>NC_138191.1:109822699-111026622 GCF_964194105.1 Spermophilus citellus | reverse complement strand
CCTTCCCCTATCACCCAGAGAATATGGCTGCATCTGAGGGTCTCTTGGATAATTTCTCCTCTGTTCGCCTCGATGCGAAAATCCTGTGCAGTGATGATGAGGATCGAAAATAAAATAAAAATAGCAGCTGCTAATTACAGAGTGCTTTATCAACTCATGGCGCTCGTGAACTTACATTCTAGGTGGATATTAAATAACCAGGTCTAACAATTGCTAACTTCAGTTATGACAGTGCTCTAAAGGAGAGGTCCAAGGGAGTCCTAGTTTCATCTAGAAGAGTCAAAAATTGTTGTTGAACGAGAAACCAGACGAATAAGCAGGAGTCAGCAGGTGAAGGCGAGAGAGCTGGGGAGGAAGGAAGTTGAGGGTTTAGAAATATTCTAAGCAGAAGGAAGAGCATCCTTCATTTCTTCAACACGTAGCTGCTGAGCATCAGCGATGCCCAAGGTGTGGAGTCGCAATAGTGAACAAGGTGCAAATCCCTGCTTGCTTGGAGCCCGAGTGGGAACACATCAGCGGCACATGATTTCAGTCAGGGATAAGTGCTATGGAGATAATAAATCAAGGTAATGGAGTGGGAGAGGGGTTGATTAGCATTTTAGACAGGGCGGCTAGAGAAGATGAGAGGCGAACTCTCACCTGAGACTCGCTTTGCAGATGTGCCACGAGAGCGCCCCAAGCCTAAGGATGAGCAAATACCAATTCCTCGAGGTGGGAAAGAGCTGGTCATGCTGGGAAGCAGCAAGAGGGCCGGTGTGCCTGGGCCTAGGGTCAAGGTCGAGCACGGTGATTTTAAGGTGAGGGAGAGGCAGTTGCCCCAATCATGGAGGGTCGGTCTTGTAAATGCATTTTAAGCTTCTGTAATTCTGGGTCTTAGCTGGGTTGTAGATTCAAATGGAATATTTCTTGGAAAAAGTCCAGGATCCCCCAGTTCTTCAGTGAGTAAATGGGCTGCGCCTGGTTTAGTTCGCCTGAGCTGCAGAGGCAGAGAATTTTTCAGTGCCCACCCCCCTCACTTCCAGCCATATATCTTCCCTTATCACTCCCGTCCGTTTAGCATGAGCCATACACTCCACTCCAGAGGAGAACTCTCACTTAATTAATTTTAGATTTAAAGCAACAAGAGGTCCTTATATTAAAAACGGAGTGGGGGGAGAACAGCTTGTTAATTAAAATGTCAGTTAGGGTGTTCCTGGCGAAAACTATGATTAGTGGGTGTTTCCTTTGGTTACAAGCCCTGGCGCTTTGATATTTCACGTATGAATTTAAAGAACCTCACACATGTGCCCAGCACCTCCCGGAGACAGGCTACATTTCATGGTAGTTTCAATGGGTCATTCTCTTGTGCAAACCCCAATGATCCCCAGGACCTCTGGGGTTGCACCCCAAGCCCATCTTTGAACCCCTGGATCCCAGCCCTGTAGTTTGGGAGGGGTCCCCTCTCTTCCTCATGGCATGCCATTTTCACCAGGCAGCATCTCGTCTCTGGTGCCTTTGCAGAAAACCTCTTCACTTTTCAGGGATTAGCATCATCTTTTTCGAAACCTTATGGGATGTCACCATCAGGAATATTTGTCCCCTCTTTCTGCCTTTACAGCACATTGCCTATATCTTTCTTAGAATCTGGGTGGCAAAAGTAAACTATGATTAAAAAAAATTATCATGTATCCTATCCGGGTACCTTCAGAGAAGAGTGGAGTCCATGAAGGAGCCCTTGTTTGTGGTGTTGGGGGAGGCTGGCCTGGAACAATGGGGGAAGTCTGTGCCAAGCATTTATTCCATTTATTCTTTTATTTATTTAAAATGTTGTTTTATAGTTGTAGATAGACAGCATGCCTTTATTTGTTTAGTTTTTTATGTGGTGCTAGGGATAGAACCCAGTGCCTCACACATGTTAGGCAAATGCTCTGCCTCTGAGTTACAGCCCAGCCCATGCATTTATTCCTGAGCATGGAAGAGCTACAGACAGGCTTAGGAATGGGGGTGAAGATCTGGACTGCTACTTCCCCACCCCCTGGGCCCCCCACGCCCTGTTATATCATGGGTACATTCTGAGCTCTCCATGCATCCAAAGCTACGGCTCTCTTAAAGCCTAATGTCCAGCTCCGTGGAATGGGTGGTCAGCATGAAGGCTGAAGGGAGAAGGGACGGGGGAGGGCCTGTAGGGAGAAGGAGCAGCTGCTGGCTCTGAAGAGGAAGTTTGGGGGACTATGTGGAGGAAATGAGTGTTTCATTGAGGATTTTTAAGTTTCACACGTGGTGTGCTATGTAATCCTCTCTCCTTTGTGTCCCCAGGACATCTTTAGCAAAACCTCTTACTCACTAAGGCTTTGTGGAATTGGATTACATTGCTTCTAGAAGGGTAAGTATCAAGGACTATGAATGTCATGCCAGCTGTCAAGTTTGTCTGACACAGTGTCGTGGATGTTGGCAGAAACGCAAGACTCATGACTAAGACACAACGGACTTCAGGATTCGTGGCAATAGCAGTAGTCAGAGTATCAGCATGTGTTGGTCCACAAAGGGTGACCACAAGCAACGCCAACTAACACCTGTAGTACATTATAGGAAAAGAATCTCAAGTCCTCATAATGAGCAGTAAGCCTACTTTGAAATAAGCCCTGGAGAGAGACATCTCGACTTTGTTGGACAACCAGAAACCTTCCTGTTGCCCTAGAGAGAAACTACCTCTAGCTCCGATACTGCATATCATACAAATACCCTTTGATAGTCCCAAACAAGTGCCTTTGCTTGTGATATATGTAGAAATGCAAGAGACCCCTGGAGAAGAGCATCCCAGTACCAATCCTTGCTTCATGTTTCCCATCCCTTACCCCCTCAACCTCCATGATGTGTGGTCTCCAGCCAGTCCAGATCTTTACCCCATTCCTGAGCCTATTTATGAAGCCCTAGTGACATCTGGATCATGAGTTTTAGAGTATGCTTTTTATTTATTTACTTCCCAGTACTGAGGATTGAACCTGGGGCTCACACATGCCAGACAAGTGTTCTACCAATGAGCTACATCCCCATTTCTGGTATTCATTTTTAAAGAGTTGCTTATTATATATCGTATTAGTTGGTTATTGCCAAAAAACAAACCAAGACTCAGGCATAAAAAACTTATTTATCCCTCCCTGTACATGAATCTGGGTCAAAAGCAGGTCTTATTGATGTGGGCTGGGCCAGGCTGATTCTGGCTATGCTTTCTTACATTGCTTCAGTCCCGGCTGGGGCAACCAAGCAGGTATGACTCTGCTCCATGTGGATTTTCATGGCACACAAAGTTCCCAGAGCCTGAGTAGCCCCATGCTCCTAAGCCTATGCTGGAACTGCCCCATTTTCCAGCCAAGGCACATCACAGGACCAGCCCGGATTTGAGGCTTGGGGAACAGATTTCCTCCTGTATGAGAGGGACCTCAAAGTCACTTTGCAAAGGCATGTATACACAGGCAGAGAGTGCTTAAGGCTATTTTTTTTTCAATCAATGAATTGATCAGTCACATTTGCTTTCTGTTCTGGAATTTCAAATCCAAGATGACAGGGATTATGTTCCATTTATCTCCAGGTCTGGTCTTGGTGACTGGTCTGGATTGCGCATAGAGAAGATATGCCTGATGGATGAAGGTACGCTAGGCAACAGGAGGAATGGACACTACAGTAAGAAGTTTTTTCCTTTGAGAGTTAGATGCTCCACTGGGGAGAAACACAGGGGGAGATCCCTGGTTTCTGCCCCTGATCACAGCTGCCCTCCCTCAAAGCATGGTTCTCTTGGCATTTCCCCACCAGCTGCTGCTGCCTGGACTGCTCTACAGCCTGTTACTGCTTTGCCTGCCTCGACTCCTTTCCCACTGTCCTCCACCTCAGTGCCAGAATTTTTCTAAACTGCACACCTGACTGCATCACTTCTCAACTGAAATCCATTGTTGACTCTTCAAGGCCAAGGAGATTACCTTCAAGGCCTTAAACTCTTGGAGTGTGGGTCCTGCTGTTTCTCCCTGCATCTCCTCCAGTTCTGCTATACCAGGTCACCAGATTTCCAACATCGAGTGGCCTGTCCCCTGCACCCTGGTCCCAGCTGTGCTGTCTCTCTGGTTCTACCGGGAGCTGCACCTCCCTCCTCTTGGCCCTGGGGCTCCACTCTCAGCAGCTGTTTCTGGAAGGTCCCAGAACCTTTGGACTAAAGGCTCTCCACCCTAAGTCTCCTAGAGGTGGAGGCCTCTCCCCAGCCACCTGCAGCTTGGTACTGCTGGGGTGTGGTGGGGGAGGGATATCTCCTATTATCTTGGATTTTCATTATTTTAGTGAGTTACTTGCTTTATTTGTCACTTAATTACTGTTTACTGAGTATGCTTGTAGCTAACATGTATTTATTTACTGTGCACTTTGTCTAATTTTAATAATCCCCCCTTTTCTTTTCTTTATATCAGTATTGTTTATCTAATAATGCATGATTAGGTAAAAACAAATTTTTGGAAACAATACAGAGAAAGTAAAAGTCCCTTGACATTTCATCCTTCAGAGATAACCACTGTTGACAGTGTGGTGTATATCCTTTCAGACTTTTGAAAAAACATTTGTGTAAATATATATGGATGTGACCCAAATATATCTAAGAAGACTTTAAGGGCAGTCTCTGCTCAGCAATCATCCAGGAGCCTGAGGAATAATGTAGATTTTTATTGTTGGTTTCCTTGAGAAGGTGGTGCGGGGCTCTTCACAGCTTTCTAAGAGTCAGCTCTAGACATCTCTCTTCTCCCTGAAGTGTCTCGCTCACAGCACCTGCTAAAAATCACTCCTGGCTTCCGCCCACTCAGCTCTTCTTTCTTTGGGCTGTGCCCTCCTGAACTCTATTGACATGGAGCCCTCACCCCCAAGAATAGCTTCCAGAAAGTGCTGCTCCTCTGTGACTGCTGTCTTGTGAGAGGCAGCCCCGTCCTGCCCCAGAATTTTTAAGAAAAATGTTGCTGCATCTCTTCAGTTAACCACTTCCCCACCCCTCGCCCCCCACACCCTGCTATTTCCTGGGTACTCTGTGAACTCTCCATGCATCCAAAGCTACGGTCCTCTTAAAGCCTGGCCTCCAGCTCCGTGGAATGGTGGTCTATATTTAGCCAGTCCCTTGCTGCTGAACCTCCCAGTGGGTTCCAGCTTTGAAGATCAAGGCTGCAATGAGTGTATCCATGACTCTGAACGTCTAGGCCTTTTCCTTCTCTTCCACATTGACCTCAGCCTGCCTGAAGTTTTGCTGTTCTAGCAAAATGTCTGACAGAGCGTACGTGGTGGTGGTGGCTGTTGCTCAGCACATATTTCCATTGTCTGCCTTCTCATTCCTTTGAGAAAATTCCTCCTTGCTCCCGGTGATCCTCCATGGGCTACCCTGACAACTTCCGGTACAGGCAAAGGCATGTGACCAAGCTGGCCAATCAGAGCACCCCTCACTGCTGGCCTCCGTGATGACCCAATCAGTTTCCTCCGTCCATTTCCCTCAGCCCCGCCCCAGCCCCAGGCACATCACCTCTGTCCACACGTCTGGGACAGCCTTCCCACTGCTCCCCTGCGTGCAGGGCTGTGCAGCTGTCACCCTTCCTCAGACAGCTGTGCATTTTCCCTGCCATTCCTGTATGTAAGGGCATCCGTGGTGACTCCCGGCTTCTATGTCTAAAGTCCTATCTCTCCAATCTGCCACCTAGAGCCCAGGAGACCTGGATTCCCCTAACCTCTCCAGCCTGGGACTCCCCTCTCTCTTTAACACATACTTATTCCTTGAAGACTGTAACTCTTCTGGATTTTTGAAGATGCCCTGCATTTTCTAGCTTCCCTCCTCTGACCATCCTTTTTACAAGTCTCACCTGCAAGCAGTATAGGCCCAAGTCTTACCTAAGCTCTAAACTGCTGGCTCCCAAACCTCCTCCCGCACCCACAGGGAATGATCAATTCCATCTTCCTCGGGGCTCCCTAACATGCTGGTGATTTTCTAACATTTTTGCCTTCCTTGGAGATAACTGGTTACCAAGGAGCAGAAACCTCTTTCAGCCAGCTCAAGTAAGCGGGATGGGCAGTGGATGCCGTAAGGGCATGGAGGTCTCGAAAAAAGCAACTCATGGGAATAGAAACTAGGACCAGGCCAGAGGCAGAAGCACTGGTCCGTAATCCCAGCAACTCCAGAGGCTTTAGCAGGATGATCACCAGTTCAAGGCCAGCCTCAACAACTTAGACTGTCTCAAAATCAAAAGATAAAAAGGGATGGGGATGTAGCCTAGTGGTAAATGGTAAAGTGCCACTGAATTCACCCCCCAGTAGGTGGGGGGAAAAGCCAAATAAACAGAAACTAGGACCAGGGAAGCTGCCAGGGGTGAGTGACTCTCCATATCTATATTGCTCCCCAGGGTCTAAACCAGGGCCTGGTATGTTGTAAGCAGGACAAAACAAGCTAACAACATGTTAGCACTTAATGTGTAACACTCAGAGATTCATGTTTTCGTATTGTTTAATTTCCCAACATCCCAAAGGATTGGTACTATAATTTCCATTGTACAGATGAGGAAATTAAGGTAGTATTTCGCCTGGATTGGCACAGCCAGTGAGTGGGAGAACTGGGGCTTGAATACAGGCCTGTTTTAATGAATATATTAATTCACGAATAAGCAGAAGTGACTTGGGGTCATCCACTCTAGACTCCCACCTCTACCTCGGGATCTCAGATCCACCGGGTCCTGGAGGCAGCTGGCTGTTTTCATCTTACACATCTCCAGAGTGAACCCCCAGTGATTTTATCCCACTTCCAACCTTGGGTATTTCTTCCTTGTGTCCAGTGATAATTTTTTTTTGGCTTTGATTTAAAATCCCTTTAATTTTGTCAAGGTTTCTCAGACTTGAAACCAACTCTTGATTAACAGAGTCACCTACTCCTTTTGCAACCCACTGTGAAGTGGAATTTAAAATTTCCACTTAATAGATTAGACTCTTAAGGTCTAAGAAGGAAAAGCAAGCCACCTAAAGTCACACAGGCTGGATGTGGTGGACCAGGGTCTCTGAATGACGGTGCAGCCAGTCTCTACATACACCTCCATTAAAGTGGAGGCACAGTGGCCTGCCTGGGACCACGGAAAGAATAGACTTGGTTGTTTCCAAAATAGATAAGAATGAAAGGGAACAAATAGTGAGACCAGGAGAGCCACACATGAGAGGGGAAGAGCCGGCTCAGGTTCAGGGAGAAATGCATAAGGGTAGGGGTGGGGAGCACAGGGATCAGCCTGAAGACAGGGGAGAACGAGGAGAACAATAACATGAATTCTCCAAGTTCTTCGGCATGGCCTACAAGCTGACCAGATAGTTATGTTAGAATAACAAGCCTGAACTAGTACTAGCCCAGGCAAACTGGGACATCTGGTCACCCTGCCTAAAGGGCAGCTCTTTCTTTGTGGTCTACCTCATTTCTACCTCTTTGACCCTTTCTCTCCTCACTCTCCCCCCCCCCCCATTTATTATGCTCCAACCATATTGTGTTCTTGCTCTTCCCAGACTGTTTCATGGCAGCTTTTCTTGCCATTAGGACCTCAGCTCCAATGTCATTTCCAAGAGAAGTTTTCCTGACCTGCTGATACAAGTAGTCTCTTACCTCCAGTCACTCTATGTACCGGTTAGGTATTGCTGTGTAACAAATAAACCCCAAGTTGCGTGGCTGAAGACAACAACCATTATTTTCTGATGTTTTACAGGGTTTCTGTGGATCAGGAACTTGGGAAGGGCTAGGCAGAGTGAGCTGGCTCAGGATCTCTGATGGAGTTGGAGTCGTCGTGCTTGGAGCTGGCCTAGTGGAGGGCTGGGCAGCTGGAGACTGGCGGAGCAGCTCTTTCTTCCTGAACACGTGTCCAAGGACCTCTCTACAGGGTATCTCAGGTGAGACTCATTTGATCCTCTTTAAAATGTGGCAGCTTCAGGACAATTGGATTGCTTTCCCGACCCTTGGGGCTCCACCTCCTTCATGACCTGCCTGAAGGGTCTTATAACTTTCCTCCCCCCTATATTCTATTAATTATAAGTGATCACAGACCTTTCCAGATTCAAGTGAAGGAGAATTAGACTTTTCATGGAGTCTTTAATTATGTCTTTTAAATTTTATTTTTAAAAATTATCTGTTCTTTCTCTTCTACTCCCACCCTACTAGAAAATAAGATCCGTGGAGGAAGAGACTCTTCTGTCTGGTTTACCTCTGTATTCCTAGTGCCTATTTTGTAGAAGGCACATAAAATTTTTATAGGAGTAATAAGTGAAGTTCTATGATGTCTACCCGAGACCAAGACAGCCTCTCAGGTGGCCACAGCTCTAGTGTGTGAGCAGCTACTTAAAAGGAATCACTGGAAACTCAAAGATATTTTTAGGGTTTCTTTGTGCGATGGGGTCCCTGGGCTGAGCATCTTAAACCCCAGGATTCTCTGCCCCTCAGCTGCCCACAGTTCACATTTGAGGCTCCCAAAGAGACTAGCATCCCCAAGATCTGCCTCCAGCTTTGCCTTGGTTTGCAGAAACTTCTAGTGAAAGACACCTATTACTTTCTCAGGAATCCTGATTCAGGGGAAAGTGCCCATCAACTCTGGCTTATAGACTTTCTATGAAACAATTCTTGCTAGTCTTTTGGGTCTAAAAGAAAATTTCACTGAAGTTTTTGTATAGAGACCCTCTATAAATACCACCCTGAAATTATAAAAAAACAACAACCCCAAAACCCACTTATTAATTAGCGTTCTCCAGAGAGAGAGAACCAACAAAATGGTGTATTATTTGTGTGTGTGTGTGTGTGTATGTATGTGTGAAGGGGATGGGGTTTTAAGGGGTTGGCTCACCTGACTGGGGTTGTGGATCCAGGATCTGCAGGAGGAGCTGGCAGCCTGGAGACGCAGGAGAGTCAACAGTTCAGGTCTAAAGGCATTTGCTGGAAGAACACCCCCTTTCTCGGTGAGATCAGTTTTTGTTCTACAAGGCCTTCAACTGATTGGAGGAGAACACTCACTATGGTGGGTAATCAGTTTTAATCACACCATTGAAGTTAAAACTTAACAATTTAAGTGTTAATTTATCCAAAAACATCATCATAGAAAGGTCCAAAATAATGTTGGACCAAACATCTGGGTTCTGTGGGCTAGCCAAGTTGTCACATGAAATCAGCCATCACAAAGGGTCAATGCAGGGGTTAGAACTGCAGAAAGACCCAGCCCTCCTTATAGAATTGAGATTCCAACTGGGAAGCAAAAAAACTGCCTAACGGTTCTTCAATGTATAATCTAGAGCAGAAACAAAACAAAATTAACAAGCTAACAACAACAATAAAACCAGCAGATTTCATGCCCTCGGGAAGCAGGTGAAGGAGCGTGTGGCTCTTTCTGAGGGGGTGAGAAGGCTCTTGTGGGTGGGTAGTTGTGGAGTCTGGCCCTGTGATGTGAGCAGGGTGCAGGAGAGCGGGGTTAGCCTGACCCAGGCAGAGGGCACAGAGGGCACAGGGGTGTGGCACAGTCCTGGGGGCCGGAGAGCAGGACTTGAGTCTGCAGAGAAGTTAGAGCCCACCGAGGCAGTGTGGTTGGGTAGTGAAGGCCCCACGGGGGTCTTACAACCAGACGGATTGATTGCTGAACACAGACTTGGATTCTTAGAAGTGTCACAATGCTTTGCAAAGTCACATAAACTCACAGAATGCTGGTGTTGGCAGCTGAAGAAAAAAGGAGAGATAATCCTATTGTGTTTGTTTCTTGTTAGGGAAGTAACAAATTAACGCAGCACAGACTCAACGTCACACAGTTCAGAGGTCCAGAGGGAGTCTGCTGAGGCAAAGATCAAGGTGACAGCAGATGTGCCTTCTGGGAGGGGGATCTTTTCCTCCCACTTCTCAGTGCTGGCCATCCTTGGCTTATCCAACTTCCGCGTCCGTGGTCTGTTTCCTGCCTGACTCTGGCCCTCCTGCCTCCTCCTGTCTAGAGGACACGAGGGCCACGGCACCACCAGCAGCATCCTCCATCTCAGGAGCCTTTGACGTACTTGGGTCTGCAAAGGGACTTTCGTCATGTAAGGTGACCCCAGCACACATTTCAGGATTAGGATGTGGATGTCTTTAGGGGACCTTATTCTGCCTACCACACCCGTCTCCTTCTCCTAAAGATTAAAGGAGGTGATGTGTGGAAGTGCCTGGCACAGGATACCTCCTCTGTAAGTGACAGATGTGACTATTCTTATAAAGAACCGTGAATCCACGATAAAAGGCTGAGAGGAATTGGGCATGAATGGAGAGAAGACTGACTCCAAGTTTTAAGACTAGGAGCAGCAATGCAGGGTTGGCCGGATTGGGAAGCAGAGAGGGAAAGATGTAAGCTTGGAACTTTTCCTTTCTTTCTTCTTTTTTTCTCTCTCCCTGTCTCCCTCCCTCCCTCCCTTCCTTCCTTCCTTCCTTCCTTCCTTCCTTCCTTCCTTCCTTCCTTCCTTCCTCTCTTTCTAACAATGAGACTTAGTTCTCCCAAGATGTGCCAGAAATGTGGCAGAGTGAGGCCAAATTTCCTGTCTTCCTTCTTTGTTGCTTTGGGTCTGATCAGCACTCTCACACCTGCCCACAGTCTCCACAGTCTGATAACCTGGCAGGCAACGGTGGCAGGCCTGGGCCCCAGCACGGGGCCTCTCCGTCCAACCCTGCTCACTACAGGCGGCTCCTACCAAGGGCCCTTGGTTGTAAGAGTTGGCCATGTACAGACTTCACCCCCGTAACCAACCCCACATCAGCATCCCACATTGCAGAGTCATGAAGCTGGGAAGAGCCCCCTGCTCCCTTCACACACAGCATGAGCTCTCAACTGAGAACCAAAGACCCTGGGCAGAGGATGGGTTTTCCTGAAATCACAGGCAGGATTTGTGCATGAAGAGACACACATTTTTTTTTTCTCTCTCTCTGTGTGTGTGTGTGTGTGAGATAATTTTCACCAGATTCTAAAACAGATCTGTGAACCCCAAACATATTTCCCAACCCCAGGGAAATATGTCAGCACTTAGATCTTTGCCCCTCATTGATCTCGCTGTTTAGTTGCTTATCCGAAAGGTTCTGGCACTCATGCAACCTGGCGGAGCCACACTGAGCCGACCGCTGCTTCCCCTTAGCTGGGAGATGCTCCTGCCTGCTCTAGTTTTTGAGGAATCTAATTGCCCAGCAGAGCCGCAGCGCTGTCTCTTCTGCTGAGCTCCGCCACGCAGACCCACATTCATTATGTGGGGGCTTACACACCGAGGCCCCGGGAGAGGGGATGGCCCGGCTCCACTCCAGATGCACACGGTCCCCCCGGTCGTGCCCTCTATTAGAGCACGGCTGGGCAGACCCCTCGGCCTTTCTCCTGGAATTTGAAGGGATCAGGATGAAGGCTGAAGCTTAGGTTTTTGAGCAGAGGTAATTTCAGAAGGTGGAATCATAGCTTAAGGAACTCTCGTGGGAATTTTCCTGATGCAAAGCTAACAAGACATTGTGATAATTTCTCTAGAGCTGGCCTCATTCCAAGTTGGATTTTAAACGCAGATTATAAAGCAAACACCATCCCCCACAAGTATTAAAGGAGGGGAAAATAACAGAACGGGGGCTGCAAAAATGGTCTCTATTGTGGGACCAAAAGCCGTCAATCATGCAAGCTGACAGGCGTCAGAGATTGACAGACAGGCCCTCGCTCCTGACTTCAGTTATCAAGGGGAATGGGAAAAGTGTCTGCAAGAACATGTTAAATTGCCAAAGTCATTACCAGTCACCAATTACCAAAGAAAAGATAACAAGGTGTATTTTAGAAAAATCGATGCAACAACATGCATTTCAATACAGTGAGTTTTTTAGAACTTTCGAAAACAAAACGAACTATTTAGGGAATACACAATGGTTTTCAGTGCATACCAAACACTGGGCTTTGTAAAGTTATCAATATTCACTTTGGACTTGGCTCTGCTTTAGGGGAGCAGAGATCAAGCAGCGAGCTAATATATTTCATTTTTTCCCTGCAGTTCTACCCAAAGCACGAATGCAAGCCTGGAGTGCCAGGTGGTTCTCCTGCACATTCCCACAGGAAAGACCTGCCTAGTGACTGAGGGCACTTTCTGGGGCCCTGGGGCACAGGGCAAGTAGGTGGAGGGGTGCTGATGCTGATGAGCTGTGGGCACCTGTCTTACAGACCTTCCACAAGACCCAGCGGAACCTCCCAGTCGCCTGCTCTGAGTCCCAGTCATCTGCTCTGAGTCCTTGAAGATGAAGATAGGAAGGACCTAGTTCCACCCCCGCATGGTGTGGCAGGGGGTGGCACACAAAGCCAGTGGACTAAAGGACAGGCAGCCTGGCAAGTGTTACCGGAGCAGGAGGCCTCAAGGGAAGAGGGTGGGAATGGCTCCCTCATCCTGGAGGAATCACAGGGGCCCAAGAGAAGGAGCATTTGTGCCGATTCTTAGAGAATGAGGACCCCTGTAATCGGAGATGCACCCTCTGAAGAGGGGGGTGCAGCCAGGGAAAGGGAATGGCCTGGAGGAGGGAGAGAGCATGAAGGGCACAGGTGAGCTGTCGGTGGCACGCCTTAAATGGCAGCTGAGACACTGGCTGCTTTGAAGGCAATGGAGGGGCATTGCCAGCTTGGGGGCAAGAAGTGGAATGTCCAAGTTGTGCCTTGGGATGTCAGTTCTGGCAGCAGCGTAATGCACGGACGAGATGACAGCCCTTTTGGGGACCGCTGTTGTACATCTTTTGAGACCAGCTGAAGTCCTGGACAAGGATGGGGCCGGGGAAGATCCGGTGGCCTGCCACCATACTGTGTGGCATCCAGGACCCACAAGCCCCTTCCTGGTCTCTGCCTCCAGAAGGCCTGCCCCCTGCTCAGACTGTGCTGACATGCAGTGTCCTCACGCTGCCCATTCTCTGTTAGAACATCTCCTTCTGAACCTCCAAGGCTCTCGGCCGAGCACCCGCTGTGTTTGAGCCATGCATAGCTGCCACGATGGTCCGGGTTAGAAGCTCTGTGAGGACAGGAACGCTGTCACATATATTTCTGTGGCTCTTCCAGCATGCAGTGCAGACCCTTCCTAGCAGAGAGGAAAGGTGAGACAGCAAAGCCCAGAGCAGCAGAAGCATTTTATGGTAGTGCCCAAGAAACGCCAGAGCTGGCATGAATTTGTCTAGGGGAACTTTTTTGTTGTTGTTGTTGTTTTTGGTACTAGAAATTTAATCCAGGGGCTTTTTGCCACTGAGTCACATTTCCATCCTTTTTGTATTTTTTATTTTGAAACAGGGTCTTACTAAGTTGCTTAGGGGCTCACCACATTGCTGTGATTGAACCTGCCATCCTCCTGCCTCAGCCTCCCACGTTGCTGGGATTACAGGCATGCGCCACCATGCCTGGCTGCCCAGAGGATCTTATGTGACCAGAGAAAATCAGACTTAAAGACTCTTCCTAACCCTGCAGTGTGAGCAGGACTTGGAGGCTGGGAGAGCCCAGGAGAGGAAAAAAGCTAGAAGGCCTACAACATAGAGGGAAGTAGGCAGGAGGTAGAGGTGTGTGTGGTCAGCCCTGGGGGATAGCAAAGGCCTCTCCATGTGACAGGTAGGTGGCATGACTTTGTCCTTCATTATCCAAATGAGAACATGCTTGAGGGTGAAAGGGGCGCTGTCCGTGAGTTCTCCATGGTGGCCGACTTAGGATAAGTCTAATTTGGGATGGTTCCTGAGAAAACGAAACAGGTGGTCACTATAGGCCCTGCTGCTGGCCACCTCCTTCCGGTCTCACCTCTCCTCTGTCTGTACCCTTGGTCTCTGCCATTCCTCACATGCTCCTCGTCCCTCCCAGACTTAACTGGGAGAGTTGGAATGAGGACGGAGTGTGGCTCAGCCCCTTCCATGTTTGCTCTTTGGGGGGGGCAGCTGTCCTCAGCATCCGGGCATTTCCTTTTCCTCTATGTAGAGTCCACCCAAGGAGCAGGGCTGCCCTCGTGGGTAGGAAGCCGAGGGTGTGCAGCTGGCCAGTGACTGGATGGAGGGAGAAATACTAGGAGGTGATTCGCCCACCCATCTAAGCCTTTAATCAGCCTCAAAGAAGACGGATCTGGGATTTCTGGCTCTGCCCATTTGGTGCCAGGACCCCCGAGTTGATTCTATAGTCTTGGTGGAGCGCGCCTCTCGTGTTATCCCCCCAACCAGTATCTACCTCAAACTGAGGCTGGAGATTTTCAGAATTAAGGGGAAAAAGGCCCCTCATACAAGGGAGTGGTGCACCAGCCCATGAGAACAGGAGCGAGAACCACACGTAAGTAAAGGATCCCCAGAGCCTGAGAGGCCCAAGAGAAAGAAAACACAGGGCTGAATTTGTCTTCACGTCCACATCCAGGTGTGAGCTTTTACTGGTTTCTTTTGAAGAAGACACAGAGATTAGTTATCAAAACACACCATATGTGTATGTGTGTGTGTGCACAGATATATAAATATACATATGTGTATATATGTATATACACACATATATACACGTATTTGGTATATATTTATATATGTGAATATATAGACACATATATAATTTCATTGAGGTAATAAACTACATGCAATAAAATGAAACAATTTGAGACTTTACACACGTATATGCCTGTGTTGCCACCACACCAATCAATATATAGAACACTTCCATCTCCTCCCAAAATATCCTTATACTCCTTCCAAATCAAGTCTCACCACCCAATTTTTCCTCTCTGGCAACTACTGATGTTATTTCTCTCATTACAGATTAGTTTCTTTCACCCTACAACATTACACATGTGAATTCACAGAGTAGGTTTGTGTGTGTCTTATTTCTCCAAGTTAGAGCATGTAACATGTAAAATGGTGGTTCTCATTTTCATTGCTGTGTAGTATTCCACAGTGTGGATGTATCATCATTTTCCTATTTTCCCATTTGTTGATGGACATTCAGATTGTGGCCAGTTTTATGCTATCTTCAATAAAACTGCTATGGATATTTATGTACAAGTCCTTCTGTAACCATATATTTTTTGGGGGGTAAATACCTAGGCATTACTGGATCATAGAATAAGTATAATGTTTAATTTGTAAGAAATTGTGTAACTGTTTTCTAAAGTGGTCAAACAATTTTATACCTTCCATTAGTAATGTATGAGAGTTATAGTTGCTTCCAACACTCACTAACAATTGCTATTGTCAGTCTTTTTTTTTTTCCTCATTAAACTTTTGTTTTAATGGGTCTCAAAATTCTGTGACAGATTTTTGGTCAAGTTGTTTCCATTAAAAAGAGCTGCTTTTGGGCTGGGGATGTGGCTCAAGCGGTAGCGCGCTCGCCTGGCATGCGTGCGGCCTGGGTTCGATCCTCAGCACCACATAACAACAAAGATGTTGTGTCCGCCGAGAACTAAAAAATAAATATTAAAAATTCTCTCTCACTCTCTCTCTCTCTCTCTCCTCTCTCACTCTCTCTTTAAAAAAAAAAAAAGAGCTGCTTTTAAAAAACTAATAACTTAAAACTGCGACACACCAAAAACAAAGTGTCCACAAAACATTTCCCTTTCCTTCTGAAGGTTTTGCGATGCACTGTTACCATTAACCAGTCTTTTACTATTAAACTTAAATGGCCGATGGAGACAAACAGTTCTGAGACCGTTCTTCCACCACTGATTAAGACTGGGTGGCAGGTGTTAGGGGTAATAGTCATTTAACCTTCTGAGCTTTCTGGGCAGACTTGGTGACCTTGCCAGCTCCAGCAGCCTTCTTGGCCACTGCTTTGATGACATCCACAGCAGTTGTCTGTCTCATATCACGAACAGCAAAAAAAAAAAAAAAAAAAGAAATGTTCATGAATTTGCAGGTCATCCTCGGACAGGGGCCAGGATAATCTCCGTATTGTTCCAGTTTTAGCGTATGTGCTGACGAACTGAGCCCTTTTTAAAATCCCAGCCATTGCAGTGGCTGTGAGTGGAACTTCAGTGGGGTTTTAATTTCCATTTCCTTGGTGACTCATGCTGTTGAGCATGGTTTTGTATGTTCATTGGCCATATGTATATTTTGGGGATATGTCTGATCAAATATTTTGCCCATTTTAAAACTGATTTGTTTGTCTTCTTACTGAGTCATAAGTGTCCTTTGTATATTCCGGATACAAGTCCATTAGTAAGTTGGTCATATCTTTTTATAGCTTGTAGTCTCAGGGCATACTTTTTGGTCTATGATTCATTCAATTTTTCTATATGGTGTGAGGTAGGGGATGAGGTTTATATTGTTCCCACATGGATTCCCAGTCATTCCATCCCCATTTGTTGAAAACACTGTCCTTTTCCACATTCAACCACCTTAGCGCATTCCTCAAAAATCAATTGAATATATATGTATAGGTCTATTTCTTGACTCTGTTATGTTCCATTGACTTCTCTGTGTATCATTATGCAAATACCACATTATCTTGATTACTATTAGTTTTATAATAAGGCTGGAAATCAGGTAGTTTGAAGTCCTCCAACTTTAGAACACCACACTATACATCATTTGTGATTGCTGGAAATAAATGGGCTTGGATTAAATGTATAATAAATTGTATACATTATCCTTTCTTACTGTGGGTTGTTCAGTCACTCTCAATCAATACTTTTGTGGTCTTCAGAGAATCCTAAGTTAACGGACTCATTTGGGTTTTGCAATAAGTAAAGATGGGGATTGGGGGATCCCTTTCTGTAGCCGCCATGACTCTGGTTGCAAACCAGAGATTTTTAACAAGGTGACTTCCTGTCTGGGATTGTTCCTCCTCCCGCCAGCACATACCCGGCAGTTTGTTAGTAGACCTGCTGTCTGGTTTCTCCAGCTGTGGTGTGGGGGAGAGAGTTCTGGACTAGTGGATGTCAGAGCTGCCCTCTCTGGCATTCACCCCAGGCCTGCCTGAGATTTTCACACTTGGCGTGGAAAGGCCTACATGAAGGAGTCACCTCTGGGTTCACAGAAGCCCTGCCTCCTGGGTAGGTCCAACTTTCATTGAATCTTCTTGTCACATGCTGGAAGCTGCTGTCAGATGGAGTCTGCCCCCTTCCCAGACACGAGACACACAATAAATCCTCCTTAGAGCCTAAACTTGAACCTGGCCTTGGTTGGAGACCCAAGCCATATTCCATTTCAAAGAGAGAATTTTCCCAAAGTGCAATTCAACCTCCCATAGTTCCTGTTTCCCTGTGTCTAATACAGCCTTCAACTTGGGCTGCAGCGTAGATTTGGAATCAAAAGATCTAGGTTCAAATTCCAATGATGACACCTGTTAATAGCATGATCTTGGGCCAAGCCCTTGTGGAATAAAATCCAGCATCTTCCTCACACAGCTTCTCCATGCATATGAAAGTGTTTTATCAACATAAATCACAGTGCACCGATTCCCAAAAAGGATTATTATTACTATTATTTCTCCTTTTAGCCAAAAAATAGCTAATAGAGGCCTGGGAAATGTAGAGTTTCCTATGGGAGAAACTATTTGTTTCCTATAATGGCTGTAAGAAATTCCCACAAACTTGGTGAATTAGAACAATAAAAATGCTTTTCTTACAGTTCTGGAGGACAGAAATCCAAAATTAGTTTCCCTAGGCTGAAGTCCAGGAATCAGCTGGCCACATCTCCTTCTGAGTCCCCCTGGAAGATAGGTCCCCTTGGCTGCCCCTTCCAGCTCCTGGTGGCTGCCACATTCCTGTGTGTGGAGCCTCCTGGCTCCAGTCTCTGCCTTGATCTTCCCACCACCTTCTCTTCCTCCACGTCTCCTTTTTCTTCACCTCTTCATGAAAAGGACCCTGGTGGTGGCGTTTAGAGTCCACCCAGAGAAGCCAGTATTATTGCCTCATCTCAAGATCCTTGGCTTAATCACATCTGTGAAATCTTTACCTCAGGGGCAGCCCTCGCAGGCGGCAGGGAGGGGACTCTGGGACTGTTGGAGGCCACTGTGCGTGTGTTGGTGTGTGCACCTGCACACGTGTGTCAGTGGGAATGGCACAGAACAGGAAAGCGACCGCCCTGTCCCATTTCCACACATCATCTTTCGTGATGAAACAGCTTATAATTCAGTCTAAACGGGTCTTTGTGGAATCTTGCCCCAAGTTTCCCCCTACACTTCTGAGGGAGGAAGAGCCCTCTTAGAGACTCACATAGCCCCAAGGTTGCCAGGGCTTTTATGATCCGCCCAGCCCCAGGGTCAGCTAACAACTGACCCATGGGCCCAATCAGATCCTGCCTGTTTTGCCAAGTTGAGTAGTTGCAAGGGGGGCTGAAAGACCCAAAGGCCTAAAGTATTTACAAGAATATTTTGAAAGGATGATGGCTGTTGGTCAATGATAACCACGGCCTCCACTGTACAGATGGGGAAATGGAGGCTCAAGCTTCGACAGTGACTTGGGGAAGATTCTAGGGCTCTTGTCTAAAGACAAGATTCTAGGGCTCCTGCCCAGGATTTGCTGTTCCTTGAGCTGGGTGGAGTCCAATGCCCCAGAAATCAGATTGGGGCAGTTCTCAGCCTCCTGTAAAAAATACCTATTAACTGGAGCTGCTCCCAGCTCCCAAGCTGAATAACTTGTCAGGGAGCATCCCCAGTGCCCAACACGGTGCCTGTGGAACAAATGGATGGATAACGGGTGAATAAATGATGTGGTCAAGGTGTTGGAGGGACCTAAGCTGACATGGTGCTGCCCAGGCCTGGAGAACATGGTAAGTCCCAAGCTGGGGTGGCAGAAAGGATCCAGTACTCAAATCTCTGGCCTGAGGCCAACTGGGGGCTCAACCCCAACCTCCCACCCAAGAGGCCGTAGGAAAACTTGAGAATTGGCAGAAGCAGCGGAGCTGTGAAGTCCACCGGCGACTCTCAGAGAGGTGGGGAGGCACTGTGGGGCCTTTAATGATGACTAATTTGCAGCTTATTAATGCAGCGGTAATTAAGAATATTCATTTTATTAAAAGCCGTTTATTGTAATAGTGTATGCAAATCTGGAGACCGCATTGTGCTCACGTACCAATCGACATAGGTCTATTGTGGCTCTGCGGATGGCAGGTCGCTGCGTCACTAATTGTTAAGAGTTTAGGGTCTAATTTTAAACCCTTTTAATTCCATTTGAAATAATTGCCCTAATGAAATTCAAAGTACTCAGAGGCAGCCATGGGAAAGGCGGATGGTGCCCCCCCTCCTGCCCCCAGAGAGCTGGGCTTGGAGACCTGTGGTGGGAGCTGAGCTTGTTCTGGAGCTGTGCAGGCTGCTCTCTCCTCCTGGAACAGGTAGCTGGCCCTGGGGATGGCTGGTGAAGTCCTTCATGGGCCAGGTCCCCGTCTACACTGCAGCCTGGGTGGAGACGGACTGAAGGAGAAGGAGGAGGCTGTCTGGGTTAAGTCACTTCTGTAAGATAGACAGGGATAGGATCTGCAGAGAGATGGGGCTGTGGACCCAGAGGTGGATGTCCTTAGCCCCAGGGGCTTCAGTGACTCATGGGGCCAGGCCTCGGATCAGCTGAACCCAGGTTTGGTCTAGGATAGCATGTAGCTCATGTAGAGAGCCCCCATGTGCCAGGTGCCCTCCTGTATAGGCAGTGACCTTGTTTAATCCTCACAGCCTCCTCTTCAGATGGATGGCATCCTCATCTCCATTTTACTAACCAAGAGAACTGAGGCAGGGAGAGGATCAGTAAGTGTCTTTTCAAAAATCACACAGGATAAGTGCAAAGCCAGGCCCGAGTCCAGACTTTTCCATCTGTCTTCTCAGAGTTTGTCCATCCAGTCTGCATCCTGTAGAGGGGGGTCCACACCTGTGGTGTCAAACCTGCCTGATACTCAGAATCCCCTGGGAGCTTTATAAGGACAGACTCCTGACCTCTGCCCTGGTACCTGCAATCAGGGTCTTGGGCCTGAGAATCTGCCTTTGATGTGCTCCTTAAGTATTCTGATGTAGTCAGTCCAAGGATAGGCTCAGGGAACCCTTGACAGATTGCTCTATTTTAAGATTTTTTAAATCCCCTGGAGGAGTCCAGTCCATGTCACACTGTTGGACTGTGATACCTGTCGAAGGCCACTCACAGTCACAGCCATATCTTTCTTGGCTTTATGAGCAAAAGGTTCTGGAAGCGCGTGCTGAGGCGCTAGCTTCAGGTGAAGGCAGAGGTACGTCTTTGGAAGTCTTCACAGAACTAGCTTTGCTTGAAGCAAAGGAAATTGGGAAGGGCACACCAGAGAAAGAACAGTGTTTGCAAAGGTGCAGAGGCTTGAGCACCTGTGGCATTTGATGGACAGAGTCTTCAGTGATCCCTGGGACCCTCGTCTTCTGGTGTTCCCGCTCTAACTGTGGATGGCTTGTTTCTGTGAAACAGATGATGGTGGAGGTGATGGAATGGCTGGGATGACGCTACTTTTATGAGATGTTGTCGGGCTAGCAGCCCTCGTGGTAGCATCCACGGAGGGACCCAGGTGGCAAAGCACTGCAGGTGGTTTGTCTAATCTGAAGACCTCAGTCCTTTGGCTTTATGGAAGTGAAATCTGCCAACAACCTGAGTGAGCCTTAAAATGGATCCTCCCCAGCCAAACTTTAAGATGAGAACGAAGCCTTCACCTTGATCACAACCTGGTGAGACCCTGAAACACAGAACCCTGGTAAGCCAGGCCTGGACTCTTGACCCGCAGAACTGTGTTAACAAATGTGCACTATTTTAATTTGCTACATTGTGGTCATTGTGTGCAATGGAAAAAAGTACAGCATCTGTTAAGAAAAGCAGTGTGGCTAGGGTAGTTTTCAATCTCTTTGTCTGTCGGACATGTTTCCCATCAGAAATATGGTTGCCCACAGTGATGCAGAAAGGATGTAAAGAGAGACAGAAGACTTTCGGATCATGTACAGAAGCACGACGTCCTCCTGTAGGATGGAAGTTTGGTGGAGTTTTAGCAGCGGGTGACAAAGTCAGATGTGTATCAGACGCTGATCACTTGGGCAACCAGAGCCTAGGATGGGTTGGAGGCAGGAAGACCTGGCTGACCTTTGCAATAGTCCAGGTAAGAGATGACAAGAGCTTGAGCCAAGGGAGAGGCTTCGAAGATAGCGAGAGAGAGGCAAGTGGCATCCAGAGGCAAGACGTGGACCAGGCACTAACATTTCTTCCATTTTTAAACATTTCTTTCTACTTTCGTTCTAGTTCATGCCTTTCTTCTGTCCAGAGCTGACTTCACTGACTTGATTTCAGCATCTCCTTATTAGCAGCATTGCTGTGAGGACATCTGGGGTCCAAGTGTCTTTCTTCCCCCAGGCACACTTTCCTGGGGAGGGGCGAGCTGGTGTGGTTTTTCATTTCACAGAGCCTCAGAGAGTAACCATCGTGAATCAGTCCCCTAGGATCTTTCTGGTCAAATACCACTTATCATGTCATCTGCCACCACCTAAAGGATTTAGCATTTCTTGTCTTGTGCAGAGAAGTTATTTGGACCCTTAATAAGATCTTGCAAAATGAGAGGTGAGTGCAAGACAGGAAACTTAACCCGTCACCATCTATCCCTTCTTTCAGCATCATTGACACTAGGTATGGGGATGGCCGGAGTTAAATAGGAAAAAGCGTTACCCTCAAGGCATTCACTATCTATTGAGAAAGACAGGTGTGTAAAGCAAAAAATTGCAGCAAAGATTCCTAAATTAGAAGCACACATTGAATGGTCCAAGATTCCCAAAGAAAGGATTGAGGGATTTTCCATGTCCACCGTTCAGCTGGTGCAAACAGTTGGCAAGAAACCATGCAATACCTTTGGACATGAATGAAGCACCTTTATCCAAGGGAAGGAGGGAAGGAGAATTAGGGAGCCTGAGGTTGGAGAAGTCAGCAGGGTTCAGATCAAACACATGCGGTCTCTTGTGTTTACAAGGCTCAAACCATCGTTTTTTTTTTTTTTTTTTTTTTTTTTTTTTTTTTTTTGGTACTAGGGATTGAACCCAGAGTGCTTAACCACTGAGCCCCATCCCAAGCCCTTTTTAATATTTTATTTAGAGACAGGACCTCACTATGTTGCTGAGGCTGGCTTTGAACTCACAATCCCCCTACCTCAGCCTCCTGAGACACTGGGATTACAGGCATGCACCACCGCACCCAGCTCAAACCATCTTGTGTGGACAGCAAGATCTCCTAAAGGAGACGGTACCTTAAAAACATAAGGGATGGTACCTTAATGACCAGGACTCCTGTGGCTCTTCCACCTCCATGATTGAGGCCAAAACTCAGTGATCCAAGACAAGACTTTTCCCTCCAATCACCAAGCGTGTCTCTGTCACCAAGCATGTCTCTGTCACTTCCTCATTATCTGGTAACATTGTTCCCTTCTCTTCAACTCTATGCCAAGCAAGGTAACTCCATCCTTTCAAAACATTCCCACTTTTCCATATTCGGTGAGTTTCTACCCACCATAATAAACCGCTGTTCTGATTTTCACTACCAGAGATTAACTTGGTCTTAGGATTCTTTTACCCAGCATGTTTTTGAGATTCATGCAAGCTGTAATACGAATCCATCTTGTTTATTGTTGGGTAAATATTCCATTTTGTGACTAGACCCCCATTTATTATTAACTGACTTGTTAATGGATATTTGTGGTGTTTCCAGTTTGGGACGATTATGAATAATACTGCTAAGGACATTCACATTATGGGTCTTTTTTAGAAGTTACAAGTTGTCATTTATCTTAGGAAACTACCCAGGGTGTGATATCTGGATCATAAGGTGAGTGTGCACTTTATTACTACTCAGCAGCTCACCACGTTACACTCCCACCAGCCTGGTGGAGAATCCCAGTGTCTCTAAATCCTTGCCAAGACTTATTATTTTCTGCCTTTTTAACCGTAGTCATTTGGCAGATATAAAGTGGCATCATATTGTACTATAATCCATTTCCCAGTAACTCATGCTATTGACCAACTTTTCATGTATATATAAACTTATTCATACATGTTTTTTTTTTTTGGTGAGGTATATATTCAAGCATTTTTTCCCCCTTTTTAAGGTGTTTTTTATTATTTATTTCTAGGGCTTCTGAATATATATTTAGATAGATGTGTACTAAGACCGTTTCCCTCTCAGTCCATAGCTTAAATTTTTCGTTTTAGCACTGGCAGAGCAGAAATTCTGAATTTCGATGAAGTCTGATTTGTCAATTGTTTTCTTTTACTAGTCCTCCCTTCCCTTACTTAATTGAGACATATTTTACAAATAAAATTATAAGTGCGTATTGCATGCTAAAAAAAAAAAGATTGGCCTACCCCAATGTTACAAAGACTGTCATCTGTGTTTTTCTTCTAGATGCTTTAGAGTTTCAGCTATTCCATGAGGCCTCTTATCTTTTCAGATAAATTGTTGTGTATGGTATGAGGTAGGAGTTGAAGTTCATTCTTTTTCATATTTTTCTATTTGTTTTCACCACCGTTTGTTGAAGACTTTCATTTCCACATTGAATTGCATTGGTATTATCCCATCGGCTTGGAAGGCTGAGGCAGGAGGATCTTGAATTCAAAGCCAGCCTTAGCAACTCGACGAGGACCTAAGCAACTTAGTGAGACCCTGTCTCTAAATAAAAAAATAATAAAAAGGGTTGGGGATGTGGCTCAGTGGTTAAGCACCCCTGAGTGCAAAAAAAAAAAAAAAAATTGCATTGATGCTTATGTTAAAATTCATATGCATTTTTGGACTCTATATTCTGTTCCATTGACCTGGCCTCATCTCCACACTACATTATTTTGATTACTGTAGTTTTACAAGCTTTTTATAGATCTTGAAATCAAGTAATGTCCTCCTGCTATATTCTTTATTTTAAAATTATTTTGGCTATTCTGGATTCTCTGCAATATAATATATACTTGAAGTAATTGCCAATTCCATTTTAGAAAGCAGCCTATTGAATATATGATTGGGGTTGCATATGTCTACAGATAGTTGGAGAGATTTATATCTTAACGACATTGAGACTTCCAATTCATAAACAGTATATTTATTCATTTATTTGGGTCTTCTTTCAATTCTTTAATTTACTATTTTTGTGAATTTTAATGTAAATGTCTTATAATCCTTTGTCAAATTTATTCCTAATTTTGTGTTTCAATGCCATTATAAATAAAATCTTCTGATCGTTTGCCGTTCACATATGGAAATAAAATTGCTTTGTGTAATATTAACCTTATATGCTAGCGATCTTGCTAAATTAATAGTTTGAAAATGGTTTTTAAGTTTTTTATTTCTTACAGCTTCTATATACTAGTCCTATTGTTGCTGAAAATAGGACTTTTCCAGTGTTTATTTAATAACAAATTAGGCATCAAGATAAGGAATATTATCATATTACTTAGCTCATGCTAAAGGGGTTGATTCATCAGAAAGATGTGCCATTGTTCTTTCTCAGTATTTTATTTCTAATTGTCCTGGTCAGAGCCTCCACCACTGACCTGCATGGACGTGGTAGGGGCACACGTGCTCGCCCTGTTCCCAGTGTTACTGAGAATTTGTCCAGTATTACACTGGAGCTTGTTATATTTGAGGGTGTGAAGGGTGATTGACATTTATGGTGCCCTTCATCAAACTAGGGCGTTTTCTGTGAGCTGAGTGGGTGTCAAGATTCTCAAATGATTTTTCTGCATTTACTAAGATGATTTTTATTTTTCTGCATCTATTAAAATGACTTTTCTCCATTTTTTCTAACGTGAATCATATTGATTTCAGATATTAAATCAACCTCAAATTCCTGGGATAAGCCCCACTTAGTTAGGATGCAGCATTTTTTTTTACATATATATATTTCTGGATTCCATTTTTAAATATTTCATTAGGGATTTTTATACCCACGTTCATGAAAAAAATATTCATATATTACTTTTTTCCCCTCTGTAACTGTCTGGTTTTGGTATCAGTCTTATACTGGCATTATAAAATGAATTGGGGATTGTTCCATCTTTCTGTATTTTCTGAAAGAATTTGTGTGTAAGATGGATGTGATTTATCTGTAAATAAATTTATCTGTTAATGTTTAATAGAATTCATCAGTGAAATCAGCTGAGTCTAGAGCTTTCTTTATGGGAAAGTTTTGATTATAAAATTAAAAAAATTTAACATAGACCTATTCCAAACTTATCTATCTTCTTGTATTGATTTGTGCAAGCTGTATTTGTGTATTTTAAAAAAAAGTATCTGTTTCATCTAAGTTGTCAAATTTATTGACAAAATATTGCCTTATTTTTCTTTTAATATCTGTAGTGATATTTTTTTTCTCATTTCTGTGTTCTCTCTTTTATCACTCTAGTACGAATTTAAACAATTAAAAAAATATTTTTAGTTGTGGATGAACATGAAAACTTAACTTTATTTATTTCTTTTATGTGGTGCTGAGGATCGAACCCAGTGCCTCACACATGCTAGGCAAGCGCTCTACCACTGAGCCACAACCTCAGCCCAAATTTAAACCATTTTTACTAATCTTTCCAAAGAATGAGATTTGGCTTTGTTAATTTTCTCTCTGCCTTTTTTCTATTGCTCTGACTTAATCTCCTCTTCTTTTTCCTAACACACTAAGGCAGAAATATACATCATTTACTTAAAAACCTTTCTTCTTTTCTAATGTGAATATGTAAATACACACACACACACACACACACACACACACACACACACCCCTCAGAGCACTGCTTTGACGACATCCCACAAGCTTGGATATGTTATAGACTCATTATCATTCAGCTCAAAATATTTTACATTTTCCTTTGGGAATATTTCTTTGATGCCTTGAAGTGCATTCTTTAATTTTGAATTATTTGGAGCTACTCCAGATATTTTAGTGCTATTGATTTTTTAAAATTTAAATCTGTTGTTGGAGAACATACTCTGTAAGTTTTCAATCTTTTGAAAAATATTGGAACTTAAGTTATAGCCCAGCATAGGGCTGATCTTGGTGAACACCCTATGCACGTGTGAAAGGAAGGTATATTCTGCAGGTGTTGAGAGAGTGTTCTATAGCCCTGAGTTAGGTAAAGTTGACTGGTAGTGTTATTTAAACTTTCTATACACTTACGGATCCTTCTTTTGTCCAGACATTCTGTTAATTCTTAAGAGGGTGGTGTTGGAATCTCCAGCTAGAAGAGCAAAAGGTTGCTTCATTTCCTTGAAGGTCTGCTAAAAGAGACACAAACATATTGAGGACAGTCGTGTCTTTCTGATGAATCAACCTTTTTATCATGATGAAATAGCTCTCTTCATCTCTGATGATATTCCTTATCTTGATGCCTAATTTGTCTGATATTAATATAGCCACAGAAGCTTTCATAGGCTCAGTGTTTGCATAAGAACAAACCTGATAAGTCTTTTCCTTTCAACCTATCTGTGTCTTTACATTTAAAATATGTTCTCTGGGGCTGGGGTTGGGGCTCAGCGGTAGAGCGCTCTCCTAGTACAATGTGAGACTCTGGGTTGGATCCTCAGCATCACAAAAAAAAAAATAAATAAAATAAAATAAAGGTATTGTGTCCATCTACAACTAAAAACGTATATGTATTAAAAAAAAATAGTCAAAAAAAAAATGTTCTCTGGCCTTCAAGACTGTAAAAGCTCTGATGGGAAGGGAAAGAATCCCCAGGCGTTGGGGCACCTTTTCCCTAGAGGAGGCTCCTGGGGGGGGATCCTCCCCGGGAGCGTGGGGGCGGGGCTCGGGGGGAGGTTGGCGCCCCACATCCTCCCACCTTCCAGGTGTTCTGTGGTTCTGCTTCCTAACGCTTCTTTTTATCCTAGTCACGCTCCCTTCATTATATATCCAGAAATATATTCTCTTAATTCTGGGTTTCTTGTGGTTGGAAAGCTACTTTGGACCACATCCTTCAGGAAGAGGCTGCTCCTCCTTTTATCCTGCCCAAGTCCAGACAGTGGCTTTGCTGGACCAGGTGGACGCGGAGGGCGGGGCAGCAGGGGGAAACTAGAGCCCAGGGAGGGCCTCGCCCAGCTCCACATCTGCTTTGCTTAGGAAGTGATGCCTCCAGACTAGGCAGCATTGTTGACTGGGAATGAGTAACGTGCCTGAGGTCACTGTGGTGACCACTGCAGTGCACCATGTCAAGCATGGAGTACCTATGGAGTGCTGGACAGACGGCTGGCCGCCGACTCCTCATCCATCTATTCACTTCTTCCTTCCTAACAGATCTGATTCAGAGAGGACTGGACTCCATCCCAGCTCTACGGATGTAGCTCCTGGCTGACCTTCCAGTGGCATCAAATATCACGCCAGGGGTGGACTGCCACTCAGTCAGACTGAAGAGGAGGGTTTATACCCCAGGGTGGGAGGAGAGGTTCACTCCCTCTTGGACTAGATGAGCACCGGGAGGCTTGTGTCTTTGCTAGGTGGGGGTGTGTGTGAGTCTACAGTCCATAGGTCCAGTGTTGGAGTAGCGAAGAGAGAAAGTAGCCCTAGATCTCTGATGCTATTGAGCCATCTTTTCGTGGCACAGTCCTGTAGCTGCCTCTAGCTCTAGCGTTCTCAGGTGGGATGATTCAATTTTTTTTAACTGCTTAAACCACTTTTTTTTTTTTGCTTTTATGCTTTTTTGAAGTTAAAGGCATCCTGACTAGAAAGGTCGCAGAACAAGTAAATGGTGGATCCAAAGCTGGAACGTCCAATTCTGAGCTCCTGGCGCTCATCTCCATGCTCCCTCCCTTCCAGTTAAGAGTTGGTGACCTCTGTCTTCCACCAGAGAAAGCTGAAGTTGAAAGAGGGGAAGTGATTTGTCCAGGGTCACAGAGCTAGCAGGCGGCTCACCCGAGCTCAGAACTCACGTTGATCTGACTACAAAGCCGGCGCTCTGCAGCCGCCTCCAGTGGCTTCCCACCCTTCTGGCTGCCACCATCCCTGTACCTTTGACTCCAAACAGAGGCCTCTCCGTCACCAAATAATGTGATCAAATCAAACCTTCTTTCCATACAATTAGAAAACATAACAGGTTACAGCACAAAATGCAAAAACCTCCAAAGCTGCTCAAAGCTAATTAATTTCTATTACTAGTGAGAGAAGAACCACTTAACATGTCTTTTCTTATTCAAATTACCATTGACGGCACCTGCTTTTTTATTCTTGGGAAATCCTGCTACAATGCGGGGGTAAATTATGTAAGACTGTAGAATTTATGAAGATAAGGCAATTAGCATTACAAAACCGAGTCCGGGTTACAATTTCTGGGGGACAGAAAGAGTTATGATGCTCCCTTAAATGGGCCAGTGAAGTCTCCCAGATTGAGTTAATCCTTGTGGTAGTCAGGAAAATTGAAGGCTAAGCGGTGCCATGATGGTGGGTAATTAATTGTCTGAGCTCTTTGGTGATGGGGCTGTCTGTGCTGCGGAGGAGGCAGCCAGGGCACTGCCTATTCTGGAAAGAAAAGGGACGGAACAGGATTTGTGAGGTTGGGAATCAGGGAGGGGAAGAGGAACTTCCCTCCGAGGTCCCTGGTCATTTGGGTCAAGCAGGGTCCTGTACCCTGGGGCTTCCCTCCTTGTGGTTTTCTAAAATCTCCACCCAGCGGTCCCTCAGCACAGCTGCCGAGCGGAGCAGGTGTTTCCCTGTAGTGTTTAGATGCTGCTCCGATTTTGCATCTGAGCTGGAAGACTCTTAAAAGACACTCTAGATTACCAGGGGTGCTTGACTTAATAGCCACAGATACAGGGCTGGGTAGGCGTGGAGTGTGAATCCTGATTTTGTGTGCAAAATTTAGAGAGAGTGTGTGTGTGTGTGTGTGTGTGTGTGTGTCTCCTTTTCTGCAGAAGGGTTTGCAGTTTTTATTAAATTCCAAGCCAGTCATACGTTGTCCCTGTCCCTGGCCTAGTTGGACAACATCTTACATGACTGGAAGGGGAGAGAGAGGCAGGAGCCTAGTCACCACCCTCCTAGTTACCCAGCCTACCCAGAAAACACTGCTTCCAGGATCGGAACTAAGGCTTCCTGCAGCACCTGCCTTCTGGGCCCCTGGTTTGAATGATGACTTCCTCTCATCCAACCAGCCCCTTGGCTGGGACAGCCTCTGGACAAGTCACTGCTGACTCATGGTGCCTTTAGTGAATTAGAAGATGGCACACTTCTCTGGGAGGAGGCAACATTGCATGGAGGTGCACTATTTGGCAAGCAGAGCTCAGCTGGATTCCAGCCCCTATTGGCCACCTTGACTTGTGTCCTTGTGCAGTGTACAACCTGCACAGCCTTACATACCTTGTTCTCAAATTCCTTACTTCAGGAGTTGAGTTACTTCTTACCAGTTTCTTCTCCTGGGAAGGACCTGAGCATACTCTAGGGGAGGTCTGGCCAAGAGAAGAGCTTAGGGTCCAAGAGACTGTTAGCTAGAAATAGAAATTTTATCTTGGCAAGGCAGAAACACATACAACATGCATCTCTAGCTGGTTTCAGAGCCATGGCGAAATGGCCAGGCAGAAAGCAGAGAAGATGCAGCCGTGTGTCTTGAAGAGGGAGAGGGTGAGAGCAGACCAGAGTAGCAGGAAAGCAGCTGGTGAGGGGAACACTGGCTAGGGAGAGGACAGAGCCAGGATGGGTGGGGCCTTGCAGGCTCCTGCAAAGACTCTTACTCTGAGTGAGAGGTGGGTTGGGAATTGGGGGAGATGCCGAGCAGAGGAGTGGCATGATCTGAGCTGACTTTGGAAGGACTCAGTGTGGCTGCTGCATGAGGAGGAGGCTTCAGGGGCAAGAGTAGAGCAGGTGGGTATTTTAAAGGCACAGTCAGCAGGATTTAATGGTAGTTTGGATGCAGGGTGTGAGAGGAGAAAGGAATCGAGATGGAAGGGAGTGGGGGTGTGTCTTGGTGTTATCTGAGAGCTTGGCAGCTCAGACTTATTCTCTTTTTGATGGTTCTGATTCCAGGCCCAGATCCCTCCACCTGCATCCTCATCTGCCAGGCCCACACAGGGGGCCCAAATGGGCTGCTCATCCCTGCGCTAGGACTGCTGCTCTTGGATCACTTCTAAAATGTCACCTTTGCCTTTTCTGCTGGATGTCTGCCTTGTGCCTGAATATTAGTTGCCATCCATCCATCCATCTATCCATCCATCCATCCATCTTTCCATCCTTCCATGAATCCATCCATCCATCCATCCATCCATCCATCCATCCATCCATCCATCCATCTTTCCATCCTTCCATGAATCCATCCATCCATCCATCCATCCATCCATCCATCCATCCATCCATCCATCCTCCCATCCATCTACCCATCTGTCAGTCCATCCATCCATCTGTTCATCCTTTCATTCACTCATGAGCAAATATTTACCAAGGATCTACTGTATCCTACCATATGCAAGATGCTGATTTAGGCACAAGAAATAGAGCAACGACCAGGATAGCCATGGGCAGTGCTGTCTCAGAGCTTAAGCTGCCCCCGGACACTCCTGCTATAAAAGCACCACCCTATCTACTGGGGGTTACCCACCTACCCACCTACCTATGTGCCAGGTTTGTTGTTGTTGAAGCCTGTTCATTGTGTAAGGGGACCTGGGAGATCCTTGGGATTTGTTTCTCACTTTATTGTAGCCACTGGAAGAACTGGAAGCCCCCAGAGGCAGGCTCCTTAGGCACAGAAAGTTTTTCAACCCTATTTAAATAGGGTTCTCTGATACTTTCTGTTTCTACAGAAAATTTAGAAAGACATCTGAGGACAAGGGTTCCTGAAACTCTTTTCAGCTGGTCTCCTGTGCTATTATTCTGGAACCCCACCCACCATGGCCCAAGCTGATGGGCTGGGGAGGGATGTTAGGACCTAGAACCTGACCTATCCTCTGGAGAGTGGCCACGACTTACTTGCAGGTTCTGAAAGGAAACCCAATTGTGCAATGGATCAGAGTAGAGGTGGGAGGGGCCTCCATTCAGGTAAGAGCAGGCAGTACATCTTGGCACTTGATGGGAAGCCCAGGAGCCTCTTCTCCTCGTTAGGATAAGTTTGATTGCCAGAACCTCCGGGGAGGCACACACAGCTGGGGGGCTGCCCAGGTGGTGATGTGAGCATTCGAGCTCGGCCTTGGACTGCTCAGAGGTCTGGGACTTCAAATGTCCTTCTGAACCATGAATTCATTGCTCCACTCACAGAGACTTAGAGCACAAGTAGCCTTCATTTTACAGACAACAAAGCCAGCCCTCAGAGACAGAGCATTTGGGGCCCCCGCAGGGCCAACGCGGAGCTGCAGGGATTTCCTGGTGTTGAGTCACATCCCTAAAGCTGCACTTTCTGCCAAAGGAAGCTTCTAGGCCACACTGCCTTGCTGTGGGTCCTGGATGGCCTTGGACCTACCAGTGAAACCATCCTCATGTACCACGCGCCCTGACCCAGCCAGTGATGGATGGTGTGAATCCAGTGTCTTACTTAATCCTCCTGTTCAGGCTGGTAGCATCTAATCCCCTCTCATTTTACAGAGGAAGCGGAAGCTTGCAAGGTAACCTCACAGAGCTGCATTTACTCTCTCCCTGGAACCCATAGCCAAGGATTCAAATCTTGGTCCTACCACTTACAAGGGGAGTCAGGATTTTTGTTTTGTTTTGTTTTTATATGGGGGATTGAACCCAGGGGCGTGGTCTCACAAAGTTGCTTAGGTCCTCAGTAAATTGCTGAGGCTGGCTTTGAATTTGCAATCCTCCTGTGGCCTCTGGAGCTGCTGGGATTACAGGTGTGTGCCCAGCAAGGCGAGTCAGTTTGAGAACGTTCTCTGAGGCTCAATTTCCTCATCTGTAACACAGGCTAAGAATACCTACTTCAGAGTTTGTGTGGGATTAAAATGGTTGGATTATGAGAAGTACCCCAGGGGCCTAGCATAGAGAAAACTTCAATATTATTTATTTATTTATTTATTTTGGGGTACTGAGGATTGAACTCAGGGGAACTAAACCATTGTATTTCATTTAGAGACAGGGTCTCACTGAGTTGCTTAGGGCCTCCTTAAATTGCTGAGGCTGGCTTTGAACTCACAATCCTCCTGACTCAGCCTCCCAAGCCGCTGGATTACAGGTCACTGTGCCTGCGAGGTTTCAATCCTTGTGTCTATTCCACCCCCCATGGATTCTGGGGGAGCCAAACCCTGGGATGTCCACAGGAGAAAACCAATCTTACCTGTTGGGTGTGTGGGAGACTCTCTGCTGAAGTTAAGTTTCCACCTCCCGAGAACACGGAATCCCTTCCCCTTCCCCTCCTCTCCAAAGGGCGCCAAGCCGAAGGTCACCAAATTCAAAAGTCTTCTCCACCAATCCCCGCCAGGACACAGTGTCCGCTCACTATTCCTGAGCCACCTGCCAATCAGCACCCCCCATGTCACCTAGGCAACCCTTCTAAAGCCAAAGCTTGCAAGCCCTGCTCTCTGCCCTCTTCCTGGTCTTTGTCTCCTCTCCTACTCCCCTTCTCTCTGCCCTCCTCCTCTCCTCTCTCTGCCTCTCCCCCAACTAAAATCTCTTGGTTGAATCTCCGTCTCAGGTGAGTCACTCGCCTTTCATTACCTAAGTGACCATTCAAGGCTGAAGGTACCAGGAAACAGGTCCATGGAAAAGGGGTGTGGGGTGTGTGGGGTTGCCAGATTCAGCAAATTAAAATACTGGATACCCAAAGTTTAATTTTAATTTCAGATAAACAAGCATAATTTTAAAAATATAGGTCCTAGTGGAAATACCTGTATTTTTATCTGGAAAAAAAAAAAAAGAGCTGAAGCCCAGCTGCTTGGCTTCAGGTCCCCATGGGAGGAGCTGAAGGAGCTGGGCAGGGCAGAGCAGGGCCTGCAGGCGCCGCCCCCTCAAGGTGCTCTGCTGGGCCCAGGGCTTCAGAGACAATAATGGACTAGTAATTATCATCAGTTAGGAGCTCTGAGCACAGGCCTTTTCAGCACAGAAGTGGATTCTAGTTCTTAAAAGGATTTGCAGACTTAAACAAATGCCTTTCCTAATCAGTACAAATTGTTCCTTTAAACAGGAGAGAGCTGTGGGTCCACTTTTTCTTCTTTCAGTTAATGAGCAGTTGGTGTCGTTCCTGGGGGTTGGGACTCTCACTCTTTCCTCTGAGGCACGGGTGATGGTAGAGGAGGTGGACTTGGAATTGAGGGTGGTGGGAGGGAGGGCCTCTTGCCAGAGTCCTGGCCTGGCGCTCGCTGTCTGGAGTAGAGGCGCTGCTGTGTAGGAGTTGTGTTCCAAAGCAGGCATCCTGAATCACTGACTCCGTCTTCTCACCTGGCAGTGGGAATAGCAATCAGTCCTACCCTGCTGCTTATGACTGTCCTGACCTTCAGATAGGAGAATGTGTGTTATCTTCCTGGTGGACAGACCCCGTCCCCTGTGTGATATGTCCCCACCTCGCATCACCTTCATTTCTAGAACTTCTGGAGACAGATCTGCACCCTGGCCAATAAGAGACTGAAAAAAAACCTAAACAAACTAATCCTGCATTTACATCTCTCCTCTCCTCTTGCATTATCTCCAAGTGCCCACGGCAGGACTGTGTTTGTCCCTTTAGTGCCCCATCTCGGTTTAGGTACGGAGGACCTTGTGCTGGAGCTATTCTGACCATCTCCAGCTTCCAGCCTGTGGCCAGGACCTCTCCTCGGCTTCTCGGTGCCTCTGCCCAAGGCTGAGCTCTGCCTCCCCTGCTCCTGTCTGGCCCCAGCCTTGCCTCTCTTATCTGTGGCCCTTTGTTTAGAAAAATGCAGAAGCAAAGAAAGGCTAACATCCCTTGGCAAACCTGAACCCAGGGACCTTTTTTAATCGGAGAGGCAGAGAGGCTGACCAGAGTCTCTAATGGCGTGTATCATCATCCTGATGAGAATCCTGGGTGGCCAGAGTGGGAGCCAACAGAATTCTATTGTCTCTATTTCAGGAGAAAGGAGGGATTAGGATGATGCTCTCAAGGACAGACACCCTTACCTTCTCAAAGGCAGGGGGACATTTGACCAAGGAAATAGGCAAAGTTACCTAAAATCTGATAAGGCGAATAAATCATGCAATATCCCAGGGAAATTCATTTAACTCCAGTAGAGAATAAGACTTGGGGAAGCCCTGTTCTCTCCTCCACCCTCAGCCTGGCCTGACTTCTTCAGAGATCATAGCAGTTTCTCCTCCACGTCTCTGGACGGAGAGTGACGAGTTAGCTTCCGAAGCCTGCGCACGAGCCCTCCTGGTTGATGCAATGAGGATTCACTGCATCAAAGGCCCTCACAACTCTGGAGGTGGGCAGGGCCAGTCTGACGATGATAGTCATTCCTGTTGTTTTTTTTTAGGTTTGGAAACCAATGCCCAGTTTCCTGGGATCGTTCAGTTAGTGATCAGCAGAGCCAGCACCAGAACCAAGTGCCTGCCCCACTCAGCAAGGCCACCTACCCAGGATCTGCTAATAGCTTTAGAGTTTTTTTCCTTGATGCATTATCTCTGGCCTGACCTCATTTTTCAACAATGAGCTTTTACTGAAAAGAAGGCTGCCCCAGGGGCTCCCCGGGCCCACAGGTCATTCAGATTACAGTTCTGCTAAAAAAAAAAATGATCAAGTGCTTACTGAGTGTGAAGGGGGGGGGCGGGCGGGGCATTTCCCAGACCTTTCCTGCTCACTCTGACACTCCATGAAGAGGGTGTTGCTATCTTCGTTTTTATAGACAGGGCTTCGAGGGGCTGGGGAACCTTATTCAAGGTCATTCAGAAGTTAAAGTGGCAATGCCAGGATTCAGTGTCGCTTTCTATTTTCCTTCATAGCCACCCAAGTACCTGTGCACCCCAGAAAGAAACTCATACATTATCCTAAAAAAAAAAAAATCATGTATTAAAAGATCAATGACAGTTTGCATGCACAGTAACATCTGAAGCATTACTATGGCCTGCAAGCTTCTGCAGGACCTGGCGCCTGCTCACCTTTCCAAATACATCTCCTCTCCCTCTTTCCTCATTCAGGACACTCTGAGCCACTAGATTTCTTCCCTGAAACACTTGACACTTGCTGTGCCCTTCATGGAACCTCCTTTCCCTGAAATATATGCATAGGCGACTCCTTCTGATCTATTAGTTGTTGACTCACAAGTTAAAACTGACTACATTGGTGTCCTGGTCCCAAACCATCACCCAGCCTATGATTCGATCTTATTTGTTCAAATCTTTTGTCTTATCACTATCTGATATCATCTAACTAATTTTTCATCTCCTTACTGGGTGCCTCCCTTATTAGATTAGATTAGATTAGATTAGATTGCAAATTCGGTGTCTACCTTGATAAATGCTCTCTTGAGCACCTAAAACAGCACCTAACTCAGTTACTTCCCAGAAGATTTGTTGGCTGATGTGAACTGGCGAGGAGCAGTAGTCTTCTCTTCTCCACACTGACCACAGGCATTCTCAGCAGTGAGAGAATTTTTTTCCTTTCTTAACAACTCTCATTAAAATCAGTCTTTCCACCAAAGCAGGTGTCGCTTTAAATGGGTGGTTTAGTGAAAGCTGTGTTGTGAAGGCACAGAGTGGCCTGAATAACCCACCAGGTTGTCTTATGTTGGCCTGGAAGGAGGAGTGTGTAAATAGGTGTGCCCCCCCCCCCCCCCGAAAGATCCCTCTGCTTTCTGCAATAATGTAAAAAGAAAACTTTCAAATACCACAACTTGCAAATGAAGACCTTTAAAATAATGGGACGGTGGCTCTGGAATGGGATTATTAGGATAATGCGATGTTTAAGTGGGCGCTTTTCCTCTCTAGGACCTGCCTGAATTCTGCTGAGCTCATTCCACGAGAGACCTCAGAGAGATCAGTTATGACTTTTATTAAAGTCAAACCAATACCTGTATTCGCAGCCGCCTGGAGGAAATTTCTTTCTGTAACTCTGATTGAAGTTTAATGGGAACTACACAAAGAAAATTTACTTAACCTCCTCACCCAGCTCTTCCACGCTGGAAGTCTGTTCGTCACGTGCCCTGTTCCCGAGAGACACTATCAAAGATAGCACTTCTCAATTTCATAATATTTTTCAGAGTAAAAGAGGGAAGACAGCTGCAGACCCCATCTACTCCAGAATACCATGTAGTCGACATCTGATTTCACTTATAGTAACAATGCAGGGGTTTTTTCTCAAGGGTGTGCCCATTAGGATTTTGCAGATTACAAAACAAAAAGCATAGAAATTATCTTAGGTGCACTCGAAAGTCCGTGGATATGAAGCCCCGTCTAACGTGCTTCTGATTCATTCATGTTGCTTGTCCAGCTCAGCTCCACGCACATAGGGGAAGACAGGCACCTGCTCATACACAGAAAATGAAAACTGAGAGTGGCACTTCTCATCCCAAAGACACAGTATTACGAACACCTGTCACGGGTAGCACTTTATAGATGGAAAGCACTTAAAAAAAACCCCACATTTTTCTTATGAAATATATACACCTACAAAAAAAAAGTGTATAAAAACCCAGATGTATCATTTCTATAGAATGTTAAGTAGTGAATATCCATGTGACTGTCACCTAAGTTGAGGACCAGGACATTGCCAGCACCCGGGGCCCAGTGTGAACCCCTCTGTGTTGCCCATGGCTCCCTGCCTAGCAACTTCCTTTGTGATTGCTTGTTTGCCCCATTGGATGGTTTTATCACCTCGTAGACATTCCTAGACGATATGGTTTAGATTTTACCAAATGAAATGTCATATAGGATGTACGCCTTTGTATCTGGCTACTTTTTTCTCAACATTTTATTTTTAAGCTTTGGCTGTGAATCTTAAAAGAATGTTATTATGTGCACCGTGCAGATCATCGTCTGCAGTGTGGTAGCCCGTGGATACATGCACCATGGTTATATATGGATGGTCCTCTTGATGGGTATTGGGTTGGGGCTGTTTCCAGTTTGGGGCTATTACAAACAACATTGCGATAATTGCTTGCACCTATATTTTGGCACACATCTGCATGATTTCCTCTAGCAGGAGTTGGTTAAATCTGGCCCTCTTGATTTTGTAAGTAAATTTTATTGGAATATAGCCATTCCCATTTGTTTACATATTATCCAGGGCTATTTTTTGCACAATGAATGCAGAATTGAGGACCTGTAACAGAGACTGACCATATGGCCCACAAAGGCAATGATATTAATTATCTGACCCATTTTAGTAAAACCTTGCCAGTCCCCTACCACAAACACTTATGAGGGAATTGCAAGGTGACAGGATTGGCATCTTTTTTTCAGTACTGGAAATTGAACCTAGTTATGTTCTCACACAGATCTACATCCCCAGCCCTTTTTATTTTTTATTTTGAGACAGGGTCTTTCAATATGTTGCTGAGGCTGGACTCCAACTTTCAATCCTCCTGCCTTAGCCTCCCAAGTAACTGTCATTACATAGTTGTGTGCCACCACAACCTGCTAGGTTTGTGTATTTTCAACCTTACAGATACTGCCAAAACTTTTCAGCAAACTTCTTTCTACAACTTTTTAACGTATTATTATGAAAACACTGTTTCAAAGAATGCCTATTTAGCACAGTTTCAGGATTTCATCAAAAAAGACAAAAAACTACTAATTGCTCTAATTCTCTGTCATGCTAAGCCTCAGATCATGGCTAAATACGTCATAGAAAATAAGGCTTATGGCACCTCAGTGCTTTGAAGACCTGTAACAGAAAATTCCCATTGTCTGATCTAGCTGCTGGGGTTGCCAATACCCTGCTATTAGGGCACCGTCTGAATCCAAACGCCTGCTATTATGATTCTATCATGTCTGCGAGGACCCTCTATAACAGATTTAGACCATGAATCATCAGACCCAGTGGCCATCACGGGGGAGGATGCGCAAGCCTTCAGTCAGAAAGGGTTAAAGACATGCCCTGGTTTCTCAGGATGCCGGGCAGGGAGGCCCCTTTATTCTTGGATCTTTTTTTTTTATAATTATTCTTTAATTTCAGTGTACAAATCATTAGAAATAACATTACCAGATTTATATAGGTTTTAGAGTAGAATCAGATTCCAGATATGGTCATGTCCAAAGTCTTAGGCAAGAGGAGATAAAAGATAAAGAATTGTTTTTTTTAATGTTTTTCTCCTTTTTTTTGATATGTGTATGTTTATAAAACTTTGATCTATTACTTTTTATTATAAGAAATGCACCTTGAAGACTCCTCTGTTCTTACGGCAGTTATTGTTTCTATAGTCAATAAGTGTTCAGATACAGATCTACAGCATGTAAATAGACATTTTGATATGGTGACATTTTCCCATTAAAGAGAAGAGAAAGGCAAACAAATTTTTCAAACCACTTTTTTTTTGAGAGGGTGTCGTATAGATATCATTCATAAATAAACCCTGAAATAGCCATGAGATGTGTGGCAGACAGATGAGTAAATGTGGTCAATATTAAGACTTCCACAATTGACTCAAGTGGGTAAGATTGATTTTTTTAAACCTATAACCCATTATGAGTATGCATTTAACCTCACCAAACTTGCACAGGGTTCTGTCTATTGTCTAGCAAATGCAACAGAAGGAAGGAGGAATGCTTCTTGGATGACATGCCTCAGATGTGTAAAGAGATTTTTTTTAAAAAAGTGAGGGAAAATTCTTGGATCTTTTCCTCACCATCTTCAGGCATTTCTTCTCCGCAGTTGACTGCAGTGTCTTTGCACCTGCTGGGGTTCCAACACCAGGCCGTTCGAGGCACTTTGTGTTTCTGAGAATCTCACCTCTATCCTCCCCTGTAAACCAGGGAAAGGAAGCCTGGCCACCATGGCAGAAAACTGTCCCAGCTGTGTCTGAAACCTCCTGTGCCACGGTGCTGTTGCTAATAAGCATGATGCCAGCGGAGCCCCGGGGAGCTGCCTGGAGGCTGGAAGAGGGCAGCCCCGGTAGTGACCTGGTGCTGTTGGTAGCCACTCCACAGGGAGCTCTGCTCTGGCTCTCAGCAGGCAGCATCTATGCTCTCTGCTCCCACCTCTTTTGTGGACAGGGATCCTGGAAGGCAGTGACTACAGTGAGAGAGGGCCCCAGACCAGTCCATGGGCAGCTAATGTATTTGTAGCACGGAATGTGTGTTGAATGGACCCTGGTTTGGCTGGACTGCCTCCCGCCTCTGGCTCCAAAGGGGACAAAAGTTGGCATGAAGAATTGGTTTTTCCTCTCATTAAAGAAATTGGGAGCTAGGTAGTCCCAAGCTAGTACGGTGCTTGGAACATGGTTGGAACTTGGACTTCTTCCATCTTTCTTCTCTGCCATCCTGAGCCAAGGAAGCCATGCTCAATTAAACTGGAGCATTAGATGTAAGTCTGCAGTCCAGGTGGCAGTCAGAAGGAGGATGGGGGCTGGGCATGAGGGAGAATGCTTGTAATCCCAGTTACCTGGGAGATTGAGGGAGGAGGATGGCAAATTTAAGGCCAACCTCCAATTAAGGGAGACCTCAAAATAAGGTCTAGGGATGTAGCTCAGGGTTTCACTCCCCAGTACCAAGGAAGGGGAGGAGGGGGGAAGGACCAAAAAGTGCACCTCAGCTGCCTCTGAACTTTTTAAGAGCCTTCCAAAGTTCTACCCAACAACCTAATCACTCCTCTTTGGCCAGAACTTAGGTTGTAGCTATTCTCAAACATAAAGGGAGGTAAGACATGTAGACTTGTTTCTTTTCTTTCTTTTATTCTTTTTGGTGCACATTATCACACTGAGCAGAACCAAGAAGGAGAGAATGAGCTTTGGATGGGAAATGGAAATCTCCATCACGTGGAGATGTCATAGGCCAGCTGATGTTAGCAATGGAGGCAACTATTCTCTCTCCTCTTCTTCTTTACAGGGGACACATGGTCTCTTGCTCTGTACTCCCCTCTTCCCAGCATGCTCCTCTGCTGCCTAATGGTTTCCCCATCCCTGGGACACCACCTGTACAACCTACTCCATCCTTGACTGTAAATTTCAGTTTAACTCCTCACCACTGCCTAAAGGTTCTAACTCTTATTAAAATTCTCCAGCTAAGCAGTTTGGCCCATGACTGGCCTTTGGACAAGTATCTAGCTTTGGGCCAGACATGTGTTGGGGGATGGGGATGACGAGAACATGGAATGGCCAGACATGTTGAGACTGGTCAGATTTTCCTGAAGGAGCTGTGAGTGAGGGAAAGAATTATACATATTATTTGTTTTAGTCAGCTTTTTCACTGCTGCGATGAAAAGACCCGACCAAAACAATTGTAGAGGAGGAAAAGTTCATTTGGAGGCTCATGATTTCAGAGGTTTCAGTCCATAGACAACAGGCTCCGTTCTTCAGGGCTCAAGGTGAGGCTGAACATGATGGTGGAAGAGTGTGGCTGAGGAAAGTGGCTCCCATGATGATCAGGAAGCAGAGAGAGACTCCACTCAACAAATACAAATATATACCCCAAAGCCACGCTCCCAGTGCCCCACCGCCTCCAGCTACACCCTACCTGCCTTCAGCCACACTCAATTAATCCCATCAGGTGATCAATTCACTGATTGAATAATTTTTCCTCCAAACCTTCTTGCATTGCTTCACACATGAGCTTTTTTTTTTTTTTTTGCAGGGGAGGGGGGACCTCATATCCGAACCGTAACACTAGTTATATACCTTTGGAAGCAATGATTATTAGAGATTTTATAACAGTCTGCCTCAAACTTCCATGCAGTAGAGATCCAGTTATTTTAAGAAATGTTGCTGGCAGAAAGTTTACTGGAGTCAGTTCTGGATTTTAAAATTTGTGAATCTGGGAAACTTTGAATTAGAGAATCATGAGAGGTTTCTGCTTCTATAGGGGAACAGGAGTTTATTTTATGGGGGAAGACGCTCCACTTTCTGAGAAGGGATGTTAAGGGGAGTCCTTTCAATCTATGCTTTTAGCCACAATATTAAATTATAGATGTAAGGTCAGTAGATAGGATTCACTGTTCTCGGGTAAACACTGAGCCAGGGGCATGGTCCAAATGAATACTGAAATGTTACATTTTGTACAGTACTACAGATCAGTAGTATTTTTAGCAGGACCAGGTTCTTGGGAGAGATGACTTTTCTAAACATAAATCTAAAAATGACTATCCATCAAAGCTTCACTCATTTCTTGGAAGATGTCTGTATTTTTTCCCCCCCAAATATATGCCATTGAGATCCTGAGCCCATATCTAACAGGAAAAGCTGTACATGTTTGATCTTCTTTTTATCTCACACTAGATATAAAATGGAACTATGAAATGGAACTGGAGATCTGACACAGTTTGAGAACTACACTGTTGAGTATGGCTGTCAGATAAGTCATGGGGCCCAATTCCACCCAGGGAGTGAGAGGGTGATGTCTCCCTGCAGGAGGAAGATGGTTTCACTCTCTGTCTCCGGGGGAGGAAAGCTGTGGACCTCAGACTAAAAGCAAAAAGGATCTCACAGCCTTTCTAGAGCTTGCAGTGCATGGAGAATGATGCGGTGAAGGGACTTCCCATTGTGGGGATGAGTGGCTCAGTGACATGGCAGCAGTTAGGGTTAGAAAGAGAGATGGCCAGGGGTGACCTCTGTGGCAGGCAGGACCGATGGAGCCCATGAAGAGGTATCTCTGGTGTACAGTTTTCACTTTTTCTTTTCTTTTGTTAACCTTGGCTTATGCATCTGGGTAGAGAATCAGACGTGACTGCAAAGCGTCTTGTTTGCAAGTACACAAGCACTCACGTTGACCTGCGTTTGAGTTATTTGCGACACATCTGCATATGTTCCTCTCCATTCCCACCTCTGACACACACAACCCTACTCTGCTGAGTGACTGTTCTTTAGGGGAATTAATGCAAGGTTCTATATCCAGACTTAGGTGGAATTAGTAAGGAACAACTCAGAGCAGCCTACCGAACAGCAAGATATGACCTAAGAGATTGCCTAGTAAGAGATAGCAATCAATAATTATTATTATTTAAATATCAGGAAGTTGACTAATTAAAACAAAAATATTGATAATGCACTGGGAACCTGGTATAGAAGTCGAGTATTTCACAAGAGGAACACAAAAACTCTGTGAGAAATCGAAGCATATTGGTAAGGTTCTTATCCTGCAGGTACAGTAGAGTCCTTTAGAAGTAGAAAGTGATAAGGTAAAACTGGGGGCTATAAACCTTAAAACAACTACTTAAATAACATAGCAAAGACTTACAGAACTAACAAGCCAATAAAGAAGATAAATGAGACCACGAAATAGACTCAATTAATTTAAAAGGAAGCAGATAAAAAAGTAAAGAGAAAACAAAGAACATCTGGGACAAATAGCAAACGAAAATGGGGGTGGATTTAAAATCAACCATGTGAATAAAAACACTAAATTTCAAATGATCTAAACACCCTAACTAAAAAGAACAAATTAAAAATATTTTTTAAAGGGCACAGATGATCAGATTATGTTTTTTAAAAGATGATATTCAACTCCATGCTGCCTACAAGAAACTCTCTTTAATATAAGGACAAAATAGGGTTAAAAATAAAAAGCTAGAAAAAGACCTATCATGCTAATCCTAATCCAAAGAAAGCTCGAGTGGTTACATGAGCATCAAAGAAGGTTTCAGGGTGGAAAGTATTACCAAGAATAAAGAGCATTATTTCATAATGATTAAAGGGACAATTTATCAAGAAGACATAATAAGCCTAAATATTTATGCAGCTAATAATAGAGCAACAAATACCTGAAGTAAAAATCGATAGAACCTCATGGAGAAATAGACAAATCCACGATAATAAGTCAAAGATTTCTATAATACTCTCTCAATTGTTAGAACAATAGACAGAGAATCAATATGTTATAGAAGACTTGAACAGCACCCTCGACCAGCCCAGTGATGTTTATGGACCACTTCAGCCAAGTAACAGAAGAGTAGATATTTTTTGCAAGTGGTATGAGGAACTTTCTCCAAAATAGTCCAAATTCTGGACTGCAAAACAAATCTTAATCCATTTAAGAGGATTTACTTAATAGAAGTATAGTTTCAGACAACAATTAAATGAGAAATTAATAACAGAAAGACATATGGAAAATATCCAAATTTTTGAAGCTAAATAACACACTTGTAAATAACCTACAGTTCATATAAGAAACATAAAAGGAAACTAGATGGTAAAACTAGGAAGCTAGGTGGTAAAATGGCCCTGGATTTAATTTCCACTATCTCCTCCAAGATAAATAACGAATGAAATGAATGAATGAAAAGGCATCAGATCAAGATTGTGGGATGCTGATAAGGTAGTGCTTAGAAATAAATAATATTGATAGAACCTCATGGAGAAATAAACAAATCCAAAATAATAAGTCAAAGATTTCTATAATACTTTCTCAATTGTTAGAAAAATAGACAGAGAATCAATATGTTATAGAAGAACATATTAATTATATGTTCTTATATTAAAAAGAAAAGTCTTGCTAGGTGCAGTGGCACATACCTGTAACCCCTAGAAAATAGGGGCTGGGGATGTAGCTCAGTGGTAGAGGGTTTTTGCCCAGCATGCCTTAGTTTGTGCTCCCCAAGCAGAGAGAGAGAGAGAGAGAGAGAGAGAGAGAGAGAGAGAGAGAGAGAGAGAAGAACGCAAAGAAACCTCAAAGTAAGCAGAAAACAAATGGTAAAAATCAGAGTAACAATCAATGAAATAGAAAACAGGGAAAAAATAAATCAACAAAACTGAGAACTAGTTCTTTGAGATGATCATAAAGTTGATAAATCTCTAGCTAGCTTGACCAGGAGATGGGGAGTGGAGGAGAGGGAGAGGGAGAGGGAGAGGTACAGAAGAGACCCAACCCCTTAGTTATTAGGAAAATGCAAATGAGAAGCCTCTATACATCTATTTGAGTGTCTAAAATTAAAAAGCCTGTCCGTACCAAGCACTGGCAAAGATGTGAAACAACTGGAACCCTTATATAGGAATGCAAAATGGTAGAACCACTTTGAACAGAGTTGCCAGTTTCTTAAATGGTCACACATTCATCTGTTATAGAATCTAGTCATTTCACTCAGTAGAACTGAAAGCATATGTCTGTATGAAGACTAGTGTATAAATATACATAGCACCTTTATTTGTAATAACTTCAAACTGGAAACAATCCAACACCCATCAAATGACTGAAAAGATAAATTGTCATATATTCATACAGTATAATACTACTCAGCAATAAAAATACACTACTCAGAATGTAAGAATATAAATGAATATCACAATAATGAGTGAAAGAACCTAAGCAACAAAAGGTTGCTTTTGTTGAAATTTTATGAAATGAAAATTTTTAGAATTTTGCAGTAGGTAGTGAGTGGTTGCTTGGGAGAAAAGGTGGGTAAGGAAGATCAGAAAGGTTGCAGAAGGAACAAAGGAATTTGGGGGGAATGATGTACATATTCATTTTCTTGATTTTGACAATAGTTTCACAAGTATATAAATATAGGTCAAAATTTATCAAATTATATGCCAAAAATGTACCATTTATTGTTATCTATTGTGTGTCTCTTATATCTCAAAAAAGCTGTGAAATGTCCCAAAACATCAAAAGAACAACCAGATTTTAAAAAAAGAGGAAATCACAAAAAATAATTATTGAAATAGAGATAACTCATAACTGATGGATTAATAAATGACTATAGCTGCTGAGTAGATGTAGATGCAGAGAGAATCGGTGACCTGGAAGAAAGAACTCAAGATGTTATCTTTTGTGAAACAAAATGATATAATGAACATACTCCTAGAAAATATAACTTATCAAGAAGAAATAGGAGAACCAGATAATTCTGTGATTATAGGACTATGATTAAAGGAGCTTGAATTAATAGCTAATTCTTCTCATATAGAAAAGTCCAGGTACAGAAGGTTTTATCAGTGGATTCTACCAAACATTCATGAGAACAAATAATTCCAATTTTGTGTTGTGATTCCAAAGTGTCAAAAAGAAAGAGGAGCTCCTTCAGTTTTATGAAGTTAGCATTCTCATGACATCAAAACCTGATAAAACAGTGTAAGAAAATAAAATGACAGTCTTTTCACTCATGAATGTCACAGGTGCAAAAATCATTCTTAAAAATCTGAAAGCATTAGGAAGTGGCATCCAGAATACATTTTGACCGAGGTGGACTGATTTCAGGAATTCAAGGTTAGTTTAACATAGGGGACAATCTTTTCCTGTAATTTGCAGCGTTAACACAAAAGAAACCTAACACCTACAAAAACTTCTTTTTGTTTTCCTACAATTTCGTCTTCAGCTGTCATATGGACATACATCTGTAGCCTAGCAGCTACCTTGAACATGACTTTGAAAAGAAAGCCACATTCTGAGGATCATAAGACAGAAAGACAGGCACCTGAATCCCTTGTGGCATGAAGAAAGCCACCATACCAGCCTTGGACAACTGACCTTCTGATGTCCATGTAAGAGGCAAATAGTTTGAACAACTGCCATGTTTCTTGAAAATCAAATGAGCAGAACCAAATCCTAATTGATTCTGATACCTGAAGCAATTGTGGAGGGGAGGGGTATCAGAAAAGTCTTCATGGAGCACATGATATTTAAGCAGAGACTTGAAAATGAGTAATATCTCATCAGACAGAAAGTATTATAAAGAAGGACTAACAGTATGGGAAGGTGCACTTGTTCAGAAAAGAGCAAGATGAATATAATAAGTCTATGTCTGAAATATTCTGCTTGGGACTAAGGCTTCGGGTGGGACTGGGGCTGAATTGAAGTAGAGGAGAGGAGGGTCACTTTGAAGCTCCATAACATGCAAACCAGCACCTCTGGGGGAAGGCAGTGACCTTTTGCAGGGCCTTTGTGAGTAAACAGATATTAGCCAGGCAGGACGCAGCTCAATGAGGGGCAGAGAGTCCTTGACTTTGGAGAAGGTGATCTGAGCTCAAGTCTTTGCCTTCACAGCTGAGTGCTTCTGACAAAAGTGACCACATTGGTCCTTTTTCCTGCTGGCTCTGCACAGGCAACCCTCTCTGAGCCCCCAGCATCAGTGGGGGCAAGTCCCCCACCAAAATCCTGAGAAAGGGAAGTCTCCATAGAGGAGTAAAAAAAGGTTTCCCCCTAGGTATCTGGTGATTTGGTTGATTAATATTTTTCCCCCTAAAATATCAGGAATGTTTATGAGAAATCAGTCAACGACACCCAAAAGCACAATGTTATCTATATACATTCCAGTTTCCAGAGTTCAAAGTTTGAATCCATCACAGTTATCAGCAGAGTCCCCTTTCACTCTCCCAAGTGGATTGCTTTGGATTATAAATTTTATGATGGCCCCACTTACTTGGTGAAAGGCCTTTATAAAGGAATCGTGACCCTTTGCTAGAGCTTTCTCTCATTTGGAGAATAAACAAACCACTATTATTCCCCTCGGCCTGGCCCTCCCCCCCCCCCCAATTTGGGGACGAAGGAGAAAATTTAAGGGGATATATTATTTGATCCCAGAGAGACACAGGAAGGAGGAAAATGGCTCGAGCATGATCAGATCAGCACTATTTGACCAAGACTAGGGTCAAAGTTGTGAAAACAGGAAGAATATGGATTTCTCAGAGGAAATGAGGCTGGGTGATCTTTGGAAGAAAAAAGGAATTTGCTACAGGAAGGTGTGATGGCTGTTGGTAACTCAAGAAAACCACAGGTCTCACCGGCAGCCCTTTCCCCCTCTTCCTTACCACCAGGATAATCCAGGGAAGAGGGTACCGGTCTCTCCATCAGTAACTTAGAAGGTAGTGACCCTTCCTGGTCCCCTCCCTTTAGAAGATAAGATCTTTAACAATTAAGAGATGAAGTAAGTAACTGTACCACCCTCACAAATGGACTAATATTTCATGGGAGTTCTAGACTTCATGGGTCTAAACTAGTACCTTGAGAGCCCACCCCATGTGCTTGGTCTCCTCCACACACAGCCATTCCTTTTCTGTTTCTCCACCATGTTGTAACAGCCAGGGGCCTTCACTAGGATACTGGTGCCATGCTGTTTGTGCCCTGCAGTTAGGTCTTGAGCCAAATAAATCTCTTTACTTTTTTAAGTTACCAAGGCTCAGGTACTTTGATATAGCAACGCAAAAATGACTAATATACATTCCTATTTAATTTTCACACAGAGAGGGGAGAAACCTCATAGAGCAGATACAATCTTTGTTTGAAAACTGGTAAACCAGGAAATCTCCATTTTAGGACAAAAGAAGAGTAGCTTGAATTATAAAATGTTCCTATTGATACTAATTATAAACTCTTGACAAAAGAGAAAAAAAATTAATGGTTTGAAGTTACTGGAAAATTATCAACATCAGGCAGAACTGAAAGGGATTGACCTTGATAAAAGAGAACCACGATGACTGAGATCCATTTTAATCCAGCTTTTCAAGGGCTGGCCCCAGTCCATGCAGTGCAATAGGGTGCTTGAGACACAGGTGAAGCAAAAAGCCCAGCTGTATTGAGGAGTCAGATGATAAGGTTGGGCCCCTGAGAATGGTTGGAAATTGAAGGGGCAAAAACCCAGAAATGAAGGAGCTTCTGCATCTGTGTATTGGGCTGATACCCAAACCCTGAAAGTATGGGGTGAGACTCCAAGGAGCCTATGGGAAAAGCACCAGCTGGAACTCAGAAGAGAGGCAAACCTTGAGCAGAGCAGTAGCTTCCCATTATTGAGGCAGAGTTCAAAGTTTGAATCCCATAGAATCAGAAGGCCCTGTGAAGGCCCTCAAGCTATGCATTGAAACTCTAGAGGAACCACATCCCAGGATTAAATAACACATTCCAAGATTAAGGGATTTACCCAAGGATAGAAGGGAAAATCAAAACAGACTTGCTCTAACAAAGCCTAAAACCAAGCCCCTCTAAGGTTAAGAGGGTCTGGTGATAATTTACTTTCCCTACTAAACAAAGATGCAAACACCTTAATGCTCTTCATGCAGACAACAGAATGCAGAGATCTCAAAGAATAATAGAATTTATTTTAGCTGCTAGATATTGGAAGAGACAGAAAAATGTAACCCAGTGAAGAGGAAAATCAGCTAACAAAAACTAAGTGGCTAATGCACCAGGTAAGGAAATCAGCAGAAGGGAATCACTGTGATCTGAATGTTTGTGTCACCTTAAACTTCCCGTGTTGAAACTCAATACCGATGTGATGGTGTTAGAAGGTAGGCCAGAGAAAGGTGGGAGCAGAGACCTTATGAATGAGACTAGTATCCTTATAAAAGAGACCCCAGACAGGTGACTGTCCCCTTCCACCATGTGAGGACACAGTAAAAATTCACTGTTGATGAGGGAGCAGGCCCTCAAAAAATACCCTAGCTGCCGCACATGGTCTTAGACCTCTCAGCCTCCAGGATAGTGAGAAATAAATTTCTGTTTCCTATAAGCCTCCCAGTTTTTGTTACAGCAGTCTGAATGAGCCAAGAGAAGAAATTTTAAAATGACTATGATAAATGTGATAACAAACCAATAGGGAAAAATGTACTTCATGTACGAAGAGATGAGGAACTTGAGAAGAAAACTAGTACTGAGGGGAAAACAAACAAACCAACCAACCAACCAAAGGGAAATTCTAGAACTAAAAAAATATATATCTGAAATGCAAAAAAAAAAAAAAAAAAAAAAAATCATCAGAAAATATGGTGGTTTGCAGAAAGAAGTCAAGATCAGTGAACTGGAGGAGAGATCAGTAGAAATCCTTTTAATGGAAGTATAAAGGAGGGAAAGGTTGAAAACAATGAGCAGCCTCAGGGGTTTTTGAGACAGTATCAAATATTTATGAAAAAGAGCAACTAGAGCTCCAGAAGGAGAGGAGCAAGAGAATGGGTCAGAAAAAGATTTGAAGTAATATTGGTCAAATAGTTTCAAAATTTAACCAGCAACATTCCCCTGTCCCAAAACAGATCAAGAAATGTCAACATACTTCAAAAATAAATACAAATAAAATCACGTCTAGTCACACCGAACTTAAATTCTGAAAAACACAAATGAACAGAAGATATGAAAAGCAGTCAGATATATTCCTCATCTGAAAAAACAAATAAATAAATAAAACCAGAAGACAACATTATTAAAATACTAAAAGAAAAAAGAAAACCTGTCAACCTAAAATTCTGTATCAAGTGAAAACACCATTCAAAAAGGAAGATGAAAAAAAAGATATTTTTAGACAAACAAAAGGTGAAATAATAAGCCATCAGGTGACGTGATTATAAGAAATGCTAGTGCTCGCTTTGGCGGCACATGCACTAAAGTTTGAAGGTTAAGGAGAAGATAGCATAGCCCCTGCTCGAGGGTAACATGAAAGTTCATCAAATGTTCCACATTTTTAGGAGACAGTGGGATGATATATTGAAAGTACTGGAAGAAGAAAAATACTGTCAATAAGGAATACTGTGCCCGGCAAAGTTGTCCTTCAGAAATGAAGAAGAGATAGGGATTTACCCAGATATACAAAAATGGAGGAAGTTCACAGCCACTGAACCAGCCTTGTAAGAAACACCAAAGGGAGCTCTTCAAGTTGAACTAAAGGGAGCCAATTAACCACATGAACACACATAAAAGTCTAAAACCCACTGGTAAAAATATGTAGTGAAATCCAGAAGATGCCAACACCGTAATGGTGAGTTGTAAATCACATATATCTTTAGTATGAAGACTAAAAGACAAAACTATTAAAAATAATAATAACTATGATAATTCAAGGGACATACAATATAAAAAGGTACAGGGATATCAACAACAGAAAATGTACAGGAGAGCAAAAGTATAGTTTTTAAATGCAGAGTTGTTATCAGCTTAAAAGTAGCCTGATGAAACCATGAGATGTTCCAAACGTGCCTCATGGTCACCACAAAACAAAAACCTATAGTACATATTACCAAAGATGAAAAGCAAGAAAACCTAATCATCCCAGCACAGAAAACAAACTAATCACAAAGGAAGATAGCAAGAAAGGTACAAAGTAACAAGGGATCTACAAAGCAAACAGAAAACAACCAAATGGTAGTAGTAAGTTTTAATTATCTTGATTGTAAATGGATTAAATTCTCCCATCAAACTCCATGGAATAACTGTGTGGATTAAAAAATAAGACTCAACTGTGTGCTGCTGTGTTATTCAGCTTTACATCACTGTAACAAAATAACCTGAAATAATAAACTTATTTGGAGGAAAGGTTTCTTTGGGCTCAAGTTTTCAGTCCATGGATGGTTACTTAGTCCTGTTGTTTTTGGGGCCCATGGCTGCATAATACACAATGGTAGAAGTGCAGGATGGAGAGTGACAGCAAGGGATCAGGGTCCCCATGTACCCTTCAAAGTCATGCTCCCAATGACAGAACTTCCTTCCACTAGACCCCACTTTCTAAAGGTTCTGCCACCTCCCAAGAACACCAAACTGAGGACCAAGCTATTAACATATGTGCCTTTGGGGGACAGTCCAGAACCAAACTATAGCAACCACCTATAGGAGACTCAATTTGTCTTTAAGGACTCATAGATTGAGAAAGAATATATGGGAAAACACCTTCCATGCCGATGGAAGCCAACACAGAGCAGTGATAGCTATTTTTACATCAGATAAAATGGACTTTAAGCCAAAAACTGTAAAGAGACAAAGAAGTTCATTACATAATGATATAGGGCATCAATCAATCAAGAAAATAAAACAATTGCAAGTATATATGCACTCAATATTGGAGAAAATTGTATAAAGCAAATACTAAAAGATCTAAAGGGGGAAATGAACTGCAGTATGATAATCATAGGGGGTTTCAATATCCCACAGTCAATAATGGATAGATCATCAAGACATAATGTCAATAAGAAAACACTGGATTTGAACTACATGTTAGAGCGAACAGGTCTAACAGAAATATACACAACATTCCTTCCAACAGCAGCAGCATGCTTATCTTCTCAACCAGAACACTCTCCAGAATAAATCATGTGTTAGATCACAAAAGAAATACTAAACGTTTTATCAAATTTAAGAAGACTGAAATAATATTAAACATTTTTCCACACAACAATGGTATAAAATTAGAAATTAGTAGGAAAAAAATTTGGAAAATTCACAAATATGTAGATAAGCAACAAGAATGAGCACAGGCCAAAGAATCAATTAAAGGTGAAATTTTAAAATTTCTTGAGACAAATGAAAATGAAAGCACAATATAACAAAACTTATGAGATGCAGCAAAAGCAATTCTAAAAGTATAATTCATAGCCAGAAACATATCAACAAGTAAATCTCAAATAAATAACCTAATGTTAGAGCTTAAGAAACTAGAAAAAGGATGAACTAGATCCAAAATAGTAGAAGAAAATAATAAACATCAGAACAGAAATAAATGAAGTAGACTGAAAAACAATAGGGAAAAAAATCAATGAAACTACGAATTTTTTTAAAAAATTAACAAAACTTTTAGTTAGACTAAGAAAAAAGAGAGGACTCAAATAAATAAAAATCAGAAATGAAAGATAAGACATTATGGTAATACCATGAAATGCAAAGGAATATGACCACTGTAAAGAATTACCTGCCAATAAATTGAATAACCTAGAAAAACTAGCGAAATTCCTAGAACCAACAACTTACCAAGACTGAAAAATGAAAAAATAAGTCTGAACAGATCAATAATGAGAAAGGAAGTTGAATCAATAATAAAAATCTTCCATCAAATAAAAGCCCAGAGCCTGATGTCTTCATTGCTGAATTCTATCAAACATTTAAAGAACTAATAATGGCCCTAAAACTTCCAAAATATTGAAGAGGAGAGAACATTAACAAATTCATTTTATGAGGCAAACATTATCCTGATACCTGGACCAGGTATCATTATCCTGATAGCTGGACCAGGATACTATAGGAAAAGAAAATTACAGGCCAATATCCCTGATGATCATAAATGTAAAAATCTTCAACAAATATTAATAAACCAAACTTAACAGTAATAAAAAGAGTCATTTTCCAAGATCAAGTGGAATTTATTCCTGGAATGCAAGGATGGTTCATGTATATAAATCATTACATTGACAGAATAAAGGAAAAAATTCATATGATCACCTCAATAGATGCAGAAAAAGCATTTAACAAAATTCAACATTCTTTCATGATAAGAACTATCAACAAGTTAGGTTTAAAGGAATGTACTTCTACAAAATAAAGGCCTTATATATTATTCCACAACTAACATACTCAGCAGTCATAACAGAGAATCTTTTCCTCTAATATCAAAAAAGAAGACAAGAACATTCAGTCTTGCAACTTCTATTCAACGTAGTACCAGAAGTCCTAGCCAGAACAATGAAACAAGAGAAATGTGATGGTTTAGATATGTGGTATCCCCCAAAGCTCCTATTAATTTAGGAATGTTCAGAAGTAAAATGATGAAATTATGAAAGTTATAACCTAATTAATTAATGGATTAATTCATTTGGTGGGTTAATCCATTTGATAAATGAATAATTTGGATAAATTGGTTAGTAACAGTAGAGAGGTGAGGCATGGCTGGAGGAAATAGGTCTTTGGGGATGGGATTTATTATTTTAACCCTGGTGCTTTTTTTCTTACCCCCCTCATTCCTGGCTGCCAAGAGCTGAGCAATTTCATCCTCCACACCCCTACACCATGATGTTCTTCCTCGCTCAGGCTCAGAGTAGTGGTGTCAGCTGTCCATGAACTGAACCCCTGAAATCATGAGCCAAAATAAACTTTTTCTCCTCTACATTGTTCTTGACAGGTATTTTGGTCACAGCATTACAAAGCTAACTAACACAAGGAAGAACTCAAGAGCATCCAAATTGGAAAGGAAGAAGTTGATTTGTCCCTGTTTTCAGACAACACGGTCTTAGATAAAGAAAACTCTAAAGACTTCCCAAAACACTGTTAGAACTAATAAATGTGTTTAGTAAAATTGCAGGATATAAAGTCAACACACAAAAAATCAGTACCATTTCTATGTGCTAACAACAGACCATCTAAAAAAGAAATCGAGAAAACAATCCTATTCATAAGATCCACAAGTTAAAATAAAATAGATTATTTAGGACTAAATTTAACAAAGGAGATGAAAGATTTAAACACGGAAAACTGTAAAACATTGATGAAGAGGACACAAATAAGATGAAAACATATCCTATGTTCATGGATTGGAAGAATTAATATTGTTAAAATGTCCATACTACATTCACAATAGCCAAAAGTGCTCTACAAATTCAATGCATTGACATTAAAATTCCAATGGCATTTTTTTTCACACACACACAAAAAGAAAAAAACAATCCTTAAATTTTTGTGGAACCACAAAAGGCTCTGAACAGTCAAAGCCATCTTTTTTTTTCTTAATTTTTTTTTAATATTTATTTTTCAGTTTTCGGTGGACCCAACATCTTTATTTTTAAAATTTTTTTTGTGGTGCTGAGGATCGAACCCAGTGCCCCGCGCACACCAGGCAAGCACGTTACCGCTTGAGCCACATCCCCAGCCCCAGTCAAAGCCATCTTAGTGAAAAAATAAAACCAAACTCCCCCACAAACCTGGAGGCATCGCACTACTTGATTTCAAAATATACCACAAAGCAACAGTAATCAGTACAGCATGATAATGGCATGGAAATGCGTACATACACCAGTGGAACAGAGTGGAGCTCCAGAAACCCACCCATTTCTGGTCAATTATCTTTTTTTACCAAGATGCCAAGAATATACCCTGGGGAAAGACCAGTCTCTTTGAATAAATCAGTGTTGGGAAATCTGTTTGCTGCAGAATGAAATTCAATCCTTATCTCACTCCATATACAAAGAATAAACTAAAAATGGAAGAAGGGCTGAAATGTAAGACCTGAAATTATAAAACCACTAGAAGAAAACAAAAGGGGAAAGGTCTATGACATTGGACTGGGTGATAATTTTTTTTTGTATATGACCAGAAAAATGCAGGTGACAAAAGCAAAAGTAGATAAATTGGGTTGAATGAAATTAAAAACCTTCTGATCAGTAAAGGAAAAAATCAAGAGTAAAGATACAATATATGGAATGGGAGAAAAATCAATGGGGCTGCCTGATTTTGGACTTTGAATCTCTTTGTGACCTAAATAAACCTTTTTTTCTTTGTAAGTTAGCTGCCTCTGGTATTTCACTGTAGTAACACAAAACAGATCATACATCTAACAAGAGGTTACTCTCCAAAATATATAAAGAATTTAAATACTTAATAATAAGAAAATAATTTAATTAACAAATGGACAAAGGAACCAAATAAATATTTCTCAAAAGAAAACATACAGCTGGCCATAAGATAAATGGAAAAACACCCAACATCATGAGCCATCAGGGAAATACAAACTAAAACCACCATAGGATACTACCTCACACCTGTTAGCACTGGTATTATCAAAAAGGCAAAATAAATAAATAAATAAATAAATAAGCATTGGCAAGGATATGGAGGAAAGCAACTATTGCACACTGTTGGTGGGAATGTAAATTAGTACAGCCATTATGGAAAACAGTTGGAAGTTTCTCAAGAAATAAAATTAGAGCTACCATATGATCCAGCATTGCACTATTGAGTGTGTGTGTGTGTGTGTGTGTGTGTATATATATCCAAGGGGCATGAAATCATTTTGTTTGAGCTGTCTGCATTCCCATGTTGATTGTAGCATTATTCATAATAGCCAAGATATGGAATCAACCCAAGTGTCCATCAACAGAATGGATAAAGGCAATGTGGTCAGTATACACAATGGACCAGTATTCTGTCTTACGAAAGAAGGAAATCCTGTTAATTATGACAATATGGATGAACCTGGAAGACATTATGTTCAGAGAATAAGCCATGTATGGTAAGACAGAAACCGCTTGATCTCACTTACATGTGGAATCTAAAAAAGCTGAACTCTGAGAAGCAGAGAGTAGAATGGTGGTTAATGGCAGGTGGGGTGGGGATGAGGTTGGGAAGATGTTGGACAATGGATACAAAATTTCAGCTAGACAGGAGGAATAAGTTCAAGATATTTATTGAAAAACACGGTGACTACAGTTAATAGCAATATATTGTATACTTGAAGATTGCTAGGAGAGTATATTTAATTTTTTTAAGTTGTAGTTGGGCACAGTGTCTTTATATTTATTTATTTTATTTGGTGAGGAGGATCAACCCAGCACCTAGTAAATGCTAGGGGCGCACTGTATTGCCGAGCCACAACCCCAGCCTGTAGGGGAATACATTTTTAAGTGTACTTACCAAAAAGAAAAGATAAATATGTGAGGAAAAACATAAGTTAGTCAGATAGAGCCATTCCACAATGCATATGTATTTCAAACCATCACATCATACATCATAAATACATGTGATTCTATTTGTTAATTTAAGAAAAATAAATAATTTATTTTTTAAAAAGAAATATTAATGAAAATTCTTTAAGCTGAAGAGAAATTCGGTTGTATGGAAATTCACCTTCACAGAAAGCAATAAAAGGAAGCGGAGACTGTAACTATGTGGAAATGTGATGGATTGGAAGTTGAATATAATTGGCTAAAGCCCATATACGGAAGGCTTGGTCCCCAGGTAGGCACTATCCTAAGGTGTGAAACTTTTAGCAGGCGGAACCTAATGGGGGTTCCTTAGGTCATTGGGACTGTGTCTTTGGACAGTAGTTCCCATGGAACTCCTTGCTAGTTCTTACAAGAGGATTGATATGAAAGCTTCAATTTGCCCCACTCACACTATAGCTTGGCTTCAAGATGTGACTATCTGTTCTTATACACACTACCACCATAATGTGCCACCATTTACCACCTGTGCCAGAAGTCAATCAACGGGGCTGCCTGATTTTGGACTTTGAATCTCCAAAACTGTGACCTAAATAAACCTTTTTTTTTTTTCTTTGTAAGTTAGCTGCCTCAGGTACTTCATTTAGTAACACAAAACTGACTAATAGAATCACCCAAAGTAATTCTATATGGAAAAAATGATCTTTTCAACAAATTATGCAGAATAATTGGTTATTCATATGGAGAAAAATGAATGTCAATCCCCCACTTATACAACATACAAAAATTAATTTCAGAGAAAGAATAAGCCTAAATTAAAAAAGCGGAAACTATAAAGGTCATAGGAGAAACCACACGAGAATACCTTTGCACCCTAGGACCAAACAAAATTTCTTAAGACAAGATCTCAAATCACTCCAGGTGTGGTAGCACATGTCTGTAATCCCAGCAGCTCTGAAATCTGAAGTCAGGAGGATCGAGAGTTCAAAGCCAGCCTCAGCAATGGCGGAGTGCTTAGCAACTCAGTGAGACCCTGTCTCTAAATAAAATACAAAATAGGGCTGGAGATGTGGCTCAGTGGTTGAGTGCCCCTGAGTTCAACCCTTGATACTGGAAAAAAAAATCCAAAACATTAACTATAAATGAAAGAAAGAAACTAAAAAAAAAAAAAAACAAAAAAACCAAAAAACAATTGATATGCTAGACTTCATATAATTAGAGATATTTATTCTTCAGAAAGCAACATCAATGAGATGGAAAAAAAGCCACATTCTGCTAGAAGTATGTACCATGCATTAAATCTGATAAATCAGATCAGGTCTTTCTACAAAATAATAAAACAATAAATAATAAATAATTTCTATAATTCAATAACAAAAAGATAGGCACCTCAGTAAGCTATGAACAAAAGATTTACACAGACTTATCTTAGAAGAAGCTATATAAATGGCCCCTGAGCACAAAAAAGGTGCTCAACATTTTTTAGTCATTGGGGAAATGCAAACCCAAACCACAATGACATAACCCACGGTGACTGACAATATCAAGGGTTGGTGAGAACGTGGAGCAAGGCCAACCTGCATGTACTATAAGAGTGAGAGTGCAAATGTTACAACCTCTTTGGAAGAGTTTTGTTTCTTATTCAGTTAAACATACAAGTTTTCTATGATCCAGCAATTCTACTAAATATTTAGTCATATATTCACAAAAATATTTGTGTGATAATGTTCACAGCAGTTTCATTCATAATAGCTCCAAACTGGAAGCAACCCAATTGTCCATCAATAGGTGAATGGATAAACAGATTTTAGGAAATTAATAAAAACATACTACTCAGCAATAAGTAGAAGAAACCACTGGAATGTGTGACGGCATAGATAAATCTGGAAAACATTATGTTGAGTGAAAGGAGTTTGTAGAAAATATAGTACCACTCTATTATTATGTTTATAATATATTCTAAAAGAGGCAAGCTAAGCTCTGGTGATAGAAACCAGAATGGTGGTTACATTTAGGAGGCACAGAGTGGTACAGAGTGTATTTCCAGAGAAACAGAACCCATGGAATATATGTCATCATGAGGGATTGAATACATTGGTTCACATGATCCTAGGCTTAACGTCCCACAATGGCTGTCTGCAGTGGAGAGCAAGGGAAACGAAGAGGTCAGAAGCTTCCGAATGAGAGGAAGTCCATGAACAAGGTCTGAAAGGCCCCTCGGAAAGCTGCTGGTGCAAGTTCATGTTCAAGGCTGAAGAACATGGAGTGATCACACCTATGGATGGATGACATCACAAAAAACAAGAGGGAGGGCGTGCAGGAGAGGAAACTTCCCCTTCTGCGTTTTTCATTCTATCTGAACCTTCAGCCTACTGGATGGCAGGTCAAGGTTGGTCTTCCCCACTCAATTCATGGACTCACATGCCAATCTCCTCTGGAGATAACTTCAGACACACCCGGAGGTATGCTTTATCAATTTCATAGGTATCCTCAATTTTGTCAAGTTGCCAAAAGTAACCATCACACAGAGCAGGAGGGACTTTTTGCTTTCCCTAAGGTGCATACCTATATTGGGGTGGTGGCAACAAATGCTATATTGATCTCTTAGGGATGCTGTAACAGAGTACAATGAGCTGGATATCTTGAAACAGTAAAACCTTATTCTTTTATTTATGGAGACTGGAAATCCAAATCAAGGCATAAGCAGGACTGGTTCTTTCTGAAGACACTGAGGGAGAATCTAGCCTCCCTCCCAGCTTCTGCTGAAGGCTATCAGTCCTTGGTGATCCTTGGCTTGTAGATAGCATTGCTTTAATCTTTGCCTCCAGGTTCACATATTCTCTCTGTATCCAGTTTCCCTTTATTATAAGGACTCCACATTGGATTATAATGGTCTCATCATAACTTGATTATATCTACAAATACCCTGTTTCCAAATAAGGTCACATTCTCCAGAGACTAGGACTTCAACATATCTTTTTGTGGGGGACACTATTCAACCATAACGCATGAGTATATATTTGTCAGAACTGAATTTATGAGAGAAAAATCTATGACCTTGGCTTGGTGATGGGTTTTTAGATATAACACTCAAAACACGATCCATGAAATAAAAAATTGATAAGATGTACTTTATGAAAACCCAAAACATCTTCTCTGAAAAAGACACTGTTAAGAGAATGAAAATACAAACCACAGACTGGGAGGAAAATATTAGAAAAACACATATCTGATAAATGACTATTATCATAAATAACAAAGGGCTTTTGAAACACAACAATAAGAAAACAAACAACTCAATTAAAAATGAGCAAAAGAGCTGAATAAATACCTCACTAAAGAAGATGTACAGATAGAAAATAAACATATGAGAAGACACTGAACATCCTATGCCATCAGGGAATGACAGATTTAAATACCAATGAATTATCATTACACACCTATTTGAATGGCTAAAATTATAAAAACCGTCAATTCCTATTGTTGGTGAGGACGCAGGGCAATGGGAACTCTCGCTTCTCCGTGGTAGGAATGCCAAATGGAACAACCACTTTGGAAGCTTCACAAAGTTAAATATAGTCCCACCAATCACCCAGCAGTCATGCTTCTAGGTATTTTCCCTACTGACTTGAAAACTTACATCCACACTAAAACCTGCACAGAAATAAATATCTACAGCAGCTTTGTTTATAATCACCCAAATCTGAAAGCAACCAAGATACTCCTCAGTAGGTGAGTGAATACATGAACTATGATACATCCCTAATAGAATACTATTTTTCAATATAAAACAATTTGACCTCTCAAGGCATGAAAAGAGATGAAGGAATCTTAAATGTACATTAGTATCAGTTGAAAAGGGAGATACGGCATGATTCCAATTCCATGACAGTCTGAAAAATGTAAAACTACAGCAAGGGTGAAACTAAGTGGGTGCCAGGAGTTTGTGGGAGGCTGGAATAGGTGGAAAACAGGAGCTTTTAGAGCAGCAAAACTGTTCAGTATGATGTAGTCACATGACACTACACATTTACCAAAATCCATAGGACTTTACAGCACAGAGTGAAACTTCATGTATACAAATTTTTAGGAGGTCAAGTTCGGGATGGGATGTGACAAAGCAATCTATCTGTATTACAAATCTATGAAACCATCTCACTGAAGGGGGTGGTGGCAAAAGATCCTACTCTGGGTAATTTTTGACATGATCAGAGTTTGCAGAACTCAAATTTTAAACGCTGTAAATAGGCACTGTGGTCTTATCTGAAAAATCTGTCTTTCATGGGGTATGGGTTAACAGTTCGGATAGGGCTGAGCAAGGATACTGGGATTGAACAGAAGTTAAATGGACGTGACTGGTGGGAGCTGAGTTTCTCACCATCGGAGGGGAAGGTTTCAAATATGCAAGGAGAGGAAGGCCAGAAAGATCCAAGTGGCAACAGAGGAGAGTTGGAGATATCAGTAAGGACTATGTTCGTGTATCTTAATATACGTACAGATGGTTATGCATAGAAATACTGAATAGATGTGTATGTACATGGATTACTATAAACACACACATGTATGTATGGATATACATATACACATATTTATTTATGTAAATATGTATATATACACATATATATTTCTCTGACAGCTGAGAAGCCTAGAAACAATGATACAAGAATAGCAATAACCACACTGAGCGCTAGATCTTGGTTTCTAAGACCATTCTCTGATAAAAGGAGAAGGAGTGGAGTCCAGGACTTGGGCAGAAAATACATAAGATGATCCTAGAGTTTTGGAGTGCCAAAAACATAAGAACCAAAAACATGAGAAGTACTCAAAAAACATAAGAACCAAAACATAGGATAATGGTGATATGTCAAAAATGACTTAGAAGCCAAAGGAAGGAGCCCAAGGTGAACTATCCAAACAAAAAAGAATAAAATAGTTTTGGATTATAACTCAAAGTATAAATATCCATGGCCTATATCGATGAAAATTGAATGAATAAGTTAATAAACGAAGAAGAAGAGACAAATGTCCCATGTGGAAGAATTCCAAATAACTTGCACAGATGCTTTGTCTTCAAGGAGCTATAACATGGCTCCATATGCCCTGGGGTGCGGTTGAAAGAATTTAGGCCTTACCATCAAGGAACTGTGAGTGGGAGACCCACCTGAACTCTTAGTTGTGTGTCCCAGGAGAGTTAACTTTTCTAAACCTCAGATTTCTCACGCACAACATGGAAGTGACAGATCCCTTAACACTAGTTGTGTTTGCTGTGAGGATTAAATGTCTATAAAGCTCTCCAAACAGTGCTTGGAGCATAGTACTCAATAAACTGATCATTTTTTTTTAAAGGTGATATATTAGTCTGCTTGGATTTCTGTAACAAAATATAGTACTATATACCAGACACCAAAAACAACAGAAATTCACTTTCTCACAGTTTTAGAGAATGGAATGTCAAAGATCAAGGTCTAGCAGGATATAATTTCTGGTATAAGGCTCTCTCCCTGGTTTGCAGATGGCCACTTGATCCTCACATAGTCTTTTCTTCATGCTTGCATGGAGAGAGAGAGAGAGAGAGAGAGAGAGAGAGAGAGAGAGAGAGAGAGAGAGAGAGAGGGAGGGAGGGAGGGAGGGAGGGGAGATTTCTTCCTCTTATAAGGCCACCAATCTCACTGAGTTAGGGCCCTACACTTAAGACTTCATATAGCCTCAATTAATGCCCAAATCCCTATCTCCAAACACCTTCACACTGGGGGGTTAGGGCTTCAGCATATGAATTTTGGGATTGGAACAAGTCAGTTCATAGCAGGTAGTCTGAGATATGGAAGAGGACAACTTGAATTCTCATTCTAGCTTTATCACTAACTATGCTGGGCAAATCTCTCAAGTTCCTCAAATTTTTTTTTCATTTTTAAAAATTGAGGTATTATTTTTATCCAATAAAATTCACACATTTTAAAATACTGTTAAGTGAGCTTTTTTTAAAAAAATAATCTTTTTATTTTAGAACCGTTTTAAGTTTACAGAAAAATTGCAAAGACAGTACAGAGAGTTCCCATATACTCAGCACCCAGTTTTCCCTGTAAGTTATATCTTAAATCACTATGGTACCTTTAATGAATTAGTATTGATCATTATTCCTAACTAAAGGACATATTTTGTGTAGATTTCCTGGTTTTCACTTCATGTCCTTTTCTTGTCCAGGGGCCCATCAAGGATACTGCCCTGCACATAGCCATCACATCTCCTCAGGCCCCTTTTGGCTGTGGAAGTGTCTCAGGCTTTCCTTGGTTTTGATGACCTTGACAGTTTCAAGGAATACTGGCCAGGTATTTTGTAGAAAGTCCTTTGTAGGGATTTCTGGTGTTTTTTTTCACAGACTGTGGTTATGAGTTTTGGGGGGTAGAAAGACGAAGACCAAGTGCTATTTTTATCACACTGTACCCAGGGCACGCACACCAACATGACTTATCAACTAACTTTGCCGTTGACCTTGACCACCTGGCAAAGCGGTGCTTTAATGCCTCTTAGAGTTGCTCTCCTCCCTCTCACTGCCCTTTCCATATGGTGCTCTTTGGAATGTCGTCACTGGGCACTGTCCATACTGAAGGAATGAGGAGTTATGCTCCACCTCCTTCAGGAAGAAAGACCTAAGTAAATCATTTGGGATGCTTTGGTACTGGAAATTTGCCTCTTCCCCCATTTATTTACTCGATATTTATTTATATCAGTATGGACTAGCAAAATTCTATTTTAGATTACCATCTATTATTTTTGTAACTTTGGCTCCTGCCTTTTTGGTGTGGTCTTATTACTTTTCAGATTCTCTTTGGGACTCTCTATCTTTGTCTCTGTTTTTCTCTCTCTCAGCACGTCTTCACTCTCTGTGACTATGAGATGCCTCAGGCTCATCTTGTCTCTCTCCGTGCCCCCCCCCCCCTCCAGCCCTAGAGTCAGCCATTTCTCCAAGGATCCCTAGTTCTTTTTATTGGAGAATGGCATTCAGAAACCAAGATTTGGGTACTCAGTGTGCTCTCTACGGAGGAAGCATTACTGCTTCTAGGTCCATTCAAGGGACAGAGCTATGGAATACATGTATGTGTATGCACAAACCCATGGATACTCACATAGCGATATTCGTTTTTTATATAAGCAAATAAGCAAAGATGAGTTTATGCTGATATTTCTAAGTTTAATCCAACACCACAGGGTTCATTCCAGCCTTCCTCCCTTGCTTGTTTGTAAGCTTTCTCTAATAGTGAGAAACCTGGCTGTCATTAGCAGCTCTCTTTTTATTGTTTTTACAAATTACCCTTTGTGTAAGATTTTATTTGAAATAAAAAATCAAAAACAACTTCCACAGTTATATAACAAATTGGAAAACCACTGGATTACACTATGCATAGTGAAACATCCTTTGTCTCCATGATCTTTGATGCTGCAGGGATGGCGGGAATGTGGAGGGGAGCTTTGCCTTGTTATCTTGGACCAACAGAGTGGAGTGGATTGGATTGGCTTGGAATTTATCAAACATTTAATAAGTATTATTGAGCCCCTCTTCTATGCCAAGAACTACTCCAAATGTTAAGGGTGAAACAATGAGCAAAGCAGCAAGACCTCTGGAGGGAGCTACCTTCTAGTGGGGGAGAGATAGGGAATAAGCGTATCAACAAATAGAGGCAATCAGATGGAGATAGTATAAATACACCATAATGAAGAGGTGGTGTAGGTCATGGGAAAAGAGAAGGAGTGAGGTAGAGGTGGTGAGAAAAAGGAATGAATGTTGATCTGGGGTCTGGAGGGTGAGAAAGAGCCAGAGATATTAGACCTGGAGGAAGAGAGTTACAGACAGAGGAATTCCTAGTATAAGTGATACTAGGGAAGCAAAAAAGCCAGAGAGCCTGGAGCAGGGTGAAAGAGCTTTGCCTTTCAAAGAACCAGGTGAACTGAGCTGAACCAGGCACCATTAGAAGGGGCCAGACAAGTGGGGTTCATAGAGCAGAGAGAGCCTCTGGAGTTCATTCATGGGGGAAATGGAAATCATGGAAGGTTTTTAAACAGAAGTCAGCTCATATCAGTTCATGTAGGATAAAGCCTAGGCCCAACTAAGAAGCTGAGCAGTCTAGGGGAGAAGCGAAGGTGATCCTGAACCAGGCCAAAGCACTTGGCTAGCAAAGGCTTAACCCTGCTTCTTTCATTTGGATCTTAAATGTCCCCAACAGGCCCATGCATTGGAGATTTGGTGCTCAGTCTGTGGTGCTCTTGGAAGTTGGTGGAGCCTGTAAGAGGTGGAGCCTAGTGGAAGGAAGTTAGGTCATTGGGTCGTGCCCTTGAAGGGGATGTTGCTCTTCCTCTCCTTCCCAGCTTCCATGAATTGAACTTCAGTGCTCTATGACCCACTCTGCCACCATGTGCTGCCAAAAGCACTGGGACAAATCAAGTATGAACTGATATCTCCAAAACTGTGAGCCCAAACAAACTTTTTCTCTTTTCAAGTTGACCATCTCAAATGTTTTGTTTCAGTAACAGAAAGTTGTCTAATACAGCTGCCTTAGCTAAGACCCACAGATAGACTGATCTTTGGGACACTGGGTTTCTGGTGGTCCCTAGCATAATTAGCTTATAAAATCAGATAGTTCCTTGCTCTAAAATCTATGACTAAAACAAGCCCCAATCCTTAGTTGATGTGTGGGAACCAGAGTTCCTAAAGAAGTCCTTAGATATTCTGCATTGCCAAACATACTAGCTATCCCTGATGCTGCTGCCCAGATCCTGAATGATGTTGCTCGTCCTTCAAGGTCTTCATCAAGTATGATCCTCAGCCTGTCAGCACTGGGCAGTCTAACACATCTGCAGTTCTGCTCCTAAGTGCCTGCTGCATGCACATACTATCTCTGTCCCCTTTCTCTTGGCCCACCTACATCTACATATTTTAAGATCTGTCTTGAAACTCACCTCCAGGAAGGCTTTGCTAGTTGACCAAGCTCATTCTTTGGTCCAAGTTCCGTCCACATTGGGTGGTCTCTGCTCTAAAAATGGATACTTGCATCCCTTCCCAATCAAACATTGCAGGCAGGCCTGTTTCAGGTGTGGTGTTAAGGGCATCCTCTCTACCCCCATCTCAGGTGGTTAAGAGTCAGGGAGTTTACTTAGAGGGAATCAAAACTGATATAGGTTGATTAGGTTGATACTAGTTGATATAGGATGATATAGATTGGATCCAACTGACAAAGCTGAGACATCAAAACTGTGGTCCCAGAATAATAGCTATTGTTTTTCCCCAAAAAATGCTATTGTGTTTATGGTACAGTGGAATATTCTGAAACAGTGGTTCCATTTTCCCATGCTTTTGTGTATCCATTACTGTTTTTCTCACCATTAATGCAGCTGTCCTCAGAGGGTATAGCTTGGAGCAAAGAGTCCATTTTCTAGCTTGTGGGCTTCTAAGTAGGTATAAGTAAAACTACAAGGAAAGAAAGTGTTAAAAACAAAGTTTTCAACATAAAAGTAGAGTTTGAAGAAAAAAGGTGGATGTAGGTTTACTTGTTTATTTTGTTTTTATTCTAAAAGTTTGGTTCTGATCATTAGGAAGCATAGATTTTAAACCCCAAACCATATAGTAGGGAAGAATACATGATGATGTAAGTATATTTTCCTTCCCCAAAATAGATGGCTCAGATGGGAAGACAGAGAGTAGGAGGGGATGTGTCTGGAGCTTAGATGCTGGTCTCTGAGAAGAGGCTGAACTCTCCCATCTATTTGGACTGTGTTCTTGGTAGGGGTGGGTGTGCAGTTGGAATCACAGGGAACTGGCAGAGAAGTCAGATTAGTTGTGAGTAGAAGGTGGAGTGGAGTCTCAGAGAAGAGGGGAAGGATAACCTGCCTCCCCAAAGTGTAGGTGAGGAGATAGCAAGACTCTGAGGGGAGGTCAGGTCCCACATGACCTGGGAGGTGGAGCAGCAATGAGTGCTGTGAAATGCCTGGGAAGATAGACTCCCTACCTGCACCACAGAGTTCTGTACTTTTCAGCATGGTGAGAGGTGATTAGACAAAAGCTTCTGTAGCCCTAAGAAGAGAGGGTTGGATGATCCAAATGAAAAACAACAGGAGGGGGAGTGATCTGGGACACCTTGATGCCTGAGGTTACCATCTGTTGCAGAATGGAGTGGGGTGTGTGCTGGGGTTGAAAGATGTCATCAGAGAGCAGAGGGAAAGAATGGAGGAGCCCCTCACAATGGGGGTTAGCAAGCAAGACTCACCCTCTACCCATATTCACACTTCTGTCTCCCCAACCAAGATCATGGAAGAATGGGAAAGGAGAAGGAAAGAATCTTAAGTCCACTTTACTCAAATCTAGAGTTACAGGGTTAGCTTTGAACTGGAAAGATTAGGCTTTCTACTTCTCAGAGAAAAAAGGTGGAAATGAGCTAAATAACCAGTTGTAAAAATATTATTGTTAATAATGACAATAAAAAAAATGTATGTGGAACTTGCTACATGCACGCACTCTCTAGAACCCTCTGGAAGTATTAATGCATTTGATCCTAGAAAAATATGTACAAGATGGGAACAGTTTAGCACCCTTGAGTCCCATGACTATTATTTGCAGCTCTTAGCTGTTTATCAAGTACTTTTTTCTTACATTATTTCGTTTATTGTTTCTCTTTTTCATATGAAGAAGTAAAGTTTTTGCTCAAGAGACTTGCCCTGGGCCAGATAATTAGTCAGCAACACTAGAGCCGAAACCCAGGATTTCAGTCATCTAATCTAATGCATTTCAGCTGTACCATAGGTGCTCAGTAAAACTTCTTAAAAAATATTGAATTTATTATCTTATCCTAGAGAAGAGAAGACTCAAGACTGAGACTTGCTAAAAGAAGGATAAGAGCAAAGAGTACGAAGAAATGTTGAATAAAGTAGGAGGAAAACCTAAGGAGTATAGTGTCACAGTCCTCCAGAGAAGTCCTTGAAAGGAGACAATGGCCCCAGTTACAATGAGCAACAACTATCTCCAAGATCTTGTTCCTAAACATGAGTTCCCACAAAGAGGAACATGGGTTCCATAGAGAAAAGGCTGATTCCAGGGTGGGGGCAGGGAGAGTGCAAGCAGAGCGTGGAACTTCTTGTGCCAATGAATTAGGAAGTGCTCAATAAACAAAATGGCAGGCGTACTGTGGCAATAAACAAAGACCACTCAAATGAGAACGCATGAAGGCTATTCATTCAGAGGTTACTAAAACAAAAACATGAATCATCTTCACTTGTTTTGGTTGACACTCAAAGCCAAGTAGAGGGGAGGGGAAGTTCTATAGCAGAAGGAAGGAAAGCCTTTGGCTATGCACCGATTGGAGGCCACTGTGTGGGGAAGCTGTTAGGCTAAGTAGAAACAGGGCGTCCCATTTGATGGGTTAGGGGAGAGTGTATTTGGCTTTGTCTGGTTGATCTTAAACTCGAATCAAGAACAAAAATTAGGAAAGTTGCCAGTGATTGATCAAGTTCTGGCCATTTGGGGGCTGATTTATTGTTTGACTTCTTGTATTAGTTGTTAGAGATAGATGTTAGACTTCCTTAAGTCTGACTTAAAGAGAGTAGACCAGCTCCCTGGGCTACTTTTGGTGGATATAGAGTTGGCTTCCTGGGTTGGTTGCTGCAGATTAAGAGCTACAGTTCTAGTTTTATATATGGCTCGTCCATTGTCCATTGGTATATCCAGTCTTTCAGTACAACAACAACAAAAAAGTGTCACAGGAATTAATCTAAAAGAGCTCCCACTTACTGAATTAGGGATAATCTAACATTAAGATTTGACTCAGTGAGTTAAAAAAAATTCATTAGTTCATTCTAATATAAAGCAAACAATCAAGGGCAGAAAGTGAGGGAGAGGGGAAAAGTTCTCCTTATAGTAAAACTAAAACAGAGGTGAAATGATAGATAAGAAGCCTAACATTTTGCAAAATTGATTCAGAGAAACATTAACAGATATAAAAAATCAGGGGGGTGGTAAAGCTTCACTGGGGCCCCAGATCAGAGTACCTTCCACAGATCTTTTACTAAATACAAAGGGGGAAAGCCCCTCTGTAGTGGGGAAACCTAGTAGAGTAAATCTTAATCAAGTGATCAAAGCGAACTTTACCACTGGTGGGACAAAGCGACATCAACGCCTCATGATGTGATGCGCTGAGGGCACAGAATGACTTATGTCGTATCCATACCATAATTGAATAATCTGAATCTAGTCCCAGAAAGCATCAGTCCTTCCACAAGGTGACTGCTTGGTACTTTTCAAAAATGTCAAAATGCAAAACAAAGAAAAACTGAGAAAGAATTGCAGATTTAAAGGAAATCGAGTGAACATGACAACTAAATGCAACTCATGATCATGGATGGGTTGGACCCTGTGTTGGAAATGTTGTAAAGGTCAATTATTGAGACAAGGGGAGAAATTCTAATATGGACTATCTTGTGGAAAAATAGTATTGTATCCGTGATACATTTCCTTGTTCTTAGGAGATAGAGCCATATGTATTTAGAGACAAAGGGTCATGATGTTTCCAAATTATCCTGAAATAATTCAGGAAAAATAACAATTATAATAATAGATCTATTTTTATGAAAAAATCTAAGGCAAATATGGTAAAATGTTGGATAATAAGTGGATCCAGATGAAGGATAAATGGTGTGCCTTGTGTTTTTCTTACAAATTTTCACAATAAAACGTTTAAAATACCCCCAAAAGGGAGCTATGCTGAATATTGGATATATAGGATGATTCAAGAAGTCACCATGGATTTAGCAACATGGTGGGCACTAGTGACCTGCACAAGTAGCCTGGGAGAATAGGATGGACGGAGGTGTAATTGGCAGGAGTTAAGAAAAGAATGGTAATAAAAGGAATGCAGATAGCAATTTAAATACCCCCCTCCATACACACACACACACACACACACATACACACTTTGAGTCAAATTTGATGAAATTAGTGGTTGGCTTCCGTACTGTTCCTTCGTTACTAATTATTAACTAGTATCTATGACTATTTAAGCCAATCTGTCCTGGATTTATTCCCAGAACTGAGAAAAATGCTTTTCATTGATCCTAAGTATTCAACTCACTCCCTGGACTCTGATGTCAAAGCACAGGAGCACTCCTCGTGGGAAAGCCCCTGAAGCCCCCTGGCTGCCTCTTCAGCCAGTTTCCAGCCTGTGCATCTCTCAGTTCACTAACTGGGCTCTGCAAGGGCAGAGCAGTGGCCTCTCCTCCAGGGAGCAGACCCATAAAGGACTTTGTAGCCACCGTGGCACCTGGACTGAAGTCCCATTCTGCCCACTGGGTTCCCTCCCACCCTACAAAATTCTCCCTGGCTGATTACCTCTTCACCTTTTCTAGTTTCCTCTATATTGGTGCAAATTAATTCAAGTTTTTGTCTTTCCTATTTGTTGTGGAAACGTGCCTTCTCTGGTACATCAACAGATGCTACCTCTTTTTGATATGGAGCCTTAAAATTTTCCAATTTTAGGTTCACTCCAAACTTTTGCCTCTAAGGGACACAATCTTGCCAACAAAACGTTAACAGTAACAGGACGTTGTGGGTGTTTCTTAACATCGGTTCTAAACAAGTTTCCCTTCAAGCTAACTTCAAGAATTGATGTTGGGGGGCTGGGGATGTGGCTCAAGTGGTAGCGCGCTCGCCTGGCATGCGTGCGGCCCGGGTTCCATCCTCAGCACCACATACAAACAAAGACGTTGTGTCCGCCGAAAACTAAAAAAATAAATATTAAAATTCTCTCTCTCTTTCTCTCTCTCTCTCTCTCTCTTTTAAAAAAAAGAATTTATGTTGGTTCTGCTGGTAGGATTTACTGCAACAAACCGAGGCCTTCTTAAATCCAGTCTCCAAAGCTTAATGATTTTGCTAGATGTGATCAGAAATTGCCAGGAAACCCTCTAGAGTCACTTGCTTCTCAACTCTCAAGTAATCCCATCAGTTTCAAGGATCATGAGTTATAAATTCAACTCATTTGTCCCTCACAACAGCTCTGCCAGGTAGTGTCACTGTCCCTATTTTACAGATGAAAAAACAGAGACTTAGAGAGGCTGAATCCAGAGGGTTAAGGAGCCAGGACTAAAAACCTGTGCTTTTCCTACTATGTCAATAAGCCTTCAGAGAAGATTTTGCTTCCTCCAGTTGCCCAAAGGAGCAAGGACTTGGTTAGACTTTCTAACATTTTTTTAAAATTAAAAAGACTCAGATATGAACTCACCATACATAGGACGGCTGTTACAGAGAAGCTGCATGTAAAGCCAATTTTCATAAATTGAATCACATTTTCAATGCACTGGCTTTTAAAATAATTCCAGAAGCCAACCCTTTTGTATTCATGAATCCGGATTTTCATCTATGTTTCCTGTCTGCCAGCTGCAGAATTTACCTCTTCTCAACTGTCCCCCAAATGGATACAGAAACCATCACTCAAAAGTAGGGAAGAGAGGGAGGGTCCTGGGAAGAGAAGAAGGAAGGAGAGAAAAAGGCAGTGTTAAACACATCAGCTCCATGCCTGTCCCCTGCAGCCAACATGTGCAAGGGTACCAGTGCCCTCCCACCTCAGCTGGTGAGACCTTCCCCCATGGGCCCACTTCCAGGATGCACCTGGCTCAGACTCACTCATCTTCCCAGCCCTTCCTTGGTCCAAAGTTTCCAGGTCAGGACTCTGCAGCTGGCATCCACTCCATGCCCAGGAGGGCAGCCTGCTGTGATTTCTCATCCAGAAGGTTCACAGTCTCTCCCTGAGACGGGAACCCTCAAGACAGATTCCTGTGTGCACAACCAGAGAAGACCTGGGGAACCCATCTTTAGGTCTTTGATGGACACCCTTGTATTCAAACCGTGTAGCTCCTGGGGTCAGAAATACGACCACACAGAGGTCACCACACAGAGATTCTGTTAGAATTGACCTACCATAAGATAGAATCTACTGTCTCAGAGGAGATGAGCTCCCCGGTCCAGGATGTACGTAAACCTGCAAGCAGAGGTGTGAAACCCACCTACAAGGAGCTGAGCTGAATGACACCAGATCACTTTTCTTGCCTTGCTTTCTCTCAAACCCTCTGAAAAATAATTTCAAATTCATCATTACCCATGAAATCTATTTAGGTGATAAGAAAACCCCTTCCCTTCCTTCCCAGATAGTTCAAGGAGAAAGTTAGTCCAAGTCCCCGTGAGAATGATCACAAATTCCGAATCAGTGGGTTTTTGAATCAGCGGCGATTCCCAGGGGAGTTCAGACGCTCCACCCAGGAGACACGAAGAGGAAGGTTCACACTTTCCCTGGGAACACAGCCCAAGAAGAGCAGAGGAGATGGCAGGCAGGCTGCCTCCCCTGCATTCCAATAGGCCCACTGCGTCGCAGAATCTCAATGTCCCAGCTCAGAACAGTTGGTGGAGATGGAATTTCAGGAAAGGAGTGAAAGTAGAACTGCCAGTCACTCCGGCATCCGGTGCTGGGGAGGACAGTTCTTTCAGGGAATTTGCCAAGTCCACAGCCCGGGCCCTTCCCGGGTGCTTCTGTCAAATGTCATTGCAGTCACAAAGCCTGCCCTGATCCTGGCTCCTCTACCTTGGACAGCACCTTGAATATCTTGCTCACGTGGTGTCTTCACCTTGGCTGGTTACTGTCGGTAACCAGTGTCTCCCCAACCCACTGGGACACACACAGGTATGTGAGGGGCATTTAATTCCGGGGATGGAAATCCTGCACAAGGTCACGGGAACAGTAGGAGCTGCCTTCTCTTGCTTTCCCAATGCCAAGTGCTTTCTGATCTGACCAGTTTGGGGTTATTTTTAGGTCTTTGCTTTCTCCCCACCTCTCCCCACACAACAGCCTTACTTAACCAATATCTGGCTGTCTGCTTCTTATTCTCAGAGTTGCCATATGTCGCCCTCCCACCCACTGGCTTAGATAACCTTTCCCTTAGGGTTCCATCCTCCTTGGGATTTGCCCAGGCCCTGCGCCGCCTACAGGAGAGCTCTCTGCCTGTCTTGGGTCGGCCTTTTCCTGCCAGGACAGTCCTGCTTGCTTCAGACCCTAGGTCAGCCCTGCAATTTTTCCTTCCTCCAACTGCCCTGGCACACCAAGAACTCCATGGAGGCAGATACTGTCTCACCCTGCTCTGCCTATAGCAAGGAGGAGCCCAGGAAAACCAATATCATATTAAAATTGAAAAGTAAGGAAAAATAAATGTTTTCTTCTACAATGCAAGATTTTGGCAAAGAGGGCTTAGGACAAATCAGGGGATCTCGCTAAAATATTAATTGGCTGTAATTTCTCTCTCCTTCCCTTAAACAGTTGTTGAGGAGATCTTATAATTATTTCTTAAAATGGCCCTTCTGTATGCCTGTGATCCCAGCAACTTGGGAGACTAAGGGAGAAGGATCCCAAGTTCAAGGCCAACCTCAACAATTTAGCAAGACCCTATCTTTGAAAATACAAGATAAGGATTGCAAATGTAGGCTCAGTAGTAGGGTGTCCCTGGGTGCAATCCCCAGCAACAACAACAAAAAAAGCCTTTGCAGTAGTCCAGTATTGACCAACACCCTGGTCCAACCTGATGCTTAGGGTAACAACTCCATCCTATTGCATCTGCTTCTGATTCTCTTCTGGAATTATCCAAATTACCATTTTGGCCATGAGTACCTGTGACTGGATATGCAGCCAACATCCTGCTTATTGGACTCTCATTGCCTGCAGGCCTTAGGGGAAGGGCCGGAGGGATGCTGAAACCCTATTATTTGTCCTGCAAACATGATTTCACTCAAAATCTGATTTCCACTCACTGAATGCCCCATGAATGGGCAGGAAATTGCTATGTTGCTGCATGTCACACTGAATTTGACCAACTTCAGAAATTCCCCAAATAAGATGTCTTCTAGTTAAATTGCCAGGTCTTTTGTCATTGTATCCCATCCAATCAGCAGCACTGGGTTTGAACTATTCAGTAGTCCTCTCGATTCCCCACATATAACAAAATGCATACAATCCCTACGGAGAAGGGTTCAGATATAGACGAATAGCCTTTCATTGTTGACTTCCAGCTGTTCTTGATGCATGAGTCTAATTTACAACAGAATAGCACATGACAGCCAAGTCCCACTCCAGGCATATTTGTTGAGTGACCACCAGGTGCCAGGAGCTAGAGACGCAGCTTGTTAATGGCTGACTTTTCTGTTGCTTGCATCTCTGAATCTAGGAGCTGTATTGAGCATCATGGAGCAAAGGATAGGCACGAGTGCTGACCTCTATGACTGGGAATTAATGTCATCCTTCTAGGGTTTTCATTCAATAAAACACTTTATACCAGGCCTTGTGCTAGGCACTAGAGAAACAAAGACGAATAAGATAACTTATGCAAGAGAAGCAGTTAGAAAGCTTTTGTGATAATCCCAAAGAGAAATGGTGAGGGTCTAAATAGGGAGTAGCTTTGAGGATAGAGATGAGGAGTTCTAAGACACCTTTTGAAAGTTGAAGCTATAGGACTTGATGATGCGTTGTCAATGGGAAAGGAAATTTATAAGGATATGTAAGCCAAAGATTGTGCCCATGTTTCTGGCTTGAGAGAACAGTAGGTAGATTACAAAGATTCATAGAACAGACTTGATAATATAACAACAATAATAAAAGCGGGGTGCAGTGGTGCACACCTGTAACCCCAGTGACTCAGGAGGCTGAGACAGGAGAATCATGAATGCAAAGCCAACCTCAACAAAAGCAAGGCACTAAGCAACTCAATGAGACACTTTTTCTTAAAAAAAAATACAAAATTGGGCTGGGAATGTGGCTCAGTGGTCAAATGCTCCTGAGTTCATTCCCTGGTACCAATAAATAAATAAATATATACTTAATAAAATTAAACAAATAATGAAGTGGTGGATTTGTGGATATAGTTTTCAAAATTCCTGAATAAGACACTGATCTGCATGGGACCCAGGCCCAGGGTAGGCCCGAGTCCATCTCGCCATTGGAAGACACCTGCTGGAGCTCAGTCTCTGGCACAGAACCGCCTCCACGCAGCTGCGCAGGACCCAGGCATAGGGTAGGACCCAGTCTGCCACACCCTACACACACCTGGGAGCCTAAGCCTAATCACTTCCATCTTGGGACACTGCAGACATCACCATAGCCCTCCCCATGCAGTAGCCTCTATCTTTCGATAAGAGACAAGGCCTAGAAGCAGCTGCATCTTGGAGAGGCATCCCCCAAACACTGTAAGGCCCACCCTTTCAGTCCCATTTCTGAAAGACTTGCATCCATCTTGGGGCACCTCCACTGCTATATCAAGTTACCTCCGCTGTTGCCATCACCAAATTTAGTTGCAGTACCATACTAAAGGGACAGCTGCAGGATCTAGAAGCTCAACATCAAGATGAGGTACATATAATCTGCGTGGATACTACAAGATTATAGGGTAGAAACTGTAATATCTCATATCTGCACTGCAAGAAAGGAAGACACATAGACAACATAAAAAAACAAGGGAGGAAAGTGCCCCAAACAAACCAGGACACTATAGTAACAGATCCCATGGACACTGGTTGATGAAATGTCAGAGAAGGAGTTCAGCAGGTTCATAATTAAAATGATTTGTGAATTGAAGAATGACCTAAATGAGCAAATACAGGCAAAAATTGATCACTCCAACAAAGAGATAAGAGAGCAAATGCAGGTAGCAAAAGATTACATTAAGAAAGAGATAGAGACTCTGAAAAAAAATTAGAAATCCTTGAAATGAAGGAAACAATAAACCAAATAAAAGACTCCATAGAAAGCGTCACCAACAGACTAGATCACTTGGAAGACAGAACGTCAGATAATGAAGACAAAGTATACAATCTGGAAAATAAAATTGACCACACAGTGAAGATAGTAAGAAACTGTGAACAGGACATCCAAGAATTATGGGATAGCATCAAAAGACCAAATCTAATGCTGAGGGCCATTGCCAAGTAGGAATGAATGGGCTTGCCTTTGGACCCAGGTCATTTGCAGTGACATTGCATGTATGCTTGAGTAAGGTGACCTTGCTCAAGGACCAGGGCGGATCCGGGTTTAGGGCGGATCAGGTTTTAGGGAGTATCCCGCTCCTTGGATTTAGGGCAGTTCCAGGTTTAAGGTGTACCCTGCCAGGAATAGGGCGTATCCTGCTGATTAGAGCCTGGTGGAGTACGTGGATTTTGCCCAGAACGTGATTTTTCCCCAGAACGTGTGTAGAGTGCCGGTGTGAGTTCGGGAATAAAGAGTTGCTGTTTGAATCTACAAGGTGTGTGGTGGCTTGTGATTTTGTGCCCAGCCAGACTGCGGCAATCTAAGAGTTATTGGGATAGAGGAAGGCACAAAGTTTCAAGCCAAAGGAATGCACAATCTCTTCAATGAGATGCTATCAGAAAATTTCCCAAGCATCAAGAATGAATTGGAAAACCAAATACAAGAGGCTTACAGGACACCAAATGTACAAAATTACAACAGATCTACACCAAGGCACATTATAATGAAAATGCCTAGCATACAGAATAAGGATAGAATCTTAAAGGCTGTAAGAGAGAGGAATCAGATCACATACCAGGGGAGATCAATTTATATCTCAGCAGATTTTTCAACCCAGACCCTCAAAGCTAGGAGATCATGAGACAACATATACCAGGCTCTGAAAGAAAATGGATGCCAACCAAGAATCTTATATCCAGAAAAATTAAGCTTTAGATTTGATGATGGAGTAAAAATCTTCCATGATAAACAAAAGTTAAAAGAATTTTTAACTAGAAAGCCTGCACTACAGAACATCTTCAGCAAAATATTCCATGAAGAGGAAATGAAAAACAATGATGTAAATGAGCAGAGGGAGGGATTACGCTAAAGGAAAAACTAATCAAAGGAGAAACCAAGTTAAATACCCAAAATAAACCAAAATGGTTGGGAATACAAATCATGTCTTAATAATAACCCTGAATGTCAATGGCTTAAACTCACCAATCAAAAGACATGGACTAGCAGATTGGATAAAACAAACAAACAAAAAAAAACCACCCAATAATATTCTGCCTCCAAGAGACTCATCTCATAGGAAAAGACATCCACAGACTGAAGGTGAAAGGTTGGGAAAAATCATACCACTCACATGGACTGTGGAAGCAAATAGGGGTTTCCATCCTCATATCGAATAAAGTAGACTTCAAGCTAAAGTTAATCAAAAGGGACAAAGAAGGACACTACATACTGCTCAAGGGAACCATACACCATACACCAACAAGACATAACAATTATAATTATATATTCCCAAACAATGGAGCATCTATGTTAATCAAACAAACTCTTCTCAAGTTCAAGAGTCAAATAGACCACAACACAATAATTCTGGGTGACTTTCACACACCTCTTTCACCACTGGAGAGATCTTCCAAACAAAAGCTGAACAAAGAAACTATAGAACTCAATAATACAATCAATAAATTAGACTTAACTGACATATATAGAATATTTCATCCTTCAATGAGGGAATACACATTCTTCTCAGTAGCACATGGATCCTTCTCTAAAATAGACCATATATTATACCACAAAGCAACTCTTAGCAAATACAAAAAGTAGAGATACTGCCCTTCATTCTGTTAGATCATAATGGAATGGAATAAAACTAGAAAACAATGATAAAAGAAAAATAAAAGCTACTTCAACACCTGGAGACTAAATAATATGCTACTGAATGAACAATGGGTTGCAAAAGACATCAAGGAGGAGATTGAAAAATTCTTAGAGGTAAATGAGAACATTGATACAACATATTGAAATCTCTGGGACACTATGAAGGCAGTACTAAGAGGAAAGTTCATTGCATGGAGTTTATTCCTTAAAAGAAGAAAAAGTCAACAAACAAATGACCTAACATTACATCTCAAAGCCCTAGAAAAAGAAGAACAAACCAACATCAAAATTAGCAGAAGACAGAAAGTAATTAAAATCAGAGCTTAATCAATGAAACGGAAACAAAAGAAACAGTTGAAAAACTTGACAAAACAAAAAGTTGGTTCTTTGAGAAAATAAATAAAATTGACAAACCCTTAGCCATGCTAATAAGGAGAAGGAGAGAGGAAATTCAAATTACTAACATACGTGATGAAAAAGGAAATATCACAACAGACACTACAGAAATACAGAAGATAATTAGAAATTATTTTTAAAACTTGTACTCCAATAAAATAGAAAACATTGAAGGCATTGAAAATTTTGCCCAAATTGAATCAGGATGATATACACAATTTAAACAGATCAATTTCAAGTGATGAAATAGAAGATGCCATCAGAAGCCTACCAACCAAGAAAAGCCCAGGACCAGAATGGATACACAGCTGAGTTCTACAAGACCTTTAGTGAAGAGCTAATACCAATACTCCTCAAATTATTTTGTGAAATAGAAAAAGAGAGAGCACTTCCAAATTCATTCTATGAGGCCAGTATCACCCTGATTCCAAAACCAGGGAAAGACACATCAAAGAAAGAAAACTTCAGACCAATATCTCCAATGAACATAGATGAAAAAAATTCTCACTAAAACTCTGGCAAATCAAATACAAAAACATATCAAAAAGATAGTGCACCACGATCAAGTGGGATTCATCCCAGGGATGCAAGGTTGGTTCAACATATGGAAATCAATAAATGTAATTCATCACATCAATAGACATAAAGGTAAGAATCATATGATCATCTCAATAGATGCAGAAAAAGAATATGACAAAATACAGCATCCCTTCATGTTCAAAACACTAGAAAAACTAGGGATAACAGGAACATATCTCAACATCGTAAAAGCTATCTATGCTAAGCCCCAGGCCAACATAATTCTAAATGGAGAAAAATTGAAAGCATTCCCTCTAAAAACTGGAACAAGACAGGGATGCCCTCTTTCACCACTTCTATTTAATATAGTTCTTGAAACACTGGCCAGAGCAATTAGACACATGAAGGAAATTAAAGGGATATGGACAGGACAAGGAGAACTCAAATTAGCACTATTTATCAGTGATATGATTCTATACCTAGAAGAACCAAAAAGCTCCACTAGAAAACTTCTAAGAACTAATAAATGAATTCAGCAAACTAGCAGGATATAAAATCAACACCCATAAGTCAAAGGCATTTCTGTACATCAGTGACAAATCCTCTGAAAGGGAAACAAGGAAAACTACCCCATTTACAATAGCCTCAAAAATAAAATAAAATACTTGGGAATTAACAAAAGAGGTGAAAGACCTCTACAATGAAAACTACAGAATGCTAAAGAAAGAAATTAAAGAAGACCTTAGAAGATGGAAAGATCTACCTTGTTCTTGGATAGGCAGAATTAATATTGTCAAAATGACCATACTACCAAAAGCATTATACAGATTTAATGCAATTCCAACCAAAATCCCAATGACATCCTCATAGAAATAGAAAAAGCAGACATGAAATTCATCTGGAAAAATAAGTGACCCAGAATAGCTAAAGAAATCCTTAGCAAGAAGAGTGAAGTAGGTGGCATCACTATACCAGACCTTAAACTATACTACAGAGATATAGTAACAAAAACAGCGTGGTATTGGCACCAAAATAGACTTGCAGACCAATGGTACAGAATAGAGAGAAACCCACATAAGTACAGTTATCTTATATTAGACAAGGCACCAAAAATATACATTGGAGAAAAGATAGCCTCTTCAACAAATGGTGCTGGGTAAAGTGGAAATCCATATGCAACAAAATGAAATTAAACCCCTATCTCTCATCATGCACAAAACTCAACTCAAAGTGGATCAAGGACCTAGGAATTAAACCAGAGAAACTGCACCTATTAGAAGAAAAAGTAAGCCCAAATCTCCAACATGTTGCATTAGGCCCCAAATAAGACTTCCTTAATAAGACTACTATAGTGTAAGAATTAAAATCAAGAGTCAATAAATACAGTGGATTCAAACTAAAAATCTTCTTCTCAACAAAAGAAATAATCAGTGAGGTGAATAGAGAGGCTACATTTTGGAAGCAAATTTTTACCACATGCACATCAGATAGAGCACTAATCTCTAGGATATATAAAGAACTCAAAAATCTTAACACCAAAAAACCAAATAACCCAATCAATAAATGGGCCGAGGAACTGAAGAGACACTTCTCATAAGATGATATACAATCAACAAAATATATGAAAAAATGTTCAACATCTCTAGCAATTAGAGAAATGCAAATCAAAACTACTAGAAGATTTCATCTCACTCTAGTCAGAATGGCAGCTATTAAGAATACAAACAACAATAAGTGTTGGTGAGGATGTGGGGAAAAAGATACACTCATACTTTGCTGGTGGGACTGCAAATTGGTGCAGCCAATATGGAAAGCAGTATGGAGATTCCTTGGAAAACTGGGAATAGAACCACCATTTTACCCAGTTATCCCATTCCTCGGTTTATACTCAAAGGACTTACAAAGCTTACTACAGGGACACAGCTACATCAATGTTTAAGCAGCACAATTCACAATAGCAATGGCTAAACTGTGGAATGAACTTAGATGCTCTTCAGTTGATAAATAGATAATATATATATACACAATGGAATGCTATTCAGCACGAAAAGAGAATAAAATCATGGCATTTGTAGGTAAATATATGGAGTTGGAGAATATAATGCTAAGTGAAGTAAGCCAATCCCAAAAACCCAAATGCCAAATGTTTTCTCTGATATAAGAATGCTGATTCATAATGGGGTCGTGGGGGGTTGTGGGTGGATTAGATGAACTTTAAATAGAGCAAAGGGAAGGAGGGGAAGGGAGGGGGGATAGGGGTAGGAAAGAAGGTGGAATGAGATGGAAATCATTACCCTAAATACATGTATGAAGACACGAATGGTGTAACTTTACTTTGTGTACAACCAGAGATATGAAAATTTGTGCTCTATAGGTATAATATGAATCGTAATGTATTCTGCTGTTATACATAACAAATTAGAATTAAAAAAAAGAAGAAAATTTTAAAATAAGAATAAAGCAACAGGAAACAAAGACATAAATGGAGGATTAAAAAAAAACGGGAGTGGGTGGTTCAGGGATCTATTGAAAAAGTAAAAGTATTTCCAAAGATAAACGTGAGGACATGATTTCTTTTTAAATAAGAAAAAGCAAACATTTCTGAGATGAAATCAAAGCTGAATATATAAACTGAAAAGATTCACCAAGTTATAAATACAAATAAATAAAAAGTAGAATATTGAAATCTCTTGCCACAGTTCTGATCATTCATTCTTATATTTCTAATGGCTTTTGCTTTTATTGGGAAGGATGCCTTCTGTCAACACAGCCGGGTCTTCCGGTTCTCACCAGCAAGTGGAAACACAGCTCCAACCTTTTACCAGCCCTGGATCCATTCAGGCAGGAGCCACAGACTTCCTCCAAGTCTCTCTCTGCTACACTCAGGAGTAGCAGGTAGGAGGGTTCGGTCTAGCTCATAACAAGTTCAGTCCCAAAGGACACACCCCCGCTCCTGGAGGCCACTGAGGGGTTTCGTGTTTTTCAGCACATTACTGCTCATCAGACTCTGTCAGGGACTGACATGCCTACCTGCTGCCACTGCCCTTCTCCTAGGTACATAGATTACATTGGCCTATGCTCACTTTCTTATCTACAGTGGCTGTGTTTGCTATTAAGATAATGTTGGCCTCCTAAAAGGAGTTAGGAGGTTCCCCCACCTCCAGTTTTTGAGTTTGTATGAGACTGAGTTTAGTAGAATTCATCATGGAAACCATCAAAGCCTGGAGTTGTCATTGTGCAAAGTTTTAAAATTATGAATTCCATTTCTTATAGAAATATATGGGACAGTGCAGATTTCATGTACCTGATCACTCAGTTTTAATTTATATCTTTCAGAGAATGCACCATTTCATCTAATTTGTTGAACTTATTTGTATAACATTGTTGAAATTCCTTCTCATACCATACTGTCTGTAGGATCTGTATTGGCCCTCTTTTCGTGACTTTGGTAATCTTTATTCTTTTATTCTGAAATAATCTAGCTAGAGGTTTTTTTGATTCGTTGATCTTTTCAAAGAACCAATTTGAAGGCTCATTGGTTTTCCATTTATTATCTATTTGATTTCTATTCTTCAGTTTCTCTACTTTGGCTTTTCTTTTTCTAGCTTCATAAATTGAAATTGAATCAAGATGAGACTTTTCTCCTTTCCTAATATAAACCTTTAAAGCTATAAATATCTCTCTAAATACAGCTTTAGCTGCATAACAGATTTTGATACATGATGATTCATTTTCATCTCAAAGTATTTTCAAAATTTCCTGATTCTTCTTTGACCCATGGGTTATTTAGAAATGCTTTGTTTAGAGGATTTTCTAGATATCTTGTTTTTTTTTATTTGTAATTGTTTTGTTTAGATATGGCACCCTTTATGACTCAATCTTTTTAATTGTATCAACACTTTTTTACATATCTTAATACATGGTCTATCTTGTTCAATGTGCATTTCTCCTGTTCCTTGGTAGGATTTTCTATAAATGTCAAAAAGGTTAATTGGACAATAGTGTTACTTAGGTCTTTCATATGCTCACTTATTTTCTTATGACTTATTCTATTAGTTTCTAAAAGAGGAATATTGAAATCTCTATATTTGGGGATTGTCTTTTTTTTTCCAGTTTTGATAGTTTTTGCTTCAGATTTTGAAGCTTTGTTTTCAGGTGCATTTGGGTTGTCATGTCTTCTTGACAAATTGACCCTTTCATCTGTGTGAATAACCCTAATAACCCATCAGTCTGCTTTGTCTGATGTTAATTTAGCCACTCTACCTTTCTTTTTGATTAGTGTTTTCATGATATATCTTTCGACGTTCTTTCACTTTTGATATATTTTGTTTATATTTAAAGTGCTTTCCCATAGACATTACATCATTGGGTCTTGGCCTTTTTCATTGTATGACAGTCTCTGCCTTTCCACTGGAATGTTTAAACTATTGGTACTTTCATGTAACCATGACCATAGTTGTATTTAAGTCTTCCTTATTTTATATTCTTCATTCCTTTTGACTTCTTTCCCTGCCTTCCTTTGAATTGGTGTTCTCCAATATTTCAATAATACTATGGTTTTATTAGTTCTCACCCTTTTATAAAGGCTTTGCTAAGGTTTACAGTGCACAACAATCTACCTCCCAATAATGCCATATTACTTTATGTACATATGGAAACTTGATGACAGTATAGTTTCATGTCTTTCCTGTCCTATTTGTGCTGTTATTGCCACGCATTATGCTTCTATGTAGGTTGCAGTTCCAATAATACATTGCATTATTTTTCCTTTAGGCAGACAGTTACCCTTTAAAGGAATTTAAAAGAGATTGAAAGAGTATTTTACATTTATGAATATATGTATTCTTTCTGGCATTCTTCATTTTTTTCCCATGGGCATCCACATTCCCATCTGGTCCCATGTTCCTTTGGCCTAAAGAAGTTACTTTAATATTATGCTGGAAATACACTCTTTTGTTATTGTTGTTTACCTAAGAAAGCCTAAATTGATATGGTTGATTGGTTAATCATTTAAAGTTGTCACTCCATCGTCTCCTGGTTAGTTTCTGAATAAAAGTCTAAATAAAAGTCTGTGGTTGCTCATTAGTATGTAATGTGTTTTTTAATGTCTTTATTAAAACCTTATGTATAGTAGTAGGGTTCATTTTGACATAATCATAAATGCATGGAATGCATTTTGCTCCATGTCAGTCCCAGTACTTCCTCTTTCTCTCCCTTCCTCCCCACCTCCCCAGGCTACTGGTCATCCTTTTGTTTATTTATTGTTTTTTTTAATTGGGGCTTTATGGATATACATAAAGGTGGAATTCACTGTGGTATATTTATATATGAATGTAACTAATTCAGTCAATTTACTTCTGCAGCTCCTCCCTGCATGTTTATAACGTGTTTTTATCCTGTAACTGCTTTTAAGATTTTCTCTAAGATTTGATTGTGTTATGCCATGATATGATTTTCTTTATGTTTATTTTATATAAGATTTACGGAGTCTCCTAAATCTGTAAACTCATAAAATTTGGAAATGCTTATGATAATTTTTTCCAAATAATTTCCTGTGCTTCCTACCTTTTTCAGAGGCTCATTACATGACTTTTAAATTTCATTTTTCCCACAGATCACTTAGCCTCCGCTCAATTTTTTCCAGTCTTTTTTTTCCCCCTATGATTGAGCTTAGAGAGTTTCTATTGCTATGCCTTCAAGTTCACTGGTGTTTTCTTCTGTAATGTTTAATCCACTGTTAATCCTATTCAGTGAATATTTCATTTTAGATACTGTATTTTTTATCTCTAGAAGTTCCGCTTGGTTCTTTTTTAAAAAACCTTCCATTTATATCCTCATTATATTCATGTTCTTCTTTAAATTCTTTAGCCTATTCATAATAACTTTTAAAGTTTTTGTCAGCTAATTCCATCATCTTTGTCATTCCCAGTTTTGTTTTTAATGAATATTCTCCTCTTGGTTATGGGTCTCATTATCCTATTCCTTAAATTGTCTAGTAATTTTTTATTGCATGCTGGACAATGTCAATGTTATATTGTTGCATTCTGGATCTTGTGGTGGTGCTGTAAGGAATGCCAAATTTTGTTTTGTCAGGCAGATAGGTTACTTGCAAATCAGCTTGATCCTTTAAAGACTGATGTATTGTTATGACAAGTCTAAAATAGACTTCCTAGATAGTTTGACCCTATTACTAGGGCAAATCTTTCTGGAGTTTCTGTGCTGAAATATTATGGATATTTACAAGGCCTCTCCATCCAAAAGGTCAGGACTCTGACTTATCTTAGCCCTGTGGGTTTGAGAATTGTTCAGCTTACAATCCTCTGGTCATTTTTTGCCTAGACTTGGGTAGCTTAAGATTCAGCAGCAGAATTGAATGGACTGCCATGTAGATATTTGGAGATCTTTTCCTATAAATCACTTTCTGAAAATTATAACTAATTCAGTATTTTTATTTTATATTACTTTTTTAAAAAAACTTACAGAAAAGGTGCAAAATTTGTTCCTTCTTATTGGTTCTTTTTAGTTATACATGATAGTAGAGTCCATTTTGATATAATTATACAAGCATAGAATATATTTTATACTAAAAAATAGGAATCCAGTCGGGTGGATGTACATGATGAGCATACCTCTTTTTGATGTTTACCTTTTCAACTTAGCAAGATTTCAGTTCTCTTTCACTGAATCATAATGCAGAAAATACTTCCAGGCAGAAATCTGGAATAATTATAGGGCTCACTTTATTTGTTCCTCTTCTTTCAAGAACAGTCCTGTACTATCTTTTGTCCAATATTTGAAAAGAATTATTTCATATCTTTTTCTAGCTTCCCAGTTGTTTACAGTGGGAGAGAAGTTTGAGCCCAGTCACTCCATCACAATCCTAAGTAGAGTTCCATTACTACTCTTCAGGGCCTCTGTGAATGTATCTGTTAAGGACACCTGTTCTTGTTAGGTACCGATGACAACAGGCGAGCTCTTTGGGTAACAGATTGCCCTTCTCTTTCTTCTAGAATACTGTAATAGTTTTCTAAATGTCTATTCTAACTCCACCCTGAGTCCACACTGCTACCAGAGTGACGTATCTAAAATATCAACCAAATTTCACGGTGCCAAATGCAAAGCGAAAATGTTATCACCTTTCTTGTATCTTTATTTTTCATTTTTGGTGGATGGATTCTTTGACTCTATCTTCTCTACATGTATTAGGAGATAAATGTTAGCATTAATCCTATTATTAATAACCTTGACATTTTTTCAAAAATATTTCCTAATTGTCAGAATCAAGTATGAATTAAAGTCTTTTGAGATCTTATTTAAAATGAGTAGCTAAGCATAATTTTACTTCCTTCTTTCAGTTCTTACCATTATTTTTTTTTAAAAAAAGAACTTGGTGTTTTAGAAACATTATTTTATGATATTCTTCTGATTTTATAGCATGTAAAACTTTTTCCAGGTGCATGTTGGGGATTAGGAGATCACTTAGACTCTTAACCATTATAGGTTCATCTTCACCGCTCTGGTTGCACTGTTTTTTTTCCATACCTTTTATGCCATGAATTCCCTGTTCTGAAGCCTTTAATTTCATCGTGTGCACCTCATCTGTGGGACATGTTCAGGTGCCTTTTGCCTAGTAATTGTGCCAGAGGTTGTTAGTTGTCTGCTCATTCTGAGCTGCTTCTTTGTTACCAGAACCCTCATTTTGTTGGAATAGAATATAAACACTTCAACAAACACAGAAACAAAACCAACCACAATCCCTACTTTCCTTTGAATACAGGACAACCAGTAAAGAAATGGAAGAGTTGTAAATAAATTCAAGAGGCTGACTTTGTTGAAAAGCACATTCTTTTGGTCTTATCTCCTTCTTCTTTCTTCTTTCCTACAATGGGGACAGAAAAGCTGGAACTCTGGCAGCCATTTGTGACTACAAGGTGACTTTGAGGATGGAAGGCAAGCCCAGGATAGTGGAGGAAAAAGAGAGAAGGTCCCTGGGTCCCTGGTGACACGGCCATGCTGCGGCTGGCCCTCAATTACTTCTTGCTAAGTTTTCTATTGCGTAAAAGAAAAATAAACTCCCATCCTATTGAAACCACTCTTATTTTGTCCCTCTTTTATTAGCAGCCAAACATAATTCCCAGATTTACAGAAAACAATGGAAGAGGGATACCCCAGATTGAGAGAAGCGCAAGAGCCAACACAGGCAGGTGTGAAAATATGGCAAGATCAGTGACTCAGGAAATGCCCGCTGTGGCTGAAATCCAGAATACATGGCCAGATAGAGGTACAGAAGATGTCCAAAGGTAGGCAGCAGGACAGAGCCTAAATTGTTCCCTTCTAAGAAGTAGGATAAAACCAATCACTTAATCTCACATTCAAAGCCCTTTACCACCTGGTCCCCACTTTTGCAGACCTATTGGCCTCTTCTCCTGTCCTTAGAGCTCCAGAGACACATGGAATTGCCTGTCATTGCTGGAATTCATGGTTTTGTTTTTCCCCCATCTTTATACGTTTGCACTTGTTTTCCCCGCTTCCCACCTCTGTCTAACAACGGGTGCTCATCACTGTAAACAAAGCCCCAGATTATTCCTGTCCCCTGTTCCACTAATCTGGTTTCAGTTCCTTCTCTAGTTTCCCATGGCTTTCTATTAACATTTCCATAGAAGATTTTATACTCTGCCCAGGGATGTACTTACTTGCCAGTACTTTGAGATCACAAGCTTCTAAAGGGTAAGAACTCTCTTACATGGAATTACTCTGATCTGTAGGTAGCAGAATGCCTGCTACATACCAAATGCTTCATGGGGAATTGTTCATCAGATAAATGAATAAGTGAATAAATGGGATGAAAAGCTCTGATTGCCAAGGTAAGGAACTCAGACTTTCCCCTGCAAGCTGTAGGAGGCAGCAGAAAGAAACAAGAAGCATATGTTTGGAATTCTGTTCCCGTGGCCAGCACGAAAGGGGGAGTGGAAACCAGGGAAAGCCCAGAGAAGTGGAAAAACTTGTCAGTTCCCAGCAAGGGTCCCTGCCCTGTCCTGAAATGGTTAAGGTGGCCAAGGCACATGCCTCTGCAAAGGAGAAATTTCCCTGTCCTTGCCTAAGTGAATGGCTGGGATTAAAGTGACAGCCCACCTTAGTGATGGCGGCATAATTGGTTGTTCAGCTCTGTCCTTGTCAGAGCACTGACAGTTCTGCAGATGCCCTGCTCGGCTCTCCAAAGGTTAGCCTCAGCTGGTGCAGCTGTTCATTAATCATTCCTCCCTGACAGGCCTCGGTGCAGCCCACAGCTGCCACGCCAGCCCCCACAGTCTCTGCCCCCACCCAGCCAGGCTGGAGGCAGCCGGGGCTCCCCTGGACTGGTCCCCACATGGGGAGACATGCAATTGGTATCCCCACCACTCCACCTGCTGCCACTGCTGATTGAGGAACACTGAGGAAGGAATTCCCCTGGGTTCTTCCTTCCTGGGTCTCGGGTCTGAGTCACCTTACGAGCTCTCCTGCCATCCTTGACTTTATTTGCTCCTCCTTCCTGCCCTCACTGAAGCTTCTAACTGAGACGAGGGCACCCTGGTCCAAGAATTCCAGAAAGACAAGAAGGCAAGGAGGTCCAGGCTCCTTGTGCTGAGAAGATGCAGAACCTGGATTCTGGACCCAAATCCTGGACAGAATGTGCATCACCTCCAAGTTGTGAATTCCGTACACTCTAAAAGGATGTTCATGAGCCAGTGCTTATGACTCAAAACAGGGCATGTGTATTTGTGCATAGGCTAGCTTTATGCCCAGGATACTAGAGAGAGGGTTACCCTTCTGGTCCTTTGGGAAGAGTAACCTAGAAGCAGACAAGCAATGATTCCCTGGGCTCAAGGAGACTAGTCTCCTTCCTGACCTCTCCCTCTCCCTTTTCCTTCCTTTCCAAAGTCAACATGGTGGACTGAGCCAAGGCAGGTGGCTTAGATTCCATACTGACTAGTGAAGCTGAAGGAAGGATTGAGAGGGGTCAAGGTTCAGGCACTGGGTTGGGAAGGAGAGAAGAGCCTGGGTTGAGACAGAGCAGAGGTGGCAGTGTGAGTTAGGAAATGTGGTCAGAGTGGAACGAGAGGTTAGAGATGGGCTAATGAGGTCAGGCTGTTTAGGAAAACCTTTTGCCCATCCCATGACCCAGAGTAAAAGGTGCCTCTCTGCACATCTGTTCTCAGGACCTCTTCCCACTTACCTTTCTCTTTCCCTTTTTAATTCTTCCTTATTTTCCAGCCCCTATTTTTGGCACCATTTGATGCCCCAAATGGCTCAGATCTTACTCTCCAGCCAACTGGATCCAGGACTGGGAATTCCATCACAGTTCCCTGCCCAGCCCTCCTTCAAGAGTAAAAGCATGTTTCCAAGTCCCAGGTCTCTGCTACAGGGCTGCCAGTTAGTATGTGCACAATGCAAGAGTCATCATTTCCCCCCATTGATTAGCTGTCTACCCACAAAGTTTCCAGAGGAGCAAACAAGGACACGGGGAGATTAGCATTCAGCTAGTCCTCTGGACTCCAAACTACAAACACCTGCATTTTCACAGCCAAAGATCCCACACACAGTCAGCCCAGAAACTGGGTATACAGGCCGAGCCCCCTCACACTAACCCCCAGTTAAATAAGATGCTTCCCAGTGACAATTATCTCTCACAATTACCTGGCCCCTCATCACACACATCATTCTGCTCTTTCTTACCAATGCCTTCTTGAGAAGACATGATTATCCCCATTTTACACTTGAGAAAACTAAGGTTTAGAGGGGATGAATGACTTGTCCAAGATCACATGGCTTATACACAGGCCCCTAACACTGAAAGTCAAGTACCTTAAGTGGCAAGTCCTGTGTCTTTCCTTTTCATGATGTCTCTTCTAATTTACTTCCTGGGACTTTAAGCTGAGTCTCCTTAACAGCACCACTATTGACATTTTTGGCCAGGTAATTCTTTGTGGAGGGCATTGTAGAATGTCTCCCTGTTCTGTGTGTTGTAGGGTGTTGAGCAGCATTCCTGACCCCCACACACTAGATGCTGGTAGCACCTCCTCCCCCAAGTTTTTTTGTAACACGGAAAAGTGTCTCCAGAGGTTTCCAAACATCCCCCTGGTGAGGGAAGGGGTGCAAATTCATCTCTAGCTGCGAACTGCTGCTTTATGCCCATCCACTCTTTAAATGTTATCTACCTGAGGCAAGGGGCTATTTTCCATACAAGGGACTGAGACTCCTGAGGAGTCAAGGATATAGCAAAGTGAGATGCCTTTGAAAGATGGTACTTGGCAATGATAATGAAGAATGACAGGGGCTTTTGTTTTTGCAGAAATTCAGGAAACACATGGGGAGGGAGGCTATATTGGGAAGTTGATCCAACCGTCTGCCTTCCATCAGTCTCTACTTCCTCTGAGTCATCCACCTATCCTTAGTCCCTCTACTCATTCTGCAACCATCCTCTGGTATAAGGCTGTGCAAAGAACCAGGTGGGAGAGAAAAGTTGCCCATGAGCCCTCCCCACAGTGCAGTGGAAGGAAGTTGGAGCCTCAGCTCTGCTACAACAGCCTATGAATACAGCTCCGGCAAATCTCCAAGCTTCCACTTCCTCAAACCAAGGATAATAGGTTCCTTGCAGAATCATAGTGAGGATATAGTGAGCTAATTTATCTGAAAGGAGCTTTCTATGCTGTGCAAATGTTAGCTATTATTACCTAGAATGTTGGACAAGGACAAAAACACCTATAATAGTAGATAGTAAGTGTTAAAGGATGCAATAAAAATGGGCAAAGGATTTGAACAAGAAATTCACAGGAAAAGAAATGCAAATGGCCAGTATCTATAAAAAGGTGTCCAAACCTACTAGTATTTAAGAAAATGGAAATTGAAACAATAAAATGCCATTGTCACCCAAAAGATAGTAAAAGCTGCAAAATATTCACCTTCAACATCTAAAAGCTGATGAGGATGTGAGGAAACAGGCATGGCCATACTTCATGGATGAGCTGTGTCACTACTTTCTATCTGGAAAATAATCTAGTAGCAACTCTGAGAATTAAGCACATTGCATTCTTTGACCCAGAACTCATACATTTATGACTCTTTCCTAAGAAATGAAAGCATAATAATAAAAAGACATGAGCCCCAAAATTACAGAATGGAAAACAAGAAAAGGCTGACTAAGTAAGTATCTGGAGCATCATGAGGCCATTAAAATGAATTAGACATGTGAACGGGCATAAAGAAATGTCTGATAATATCAAGTTTTTTAAAAAGAAATCATGATTGTACAGTATAATCTCTTTAAAAATTAGAAGAAACTACCTGTTGTGGTTTGAATATGAAGTGTGCCTCAAAGATTCATGTGTTGAAGGCTTGTCCCCCAATGCAGCCATACTCAGAGCTGGGGATTTGGGGAAGTGATTGGACTGTGAGATCATCAATGGGTGGATTAATACACTGTCAGATTAATAATTTGATAGCATTATGAAAGGAGAAGGAAATTTTAGGAGATAGGCCTAATTGGAGGAAGTAGGCCTTGAGGTGCACACAGGAAGGGTCTTTCTTGTTCCTGGTCTCTTCCTCTCTCTCTCTTTCTCCTTTCTGGCTGCCATGAGCTGAGAAGCTTTCTTTTGCACACTTCTTCACCATGATGCTTCTGCCTTGGAACTGGCAAACCATGGACTTAAACCTCTGAGACTGTGAGCCAAAATATAACTTTGCTCCTCCAAGTTGTTTGTGTCAGGTATTTTGGTCCCAGAGATGAGCTGACTAACACACCCCCTTTATGGATGTGAATATGTGAATGAATATGTTAGCGTGAGCATAAATAGAGGCACTGGAGGATGTAGACAAAACATTCATTACCCAAGGGGAACACAGGGGAGAGGCAAACACTAGAGATGGAAAATATTAATTTTTTCTTCCTCGTGTACTTCTGTCCTGTTTGATTTGCTGTAATGGGGATTTTGATTTGTGAAGGAGTAAGGGTCAGAATGAAGGAACAGGAAAAGGTGGAGGTAGACTTCCTCCTCCATGGAGAAGGTGGCCAGGCTGATCTTGAAAGGATGAGCAGATTTTGGACCTTCTGAAGTTGGGATAGGAGGATCAGGACTGAGCCCAGGAATGAGAAGTAGGACATAGACCATGAACAAGCTAACATGAGTACAGGGAAGCCAGGAGGGTGCTGTCAGCCCCAGCTGGACTGGACCTAATCCCAGACCGTGAAAGGCTGCTCAATAACTAGCCCTCGGGGCTGCAGAGACAGGGATGAGTCAAAGCCATGATCATCCCAACTTGATGGAGGACACACTGTGAATAGGTTTTCACTACAGAATCCTGATCTGCCGATTTCCCCCACACAGCCGCCTCTCAGAGGGAGCCTTTTCTGCATCTCCTGCTGATGCTGGAGGAGAGGAGGAAAGAAAATCACAAAGCCAGTTGGAAAACCTTCTACTCTGTCTTTACTATTAAAGAAATGCAAAGGTGATGAATTAGGCAAATTGGTCGATGTCAAGTTGTATCCATCAGAATGATTCAGAGCCTGGAATGAGTAATAGTAATGGGGAATAGCTGCTTCAAAGAGTAACCAGATTAGCATTATCAAAAAAGACAAAGGAAAAGCAGGCAGCCAGCAGCACCTCATCCCTCAGTCTCCACATTCCAGCTTCTGCACAGAGCCTACCCTGGGCTGGGGCTGCTCCTCAGCTACCACATTCCATGTGGACTTGGAGCTTTAAGTGGGTCAGAGAAGAGTCACAACCATTTTGTTATTTGATTGCATTCTAAGCAGGTTGGTGGCCTTAATGCCATTTCACAGCTAGATTTACTGAAACTCAGAGAAGCGAAAGGGTCCACCCAGTGTCATAGTCACACAGCTGACGTATTAGTCAGCTTTCCCTTGCTGTGACAAAATACCTGAGAAAAGTAACCTAAAAGAAGGGATGATTTATTTTGGCTCTTGGTTTCAGTCCATGGTCACTTGGCCTGTGGCTTTGGGCCTGTGGCAGCACAGTACATCATGGCGGTGGGAATGTGGTGCACCAAGGCAGTGGGAATGCAGAGCAGAGGACTTCACCTCACGGTGGCCAGAAAGCAAAGAGAGAGGAAGGGGCTAGAGTCCCAATGTCCTCTTCAAAGACATATCACCAATGATCTAGCTTCCTCCCTCTAGGCTCACTTCCTAAAAATTCTGCCATCTCCCAGTAGAGCCACATGTTAATGACCAAGACTTTAACATATGGGTCTTGTAATAGCTGATAAGTAACAAAATCTCATGATCTCAGAATGCTTTTTTTTTTTTTTTTTTTTTTTTTTTTTGGTACTGGGGATCCAACCCAGGGCCTTGCACATGCTAAGCAGGTACTTCACTACTGAGCTACACCCCATGTCCAGAATACATGAATCTTAATCCAGGATTCAAATCCCTATACTTTCCCACAGAACCTCCATTAAAGTGTGTTTTGTGGTGTGTGCACGTGTGTGTGTGTGTGTGTGTGTGTGTGTGTGTGTACTTTCCTCTTCAGACCATTAACAGTGAAAAGCAGGGACTAGGTTGATGCATGGGAAGGAGGAGGAAGGGATATAAAACAAGAACTCTCCCGGAGCTGTGAAGCTCCACAGGACCTCCCTTTAGTCCCCACCAGGTGCCCAGGCGGGCTAGATGTGTTCAGGAGGCTTGATCTCTTCCAGCCTTTTGAGCTTAGGTTGTCCTGCTCTCTTTCGGGTGACCCCACTGCAGCCCATTACAGCTGATTGGTCCAGGGCAGCCACTGAACCATCAAGGACAATTGGCCTATAGAACAGCCACAGAAGGGGACCTGAACAGATTCTTTCTGGGTTAAGAATTTGAATACAAAACGAAGAGGACGCCAGCTGCTAGCAGAGCCATGGTGTGCAACAGCGCGTACTCGTTTCCTGGTGCTGCTGTAAGAAATGACCACATATTGGGTGGCTTAAAACACTACACACCTATTGTCTCACAGTCCTGGAGAGCAGAGGTCCAAAAGCAAAGTGTCAGCCGGGCCATGCTCCCTCAGATCCCCTCTAGGGACGGATCCTTTCTTGCCTCCTAACTTTTGGTGACTGCTCTTTGGCAATTTCTGCCTCCACCTTCACATGGTCATCTTCCCCTCCCTGTTCTGTGTGTTTCTGTGTCTTTTCTTGTAAGGACACCAGTGACTGAATTTAGGCCTATCCAAGTCCAGTATGACATTAAGGCCTCCTTCTGTGGCTATTGTATAGACCAATTGCCCTTGATGCCCTGTTATGGTTTAGGTATGTGGTGCCCCCCAAAAACTCATGTGTGGGACAATGCAAGAAAATTCAAAGGTCAAATGATTGGTTATGAGAGCCTTTGCCTAATCAGTGCATTAATCTATGGATGAATTAACTGGGTGGTAACTGGGGACAGTTGGGTGTGGCTGGAGGAGGTGGGTCATGGGGGGTATGCTTTTAGGATATATATTTGTGTCCCTGGTGAGTGGAGCTCTCTCAACTTTCTGATTGCCATGTCCTGAGCTGCTTTCCTCTTCCTCATTCTTCTTCCATGATGTTCTGCCTGACTTTGGCCCCAGAGCAATGGAGTTGGCCGTCTATGGACAGAGACATCTGAAACCATGAGCTCCATATAAAATTTTCCTCTCCTACACTCTACATTGTTCTTGACAGGTCTTTTGGTCACAGCAATGAAACAGCTGACTAAACCAATTACATCTGCAAAGACTATTTCCAAATAAGTTCATATGCACAGGTCCCAAGAGTTGGTATTTCAACATGTCCTTGGAGGGAACACAATTCAAACCCAACCCTGGGCCATGACACTACAATAGAGAAGGACCATGGATAGCTGCCTCTGAGCCTCCACCCGACCCCTGCTCAGAGCTCTCTTGGACTTGAAACTCCCTCCAACTCCAGCTTCACGGAGGCTGAGCCGTCAGCGGAGGGGCCTTGGGAGAGCCCCATTTCTGAGTCCACAGATTCCGTGGCAGATGTCTTTCCTATACTCCCCCTGTGTTCTGATGGTTTGATAGGGGTCATTCCTTGGAACCAAAATGAGCCATAATAAACTTGATTTAACATTTATTTTTCTGCCACAGATTTGCTTAATTTTATAATTAAATGCTAAAAGAAGTAAGATGTTTCAGCGGTTCCTTTTTGTGGAAAGTAGACCATTTCTCCCATGTGCTGGCCCAGCCTCCTCACTGCGATAATTTGTTTTGCTGAAACAGCCACCTCCTGTCACTGGGATAAACTCTGCCCGAGACACCCCAAGGAAACTTGAATTAGAATCACTGGTGCATGCCGAAGAGGACTTCAGTTAAACCCCAAAGAAATCAGCCCAGGAACACAGCATCTTTTTAGCAAGCCATGAAAAAGCTGCCTGCGGGGGGGGGGGGGGGGGGGGGGGCGCGGGGCGAGGGGGAGGGCTGGCCTGCCTGAGTCATCCCTGTGTGGGAAGGACTGGAGCCAGCTGTCCCCGCGGCTGGGGTTTGAATTTCTCTGCAAAGTCACACTTCATGCAAGTCAAACAGTCCCAAGTTGATGGCTGGGGTCAGAATGGCAGCTCTGCTCCACCTCCCTCCCTTCTCCTTCCAAGCATCCTCCCGGGCTGAGAGCTCTCCCTTGCTAATTCCCACACTCCTCCACACTGAAAGTTTCCCCCAGGGGCACAGACCCGTGGGGATGGTGCAGGTGGTGAATATCCTGACTGTGTGCAGGAAGAGACGGGAGTTCCTTGCTTACTGGAATGATCAGCTTCCATCACTGTGATTATACAAATTCCATAAAAATCCCTCATATAATTACATATATTCAGTGTGTTTATTAAGAAGATTGCTGTGTGAATGTGTGTGTGTGTGTGCGCGCGCGCATGTGTGCTTGTGGGAAGGGAGTGGATTTCCCTGGCTCAGAGACTCCCCAAACCTTTCTATCTGGCCTTTCCCTGCAGCCTGACCAAGAACCCCAGAGTACCCCCAATATCTTGGAATAATTTCAGACCCAAAGTTTGAAGCAACCACTGATGATCTCCCTGCTTTTGTGGACTAATATGTGCAAATCACAGTATGAACCCCTTTATACGGGAAGCACAGTCAATGGGGCACAGGGGAGTCTGAGAAACATCCAGAGGTCTGTCCAGCCGGCTCCCACTCTTTCCATGTATTTCTAGGACCCTGCTCATCTTCACCTGTGCCCTCAGGAGTCTAATCCTGAGCTCAGGTAGTGGGAATCTGAGAACCTCTAGCCGAGGCTCAGCAGCAATATCACTGTGTTGGTGGGAACTTGACCTTCTCCCAACTTTTAGCTGGGTGGACGCCTTGCTCCCTGTGTTTTCAAACTCTCTCATTTTTTTCTCTGGGGTTCTCTCTGCTACCACAAACCCCCTGAGTCTGGCTCCAGCTTGTTTTTACCATTGCTCTCCCAAGGACTGTGATTCCAGAGAATATAGATCAGGGCAAAGACAGTCATCAGCTCCATTAGCCAAGAGCTCCTCGAGGCTGAGCATTGCAGCTGCAGTCTCCCTGCTCACAGGAGGCGCAATGTCTAGACAGGGTGGACAAGATACACAAATGTGAACCAGGAGAGGAGCGAGGGTGGCAGATGTGGGCAGATGTGTCCTACTGGAGCCGGAGAAGGGGATGTGACCTGTGGACTTGGAGAAGGGCGTGGCCTGCTGGACATGGAGCTCTCTCATTCCTTGTTCTTCCTCTTCTTGTTCTCATGTCTCTGTTCCTCTTGGCTACTCTAGAATGCAGGCGGAGGAGTCAGGGTTAGAAGGAAAGAATAGAAGTCTTTTCTTTAACGGGTCCTTTACTTCTCTCTTGGCCAATGCTCATTCACATCGATGCTCTTTCATGTGACAGGCCTTCAAATGCTGGCTCTCTCATTGGGAGGGTTTTTTTCTGGGACCTTCACCCTAAACAGTCCATGATATGAGCAAGTACCCCCTGGCTGACCTCTTGCAACCCTCCTCTCACCCCAGGACCTCTGCCAATGGAGTCCCTTTGCCTGCAAGGCAGAGAGTGTCTTCACCCCCTAAGACCACCTATGCATAGCTACCCTCCACAGTGCCCACTCTCCTCACGAGGTACCCATGGGTCCCCGCCACATTGCACAGTGATGTGCAGACTCATGATTGCAAATGCCTCCAGCCACTGCTTGCCTTCAGAATTCTCCAGGCTCCACCAGTTCCTGTGTTCCTGGACATTCCAGAACACACATGGCAACTCCCCAAGAACTGTGCCCCACTCCTGGACATCACCAAGTAAGCTTGGAAGTTTCTGCAGCTCAGCAGCTCATGGATCCTCCAAATTCCTTTCTTCTGTGAGCTTTCTAGTTCTCCTGTCTATATGGGCTGACAATGGAGGACAGCAGAAGGCTGGGGGCCAACTTAACCCCCTTCTGGAAGCCCTGGAGAGGGTTTTAGCCAGCATTTCAAGACAGCTGGAAAGTCAACTCAGCACTCTATCTCACATTATTCCTTTTGTGGGTGAGAGTATCAGTTCAATCTTAGATGTTAGAAATCATCCAGCCTGTTCCCTTCTGTTCAGAGAGCCTGGGATCCAGAAAGGGGGAGAAGATGGCCAGGCATGGGGCAAGGCAGACCTGACCTGAGTCCCCTGTTTTTCCTGAATCACCTCCACCACCAACCTGTGATCCATCTCTCTGTAGAAAGTGTGTCCAGCAGAATCCTCTGTTTCTGAAAAAACCCAAAGCCTGGAGCTGTGGAGCCAACTGGGGGCTGGAGGCAAGGAGTGGGTGTCTGGCTCCAGGAAAGAGAATAAAAAGCTAATGCCAGTTAGGTCAAGAGCCCTAAAGGGGAAATGTGACAGTAATTAAGGAGGAAGCTGGCCTTCTCGTCTTGGGTCATGACCACCCCCTATAGTCTCTGTTGAGGTCATTTGAAGCGGAAGATTGTATCCGGCCAGATACTAGAGGCACAAGACCAGCAAAGTGTTCAGGACAGCTTTATTTAATTCCCTGCCCATATGGAAATGCCCTCCATGGAACGGCTTGGAAGCCACAATTGCATTAGCCGTCTGGAGCTCCCATAAGCTCAATCGAGCCGTAATCAAGGATCTCCTGTGATTGTCCATTATCTGCCGCTCAGCCAGAGAGGCACGTTCTTGAGGGAAAGTGATCAGAGAGCTGCATTCCTGGTACTAATTACATGCTAGCCTGCATCTGTGTCCCTCCTGCGGCTGTCAGGAGCCATTGTGGACGGCCCCAGGACATCTCACCCGCTTCTGTGCAGGTGACCCTGAGCAGGCTGGGCTCCCAGAATTAGAGTCCAGGCAGATCCATCCAAATAGGGCTTCCCAGGCAGACAAGGTCTTGCCAGTTTAAATGTGGCTGTATGTTTACATTGAAAGCTTCCTGGGGTGCTGGGGAAGGGGCTACTGCTGGGTCAGCAGATAATTCACAGTGGGAGCCCAGAGAACATCTGGAGATGCACCAAAAAGCCAGATGGGCAGCTCATGAGATGCACAGGATGGAGAGGAGCCAGAGGCTCCAACCGGCCCCTTTAAACAAAAGGCCATCATTTGGGGCTGGAAGCTGAAGCCCGCCACTGTCACTGCCTGGCTTCAGCTGAGTTTTAGCAACATTCCCTCTCAGTCCCTTCTCCCGCTCTTGTGTCCTTGGCTCCAGCCAAATTCAGCTCCTCTGTACTTTCCCACCCCTCAGTCCAATGTCCCCGTTGCTGGTTGGCCCTCCACACTGTGTTTGGTCCTCATTTCCAGGCCCAAATGTCCAGTGCCATAACTGCTGCCAAGCTGTCCATGTTTACCCAGATGAGACGTGGCCTCTCCCTCCACTTGGCTCCCACAGTGCTGTCCCAACAGCTCTCTGGCACTCCTCCATCTGGGCAGCTGCTCTGGTGTCCAAGGGGCTGAGAACTCCAAGAGGAGAGGAACTGCTCCTGGCTTCAGGTTTCTGTTAAGAAATGTGTGTGTGCGGGGGGGGGGGGGGGGGGAATCACACAAAAGGACAGAGAATAATAAGACCATCACATTTGTACCCCTTCCAGGACAAATGATTGTGAAGTTTTTGTCACATTCGCTTTCCTCTAAAACACAGCAACAACAAATCCAGAACTCCTAATGGATAACATTGATATCACCTTAGCATAGCTGTTTAGGTGACATAAAACTAAGTGACTCTGGAGCCAGTTTTTGTGCTTACTCACCAGTTGACCTGGACAAGATACTTAAAAAACCTTCTGTGCCTCAGTTTCTACTTCTATAAAACTTATAGGATGCTGGCGTGAAGATTCAATGAGTAGTAAAAGTTTACGACTTTTAAGAGAGAATAGCACCTGCCTTACTCAACAAGTGCTCATCCCTGAACCGATTTCTCAAAGTTCCTCCCAGACCCAACAGAGGAAATGATGTCATGAATGGAGCGTATGTATTTTCAGTCCGTCCTTTGTATTTGACTTCCACATGTATATGCCCTAGAACTATAGACTATTTGATGTGGTCTTTAATTTATATAAATAAGGTATGGATTAGTATCCTTTGAGCTGAAAATACGGAAAGCCCAACTCTAATTGACTTTGAGGCGGATTTACTAACTCTCATTATAGAAAAGTTCAACGGCAAGGAAGATGTCAAGGTGGGTCTGATTTATCAGTGCAACAAAGGCATCAAGGACTCTCTCTCCTTTGACTTTTGGCTCTTCTTTCCACAGTGTCACCTTTATCCTAGGGTCACCTCCTTTTTGTGGTTGCAAGGTGACTATGAATAGCCCCAGGAGCACATGCTTTGTGGTCCACAAACAGGAAGAGAAGGGGCCAAAGAGAAGAAGCTTTTCCCACCAGGAAGCCGCCAAAAGCTTCTCCTCAGTCCTCAAGGTCTAACATGGCTCTTGTGACTATCCATGAACCAGATATTATGGCCAAGGGGTGGCACTACATTCACATGTAGTGGGACATGTCTCCACTCACTAGGGAGTCAGCCTTTCCCTAGGCACATGGGCTGCACACGTCACTGTGGATACCTGCATAAAATGGCACCAGAAGAATGAGAAGTGGGGAGGGAATAAGACCCTCTACAGCTGGGCCTGGTGGTACACACCTGTAATCCCAGTGGCTCAGGAGGCTGAGGCAGGAGGATCGCAAGTTCAAAGCCAGCCTCAACAAAAGCAAGGTGCTAAGCAACTCAGTGAGACCCTGTCTATAAATAAAACACAAAATAGGGCTGGGGATGTGGCTTAGTGGTTGAGTGGCCCTAAGTTCAATCCTTGTTATCCCCCTCCTCCCCCCTAAAAAAAATCCTCTACAAATGCACCACCCCATCAAACATGTTCTTCTGCATCTTGCTTTTTTCGCTTTTATTTCTGAGATCTGTCCACTTGGTATATAGAGATCTAGTTTATTCCTTTCAATTGGTGAATGAAATTGTGTTGCATGAATATGGCCAACTTTATTTGACAATTTCCTTATTAATGAATTTTAAATTGTTTCGATTTTATTTTTGTATTGCATACAAGACCACAATGAGCAGTGGTGTGCTAGCTAGTCTCCTTATGGACAGTCTCGATCATCCTCCTGTTTGCCCCCGACTCCTCAATGGGTTGAGTTCATAGCTGGACTCAGCAAGTTTGTGTTGAATGAATGAGTGGATGAGCAAGTGGATAATAAATTTTTTCTTTTCTTTTCTTTTTTCTTTCTTTTTTGAGTTATGAGCTATTTAAATGGTTACTGCAGGATGCTGATCACCGAACCAACAAGTTTTCAAATGGGGCTTTTAATTTCACAGAGAAGCAAACAATGGCTCAGAGAGGGAGTCTGAAGTCATGTCGTGCACCTGTAGCACAATTAGGGTTTGAACCCAGCTTCACTGACTCTTTTTTTTTTTAAAGAGAGAGTGAGAGAGGAGAGAGAGTGAGAGAGAATTTTTAATATTTATTTTTTAGTTCTCGGCGGACACAACTTCTTTGTTGGTATGTGGTGCTGAGGATCGAACCCGGGCCGCACGCATGCCAGGCGAGCGCGCTACCGCTTGAGCCACATCCCCAGCCCCAGCTTCACTGACTCTTCACTCCACTCCACTGAATCCCCTACTGCTTTGGGTCACTCATGTCGCCCATGTATCAAAATCCTTTTACTTCTATGAATCATTCTGAAAATTCACCTGTGAGTTACCTGTAGCCCCTTGTTTGTGCTTCTCTCACTATCCAACGTGTGAGCTCACCTTAGAGGGCTCAGACCTGAAACATCTCTATTAACCAAGAGTTAAGTTCAGATATGCTACAGAATTTCTTTATTGAAGCCCCATACTAAAGGACGATGGCCCAGAGTTACAGAAACTCTGGCAAGAGGAGCCACTTAAGATCCTCTGGCCCAATTCTCCAATAAAGACCACTGTTTCATGTCCTGTAGCACCCCCTTGTCATCTCCAGTGATAAGGCATTTGCAACCTCCCCCGGGGTTCACTATGTTCCATCTGCCTCTGACACCTACTCATCACTGTCCCCCTGTCCCCTGGAGCCACTGAGCATAAAGCCAAATCCATTTTTTATATGTCAGTCTTTCAAATACCTGAGAGATCCTGAGTTTGCTCTTGCTTGGGGGAAAAAAATCTCCAGATTCTAAATCCACCCTACACAGAATGGTTTACATACACACACACACACACACACACACACCCTGCTGGCTGCCCTACCCATATACAGCCAGGCCCTGTGGCGTGAGTATCTTTCAGGTGTCAACCAAAACATCACTTCCTCTGGGGAATCTTCCTTGAACTCCAAAATCTGTTCTAGGTGCCTCTTGTATGTGCCTTCCTAGACACTGCAGTGCCCTAACCTAGTGATCATGACCTCAGATGGCATAGTCTGCATTCTTGGGTGTCAATGAGACCTGAAGTTCCTCCAGGGTAAGGATATTGTTATATCCACCGCCTTATTCCCAGAGCCCAGCATATTGCCTGGTCCCTTGAAGGAACTCAGTACATATTTATTAGGCAAATTCATGGGAGAAAGAACTTTCAAGTAGGAGAGAAAGTGAAAGAATGCAAAAAAAAAAAATAAGCAAAATGTTATTTTTAAAGGCAGATAAGAAAAGCATAAAAAAAGAGAAGAAGAAAGTATGGTTTGATTTATGAAAAGTAAGGAGGGCCAGCCAGCCCTGCCCTTGCTCCTACCTTGCTCCGCCTGCCTGTCCGTGGAGCCTGACATGCCAGCCCGGGGCAGTCCACTCTGTCATACGGTCAGCTGCTCCAGAACTTGCAGGCAACTTACACTGTGAGGCCTTTTCCAGAACAGCTGGGAAAACCAAGGCAAGAGTGAGACAAAGAGCTGGGGGTGGAGGGATGTGAGGCTGTGCCAGGTACACAGGAAGCACAAGACAAAGTGGAAACGTAACCTGGAACACGAATGTCACTTGAACATTTGTCCTGGAAGTAGGCGGAACGATCTAAAAATGTTTTTTTGACTTAAAAATAAAATTGGAAATATTACAGAGTGGTGTGCAAAATCTGAATTCTTTTAAAAGAGAAAATACAAGATGTCTGCAGAATGATGCACTGTACAAGAAGGAACCACCATCCATTCAGTCATTTTACCTCTTGGTGGAATTCTATGCCGTCGCTGTTCCAGCCACTGAAGATACAAAGAGAGGGGGTAAAAATCCATTTCCTTTATGGAGCTTATGTGTTAGTGAGGGAGCTAGACAACACACATGAATGAATGAATGAATGAATGAATGAATGAATGAATGATGTGACATGTCAGATGGTGACAAGTTGTATGGAGAAAAATCAGCCAGAAATGTGTGCCTGGGAGTGCGTGGGATGAGTAGTCATCACAGGCCAGCTGAGGTGACATTTGGGAAAGACCTGAGAGATGTGTGAGGGAGGGCACAGGAGGAAGGAACCATTTTGGACAGACATGAAGGAGGCCCGCTCAGACCTGGTGAATACAAAGGGGTTTGGATACCAGGCGGGATGCAGAAGATGTTAACGACATATGGAGCCCTGGAAACGGTTTCAGGTTGATTGTGAGACAGGATTATGTACTCGTCTGCAGGAAGGAGACAGCTAAACCACAGGTGCCGGTGAGAGTCCAGGCATGGGTTGAAGACTGGCACTCATGGATCATGCTCTGCCCCTTGTGTGTGTTTTTTGGGGGTCTGATAATGGGCTGGAATGTGCGGCTAAGAGCTTAAGTTCTGGAGTCAGGCTACCTGGATTCCAGATCTGCTCAATGTTTACTGAATATGTGATTTGAGCAAATTACTTCATTCCTCAGTGCCTCTGTTTCTTTGTAATAATAGTACGTATTGATAGGGCAGTTATAAGTATTCAATTAGTAAATTCACATAAAGTAAAAAAAGTGCCTGGATGCTCTGGTTTGCATGTTTTTACCCCCCACAAATTAATGTTGAAACTTCATCTTCTATAAAAAATGTTGGGAAGTGGGGCTTTGGGGGAGGTATTTAGGTTAGGAAGGCTTTGTCCTCATGAATGGATTAATGATGCTAATAGAAATATGCGATGGATGAGTTTCTTCCTCTTGCTGTCTGTCTTCCACCAGGGTAAGGCACAGTGTTCCCTCCTCTGGAGGATGCAGAGATGGACCTCCTTCCAGGTGCCATCTTGGAAGCAGAGAGCAGCTCTCACCAGATGGCATTGTCTTAATCTTGGACTTCCCAGCTTCCAGAACTATGAGAAATAAATATCTATTATTTATAGATTATCTAGTCTCAAGTATCCTGGTATAGTAGCACAAAACAGGCTAAGACAGTGTATCTACAAAGATTAGCTGCTGCTATTATGATTATGTTTTTTTATTGTGTTTTCAAGATGCTTACTCTTGAGCAAACGTTTTCCAGTTTACCCAATCCCTGCAGGACCATTTGCCTTATCTAAATGATACGACACGGCTACTTCTTTCACTATCTGAGTTCATGACCACGGGTGTGAAGAGGGGACAAGGACCAAAATGGAGAATTGATTAAAATATATGGGGACAAAGACAGAAAACTCATTTTTACATTCTGACCCTTAATCCATTTAGGAATTTGTGGAGATATCGTGTGAGGTAGGAGCCCAATTTAATGTGTTTCCCAAGAATCAAACCAGTTATCCTAATATCACATACGGAATCATCCATATTTCTCCACTGGTGTTAGATGCCACATTTATAATATCCTCATATTTCTCACATAGTTGAGCCCATAGCTGGATTTTCTATTTAGTATCATTGATTGGTATTTTCTCTTTAGTATCATTGATGGGCACCTATGAGGAGAGGGTTGCTATTTTATACCGTCGCTATATTTATGGTTTTATAATAGTGCTTGATACACAGGAAGCACTTAAATGTTCACTAACATAGCAAGTAAGTAAGTGCACGAATATATTATCGCACTTTTGAAATTAAATATATATATATATATATATATATATATATATATATATATATATATATGGCTGAGAAAGTCTGCCCTTATACAAAACACTCAGGGGTAGATTCATGTTTTTACTCTCCTGAAGGAACCCAGGTTTCCAGGACCAGAGAATAGATAGGAAGAATCCATAGAAGATGAGGCTGGAGAGGTGGCAAGGAACACACCATGACAGGACGGGTGCTGTCCCCCAGCCAGTGAGATCAAATTTCATTCTGTAAGTCTAGGTGACATTGAAGAGTTGCAGGCAGGAAAGAAATGGTCAGATAAATGATTTCAGGAGGTCTTTCTTCTTTCTTTTTTTTTTTTTATATTTATTTTTTAGTTGTAGATGGACACAATTCCTTTATTTTATTTATTTTTATGTGGTGCTGAGGATCAAACCGAGGGCCTTGCACATGCTAGGTGAGTGCTGTACCGCTGAGCCACAACCCCAGCCCTCAGGAGGTCCTCCTGTGGGCCCCGCTGTGGGTGACTTAGAGGGGACAAGAGTGGAGATAACTACAGCTCTAGGTTAGGAAGTGGTTGCTACAAGGAAGAGGTGGATTTGAGGGCAGATGGAATTGATAGGCCATGGGAACCTGATCTGATTTTGATGGTGGAGGCAAGAGAGGAGAGGAGATTGGCCTCCAGTTAGGGGGTTTGAGAGGTTGGGGGAAGGGCGGTGCCCTTTATTTATTAACGACTAGAGAAGGAAGATTGGGTTTGTGGAGGAGTGCTAAGTTCTACTGTAGTCTTGCTATGTTTGAGGCATCCCTGGGTCCAGTTGAGAATCCCCTTGGTTCTGGAGTCGCAGACGTAAAGGTTTTCAGGCTATTGATGTGGATGAGGTGGCCAGGACAATGCTTTTAAAAAAATGTTTATTAAATACTTGCTATGAACAGGACATGGACCTAGTGCTTTATATTTATTACCCCGCTTCATTTCACGATAATTATTATACCCTCATTTCAGTGATGAAGAACTTGAAATAACTTTTCCAAAGTCACAGCTGATAAGCAGCCAGGTCTGTTTGGAAGCCAGATCATGTTCTTTCTCTCACCCGGTGGGGCCAATGTTGCCTACGGCGGTTCCCTGAAGACCTGCTTTGAGCTCCACTCCTGGCCTCCAGTTGTATCTGACTCTGTTCCCCAAGAGTGGACTCATTTCACAGAGTCAGAAATGAACTTCCAACCCCGGGGGAGCTCCTTGGTACACATATCCCTTTTCTTCAATAACCAGAGGCTCCCAGTCCCCGTGTCCTCCACAAATTCCCATATGATGCTCGGGGCTCTGGGCAGCAGGCGGTTGTCTTCCTCACCAGCTCTCTGCCTCATCACCCTGCAGCAGCCTGGGCTTCTGCAGACTGTGCAAGCACAAAAACCGTAAGCAGGCGGGATGGGACAGGCACCCTGGGGCGTCACCCTTCTCTTCCAGTGACCCACAGCCGGCTGCCTCACACATGTTCCCAAATCACCCAGGAGCATGCAGCCTGCTCTCTTTTACATTATGTTTAATGGATGCAAATGCATGATTAATATTTTCCCTCACTGATTCTGATTTCATTCTGTTAGTGATTATACTGATGGCAACAGTTGAGGGGATTAAAAATCCCATTTAATTCACATTAGATATTTTTTTTAACTTTGCTGATAAATTTTAAATGTCAAGTGCTTTAGCATCTTCCACAAGATGCAGAGACCAAACAAGGAGGCCGACAGTAGTAAGTAGCAGGGAGCTTGGAAGCAGCTCAAAGAAAGTAGGGATTTGGCTGGATGGTCCACGTTCTACCCAGCTAACAAACAGAACAGAGCCACCCTGGCATGGATCCAAAGTCCTGCTATCAATTGTGTCTTTTTCACCTAATGACTCACCATAATGAAGCCACCTTGCAATATTTATTTATTTAGGTACCAGGAATTGAACCCAGAGGTGCTTAACCACTGAGCCACATCCCAGCACTTTAAAAAAAAGAAAAATTATTTCGAGGCAGGCTTTCTCCAAATTGCTTAGGGCCTCACTAAGTTGCTGAAGCTGGCCTCAAAACTTGCAATCCTCCTTCCTCAGCCTTCCAAGCCACTGGGAATACAGACATGTGCCACTGCACTCAGCACCACCTTTCAATTTAAAGAAACACCTTGGGGAAACTCTGTGTAGGGCAAGTATTCACCTCTTGATCTTTTTGCCAGCTTGGTATGTTTTTCTATAAATTGAGAAAAGCAGTGCAGATATATACAATGTATAATTTTCACATTTCTATACCCCTTCCTTCCCATCCCAAATTCTGTTTTCTCTTCCTCCACACACAATGAAATTCTATGAGAAAAACAGATTCTGTCTGCACCTTCCAATTCCCGCAGTGGGGACTGTGGTATGGGGAGTGGGGCAAAATGGTAAATGGGTTCCTGAATAATGAGGGCCTTTTATTTTTCAGCTTGCCCACAAATCCAGAGCACTGATCCTGTTTTATTTTACTGATGACTCAGAGAAAAATGGCTTAGCAAGAACACACGCTCAGAAATTCAAATGCCATGAGGGCCAGAGCTGGGAGATCCCAGTGATTGAGGTCCCACTTGGAAGCTTGCCCTGCCTCCTGCTGTGGCCTCCTCCTCCAGCCTCTGGGACAGTCTTGCCAGAGGCTTTCTCCTATTTGTCCTCAGTGTCCACTGGGGGTGAGGGGCAGGGACTTGGGAAGCCATTTATTAGTGACACAGCCAGTTGAGGCGGCGAAGTGTTTCCATCTACTGTCATTAACAAAGCTCTAGGGCTCAGAGCCCTGCCATCCAGCCTCTGCCCCTCCCACCATTGGGCCTCTACCCCTCCCACCATCAAGTATCCTTCACCTATTTAAGCAGGAGCCCACAGTGCCCCACATCAGCACCAGCACCAATTGCTTATATTTAATAAATAAATTAATCAATTAATTGTGAACAGCATCTGGTCTCTACTACTGCATGGAGAGTGTCTAGATACTCACTCTCCCTGCCCTACTTTTTGTACAACACCCTGTCCCTTCACTTCCTGTTGCCATCCGAGACTGTTCCGTTCCCAACACAATCACGTGTGTAGATTAAACAAAGAAACAAATGTGTTCAGACTTCACCGCTGACCACCAAGCAAGAATCGCCGCTAGTAAGAGTGGGCATGAGCTGGGCACAGTGGCACACACCTGTAATCCCAGAGGCGTGGGCAGAGGCAGGAGGATTGTGAGTTCAAAACCAGCCTCAGCAAAAGCAAGGCGCTAAGCGACTCAGTGAGTCCCTGTCTCTAAATAAAATACAAAATAGGGCTGGGGATGTGGCTCAGTGGTTAAGTGCCCCTGAGTTCAATCTGTGGTAACAAAAATAAATAAAATAAATTTTTAAAAAAGAGTGGGCAGCTCCCCAGGTGATTCTGATGTAGCTTCTAGGTTCTTAACCTCTGCCTCAGGGACTGTTGGGCTCCGAAAAGGGCGCGCGCGCGCGCGCGCGCGCGTGTGTGTGTGTGTGTGTGTGTGTGTGTCTGTGTGTGTCTATGTAGTAGGCACACAGAGAAAAGAGAAGGTAAAATAACCCAGTTGAAATCACTCTCTTTTTTGTTTTAAGTGTATTTTAGTTGTAAATGGACACAATACCTTTATTTACTTATTTATTTTTATTTGGTGCTGAGGATCGAACCTAGGACCTCACATAAACTAGGCAAACGCTCTACCGCAGAGCCACAACCCCAGCCCCTGGAATTACTCTTAATCTTCATGTGCCCCAGACTTTCATCCTCAGACCTGACCTTGATCAGGTACACGATCTTCTTCGTCCCCTCCTCGTGGGCATTCGCTCTCTATCAAGCTCTGAGAATGTCTTTTTAAGACACAAATCAGAGCCTGTCTTTGCCACGGTTTCCAATGCATTTAGAATAAAACATCCTTGTGCTTGGTGCACTCTGCGGGCCGGCCACAACTGCCCTCAACCTCATTACACACACCCTCTCCTTTCCCTTACCATGATCCAGCCACAGTCACCCCAAACCCGCTGTTCCTTGTGATGTTCCTTGCTACAGATCCCAGAGCATCTGCTTCAGAATGTTCTGCCCCAGTTACACAGTTAGTTCTTCTATTTCTGGTATCAACTCAAATGTCACCCTCTTGAATAGACATTCCCCCCTTGACCTACAGATCTAAAGAAGAAAGCGCCCCCACTCCCCTGTCACAGGACCCTCTTTTACTGCCTCTGCTGTAGTTCTCAATGTCTGGAATCATCTTACTCATTTAGCTGTTATTTATTATTGTCTGTCTCTCTCCTGCTAAAGGGTAAGTTCTGGAGATCCAGGTTTAAAAAAAAATTCACATAAACTTTAATGTTGTAAGAGAATCCAGTCCATTTATGAAAAACGGTTCTACTATCAAGTTCACCAAGGAAATGTGACTAAAGAGATCACGGATAAAACATTTAACCAGAGGAAAAGCATAGATCTCTCTCTCTCTCTCTCTCTCTCTCTCTCTCTCTCTCTCTCTCTCTCTCTCTCTCACACACACACACACACACACACACACACACAAACACACACATGCACACGCTATCTCAGGAAACTGTTTTTATCTCCTATTTCTATATCCATCTTTCTAATTCCATAGGTCTTTATTTATGCCAATTTGTACCCCAGTTTGATGATAGAAAAGGCAACAATTTCTGAGTTCGTGGTATATATTTCTTTACAGTTTTTAAATGGAAGGCCACTTATTAAAATAGATAAATCACAAAATGAAAATGAAGGCAACAGAAATATCTCAACTTTTCACAACCAAAAATATTAGCACAACCTTAAAAATAATTTAGAAGTGTTGTAAAAGATATGTTGCTGATTTGCATCCCATTAACCAAAATGTTGTCAATTCATAATTCTAAATAAATCTTTTTTTAAGTATGAGATTTAAAAATCATTTTCAGTGTATATGTAAATTCTGTGTTTTATCACACACATATGTTCATTCAACACTAACTTTCGAAAATGGGTCACTTAAAAAGACAGAGCGATTTTCATTCTATAAGTTCCATTCAACTTTATTGAGGGGTGAATATACATGAAATGAGCTCTTAATGCATAAAAATCACAGGGAATGACAATGAAGGACTGTGGGGACATTAAGGAGAATCTGATAATTCACCTTGTGACTGTTCTGCACGTTAATGAAAGATAATTCACACTTCTAAAACCTCAAACATTCCTTTTTAAAGAACCCAAATAAGCCCAAGATGCCTTATAGACACTTCCCCGCCCCTAAACAAATTGATGACTCTCTTTCACACCTAAAATTAAAATAGTTAATGGCAGCAAAAGATTTTGATGGCAAGGAAAGTTGGTAAACTGTATTTCAATCTCTCTCTCTCTCTCTCTCTCTCTCTCTCTCTCTCTCTCTCTGTTTTTTTTTTTAATTTTTTATTCTCAAAGTACAAGATGCAGGGGTCTCAATCTTTCAGTGGTGTTTCTCTTGTAGATAATCCTTCATTTGTTTGGCAAAGGCAGTTTCTGAATTAAGTTTCTTCTTGAAAGCTGATGTTTTAAGAAAGGACACAGGTACCGCAGAGAGCGGGTTCCTACATGAACTGGGGCACCAGAACTGGTCAGTCTGACGGAGTAAGCTGCAAATTGGGGAAATGGAGACCTTGAATATCAAAAAGCTCCATTCTCAGAGTCCCTGTTTGCTTGATTAGATCAACCATAGAAGTATGTTCTTCCACATCTGTTTGTTCATAAAAGCTAAACCTACCATTTGAGAATTCAATCCCAGTGTGAACTGTTTTACCAAGGAGGAAAAGCACTAGCTTAAAAAATAACAGTCATCATAACTACCCCGAACAAGAAAAGAACCATCTGGCATGCTTGCTAGCTTCCCTGCTGCCTCCAAGGATCTGATTGGTCCCCGGGACTGTCCTTGTTTTGCAAGTTTCTTCAGCTCCTCTGGAAGGCTTGTCACAACCATGGGCTCACTACTACTTTGCACGGAGTTATAAACACTTGCAAACCCAGGAGCAGAGCTAGGATCAAAATTCAAATGACAGCACATACTTTCAGCCACATGGGCATCTGTGCCAGTGAATTCATTGAAGTTCCTTTGGATTTGATTAGTCTGCGTTGGTGGTAGCCGTGGCAAGAGTAGAGAGGGGTGTCATCGTGACTTGCTCTGGGCTCTGCAACACGACTCTCGTGATGCCAATCAACAAGCCATCCACAGACTGGCCCACAAGGATCCCTGGGGCAATGACTAGGTCCTGGTCTGCCGGATTTTCATCTTCAGCAAAATATTCCCTCCCACTTGAGGAGGAACTGTGGCGACCTTCATGGGCCAAAAGTGTCCAGGAGATGCGGTGTGATCCTTCCAAAGACACTTCCGCTGTCAAAAGGCATGTGTACTGAGTGAGTCCACTAGCTGTAGGCACATGTTCATCCAGGTGGACGTGAAGTCTCCACTGGGAGAATCTGAACTCTTTCAGAATGAAGGCCGTGAGAATCCTCCAGAACCCCATTCAGTGAAGGACAGGGACTGGAATTGTGAACCAACCTTTTGACTCTCACTCTCATTTCAATATGTGTCTCAGAGTTGGCAGGTTAGAGAGGCCAGGGCCAGGGGTCTCGTGATGACTGGGGAGGGAAGTGGATCTCATTCTTCTCTGAGTTCTGATATCTTTAAGGATGACCAATGCAGAGGAGGAGGAGAGTGCTGGTGGGCAGAGCGCCCCAGGGCATGCTGCCCCTGCCTTTGGCTTCTGCTTCCTGGAAAGCCACCTTTTCAAAGTACCCATCAAGCTCTCACTTTTTTTTTTTTTTTTTTTGGTACTGGGGATTAAACTCAGGGACACTTAACCACTGAGCCACATCCCCAGCCCTATTTAATACTTCATTTAGAGACAGTATCTTACTGAGCTGCTTAGGGCCTCGCTGAGTTTCTGAGTCTGGCTTTGAACTCTTGATCCTCCTGCCTCAGCCTCCTGAGCCTCTGGAATTACAGGCATATGCCACCACACCAGGCAAGCTCTCAATTTTCAATCTTTTTCCACCTTTTTATCTTCACTGTTCATATCACATCTGGCCATATCTTTACTATAGCAGCTATCAAATAAGGGATCATCTTTCCCAAAGTCACTGGCTAGTGATGGTTGTTATACAATCATGAAATCAGTTTCTTCTTTATTTTCACTCAAATTAAAAAGAAAAACAACAACTTCTAAAAGATTTTAAGATTAACTTTCTTCATTGGAGCTACTTTCCTAATCCAAAAGGATGCATTTCTCTCTGGAATTTTATCCCCAAATATCTGGAGAGGCTACAGTGCTGCATCTATGTATTTTTCCAGCTTAATTTGTCCTTTGGAGCCACACCCTCCTCACCCCAGGGTGTCAATCCCTCCTCTTCCACACCTTTGCCTTCCGCTATCTCCTCCAGGACCCTCCCTGGAGAGGAAGAGATGCTACCCATTGCCCACTTCTCAACCGTGGGGTGAGCAGGCTGAGATCAGGATTCACATCCGTTAAACTATTCCATTCAGTGCCTTAGTAATGGCTAGCACATAGTAGTGGCTCAATGTAATGTTTGTTGAATGAATGATTTATGTTGTTCTCGTTGGTAAATATGATGTACTTTATAATGTTACAGGGTGGAACTACTGCCTCTGGGGGGAGAGGCTAGGTTGCTGTGCAAGTATTCTGAGTCAAATTGATGGAAAAATATGTTTTATTCAAAGCCAACTTTGAAGGAAGATAAAAGAAACTTTTATTTCAAAATTTTCCATTTTCTTAGAAGTGGCAAAGGGCAGACAGAGCTGGTTAAAAGGGGAAAAGGCACCCAGAAACTTAAGTTCATTTTTCACCATCTTTTCCAGTTTCCTTCCTCCAGAGTTGGCTAGCCAGGGGTAGCACTACAGTCCTATCTGGGTCACCATCATGGTGCCCATCATCCCAGTTTTATCAGCTGCATCAAGTTCATTTTTCCTTTCTCCATCGTTCGTTCTTTTCTGACACAGGTGGCCAGCAGAACCCAGCAAGCCAGCATCCAGGCTCTGTCCCGGGCTAAGCCGCTGGTAACAAGAATTGTTTCAATAATGCTTCCAGAAACCCATGTTGAAAGTAGGACATTTTCCATATTTAAATTGCAAAAGAAAAGAATGGTAATAATTTTGCTAGTCTCAAACATATACATTATTAACCAATAATTTCTAAGTAGAAATTCTAACAATGCTACTTTAATTAGTAGACAAACTTATTTAATAACTATTACATCAATTATTGGCAAAGGAAACTGCCAATATCCTTGAATATGTTTTGTTCCCTTAACCAGTTGCCTCGTTCCCCACCCTAATCCAGTAATTTTGTTTATAGGACTATTTTGTTTAGCAGTCTCTTAATTCATAAACAGTATAAAAATAAATATCAGTTTTGCACCAGCTGAATTATCTATCGTATACCTCAAATCACTGAAAATGCAGTTATTAATCGGCAGAATCACTTGTGAACATATGACAAGTATAGATTAGCCACAAGCCCAAATTGCACTTGAGGAACATAAAGCTATTTCGAGGCCACTAGCTTATTCTTGAAATCTCCAGCACCTTTTTCTGACATTGGTGGTATGGTTGAGAATGATTCTGTAAGCCAGAGTCACTAAAAGAGGCTATGTCCAAAGAGGAGGTGATCTGACACCATAGTTAAAGATCAGCTCTTACCAGCTGCAGTAAGTCTCTCCGTCTGGAGGGTCTAATATTAATTAAGATAATCCTTAAAGCTTGTAGATTTCTAAGCAGGGGAGTAAGCAAGGGGTAAATGGAGGAATGTGATTTCCAAAAGGGCATCTAAATCAAGGGCCATCAGAACACAAGCTACATCAAAGACATATTTGTACATCCCTGTTCAGAGTAGCACTAGTCACAATAGCCAATAGTTAGAAGTCACTCAAATGTCCTTCCACAGATGAATGGATAAACAAAATGTGGTATGTACATACTTTAATAAGGAAAGAAATTCTGAAACATTTTACATGGAGGAAACTTAATGATACTATATTAAACAAACAAGTCACTCAGACACATATTGTATGAGTCCAATTATATGAGGTACCTTGTGTAGTCCAGTTCATAGAAACAGAGAATGGTGGGTGTTGGGGGTGGGGAAGGAGGAAATGGGGAGTTGTTTAATGAGAGTTTCAGTTTGGCAAGATGAAAATATTCTGGAGATCTGCTGTTTAACAATGTGAATATACTAGGAACTACACACTTACAGTGGTAGAGATGGCTAATTTTATATTATCTGAGCTTTAAACCACAGTTGAAAACAAAAACCCAGCACCCCAAGTAAATAAGTAAAAATAACTATATATGGAATAAATTTAAATAAAAGGAAAACCAATGGAACCAAAATTCACATGATTGGCACCACTGTGTACCATCATAAACCAATTCAGACTTTCCAACTCCGAGTTGGAAAGACCTTGATGCTTCATTGCAAACTTGATTTCTACCAGTATTCTAATTGTGGCAACTTTTCTTGACCTAATAGCCTGGTCATAAAATTGACAAGCACTTCCCTCTTGATGGTGCTCTGATCTGCACCAGTTACCATAGAGAAAGGGGTTTTAAAAGCGAGGCTACTGAAGCAGTGACATCACTAGTCTAGCTTGCTTTGTCCTTGTATGACCAGCATCCCAAAGAACTTGGCATGCATGCAAGAAAGCAACTTTCTAAAGATGACACTAACTTGCCCTACTTCCCAGCATTACATGAGAGAACGCCAATGTCCTTCAAGATACTATGTATCTGGACATTCTGACCCAAATTCACTCTCATTGTTCCCTTAACTTGGCTAGGTTTTTGGGGACTTGGAGGGACATTTCAGGGACATGGTTTTTGACTGTCTTCCTTTTCTCCAAGGAAGCAAGAGACAGGGTTGGCTATCTTAGTCCACTTCTCCACATTCAGGAAAAATAATTTGAATGATCACTATATCAAAGAACCCACCATAACTTTTCTTTTCAGGAAAGTTGTAATCCCAGCTACTCAGGAGGCTGAGGCAGGAGGAACACAAGTTCAAGGCCAGCCTGGACAACTTAGGAAGATCTGTCTCAAATAAAAAACAAAAGGGCTGGGGATGTTGCTCAGTGGTAGAGTACTCCTGGGTTACATCCCTAGTACGGCTGGGGTCGGGGGACAAAAAAGCGGGAGCAGCAGCCTGACTCTGTGCTCTTCAGTTTTGCTCCCTCTCCCTGCTCTTTCATCATGATTTAAGGCACATGTGTAGTTGACATTTATTTGTCACATCTTTTCTTACAAGACTGTATGTACTCCCTTAGAAACTGAGGTTTACTTTGTCTCCTATTTGCATCACCAATGGCTCTTAGGATACTTTATATAGAGATACAGATATAGATATAAATATAGATAGAGACATACAGATATACAGACACATACCCACACATACAATAAATGTTACTTAATTTACCCTCAAATTTCAAAAGAAATTTCAAGGAACTCCAAATAACCAAACAACCCTGAAAAAAAAAGAAGAACAAACTTGGAGGTCTCAGAGTTCCTGACTTCAAAACTTGCAATAAAACGACAGTAAGGGAAACAGTGTGTCACTGGTATGAAGACAGGCATAGACCAGTGAGACAGAATAGACCACTCAGAAGCAAACCCTCACTTGTGTGGTTAAGTCAGTTCTAACAAGGCTGCCGAGACCACTCAACGGGCAAAGGGCAGTCTTTGCAACAAGCAGTGTTGGGTGGTGAGTGTTAGATATCCATATGTAAAGGAATTAATTGGGACCCTTGCCTTACACTATACACATATACATTTACCTTACACTAATACAAAAGTTAACTCAAAATGGATTAAAGACCTAAATGTAAGAGTTAAAAGTATAAAACTCTTAGAAGAAAACTTAGGTAATAATTTCTTGGATATGACCCCAAAAGCATAGACAGCAAAAGAAAAAATAAATAAATTGAACTTCATTGAAAAAATCCAAAACTTCTGTGAAATTGAAAGATACAACTGAATAAAAAGACAACCTACAGAGTGTGAAAAATATTTATAAGTTATATAGCCTATAAGAGGTTACCATTGGGCTGGGGATGTGGCTCAAGCGGTAGCGCGCTCGCCTGGCATGCGTGTGGCCCGGGTTCGATCCTCAGCACCACACACAAACAAAGATGTTGTGTCCGCCGAGAACTAAAAAAAATAAATATTAAAAATTCTCTCTCTCTCTCTCCTCTCTCACTCTCTCTTTAAAAAAAAAAAAAGAGGTTACCATTTAGAATATATAAAGAACTCCTCTAATTCAGCAGCAAAAATATAACTTGGTCAAAAAAACAAGCAGAGGGGGCTGGGGTTATAGCTTAGTGGTAGAGTGCTCACCTAGTACATGTGAGGCACTGGGTTCGATCCTCAGTTTATAAAAATAAACTAATAAAATAAAGATATATTAAAAACAAGCAGAGGGTTTGTTTAGACATTTTTCCAAAGAAGATATACAAATAGCTATTAAGGACATGAAAAAAATATCCAATGCTACTGATCATTAGGGGAATGCAAATCAATACCCACGATGAGCTCTACCTCACACCCGTGAGGAGGGCTATAAAAATGAACAGACGAACAAAAAAGGCGTTGGTGAGGATGTGAAGAAATCATACGCTACTAGTGGAAATGGAACAGGACACAGCCACTGTGGAAAACCAGCCAGTGGTTGCCCAAAGAATCTAAGTAGAGAAGTACCACGCTTGGTAATTGATGCAGCAATTCCACTTCTGGGCGTCCACCAAAGGAACCTAAAGCAGAGCCTCACACGGATATTTGTGCACTCCTGTTCACAGTAGCACTATTGACGATAGCCGAAAAGCAGAAGCACCCCAAATGCCCATCAATGAATGAGTGGGAATCCAAATGTAGTATAGACATCCAATGGAGCATTAATCTAGTCTTAGGATGGAAATTCTGACATATGCCATGACATGGATGAACCCTGGGGACATGCTAAGTAAAATAAGGCAGTCATAAAAGGACACATACCATATGATTCCACTTACATGAGGTGCCTAGAGGAGTCAACTTTATAGAAACAGAAAGTAGACTGGTTGCCTGGGGCTGATGTGAGGGGAAAATGGAGAGTCACTTAATAAAGGGACTTCTGTGGGTGGTGAATAGACAGATTCCTCTGAACTGTCTACCTAAGATGGTTACTTACGATCCTACATTTTACGTTCTGTGCACCTCATCCCTTTCCCCACTCTTCATATCAAGATCACTTCATATCATGTCACTCTTCATATCCAAGCCTAGAACAGCATCTTGCATCTGGCCTGCATCAATAAATGTGTAAGTGAATGAATGGTCAGAATCAAGAGTTGGAAGTCACCTTAGGGCTCAATGGAAACTTCTACTCCACGGATGAGTACCTTCTACAATTCTCCACCTTTGCTGAGACACCTCCAGGCTAGAGAACACTCACTGCCCCTCAAAGCATGTCACTCTGTGGGTCATATACTTTGTCATTAAAGAATTCTTTATATCAAGCTGACATAACTTACCTGAAATATCTCTCCATCCCCAGTGACCCTAGCTCTGCCTTCTGGGTTCAGGTAGAACAGATAAAATTTCTAATGCACCTGCCCACCTCTTGCAATAAAAGATAGCGCTGTGTACCAAGAAAGTGAACGTCCACTCCAGATGCTTCTGTTCCTGAAGAGAGACTCCTTTTGGAGTTAAGATGCCTCAAAAGGAGTTTCTGATCCTGGTTCCTTCCAGAGACACACCCGTGACAAAAATATGGAGATAATCAGTGGTGACTATGTGGGGAAGAGGATTCTGATAATTAAAGAATGGGAATATTTAGCCTGGAGTAGAGAGGTCACCAAGCAAGACACTACTTGTCCTCTATGAAAGGAGAATCCTTGTTCTGTGTGTAAGTACAGGAAGGCAGATTTTAGCTTAATTATAAGGAAGAACACTAGAACTGTTCAAGTACCTAATAACTCATAAGTAGTAACATATTATAGATATTTAGTAATTGCCGTGGTTATTATTATCAGAGCCTGGTTGAACTTCATCACCCCTTTGAATTCATAAATTAAACACACACACATGCCACATAAACACTGGGCTTTCTGGCACTTGGCCTTGCATGGAACATTCTAGAAGTATTTCTGTTAAAACAGCTTGTTATTGGTTTGTTTCTAAAAAAAAAAAAAAAAAAAAAAAAAAAAAAAAGGCCAACCAAAGGAAAACTCACTGTTGGCAAGGAACTATGCAGAGACCTGTGGCTTAGGACCCCTACTCACTGAGGAGTACCTTGAGACTTGCTTCTCCCTGCTGGGCTGCCCATGGGTTCTAACCTGATTTTTCCCACAGCTGGTTTCCACTGACCTTTCATGTTTTGGCAATGACTTCTGTGCATTTTGTCAGTGACTGTCTAAATTTCTGATTCAAACCTGATCTCAGCCTCCTGGGCTTTCTCTCTCTTTTAATTCCTTCAGAGGATGGTCAAGGCTTCTGCCACCCTTGCCCCTCCCAGAGCAACCCTCGCTATTGCAACGTGACCATGCCAAAGGGGAACTAGCACTCCCAGCCTGGAGTAGGTCTTGTCAATCTGATTTTTAAATGATGGAGGAGGTTTGAGGACAAAGCTCATGGAGGCATTACTGCTATCCCAGAGGATGCAAAAGATCAAGTGAAAGAGAGGAAAGATCTTCCGACTGTGAGCACATTCTCAGACTCAGAGGACAGAGAGGTATTTAAAGTGAACTGGAACAAACCTGCAACATCAGGTGCGTTCTGCCTTCAAAAATAGCTGCCAGTTAGAAAGGGTTATTTACATATTGATTTCATGCTAACTTTGTAATGGAATGTGCTGCCTGCCTGCCTGAGACCTAACAACTGTCATCATAATTTTTTCTAAAAATACAGGCAGAGAAAAACACTCGTGAACCCTCTACTGGAAAGTGGCTACAAAAGACCCTCATCCCAAACCTACTCCACCAACCATGTCCTAGAGCAGGGATTCTCAACAACCACAACTGAGCAACACTTTCCAGCTGCAGTCAGCCCTTCCTTCCCTCTTCCAACCAGCTGGCACTTTTTTTTCCCCCTTCTAGAAAAATCTGTCTTGTTCTAAGGTAAGGGGGGATGCCTCCTTTGCACAGAGCAGCCTTTGTGGGAAACTCCAGCTGGCCCCTTATCAGAAATAATGGATGAGAAAGGGGCCCCAGTGGCCCACCAGCTCCCAGGCACCCTCCTGGGTGCATTTCTGTCACTATTTCTTGGGATGCTTCCTTACCTAGGATCCCAATTTCTGGGGCCTCCTGACAGCCAGCTTCCAGTGTTTCTCACTTGGGCTCTTTCTGAACCCAACCTATCGCATCTCCAGGTTTGTCTCTGTGGATCCTACAGAGCTGGTCCTTGGCAGCTCTCTGGCTGCTCTGCAGTACAATATTAGCAATTTAAATGCCTCTTTGCCAGGCCTGATGGAGCTGATTCGGTTGTGATCCTGGGCATATGGATGGCATATTTGCTGAGAGCTAGGTGAGACGAGTCCCAGAAGGACTGCCGCCAGCCCCGCAGCCGCCTTCCCCGCCCGCTCCCCTCCCCGGGCCGGCGGCTGTGTGAGCAGTTAAATCGGCTGGAGCCAGCGGTAACTGCTGCCCACTTCGCTTCCAGCCGGGCCCCCGCTGCTGGGGACAAATCTTTCATTCACGGACAGGAGCTTGTTAGGCCAACTCCGGACTCCAAAGCCACTTAATTAAATTGTGGAAAGTTGCTTGGCCCCGGTGGGAAATTTGCACACAAAGGCCCGGGTCCGGCGCTCCCTCCACCCGGGACCCCACAACAAAACCGCGTCCTGGCGGCTCCCCAGCCCCCAGCTCTGCCCTCGCCTCGCAGCGCCCCCCTCCACCACCGCTGCCGCAAAAGCGGCGCCCCCTCATTAGAGGGCGTTTGTTCGGGAATGTTTTCCCAGCGATTCACTGACGGGCCTTTCATTCCTCCTTCGGCAATCAAGGGCGGCAAGTGCAGGCTGAGAGCCCTCCACGGCCTGATTGCTGAAAGAATTTCCAAAAGGAAAGAGTGTAAACAGGTACATTGAAAAAGCCTCTTTTGAACAATTATGTAAACATTCCAAACACTATTTGAAAACTTTCACAGTGGAACTGTCACGTTGGAGCATTCTTGGTTAATTGCAAGGGCACAATGGTTGCTTTCCGGGTACCCTGGCTTCCTGCAGACCCAGCCCAGAGAGCAAGCGCTGAAGGCCATGGAGAGCCGCAGATAAAGAAGTCACAGGGGACATCTTTCTGTGTGTGTTCTTGCTCCCTCTGCTTCCAGAAGCATGCCCTGGGAGCAGGAGAGGTGTGCTCTTTCTTCTGGCTGGATTTCTCCAGGATCTGGTCCATGGCTCTCTGCACACAGGGTTGGTTAAGAATTCTGGATGCAAGATTCGACTAGAAACACAGGGGAAAGTTCTGTGTCATTGAAGGTTTCCTTCAAAGCATTAAATGATCATTCTGAGATACCAAGCAAAATTGTGGGCAACCTTCCCCTCCCCAGGGGAATGTGCCTGGCTTGCTTTGCACAACTCTGGTTCGCTATCTAGGCTTCTTCCTCTTTTCCATTCAGCCCAGACTCTCATGGTTCACTAACACAACCACCGGTGACTCTGATTATGTTACTGGGAGTTAGGAAAGTTTAGGCTGCACAGGCAAACTGCTTAATCTCATATTTCACGGAGAGACGAGACTCCAGGTGAGTTTCCATGCATATTGGTTGAATCAGGTTAGACAGTCTCCAGATATTTAGGGTCCATTCAGCCTATAACCACCAAGTCTTGCAAGAGGTATCTAAATTGGAACTGTCATTCTGGTGAGTGGGACATGATTTGTTTTTATTTTTGTTCCCTAAAATCTATTTCTTAAATGCCTGGGAGGTTAGGGTGGGGGATGGGAAGAAAGCCTAAATGTTTAACAAGAAGGGACTGGCATAGAAACACAATGAAATCTTACAAATGTGAAGGCCGTGTAGAGACATGGGAAATATTTAATGACAACAAAGTGGAAAAAATCAAGCCACAGAATCATGTTTGCACTGTGCTGGCAAATTCAAGAAAATGCTGCTGCATGCTACTGAGGAGTAGAAAGGACCAGAGCAGAATGAAAACACTCATTCTGGGGAATGGGAGTGCCAAGTCTAGCTTTAATGTCACCGCATTGCATCGTCAAGGTGAGGTCTGGGGGTGCTGGAAAACACCCATGTACATACAAGGTTGGACATAAAAGGCCACCTGAGTAACCCAAAGAGAGATGCACACGCCAGCCGGCAGCACTGAGCATCCTTACCAAGAATGTGGATCAGAGCTTCAGCGTAAATTTCTCAGACCTAAAGAGGATCTAAGGCTTGTCAGCTTGCTGAGTCCCTAGGAGGCAGATGCAGAATCACAAAATGCAAGATAAATCAGAAATGTGGTTGGTAGAAATGGTCATGTTCAACAGGGTCAGTTGCAGAGCAAGGGCTAGAAGGAAAAATCACTTCTCTCCATTTCAAAGGGCTCCCTGAACACAGGAGGGGCCAAATATGCCTGCTTCATAGGCTTACTCAGTTTGACTACAGTCAATGCTTATTATGTGTCTGTTCTGTACCAGGAACTGTGCTGTATATATGTTAGGCATGTGAAGCTGTGAAATATTTTGATCCTAACAAGTTAATTCACAATGTAGTGTGGAACCAACATCTTCAAAAATGCATGTGAACCAGCTAATTTTGACAAGGGGTTCAAGACACCTCAATGAGGGAAAGAAGAATCTTTTCAACAAATGATTCTGAGACAACCAGATGGATACATATAGGCAAAAAAATAAATGGATCCCTACCTCACACCATATACAAAAATTACCTCTAAATGAATCAGAGATGTAAATTGAAGAGCTAAAGCTACAAAACTCTTAGACTAAAACATAGGTGTAAATATATGTGACTTTGGATTAGATGATGATTTCTTAACTATGACATCTAAAATACAAACAAGAGGGAGTTGGGGTTGTGGCTCAGCAGTAGAGCACTCGCATGTGTGAGACCCTGGGTTCGATCTTCAGCCCCACATAAAAATAAATAAGTGAAATAAAGGTATTCTGTCCAACTACAACTAAAAAATGTTTCTTAAAAATTACAAATGAGAAAAAAAGAGAGAGATAAATTAGATTCTATCAAAATTTAAAACTTTTGTGCTTTGAAAGACACTACCAAAATAAAAAAGACAAATTGCAAGATAGGCAAAAATATTTGCAAATCATATATCTGATAGGGATGCCCAGAATATATAAAGAATTCCTTTAGTGCAACAATAAGAAGGATAAACCAATTTCAAAATCATCAAAGAATCTGAGTAGATATTTATCCGAGGAAAGTATACAAATGGCCAAAAAGCAAACGAAAAGATGCTTGACATCATTAAGAAAATTAAAATCACAGTGAGATACCACTTCTCATCCACCAGATGGCTATAATAAAAAAGAGAGAGAATGAAAAAAAGTTGGTGAGGATGTGGAGAAATTGGGACCCTCATACACTGCTGATGGAAATGTCAAATGGTACAGCCATCGTGGGACAGAAGCTTGGCAGTTTCTCAAAAATTAAACACATAATTAGTATATGAATTGAGAATTGAAAATATATGTCCACAAAATTTTGTCCATAAGTGTTCACAGCAGCCTTATCCCATTTTGAAGCCAAAAATGTAAACCTCAATGCCCATCAACTGATGGATTGATAAATAGAATGTGGTATATCCATACAGTGGAACATTATTCAGCCATTAAAACTGGTACCATTTTGTGGCTGCACTAAAAACCACTGACTTGCACTCTTTTAAAGGATAAATTTTATGGTATAAGTACCTTGGAAATGTTGGTGTTGTTGTTGATTGGTTTGTTTGGATGTGTGTGTATGTGTGTGTGTGTGTGTGTGTATGTGTGTGTATTAAATACATGTGGAAGGTTCTACACACTGTAAAGTATCACTCACAATTTCTACTGCTAGAATGGGGTGTCAGGTATTACATGAAAGTCCTAAATGCGTATCCACTTAATTTGTGAGACCTTTCAGGTTTCATGGCTGCAATCTGCTAGAATGAGCTGGCCATAGTGGTCAGTCCCAGCCTCCTGAAGGAGCTAGAGCACATGGGTTCTGCATCTGCTGAGCCCTCTAGGATGGAAGAATAGAGAAACGACAAATAAGCCTGTCTGGAAAGCCTGCATGACTGGGTGCCCACAGGGACCAGTCAGAGCACAGGACTTGCACTAGAATTCCATGCTAGGTGATGGACATATCTGCGCTCCCCAATGTTTTCATCAAACTGCACCTGACTGTGCCTTGAGGTCTTGAGGAGCAGTTCCTTCTGTTCTGTGGCTCTGTTACAGCAACCAAGGTAGGCAGGGTTCCTGGACCCAAGCCCAGTCCTGCTGAGAAGAGATGCTTTGCTTCCCAGGACAGACCTGCTGTGGTGACTGGCTTGGTGCTGCAGGAGCCAGCCTGATTTCAGACTACGTCCAGGTTGCCTCTCTGGACTCCTGAGTCATGTCCCTAAATCCTATTTGTCTCTCAAACTGGACTTTGGACTCATTGTTATGGCTGCATCCAGAATCCACCCTGCTCTTCAAAGGAGCCCCCAAGAATCCCTTCTTATCTTTGGCCATAGCTCTCTGAACTCCAGCCTGGGCTGCCCAGAATTCAGAAGGTGGCCTGGGTTTCAGATCATCTCCATGTTAAGACAATCTCCTGGGCTGGGGATATGGCTCAGTTGGTAGAGGGTTTGTCTCACATGCACAAGGCCCTGGGTTTAATCCCCAGCATCACTAAAAAAAAAAAAAAAAGACAATCTCCTGACCTTGAAGGTCCATGTGACTGAGCCCCTGGCTGCCCCCATCCTTGTCTACCATCCCCACCTTCCTTCCTTCTGCTCTGGCCCGTCTAGGCATGGCTGACTCCTGCATTCATTTTGTTCTTGGCTTAAATGTACCCTCCTTGCAGAAGTCTTCTCTGGCCACCCTTAAAAAACAGAATCCCGGGCACATCCTATCGCTGTGTCCTGTTTTACTTTTCCCTTCTTTATTGTTTTTTGTCTGTAACTCTTTCAAAATGGAAGGTCCACAAGGGTGGGACTTTGCTTCGTTCACTGTTGTACTTGTACCAAGTATTCTCAACTCTGAAGAATACTTGGAATCTGGCTCACTCTTGAATGAATGAATGAACGAACAAACAAATGAATATTTTGTTCCACTCAAACATCTGCACCATGAGGAAGGCAGATAATAGGTTTCATTTTAACTCAGAAATTTAAAGCACAGGGCAATAAATTGGTTATACATGTTCATGACAAGGTGGGGTGAAAGAGGAACTTGGGGGATCTCTGGGTCCTTTCCATGACCCCAAAGCCATCCCTTCTGCTCTGTGGAATCTCTTGTTTGGAAAAGTAGCAGAATCCAAGAGCCCAGCTGGGGGCCATGAGGCCTGGGGCAGAGCAGGAACTAAAGAATAGCTGGGAAGATGGGGCTCCAGTGGGGAGCTCAGGCATGGCTGGCACAGCACACCTCCCCAGCAGGCCCGGCACCAACTTCCATGTGCAGCCATGTCCCCAGCTGGAGATTGCTTGGATATACCTAGGACCACCCTTTACCTTACTGGTCCTTGAGTAGGCCAGAGTTTTCAGAAATTCCAAAGCATGAAGCCAGAAAGCCTGTGTCCTCCGCAGAGTCTCACACAATAGGGCCAGGATGCAGATGCTGACACCCTCAGGAAGGCAATGGAAGAACAAATGTCAGCCCATTGTCAACATCATCTCACGTGGGTGGGCCCCTGCCTTCACTGGGAGAAGCCACACCAGGTCTGGGAGTTTTTGCTCCAATGTTCCTCACTCAGAAGGCTCTGGGATAAACAGACCCCCTAATTCCTCTGAACCTTTATTTTCCCAACCATTAAACAAAATGAATAAACTCACCTCCCAGGGATGCTGTGTGGATATCAGGGATCTGAGCATCATCAGCTGAAGGACAGCGAGACCTATTAGAGTCGGGGATATTTTGTGCACGTTGACAAGACTAGGAATTTATCTGGCTACTCAGAAGGAACTAATCAATCAAGACGAAGGTCACTCTCTGGTCCTCAATTTTATCCTCTGCAAAGTGGGGAGAATAATGAACCTATCATACAGTATTGTTGTAAAATGCAATATATGTAATGTGCTTGGGATCCTGCCTGGTGCCTGGGAAGCCCTTCATAGGGGTTCACCATTATTGTTGTTGCTATTATTAGGACTGTCACATATCAGCATGACATTCCAGAAATAACAATATATCAGCTATGAGATGTTGATACACCTGCTCCTGCGAGGCAATGTCCATTATCCATATTCCACATCTACTCTCCATGCCAGGCCCCTGTCAGGTGGGAATGACCAACTCATCATTTCAGCTCCTTCCTTCCACATCTGAGCCCCAAACAGGTTTTAGTTCCTCTATGTAAAAAGCATTTAAGGGATAAAATATTATATTGCTTTTCCATGACAAGAAAAGTTTCTGATTTATATCTGAGTAAATCAGTTGGGAAATAGGAAACTATGAAATAATCGACCTAATAAAAATTAGTTATCATACCCAACCTGGAAATGCTGCAATCCCTAAAGGAAGGGACCAATGTCTGCACCCACAGGTTGTTTCTAACTATGGAAGAAGGACAGATGAATTATCTGTGCATTGAGGGTAGACTTAGCACCAGGGCTGCAGCTATAAGGAGGCAGACTGCAGTTCAATATTAAAAAGCACTTTCCACCAAAATAGCTGCCTGGAAATGTAATAGTCTGACTCAGGGGGAAGGGTGTTCCCTGTCACTGCATGTGATCAGGTAGAGGCTCCTGCTGCAAAAGAGATTAATATATTGGATAAAGGTCTGAGTTACATTACTTTTAAGGTCTCTTCCAATTCTAGGATTGTACGGCTCTCCAAGCATATGAATTGCCTATCTAGGAGAGAAGGAAGACATACTAACCTGAATCTCAGACCATGATTATATGCACAGAAAACCAAAGGTGCTCAGTAGTTGCCTCTGGCCACCTCCATTGCACCAGCCAAAGAAATACAAGGACTTCTTTCAAACTACCTGCAATGTTGGGCTCACAGCCTTATCCCACTCTCCTAGGAGGCCTTCTGTAACCAAAACTCTTCTCCAGCTAATTCTCTGCAAATGAATAGAGGTTATCCTGCTCACTCAGCTGGTCACATCTTTCTTTGTTCCACAATGCTTATTGAGCATCCATTTCCTTCCAGACACTAGGCTAGGTGCTGATACTGAATCAAGTAAGATATCATCCTCAAGAAGGAAACATACAGAATGGGGAAGATTCATATGAGCTGACTGAGTACACTGTCCCAGAGGCAGACCAAAGGTGCTCTGGGGAGAGATGTCTTCCCTAGACTGGAAAGGTTCCCTGGAGGAGAAACTCAGGCTGAATTTCAGAGGTGAGCAGGATGAGCCCTAGAATTTTCTGCAATGATATTAGTGTTCTATTATCTACCAATATGATAGCCACTAGCTAGCTGCACATGATGACTGAGCCCCTGAAATGTGGGTAGGGTTACAACTTGAGAAACTGAATTTTTAATTTTATTAAAATTAAACTATGGCTATATTGGGCAGCATAGATAGACAAAGGGTGAGGGAAGGCTGTTCCCAGCAAAAGACAAAAGTGTTCAAGGATGTGCATCTTAAGGGCACACAGCCAGGCAGACCATGGAGGATAGAGCATGCAGGCAGGTGGTGGGGGATGGTCAGACTGATCCACAGTCAGCTCCCGAAAGGCCTGTGTGCTAAGCCAAAGAATTGGCACTTCATTTATTCCGAAAATGCAAAAGTTTTAAGAAGATAATGATAAATTTAGATTAGTTTTTTTTTTTTTTTTTGGTGTGTGTGTGTGTGTGGTGGGGGGGGGGTGAATTGATGGGGAAAGGCTAGGGCAGAAGACCAGGTAGGGGGCCACTGTTGAGAGCCCCGGGTGCTGGATTGAATGAGGATCTGGCCTAGGCAGTGGCAAGCAGGAAAGAGGGGGCTAAGGCTCCATCTGTCTCAGGACTTCTACTCCGGGGTTGACTTTCTCAAGGGTGGAGCTGGCGAGGTCCCTACTTTAGGTTTCTTATTGCAGGGGAAGCCAGGGTATGAAAGTCCCAGGGACAAGCCCACTTTGTATGTGTGCATTAGGATCCCTGGAGCTGACACAGGGTGAACTGAGAAAATAAGCCAGCAAAGAATATGGAAAATAAAATCAGAGAGCCAGGAAATCTAGAACATTAGTGTCAATGAAGCAGGGAAGAGAGTCTCTAGGGAAGAGAAGTCCAGAGTGTCAAATGCCCTGTGGTGGGGGAGGTAGTGGTGGGGACAAGTCTGCAATTAGGAGACTGATGTGGGGGTGGGGTGGGAACAAATTTTCCCATCTGAATTTGACAATTCAGATTGGTCTCCTTCCAAGATAGCCTGAACTCCCAGTTCCCTGTGACTTTTCCCCCCAGTTTAAATGATGCTATTTTTAAAAGATTTTTTCTTAATTTTCATTGGTGCATATTAATTATACAGAACAGTGGATCTCATTGTATCATATTCTTACATGCACATAACATAATTTTATCAGTTTCACTCCCCCCAAATATGAAAGCATTCATGATTTGCATGTCCTCTTTGCACAGGGACCATGCTAATCTCTGTATCGTTCCAATTCTAGTATCTGTGCTGCCCTGTGGCTTTTACACATTTCAAACATTTTGGACTCAGAAATGCTTTGACAATCTAATGAGAGCTATGCCTCCTCTCTCTCCAGAAAAAAAGTCACCCACAAATAAAATGCTGTATTTCATATTAGGGAACCCTTAAAGCTCATCCATGGACCCCGGGATTTAAAAAAAAAAAAAAATCTAAGCACTGAGTTTTTATTTGCTGTGTTCTTGCTGCAAATGCCTGAATTCTAACAAATCTGCTTCTACTCAGGATAGAAACCTTCAGTTCCTCCCTCCCTGAGGCCCTGTAGCCTTGGCTCTAGCCTAGTTCATTCACATTTCCGGGCTTATTGTCCTCCTGCCTGTCAATCAACTGTGAACTATTATACAAATTAGCATCTCTAAAGCCCACCTTCACAGCTTCTGCCTGGAGATGTGTAACCAGCGTTTCCCAACGTCCTCAGCTTTGAGTACAAAGGGGTCATAAAAACAGTTATACCACCAGGGGAACCACTTGCTCTCCCACACGAAGCTGGGGTGCTAGAGGAGGGCTTGCTGCCTGTTGTTTGAGGACTGGTGGCCCAGGGCCAAGATGGCCCTTTTCCTTCCCATTGAATGTTTGGTCTCAGAGACCTCTAATGGCACCCCATTGGCATAGCTGAGCTAGGAGACATTTCCCAGCTTCTTCCTGTGTTAGGGGATCCCCCAGATATGCTTTTGGATACTTAGCCCTAAGAAGGAAAGTAAAGGTAGTTTTTTCTTTCTTTCTTTCTTTTCTTTTTTTTTTTTTTTTTTTTTTTTTGTTGTTGTTGTTTGGTTATTTATTTATTTATTTATTTTGGAGAAAAGAGGGAGAATGGTGGAGATAGGGTAGAGGAACAACAAAGGGAAAGAGGGAGGAAAGAAGGAAAGAAAGAAGGTCATCTTGTCCCAGTATCTTGGATTCTTAAGCCAGTCTTAGTTGTAAAACCTTTACAAACTTGCCTGAAACCTCACAATGCTACTAATGACTGCAACTAACAATAAAAATGGCAACAACAGCCTTAGGAGTTGCTATTTTCTTTTTTAAATAGCCATTGTAAATATTTAGGTGTAGAACACCTGTCATGCATCTGACATGCAAAGGCATGGCAGAATGGTGGTGCAAGTCAAGTAAATTAACAAATCTATCTCACGCAGTTACTTTTTTCTTTTTTCTTTGTGGAGAGAATACCTAAAATCTACTCTTAGCAAATTTCCAGCATACAATATAGTATTACTACCTTTGGTCCTCATGCTCCATGGTAAAGCTTTAGACGTTTCTCCCTACATGTCTGTAACTTGGTACCTTTTGACAGTACTACCCCCTATCCCCCATCTCCCCAACCCTGGGAACCACCCTCCTGGTGCTTCCTTCCCAGCTAAAGTGAGTGGCTTATGTATGCTTGGTTATGGTTCCCCAAAGCTGTGGAAAGCCAGCAAACTCCCCCACGATCCACCCCACACCAATTCGCACATTCATTCCAGGACGCTATTACAATTGGCTGCGCCTCGTCCGGGATGGGGCTCCCCAGAGCTGCCACTATGGAGTGCGATATTGGCCCTTTAGATTTCACAGACAGCCTCTCCAAGTGCAAACACACTCACACACTCATGCGCCCACACCCCCGCACGCGCCCCTCCACCCCCGCAGGCTGCGCGGTGTGTGCTGTCAGAAGCTGTGTGGGAATGTGCAATCGCACCTCGCCTTCGGAGGCAGCGAGATTCGGGGTTTGAGAGCGGCAACAGTTTGCATGTTGAGTGGGTACCGGAGGTTTCCAAGCGCCTCCTGTGCAATGCGGTACTCTGGCTCGGTTCACCTGGTCCTGGTTTTGCCAGATTCTTTTCTGGAGGGCCCCCGCACATGCCTAGGGAAGGCCCTCAGCAGAGCACAACCGAAATCAGGGGCTCTTGTTAATTTGCTCCAAGATAATAGGTAGGTTCGTTCAATATTTGACAGTTTATGTGGATGATTTCTGTTTCTGACTCTGTTTGCTCCTTGCAGAGACACTGGGAGGGATCACAAACTGGAATTATTGACCCTATTTTTCCAGCAGAGGAATGGGAAGTGCAGAGAAATCAAATGATTTGCTTAAGGTCAATGTCATAGGGGTAAGCATGAGACCAAAACCCTGGCTCAGAGGTCAGGGGCCGTTCCCCTGCATGGCTCTTACCATAATTACAACCTCAACCCATGCCTAGGATTATTAGTGACTTTACAGCACATAAAGTTACAAAGAAAATTCCATATAGCATCCTGTTCTGCTCCTATTAAGACTAAGCCTATGTAACATTTTCTTTTTATTGATCACTATCTTTATTGTCCTTCCAATCCTAAGATTCAAGAGACTTTTAGCTAGAGACAAGTTTCTATTTTTAAAGGCAATACTGATTGATAAAATGATGTCAGATTTTGGCCTCAGGTTTCAGCACTACTGTTCTATTTGTGTGACCTTGAGTGATTCTCTTCATGTAAATGAGGAAGGAGGTGCAGCCCCTGGACTCACTCAGAGTGGTGGTGCTTAGGTTGGGATCCTGGGTCTATTACTAGCTGCATGGCCTTGGACAAGGTCCTGCCCACTCTGAGCATCAACATGCTTGTTTGTGGAATGGGGCTATTAGTAAGTACTTCATCGTGAGGGTCAGGTATTAGTTATAACAACATACCATGGACAGGGTGACCTTAGCAACAAATTCATTGCCGTACAGTTCTGGAGGCCAGAAATCCAAGGTCAAGGTGTCAGCAGGGTTGGTTTCTTCTGAGGCCTCCCTCCTGGGCTTGGGGATGTCTTGCCTACTAGCTGTGTCCTCACATGATCCTCCCTCTGTGTGCACACATCCCTGGTGTCTCCTTGTATGCCCGCCCAACTTTCTCTTCTTATGAAGGCACCTGTCAGATTGGATTAAGGCCCACCCTGAGAGGCTCATTTTAACTTACTTGCCTCTTTAAGGACCTTGTCTTCAGATACAGCCAAATTCTGAGCCACAAGGCATTAATTAGGGTCTCGCCATATGAGTTTTGGGAAGTAATTCCGCTCATAGTGGGTTGTAAGGAGTGAATGAAATATTCTGTTAGGCACATAGCATCGAGCTTTTACAATAGTTGGTGCTCCAGAAATGTCAGCTGTTATGACCTCAGTGTCTTGATCTATAAAGTGGCAATAATAAAGCTTCTCTTGTGGGATCGTTACAATTGATGAATGCCAGGTGCCACCAAGGAGGCAAGTTGAACTGGTCATTCAATCTGAGAATAAGTAGGCCATCCTGAGGGTGGACCTTGAAGGTGTCCTGGTTGGATCACGGCTACTCCTAAGCAACAAGTGAAGAGAGTTTGGGCAACACTCTTTGGATTCTGGAAAGAGCATCTCTAGTTCTGGACAGCAGGAAATCAGATAACGCTCTCTGTGAGGAGGGACAGAACCGGAGTGGACACTTCCCCAGTGAGACCTGAGCCTCTGCAGTCTGCTGACAGCTGGAGCCATCCTAGAATGAAGCCACTGGAGCCCAGAAAGGCTCCTCCCTACTCCCCTGGGACTGGAGGATTATTAGATTAAACCACGTGAAATGGCCAATGTTCAACTGTTTTTAACCCACAAAAATAGCGATTTTGTATGATCCAACCTAATAGTAACCCCTACGCTGTGAATTCACATGTCTATATCACTTTATTCTCTCAGTGATGCCCACAGCTCAAGGATTCAATCTTCATCCCATGGTGTGTACTGCTGTCTGTCCTGAGGGCTGTCCTGCCTACCCCTCTCCTTCCTGCCTAAGTTCTGGACTAAGTAAAAGAGATGTGGAGTCTGGCAGATGGAAACACAGAGAGGTTGTCTTTGTTGCTGATGGCAGTCATGAAGAGCGCGGCGTGGTCACGGGTTACGATGGCCTTCCTAATGTTGGAGCCCACCTGGGATTGGGCAGACCACCCATCCAGTCACCACTGCCCTGGCCTTTCCTGCGAGAGCTACCCAGGCTCAGCTCTCTGCTGAGGCAGACCCCAAACAGGAGGAGGATGGGAAAGAGGCTGCCTAACTCATCCCAGGGTGGAAAGGGGATGAACAGGGCCAATTCAGGCAAGAGTGCCATGTGCCATCCCTGCCCATGGAAACCAAGCCAGAGAAGATTTCCTCCCACAAACACTAACAGCAGCCAAACCACCCACCCAACAAACCAACTAAGCGAAACATCCCACTTACCAAAGACCAGTATGCAGGAGACCTGATTAAAGGTTTGGAGTAGTAGAAATGCGTTCACATCGCAGCAAAGCTAACAAACTATAGTCACTAGAAATCCTTTCTTAACAGGTTGCCATGTAACTCTGCTGTCCCTTGTTTCTTTCTGTCCCTTCCTTCTCTGCTCTGTCCATTACCTCTTAGGAGCATCTTCATTCTTCCCTTTATGTAGAACATTCTGGCTCTTTTCAACCCTCACCCTTTACATGTCTGTTGAGATATTTCTTTGTGTATTTCTTCTATCTCGAGGGGATGAATCTCTTTTTTTTTTGAAAAGGCTCACTTAAGAGGACACAAATAATTTGTCTAAGATCCAAAATCCTTACACTTCCTCTTACCCCCTGTTCTTCCAGCCACACACATACACATACACACACACACACACACATACACACACAAAAAAACACCCAAAAACCTAAAAACTAAATCTCAGTGATGTTAGCATCCGACAGATGTAGAATTTCCATCCAAATATCTTTTCCTAAGTTAAATAATTCTTATCACTAACCCCAGTGAAGCTTACCGTTCAAAAACACAACACTAACAATCTCTGCTCTCCAAAAGCAATGCTAATACTTTCAGCTTTTAAATAAAAATTAATCTCAGACTGAATCACTGATTTTCATTACCCCCCTTCTCCTCAAATTAAGAAAAAGTGAGGGAAAAATTAAGAAATTAAGAGAAATCTCCTGTGGCTCTTTCTCCTTAAAGAAAAGGGTCCTTTCTAGTAATCAGCTTTCAGGGATTATGGATTCTTTCCCAGGGTTAATCATCCACATGACAAATCTGGGAAGAAATGAAAACTCAAAGAAAACTACACTTTGATACCATTCTAAAAGCATATTTCAAAAATGGGATCAATAACACATTCCTGCTAGATGATCATTGAGGATCCTGAGTATCAGACAATTAAATGTGGACCTGGGAGAGGGTTTAGAAACCATCAGGGGCACCCTCCTTGCTGAGACCTAGTTCAAGTGTCTTGCTCAAGATCAAGGGAGCAAGGGCAGAGCAGGAACTGGAACCCCGGTCTCAACCCCCAGTCCCGAGCCTTTCCCTTTTCATGCCTCTTGTCAAGTCCCAGGGGTTTAAAAACCACTGAAACATCAGAGCAGAAATAGGGTTCTCATCTTCCTTCATGACCTATAATAATGAAATTGTACCCAGTCTAATAAAAGGACATTGAGAAATAAAACAAAGTACTTAGGACAGATTTGGAATCTTGATGATGTCCTTCCCACTTTTCCAAGAAGCTATGTTGTTTCCCTGTTTGCTGTTATGCTGTTATGCACCTCTGTGCTGGGACAGCTTCCTGCCCTGTGCATCCTTCCAGCAGGGCCCCTGTCCCCTCTTCTCCAATGCACCCACCTATTGACACCCACCCTGGGGGAGCACAGTTTACACCTCTCTAGTGAAATGTTCACACATGTTTGCGAAAAGAAGACTCCAACCTCTTTATAGATGTTAGGGCAGGGGTATTTCTGACCCTTGCACTGGAGATAACATGCTTCCTTAATGTGAAAGCATACCACACACACACACACACACACACACACACACACACACACACACAATACAGCATGCAGGACACATGCTTCTTGAGTTGTATTAATTGATGTCCAATTCTAATGCCCTTAAAATCAACTTTAACTAACTCTGTGAGCTCATTCATGTATTTGCTGTCAGAAGTACAATATATAGGCTGGGCATAGTGGTGCACACCTATAATCCCAGTGACTAGGGAGGCTGAGGCAGGAGGATTGCAAGTTCAAGACCAGCTTCAGCAAATCGAGACACTGTCTAAAAACAAAAACAAAACAGAACTGGGGATGTAGTGGTCAAGTGCCCCTAGGTCCAATCTTCAGTACAAAAAAAAAAAAAAAAGTACAACATATTAACATATATGGAGCAGAAATGGAACCCAATGACATTACATTCCATGTATATCCTGCCAATAATCCGAGAAATCCAAATGCCACCAGCTGCATCCCATTCATCTTTGGAATCAGGGACAGATTTATTCTTTTAGTAGAGGAAGGGTAATAAAGGTCTTTTTCCAAGGTGACCCCCACAGAACAGACAGAAAAGCTTGTGTTGGAGATCCAGAGTTCTGGTCCCAATTCAGTCCTCTGAAGGAAGAGGATTTTCTTCCCCGCTGGCGTCTCCCGACATTGGTTCTGCAGTTATGGCTTGGGGAGGCAGAGAAGAGAGATGGAGGAGGATGTCACAGGCAGTTGTCAAAGGGATAGGGAGTTATACTTTGGGGACAAACACCTTGACTTTGCTGAGGCATAAACTTAACAGCGGGGAAACCATTATTTCGGTGACAAAGCTTTGTTCGGTTGACATTATCTCTTAATTATCTGCATAAGAATGCATTTGTCAAGTTTCACGAGATGGGATTGATAACAATAAACCTGCATTTCTGCACAATATTTTAATTCAGAAGGCAGAAGCAGCACAACACACAAGGAGAGAACCGTAGGCGGCTGTGTGCTTGTCTCGCAGCCGATGGTGATGCATAGATTCAGACCCCAGATCCACAGAGCCTGTGACCCGGCCAGCCCAAGTGGGCCTCCAGGCTGTGTCAGGGATATGAGGCCACAAGTTCCATAGGGTAAGGCAGGGTTCCTGGAATGTCTTTGACCAAGTGCTTCATATCTTGGGAGTGACCCTGAATTGCCATCTCCAAAAAAGATAAACCTGCTGCTTGTTGGACAACCTAGAACTCCTTGAGGCGTCTTTGATCCTCTGATTCTATCAGGGAATTTAGAAGAGATTTCTCAAGGAACTGGGCCACCTAGTATTTCAGCAATCCCCTCTGATATTCCAGGGTATCCAGGTTGGGTGTGCAGGAGAGTGTCCCAGTGTGACCCTTGCTATATACAGGAAGCCACAGGCAGAAACTGAGGGGACACCAGCAGTCAAAGGATAAGCAGGGGCGAGGAATCCACAGAGGAGACTGGGAAGGACCATCAGATGGAACTGGTATGTCTGCCCACATCTGTCCTCCTGCTCTGGAAAGAGGAAGCATGAAACTGACTTGGCAAATTGTTGCAACCAGAGCCTCCAACTTGTTCACACCTCCCCGGACCCACACCCTTGGGTAGTTCTCTGTCACATTGACTCGAGGCTCCCTGCGTGATTTGCTTTGGCTAAAGGGGCAGAAAGGGAAAGGCGCTTGGGCTGGCCTGCTCCGTTCTCCTGATGACAGTCTGCTGAACCCCAGGGAGGGGGGCTGGAGTGGCTTGAATGAGGTCACCTAGGTTGCCTAGATAAGCTACCTGCTGTTGCAGTCCTGGGAGTGAACTCAGTGAGATCTGCCTGAGAGTTCAGACCAGGAGAACTGCACTGTGGCCTGCTATAATAATATAGAGAATAATGAATACATATAGATCATAACGAATGCACTGACCAGGGTGAACTCAGATCAGAGATCCCAAGTATGACAGTTTCTTTAATGTGTCAACTTGACTGGACCATACAGTGACCAGACACTTAAAACATCGTTCTGGGTGTTTCTGGATGAGATTAACGTTTGAATTGGTAGATGGAATAAAGCAGGGAGCAGGGAGGGCCCCATCAACCTACTGAGGGCCTGAGGAGATCCTAAAGGCTCAGATGGAATTTTTAGCTGCCTGAGTGCTTCAGCTGGGACACGGGTCTCTTCCTGTCCTCTGATTGGAACTACAGCGCTAGCTCTCCTGGTTCTCATCAGGCCTTTGGACTTGGACAGGAAAGACAGATTGGTTTTGTAGGGTCTCTGCCTGGCTCACTGCTAGTATAGAGATTTCTCAGCCTCCATAGTCACACGAACCATCTTCTTATAATAAATGTCTTTTTTTCTTAGAATAATTTTAAATGAATTTTATATTTATAGTCTCCTATTGGTTTTGTTTCTCTGAAGAACTCTGATGGAGATATCAGGTTTCCTAATAGTGGGCCTCCTCTGCTCTGGCTCTGGGCCCTGGGTCTCTGCAGCACACACAGCGCTTCTGTTTTCTCCTGATGGTTGAGACCGTCTGAAGGTGGGTTCTGCACCCTCCGGACTCATTTGTTCCAGCAGACCCTCCTACCTGGTGCCACCCATCAGCTCCTCTGCTCCTTCTCCACAGCTGTCACCCTCAGAACACGGTACTTGGGCTGAGGGGGAAGATGGATGCAAGGGGGGGAAGGATGGGGTGGACTTATGTTGCTCGGGGCCATTCTTTTCCCTCTTTTACCCCTCACAGAACCAAATTCAAAATAAATGAACAGACTCACCCGTTTCTGAGTTTTAATGGAACTAATTATCTGATTGCAGAGTCCCAGCTCTGAGACTGCTTCCATTCTGGCTAGCGTTAGATTGCATTACTATTTTCATTTGTTTTCATTATTATTAGCTTTTAGCAATGAAATGGAGTTAAAATTATTACAGTTTGTAACATGCTTTTTGTACTAATAATTCAAGTACTTTTGAGTAGGAGCTGAGAGCATTAATTTGTCAATCACTCCTGCTTTGTATCTAGTCCCACTTTAAATAGACTAAACAAAAGAAATGAACACTATATATTTCCCCAAGGGATAGAACTTGTAAACATTCAGATATGTTAGGCTTTCATGAAATTATAAATCGTAATTCCAAGGTATATTGCACAAATAATAGGGTATTTCAAAATCAGCGCAGCTGACACACAAAAGCCTCAACTCTGGTTCAGCTAATAACACGGGGCAGCCATCTGTGCTCAGAGTCTACTAACCGAGTCAGGAACCAAGGTGAAGGTGAATACATGCAAACCTTTTTGGAGGTTGAGCAGAAGGGCCTTGAGAAGCTCTGAGTCAGAGACCCCCGCATTAAGGAAAATAAGATCCTTTCTCAGCTCCCACACCCACTCATTCGGAAGCAGCATTGAAAAAACAACGACGATATGGGGATAGTCTGAACCAGCACCAAGAAATGCCACATTAATTCTCCCAGGAATGTTTACAACAAAGAGGAGGCGAGCTCCAGAACTGGGAATAAACGTGGTGTTGTAAACGGCATGTAAATGGAGCGCAACCTCTCCATTAAACATGATAAAAAAAAGATCAGCGTGGATCAGTGGGATGCAGGGATTACAGGATGCTTCTTTCAATAAGGAAATGCTGTCGTGTTACCTTAAAATACATATAGCACTCAATCAGATTAGCACGATATTAGTCCTCCAGGAAGAATGAATAGGAACGATTTGAAATTGTCGAATCAATTGCCTTCTGTAATTAGGTCTTTGGGTAGTCTTCAAAACAGTGCATTGTCTTACCTAGGTTAGGTGTGCTCTTCCTCCCTCTCTCTGAACATCTTGTGTATCTTTGTTTCTCAAATCTTTTTCTTTTTTTTTTTCTCTAAAATGAAGGAAATCGATAACTCAACTCCATTGTTGAGGCACCCATGGAATAGGGACCTTGAGTAGACCAGCCCTAGTCCCAGAACTATCCAGGGAAAGCCACAGCACCCATGGGGTGGTGGGAAGTTCCATTCTGCAGGTTTGTCTTCTTCTAATTGCTCTGATGCCCCTTTTTCATCCCATCTTGAGAAAATCCAGAATGTTAAACTTGCCCTCTAAGATGAAACATCTGAAAAAAAAAAAAACCCCAAAAAAAAAACAAAAACAGGAATTGCTGTTACTGGATCTCACACCCCCTGCACAGGACTGTGTGAATTTGTTAATCTCATATTTCTGACTAGAATATATTTTGTCATTAGTAAGAGATGGTGCTGCACCTGTTCACTATACCAGGGAGGATTTGCAAGTTTGGAATTTTCTTTGGCAAAAGAGACCTTAGAAATTGACCAGTTGGCTAATCCTGTTGACTAAAGAGTCCCTTCCACGTGCCCTGCCCCCCAACCTCAACCTCTCAGGCTGCTCAAAAAATAGCTTTTGACTGTGGCCTTTAACAATATGATAATTTATTTAAAACAGATACAGTCCTGAAAGTGACCCACTTAAAATTATTAAAGAGATACTGTGTTTATTTTTGCTGTCCATAAAACAGAAAATGGTTTATGAATATGCAAACCGATCTGATGTAATTAGCATGATTGGCTCCTACTGCACTCCGGTTTATGTGGTTAGAAGAGTAGATGCAGGAACTAATGAGGTCATGTTAATGTGCCTGTGAAGAGAGCTTCCGCTGTCAGAACGGCGAAGGCAGATGTCTGGGAGAATCTTTTCTTTTCCACGAAATCACTGGAAGTGGGCACGCATTGGGGTGGGCTCCCTCCCGTGTGCTGGGGAACCACCAGGTCTGGGAGCCTCCACTTTGCCTCCTGCATGCGAGGAATCGAGATGAGAAATAAAAATCTGTGTCCATTCGAAGCAATGATTAATGTGGTATTTAATTATCTAGAAAGTCTTCAACAAGTGCTAATAACCGAAACTCCTCTGGCAGTCAGCACATGCCACATGGTCCCATTAGACATGCTAACGCCCTGTCCCCTGGCCCTTCTTAATTAAAATAAGAGGCAAAAATGTTAATTGTGCGCCAACCACCTCTGGGGATTAATCTGCCCTGATCACTGGGCCCTGCTAAAGGAGGAAGCAGGTTGCTCATCCAGGGCTTCCACAGGGGCACAAAGGCATCTCTTCCTCGGCGCTGCCCGCTCCCCATACATTCAGCCCTGCTGGGGGAGGGGAAGAGGAAAGAAGGCCGGCTATGAATGGGCAGGATGCTTTTTAATCAGAATGCTGGAAGGCATGTCGCAGAAAGCTTCTTAGATATTGAACAGGACACAGAGACAGCCACTGAGCTTCTCCTTCTACATTTCTTCTAAAGCATAAACATATGATCTTGAAAACCTTATCTTCAATTTCTGCCAGTTCCTCTGTTGTACTAAAAATACATTTCACCTCTTTATACCCCCTCCCTCCAACACACACACACACACACACACACACACGCACGCACATCCACATGTACACACTCACACACTCATATTTTGTCACAGAAACAAAGAACATCTCCAGTGCTCAATGTTAAGACAGAGGGACCACTCGAAAGTGAAAAATGAGGCATTGGTACTAATCACATGTTGTACAGGGACCCACCAGCAAGACATTGAATCTGCTCATTCCAAAATCAACTAAAAAAGAAAAAAAAAATGGTGTTCCTTAGCCTGCCCCTGGCATCAACCTTGAACCCCAATATGGAAAAGCAGCTGGTCCACTTATGACGACCTCCCCAGTTACAGGAGCACAGAGAGAAATATTAGGGTGCCCACTGGAACTGGTCTGTGTCCTATGTGAAGCAGGGATTTTTGTTTCCCCAATCTACAGAGGAGGATATCAAGTGTGGATAGGGTAAATAACTTGTCCTTAACCAAAGAGCTATTAAGTGGCAAAGGCAGACTCCAAATCCAGCTCCGTTTTCCTTAACAGTTCATGTTAGGACGTGGGACAAAAGGAGTGACCTGGTGCAATGGCTTAAGTTTGACTTGCTTAAAGAAAAGATCGGCATCTGGCATTTCGCCAAAAATAGTTTTATAACCTTGAAAACTGGTGAGAACTCAACAGTGGAAAATAACAGCATCTCCTGCCCAGGTAACTGCAAATAAAGAGAGTGATGGAGAAATGGAAGCTGGGTTTTCTTCATGTGGCCCCCAACACTCACTGCCCTTGCACCCTACATCCTGGCTACGAGGAACTCATGCATTCTTCCCAAGCTTGTCACAAATGGACACATCCCCGTGCCTTTGCCCACGCTGTGCCCCCTGCCTGGATTGTCCTCTTTCTGAAGCACCCACTCCCTTCTCCATGGCAATGGCTTCATCCTTCAAGGTCAAACCCAAATTTCCCTCCTACAGGATTACATTCCTCCAGAGGCAAGAACATTGAACCCACCTGTTTTCTGTCATTATCACATTAGATCAAAGCTGCTAGCTCATAAGCCTATCTTATTGGCTAGACCATGTTTTCTTGGAGAGGAAGGACATGCATGTGCATCCAGAGCCCTCAGTTAGTGCCAGGTACACGATGGTATTTCATAAATGCGTGTGGAATGTGTGGATAAGTGAATGAATAAGGGAGAAGCATGTTTTTTAGAAGAGTGTGACCTTTTCCTGTGGTTCTTGAACAACTTTGGAGAGTATACCTGGGACAGCTTTCCTTTCCTTTGCTCACAGAGGGCCATATACCTGGGCAAGATGCACTTCTCATCCATGAAAGCCAAGGTGTGACTGCGCAGGTGTCAAAAGGTTCCGACCTAATGCGGAATCTTTATCCGTGTCTCAACTTTCTTGATCATATGATATCAGGTACATCTCTCTCATGAATGCTCATCACAATTGGAACTTTGAGTCTTTGATTGCTGGCTAGTAGCCACCTCCCTCGCTGGCCTATTCAATTCACAAGGGAAGGTTTGATTTATCATGTTAGATCTTTAATCACCATTGTCTCTCCTACACTCAGCCCAGTGCCTGGCACACAGTGGGTGCCTTTTAAATATCTGCCAAATGAACTAATGGGTGGATGACTAAGTGGTTTGACTTTAGCCATGTAGGTCCTTTTTTTCTGATCCTTAGTCTTTCCATCTCTGCAGCAAAGCTTCCTGCCAATTTGAATGGGCACATCCTGGGATGCTGAGATAACCCCATGCTTGGAGTCACTCCTGGGAGTAAAAGCTACAAGACCCATGCTAAAATTGAAATTTATTACTTAAGCAAGAATTCACTAATGTGAGAGCAAATGATGGCCTGCAGGTGGGCACACAAGCACCATCAACAAAGCCTCAACACCAGGCAAAGAGCGTGGTGTGATGTTGATGGTGACCAGTCCAGGTGAGTCAGAGAGGGAGCCTGCCGGAGGAGGGACCAGGCTTAGGTGTGCTTCTGGGGCCCAGAAACCCAAGGGAGGAAGTTCCATGGCAGAACAGGCCAAGAAGAGGAATAGGAATATAAGAGGAACTGTATTAGTTTCCTGGGGCTTCTATGACAAGTACCACAGACCAGTGTGCTGAGTGCAACCGAGATTTATTGTGCTGGAGTCTAGAAGTTTACAATTAATGTGTGGAAAGGACCTGGCTCCATGCCTTTAGAGGAAGTTCCTTCCTTGCCTTATCCAGCTTTTGGTGAGCCCCGTGGTTCCTTGGCTTGTGGTAGCATCGATGCAATCTCGGTCTCCATCTTCCTGTGGCCAGCTTCCCTCCACATCTTCGTATCATCTTCCCTGTGTCATCTATGTTTTGTTTCCTTTTCTTGTAAGGATTCCAGGGATACTGGATCAGTGTCCACTCTGCTCTAATTTGACCTCATCTTAACTTTATTACATATTCAAAAACGCTTTTTCCAAATAAGGCCATGTTCAGGGGTCCTGGGGATTAGGATTTGAAAATATCTTCTGAGGGGACACAATTCAACCCATAACAGGTATAAAGAGCAGATTCCTGGCTCAACAAACCTTTGGCCACTACCATGTGCCAGGCCTCATGGAGTCCCTATGGAGAAAACATAAATCAGACACAATAAGAGTGTTCAGCAGGAAGTAAAGAGATTCTATTTGGGATTTAGCAAAAATCTCAGCCAACTCAGAAAGGCTGCCAGGGCCCCGGTTGATCCTGGCTCTGCCTAGGTACTCTTCCAGCCCGAGGACTGCTGTACCCACGGTCCTGGAGGCATCGGACACAATAGGTTGGTCCTCACTGGGCACCCACTTGTTCTGCCCCCTAAATTCTCCTTTCCTGACTTACTGCCAGGCAAAAGCCCAAATGCCTTTTATAGCTCAGTTCCAATGTCACCGGTTTGGTTTGTTGTGACTTGCAAAGCCGTGTCGGCTCACCTCTGTTGCAGCACTAAAGACAGAGGTTGTCGTCATCCGTCACAGGCTGTCCTCCCACCAGACCGCAGGCTTCTGCAGCTCAGGGTCTGGGTCTGGTTCATTTCTGCATCAGCAGTCACCAATACAAGGCCTGACACACAGCTGATAGGCAATAAATATCGCTGTCCACAGGCTGAGGTAGGAGCAGAGATGAAACTGGAACAAGGAAGACCCCAGTAGGCGATACCCACAGCACTCCTGGCAAGAAATGGTATGACTGAAAGTCCTCCTTAAGGCAGAGTCAGGAGATGAAGGAGGAAGGCAGACTCCCACACAGCCTGGACAGACTGGCTACCTATTCAGTTTAGCCTACAATACCCTGAATGTCCCTTTCTGAAGCTCCACTGGCTCAACCTGACCTTGTCTGCCCTAATTCTGGGCAGAAAACTATAGCCCTTAGTCCGAGGCTTGGTTTGGAAAGTTCTGGGGTTTGGCACAATCCTCTACAAGGCCCCAGGGCAGCTCTCTGCAGCCAAAGACCTGCCCTTAAGGTCTTAAAGCCCAAGAAGCACCCTGCTATGGGTAATAAACTTGGGTGTGGAAGCCTGGTTTTGCAGAGGCCACGAAACCACATGGTACAGTTCCTACAGAGCTCCGAGGAATAGTCGACACCTAGCTGACCAGGCTGGAGTAGGGGGAACCGCGCTCCTCCCCCCCCACTCTTCCCTCCCCTCTAGGGCTGACCACCCACAATAGTCAGGGCTATTGCAACCACCCTAAGATACAAAAAGGAGGGAAAGAAGTTACTGGAAGTCTCATCATTCCAATTTCTGTAAATTCAGTGCATATGACACAGCCACACCTCCCACTGGGAAACCCCAGCTAGGCAAGACAGTCAGGGGGTCAAATGAAATGACTGGCCCTGCAACTGGGTTGCACATTCTCTCCCTCCCCCTTCCTGCTTTTCCTGCCTTGGACTCAATCATCTTTGTATTCTGTTGTCATTAGCTTCCATTGTAGATTCCCCATTTTCTCTGTTTGCAAAATTGTTTTGGTATCTATTGATTGAAGGCAGGATTTCAGATAGGAAGCCAGAAAAATTCAATGGACCTTCCCATTTTGACAATGCATCCAGTGAGCTCTTTGTTCTGGATGGCACCGAGGGAGAAAGGAGAAATAATTAGACGACAAGGCAAAGGATGGAGAAGGGCATGCTCTGGGGTCATTGGCAAATCTCAAAAGCCAAGGGAGGGACCTCTTTTTGCTGCATAGATATGGATACAAACCAGCCAAGGATACAGGACATATTCTTCCAGCAGACATTAACTGAGTCCCTGCTGTGTGACAGTTGTCTTCAGGTCTCTACACCTTCTACTTTATAAAGTGCTCTCACACCTCTTGTTTCTTCTGATTCTCCCAACTTCCTACTAGGCAATGGAGAGACTGGAGCTCAGAAAAGCCATAAGGAGGAGCCAGGAAAGAGCCCATTTCTTCAGATTTCTAGTCTCTTCTATACCAGTCACAAACAGGTCTTCAAGTCACTTGGTCTTTAAATAATCAAGTCAAACAGTTTTGAAACCCAACTAAGTTTTGCAGTCCTACGCAGTCACTGGCCTTCAAGAAGACTGGAAATAAAGCCAGATGTGGTGATACATGCCTATAATTCCAGCTATTCTAGAGGCTGAGGCAGGAGGATAACAAGTTTGAGGCCAGCCTTGATAACTTGGCAAGACCCTGTCGCAAAAATAAAAAATACAAAAGGCTGTGGATGTAGCTCAGGGGTAGAATACTTGTCTAGCTTGCATAAGACGTGTTTGATCCCTAGTACTGGTGTGGGGAGGGGAGAGAAAAGAATGAAGAAAGAAAGCGGGGAGGGGGAGAGGAAGAAGGAGGGAGGGAGGAAGGAAGCAGGGGAGGGGAGAGGAAAGGAGGGAGGGAGGGAGGGAGAAAGAAAGCAGGCGGGGAAGAATCTAGAAGGTAAGGTGTGTGACAATGACTGTGTGGTTGGGGAGAGGCAGAGCAAGAGACAGATAGAAATGAGTCCTTCACAGCATGCGCAGAAGGTTCAGAAGTGTTAAGATCCAAGTCCACAGTCCCTATGGGAACTGAGTCAACAGTCAGTCAGTCAATGCTGGGTAACTTCAGTTAGAGGTTCCCTTTGATACTTGGAGGAGTCTATTTAGAAACAATGTAGAAATTGTTAGGCAGTTTGGGATAGAGTTTTGAATTCATTTCTCTAAGTAGTCACAATAAAAGTACAGTCACAAAGGAGAAAGGAACTGAAGACATTAAATAATATCATCTCTTTAATGCTTAAATTTATCCAAATGATTGAGATAAAGTTGTAGATGGTAACTTGTAAGATGATCTGGAATATTCTAACATCATTAACCTTTGAGGTTGACAACTGGTCAAATAGCCATGCCCTTTAATATAACATTCTTACATCTCCTAATCAATGTCATAATTCTGAGCCTAATGACCCAGGGAGGCATTTCTGACATCCTTAACTCATTCATTTTATAAATACTTATTGAATGTCTATGATAAGCCAGAGCCTAGGCTGGGTACCAGGGATATAATGGTGAACTAAGCAGACACAGTTTCTGCTCTCAAGCTGTGGAAGGGATTCAGACAACACAATAATAACACAATATTATAGGTTTTACGTGGGAGAAGTAAAGAATGTTACAAGAGCCCAAAGAGAGACACTCCACCAAGCTTAGATGGTCCAGGAAGGTTTCTTGGGGTGAGTGACATACATTATTTATTTATTTAGCAAGTGCTCTTTCATTGAGCCACCAACCTAGAGTGAGTGGTTTCATAGCTGGGATCTGAAAGAGGAGCTACAGTTAACCCAGTAAAAAAGACAAAGGACAGAGATGGGGTGACAGTGGAAAGGTAGCAGGGCAGCTGAATTCCAAGCAAAGAACAGGAATCCAGTGAGAATGTGAGACAGAAGAAATTGAAAGCAGGTCAGAACAGTTGCAAAGTTGATGGTGAGATGAATGGAGAGAAGGGTTGTAAGAGAGATGAGATTGGAGAGGCAAAGATGGACCAGACCATGAGCCTCCCAGTATATGAAGCTTGGGAATGTGAGGTTTGGAAACTTAACCAGACCAGAAAGCACCTTTTGAAGGTATAGCTCAGGTTGGGATCTGTCCCCAAATGCCTCCTGGAAGCCCTGCAAATGTGCCTTCCTGAGTTGGATGTTCCCAAATGCAAACATTCTCATACTTTTTGAGGGTCAATGTCCAGAGCAGGCACAGGTATATGTCCTTGCCCTGTGCTGCATTTCATGGACAAAGGAGTAAAAGTACATGAGAGTCTGGGCCGTGGAGCAGAGACATCCAGGGTGCCAATGCTGGTTCTGCAAATGAGCAGCTTCCTTATGTTTCTGAGTATCATCTACCATCCCTAGGACTTAGTTCCTCACCTGTAAAATTGGGATAACCACACTGTCCATCTTGAGGGCTACTGCAAGGGTTAACAAATGTAAAATTCTTATCACAGTGTCTAGAACATATGTGCTCAATATATGGTACTCTCATTTTTTAAAAGATATTGCCCCATACTATGAGTGCTAAATCTAGTCAGGGACCAGTGAGATTTGGTGAAGACAGAGAATCCAAAATGGTAGCTACAGAAGCCTCTCCAATCCCATCCCATAAACAGGCTCTTGTTCCTGGTTCTAAATTGCATGTCACAGGGAAGAATTCTCTGTGTTTCAAGCCTGGTCTCTGAGCTCCTGGTAAGGAGAGCCTTCCCGGAACCTGGGACCCAGAAGAAACAAGCATAAAAATTTAACAAGCTTGGGTGTGACCTAAGGGCCTCGGGAATGATTCCAGTTGCAGAGCCAAAGCATATCACCATAACCCAAAATATGAGCCTTGAAAGATTATGGGATGGGGTAAGGTAGGCTCAAGTATTAGAGCGTTGTAACAAATTGCTACCAACTTGGGGACTTAGAACAATAGAAATGCACTCTCTCAGTATGGAGTCCAGAAATTTGAATTTGAAATGTCAGCAGGACCCTGCTTCCTCCAACAGCCCTGGGAAATCCTTTCTTGCCTCTTCTAGTTCCTGATATGACTTGGTTTTTGTGACCTTGACTCTAATCTCTACCTCCTCACATGACCTCCTTGTCTCTTTCCACGTGTCTATCCTCTTTGTGATTCTTATAAGAATACTTGTCACTGATTTAGGACTTACCCAGACAAGACAAGATGGTCTCATCTCAAGCTCCTTAATTATATCTTCAAAGATCCTTTTTCCAAATAAAGTCATATTCACAGGTTCTGGAGATTAAGATGTGGATATATTTGCAGTGGGAAAGGGGGATACCATTAAGCCCCCTATGGTGCATTTGAAAGGTGGGTCTCACTGCCTGAGATTTCTATTCACTAATGGACTATTTGCCCCCAAATGCATACAGGGTGAGTAAGGGACACAGGCCCAGGAGCCACCTCACTGCTTCACTGCTCAGCCTCTCAAACGTCCTTTGTCCAACCCTATGTTATCCATTCTTTTGTCCCTCCTCACAAGAAGGGTCTAGGTATGGGCTGCTGAGGTGCCTTGTTTGCCAGGGTCCCTGGTTGTTGCATCTGAATGTGGGAAACATTTCCAGAAGCCCCAGCAAGGTAGCCTTCTTTTTCTAGAGCCTTTCTCACACAGAAGGGCAGACAAGGGTCTCATTTGTGGGGGAAAGAAAGATACGTAATTGTGGAAATATTAATTCAAGCAAAAGATTCATTCTTTTCTTTTTTATGTACAAATTATGCAACGTAATTGTTTTACAATGATTAATATTATTTCAGGGCCCCCGAACAAACACCATTTACAATGCAAATCTCCTCAGGTCTCCAGGAAGGTACCTGTAATCAGGGAGGGGGTGAAGGCTGCCTGGAGGGAGTGAGGCCAGGATGGAGCAGGTGAGAAAGGGTCACAGGGCAAACCTTTGAATGCAGCAGCCGAAGGCACATGTGGGCAGGGTGGCCTCCCTCTTGCTCCATCCAGCAAAGGTTTTAGGATGCTGAGCATGACCTCTGAGCTCAACGTCAATGTCTTCACTTCTACCCTCCCTTCCAGAGACTTCCCTTGAAAGTCACTTTTAACCAAGAGAAAGGCACATGACTAGGTGGTGGGAAGATGGGAAATTGGAAAATAACAACATGGGAAAATGTGTCAAAAGTACCCATCTGTTCTAATCCATCCCCTCATTAATAACGTCACCTCCCCCAGCCAGAAAGAAAAAGCAGGAGGCCTCCCGCTGGGCTATATCCCCCCCCACCCCCCATCTCCTGGTGCCATCTCCATGTCCCTCGCTGGCTTGCATGATCTAATGCTTTGATGTCTTTGGATCCCTTAAACGTGTGATTAGCACACACTTTGCTCTGCACACCCCATTCTGATCTTTCCTAAGTGCTCACCAGTGAGAGGCCCCCAAGCCTGGACACCAGTGTCCTTGTGAGATGGTTGTTCCCGCTAACTCAGCTTCCTGCACAGAGGGGCTCCTAATGCAGAATGTAAAAATCACCTAGTTCTGCCTATGCACAAACAGCACAAATCGCATCCCTAGGAAATACCTTTGTCACTCTGGGATAGGATTTCTCCTTACCACCTTACTTCCATTGCTTCTAATGTCCTGTGTTATAAATGTACAAATTCATTAAGTGTGAAATTTTCGAGAGAGAGAGAGAAAAAACATTATAGTACGGTATATTATGCTGCAGAATAGCTAATTTGTTAGAACAACAGTATCACTACAATGTTACAACTGGTTTCCTTAGTAACATGTCAAAGTATATGGGAAAACATTTGGGGGTAATAAAATGTTCCCATTTGAATTTTGAATAAACTTTCACATGAGGTAAGGAAGTGGTATTCTAAAAATAACAGATCAAGCAATCAGTTAATTTATTCAGTCATTCCAAGGAACTTTAAAGTATGAAAATATTGTACTTGCTGGAAATATATTGGACTACCAGAATTGTGTGTGCTGGTCAGTTAAATTTTAAAGAATCGCTTGGAAATTTTTTTCCTGTTGAACACTCAGCAATGTATGGAAACGACTCACCTGGGCATTCTGAAATGAAGAGAGTTTATTCTTAAGGGTCCAATAATCCAAAATAAATTACTCTCCTAGTGCCAAAATCCAGCAGCCCAGACTTCCAAATCATAATTTTCTAGGGCAGTAGTTTTCAAACTTTATGGAGCATCAGAATACCCCAGAGGGCTTGTGAAAACACAGATTGCTGGGCTCCATCCCTCAGAGTTCCTGATTCTGTAGAACTGCAGCAGAACTTGAGAATGTGCATTTTTAATTAGTTCTCAGGGAGTGGGAATGCATTTGATTCAGGGGCCACACATTGAAAGCCAGGCTCTTAGGAAAGCATCCAGATGGTCACTCTGGCCCCACATACCTCAGCAATGAAAAAGTGATTTTTTGTATCACCTTCACACAACCCAGAGCCTAAAGCCACATCTCAGAGATCCTCTATTCTTATTTGTCACTTAGAAAAATATTCAGCAGATAGGTTTATTCTCCTAAAAAGGGGGGAGATATAGATGGGCACATAGGCTTTCTACTTTCTTAAGAGTAAACCGGAAGTTGGGGCTTTACCTGACATCAGGCCAATATCACAGATATGCAGTAGGGACTCCTTGTTTTTCTGTTTTGTTTTGTTGTTGGTAGTGGTGTTTGGGGAGGAACCCGAGGACCTGAACATGCTAGGCAAGCATGCTACCTCTGAACTGCTCCTCCAGCCCAAGGGACATTGTTTCTTCATCACCTCTATCCTTAGTCTCTTGCTGAGTACAATTTCCATAACACTTTGTGCTTCGCAGGTGGCTGGACACTGAGTAGGAGCTCAGTAAAGGTCAACCAGATGTGCTGTGCTCTTCAGGTAAGGTCACAGTCAGTGAGAACCTTGGTTTTGTGATGGGTTTTACTAAATGTATTCACAAAGTCATCGGTGACAGGAAAATGCTTAAATTGCAGTCCTCGCCCTTTGGCTCCTGATATGATAATCCGGGTCTCCAGTTTGACAGTCAGTTTATAAAGTGGGAAGTGCCCTGGGCTGGAGTCCGACATCCTTGCTACTGGTCCTGAATTTTCCCCACTCACCATTGACCTTGGGCTCTCCTCTCTCCCCAAGAGGGTCACACTAGTGTTCTCTGAGAGTGTGGGAATGCATTTGATTCAGGGGCCACCCTGAGCCTATGCTTGTGGGTTCTGTTTGTTTGTTTTTCTTTTTCTGTCCTTCAGTTCGAGGTAAAGGAAATTCCCAAATTATGGTTTTGCATCTTGCAAAGGCTCGCTTCCCACAGCTAATTTCTCAACTTCAGTTTTCCTACCTCCAGAAGCTTGCTGTGTCCACATTTCAATTAATTGCCATTGGCACACACCCGACTCTAAATATTTGTGCAGTTCCTAAGAAAGCCTCATTCAGCTAAGTACCTGATCGTGTCAACCTGCTCTCTGGTTCCAACATCTCAGAATATCCAAGCGAGGAAATATGCAAATGCCAAAGTCACCCAGAGAGAATTCATCAGAGGAGGCAGTCACTGGAGGCAGGGAGAGAGGCTCAGATGAAAGATATTATCGCTTGCAGGAGGCGAGGGAAATTGGGGTGGGGGAGGGGAAGAAGTGGAGAATCTGAGGGCTGCAAACGCTGCTCACACCTTCAGCACTGGATGCTGTCTCCTAGAGAAAGGGCCAGTAGAGAGCCAAGTTCCAGGCATGCAGTGGAGGCAGGGTGCAGTTTAGGAGCAGGCAGAAAAGGGAGTACAATTAGAGAGCCCAATAAATCAGCCCTAACTCCTACCTCTGGAGTCACACTTCTGTGTGTTTTATAACACCGTGGAAAGGTTGGGATATGCTGCTTAGAAACAAAAGCGCATGCAAAATTACACAAACATAGGATCTCAAATGCATATCAAAAAGGAGGGAAGAAATGCCAACACTGACTTGCTTCCTGGTAGGGAGGTCATCAAAAGGACTGTCCCATGGGAATGGGAAAGACAGTCGAATGAGTCAGACATAACTTCCCTGTGTTCATACATGAACCCACAACCCGTGAAACTCCACATCATGTACTGCCACAAGAATGGGAAGTCATACTGCATGTATGTTTGATATGTAAAATACATTCTACTGTCATGTATAACTAAAAAGAACCAATAATTTTTTTTAAAAAAAAGAAGGACTGTCCCCTGCTTTATATTTTTCTTTACTTTCCAAGTTTTCGATAATCAATATGTGCTGTTCTACAACTCTTAAGGTCAAAACCCCATCTTTCAAGGTTTCATTTTTTGTTTTTTGGTTTGTTTTGTTTTTATAAAAAACAAGTGTGTGTGTGTGTGTGTGTGTGTGTGTGTGTGTGTGTGTGTGTTTTGAAGGCAAGCCACTATCTTTCAAAAGCTCCTGGTAAAATGGAAATCTCTTACCTGCAAGAGACTATTAACAGTCTAGTTTGTCATCTTGGTTGACTCTCATCTTAGAAAGTTAGACCAGGGGCCAACTGTCTTCTTTCATTCATCTTTGCACCACCCCTGGAGATTTAGAGCTGAGCTAGGCACAGGATGGGCACCAGATGTTTACCGAATTGTACTAAAAGCAGAGGAGACCACAGACCTGAAAAAATGGAGGCCAGGCTTTGAAAGAACAAGAGTGGTTGGGAAAGGCTTAGGGCAGGGTGAGCCCCACAGATGATGTACTATGGGAGCTGTGGAAGAGAACAACCTGAGGGTCTTAAGCCTGGGCCTGGGGATACAGTCAAAATGGGGTGGGTGTGGGGAGGGAGGCATTCAAGTCCTGGACTTGCCCCCTGTAGTCTCACCACCAGCCAGCTGTGCCTTACAGCAGCGTGGGTCAACCACAGGGGGAACTCTCCTGTTGAGCTTAGGGTCTGGAGTCACTCCATTCACACCAAAAGCAAAATGGAAGTTAAACAAAGGAAAAAACGAGGAGTTTCCGTAAATTTGGCAAGGTCTGCCACACTTGGACTCGTGACATTGTGCCAGAGATCCCCAGGGAAATGTCAGTAGCTTTAAAGTTTGGGCAGGACCCCACCACGAGATTTGGGAAGATAAGGAAGAAACAGAAAGCACAGCCAAGAAATCTAAGACCTTTGACAAAACCTAGTGACATAATGTAGTCTGCCTAATTGCTACCACACATGTACCCAAGGGAGATGACTTATGTCAAGTAAATGGAAAAAAATGCTTCCTTGATTTTCTCATTTGGGGCAAGCTGCTTACATATAATTATACTTACTCATTTAATAAATATTTATTGAGTATCTACCATGTGTTAGGAGCTAGAAATTGGTAATGAATACAGAAATCCTCCCAGCTCTTGAGGAATATGTGAGCTGGAGGAACATCCTTCACCATCAAGCCCAAAAGCTGCTTTTTGTGGATCAAGACATCACAGGGCACAGGGGGGAAGCCCTTGGGCACTGGCTATGCCAGGAGGTTTCACACCTCGAGACTTTCCAGGGTTTTCGGTGTCCTTGCTATACTCTATTCTGCTTAACCATGAAGGATTGCAAAAATAACAACCTCTGTGAAACTTTTTCTATGCCCTTCTTTGGATTCCCACAGCCCCCTACACCTTTATGGCAACAATTGTCACAGTGTGCCTTGAACTTTAGTGAGTATTCTTCTGACTCCTCCACTTGATTCTGAGCCCCCTGAAGACAGAGGTGACCTCTCATTCATCACTGTGATCTCAGCACCCAGCAAAGCTGGAGGGGAGATGCCAGTTATGAAGTAGCTACCCAAATCTGGACACCGCTAAGCGCTTTACACATGGGCACATTTAGTCTCCATCGGACTTTCTAAAGTGGATTCTCCTGTGCTTGCTGTGCTTGTCTTTAAAGACGAGGAAACAGACGTTCAGAGAAGTTAAGAGTCTCAAGTGGAAAAGCAAAGGTTCAGCCAGTTCTATGCAGCTCAAGTTCTTCTCTTTCTGCTCCATCAAACTCCATGAGGCCAAAGACTGTGCCTGTTAGTCACTGTATCACTAGCACATAGCACAGTGTGTAATCCTGAGTCGGTCTACGGTCATGCAGACCCACCCAGGTTCAGTGAGGGTGGGTATCGTGAGAGCATGAATACCAGGAGGCAGGGGCCACTGGGGGTCATCTTGGAGTTTGTCTGCAACAGAGGGACACATTCAGATACTTTGATGGTCTTGCCATTTATTATGGTAGCCTAATAATATTCAAGGGTAGAGGTCAAAACAGCACACAGAAACTTAAAACAAGTAAGCAGAGCAAGTCCCAAGAGAACAGTTCAGTTGCCTGGAGATGATATACAAAGCCAAGCTACATGGACCAAGCCAGGAAGATAGGTAGAGGCTGGGAACCCGGTGACAAGATGGAGATTTAGGGATCAGCCAGACAGAGGAGACTGGGACTGCATCAGTATTGGAGCACGAGACACCTTATAGTGCTTCATTTTCCCACTAGGTCACTGGCAAATCCCGTCCCCACCTCCCTCCGACCCTCCACGTCCTGGCCTAGCCGCAAACAGCAGATCCTGATTTTCAGAGACTTATGAGCAAACCTGAGAAGGCTCAATAGATCCACATTTTTTGTCACCTTTACCCAGTTCCAATCAAGAAATGACTCCATGGAGAACCTCTCAGAGACGGATGCAAACGTGGAGATTTTTTTCCACTGGGTCCCTTCGATTGTTGTTGTTAGCATTTGTAACAAGGAAGAAAAAAAATCTACCTCTTGGGAGGGCTGGGGTTGTGGCTCAGTGGTAGAGCGCTTGCCTCGAATGTGTGGGGCACTGGGTTCGATTCTCAGCACCACATATAAATAAAAAATAAAGGCCCATCAATAACTAAAATGGATAAAATAAATAAAAATTTTTAAAAAACCTCCCTCTCCATGAACTTGCTTTCTTTTATCGCATGCTGGGAACTAGGTGCCCATTGATCCCTCTGCATGTTGCCTTCTGAGAACCTCAGAACTAATCCAGTGTTGTCTCACCCTGGATCCTAAGTGTCCTACAGGCAAGAGAGCGATGCCCTTCTGTGTTTGCTCCTATAGGGCCTGACACTGTGTTCAGCAAAAAAGATGCAACAAGGATTTTGGAAATAAAATGTTCAAATACAGTGTTCCTACACCCACCCCCAGATTCCTAACTCCCCTACACCCACCCCCAAATTCCTGACTCCCCTTTAGATATCTTTAAAAATACCGTCTTCTAATATATGTGGTTTTGTTGTGTCCTACCTTAAATCCTTTTTGTAGACAGGCAGGGAATAAATGAATAAATAAACAAATAAGTGAATAACAGATTCCCTCCTGCCTGGGGGTGCTTGTGCAGGGTTTTATTAGCTCTGCTTCCAGAATATTCACCCTAACAGACACAGAGCAAGGAAACAACAGTTTGGGGGCTCGGCAGGATCCTTTTCTTTTTTTTTCTTTTAAACCTAGATAAGCTTGGGTGCCTCAAGTAAATTCCCCTTTGATTGGTATGTTTCATCAGTTGAACTCTAATTGGTGCAAACAGGTAATTTGGAGATTACAAGATTTATTCTTCTATAACAGTGATTACTGATTGCTAATGATAGTGCTGATTTTTAGGTGTTTAAAACCTTGACAGTTACAATACTCATGTGATTTACTACAGTGTCTTAGAGACAGCCTTCCCCCGATCCCTGAGGACAGAGGCTGTGTCCTCCCTAAGCTCTGCCCAGAACCCCATGGGTGTGTGTTTGTGTGTGTGTGTGTGTGTGTGTGCTTATTAATATTAATAATAATAACCACAAGGCTATCAAGCATTCATCCAGAGCACTGAGTCATACAATCTGCTTGCAATTTCATGGATTTTAAAATGTATACCTTCTCTCACGGATGCCTAATTCAACAGAGCATTAGAAATAATTGGCCTTAAAGGCACATCATAAAAGGACCAAGTCATAAACTCTCCTCCCTGACATCTGGAGAGATTCTGGTTGGGAAGCGTTGAGAAGAGCTAGAACTAACTACGAAGTCGCTACCTTGCCACCACCCCAGGGGAAAGAGCTTAACAAAGCCACCCTGGCCTGCTGCCAGCTCAGGAGCCAGGCACCGCCTTTGGGCGCCTTCCCTGGTTATCCCCCGTGAGCAGACCAGGCACAGACATGTCAACACACCAGTATGTGAAGTGAATGGAAAGTGGCAGTGCCCAGACAGGAAAGCTGCCTCCACCCAGGGCGCTTGGGCGTGGGCATCCCATCCTCCCAGGAGTGAGCTTGGCCCACGAATGCACTTGCCAATAAGGAGAGCACAAACGATAAGCCCGGGCCACCGCATTCAGACATGGGCACCAATGACCACCGGGTCACCCGTTGTACCCAGAACACAATAGCAACTCCCCTCACCCGGGTACCTATTTAAATTTCCTTTTTGTTGAGTGAATAATAACAGAACTCACGCCTCCCATTTCCTGCCTCTAACCCTGTGCCAAGCGGTTCACTGTGTACAGGGCTGCACCTGGGAGACCTTCTTATCAGGCAGGGCCCGGCTCAGGGCCACTTCCTTCCTGGGGCCTCCCCTTCTTTCTCCCTTCTGTCCTAGGTCATGTACCCCTCCGCCGCCTCCCCTGGGACTCTGAGAGCATTTTCAGGTGGTGGGTGCACTTTCTCTGAATGGGGCCCCTTACCAGATATGGGTGCCTGTCTAGTTTGTAAGCACAAAAACCCAACCTTTGGGGGTGCTCCCACCTGGCTCAGCACACTTGCTTGCATGTCATCAGAGTCACCAGATCTGCTCTCACTCAGTCAAAAGCTTTTCTCCAGGTTTGTGGAGTCACCTAGGATTGAGGCGCCACTAGGGACATCTTTTTGACCGTCTCATTTCAGGGACACAGAAACAAAGGCTGGGATGGGTGGAAGGGTGGGAGTAAGGGTTGCGGTAAGGAGCAGTGTCAGAAGGCTTTTTAGCTACCGGGGTCTAAGGTTAAAGAGTACCCTGGTTACCTATAAGGATAAAAGACAGATGGTCCCCGGTTTACGGACGGTTCAACTTGTGATTTTTTGGCTTTATGTTGGTGTAAAAGTGGTACATGTTCAGCAGAAACTGTACCTCAAGTTTTGAATTTTGATATTTTCCAAAGCTAGCAATATGCAGTATGACACTCTCTTGAGATGCCAGGCAGCAGCAGGGAGCACAGCTCCCAGCCAGCCACGAGATCTCAAGGAGAAACTGATACATGTGGCTTAACTGTGGTGCTTGGTAGATCACGTGTATTCAACACTCTTAAGATATTTTGAGCTTATGATGGATTCATTGGCACATGACCCCATTGAAAGTTGAGGAACTGCTGTACTCTTAGACCTTTTGCTTTCAGAAAAGAGCAGATCTTGTGATTAAACCCAAGCCTCATGGACACCAGATTGTGTGGTTGTGAACAACCCCTGATCCTTCTGCTCCCCACACTCAGGGCCACATGGGAATTGCCACACCCCACTCTGGTGTAGCTCTTTGCAATACTCAAAGGGCTTTCAAATATGCAATTTGATCTTTATAACCATTTTTAATGGACTTATTACTCCCATTGTACCTAGGAGGAAATTTAGGTGAAGTGATTTGCCTAAGATCACACAAGAGCAGTGTATAGAGCTGGACCTTGAACCTAGGCTTTGATTTTTAAGCCAAGTGTCTGAGCTCTTGGTCTCAAAGCTGCGATTCCCAGCCACACTCCATGGAGACAAAGTTCTAGCTCCCTTTGGTTCGTTGCTTTAAGAGTCATGCACCTTCAAGCAGGTTTGACCCTCTAACTTCCTCATGTCCACCAGAATGTTCCTATTCTGCTTCTAAGACTCTCTGAAAAGGTAGAAACAGGAGGCTTTCTGGGGTTTCAGCTAGACATAGAGGGGGGCTATCTCAGGTTTGGTCTGCATGACATTAAAACCTTGGCCCCTTGGGGCTGGGGTTGTGGCTCAGTGGTAGAGCACTTGCCTCGCACATGCAAGGTCCTGGATTCAATTCTCAGCACCACATAAAATAAATAATAAAACAAAGATATTGTGTCCAACTACCACTAAAAATTAAATATTTTAAAAAACAAAACAAAACAAAATCCTTGGCCCCTTAGACTGAAATCTATTTGCTACAATGTTTCTTTTACCCTGAAAAAAAAATGGAAGCATTGGCTCTTTCGGGGGGGGGGTGGTCCTCCTATCATCATGAAAGTGAAGTCATAATGAAAGTCCTGAGACGGAAGGGAAATGAGGATTCACCTGGCCCATCTCCTGCACCTGGCCCATCCCTTCCCCTGGAGGAAGAAGGAACTGAGGGCTGTGGCTCTGGTCAACTCCCTCAGCTTTTGCTACCAGGGCATCTTGATTTGGAAGCAAAAAGAGAAACAAACCCAGCTGCCACCAGCTGGAGTGGCTCTTGATACGAGACAAAACTGGCAGCCTCCCAAGACTCCTCAAACAGGTCGACCACACCGGCATTCTCTGAGTTTTTCTTCTAGGATCAAAGAGGCACTGGTAATGTGCTGATCCCACAAGCAGAGGGAGAGACCTGGGAGGAGACAGGCCAGATGGCTGCCCCTTGTCCCTCTCCTAACAGGAACTCTGGCCCCAACTGCTCCATGTTGACTTTGGCGACTTCATTAGGCTCTATGTGGTCACTACATAAGGCTAAGGGATGCCCCTCTTACTCTCTGTAAAGAATTTCTAAAACAGCAGACAAAATGTTTTCCAGAGAATATGGAGGCAAAATCAACAATGGCCACACATCATCATTCTCTAGAAAGTTCCTCAGGCCATCGCTTCCCTGTAGTATTAAAATTTGCAGCATTACAATATTTTATCCCTCAGCCCTCGCCTCGCACCCCAACACAGAGGCTTGACATAAAGAGCAGCACCCCAACACGATTTTGAGCAATTCCCATTCACACACACACCCAGAGTCTTGCTTAAATAGAATATGAATCATCATTTCACATTTATTATCAGCCATCTCCAATTATCCCCAGAGAAGCCAAGCCTGTGGTCTGATGGTGTGAGACTCACATCGTCCTGAAGGTGAGGGCTGGGTTTGCCGATTTCAAGTTAGAACCCAGTGGATCTTCCCAGGTGAGCAGCTGGGCATTGGCCCAATGAGCGCGTCTCTGAGTCTGTGTGGCCTTGGATATTCAAGAGCTCAGCTGCCAGGGACAGACTCCAATCTCCACCATCCTGGTGGCATGGAAGATTGGAGAGGGCAACGGGCCAGATGACTTCATGAGTCTCTTCCACCCTCCAGCGGCTGCTCCTTCTGTGACATCATAACAATGAAAGTGGGTGGGCCTGCAGCTTATTCAGTTTGAGGGAAAGACTCTTGGCTGGGCATCCTCCTGTTCTCCTTTTCCTCCTCCCATCCTCTTCTCAAACACCCACAAGCCAGGACGAGGACAGTGACACCCACCCAGATACCATTTTCCCCAGAGGAAACAGGCAAGGCCAGTGGTCCACAAGGGCACCTTGAGGAGTGAAATGTGTCCTTCTTGCATCGGGAAGAGGAGCAGCCCTGGTGAGGACATGCCTTGGCAGGGAAGAGGTGCTCAGATCGTAGATGCACTATCTCCTCCAGCATCAAATGGCACCGGCAGGCACAGGCCCAAAACTCCAGACTCCACTAAGACCTGAGCCAACTCGCTCAAGGCCACAGCAAACCCTCCCAACACTCAGGGAGCTCACAAACAAATCTGCCAACGAAACCATCCAGGGAGCTCTTCCTGAGGGTCTAGGGCCCAAGGAGGACAGTCTTGGCTCCAAACACCCTTGCCTTTTTCAATCTCAAAAGAAAAATGGGGCACACTCCTATGGCCAACCAGAGATCCTCTAGGTCTGTCTTCTGTATAGACTGCAGACTTCCTTCAGGATTGCAACCCACGGAGTACCTCAGAGGGGCCCACCCACGCTGGATGCCTTCCCCACCTTGTGGTACCCCTTTCTACAATTTCCACTTGCTCAGCCATTCAACTCCAGCAAGAAGATTCTGTAAACACAGTGTCACAGAGGTTGCAAGAAGAAAGCCCGTGCATGATTTCCTATGGTTGCCGTAACAGATGATTCTCCATTCTAGAGGCTAGAAGTCAGGAATCAAGGTATCAGCAGGACCATGCTTCCCCTGAAGGCTCCATGGGAGACACTCTCTTGCCTGTTCCTAGCTTCTGTTGGCTCCTTGGCAACCCTTAGTTTTCCTTGGCTTGTAGCAGCATCACCCAATCTCTGCCTCCATCACCTCCTGGCCTTATCCCTGTGTGTTTACATGGCCTGATAAGGACATCAGTCATTGGAGTGGGACACACCCTAATCAAATATGACCTCATCTTTGTTTAAAATTTTATCTATAAAGATGCTAATTCCATGGGTTAAATTCTGAGGTTGGAAGGGGACATGATTTTTAGAAGGACATTATTTTAACCCACCATAGTTAACCCAACTTGAGGAGCCTATGACATCCAGCCTCTCAGACTTGAGTGGGAGCCCAAGGTGTATCTGGGTACAGGAACATGTTGGTAGGAACTTGTCGATCTTGAAACTAAAGTAATCCTTCCCGGCAGATAACCACGTTGCCTCTGGAATGACATCACCATTTCAGAATATTTTAGTGCTCATACCCTCACTTGATCTTCACAGGACCCCAAAGAAATAGGCGGAGCAAGAAATGTTAATTGTTAACTTCAAAATACAGAAGGGAAAAAAAAAAAAAAACACTGAATTTCACAAAGATGGAACAGCTTGCCCTAGGCCATCTTGTTGGTTAGAAACAAAATTGGGCAGAATTGGGATTAGGACCAGGGTCTCCTCCTGCTCAGCCTGATACATGCACCCCCCCATCCATTTACCATTATAACCTGTGATTAAATAAGATCAGGAGAGAAGAGGAGACCCCTCTGAAAGTTTCACTATGTTTCAAAAGTCCTAGCTATTCTGTTAGAGAGTCAGCACTGAATTCATTTCTATAATAGACAGGGGGGTGATAAGGATTAATTAGATGCAGCTTCTGTTCTCAAGGAGTTTCCAAAACACCTAACACACACGAAAGAAAATTTTGTACACAGGATAGTGGAGGCATGAAGAGGTAATGTAGTGAACATGGAGCAGTGGCCATAGCAACAGGCAAAGATGAATTGAAAGGCTTCAAGAAGCAGATAGCCTATAATCTCAGCAGCTCGGGAGGCGAAGACAGGAGGATCTCAAGTTCAAGGTCAGCCTCAGCAACCTAGTGAGGTCCTAAACTTAAACTTAGTGAGAACTTGTCCCAAAAAATAAAAAGGGCTAGGGATGTGTCTCCATCGTTAAATGCCCCTGGGTTCAATCACCGATACCAAAAAAAGAAAAAGAAAAAAAAAAAGCAGATAGCATTTGGAAACAGTTTCTACAAAGATATTGATGGTCCTGGAATAGGAAAAAATAAAAAATAGCATGCAGACACTTGAATATGAGACCTCTATTAGAGAATGAATTATTATTAATGTTAAATATCCAGAATTTGACCAATGCATCATGGAAATTTTTACTGACATCTTTTTTTTTTAACTATTTATTATTTTTTAAAGAGAGAGAGTAAGAGAATTTTTAACATTTATTTCTTTTAGTATTTAGCGGACACAACATCTTGATTGTATGTGGTGCTGAGGATCAAACCCGGGCTGCACGCATGCCAGACGAGCGCGCTACCGCTTGAGCCACATCCTCAGGCCCTACTGACATCTTTAGTGTTAAGGATATTGGAGTCTATAATTTTACTCTCAAATGATTAAGCAAATAATAATAATGTGTGAATAAAAATGCATACACATACACCTACAAATAGAGAACATGAAAAAGAGAAGTAAATGTGCCATAATGTTAACAACTGGTGAAAGCAGTTGAAGGTATTCTGTTATTGCAAATTTCTGTACATTTAAATTTTTTTCAAAATGAATAGTTGAAATAGAACAGGATGAATATGGACAGGAATGAGTCATTTAAGGAATAAATAGGACTAAAAAATTATTAGATTAAGATGTGACTAAATATTCCCACTACCCATCAAGAAAGGAACAAAGGATGAACAGAACATTGAGTGGCAGTTATTGGGAAAGGGGAAACTGTTTCATCTTAAAAAAAAAATTATTTGGAGTTTAAGGCTGAGGAGAAGGGCTGGGACAATGACCTGCAGGAGGAGCCGCCCATGGAGAAACCTGCCATCCTGGGTGAGTGCTGGGTGGTGTGCCTGGTACAGGGAGAACTGGAAAAAGAGCCGAGCTAAAAGGGTAGCCAGGACAAGACCACAGCAGAACTTGCCGGCTACAGCGAGAAGTTAAAAACCCATCTCAGGGGCAATCGGGAGTCACTGAAGAAAGTCAAACAGCACAGTGATCAGGATGCCCACGTGGAGAGGGCAGCAGTGGGTTGGAGCAGAGCTGGGATCATTTGTGAGATGCATGGCAAGTCATTTATCATGGATCATAGCTAAAGACCGAAAAGGATGTACTTATTTTAATAAATTAGAGTGGATTCAAGGTTATGCTCACGATAGCAGCACACCCGTCCACCCGCATTCTAATTGCCTTACTGCACTCCAGGTGTTTACACAGGACAGCAAGGATACCCGGCAAGTGAACATCGCCCCACTGTGCATCTCCACCAGGGAAAGGTTAAGAACCACTGGACAAAATGGACGAGAAGACAGGGAAGCACGGTCAGCCGGAGCTTTGGAAAGAAAAATCCAGGAAAGAAATGCTAAGGATTTAAGACCAATGGTTTTCAAGTGCTGAACCACTGAATGCTCTTTGAATGGCATGAAAAACAGAGAGACATGCAGCTACCGAGGGTGAATCAGGAACGGGAAGCCCACAGTTCTCCCTGCTCAACATCCATTTCCACTCCAACCTCAAAAACCCCTGAGAGGTCTTGAGTTACACAGTTTCAAAAGCTACCGGTCTACTGAGGCAGGCAGTGTAGTGGTGGGAACCCAGAGACAGTGAAACAATCAGGAGGGGAGGGTGGGAAAAGTAACCTCAGTAATGGAAAGCTACTAGGCCAGAGGCTAGAATTCCAGGTTTCTGAATGGGACCAGGAAGCTGGGGTGGAGATAGCAGGCTTTGAAGAAGATACCCCATGTGCTCAGGTAGAAGTCCAGGTGGGCCATGTATCCAACAGGAAGGGGTATAATTGGTTCTGGGAAACAAACTGAGGATTTATCAGCAATTTGTGGTAACTGAGTCAGAGGAAAAGCAAAAAACAAAAAAAAAAAATTAGGAAAAGAAATGATACAATTAAGAGGAGAGGACCTAAGACAGGATCCTGGTTGATACCAACATTCAAGGTGGGTGAGAGAGGTAGGGAGATGAGCAGATTCATGGTTATACTAGAAGCTAAAAGAGGAGTAAGGAGAAAGGGAATGATCATTACACCTTCTCTGTGTTCCAAGACACTGTAGTCATAGTCAACAGTCTAAGTATCATCACCAGCAATAATGTGTGAAGAGCAGAGGATTCACCTATTTCTTCATTTCAGCTAAACTCAGGGAGAGGGATTTTCCTTCTTCATAAATATATCTCATGCTTAACAGAGGCCCTGGAATGTAAGGGCTTTAAAATATTTGTTGAGTGAGTGAACTAATTAATGTATTTTTAAGAACTAATTGGAGAAAGCATTATAATAGCTTTAAATACTGAGCAGAACTACTGTAAGGATCAGGATAAGCTTGAGGACCATCTGGAATGTTCCCCAGGGGAAGAAATATACCAAATTGTGTGTTGACTCCCAGAAGACCCAACAGCCTTGTCATAGTCCACACCGGGGTAAGATTTAAGGAGGAGCAACAGAAACAAAAGGAAGACAGCCCAAGCAGGCATCAAGCTCAGGAGCACAGGTGAGCAAAACTGTGTGGAATGGAGCCAAAGAGCCAAGAGGAAATGGAAATTATTGGATGTACTTAAGAAAACCTCAAGTCATCAAAACAGAAATTCTGCATTATTGAAACTCTATTTATAAAGAAGAGAGACAGACATCTCAGAAGGAGTACTGGGCAATGCCAAATCAGCAGCATGGGCCACCTTGCTCCTAGAAATTGGCTCATTTTTAGTCTTTTTCCTGATCCGATAAGCAAAAATCTAAGCTCCAGCAACACTTCCTTCTTCCAAACAACTCAACATAGCAGAAGACTCCAGGACCACGGAGGGCAAAGCCCCCTGAAGGGGAGAGGAGTCTAAAGCCTTCCTTGGCTAGTGCTCAAGACCTGGAAGAGCGCCCCCTACTGAGCAGAAGACTATTTGCTCTTAAAAAGGAAGCCACCAACTGACCTTTAATATTATTATAAAAAATAATAGAAATACACACTTTAATTCTCTAGATAGAACCCTATGCATAATCCAAGAGGTTAAGGGCAGGTTCCTCAGAAATTCTGACATGGAGCTCTAATTTCAACAGATAAGTAAAATGTTGACGGAGAACCCAGCCAAGCAGTTGTTGACCCTGCCCTACAACCCACCCATGAAGCTAGGAGGAGAACTAGTAGGAGCTGCCAAAAGAAAGCATTTTCCTCTCTGGTATGGACTGAATGGAACGCTGCAGATCGTTCCTTTGGCCACACGTCTTCCGAGACTTCTGGGCACAGTGTGTTGAAAGTTGTTCTTTCCAACGCAACTTCCAAATGGTCTCAGCATGAATCTGAGCATTCTGATCACACATTTCTTGGCTTCTTTTCAGTGTTTTATCACTTCACTTAGTTTTAGAAAGTGTTCCCCCCTCCCCCATTGGATGGGAAAGACTCAACTCCACGTAGACGAGAACTCACAGAGCAAAGTGACCTCCAAGTTCCTAAGGCAGGAGGGGTGCACCACTGAATCCAAGGGGGAAAGGGAGGAAAACGAGACTCGGAGAGGGATGATTTGGAAGGACACTAAATGTGGCTCTCTCTCTAGGACAAAGAATGTTTTAACTTCCCCTTTGGTTGTTCTACATTTTCCACTCTGCAATGAAAAACTACATCACATTAGTATTATTAATGTAACATATTCATGTAACATATTGATGTTAACATTAATAATTATCTTACAATTATTAATCATAACATTCAATAAAATGTCATTTTTAAATAGTGATAAATGTAATAAAATTATGTTAATGAAAAATTCAAATTAATGAGACCTAAATGTCCTAAGGTAAGATTTCTTACATGCTTAAAAACATTTTTTTCCTACTGTGGCAAAACACCCATAATATAAATATTACCCTGTTGATCACTTTTATGCAGGTGCATTAAGTACATTTTCAATGCTGCGCAACCATCACCGCTATCCATTTCTAGAAATGTTGCATCATTGCAAACAAAAATTCTATGCCTATTGGACAATAACTAACCATTCCTCTCTTCTCTTGCCCCTTGTAAGCTGTATCCTACGCTCTGTCCCTATGAATTTGTCCATTCTAAGTACTTCATATAAGTGGAACCATACAGTATTTGACCTTTTGTGACTTGTTTCACTTAGCAAATGTTTTCAGGATTTATATTATTGTAGCATGTAGCATGTAGCAGAATGTCATACCCTTTGAAGGCTGAATAATATTCCCTTGTGTGTATACTCCACATTTTGGTTATCCATTCATCTGTTGATGGACACTCGGGTTGTTCCCACCTTTAGGAGAATAATGCTACTATAAACACTGAGGGGCAACTGTCTGTGTAATTCCTGCTTTGGGTTCTTTCTGTCTTTTTTTTTTTATCCTCCAGTTAGTTTTAATGAGTGGTAGTTCTTATAATATATGGAATTGTTGGCTCATTCAGTATTTAACTTTTTGAGAAAATTTCATCTGTCTTCCACTTCACCATTTTATATTTCCACCAGCAAAGCACCAGGGCTCCAATTTCTCTACATCTTTGATGATACTTATAATTTTCTTTTTTTTATTATACCTGTCTCAATGAGTGTGAAGAAGCATTTCTTTATGTGTTTGATGTGTATCTCCCTAATGACCAGTGATAATGAGCATTTTTCAAGTAATTTTGATCATCTGTACATTTTCTGTGGAGAAATTTCTATTCAAATCCTTTGTCCATTTTTAAATTGGGTCATTTTATTGTTGTTGAGTTGTAAGATATACTCTAAATACTAATCCCTTATCAGATATATGATTTGCCAATATTTTCTCCCATTCTGTGGGTTATCTTTTCACTTTCTTGATAGTGTCCTTTGATGCATGAAAGTGTTTCATTTTGATAGTCTTATTTATTTAAACATTCCTTGCTGTACCTTTGGAGTCATCATACCTAAGAAATCACCAAATCTAAGGTTTTTCCCTGTTTCCAACTCCCAAGAGTTTTATAGTTTTAACTCTTAAGTTTGGGTGATTTTTATATGTGATTTTTGAGTGATTTTTATATGTGGTATAGGGTTAGTATCCAACTTCATTCTTTTGTATGTGGATGTCTAATACAAAATATTCAAAATTGCATGTTAAAAAGACTGTCTTCTTCCCTGTGTGTGGCATTCACACCAGACTGAAAATCTTACAGGATTTTGACATTGTGAAGGACAAGAGATTTCATGCCACTCAATGTGAAAAATAAAATAGCTACACTTTACACGTATATAAGAGAGGAGCCAGGCGCAGTGGTGCATACCTGTAATCTCAGTGGCTTGAGAGGCTGAAGCAGGAGGATCTCAAGTTCAAGGTCAGCCTCAGAAACTTAGGGAGGCCATTTCTCAAACTAAAAAAAAAAAAAAAAGGTCTAGGGATACAGTTCAGTGGTTAAGCACCCCTGGGTTCAATCCGTGGTACACACACAAAAGAAAAAGAAAGAAAAGAAAAGAGAGAGGAAAAGTTTATAGTGCTTCACCACATGACACAGTAGTTTTATGTAAATAAGACATTTTGAGGGCTTGGGAGTTGGACTGTCGGGGTTTGAATCCTGGCTCCAAGGCTTACCAGCCATATAACCTCAGACAAGTCAATTACCCTTCCAAAGCCTCAGTTTCCTCTTCTGTAAAATGGGGCAATTCTACCTACCTCATAAAAAGTATTATGAGGATTAAATGAGAAAATTCACATAAAGCACTTAACACATTTCCCAGCACACAGTAACTGCAAGGTTCGTGATGGCCATTGCAGTCATTACCATCATGATTACCATCATATCATGGAGTAGTTTATATCCCATTATTTCTGGGATTCCCACATCAGCCCTGTGCTGTAAGGGAGGTGATGATAATAGTCTCATTACAGAGATAAGTAATGTTAGGCGCAGGAAGTTTCTCATTGGACCAAAGCCACATGGCAAGGAACTGACAGGAGAAAGTGTGTGTTTTCCCACTACCGGTAAAGGGACATTATCCAAAAGAAGGTGACTTTTACACTAGGACTTGGCTCCTGGGCCAATGTTCCTTTTACTGAGAAACTTGTCTGTCATCACTTATCCTAAAATAGAGGTGTTTTCTGTTCTTGACATTTAAAAAAAAAAGGAAACTATGGAGCAGAGAGGGTCAGGGTGCCAGGCAGGGTCTCAGAAATCAGCATAAGGCCTGCAGCAAACACCAGGTGTCCCTTTCAGAGCCCAATTTCACAGAATCAGAAGGAACTAGCGCGGGCTCATCAGAACATTTCTTCAGTGATTACCAAAGTCCTCAGTGTGCAATAGCGAATTCATGCAACACCACCTCCTGGCCGTGAAGCAGTGAAGGTACCGTGCCGGGAACCTCCTGCCACTCCAGTCTCCGGAAAAAAGCGAAGGCTGAGCTAAGCTGCTTACATTCATTAAGGAGATGGTTACACGCTCTGTAAAAAGAGAGTTATTCAGTGCTCACCATAATTTAGACAAGACGTGTTAGGGAATGTGCCGATTAAAAGATAACCGTCTCCAAGAACTTTCTCGAAAGAGAAGGGGGAATGAAAATAAGAACTACACAGTTTCAGGCAGGAGGTGCTAAGTGCTTTAAACAGTTTTCTTGTGCAATTTCCGACAACAAAGGCCAGGTCCTTAAGCTCCTCCAATACAACATCCTCTTGGTTACTTCTCACCAAAACCTTACCTAGCGGAGTTAGCATCCCTGGACTGAGTCCTCAGTATGCAAAGCCTCTCCCATATCTTCAGGCTCTCAAAGGGAAACACAGCCTTCCTGATGTAATAATGGGAAGGATGGCGAAGCTATAAATTTATTTGGATTTACGATCTGGCTCTCTCCCTCACCTCCATCTGTGCCAAGCCATCCGGGACGCTCCTGATTAATCATCTGTGGAAAAAGTACATTACTGCAAGGTGCATGCTCGCTCTCAAGTGCTTTCAACGAGACCCTGGGAAGCTAGTGAGAGGCTTTCAGGAAAGAGCTGCTCAGAGGGCAGCAAATATTTGGCCTTTTCTGTACTTCTCTGCAGTCTAAAACTAGAGTGGAAATAAATGCTTTCGGGATCAGGGAAAATAGAAGAGCTATGCAGGCTGCCGCAGAAACCTCAGAGTGGAGACTGTCAGCCACGCCACCTGAACAGGTGATTCTGGGGAGTGGCATGGTCCTGTCTGTCCTGAAAGGCTTCAACCAGCCGCCAGAGGCAGCAGTGTGAAGGAGTGAGTGGAAAGAAGCAGGATTTGGAGAAAGACCGGTTCAAATTCTGGTTCTACTACTTAGTGTATGAACTGAGCAAGATCTGTAAGTTTCAGTTTTCTTTCCAAAAAAAAAAAAAAAAAGGAGAGAACCCTTGTTATCTAGAGTGGGCATAGCAGTGAGCTTGTAAAATAGCTCCCAAGGACCCTTCCTCCTGGAGTTCATGCCCAGAGTGAGCTGGGCGGGATGGCTCCCCTCTATGGAAAAGAATACAGCTATCGTGATGGACTGTGGCCTCTTAGGCTAGATTGAAAGACAAGGGCTCCCATTTTGCTTGCTCTCCCTCTCTGGCTCTTTTCCCTTGTGCTCTGTTCAAACAGGCTATCTTGCCGTGAGCTGCCCTGTGGAGAGGAGCCAGTGAGGAACCGAGGCCCGAGGCCCAACGGCCCACAAAGAGCTGAATCCTGACCACAATTCTGCAGGGCAGCTCAGGAGCAGAGTCCCTGGAGTCGAGCCTTAAGATAACTGAAGCCCAGCTAATGCCTCAGTGGTGGTTTAGGAGACACCCTGAGGCAGAGGACCCAGCTAAGCCTGAGTCATCCAATGATGAGACAGTGAATAGTTGCCGTTCTAAACCACCAAATTTGGGGGGTAATTTGTTATGCAGCAATGGATATCAGTATATTGAAAATTGAATAAGGCACCCCACACACTGGCCAGTCCATGTGTGGTAGCTGTTATCATTAGCACGAGATGGACTGATTGCCTTGCAAATCCATTTACAGAAACATGGTGGCACGAGATGGAGGGGTGGAGGGAGGGAAGGAGATGGCATTTCCAGGAAGTCACAAACTAAGCAGAAACTAAAAAGAGAAATATAGCCAAATGCCAACTATTTTGTGACATATGATCATCTCCCTTCTCTATAGTCCCAAAATATTTCACTTGTGCCATGATTATAGCAATAACATGGTTGGTCATATGTTGTGCAGTTGTCCCCTTCTCCCGGATCTTGTCCTTAAAGGCAGGGGCCAAGCCTTCCCATTTTGGAATCCATCACAGTGCCTCAAATACTACCTTTGCAAATGATGACAGTGAGACCAACCTGCAACTGATCTTCCTCCCGTTAAAAAAAAAAAAAAAAAGTTATTGTGGTAAATATTTTCTTCTTATTCTTTTTGTATAGAATTCCTCATCTCTCAAAGTCCCAATCACAGGCGTCTTTCCTATGTGGTCTTCCTGACTTGCAGCTCTCCTTTTGGGATTATTCACTCCTTTGATGATTCTCTTCCTGTTCTCCCAATCTTGATCAGAATTAGTGATGGCACCAGGCGTGGTGGCACACGTCTGTAATCCCAGTGACCCAGGAGGCTGAGGCAGGAGGACTGCAAGTTTGAGGCAAGCCTCAGTAACTTAGCAAGGCCCTAAGTAACTCAGCAAAATCCTGTCTCAAAATAAAAAAATAAAAGCTGGTAGCAGTGGCCCACACCTGTAATCCCAGCAGCTCAGGAGGCTGAGTTGGGAAGATTGAGGGTTTAAAACCAGCCTCAGCAACAGTGAGGCTCTAAACAACTCAGTGAGACCCTGTCTCTAAATAAAAAATAAAATAAAATAAAATAAAAAATTATGGCTGGGGATGTGGCTCAGTGGTTGATTGTCCCTGAGTTCAATCCTTGGTACCCAAGAACTAAAAAAATAAAATTAAAAAGGTCTGGGGATGTGACTCAGTGGTTAAGTGCCCCTAAATTCAATCCCTGGTACCAAAAACAAAACAAAACAAAACAAAAACGGAAGCCTCCAGAACCACGGGGGCAATCTGTCCTCTCACCCTGCCAACTATGATACCCACCCCACATTTGCAGTAGGTTCCCAGAACCAGTCACTGGAGGAATAAATTATTTCAAACAATCCTCCGGGATTTGAATAAACAAATGTCTGAGAACAAAATGAGGGGAGAAAGCTCAGAAGACATGTCACAAGTTGTAACACTTTTTTTCAAAGCCACAGAGAGACTTGTGACTCCAAACAACCAAGTTTATAGAGCTTACAGAATCTTTCAGGTTCCTCTCACAAGCATGCCGTGGGTCCTTACTGGCTCTAATCCCGGGGCAAAGAAAATGGAGCTGTCAGCACTGCTGCTGGGGGAAAGAAAGTCCAGGTGAGAGGGCAGAGGTGCACCGTGAGAAACGGTTCAAGAGGGGACAACAAAAGAGACGTCTGGAACTCATTTCCAAAGCCAACGGTCAACCTATGTTTCCCTGACCCCCGACCCCGGCTTCAATCCACCATTAATCAGGTCGCTAGTCCAACAGGACTTGAACCTCCATGCAGCACAAGATTTTGTACTGGAAAGAATGACGTCACAAAAAGGTGGGAAAGGGGAGAGCCAGTGATGAGCCTCGACAGCATTGAGGCCACTAATGAAGACAGGTGGGGCAAGGACTGCTCAGAACTCAGGGTAGGTGAGGCAATGCCTGTTGCCTTGGCAACCCCTCCTCGACAGGGTGACCTCTACTTACAGGCGTCAGAACCTCAGGCTAAGGGAGGCTCCTTGGTCCCCAGTGCTCCCAGTTCCTGGGCACAGGGCTTGAGCCTTGTGGAACTCCAGCTCAGAGGCATCCTCCAGCACCCTGGGGTAGTGATTGGGCAGAATAACCCACTCAGGCTGCTGATTGGCTGTTGCCTGGCAGCTTGATTAAACGTTAACACCCACCCGCTTGATGGTGATTGGTCAGCATCAGTCAGTCTGGTGGTGATTGGTCAGGACTTACTTCCTAACCAGACCTATTTGGGGCACTGGTTGGTCAGCGCTCAGTGGTGGATATTTGTCTGCTTAACTAGAGGAACAGTGCTGTTCCTAAGCTGGCCTCAGTTAAGAAAGCACACTCGGCAAGGAGGCCTGAGTCTTGAATAGGGTGGGGCAAGAGAGGAGGAAATATTTGTCGCAAGTCGCACACTTTCCCCTTAACAGGGCATTTTATCACCTTGGGTGGTTTTTGTTTGTGTTTGTTTTGGTTTTGGGTTTTTTTTTTTTTTTTTTTTTTGTACCGAGCATTGAACTAAGGGGCACTGGGCCACTGAGCCACATCTCCAGCCCTATTTTGTATTTTATTTAGAGACAGGGTCTCACTGAGTTGCTTAGCGCCTCGCTTTTGCTAAAGCTGGCTTTGAGCCCACGACCCTCCTGTCTCAGCCTCTGGAGCTGCTGGGATTATAGGCGTTTGCCCCTGAACCTGGCTCTTTTGTTCTTTAACACAACCCCAAGAGATACATGCCATTGGCTCATTTTTACAGAGGCGTTCATTTATTTATTTAACAGACATTTGGGGACACCTACTTTGGCCTCAACACTCAGGAAGTTTGGGATAGAGAATGAAATGCAGCTGCTGTTCTCAAAAAGCACAATCCCCATTAGAGAAAACAAGGACACGATTATCCCCATCTTACAGATAAGAGAACTGAGGCCCAGAAAACTTCACTAGATTTCCCAAGTTCTCACAGCTAGCAAATGGCAGTGGTAATATTTTAACCCAAGAAGTCTTGTTTTACAATCTATACCCTTGGACACTACACTTTAGTTCCCTGGATCATCAAAGCCACTGTGATATGTTAAGTACCAATTTAGAAATTTCCACCTTGCTGCTGTAGTCAAGAGGAATGGGAAAGGCAGAAGAAGGGAGAATCTGGGACAGGAGGAAATTTAAACAGGGCTCCCACAGAGCCCTAAAGGCCCACATTTCTTCCATCTTTAAGGCTTTGGTTTGTTAAAATAAATACATAAAGGAAAAGTTTCAAAATGTTGGTGTATTTTAAATGTTTAAATTTAACAAATGATTTTGATGCATATGTGACATATTGCGATGTAGTTGTGCTAGTCCCAAGAAAATTCCAAGACTATAAAAACATATGGATTCGCCATACATTTCAGGCGGGATGGTCCAGTGACAGGACATGAGAAACCCTGCGAAAAACCACCATCCTCTTTCAGTCCCCTCAATGTTTCTGTAATTGGAGGGACATTTTCACTTGGAGATGAGGTTGAAAATTTTAATCTGTTGCCCTCTGTGATTGAAGGCCTAGGAGACAGATGGCCTCCAGGTTTCCCCTGACTAGCCTCAGATCTCAACAGCGTCCTAAAGTCAGGGAGGCAGCACAGCAGGATGGCTAAAAGGGATACTCCACAGCAACGTTGCCTGGGCTCAAGTCTCAGTTTTGTTGCTCACTGTGTGATCTTTAGCACGTCGCTTAAGTCATCTTTGCCTCAGTTTCCCCATCTGTAAAACAGGGACAGTATAGCACCTTTTCCTAGGTTTGCTGTGAGTATTAAATAATACTTACTGTGGGAGGAGATTCCCTAAACATGTATTATCACACGCGGTGCCAGGTCCCGGGCGTGGCTCTAGGAGGCACAGGGATGACTGAGATGGGAGCCCAGTCCAGGGACAACTACACGGTCTAGGTCAGAGTCAGACTCCAGGATGGGTTACCATAGAGCAGCTGATCCTAATCCTAATCTGTCAGATGGCAGAATCTGGGCTCCCCAACTCAGAGAAAGGAAGCTAGAAAAGAGTGGACAGTATCCACATGGGTAAGGTCACCATGTCGCATGGCATGCCACATGACTGTCACCTTACTGGCAAGCTGCTCTGAAGCTTCCTAGTGGGTACCAAGGGCAGCGTGCATTTGGCTTCCACACTCTGCTTACTCCTTAAAATTAAAAACAATCCTGTACTCTACCTTGGAAATTAAATTTTACTTAGTGAATTTTTTAAAGCCACACGTTTTATCCATTGTAAGAAATTTGGGGTAGAAAATAAAAAGCCCAAAGGGGAAAATCAAAATCACCCATCACCCCACCATCCAGAGGCAACCACCGTTCACTTCCTCCTGATCCTCTCTATATACATTTTTAACACAGTTGAGATCATACTGTATAATCAATTTTGTATCTTGCCTTTCAGAAATGTGAATTTAAAAGTCAAGCACCCAAGAACCCCAGCTATCTCATCAACACTTCAGATGCCTCAGAAATGCATCGGAATTTTTTTTAAAAATTGATTCTACAAATCTCCCCCTTCCACTTCCCTTCTGACCACGTGGGGCTCGCAGCAGAATACACACGATATAGACACGTCCCCTGAAGTGTAATAGATTTGAATTGCACACAAGTTGGTGAATGAATGTCTAAATAATTAGGAGGTTAATTAATTTCAAATGTAGGAGGATGAGAGAAATTTGAAGCTGCAGATTCAACAGGGGTCTATAAGCCTGTCTTGCTAATGTACAGAGAGGAAGGTGGAAAGATGGAGCCGTAGGGGGATGGTTACAGAGCCAGTGGGTCACAGCTGGCCACACCCGATGGGAGTCAGGCTCTTCCCACCTGCAGCTGGACTGTGGCCTCCTGACAGCTCAAGCAGAAAAGTTAACAAGAAGGGTAAATATGCAGGTGCTAAAGCCCAGTGATCTAGGTTCAAATTCAGGTTTTGCTGCTTATTAACTTTTGGCCTGTGGGCAAATAATTTAATCTCTCTGAACCTTGGTTTTTTTTTTTTTTTAATTGGTTGTTCAAAACATTACAAAGCTCATGACATATCATCATTCATACATTTGACTCAAGTGGGTTATGAACTCCTATTTTTACCCCAAATACAAATTGCAGAATCACATCAGTTGGTTTTTTTTTTTTTATGGTAAACAAGGATGATGTTAATACTGTCTATCTCACGGTGTTGTTGTAATAATTAATGCACCCCATATAGTCCAGTGCATAGTAAAATCTTAGTCAATGTTAGCTTTAACTAGCTGGGAAGCCATTTGACCTAGAGCAGTAGCTTTCTCATCATTGTTGATTGTGACTACAGTAGGAAATATACATTGCATTATGATTAAATGCATATAAACATATATGTTATAGTTACATATGTGTGTGTATACAAACACAAACACACATATTTCATGAAATGCTGCTTATCTTTACCCAGATGATGCAACCATATTTTCTATTCTATTCTATTTTTTAAAATACTGGTTTCGACTCACTAATTTCATGACTCACTACTAGATCTCAATCAGCAGTTTGAAAAACATTAGCCTTAAAAGAAATCATATAGATTTTTGGTATAAGGAAAATCTAGGATAGAATTTTAGCTCTGTCAATTATTATACCATAAATGGCCAGTAAAGAAAGTACACAGGTAAACTTTCTTCATCTGCAAAATGAAGACTGCCCACTTTACCAGTTTATAATATGGTCCCAGACCTGGCACTTAGTAGGTACTCAATAAGCTGTAGCTTTTGTAATTTATCTGCTTTGTTATGCAAACAGGACTCTAAGACCATCTTGCCTCCATTACCAATGCCTTTGGGACCTCCAAATGCAATTACCACGAGGCTTTGTCTCAGGAGTTGGGATGGAAGCAGCTTCCGAGGTCTGTGATACCCTCACTTAACAGCGTGCTTCCAAGTCCTGCTATTTGGATTTGATTTTTTAAAGTACTTCCTTTATTTTAATTCAGACCCCAGGGACCTAGAAAGTATACTGCTGCTTTTTCCCAATAAAAATCAGACCAGCAATAAGCATATTGCATTTGAAATGGTGAAGCTGGGCGCGCCTTCAGAGGACACCGCATTAGGACTTGGCTCACTCCCAGCCTGTGTCAGAGAGTCGATTTCCCTGGAGGAAACAGGAAGTCCTGCCACAGTCGCACAGGCTGGCTGGCTCAAGGAAAACTCTGCTTTACCCAACTCTTTTATGATGGGGCCGATGAAGCCCTAAGAGGACAGAGGAATTGTCTGAGATGTCCAGTACACGAGGGGCAAATTAGGACTCACCTCCTCCAACTCAGATCCCAGCCAGGAAATCCTGAGCCAGAAGGGGTTATCCAGCCTCCCTTGAGCCTGACCATATGAGAGTTCTTCAAGAGGTCTCAGTTATCAGAGGCATTTTAATTCCTGGACACTTTCAAGATTGCTATACTTACAAAAACAATTTCAGCCATAAAAACAATTTAAAAAATAAATAACACTTACTAGGTGTTAGTCACTGTTCCAGGTGTCCATACTTTCACTCATTTAATTTTCATGGTGCTGGGAGAGAGACCCTATCATCATCATCATCCCCATTTTAACACCCAAGGTCCCATGGCTAGGAAGTGCAGCAGTTCTGAGATCTGAACCCAAGAAGTTTGGCTGCAGAGTTCCTGCCCCTGGGTAATGACAAGCAGAAATAGCCCTGACTGGGCACTCGCCACGAGCCAGGCATTGATCCCAGCCCTTCCCATGCCTTAACTTCTTCAGTCTTCACTGGGGCCTAAAGAGATGGACCTTATTATCACCACATTTCTCAGAAGAGGAAACTGAGATTCCAAGCTAAAAAAAAAAAAAAATAATAATAATAATAAAGTAAAATAAAATAAAAATCAATTCTACTTATGCCCAAAGCTCTCTCTTCTGGAAGTTTCCAGGACAGAGAACAGGGAAGGACACTCCACTCCTAAACAGTAGGAAGGTCAAATCCCTTGAGAAGAAAGAGAGGGTCAGTGGTGCCCTCCTGTGTAAGAGAGAGGCGGTGGCTCCCATTCATCAATGACCATTTCTAACAGCCGGGCACTGAGCATTCAAATGTGAACACAATTCCTGCCCTTGAGTAAGTTATCACTTAGCAACAAAAAAGGTTGATGGCTACCATTTTAAAACTCTTACTGTGGGTCAGACGTGGTGTTCAGGGCTTCCACACACAGAATGCTTGTGTCTGCCTAACAACACTTACTGAGGTTGGTACCCTAACCCCTGGAGGGTAAGCTCAAGCCAAAGTTGAGCGAAACAGGATTTAAATGTGGGTTTGCCTGATTTCCAAAGCTCATATTCTCAACCACTAAATCAAACGCAGTCCCCACCACAGGGTATCGGCTAACTGCAAGCCATTATTACTCCAACATTCAGCCCCCCATCCTCCACTGTGAAGTAGTCTGTGATTTAACTCCACCCTTGGCCCCATGGTTTGTTGGTCTAAACCAATCTAGATTACCTGATTCCTTAGTATTGGTTCACCAACCAGATTTAAACCAATCAGCACATGGTACACATGCTCACAGATTGGTTTGGAGTGATCTGATAAGAGAGTAGCTCTAAACTCTCTTCTGGCCAATGTAAGAAGGGTCATGCTTTCTTCTTTTATACCATAAGTGAGAAAGCATGACGTGACACCATGGTTGCTGTTGGCAGCCATCTTGCAACCAGGAGGAAAGCCAGCCTGAGGATGGAGCCAACAGCGAGAAGAGAACAGAGATGAGAGAAGATCTGAAAAACTGAGACAGAGCCCCCCAAAACAACTCCTGGAGCTTACACAATCTACCTCCTCTCAGTTTATGACTGTGACTCAAGGAATCCTCTTCAATGTTTAGGTCAGTTAACTTACTAGCAAATATGGACATTCTAACTAAGATATAAGGTATTTGGAAGAGATTGAGATTAATGAAACTCAAAGTTAGCATTCTAAACTTCTCATTTATTTGTCAAGGGAGTATGAAAAAACTAACAATTCATACATGAAAAATGTTACAGATATGGCTGATGAATTTATTTTCAAATATTTAAATTCTCCAAACCACAATATCAATACGATTTAAAAAAACCATGCATCAACCCCACCCCCCAAAATGTGTCTGGTATCCATATCACAATTAAAAGATATATCTTCATAAATTAGTGTAAATTAATAAGAAAAATGAACACCTCTAGAGAAGAGAGATGAGCTAAACATTTGAGCAAGCCTGCCTTAAATAAGGATAAACAGTAATCAACAAAAATTTAAACCAACATGATACTTTGATATTTATCTATTGGATGTGATGGACTAGAAGGGAGGATGATCCTCGGGACTAGACAGGAGGTAGAGAAACTCACTCTCATGCCTGGCTGGAGTAAGTGCAAATCTGCAGCTCTCTGCTGGGGGACAATTTAGCAATAATTATCCCAATGCTTAGATATGTATATCATTCAATTCTCCCACTTCTTTTCATGAAGTTTAGTCTACGGAAAGAATCTAAATAGTATGCAAACCTATATATTCAAGGATGCACTTTTTTTTATAATGATAAAAATTAGAAATAGCCGACAGTAGGTGAATCGTGTAGTCCTGTATAATGCAGCCATTTAAAAAGAATATACACAGATATAAAAAATGGAATAATATACTACTACTTTTATAAAAGCAGTTTGCAAAACAAAAAACCACATATTGTATATAGGAGGTGCACACGTACAGAAATGGTAAAAAGAAATTTTTCCCACAAGTCTAAAATTAGGAGCATCTAGACACTGAAAGTAGTGTGTTTTGCAATGACTAAACATCGGACTCCTGCAGTAAAGAGTGGACACGTGGCTGCGGTGCCTGGGGACAGATGCCAGAATGACCTGAAGCCCGACAGCAACAGCCTTGCCTGAGTGAGGCGGGACCGGCTCCCACAGGCAGATGGAAAGTGACCCTGTCAGAGGCCGTTCTGTGTCGTGAGAATCCTGTCACATGGGAGGATGTCCACTTACACCCGCCCCCTCCCTTCCTGCTGAAGATGCTCCAGATGCCCAGAGCGAAAGAGAATTGCAGCAAGTGCCAGGGAAAGAAAGAGCAGGGCAAGGGCAAGGAGTTCCGCCCAGGTAGCTTTTTCAACTCCGTGGCTCCTCTAAGGACATAACAACTTGGGGTATGGTGGTGCAGAAAGGAAGTCCCAGCCACTGGAGAGGCTGAGGTGGGAGGATCACCTGAGCCCAGGAGTCTGGGCCAGCCTGGGCACCGCAGCAAGACCCCTTCTCAAAAGAGAAGAAAATTGTTACAACAAATCCCACTGATCAGTGAGTTTTATAACTCCATCTACAGATCAGGAAACATTTACTGGTCGATGAAATTTTAATATGCATTTTGTTATTACCTAATACTATTTTTAATATTTTGAGAGTTCTGATTTTCCTGTGAAATTTCATAAAGAAAATGTAGTATCATGTTCACATCACGAAATACATAGGTTGTGTGCAAGCCTTTTCCCCCCATTTTCAGGTAAAATGAGACATTTTAAACAAATTCAACATGGTGCCATTTGTAATCTATACTTCGGTAGATTCACAGGACATATTATATTCATACAAAGTTTTTTTACATTTCATTATTCTTACTACATACAAAATGCCTTCGCTTTCATCCTAATGTATTTTTCTATCCCTGTGCTCCTTTGATGCTAAGAATCTAAATCCCAGAAATATTGTTCATATAAAAACAAAAAAGTCAGAATCTAGATCTTCTAGGTATCTAATCTGTGTGTGTGTGTGTATAAAAATATTAACAGTGGTTTTCTGTGAGTGGTTGGATTACAGGTATTTAAATTTTTCTTTCTTTTTTGACTTGCCAGCAGTTTTTCTTTTTTCTTTTTCTTTTTTTTCTTTGCATTGAGCATACTAGTAGTGTAAATTCTGATTAAGAAACTCAGCTATTGAAGAAATGTTAAGTTCTTAATTTTCCTGAAAGTGAATTTAATTCCTCCTCAAAACCCTTCAACCTGTCAGAGGCCGTAATTATTCAAATCCGAATCTCCACCCCCATTTTCCCCAGGTCACTGGGGGATCCAGTGGGCACCTATGGTTCACTCTTGTCACCAGTCACTTCTACAGACCCCTTGCAGGAGCACAAGCATCCTCCAGGATGGGTTCCCTGTGGGGTCTTCCATGAACCCTGAAAGGCTCTATCAAGCCCCCCTGCCTGACTCCCCACAGCCACCCCTAGCCAATTGCCCCACCATGTGGAACATTCTGTAAGTCTCACCTCCTCCAGGGCTCTGCTCAGAGGCAAGGTGAGAGCTTTCTATGACCTAGAACCCCCCTAGAATCCCTCAGAAGTTGCCATCATCCCTGCCATCCCCAGCACTTAGTCTGGGCGGGACAAAGGGCAGGGCACAGAGTTCCTCCGCCCCCTACATCAGTGACCCCTTTTGTGTTTTCTCTTTCTCGCTCCCCTTCACCCTCCCACTGCTCCCATCCAGCAAATTGACCTAGTTCCTAGGAGCATGTGTGCAAGAATCAACACACACACAGGCACACATGCTTACACACATGCACACACACACACACACACACACACAGAACTGGCTCTGATCAAGCACACATACCTCTATATTTTTGGTTTGGTTTTGTTTCTTAAGTAATAAAACCTCAAGACTTTGACTCTTTTGTTCTCTGTGTCTCATGTCCTAGGTGTACATATTTATTTAAGAAAATTAGCAAGTAAATGAAAATAGAAAATAACAGAGGTGATTCTTTACTCTCATTTTATCTTGCCTACTTCTTCTGAGACTCAAGTCAAGTAACAAACATGAGCTATCATTTACTACTGTGCTTCCTAGATACCAGATAATGTTCTTGGAACAGTATATATATTAATTCTGCTGAATCTCAAACCAATTATTCAAGCAGCTGTTACTATTCCCAACACCTCATAGATGAGTAAACTGAGTCAAAGAGAGATTATATACATAACACGCCCAAGGTCTCACTGCTTATTAAATAGCAGAGCCAGATTCAAACCCGGAAGCGGGGCTGCTGCAAGGTCTGTGCATCTCTGTACAATACCAGATGTAGCCTGTCAGGGAGGTTTGGCGCTGGTGGAGGAGAACCATCCTATCCGAGGTCGCCAGTTAGTTTAATAGGTTCAAACCTGGGACTTGATCCAGATCTTCTGATCCCAAATTCCATCTTCTTCCTTTGTATCTCTGCTTTTTGAGACTGACAAAGATGAAGATTCTGCCAGCCAAGTCCAGTGCGAAACTACCAGTCACTTCCACACAGGATTTCTAGGAGAGCTTTCTCTGATTTGTGAGTCTAATCTGGAGTGGGACTGTCATTGCTTCAGATTCTTAATAGACACAATTATCAGGTCCATCTCTCAGGTTCAGAAAAAATAACTGCTCAGGTACAAGACAGGGAAGGAGAGAATTAGCAACTATGGTCATTGAGAAAATTCCCAGTGGGGAACGACTCAGCATGCCAGGTGTGGGTTCTCCAAGAGCCAAGAGCTCTGAGCAAGGAATATTCTTACCTGTCACCTGAGTCTAGCCTCACTTCTGGACTCTGCACTTCCCAGTGGGCAGGACCAGCTGGAGCCCTTGGGGGGCTGCAGACTTAATGGGGAGAGGGTGGAAGCCCCGACAGAGGAAGGGTGTGAACCAAGGCTCTTAGGATTGGAGAATCACAGCTATCAGGGAACAGGATCACTGTTTTCAAAACTCTGAAGGGCTGTCGTGGGAAAGAGTGAGAAGAAGGCTTGGCCTGTGGATCTAAAAAAAAAACAAACCTTGAGCCAAGAGGTGGGAGAGAGAAAAAGAGGGTGAGAAAGCAGCTTGAGAAAGAGAAGCCAAGCCAGGCATGTCAGAGCCTCAGATAGGGGTCAGACAACCTGGACTCAGTCACCTCTGAGTGGTTGGTTACCTAACGCCTGGGGAAACATGAGTTTCCTTATCTGTAAGATAGAAGAGCACTTTTTTTTTTTTTTTTTTTTTTAGGATTGAACCCTGGTTCTTAGGTATGCTAGGCAAGTGCTCTACCACTGGGCTATGCACCCAGTTCTCTCAAAGAGTTCCTGCAAGAACTAAATGAACTAATCCACTTCAAGTGTTTAACACTTGGCAGTTAAAGCGTTCTACCAATTCTATCTGTAAGCATTATTATCGTGATAGTGTTGCTATTGCTTTTATTGCCAGGGCCGTGTCGCAATGGTTCTCACTGCCTTAGTCACTGCCCCTACCCTGGACATGTGTGACCAGGGGCCACTTTGTGACAATATTGCAGAGCCAAGCCTTTAGGTTCAGGGAGGGCTGGAGAATATCCAAGGGTTCTGCCTCTTTCTGCCATGAGCCGGAAGTGCTCTTCGGAGGTCCACCCCTACCTCATTTCTGTGATCTAGAGAGCGGCCTCATGTGCCCGATGTTCCCTTTTCTGACTGTTGCCATGCCAGTCACAGGAAGAACCTGGCCTTGGTCCAGCACCAGAAAACAGAGACTGCTCATTCCCTACCAGTGGCACCAAAAGTAATAAGAGCAAGGCGCTCAGGAATGGCCACAGCTGTGCCCGCATGAGGTGTGACAGTGAGCCAATAAATCCTTGGGAGGGCACTGCAGGTAGCAGGGTCCAGTACAATGACCTGGCTGCAGAAGGGCCTGCTGGCATGGGATCCACATCTCCACACGTCACTACAGAAAGCTCAGGGAATGCCACAGCCTGAGATGTACAGGCTCCTGGGTTAGCAGGGAGTGGTTGGGGTGGATGAGCACATGCATCTGTTGGGGACAGGACCATGTGCTGTGGACCAGGCCTGTAAGTGTGTAAGCCAGTCACCCCTCAGCCATGCAGGTCTGAGCCCTAGAGAGGCAGCCACAGAAAGTAGCCCTGATGATGTGGTTGAGCAGAGAGGGCCTTAGGAGACCTACCACAGGGCTCAGGGCAGACTTCCTAGGGCTCCTCACAAAATGCAGTTGGCTGCATGTTGATGGAGTCACAGACAGTGGGAAGGAAATAGTCACCTTGCTTTTTTTGGACAGCTTCTATGCAGGTATTAGGTGGGTCCGGGACAATTTCAAAGTCATCAATGAGAGCCTGCACCTATGGTGAGAAGCAAACTTGGAGCAATGACACTCTGCTCATTAATAAACTAATTAATTAACTAAACAATATTTTTACTGATTATCTAGTGAAATGGTTAATTTTATGTGTCAACTTGACTGGGCTATGGGGTTCCCAGAAATTTGGTTAAACATTATTCCAGGTGTGTGGATAGTTCTGGATGAGATTAACATTTGAATAGACAGAGTGGGTAAAGCAGATGGTCCTCCCTGAGGTGGGTAAACTAGTTCAGTCACCTGAAGTCACAAGTGGAACAGAAAGGCCGAATGACAGGGAACTTTGCCAACCTCTTGTCTGTGATGTTGGTCTTCCCTTGCCCTCAGCCTGGATCCTACACCATGAGCTCTCCTGGATCTCATGTCTTTGGACTCAGGCTGAAACTGTATCCCTGGACTTCCTGGGTCTCCAGCCTGCCAACTGCTGATCCCAGTTTTTCTAAGCATCCATAATTATGAAAGTGAATTCCTTATAATGCATCTCTTCACACACACACACACACACACACACACACACACACACACGCTCATGCACACACGCACGCACACACTCCATATTAATTGTTTCTCTGGGGAACCCTGACAAATACACCTATCATGTGCCACATGCTCTATTCTGCGCTCAAATGGCTTTGATGAACAAACAATCTCTTTAGCAGTAGACATCACAGAAGAAAGAAATAGGTAAACACCTCATCTAAGTAACAGAAGCTGCTCTTAGACACATATAAGTCTTCCAGAAATAACTTGAGGAATAGGGATAATCAATAACTTTAGGGCTGGGATCCTAAAGTAAGAAGCCAGTAAAGGACAAGTTGCTACTCTTAATGGGATCACATTTAAAACCCCATGGAGGCATAGACACGTGTGTGCATGCATGCGTGTGTGTGCGCATGTGTGTGCATGTGTCTACAGCTGGGAACTGGACCAGACAATCAGATGCCAGATTCTATGCACAAACCCCAACACCACAAACCCCCTCCCCTTGAGAAGAATGAAGGCCACAGGCTTGGATTTTCAGCGAAGGATGAGAAAGCATGTTGACATGTGTTTGTAGATGCATGTCTTTCAGATGTGCAGGTGTATAGGTCCATTTACACAAACACAGACATACACAGAGTTTTTGGTTTCCTTAGGAATTAAGTCTTTGATCAAAACGGAGTCTGAGGCTTGCAGGCCTGGTGAGTCCTAGGACTCCTGGGACCCATCAAATAGAACCCATGAGGGGAGAATGTTGCCTCAGGGTCCCAAATACACCTCTGCAGGCAAAATCAGAGCAGGGCTCCCCAGCCAGGGTGCTGTTGGATAAGTATGCCTTGTTCTCATGGGACTCTGAGATGGACCTGGGCTCAGGGCCAAACCTGTGTGGGTGAAGGTGGACCACCAGGGCCTGCTGGAGGCGAGTCTTCATGGCTCCCTGGCACACACACCGTTCCAAGGCTGCTAACCTAGTCTCTTGACAAATCTCTGAAGCTCCCTGGCTGGGATTTCTCAGGCCGTCTTCCTTTCTCTGTCCATTGTCCTGACCTGGCTTCCTGAGCCAACTATGGACTTTATTCTTCAAACACTCACTGTGGATTTATCACAGACCAGGAATTATATTAGACGTCAGTTCAGACACTAGGTGTGGACTTTTACACAGAGCTCTGGAAATCAACCAGTTAGTTGGTTTTTTTTCTTTTTAATTTGTTGGTTTGTTTATTTCATTTTTAATCATAAGAAAACAAAAGAGGACTGGAAAATTCAATATTAACCTTCACTTCCTGAAGTTGGAGTTTGAGAGTGATCATTAATCCTGCCCTTTTCTGCCTTTCCATAAGTAAGTTTGCAACCAACCAAGAAGTAAGACATAGGGCATACATGAAAATCAAAATATCATATTGGAAGGTGATTTGAAGAACTTGGCATTAGACCTATGGCCACAGTGGGCTTCTCATCCAGGAATTGGCCTGTCTATTATGTGCCTATTTCCAGGGCAGAGCCTATACTGAAAAACTTATTCTCCACCCAAATACACCCTCCTTGAAGGTGCATCCAAGAAAATACAGAGAAGGTAGAGATGAGTGTGCTCAGTTCCTTCTCTGAAACTTGCCCATCAAATAAATCACTTCTCCTCTGGGGTCTAATTAGTGGAGGTGCATGAAGCCATCTCTGCACTTAAGAATATGGGACAAAGGTAAGAGAGGTTCCTCCCAATTCCTGGTATGTGTGTCCAAGTTTTAGGCTGCTATTAAGAGGAAGATGAACTTGGGAGGCACAGGCTTCTGGTTCCCATGGAGACAATAACAAAAAGAGCACTGGACCTTGTGCCCAGATGCCTAAGTTTAAGCCCTGACTCTGCTATTTAATAAGCAGGAAAACCTGAGCAAATCATCCCTCCTCATCAGGCTTTGGATCTGTCCTCTGAGAAATGCAAATAAGGACCGATGGAAGATTATTGGGAGGCCAAAATTTGAGCTGGTGCATGAGCAGATAGGAGGGACCGTGCTAGTTATTTCCAATGTCACCTAGCCCTGGTGCTCTTCTTCCTGAGAGTAAAAGCACAGTGTGTGAGCCTGCCCTTTGTCCAACCTGAACATCATCTTGAAACTCAGGCATGACTGAAATAAAAGAGGTAACTTCTAACCACAATGCCTGTTGAATCTCGTCTTTCATAAGATCCATTATGAGTCTGCCCAAGACCAAATCAGAAGACTGAACAGTGACTATTTTCCATCCTTCCAACAAACCCTAAATTGTTGGACAGTTCAAGGAAGGGGTTTTGCATTACACTAAAACATTTTTTTTATCTCTGTCTTCTGGTCTACCACATTACCCTATGCCAAATACACACACACACACACACACACACACACACCAGCAAGTCTTCCTCAACTCTAATGGCTTAGTTGTTTTTCAAGTACAGAGGGAATTTATAAACAATTTCTTAGATGTTAAAGGAGAGGAAAAAAAAATCTTGTATCCTGCTCAGAATGGATTTTTTAAAAAATCTCTCTGAGTCAAGCTTTCTCTTCCCCTGAGAGATGATTATGATCTCTCTCTCCCCTTTTTCTCTCTCCTGTTTCATGTGCATTAAATACCCAATGTGGAATTCGTTGGTGCTGCTCACTGCTTTCTGGTTCTCCTTCTAGGCACAGAATAGATTGCATGTCTCGGCTCCTTGTGGCTGGATGCAACCAGGTGACCAGTTCTGGTCAATGAATTGTCAGCAGAAGGTGACATGTGTTGTTTCTGAGTCAGAGCATTTAACTGTTTAGTTACCATTGCAGTCTTCTGAGCATTCTCTCTTGGTGGCTGTTCCCCCACGCAGACAAGGGCCCTTCTGAGGACAACCGGGACCACTGACTCCTGCTGACCTCTGAGCAACATGAAATAGATCGGGAAGTAACCTTTATTGTCATGAGACATTAAAATTTGAGAGTCGCTTGTGACTGAAGCTTAACCTGTTCTATTTTGTCTGATCCACCCATAATAAATGAAAAAATATATATAAGTATTCAGAGCAGTTGTCCTGTTGTTGTTTATATGTCCTCTCTAGGACAAGTTGACCGTAGATGACACCAATTCATGGGAGACCAAAAATGTCTTAGCTCTGCCACATTCACTTTCATGGCCTGGTTTAAAGAGAAGACCATGCTTCCTGGGAACTGGTTTAGTCTTTGCATTAAACATCAGGCTGCTTCCTCTACCGCATGGCAGGTTTTCATCTCCTCTGAATAATTTTTTAGCAACTTGAGAAACTGCAATCCAAACATATAGTATTTTTGGCTGGAAATTAAAACACGTCACTTTTAAAACATAAGCAGCATGCCCTGAATGTTTATGGTAAAAAGCTCACTCCTGGCCAGACTGCAAGCTCGCATTACCGAGAGGCAAACCCTGGAGCAGGCTGGCAGTTTGCATCCCAGTTCATCCTTCCTACACAGTGCAGTGACTGTGACTCATTTCTCCTCTGGCACATGAACTTCCAGGCTTCGTGACTCCTTCCATATCAAAGAGTGACTGTCTAGAATTCCCCCTTGCTGTGAGGGGACAGCTATAGAAATGGGAAGGCAGATTTCTGTCCACCGGACTGACTGCCTTTGGGATGAGCCAGAGATGTCAGTGGTTCAAACAAAATTTTCCAAGATACTGTGCGGACTCTGGCTTCATAGGCTTCTAAGGCAGGGGGTTGCTAGTCGCTTTAGTTCACATTCATATTACATTTTATTTACGCATTCATTTGTTAATGCTGACAATTAGAAGGTTTCTGTAACAGGTGTTGCAAAGGATCCAAAGACAAAGACGTTCCTTGGCTCTGAGGGACCTGGAGCTGAACATTTGAGCATTTGGTAACACAGGTAATAAAAGAGACAATGCAGCCTGACACGCAGTGCCTGTAATCCCAGCGGCTCGGGAGGCTGAGGCAGGAGGTTCCCAAGTTCAAAGCCAGCCTCAGCCACTTAGTGAGGGCCTAAGCAACTTAGTGAGACCCTGTCTCAAACTGAAAAAGTAAAAAGGGCTGGGGATGTGGCGCAGTGGTTAAGCAACCCTGGGTTCAATCCTCAGTACCAAAGATAATAAAAATTAAAAATAAAAATAAAAGAGACAGATGACATCATGGGGATTTAGAGGAAGGAGATGTGTCTAAGAAAAGGAAGGGAAAGAAAGGAACACTTCTGATGGCCTAGGACCTATTATTTCACTCCACTCATATAAATGGCCCTCATAAGGAGGCAATTTATACATGTATTGGGTGAGGAAATAGTTTCAGGTGTCAAGGTCAAGAAACTGTTGGAAGAGACCCGGTTCACTTACAGGTTCGTCGGATTCCAAATCCACATCAAGTCGTCTCATCTGGCTAAGCCACCATCTACCCATCTATAAAATGGAGGTGGATGAAGTCGGGGTCTCCTGGAGTTGTTCTGAGGATTGAATGAGATCACTTAGGAAACGAAAGGCTTTGTCTGGCCTGTGGTCAGTGCCCCGAGCAGCAGCCTGAACATCATGACGAAGTAGCTGCTGGATCGCATGTGCTTACTCCGAACTTCAGGCAGGATTCTTGTCGTCCTCTCAAGGATGAGGAGAGCAAAGCCCAGATGAAACAAGCAACCTGCCTGTGGTCACCAAACGGCCAATAAAGAGCCACATTAGGACGGAGGGCTTTCTGACTGGAGCATCCACCTAAAAGCCAGGAGTGAGTGGCCTTCATCACGTCATTACGTATTGCCAGGCAGCTTCTGCATGTCACTAGCCTGTGACCTTGGGCAAGCTATTTAACCTTGCCAAGCTCCTCAGAAGGCTGATGTGGGGATTATGCATAATACAGAGGGAGTGCTCAGCCAGGCGCCCTGCGTGTAGACAGACCTCGGTGAACATGAATGTGCCTCCTGACGGGGGTGCTGCTGATGACGCTGGTTCTGCCCTCCTTGACGTGGCCCATGTGACACCCATGGAAGCTGCCACAAAAGAGGGGCATTGGCTCCAAGACGATGGTCTTTGGCCAGCACACGCTTCCGGCTGACCCAAGAATGTTCAGGACGCAACAAGCTAAGGAACGGTGCAGAATGATGGTCCCCACCAGAATGAGAGCACTAATTCTGAACGCATTCCTAAGGCATCCCTTCTTTATGTGACTTCTTAAAATGTTGGTTGGCGACAAAGCCAGAATTCTCTTATCAAAAATGAAATCTGTAGAATACAATTTTCAGCTCAAACAATGTGGTTTATACAAAGCGCCACCCTTGCATGTCAGATGAGGAAATATAAAACTCTTCTATAATGGATATATTGTTTGCACACAAAAAGCCTTATGAATCCCTGCTTCATGCCAGCCCTCATTTGGCATCTTCAGTAAAAGGGGGAAACTCTCTCTTCTCCAGAGGAAACCCCAAAGGAGACCTCCTCGGCACCATATTAACTGTCCCCTTTGTTCTTAACAAAATGTCAGAAAGCCACACCCACCTCTTTGTTCGGTGGGACTCCAAGTCCCTGGGGGACAATGATCTGGCACGGATCACTACCGGTCCTTTGCATTGGACTGAGGTGACTCAGATGGCCTCCCTCAGTGGTGGATCCCACCCTACAGAAAAGCTTCGAGAGCCCCTAAGTGCTCGGCACTGCTCTAGGCACCATGGGAGGCCAAGAGCGGGTAAGACCAGCCTTGATCTCAAATCACTTCTCATGTCATAATGTGGAGGGGAGGCAACTCTTCCAAGGCAAATCTGTGCTGTCACAAGACAGCCGTGAAACCTAGGTGGTATGCTTCCTTATCCCTCACCCTCGCCCAGGCTCAGGGTTTCTGGAAGGGCCTCTCTAAGCAGCAATGTGCGACGGATTCCAACCAGGTTAGGAACAGGGCAGGAAGACACAGCAAGTCCAGTGGCGTGAGGCCGGAATGAGCTTAGTGAGTTCAAGAATCCCAGGTGGGGCAGGTGGGGATTGGAGTTTACACCTGAGCTGGAAACAGGGTGTGGGGGGGCTACTCTCTATTGTGTATTCATCTGGCTGCTGGGTGAAGGTTGGACTGTGGAGAGGCGGGGTAGGAAGGGAAACTAGCTTTGGGGACTATTGCTGCTGCCCAGGGGTGAGACAGGGACAGCAAGGTAGCATGTGTGACACTGGAGAGAAGGAGGTGGATCCAGGATATAATTTGCAGGTAACATCCATGGAGCATGCTCACTGATGTGAGAGGGGAGGGAAAGAAGAATCTGGAGTGACTCTTGGCCTTGCCTATTGAGCACGTAGCTAGCGCTGCAGGCTGAGCAGTAGAGGAGAGTGGGTAATGCCGCGGCTCTGGACACCACGGAGAAGGCCTGTGGGCAGAGAAAGAACCAGACTTTTGTTCCGAGCATGGAAGGTCTGTGATGTCTATGAGATGCCCGAGTAGAGACAGGGAGCAGGGGGTGGCGTTCCCAGGGCAGGGCCAGAGGTACCCATGTTGAAGTCTTTAGCATATAGATGATATTTAAAGCCAAGGAATGGATTGAGGTCACCTAAGGAGAGACACAGTAAGAGAGGGTATCTGAAGAGCCCTCTGGGACCAGAGAAATGCTAAAGGCGCCTTGTCCCTCCGCCGCACTGCATGCCCCCCTGCATGGCAGGATAAACTGCAGAGGGGAGAGCTGAACCTCCAAGACCATTTTTAACCTAATTTGAATACTGTATGTACATAATTAAAAACATTTGGCCCCAAAGATTAATAACTCCTTTTACATCTTCCTTTGACAAGCGCTCTGATTTGTCAGGCGGGGCGGGCAGGGCGGGTGCTCTCTGAGTTGATTAACACCTCCACGTTGCTTTGAGCAAAGTGTGGGGCGGCGACAGAAAATGCCACATTGCAGATGCCTGACTCGGGGATGGGACTCTGACTTCACGCCTCCCGATAAAGGCAGAGACTCACTTCTGACGGAGGGAAAGTATTACAAAAATATATATGTAACACATATTCTATTCCTGATTTAGGTCTATAATCTTATGAGCCAGACTGTAATGAATAAAGTTATAATTAGCTGAAGATGAAGAACACGCAGCCGTGTTTTCTAGGGTGCACTTTAGGGCTCCGGTCCAATCTGCACATTTACAAGCTGTGCTATTTGCATCGACTTCTACAGACTCCACTCAGAGACAGAAGAGGCTGCATTATTGATTACAGCGTGTGCATCTTGCTTATCTCTCTACTACACCCTGTGGGGTGTACAAATGCAGGAGGAGGGAACAACCAGGAAATCCGGAAAACACTACCCGGTCCTCACAAATAGCAGCATCAATGTTTAATCTATGCCAGAAGACCTCTAGCATTTCCCCATCCACCCTCTAAAACACCCCCAACAAGATCTACAGGCGTGGGATGATTGGATGTAAATCAACAATGTTGCTGGGATACGTGCTGTGTGACCGTAGGCAAGTCATTTCCCCTCTCTGGTTTTCCATCTGTGAAATGAAAGGTTGAGCTTGACTATCTCTAAAGGCCTTTTTCAGCTTCTACATTCAGGGATTGATGATTCTATCAAAAGAAAACCAAAAGGGATGTCACTAGGCCAGCTCCAGCTGGACCAAAGCTTACCCTTGCTGCAGAAGAGCTAGCCCCCTCCGCCTCCTCTGTGTGTTTGACGTGCTGTGAAGTACTTGGTTTATTGATCAACACTTGACAACTGGCTCCCCAGTGAAAAAGCTCTGATTTGTAGTGTTTGCCAATTTCTGTGGTGTAAATACTCCCACCACGGTGGTTTCCAACCTACCAACATGATGTCATTGAAGACAGAGTTGGAGGATCACACACAATTGGCTCTCTCGGCTGTAGCACATCACTCATGATTTGGGCTGGGAGTCCCTGGTGAGTCATTTCCTCTCTCTTCTGGCCAAAAGACTTTAAGCAAGGGCCAACAACCAGTTAATGAGCAGACTGGCTCTCATCCTCTGACGGATCCCCTGCAATGTGGCTGTTGAGGTGATTGTGTAAAGGGGTCTCGAACCAGATATTCAGGGTCTGAATTCTGGCCCTGGAGCCTCCCAGCGGTGTAGACTTGATCGAGCGACTTCACCGGGGGGCACTGTAACCGTTACTATGTCACAGGTGACTTAGCCAACTCCGTCTGCCATCACAAAAATGCCACAGGCCGGTTTTCTCACAGTTCTAGAGACTAAAAATCTGAGATTCCCGTGTCAAGGTGGTTGGGTCCAGGTCAAGGGTTCTCTTCCTGGCTTATAGATAGCCACCTACCTACTGGGTCCTTAAATGGCAGACAAAGCACTAGTGTCCCTTACTTTTATTATAAGGACATCAGTTCTATCAGGTGAAGGCGCTACTCTTATGACCTCATTGAATATTAATCACCTCTTTACAGGCATTACCTAGAATATAGTGGGTGTTCAGGGGAATGCTATGTCTTGAACTTATGAGGAGGACACAATTCAGTCCTCAGTAATAGGGTTATTATAAAGATCAATTGAGCTAACATATGTAGCATGTCTATTATGTGGTTAAGCATGCAATAGATAATAGTCATGGATCTGTCATGGATATATATATGTGTGTATGTATATGTGTCTCTGTGTGTGTGCGCGCGCGTGTGTGTGTGTGTTTAAGATGTTGATCAATTTGAGTTTCACCCACAGAGCCAAACAAAGAACACAAAATAACTTTGGCATAAATTTTCTAACTGTAGAATCCAACTTTCTTACAATAGCCTAGGACCCACTCTGGACCCACAAATGTCCATGCTGATGGACAGTTCAATCCATCACTTGTTCTAGAAGGTCTCTCTACTTTTCCGTATGTGGATCTTGCTTTGTGCTCTGAGTACATTACCAGAGTTAGACATCTGAAGAGCCACATTTGATATTCCACCAGTTTGGTTCCCTTTTGTGATCCCACAGCCAGTAACAGGACTAGAGAGAGGTGGGGAGTCCTTCCTGCCTCTCTTGACACGGTTGCCCCATGCTGGAAGTTGGGCTCTGGGTACCAATCCTTCCAGTTGCCTGGTGAGTTGACATCCAGGATGACACAACTGAGGATGCCCCCTGGCCCGCCCCACTAATTCTCCATGTGTCCCATGAGCTTAAGGAAAGATGTAAGAAAAGAGAAGTCAGAGGAGAGGGAAAGTGTTGGAGGCTGGAAGGAATCCACTTCTTGAGCATCTCCTTGGTACCAGGCACAGGACCGCATGCTTTGTGTCCACCCCAACTTTGATCAGTTCTTTAACAACCTCAGAAACAGTCTCCAGACGAGGAAACTGACACTCTGCCATTCTGACCAGCCCGACGGCACACAGCCAGGAAAGGGCAGAGCCGGAGCTCCCACTCAATCCCCTGCTACTCCCCAACTCTTCCACCTAATACTCAACAGCACAAGTGATAAGATGGCCATGCATCCTGAAGTGGCCCAAACAGTCCTTATTCGTGGCAGCTGAGTCCAGTGGCCTGGTGACCCAGAAAGTTTTGTCTCAGGCACCCTAAAACCATTATCCATCAACATTCCAAAGCAGAGTAACCAGCTTAACAACAGGACGACCCCATTTAAAAATGGGCAGGGGAGGGCGAGGGTTGTGGCTCAGTGGTAGAGCACTTGCCCAGCATGTGTGAGGCACTGGGTTCGATTCTCTGCACCACAGATAAATAAAGAAAATAAAGGTCCATCAACAACTAAAAAAAAAAAAAAAAAAAAATGGGCAGGGGACTTGAATAGCCATTTCTTCAGAGAGCATATACAAATAGCCAACAGACACATGATGTTCAACATCATTAGTCATAAGAGAAATGTAAATCAAAACTACAGTGACATACCTGTCCACATCAACTAAGATGGCTATACTAAGAAGAAATTTAAAACGGTAAAAAAAAAAAAAAAAGTGTTGGTGAAGGTGTGGAGAAACTGGAACCCCTTGTACATTGTTCAGGGAATTTGTTTAGTCAATTTTTTTCCCTGCTGTGACTGAAAGACCCAACCAGCATGATTATAGAGGAGGTAAAGTTTATTGAAGGGCTCATGGTTTCAGAGGTCTTAGTCCATAGATAGCAGGCTCCAATCCTAGGGAGGCAGAACATCATGGCAAAAGAGTGTGGCAGAGGGAAACAGCTCACATGATCATCAGGAAGCAGAGAGAGAGAGAGACTCCACTTGCCAGATACAAATATATACCCCAAAGCCATGCCTGCCCCCAATGACCCATCTCCTCCAGCCACACCCACCACTTCGATTACCACTCAGCTAATCCCTGTCAGGGGATTAATTCACTGGTTGGGTTAAGGCTACCACCCAATCATTTCTCTTCCAAACCTTCTTCTTGCATTGTCTCACCCATGAGCTTTTGGAGAACACAACACCTAAACCAGAAAAGAAAAATGGCCGAGCCATATGGACAACAGTTTGGTGTTTCCTCCAAAAGTTAAATGTAGAATTTCCATACAGCTCATCAATTCTACTCCTAGGTATGGTTGCCCCCAAATTGAAAAGAGTCACTCAAATATTTGTATACCAATATTTATAGCAGCACTATTCCCCATAGCAAAAGACGAAAACAACCCACTATCCATCAATAGACGAATAGACAAACAAAACATGGCGTATCCAAATAGTGGAATGGAACATTATTCAGTCATAAAAAGGAATGAAGTTCTGACACCCACTGCACAGGGTGATTCTGGAAAACATTATGCCAAGTGCAAGAAGCCAGACACAAATGGTCACACATTATGTGATTCCATGTATATGTAATTTTCTAAATAGGTAAGCCCAGGAGACAGAACCCAGACTGGTGGTTGCCAAGGTCTGGGTGTGAGAGGACAACAGGACTGACTGGCTGCTAATGAGTATGGGGTTTTCTTTTGAGGTGATGAAAATATTTTGGAACCTGACGGAGATGGCGATTGCCTGCCTTTGTGGAAGCACTGCTACTCAATTGTACACTTAAAAATGGTCGGTTTTGTGTCATATGAATTTTCACCCCATTTTATTTATTTTTTTAGGGAGTGACATTAGCTATTTTTAAGAAACTTAGAGCTTCCTTCAAAAGTGGAGGCAAGAAGTGCCTCCCAGTTTCTTTCCCTGATCAACAAGGTCCAGGCCCAGCCTAGAAGGGAGGAGAAGGGAGTTTCTCAGGATGACTGCGCACCTCCCATGGGCCAGGAGCAGGGGCGGGCTTCCAAGGGCCTTATTTCATGACGTTTTCGGTGTTCCATGCTCAGGACGGCTTGTGTTTCCCATCACCCTGGCTGGTTCTCGTAACAAGCCTGAGAAACACCCGGTGGGCTATTACAGATGGGGAGACTGAGTCTCTTAAGGGTCAGAACCTGGTTTGCATCCCAAGCCACCCAGCTCTCCTCTTAGCAGATGTGCTCAAGGCCATCAGGGGAAATCACAGCCACAGCCACCAGCAGTGTGGCCCAGGGGTGGGCGGGGCTGGGGGACGGTTTGCTCAGCCAACATTCACCTCTCTCTGACTCCTATTAGAATACATGCCAACCTGCACAAGGTGGGGGCAGCAGATTATTTGTCTGAAAAAAGAAAATGACCCTGAGCAGCCTAAGACAACTGTTTACCTGAGCTTTTAGAATGGCTGGAGGTGCCTGTGCCCCTAGAGATCTGGGTTCTACCTTGATTTGGAGACGTCCTTTACTGTGGTCAGTGGGATGTCCTTGGTCTGCTGAGGGATGCCCTGATTACTCAGGTGGTAAAGCAGGTGTGCAGGCTGGATCACAGCAGGGTTGGAACCCCACTATCTTGAGTCTCCACTGGAGAGTCCCATGGTCCTTCAAAAACCTTCTTTTCCTGCACGGCCTGTGCAGGATGAGGGGGATCCGCTTCCAACTTTAAAATGTCGATGGATTCTCCCTGACACCTTAACATTTGCTGAGGAACTTGGCAATGGGATGCGGATATAGGTGTCCTCAAAATTTGTGCATGAATCAGATCCGCATTACGAAACCATGCTTGGTAAAGCAGGGAACCGTGGTGCAATGTGAAAAACCAGCCTTCCTTCTATTGTACACCTAGAGATGCTTGCAGAAGCCTGGGAGGAAGAGGAGGAGGAAGAGAACCAGGGAAGGAAGGGAGGGAGGGGAGGGTCGGTGAAAGTAGGTAGAAGAAGGCACCTGGGAGTCAGACCTTGTAAATCTGGAGTTGGCATCTCTGTTCCCCACTCACGTGACCTTGGACAAGTCACTTGATCTCTCAGCCTCAGTTTTCTCATCTGTAAGACAGGAAGACGAATACCCATCCAAAGAAATAATGAAGGAAGGTTCTGGGGAGCAGGAAGGGAAACCCTGGTTGAACCCTGTCAAGCGCAGGCCCAGCATTTTCATCTGCATAAGCATGCCAAGCACGTGATTCTGTGGAATCATGGAGAAGTTGCTCATGAAACCGGGATTGTGCTCCTCTCTCTTTTTCTTTTTCAAATTTGGGGACATGAAGCCCAGAGGCCGACCTGGGATCTGCTTCAGATTACCCTCAGGTTCCAGAAGCTGCCGTTCATGCTGCTTTGAAATAAACCCCCAAATCACCAGCACACAGCTTGCAGAGCTCATCCTCTGCTCCACCCGAGACCGCAGACACACAAGCACACGGACACACACACGTACACAGACATGCACGCTCAGGAAACATCTCCAGGTGCCCCTTTGTGTACCGCCTGCACCAGGCCTGCACATACCCAAGCGGGCTTGGATGGCCAAACTCTCTGCCTCTCCTGGTGAGAATCAAAAGCAGTTCCCCTTTTATTACTCTGAGTTGATTATCTAAGCACCCCCCACCCCATATCCCATGTCCCAGCCTAAGTTCAGTTCCTCTGTAACCTGTTGTCAGAGCCCTGTGCTCCTTCAGTGTGTGGCTCTCAGCATGGCTTACCATCACGCGCGGACGGACGGACAGACGGACGGACATGCAGGTGATTGGATTAGTGCCTGCTTCCCCTCTAGACATTCCGTTGCTTCAGTTGGAGAAACAGAGTCTGTTTGGCTGATCCTGCGCCTCTCACCAAGCCTGGCAAACAGTCAGAGTTTAATAAATACATGTGGAATGTTGGAACAAATGAATGAGCTCCTAACAATGAGCCTTTTCCAACTCAAGGTCTCGACACCTTGCACCCCCTCCCTTGAACGAGCCTCACTTCAGGGCCCTGGACCTTGTAAGGTTCCCTAGCTCGGCCACCATGGTACCCAGGGCCCCTGCTCTGTAGCCTCCGGGGCCCACCCTCTGGAGTTGAGAATAGCCACTCCTTACCAGCAGTGACACCCAAGGCCTCTCTTCCAGAATGGGCAGCCATTCCACCTTGGCTTTCCCCAGTTCCAAACTGGGGTCTTAGTGTCTGTCACAACTAGGATACGGCCACTCCAAAGGGGTCTTGGGACCAGTGACCCCCTTTTCCTACCTGCCATCCTTAGCACTTTCCCTCCCCTCCTCTATACCCTTGACTCCTGCCTCAGATTCCCTTTAAAAACATTTACATTTCTGCTCTTCCTCTGGGGACTGTCTGTTTCTCTAATAAATAGAACATGCGCCACTGCTCTTGCCTGACCCTAGAGCAACACTGGGGGGCGGGGGGAGTCTTAGGACGTCCTGGCTGCTGCCATTCCTGTCCATGGAGGCCCGTGGTCCAACCTATCCCTTCCACGCTGCCCTGACCCCCATATCATTGTCTGATCCCTCTCCCAGGAGCCGGGGACCATTCTGTGCCCTCCCCCTCATTAAATCGGTGGCCATCACACTCGGGAGCAGAGACAGAGGCAGCTGCCCGGCTTCCCAGCCCCGAGTGGGCCCAAGGGGTTGATTAGCATATTGTTGTGAGGGAAGGTCTGGAGTAATCCTTTTTCCTATTGACACTGAGTAACCTCACCTGAAGCCCGCCCCCACTCCAGGGTGCCAAAGCAGCCCGAGAACCCTCGGATTCCCTCCCCGCGCCCCTCCTCCTCCCTCCTTCCCCTCTCCCTCACTCTCTCCAGCCTCCTCTCCAGCCTTTTACAAAAAATGCAAACACAGAGGTTGCCAGGGAAGAGCTCATCCTCCCAACCTCCTCCTCAGGCCAAGGCCCCAGCCTCCCTTACAGCTGGGGGTGCCTTCACCAACCAATGCTAGGCTCCTGCCTGGAAAGCCACCAGAATGACAAATCTTTGGACAAATTACTGATTTCTCATCTAATTTACATCCAATTAGTGTGAGTGAAATGAATCATGTGGTCAGCCCCTCAGGGGGAACATTGAGATAACAAATGCCCCGGGCTTCTTTCCTGGGGAACTGACGGGCCCTGGGGGAAGTCCATGATTTACCCCCGGGTCAGAGGCCCCCTCCCTTCCCCCAGGCAGGTTATCCAACCCATAGATCAACCCTGCCCCCTCCCTGCAGCCCCGACCGGCCAGTAAAAAAAAAAAAAAAAAAAAAAAAATGGGGTGGGTGAAAACCAGATCTGGGTTGAGCCCCCCAGATTTAGAATGCAGCAATAGGGTCTTGGAGCAAGTGGCACATTCTGAACTGGTGGCCATCGAGCACAGATTCTTCGACCTTGGGAGACAGGCAGTCCCAGGCTCTGGTGATCCAAGCACTGTTGCCACTCACCACACGCCAGGCCCTGTGTTCAGTACCTAACCCCCATGATATGGCCTCCACTTGACAGGAAGGGAAACTGAGACTCAGACAGGGCTCCCCCAAGCTTCTCTAGCCAGGAAGGTCAAGGCTGAACACTGGTCGGATGATGCCAGAGTCCAGGAACTTGACCATTGTGGTCTGTCTGCTCCATCCACTTGCAGAGAAGGGTGAGGCTGAGGAGGGTGGGGGAAATACCTGCCCGAGGTCTCAGAGCCAGCTTTGGCAGAGAGGGATGGCCACAGCAGGCATTTCCTCTGCGTGTAGCCAGGCTGCACCTGGGACTCCTGGGAGTGGAAAGCACTGTTCCAGGGTAAAAGTGGATGGATTATCCAAGGCCATCCCCACCCAGAGGAGAACCAGAGACCCATACACACACACACACACACACACCTTCCCGCGACTGGGTCACCGCTCCTGTCTTCCTGCCCGAGGAGCAGCAGACGGAACTCAGCAATGTTTTTCCAAAACAAGAAAGATGACTTTCCACAACCATTTGAAGTGGGAAGACAGGGGCGAGCGGGCAGGGCGGGGTGGGGGGCACGGGTTTCTTGTCTGAACAGTGCAGTAGCTGCATGTTTGGGATGAGTTTGATCTTCCTGTGTAAACTTGTTTCTAGTCTGCTATTTAAAACCTGGCATATGGATGGGATCTCAGCTCCCAGTACTGGCAGTCCTTAACATTCACAGCGACTAAATAAAAAGGGAATTTTAAAAACCAAATGCAGTTTTACCCCAGAACGAGGCAAAGAGAAAACTACTAAGAAGTTAACAACTCCTGAACTTGAGCCCAGCCAACCCTCTAAATGTGGGGGCCTCTGCAATGCGGTACTGGGTGAGGAGCAAGGGAACTGACATTTTCTGAGCATCTCATGCAGGTCTCGCTTTCTGAGCTGGGGTCTCAATCCCAGGATTAGAGTTAGGGTTAGGGTGAAGGTTAGGGGCAGGCTTTCACAGCAAGTCACTAGGGTTTGAAGCCCAGCTCTGTCACTCACTACCTGGGTGACCTTGCAAAAGTTCTTAACTTCTCTGAGCATCCTCAGCTGGAATGGACCTAACTCACAAAGATGTAAAAATGATGAGAGCCATGTCTGTAGCCGTGCAGCAGGATGCTCACGGCACGTACTAAGTGTGCACAAGCCCACTGCCGTTTTTATCTGCCTGGGGGAATGAGGATTATTTTCTCCATTTTTCAGTTTCCGAGGTTGCAGAAGATGCTGGGTGCATGGGAGGGGGTGTCCGATCCATCTCTTTCAAGGGTGGAAAGTAACCTGTAGTCCTAGCAATGTGGCGAGTGGAGTGGGAAGAGAGGCCTAGGATGGGCAGGAAATGAGAGTATTGAAATCTGCAGAGAAGGAAGCAGGGTCATAGGGGTGGGTGACTCGGGTCACTACAGGCAGGAGTGGAGAAACGAGGCACCTAGGGGAGCAATCAGGCTGATTCCTCCATGGGCCCCCAGTAAAAACAGCAATTATTAAGTATTTTGCATGCACCCAGCTCTGCCCTAAATGCTTTAGAAGTTCCGGGATGTTTGGGGGATTTTTTGTTTGTTTGTTTGTTTGTTTCACTTAAATCTCAAAATGGCTCATTGAAGTGGTTATTATTTTCAAATGGGTTCAGACAAATAAAAACCAAATTTATGCAGCTCATTAGGCAAGGAGTAAACCAGCGGTGAGGCCCCAGTCTACTGCCTCTGAGAGCACAGATCTTGGCACCAGGGGGCATCCTGTGGCCGAGAAGGAAGAACTGCACCCGAGAGAGAGCAGAAAGAGCCCCTTGGGCCCAAGTAGGTAATCAAGTCAGCTATAAGCCTGAGGCTGGCTCCTTGGGACAGAGGCCCCTAAGACCCATCTGGGATTTCTTACACAGCCCCCTGACAATCAGACTAAGCCACTTGACCAACCAGCAAGAAACCATGCCCTGACCACCCTACAGAGGGAACCACCATTCCCCAGATGTGTGACCAGTTTCCTGATCTATAAATGGGGAGCTCATGAAAGCTACAGAGTTGTTAATGAGGATGAAGAATGCAGCCAGAACCCTACCAACGAGGAGACTGAGGTTCAAAGTGGTGGGAGTGCTTGTCCCACTGAGCAGCAGCAGAGACAGAAAGCAAAAATGCTTAATTTGAGCACTGCTTAGTCAACAGCTCTGTAAATGGGGCTGTGGGTGTTGCTGGGGGGAATCGTCTGGCTGCCTGTGTGGGGAATCCAGTCATCTGAGGACCAAGACCCATGTCTTAGGTTATCTTTGGCTCACTTGTCCCCAGACACATGGAACTTCCCTGCTTCTCAGGGGCTGCCTCCCCGCCACATCCCATTGCAGCTCCGGTTTCTCCAGAGCATCCCTTGGGAGGAAGAACTGTATCCTGATGCAGAGATCTGCCCCAGGCACTGAGGACTCGCGGGCTCCCAGCTCCTGCCTCGGAGCCTGCCACTGTTAAGACTTATGGCTGCCTCATCTCTCCCCCTCGCTGGGTCTGGCTACATCACTTATCTCTCCGACGCTGACCTGCCAGCAGCTGCAGGAGGCTCTCTCCGGTAAGATTTGATTAATGAGGTTCAGCAGCAACAAATCAGTCTTATGGAGCAGCCCTCCCCTCTCGGGGACACACTCTCACAACACCCGCTGCATACAAACCGCCCCGCGGGTGTGGGGCGGCTCCCAGGTCTGCCAGTCAGCAGCCCCAGGCTCTGCACCCCAGTTCCAGCTCCAAGGCTCAGACCCCACTGGAGCTCAGGGCCCATCCTCCAGCGCATACTGCGCCCCACACTTGTTTTGTACCCTTCTCTTTATGAGAATCAGAGAGAATTCTTTTAACAGTGCACATGATAATAGCTACTATTTGTGGGTTCACCATATGCAAGGCACTTCACAGCTTATTTGATCACCAAGCCCATAGCATGAGGATATATTATCCCCTTATTACAGATGAGGAAACTGAGGAGTGAGTGGACAGGTTGAACTTGAACTTCTGGATTCTGGCCTTTACACTGCTTCACGTGATTGAAGTCTTGATAATCTTTGGAAATACGGTGAAAGGCATGTTCTTCTTGGAAAAAAAATGTGTGTACTATACACACGTTGCAATATAACTTAGCCTATGCACCTGAAACTCCACCCACAGTCCTGAGGACCCCCCACTCACACTCACTGTGAAAAGAGCCTATCCTACTCGGTGTCAAATGCACCAAACCCAAGACCTGCTTCCCGATCTCATTGACTCGCTATCCTTTGCAAAGTTCACGCCATGGGAGAGTAGAACAGCTTTCCTCCCCGAGTTCCCAACCGCTCTGTGTGCATCACCCACCCCAGCCCTTTCCTTGCCCCAACTGTTTTATTGGAACTGTTTGTTTCTCCAGCAGTTACAGGAAGCCCATGGCACATTGTGGTCCATCTACTTTGCAGCATAATCGGCACATCATTCAAGTGCATGTCCCTCCCACCATTGGTGACCCCATGTCACCTTCTTGGGAACCTTTCTCAAGTGGGCATCCTACTCGCTTGTCCAGCCCCAGAACACGCACCTGCTCTTGCCCCCAGACTGCCAGACCTTGATCCACCCCTTCCTTGCAAGCTGAAAGGGCTGCAGATCTCCCCTTTCCATTCCCCTCTTTACCTTCCCCAAAGCCCTCACATCCCAGAAACATTTGTCAGGGATTTGCCAATAGTCCCTTTTTCATCTGCTGGGGCAAGAGTCATCTTTGCATATAGATGTTTTGTAATAGATGCTGCATTGATTATGTAAAGTTCTTTTGGGAATCGCCTGACTATTTCTGGGTCCTTACTGACCAGGTCCACCTCCAACATACATCTCACATCTCCTGGGTCAGCAGTGCCGAGTTGCCTGAGCCACTGGCCGGGGGGAAAATGGTGCAGGCCCAGGTGTGGTAGGGACTTTACCCATCCCAGAGGGATCTGCAAGGCCAATTCTGCTATGGCTGGGCTGGCTGAGGAATGGCCGTTTAATCTGAGTATGTTCCTCAGCCGGAAATTAAAATCACCCTGGTGATGCACATTTTTTATACTTTGCAGTGTACAAAGCAAAACACACTCTTCTGGTAGCTCATCCTGTCCTCACAACATGCCTGAGTGGGAGAGGTTATAGCTGTACCCACTTTACAGAGAAGGAAAGTATGGTGTGGAGAAGGAACTTGCCCAAGATGGTGTAGCTCACGTGTGGCAATTACAATCCTGGAGTCCAGCTCGTGGGATTGTGAGATCTGTGCTTTTTCTCTTACATCATTTTGTTTAAAAGCTCATTTTGGGAGAAGGGCATTTACCAAGTGCTCTCAGATTTTCCCCCAAGTCTCAGTCCTCCAGGAACATGGGGAGAATAGCACAGGTTATGTGCAACTGTGCTTCTTAGGATGAGAAGACCAGGTGGACAATCATTTGTAGATTATTTGAGGATGACTATAACATAAATACTTTAACAGATGTGCCCAGCCCCCTCCTAAGCTCAAAACAAACCCCAAGTTTTTGGCATTGTTCTCTCCCCAGGGAATGGCCCTTGGGTTAGTGTGTAAGTCACCCAGAAGAGGGAGCTAATCATTTTGGAGGTGTGGGATGTGGACACAGAAGGTCAGTGTCAGATCAACAGCCTAGGTGACAGAAGTAGAAGGGGGTTCCTATGGAAGCCTGCACCTCCTGTCACTGGGTTCAGGGAGCTTCCTGGGACATCAAAGAAGCTCTGCAGGGATGCTGAAGATCTGTCGTCTCTGGCAGCAGACCCTTGGGTGGGGTCTGAAGGCACAGTGACCCCTTGTCTCTTCCTCTAGCCAACTTCCATCCACTGGACGGCTGAGGTCCCAGGAGACCCCCTGGTTGAGTGGCTCACAGAGAGACTTAGTGCTGCCTCCCCTAATCCCATCGTGGCTTTGGCACTTGCTAGCTTCCAAGAGCACAGAACACTTTAAAAATGGTTCCTACAGCAATGCAGAACATGAGCTATGGGAGAGAGACAAGGTCAAGTGGAGTTGGTGGGGTATCCGGTATGCCCAAGCCAGAGGCAGCAGAACTCCCTCTGTGCCTGCTCAATGGCTGGTATTCCCTGCGGTAACTCCGGAGCTTCCCCTGGAGCTTCCTGCTCTGGCTTCTACCTGAACTTGGCATCCCCATGTGCCAATTAGAGTCACACCTCCCATTTAACCAGAAGCACATTTTCCAGCTTGTTCCTCCACCAGGCTGGGCTCCAAATGCCTCTTGTGGTTGTTTCCCGAAATCAAATCCAACCTCAAAGCATGAAGATTTGCCATTATTAAAGACGAGCAAAAGCATATGCCCCAGGCTCTGGAGAGAATTTCTAATGAGGATTCCAAAGATCACAGCCGACTCATGAGCTCTTGGAAGCCGATGGGCCCTTAACAGTCATGAGCCCTCTAATTACGCTCCCTGCACATCCCAGCTGTACCCACCGCTATGCCTGCGCCGCACTGCTCCCACGACAGTCGTCTCTGTGATGTAGAGATGGTGTTTAAAGCCAGCGTATAAAGGGGGAAAACCAGGCATGGTCAAAATTACCCTTACAAATCCCTTAGGAGGGAGGCCAGTATCCCACCTCTCAGCCAGTCCAACACGGCGGGGGTTCTCCCTCAGTGTTGGAACAAATCACTTTTCTTTGGGTTAAGCACCAGATGAGGCTGTTGGCTTGATTTGAGGGTCCATGTGACATAAAAGATGCGTGTCTGGGAACACTGGAATCACCCTCAGGGCGATACTCACAGGAAAGAGGCACAGAGAACTCAAAAGCCACTCGGGAAACAGCAGGATCCATCTTCTGTCTCATGCTTGTCCCTTGAGTGAAACAGGGAGTCATATCCCCTACCTTATTTTTCAGACACACTCTTTATTCTTGTTATTATTATGCTGTATGCATATGCGTGGCAGAATTCAAATATATGAAGTGTGATCTCCTGGAAGTACATCCGGGCATCACGTGTGTTGACACCCTGCAAGGCTAATTCTGCATCCTAAATGCCACTTCTTCCAGGAGGCACTCTCTGACTGCCTATGCTAGAAGTGGTACAGAACCTCCTTTGTGCCCATCTGATGTCAGATGCCACCCCTGCCTCCTAACCTAGTAACTATGTGTATATCTTACCTCCCCAAATGGGTCAGGGTCCTCATGTGTTTCACCTTGGGGTCCCTCTAGCACTCGGTTCGGTGTCTCCCATACGTCCCTAATTGATAATCATTGATTCAAAGACCAGGTATATGGATGAATGAATTTCCAATAGTGCTCATCTTGGGACATGGGAACGGCTCTATCTTGCTGACACAGAAGTGCTGTACCCCAGGATTTCAGGTAGACTAGGTCAAGGACCCACAGATTCTATAACTCTGGGGAATATCTCCATGCCTCTTCCCTTCCCTGCCTCCTCCTGGCTGCCCTTCCTGACCAGCTTCCTCCTGTTCTGATGCAACATGCAGAGACGTCCACAAGGCAATGAGTGCAGAAGCCTGGCCCCAGAGCCCTCCAGGTAGGAAGGGCTGGCAGCAGCATGCCCATTTCATCAGGAGGACACTGAGCCTCAAGGAGGCACTTGTCAGCTCACAGTCATATGACTAACGAATAGCAGGGCCTGGATTGGTGATTGCCAGCTGTGCTCCTGCCCCCGCCTTCTATTTACTCACACTACCTCTGGGCAGGGGTGCCATTCTGGTCATAATATGCATCCAGATACTGTAGTGAGCCCCATTCCTGCCAGACCAATGAGAGGCCAGTGGATAGTGTCCTGGTAACTCCAGTCCCATGTTATGCTGTCAGTAGCACCAAATGTCCCATTGCAAATGCCAAGTCCTCTGTCCCCTTTACAGGATCCCTTGGGGGTTCTGGGGCTTCTGTTTCCTTCCATGACCCAGGTATGTGGCTCTGTACCAAACACCACTGGCTGGGTCCCCTACCTTCCTCCTTCTTGCCCATTTCCCTGTGGCCCAGGACTGTCTCCACTCCTCCAGAGGGATGGAACTAACACATGTGGATTCAAATCCTAGCTCAACTGGGTACTTGCTGATCATTGACAAGTTACTAAAGTGCTCTGAGCTTAGTTTCTTCCTCTGTAAAACTACGATGACAACACCCACATCAAAGTTTTGCTGACTTGAAGTCAACGGCCTAGAAGTAACTGGAGTCTTGGCTCAGACCTCTTTTAGCTGGAATTCAGAATAATGTGGGGGCATGCCACACAGCAAGCAAGGGCAACTCAGACCAGGGTTCCACTCCTAGATTCTGCACTTACTCACTTGCTGTGTGACTCTGGGAAATTTACTCAGTGTCTCAGCTTCAAATTCCTTACCAGTAAAATAGGGATAAAAATAGTAACTAACCCATGGGGCTGCTTTGCAATGAAAGGAAATAACTCACATTAACAGCTTAGCACAGTGTCTGGCACTTAATCAGGACTCAATAAATGTGATCCATTAATTATTAGCCATTATTAATTATGTCAGCGACTGGTAGAAAGAGCTGATTTGCATGAGGTTTTATCTACAAGGATGGGAAAGTAAAAAAGATATTTGTCTCCAGTATTGGTCCTCGGGGCTGTCTGGTATCTAAGCCCTAACGAGGGAGTGAGCAGAAGACAGGAGGGATGGGAAGGAGCCGTTTTCAGGTACCAGGTTACAAAGACGGTTTAGGACAGTGACCTACCCAGGAAATGTAAGCTATCTACTTACTGAGCAGCTACTATGGTCCCAGGACCAGGCTCAGGATCAAGTGGCAAACAAGACACATAGCCCTGCCTTCAGGGCTATGTCAGACTAGTAGCACTTCTGGGTCTATACCTTGGGGGCACCTTCCTGGGGGTGTTCCAACAGTAGCAGGAGGGTGACATGCCAGCCTTTCCAGTTCCATGATTCAGATATCTGTGGAAAAGTCTAGAAAAACAGAATGTTGGAGAGCAATGATCCATCTCACAGAAGACGCCCCAGGATGCTTGCAGCAAGAACAGGTGAGACTGGAGGAACAGGTGTTATGCAGGAGAAAACCTGAGAGAGTGCATTTAGGGCTACTACTATTGAGGGGTCACATCATTCCTTAATGTTAGTGAAACTTGAGGAAATCAAGGATCCCACTGTGGTACACCTCCTGCCACATCCAGAAAGGATGGCTTATGCCCCTCGTGGGGCCTCCCAGATTCAGACTCACCTGACACCATGGCTCCACTATTTATTCTGCACACAGTTTGCAGGACACAGCCAGCACTCAGCTTTCTACGCGGTACACAGGGACATACCTCACTGCACCTAGGAGACACACACCTCATAGGTCCTCCACCAGCCGGGAAACCTCTTCCACCCACATACTTCACCCACCTCTGCTCTCTCTCTTCCTCTTTTTCTAGCACCCAAATGGGCTTCGGGGGCTGGACAGAGCTGGACTCGGCCACTTACCAGGTATGACTTGGGATAGTCAGCAAACTCTTTGAGCTTCCCTTTCTCGTTCCTATCAAACAGGAATAGCAAGAGTCCCTCCCTCACAAAGCTGCAGCGACGATGGGAGGCGCTCCGCTCATCAAGCAATCTACTTATTGAGATAACATCAATGACCCTACCTGGCATGGATCAGGTGTTTAAGACACGTAGGTCACGTACTCCGCACCCCTGCACTCAATGAATCCTGTAGGACCCTGAGCTGCCTGACCCTAGCCTGGAAGACCACCTCCCAGGCCCTGACACCTCAAAGTCCCCACCACTGGCCTGCCTCCTCTCTGCATCCCTGTCAGAAGGTCCCACGGAGGCAGTTAGGCCCGCAAATGTCCTGGGAGCCTGAGCCACCCAGGCACTGCGGGGGAGGGGGGGGGAGGGTCAGGATCAGCTCTGAGGGTGGGGGCTGGGCGGGCAAGAGGTGCTCCTCCCCTCCTGCCCCCGCAGCAGGACCCTTGTGCTCCTGGGTCCACTTGAGACTCCACTCGAGGCTGCCTCTCCTCCTCCCCCCCATCGCTCCTCTGCAGCCTTTATTATCTCAACTACTTTAAGAGACTTCTCTCCCCCCTCCCCTCCACTCCTCTGATGCTAATCTCTCTCCATAAATCATACCCTCTAATCTTTTCATCACCTTTCTCTGATTAAAGCAGCCTCGGGGGTTGGGAGCCCCAATCCTCGGTGACTAAAGCGCTTTGATGTCCAAAGACGTCCCGGAGGCGGCGGGCTGGCTGGCGATGAGGCCTCGCCCACCACGTGCAGCAGCCTGGCGCAAGCGCCGTCTAGGCGGACACGGTCCCGAGCTGTCCTGGGCTGCCGGCACAGCCCGGCACCTCGAGGATTTCACAGATCTCTTCATGAATATTTCTCACTACATACTGGATGTCATTATTCTATTGAGAATCAATTAGCCCAAATGTTGTTATGACAGCTACAGAAAAATGATATTTTTAGCTTTGCTTTATGCTGCTCTGTCTCTGCACAGAATTATTGAAAACCTTAAAACTAATCTAGTGGTGACATGGGCCTTCGTGGCAAGCTGAGGAACGATTGATCTGGGAAGGTGGAATTGTGGGAAGTGCGGAGCTTTTCTCAATGAAGTGGGAGCCCTCCCAAATGGCTTTCAGGAGGGTAGGCAGAGCTGGACCCTGAGCCAGCTCGGTAACCAGTCGGATCCTCAGTGTTTGCATAGGTAAAATGGTAGCACCAGTCCTCCCTACCTTTGGTGTTTTATGCAACAATTCATGAAATGCACTTAGCAAGTGTGTGGTCCTTCACCGGGGAGTGGCTCTATTGCCAGTGGCTGACAGGGAGGCCCCAAGCAAGGTTTCCTGGGTTTGAGACTCAGCTGTGACGCTTTGTAGGTGTGTTACCTGGGATTGGCCACTTGCCTTCTCTGTGCCTCAGTTTTTATCAAGCGTGACAGGGATGAATCATACCTAATATTGTATCAACTGGGCTAATAAAGTAAACCACTGAAACACCCAGCCTGGCTTCAAAGCGTTCCATCATTATCATCTGCTATCCACCTTTGTTCATCCCAACCCCTTCCCATCCTAGCAAGTTCAAATCCTCCTGACAATCAAATCTGGCTCAGATGTCACCTCCACCACTACTCCAGACAGACTGAGATTGAGATTCTGGTTCCAATAATCATGGGTGACTTTGAAGAAAGCATTTAACCTCTTTGCCTTTATTCCTCTTTGGTAGAAGAGGGATAAAAGTTGCCTTATTCATATAGGGGCTGGCCCGGTCACCTCTGGCCCCTGTGTGGTGCTGAAGCTGGGTTAGCAAGTCCTCATCCAAATGCCAGCTCTCCTCGCAGTCGCTCCTTTAAACACCTGCACGCTCTCCCGCCTCCAGGAGCAGTTTTACAGATGTATAGTAAACAAGGAAGCTGTTTTATGACAAAAAAGCAGGGGGAGTTACCCTTGAGCTGGAAACCCTTGGGGAGAGGCAGTTCCAGGATGCCCCCCTGCAGCCGCATACTCTGCCAAGGCTAGAGCTGGGTCAGAGAAAAGGAGCCCTCAGAACACCTTTGCTCCCAGCCACATCCTGCCCCACTCTCCTGTCCAGTGGGTTTTGTCCACTGGAGTTTAACAGCACCTGATGGCTGACATCTTTCAGCAGGGAAAGGGTCAGAGGAGCAGGCTGGCAGAGCACCCCAGGGACCCCCAGAGTGCCCTGTATCCTAGGCTGGCCACCTGGCTCTCTGCCTGAATAAATTCCTACAGTGCTCCAAGGCTCAGCGTTCACCTGCCCTTATTATACAGCCTCCCGGTCCTTTCATTTGGGATTACCTTCGCCCTCCTGCCCCTGTCCCCACATTGCACTCTTTCTGGTTACTGCTGTGATGCTTGTCATAGTCACCACCTCTGACTTCAGCTCCTTATGCACAGGGCTGGAACAGCAAGCAAGCAAGCAGTGACAGAAGACCCCTTTCTTTCTGTCTTTCTTTCTTTCTTTCTTTCTTTCTTTCTTTCTTTCTTTCTTTCTTTTTTGGTTGTCAGTGGATCTTTATTTTATTTATTTATATGTGGTGCTGAGAATGAAACCCAGGGCCTCACCCATGCTAGGCAAGTGCTCTACCACTGAGCCACAACCCCAGCCACAAGATCCATTTCTAATGCTTGAAGCATTTACCCTCCTTGTCTCAGCACCCACTGAATCCTGGGCACAGTTAACCTTCCTGGAGTCTGCCCCACCCAGTGTTACCCATTGATCTCTGAAATAGCACCCTTCCCAACCCTGTGTCCAGGGTCACCTTGTACAGTTGTGTAAATTGTGTACTGCATAACTCCCTGATGCCATTCACATAGCCCATGATGTGAATGATGCCCTCTGAGTTTTGTGCCATGTTGGCCTTGCCTGTCATCGGAACCTTAAAAGAACTTTCCTTCATTGCTTCTAGGTGCGCTGACTTCTGAAAGGCTCACCCCAGACACACATATTGACTCCTCTATATACTCCACTCAGTAATTTCATGCCATAAAAATATTTTGAGAACATTTTTATAATTTGACTTTTGAAATGATTTGGCTATGAGCAAATGATTTATCTTCAGCTATGATTTCTCAGCAATCATTGAGTATTCTTCAGGATTGAGAAAAGAAAAATCAAATCTGCAGACTGATTTCAATTGTCAAGCAGTTTCTATGCATTTAGCCCCTAACGAAGTTGATCTAATAGTTGGTTTATAGACATCTCATTAAACACCTTCTCCTTTCTTACATTTGTCTTGCAGTTTTCTTTTTGCATTTCAGAGTCAATAATTTCTTCCAAAATCAAATATTTTCATGGGCCTCAAGCATGAGCAAATTCTTTTTCTATTCTATCCCCCTTCCCCCAAATGACAGAGGCCAATCTGTAACTTTTAAAGACACATTACTGAGGAGTTTGTGATAAGCAGGTAGTTAAAAGCCCTCATTTATTCCTACAGTCTGAGCACACCTCATAATAGTGCTCCTCTTGCTTCTTAGGGGTGCCAAGTGTAAGGTCACTGTGTAATGAAGAACAGGTACCCTAGGGACAAGGCTGGCCCTGGGCACAGACCTGCCCCAGCACCTCCTTCAGGACAGGCTCTGGGCCTTTCTCCTGGCTGGTCTCCACATGGTCCAGGGACCCTCACCCTCCACCCACCCACCCCCACCTTGAGGAATATTCTAGGCATCTCCACACCACAGGGTCCAGAACAAACTACCCTCAGCAGCTCAGACAGAAAGTCTTTTTCTCATCCCCAACTAAGGCCTGCTTACCAAAGTCCTCATTTCCTGCAGCAGGAATGACATCTTTCTTAGAAGGCTGACAATGGACATTTTCATTTCCTTTTGTGAAAACCCCACTCCCATCCATAAGGGTGTGCTCTGGCCCTCTGACCCCAACCATACAATCACAAAATAGTTCCACATTGATACACATCCCAGAGTCTCAATCTACATATCTTTAAATCTTAAATCTTTTGTGGAACAAGGCAGAATATCAATTAATCAACCAATCAATTTCTCTTTTTAGCACCAATCAGATTGTAGTATGATTGTATCCATGAGTCCCCCTCCCTGGACTGTGACCTCCTGTGGAGGGATGTGGGTGCCTTGCTCATCTCTGCATCCCCAGTGCCTCAACCTGGCGCACAGCAATGCTGTCCAAGGGATGTCATGAATAACCATGACAGCAATTTTCTGTTCAGCTGTGAGCTCCTTAAGCACAAAGATTGTGCTTGCTCATTTCTGCCAACACCATAGTATATACTGGCCCCCGGCAGAGGCTCACTGGAGGCACAGGTTCCCGAAAAGTTTGGATAGAAAGAAGGAAGGGAGGGAGAGAGGGAAGGAGGGAGGGAGGGGGATGTTAGGTGGATGGTTTCATGGATGGTCAGAGGCATGCTTAGCTGGATGGATACTTAGCCTGAGAGACTGGGGTCCAGGAAAAAGAGCTACTTTGACCCCTGTTTCATTCAACTTTTTTTTGTTTTGTTTTGGGGTTTTTTGGTGCTGGGGATTGAACCCAGGGCTGTATCCCCAGCCCTCATTCAACTCTTACATCACTGTGACTAAAATACCTGACAAAAAAATCTTAGATGAGGGAAAGTTTATCGAGGACTCAGGGTTTCAGAGGTCTCAGTCCTTGATCAGCTGACTTCATAGCTCTGGGGGTGGAGGGTGAGGCAGAGAAAAGCAGCTGGGTATGGAACAGCCAGGGAGCAGGAGGGGGGGGACACAGGAAGATGCACCCTTCCAGGCCACGCCCCCAGATGTACCACCTCCTCCAGCCACACCCCACCTGCCTCTAGTTACCACCCAGTCTTCAAACCTGGGTGGAAGGATTAGGTTCCAGCTCTCTTGATCTAATCATTTCACCTTCAAACATTCTTGTCTTAACAGGAGCTTTGGGGAAGGACAACTCATATCCAAAGCGTAACACCTCCTAATAGTTTTTCAATTCTGAGCTCCAATTCCTGTGAGGTCTGACTACCCAGTGGTTCCTATCCTTGGTTCCCAAGACAATTTTATGTATCTCTACAAAAAAACACCTCTCCATGTGAAGCAGTTTGAGGAGACTGGTTTCTTTAAACCAAAAGACCCTAACTCACACAGGTACCCTCCTCCCTGATGGAGTGGGAGTGAAGGGGAATGAGCACCACCTCTGGAGTGTCCCACAGGTGGGTCTTGGGAAGCATGGCATACTTGTTCATCTTGATGTCTTCCCAAGACACGCTGCAAGGCTGGGCTGGTTATGAGTGAGCTTGGCTCAGTTGAGTTTAATGAGCTTATTCTGGGAGTATAGGTCTGTGCCAAAGGTTGGGTGAACTTTTATGAACAATTGGCTGTTGGCTTGAAGCAGTCCACCCAAATCCAGCTTCACCTCCGACAGCTGCTGTGTCATCGTGGGTAGTCACTGACTGCTCTGGCCCTCGGTGCTCCTGTAAAATGTGAACTTGGAAGGAAATTGTCAAGTCTTTCCTGCTTTAACATTTTGAGTTCATGTGACTTGCCCAAGGTCACCTGTATAACCCACTCTAAAAGAGTCTTTTGAGTGGGATAACAAGTTTTAACTCACCTATACTGATGCCCACTCCTTTGGCAGCTTCCACACAAGCATCAAGTACATGGTGTAATTTTTATCATTTTTCACATATTCCCCTAACATGTTCTTCCTGGCACCCAGAATTCCTTCCCCATTTCCCCATAGTTCAATCCAGTCCATCTATTTGGGTCTAAGCCAGACCTCTCCTCCAGGGTGCTTTTCTTGTTCACTATTCTGGAAGAAGATTTCTCCTTCCTGGTGCCTCCTGTCCTGTGTTTTAGCAGATCCCATCTCCTTGCTGGGGGGTGGGGTGGGATCTGATTGCCTCTGCAGGATGGGGACAGAGAGGGGCTTTCTCAGGGCTCTGCACCCAGTAGACATTACTGAACCTTTAATGGTACAGATGGCCAGAGAGTTATTTGATGATATTGTAGGAGAGCTTGTGAATTTTTTTTAAAAGATCACAAAACAACCAGTAATTAATATATATATATATATATATATATATATATATATATATGCCATAACTGTGTTCTGAAATGTATCTGAAGAAGTGTGGGGAGGTGTGTGTGTGCCCAGGACATTTGTTCATGGCAGTAGGATTCAGAGTGACTATTCATTTTCTTCTTTCAGCATATCTGTATTTCTCAATGTTCCAGAATAAGCGTGTATTATTCTTGGGATGGGAAAAAGAGAAAAGCTATTTAAAAATAAATAAGTAAATGTTTGTTTAGTGAATGAAAGTATGAGGCTCTAGTGTGTTACATGAGACTAATTTGGAGCTGGATCTTGTAGCAGAAGCCATCCCCTGCCAGCCAAGTCTCCCTCACCGCACTGCCATTGCCAACGGAACCCGTGTGCTTCTAGCTGTGGAACTGTGCCTACGGGGTTTGCAGTGAGCCCTGTGGTTCAGCAGGAATCATGGAGTCCTGCTTTTCCTAACAGCAATGATCACAACCCCTCCGTGTTCACAGCACTTTTTAGTTTGCAAAGGATTTTTAGACGCCCTTTCTCATTTGCTCCTTACAATCCAGCAAAGCAGGTGTTAATGCCTTTTGGTCACCAATGTGGAACCTGGAGTCTAGGCAGACTAACTGAGGAGGTGGAGGTCAAGGTCACACAGCTAGTAAGGAAGCCAGGACCAGGACTCCTGCCTTCCACTCAAGCCAGATCCTCTTCCTCCAGCACCAACAAATCTCCTGGTGCACAGATTAGACATGTCGTGTGGGGTAACCATCTAGGCCCCCACATTCTGCATGCATTGAGTGGTCAGTGTTCAGGAAGGCAGGTGTGAGGAATGGGAACTTTCTGCCTGGAGTCTGCAATGATCAGGTGTGCTCCAAGGAAGGGCCTCTCAAGAGCAAACCCTTCTTTGGCGATTGTGTCTACGCCATAGCTGGCCCATGTGATCACTGTCATGGTGGTTGGCTCCTATGTCCCATGCGATAGCTGTGCTCATGGAAGTCTGGGGGAGTGGCATTTCTAGCCCAGACACAGTCAGTGTCCCCTTGGGGGGACCCATCCCTCTGCACTGCTACTGGGGGGAGGCACAGTAGTGGCCTCTAAAGCTGGGGTTGCTCATGACTGTGGTTCCTAGGGGGGAAAAGAAAGAAAGAAAGAACCAACCAAGCCTCCCCCCCCAAAAAAAAAACACCCTCTGACCTCAGAAATCACACATCTTCAGAAATGTCCCATTTGGTGCCAAAAGGCCAATTCTTCTTCCACTCCCTCACAGACCTCATGCAGATTCATTGAGAGGTGTCTAAAAATTAATTACAGTTTCTTTATAAAGTATAATTATGATAAAAAATACAAAGTGCTAGAGAATATATTAAATATTGAGTTTGTATATAACTTCCAAATAAAACTCTTTCCAATGTTTTAATGAGAAATTGGAGTTTGCTTCTAGAAACATATTTTTTAATATCAGGTTTTATACTGGAAATGATTACACAATTGATCAAATGACTGTACAGAAATAATCAAAACTTTTAATGAGGATCCTTTCAAATTCTTGATAGGCTCCATCAATGAAAAGCTCACAAATGATAAAATACTCAAATTCATTTTTAGACAAATATGTAACACAATGATTAAAATTATATTTACAGAATATAAAAGATCTGCTCTTTATTGACAAAACTAATGTTAGAATTTCTTGTACTAAAGAAAATGAGTGTAGGGCCAATCGAACTTGTCTGCACAGAGTAGTTCAAAATCACAACACAGCTCTTATCTGCAGACCGGAAATGCAGCGTTAGAATGGTCAGTCTGCAGGGATCCCAGATGCCTCTAAAGGGGCAAACCAGGTGAAAGAGGGTATGGAAAGAGTTCCAGGCCTACTTCTGGAGCTTCACCCCCACTTCCACTTTCTTGAGTCCATCCTAGGCTGGGAACAACATGGACACCAGCCAGCCAGGAGCCCCTTGTTCACTATGAACATTATGTGCACCTCATATGTGCAGGAAGAGAGCACTCCTTGACCATATCCAGTCCATTTCAGCAAAGCAAAAGTGCCAGATGCCATTCATCCTGCAGGCCACTTGCAGGAATCTTAGGGTGCCACACACCCAGCCCCCAGAACCCCTGCAAGGAGCCAGAGCCCAAGTTGCTTCCAGATAATCAGCCCAAGAGTTCCAAATGACCCTGGTGGCTGTGAGTGTGGGTGGAGATGAGGCTTCAGTATTTCTTGGCCCATCAGGTAGGAAGATCTGGCTTGGAGGTGCCATCTGCAGAGAAAGGCTGGAAGGTCCGGATTTTCCAGAAAGGAGTCTCAGCCAGCTTTGGAGCACTAGTGGAGCGCTGTGACTGGGAGAAGGGGAAACCAATAGCAAACTGGGCTGGAGAACAGAGTTCCCGCCACTAGAACCTGGAATGTTCTCCTGCATTGATTGTCCCAAAACCCAAATGCATAAGGGAGGTTTGGCCCAGGTAGAACCGGAGCACCCTTCCTCTCTATTCTTTCAGGTCTCCATGGACCTTTTGATAGGACCTGATGAGTACACAGCGTCCAGTGATCAGGCCCAAACCACCAACAAGGCATCTACTATGAGATGCATCCTTATTGCCTCGGTTGAAGGAGAGGACAGAGAGAGAAAGCCATTGGGAGAAGCAGAGAAACAGAAGTCAAGGCGGAGATGGGAAGAGAGACAGAGCTAGACTTGGGGAGACAGACAGCTGGGGAAGGGCAGAAAGGGGAGAGAGCAGAGAGGTGGAGCGAAGGGGAGGAAAACAGATGTGAAGAACCTTGAGGGAGAGCGTGACCCGGTGCAGGGGGGAGCGGGAGAGCAGGGAGCGAGAGCCGGCGGAGGGCGGAGGCGCAGCCAGCGGAGCCGCGCAGCGCCTCAAGGATTCGCCGTCGTTCCTCAAACACAGGATGCGGCGCCCTTTGGAGAAGTCGCGCTGGGCGGAAACGCTAACTCCATGGGCAAGTGCAAATGTAAAGAGGCCCTGAGAGCACTTTGTGCAAATATCAGGCCGGGAAGTGCTGCGCCCGCGGAGCTGCCGGGCACCTCTGCGCCCCCGCGCCCTTGGCTGCGCGCTAATTCACTTTGCCGTCACCTCCCGGGCGGGGGGCAGGCGGGCCCGGGCAGCCGGAGCGTGCAAAGGGTGCAGAGCTCCTCGCAGGGCCAGAGGCCAAGGCCCTGCCTAATGGAGCAAAAGACAGATCAGCAGAAGCCAGGCAGGTGGGCGGGAGGGGGAGCGCAGACGCCCAGGATGAAGGCGCGGGGGCGGAGGAGGGAGGCACCGAAAGACACGCAGAGGACGGGAGTCCCGGGCTGGCCCCCAGCCCTCGCCTTGAGTTTGGGGCTTCCACCTGTAGCGGGGGAGTCTTTCTGCAAGAATCCGGAGCCCCAGCTTCCTCGCCTCTAAAATTGGAAAACAAAGCCTTTCCCGTTCACCTTAAGGGTGTTTTTTTTTTTTGGGGGGGGGGAAGTAGGGGGTATGAACTGGGAAGGAGTTTGGAAAGCAGTGATTTTCATAAATGTCCACTAATGACAATAATAGCCAAAGCTTTTACAACGATGTAAGAGCCAGGCACCCTTCTAAAGGTTTTACAGACATTTGCTCAGGTAGTCCTCTCAGCAACTCCATTTATGCCCCTTTTACAGACTGTAAAACCGAAGCGCACCAGTCACTCATCCAAAGTCACACACAGTAATCGGCTGGTGAACCCTGAGGACAGGGATCCAGAGTCTATGCTACTCTATCATGCAGGGGCTGACGCTATTAATGTCCACGTTTTACAGATGAGGGAAGAAAGGTTCAAAAAGTTGGGGCCATGATCTATGTCCCATAGGCAGGAAGTAGCAAAACCAGGTCTTGAAGCTTGGGGCACTGGATGTGGAAAGAACATGGACTGATAGATCAGGTGACTTGGGTTCAAGATCCTGTTCTGTCACTGTGTGACACTGAGAGAATGGATTCAGCTCCCTGTCCTTATTCTGACCAATTTCATTAGTTTATTGTAAAGATCCAATGAGAAAATGTATATGAGGAACTTGACAGATAGTGGGTGCTCAGTAAATCCATTTGGTCAGTGTTTATGGAGCACTGTACCCAGTCCTGAGGATACGGTGATGACTAAGAGAAGATTCTGGCCCTAGTGGGACTTGCCTTGTAATAGAGGAGACAGAGAACAAGTAAACAAACCACCACAGATTGTTACCAGGGAGCCTAGAGAAGAAACCAGAGGGAGTGTTACAATAGATCCACAGAGGGAGACTAACCCCTGGAGGAGATGAGATGAGCCACCTGAGAGGAGCTGGGAGCAAGGCAAGCACAAAGGTGCTATGGCAGGAAAGGGCGAGGCAGAGTCCAGGTGTTGGTAGAAGCACCGTAAATGGGGAGCACAGTGCAGAAATGGGGTTCAGAGGTGGGGAAAGGCATGGGGTTTATCTCAAGCTCTGAGAAAGTCATGGAAGACTTTTAGAGAGGGGTGGCAGGATCCAATATATAGTCTTAAAAATCACTATGCAACGTGCAGATTGGAGAGGAACAAGATGAGAGCAGCAAGTCATTAAGATGTGAGGGTCTCTCCAGGCTTGAACTGAGAGGGGTCAGGGAGACAGGAAGGCACAGAAAGATGCAAATGGAGTTTCTTACACTATAAATGCAGGTGGCTGTTCACTGAGTCATCACTGATCCATGCTATCTGGACTTAGTTTCCAGGTCCAGTGGCAATGAATGGGCTTTGCAAGTTCCACTGGGGACAGGGCAGTGGCCCCCAGAGATATCTAGCTGACTGCTCTGCCCGGTTGCTTCCTGAACTGTGCTGGAGATCAGGCTCGCCCATGGCCCTGTCAAAAGCTACAGATCAAATGGCAGTATTGGGGACGGTGGACACTGACACGGCACCCGGACACCAAAATCTTTGGAGGGTTGACTATCTCTCCTCCATCCTCTTCCTGTCTGCTGCGTTAGGCCTGCGAGGGTGGAAGAAATGAATCAGCCACGGTCACTTCCTTCAAGGTGGAATATTCTGGGGAGCGGGTCATTCTGGAGGAGATCTCAGGAGAACAAAGTGGAGATTATCCTGTTGTGTTTCTTTAAGCATTTGTTGTTGAAATGGAAGTTACAATTCAAGCTAATTTGAATAACAGAATCATAGGAAAAACACCCTCTAACCACAAAAATGAATATTCAACATTCCCACCTTATCTTCTTTGCTTTGTGGGGCTGTTTCTCAGCTGCATATTAAACGGCCCCTTCATGTGAAGCTGGCAGAGTGGTGGTTTTGCAAGACAGAATGCTGCTGGGCTAAGGTGCTAAATTCAGAACATAAGTCATTTTGGGCTCCCAGAATTTCAAGGATCTTACAGGGACAGGCCGAGAGCCAAAGGAAAGGTGGGAGGACTGGGGAAAGTTTGGATGGAGACCGCGGGCTGTAGTGAGTGAGAACTGAGTGTTCCCAAGCAGCTCTCACAGCCGGGGGGGGGGGGGGGGGGGGGGGGGTTGCCAAGCCTGTCCGTGCCCCAGTGGGGTTTGCTGCAAAACCTGCAGGGGAGGAGCAGCCCATGGGTGGAAGGCTGCAGTGGCGGCCCCGCTGCGCTGCACCAGTGTGCTTGGCCCCCTCAGCAGCTGCAGGTTCAGCTCCCACAGATTCAACCACAGATTGAAAATATTCAGGAAAAAAAAATCGTATCTATACTGAACATATACTCTTTTTCTGGGAGGGTCATTATTCCCTAAGCAATACCCTATAACAACTGTTCACCCAGTATTAACATTGTTTTAAGTATTATAAGTAATCTAGAGATGATTTAAAGTATAAAGGAGGCTGGACATCGATTATAGGCAAATAACACACCACAGGGAGGGTGGTGTTCTGGGGATTGAACCCAGAGGTGCTTTACCACTGAGCTATATCCTCAGTCTTTTTTTTATCTCATGTCAAATTCTTGCTAAGTGGCTGAGGATCTTGCTGCTCTGCCCAGACTGGCCTCCAACTTGTGATCCTCCTACCCCAGCCTCCTGGGTCACTGCGATTACAGGCCTGTGCCACCATACCCTGCTAATAATACACCATTTTGTATAAGGGACTTGAGTGTGCATAGATTTTGAAATCCTGAGGGAGTTCTGGAACCAATCTGCAAAGACACCAAGGGGAGGACTGTTCTGTGTGCCTAGAGGTGCCACTGTAGAAGTCACACACATTGTGTTTGCACTGAAAACTTCTTTGGATTCCGCTGGCCTGTGAAAAACACTCAAGACACTGATATCCTCCTTTATTCACTTTCCAGCCAGGCAGGGCATCTGCGTCCTCAGCTGCAGCACTAGACGTACCGTACTGTGGGTGGTTTCCTAAACACTGCTAACTCCTAGCCTTTGCCCGGGCTGTGCTTTCTTCCCAGAATGTCTTTCCTCCCAAACACCCGCTCAGGGTTGCCTCTGCTTGCATTTCCCGGCACCCACCCCCACCAGGTTCCCACGGGACTTAGACACTGTGCTGTGCTGCAATTACCTGTTTTCTACCAAATTAGATTGTACCTTCCCCTGGGGATCTGTGCGTCTGCAGCACATGGCCTGAACCTGGCACGAAGCCAAGGCCAGCCCAAGCTTATAAATGCACAAATGAGACATGGGTGGCTTTGGGTTGAGACCTGGGGGTAACAAAACAAAAAGAAAGAAAAACAGTAAGTCTGTTGGATGATGGAATCGGGATCTCAAAAGATCTGACTTGCTGGATCAATGGGCTTCATCCAACAACGCGACACTTAATAGAGACAAATGTCATGCCTTGCACTTAACATTCCAAACCAATGGCCCTGGAATAGGAACAGGGGAAGAAGAGACAGAGGAAGGGCAGCCAAGGCAGCCCCTCACATAAAGGGAACGCCTGGCATGGTCAGTAGGACAGCTGTCTGTGGGCTGCCACAAGAACCAAAGCAGAATTAATAAAGGTCTTATGCCTAGAATAGAGGGGTTGGGGAAAAGAATAGATAAATTCCCAAGAGACTCCAAAAGACATCATTTGAGGGAACACCTCAAGGGGATAAGTTGAAAACATGAAGAGGAGCTTGCTTCAGATCTCTAAGAGAAATAAGGGCAGGTGGGTTCCGTGGGTTCCAAGAGGCAAAATAAGAGGATGGCTGGAAGTTCGTGGATAGGAAGAACATTGAGAGTCAAGCCTGTCCGAATATGGGCAATACTGCCTTGGGGAGAAGTAAGCTCCCCAGCCTCAAAGGCATATGAACAGGGACAGGACTGACCCTTGGCTGGGAGGCTGAAGGGCCTTGCTACTTCCTCAGCCTCCTTTCCTACAATTCTCCCAGCCACACTGGCCTGGCTACAGCTTGGCCACACCAAGCACAGCCTCACCTCAGTGCCTTTGCACTTGCTGCCCCGGGAGCTTGGAAAACTCTTCTCCCAGATATAGTCTGTCTCCTTCCCTCACTTCAGTCATATTTCTGTCCATCTGTCAACTCCAGAGAGGCATGTTCCATGATCACTCTATCTAAACCAAATAGCTGTCTAGTTACCGTCTCTCCTAGTATAATAGAAAGTCCCTGAGAATAGGGCCTTGGTCATATTCACTGCTGCCAGCTCATCTAGACAGGCCTGTCACATAGTAGGTACTCAATAAATTCTTGCCAAATGACAAAATGAATGATCTCATTTATTCCCCCACAATAACCCTTGCTCAATTTAATTCATACAAAAGGTCCTCATGTAGAGTGAAGATAGAAGAAACTAATGGCAGGTTCAGTGGACAACTCAGGGAGACAAAGAGAGGGAAGGACCTCACTCTGACTAGCCACCTGCCGGGCCAGGCACATGCTCATTTCATTTAATCCCCACAACAGTGCTATGGATTTGATTAGTCTCAAATTTCAAACCTCAAAGACCATGTAACATTAGAATTTATTAGTTGCAAGCAATAGAAACAACGCTTGCTAATGTAGGCCAAGAGGGAATTCAAGAATTGAAGGAACAAGATCGAAAGAAGGAATGAAAACCCAGACTTCAACGGATGGAAAGCAGAGGATCTACAAAGATCCAGGGCTGTAGTACAAATGGTCCTCCAGTGTTCTGACCTGATATCACTCCGCGCAGATTCTTTCCAGGGAGTCTGGTTGGACCAGCTTGGATCACGTGAGTCCCGTTGGCCTGCAGAGGTGAGAACATGATTGATAGGTCTATGAACATTGCATGATGGGAGATGAGGATGCCCAAGGGAAATGGAGCTGTTGTTACTAGACAAATGGGGAATGGGTGTTTAACAAGAAAAACAAAGGGTCAATCACTTTCAGTACTCAGAGATCCTGGGTCCAATCCTCTGGCTGGTCAGAAAGGGTAAGAGTGGTCACACAGAGGCCAACAGAGGCCTGAAAGACCGGTGTTCTGGCTCTGAATTTGGTGCAAATGTCAGGTCTCATCAGAGTTTGGTTTCAGATCCTTTTACTTCCAACAAGCCCTCCAGAAACAACTCTCCATCTTGTCATGCTCGGAGGTCTTAGCATCACCACAGACTTTCGACAGCCTCTGGACCCAGGCCTTAAGATACGCCCATATCAAGGCTTTTCCAAACTTCTTTAACTGCAACTCTGATGGCCACTGGATCTCAAGTGAGAACTCACATTGCCAACTTCAGGAAGTGACTGTCATAACTAATTTATTTTCATGTCTGTTAGGAAGCCCTCCTGGGTGGTATAATCCACAGATACAAGCCCGCTTCACCTCTACTAGAAGGGTTTTAAAAATGAAATTAGACATGTTTTTGAGGCAAAAATATCTCAGAGTTGACTCCCTGGTTCGGCACAAATTCTCTTAGCATTCATGACCAAAGGAGACTCCTCCAAACCATTTCCTGTCATCTCCTCCGAGCTGTCAACTTTGATTATTCCTTTCCTGGTACTGGGCCTTGTCTTATACTAAGGTAATATTAAATACCTCCCTTCCCCTCTCTGAATCTAGGACTCCAGCACTTTTTATTTCCCACTTTACACAAAACTTTTCAGCAAGAGCACAAAGGAGGTAACAGCAGTTACAATAAACCATTAGGGAATAAGATTGAGGCTATCTCTAGGCAGCGACCCAGAAATGGGCTTGCCTAACGTTTGGTGAACCTACTATGTGCCAGGCCTTCTCTCTTTCTTCACTGGGCCACTTGCAGCCAGGTTTTCACCCATCAGTACCCCAGAACTGTCACATGTGCCCCACAGAAGCCCCTTTTCAACCCTCATTCTGGTTAAGTTTTTGGCAACACTTATTCATCATTTTCTTGTGCATCTTCCTCACCAGATTGTGAGCTGCAGGAGGAGAGATTTTGTTTTGATCACCACGGTGTCCTCTTCAGAATCCAGAACGGTGCCTGGCACATAGTAGACACTCAATAAATAACTGCTGCATGAACAGATAGATGAACCCATGGATGAATAAATGAAGGAGCCCTCATGTTCTTGAAATGCTTTTCATCCCAACATGCCACCATCTCTGGATTCTAGTACATACAGTCCACAGTCAGTGCTTTAAAAATGTATGATGTCTTTGGATTAAATTCCCCTCTCCACTCTCTTGTTGTTTCTTCCCTCCTTCCTCTGGAATTTCATTCTCACTTCTTCCCTCTCACCCTTCATTCAGTGCTTGCATTTCTTGAGGTTCTGTTCTTTCTCCTCTGCAGAGAATGTTCTGTGAGAGAGCTCATCCACTCCCACACGTTCAACTTCCATCCCCACACCGATCCGGGAAGCAGACAAAATTAAGCTAAAATTGTTGAGTTGAAGTCCTCAGGCACCTCAAAGCTTGGCAGGTTGAAGGTGTGGCAGAATAATGGATTGAAAATTTAATTTACATTTTGTTTTCCCAGATATAAGAGAACTAGAGAACTATGTGTATTTTATTTCCTGTATTTTTTCCTTACTGATTCTAAGACAGTACCTGGGACAGCTTGCCTGGGGGGTGGTGGCGTTAGCAAGGCTAAAAGCACAATTCGCCTGAAGCCTGGCACTTGCCTTTGAGCATGAAGTCAGGGAGATTATTCTAGATCAGAATTACTCAGCCTCAGTACTGCTGACGTTTTGAGGTGGGTAATTCTTGGCTGTGAAGGGCTGCCCTGGGCATGGCAGGTTGTCTAGCAGCACCCCTGGCCTCTGTGTGCTAGATGCCAGCCACACCCTCCACACAAGCTGAAATGACCCCAAATTTTCCAACCTATGTCCGACATTCCTGGGGGCGGGTGGGGGGGGGAGAAGGGAGTGACTTAACCCTAGTTGAGAATCACTATGCTAAATCATCCAAAAAGGGAGAGAGGAGGGGGCCGATGGAAACTGCCAAAATTGGGGCATTGCTACACAGGGAGGGAGGATTCCAGGAATCACCCTGACTCCCTGCTATTTGATAGGCCACAGCCAGTAAAAAACCATAGGTCTCCTCTCCCAGAATCTTCCTGGCTGAACACCACCCCCATCCTTCCAAAGTGGCATTAGTGTGCAGAAGGAAAGGAAAAATGCCAAAGGCACTTGGGATGTGGCTTCCCTGGTCCCCTCTGTCCTGTATGCTGACCTGCTTCCCAGACTTTCCCTGGGCTGGGTCCTGGGCCAGTGATCCCTAGCCTCCTCTGTGCCCTGTGGTTGCTCTTGGCTGCCCCCTTGCTGTCAGGAGGCCCCACTGCAGTCAGATATTTGTCAAATCTGTGGGAAGCTTGGTAATTAATATTAAATTAACTTTTTACAGAGTGCCTAAAGCATCCCCTGAGTCCCCTAATGTCTCTAGTTCCCCAAGACAGGAATCTTCTGGAAAAGAATAACACCCTTCCTGGATCTTTGTTCCCCTCCTGTCAGAAAGTTGCACTCTACTGACTAATGAATGATGATTGCAACTCCATCTCCTCAAGGTGACCCAGCCCTTGACGGAATCTCCTGCTCCACTGAGTTCTCCTGAGCAGGTGACGTCATCCAAACACCTCAGCACTTTCCAATGCTCCTCCAGCATAGCCACCAGCCAGTGGCCCTCCACTAGAGATTCAGGGGTATCCTCTCCATCTGGCGAGTCCTGGGCATAAATAGAGGAGGCTTTCTCTTTATCCTTTTCTTCCAGGAATGTCTGGAAATCTCAGTCCTTATAAATAATCCTGAAGTCCTTTATTCCTTCCAAGTTACTGAAGCTGCTGTAAACTCAGGGCACAGTGTCTCAATTGTTCCTGATTTGTTTAGTGTCCTGTAATGCACACATTCCTATCTTCCCCATAGTTGGAGTCACACATAGTCACTCTCGGACTTGGATGTAACACCATGAATCACTTCCTCAATCTGCTCCCGTAAAACCATTTTTTTCCTTTTGTAGAGGAATCCTTCTAGAAGGCTTTCTCCTAAGGTCATATAGTCTTTCTTCATAGCCCAACCATGAAGGGAAAGAACCTTCCTCCTGGGTAGAGGCTTCCCCATCAACTTCTCTGCCCATTCCTCAAGTACTAGAACCACCAAGGTCAAAATGGATTTGTGCTCCCAGAACAGCATTGGCAGAAGCATGCCACACTGTCCCCTGGCCTTCCAGCTTCTGCAGGCAAATATCATCAGAAAGGGCCTATGTCACTTGAGTAACAATGCACCCCTCATCTGCCTATGGCTAAGTACAGTGCACAGAGAATGTGTGGGGAGACTGGCAAGACCCTGCTGCTCTTCTGTCCCTAACAAAAGCAGACTGATGCCAGAATGAGGAGCGACTTGTTTCCCCTGGGGGCCAAGCCTGTCCCAGGATGCTGAAACAATGCCTCACAATCTCTGGGCCCTGCCACTCTCAGTGACCTCAGGCTCCCACTGAGGACCCACTCAGAGTGCCCCTTGCACAGTTGCTCCCTGAACCTGTGTGACAGATACCATGACCCAACAGAATTTTTAAAGGCACATGGGCCAAGTCATGGTCTTAGAATGACTGAAAAACAATAGCAATTTCTGGGTCTGAAAACTCCAGTTGCCTGGGTAACTTTGCCTGAGGGTTCAGAAACCTTGGAGAGTAAAGCCTGGAACTGTGGGGTAGGAGCTTCAGTGGGAGGGTCTTGGGTCACAGACAGGTTTGAACCTCTGATTTCTTGGGCCTAACTTGCTCTGGCCTGGGGCAGAAAGCCACCCTCGTTACTCACTGTGCCACATTACACCCACTGGTCATCCCTGGGACCTGCCTGTCTGGGGACCCAGAGCCCCACCCAGCTCTTCCTCCAGTGAGTAGAAGATGCAAGAAGTTCTGCCACTCTAAACTCTGGGCTAGCTGAACCAGAGCCTAGCCCTGGAGGCAGAGCCTTGTCTTCTGTCTCTGGCTGGTGAACTCTTCCCAGCCTCCCCAGGTTTCTCTTCACTTACATAAATCACCCTGAACCATGCTCTGTGAAATCTTTTGTAATAGGAAATAACCCAGCCCAGGGTCCAAACCCCACATCAGAGCCCTCACAAGTCTCTGAAGGTCACACCAAAGCTGCTTTCCCTCTGGTCTGTGGACTGGATGCCTGAGGGCAAACTCACAGCGGGGGTTCATTTCCCAGACTGGACTCGTGCTGTTCAGGTTTTCTCCCTTCTAGCTACACCCTCCATTCCCCAGCACGCCTCCAACGCAGATGCTCCGTGTGCAGAGGGATGGATTGGTGATAGAATCCCGTGGGTTTTGGAAATTGTCTACTCTCTGTGCTGACGAATGGATCAGAATCAACTTTGGGGAAGGTTTAAAGATTTCCCTTAATCTCTGTTTTTAGTGCCCCAAATCAGCACACACTCTTCGGGCGACCGCCCCTATGCCAGGGCTGTGCACAGCACAGGCACAGATTCCGTCCCCTGGGAGCAAATATAGCATCCAGGGCTGGTGGAGCTGGAGGGCAGAAAGAGCAGCAAAGTGGCCCGGAGCCAGTGAGGAGCTGCAGAGAGTTCTCTGGCTGGCATAAACTGCCCGGAATGGAATGTACTGGAACTTCTGGCCAACACGGTGACCTGAACTGATACAAAAGGGCTTCCGACCTCCCACAGCCAAGTGGAAACACTAAGTAAAATACAGAAGAAAAGTTGCAAGCATATAGTCAGGCTGAAGTGGAAAAGGCTGACTCCCTTGAAGTCCAAGAGGAACCTCAAAGCCAAAGCCAAAGCAGAAAGGGATACTAGAGTGACCCGCAGGGCATAAGGACTTGGGGGCTGGGGTTTTAATAGACCCAGGGTCAGCACAGTTTTCTGCAGCTTATCCAAGGGGAAAGCAAAAAATCTCTTAAAGTGTCAAAAAAAAAAAAAAAACCAAAAAACAACTTTTTCCAGCAGCTCAAGGAAGCATCAGACAAATTGCCAGGGCCATGATTGGAAACAAATTTTAAGTCACCCACAAAAAAATCAAAATCCGGGCTAGGGTTGTGCTCAGAGGTAGAGGGCTCACCTAGCATGCATGAGGCACTGAGTTCGATCCTCAGCACCACATAAAATAAAATAAAGATATTGTGTCCACCTAAAATTAAAAAATAAATATTTTTAAAAAATCAAAATCCCAGGTAAGTCTTACATTTACATTCCCAAGGTGGTGTTCCTGATTTTAAAAGACTAAACATTTCAGACATTTCACTCTCCAACCCCCTGTGTCTGTCTGTCTGTCTCTCTCTCTCTCTCTATCTCTCTCTCTCTCTCTCTCTCTCTCTCTCACACACACACACACACACACACACACCAGGATGATCTGAACCATGATAGACATTCCACAACCCAGAAAACAGTCTGAATATTCACCCACAGGAGAACTAATGAATGATAGTGTCTTTATATAATGGAACAATGTTACACTCCATTTGGAATGATGTAAAACTAACTACATGTATCAACAAGGCAAACTTCTTCAGAAACATAACTTTCAGTAAAAAGAAGAAAACTGCAGAAGGATTATGTTTATTTCTTTTTCTATATGAATTTTATAATTGCCATGTCTAGATCCTCAGTCCCTAATCTTTCCTCTCTAAAAAAGAGCTATTGGTATTTTCATAAGGATAATGTTAAGATTTACAATTAATTTAGAAAAGAGAAACTTAGAAAATGAAATTGTTCTGAGGTCAAATATAGACAGGCTTCTCATTTGTTCAAGATTCTTTTAGGATCCTGCAGAGGTGGTTAAAACAGGTTTTTGGTTTGATTTTTAGTATTTTCTTTTGTTTTTCATTTATGCCTGGGGCATTTCTTATTAAACTTATTCCTAGGTATTTTGTCTTTTTGCTGATTTTTGTAAAGAAGTTCATTTCTTCCATTATATCTTCTAGTTGGAGCTTGTTTAAATAGATGAAAGCTAATGATTTCTGCACACTCTCTCTTATTAGATTTTCTCATTTTTGGCAGTAGTTCCAAAGAATATCTTCCAGGTTTTCCAGATATAAAATCATACGGTCTGAGAATTGTTATTTTATTTCCCCCTTTACAATTTTTGTATTTCTAATTTCTTCCTCTTATTTAATTTCATTACTACTACCTCCAGGATAATACTAAATAATTGTGCTGAAAATGGGAATTCTGTTTCTGACTTTGGTAGGATATCTTCCAGAGATTTCCTGTTACATAGGATGCTGGACTTTGAGCTGAATTAGATTTTTTTCATCTTAAAGGTCTATTCTTCTTTTATTGAATTTTCAAGAATTGGTGACATTTTCCATAAATTAATCATTTTAACAAATCAGTTAGCACAAGACCATCCTTGCATTCCTAGAATAAATTCTACTTGGGTATGATTTATTATGCTTTCAAGTGCTAATAATTCTGTTTTTAATGTTTTATTTAGGATATTAAAATTGATATTCATGAGTGAAATTAGTCTGGAATTTCCTTTTGATTTCAGTCTTCAGTAGAATTTGGTTCCAATGTATTGCTTTATAGTATCTTTATACAATTGAACAAAATTACACTCCATTTGGAATGATCTAGAACTAACTAAATGTTAGAGGTTCATTAAAGTAATTTGGATTTTTTCCTTCTTGTCGATGTTCTAGAACAGAGTAATTAATATTGGAATATTGGAATTATTTTTTAAAACATGTAAAATTCTTCCGTGAAACCATTTGGCCTGGTGCTTTTTGAGACATGTGGCTTTTGACAACTGTCTTTATTTTCCTATGAATATTGATACATTTAGAATGTTGTATGTCTTCTGGAATCATTCTGGTAAACTATATTTTTTTAGAAAATTCAATAATCATTCTAGTTTCAATTTTTTTCCATAGATTTGTCTATTTGACTAATTTTGTCTCTGTGTTATTCCTTTTATCATTTCTCACTTTACTTGTATGTATTTGCCTTCTAAAAGTCTTCTTGGTGTGTTCTACTTCTAAAGGTCTTCTTGGTGTATTCTACTATTGTCTTTTAAAATATTTTTATATTTTATTTATTATGCAATTGTTTTCCAACTTATTAAATTATATTTTGTGCTTCATTAATCTTTTTCTGTGTTTTCTGCCTTTCTTTCTATCTTCTTTTCTCTCCCTTCCCTCCCTCTCTCCCTCTCTCTTTCTTTCTTTCTTTCAGTACCAGGGATTGAGGGGCTTTCAACGACTGATCCACATCCCCAGCCCTTTTTATTTAGAGACAGGGTCTCACTAACTTGCTCAGGGCCTCGCTAAGTTGTTGAGGCTGGCTTTGATCTTGCAGTCCTCCTGCCTCAGCTTCCTGAGCCACTGGGATCACTGGTGTGCACCACTGCACCCAGATCTCTGCTTTCATTAGGTTTTGGTTTTGTTTGTTTGTTTTGTTTTTCTTTTTTACTATCCTTTTTCTAGTTTCCTGGGTTGAATGCTGTCCTAATTCATTTTCTGTTGCTACTGACATAATACCACAGACTGGATAAATTATAAAGAAAAGACATTTATTTTAGCTCAGAGTTCTGGCTCAAGTTCAAGGAGCCACGATTTCCTTCTTGTTGGCAGAGTGCCAGGGTTCCAAGCATCTCAGGGTATCACAGGGCAAGAGATGGGAAGGGCACAGGAGTGTCTGTCTGGTCTCTCTTCCTCCCGCTTGGAAGCCACCAGGATTCCATCATGCCCCACCCTGATGATCCTATTTAGCCTTAATCATCTTCCAAGTTTCCACCTCTAAACACCATAGTTGGATTAAGTTTCCATGATAGGGATTAAACTCCAACATGAGTTTCAGAAGAGGCAGACCACATTCAAACATAGCAGAGGCTTTGTTCTCATTCTTGTTCATTGAATTTAGAGCAAAATATTTTAGGCTTTCCATTTTTCCTCTGGCTCTTCCAGCTCTTTCCCACTACCTCTCCTCCCCCATGCCCACATAGCAGGGTTTGGGGTATTTTGTTTTGTTTTGTTTTTTTCCTGATATTGTTATTTTTATCTTATTGAATTAGTTTCTGAAAATGGTATCTGTACTATTTTTATTTGAGGGTGAGATTTGTTGAGATTTGCTTTGTAGCCTTTGGTGTGGTCAAGGTTTAGAAATGTTCCGTGGACACTTAAAGACTGTGGCAGAGGAGTCCTCTCTAGAGACCCCTCTGTGTCTCTCTGTGTTTTAAATATATGGCATTCATGCACATCATACCCTGCTAATTATATTATTTAGATTATCATTTATTCACATTTGCTTTTTATCAACTTAAATTTTCAAACAATGGGTGGGGGGAAGCAACATCTTCTGTCACCGATTCTTTTTCCTTGAGTTCTGGTGCTTTTAGTGCACATGGTACTTTATATGATACATAGGTAGTTGGTAGCCATTACATCTCCATTAGAGTTGAGGATATAACGTGCATATTGTATTAAACACTTGTTGCGTCATTAGACTTTGAAAGTGTTCTTCCTCAGCTCCCTTAATGACTTTTCTCCTGAATTCTGCTTTGTCTGATATTAAGATGCAATCTAGACCCAGGCCTTACCATCTCTGTTGGTTTCTAGGGCTGTTGTAGGGAAGAGTCACAACTGAATGGCTTAAAACAGCAGAAATCTTTGTCTCACATCCCCGGAAGCTGGGAGTCTGAGATCAAGCTGTCGGCAGGACCAAGCTCTCTCCGATGGATGTAGGGGAGCATCCTTCCTTGATCTTCTAGCTTCTGGTGTTTCTGGGCAACTTGACATCCCTTGACTTAGAAATACCTCAGTCTGGTCCAGACACACATCATCTTCCTGTGTGTATGTCTGTTACTGTGCCCAGCGTTTCCCTTTTTATGAAGACACCAGTCGTATTGGTGTCTGGAACTTCATTCTAACTTGACAACCTCCATACAGACCCCATTTCCAGATCAGGTGACATTCTAAAGTGCTGCAGGTTAGGGTTTTAACATATCATTTTTTTTGGGGGGGGACACAATTCAACCCATAACACCACTCCTGGGCCTGATGGGGAAATGTGACAGGATGGTCACCAGAATCTGGAGAGGGTGGCTCTATGGAGAGACCGTCTCTGGAAAGCTGTGGTTTCTCTAGAGGGATTTGGGCTACCCTTGATGACTAATCAGGGAAGGAGCTGGACAATAGGCAACCCCACATCTCCTTCTCCCTCCGCAGACTCACACAGAGAAGCTAGAGGACGAGGTAGCCCAATAGTGGAGTTTGTATTGGTCACCCTCCCCAAGGCACAGGCCAATCTGGAGCTGGGTGGATGGTGGATCCCAATGGCAAAAAATTATCCCATGAAAATATTTTTCAAGTTCATTTTTTTTGGTTGGCATTTTAAGTTCTATTTAATGATTTTTTTCTCCTTATTCAAGTAGCATCTTTGATTGGATTATATGTGTGTCCTTTTCACCACTCATCAGTGAATTAATTGGGTTTCCTGAAAGAGTTTTTGTCCCCAGAAAGAGGGTCAATAGGCAGGGAGGTTCAAAGCAGTATTCTGGTGGTGGTTTGCACATCCTAAATATTCTTGTTTTCTGTTGTCAGAGTCAGACTGATTTTTGAAAATACAGCTTGTCTGTGATTCTTTCTGTAGCTGCAGCTCTCTTGCGTCTCTGAACATGCCAGGTCCAGGGAACTTCTGATTCCACCTCCGCTCCTCCTGCTCCCACACTCATGGTTACAAACAAGAGTTCTGCAAGCCACTTTTGTGCCTCAGATGGTGCCACTTGCCTTCAGGAGGTGAACTTTTTCAGATGATTTCTGAGAGCTGCCAGTAATGAGTCCTCTCATTGCTAAGATCTTCTCTCTTCCATTTTTTGGTCTTCCCTTTCTTCCTGGAAATCCTGCATGCTCTCAGCTAGCTTCAGAGCACTTTCCCAGGAATCAGAGCACAGGGATGGAGGCTGCCTTCACTGGAGATGTCTTTTTCAATTGCTGAATAATCATGATCAATTCAAATTGCTCTTAAAAGGTTGTTAGACCAAGTCAAATGCGTCCTTGGGTCACACTCAGCCCATGGCATGACAGTACAGATCTTCCTCATTAGGATGTTGTAGTCAATCACAAAACTTTGGAGACGGCCACTCCAGAGTAGTGGGTTGAATGGTGCCCCCTCCAAACCCCCCCCCAAAAAAACAAAAAACAAACGAACCCAAAAAGCAAAAAAAAATACATCCACTGGGAACCTGTGAATGTGACCTTATTTGGAAAAAAGTCTTTGCAGATGTAATTAAGTTAAAGATATGGAGATGAGATCACCCTGGATTACTGGGATGATTATTATCAACCTGTCCTGAAGTCCAGTAAGAAGTGACATCAAAAGAAGAAGGGAAGAAGGATACACAGAAGAGAAAGCAGTGTGAAGACAGGCAGAGCATGGAGCCATGCAGCTGGAGCCAAGGAACATTATCAGTCACCAGAGTCAGAAAAGGCAAGGAACAGATTCTCTCTTAGAGTCTCCAAAATAAATCAACCCTGTGACACTTTGATCTCAGGTTTCTGATTCCTAGAACTATAAAGGAATACATTTCTGCTGTTTTAAGACTTTTAGTCTGTGGTCATTTGTTACAGCAGCCACAGGGCACTAATACACCCCATTTGAGTTCTGCCTCCATTATTTTCAAGCTACATAATCTTGAACAAGTCTCCCAGATGCTGTGGAAGGAATTGCCTGGATTCAAGTCTTTGCAGGGTCATTCATTACAGGAGAGCAGTAGTACCTGTGTTGTGTGTCACTGTTAAGATATGGATAAGATGGGAGCAGATTGGGAATTCAGGTAAGAGAAAAACTTTCTGAGAGTCAGAATTATCCAGACTTGGAATGGTGCTCAGCATTTTGTTTTGGTTTGGGTTTTTTGTACCAGGGATTGAACCCACGGGCATTCAACCACTGAGCCACATCCCCAGCCCTTTTCAATTTTTTTAAAATTTTTACTTTGAGACAGGTCTTGCTAAGTTGCTTAGAGTCTCACTAAATTACTGAGGCTAGCTTTTAACTTGCAATCCTCCTGCCTCAGACTCTGCTAGGATTAGTGTGTCACAGCACCCAGCAGGCGCTCAGCTTTGAGAGACTACAGGGTTTCTATCGTGGAGATGAACAAGGAAAGGCAAGAACCACTTGCAAAGTGGATATCAAAAGAACAGCCCAGAGTCAGAAGGACCTAAGGTTACAATCTTATCCCTAATGGGAGACTTTTGACAAATGACTTAAAGGTTATGGGCCTCAGGTATCTCATCCATAATATGGGGAGTAACAGCCCTGACTATTGTCATGTGGATTTCAAGAGAACTTCTGCTGAAAGAAAGGGTCCTTCCTATATGCAGACACCAGGCTCAGCATTTTTACGTGTATTCACGCACTTGGGGATGAGCACTCAGTAAGTGGCTCCTATTGTGATTTTGTTGTGATGGTTTCCATGTCATGGTAGAAATGTTCTTGATCTAAAGGCAGAATAAATTCAGGGACCCTGTAAATTCCACTAAGGTGTCTGAACAAGTTGATGTATACATGTGCTTTTCTAGAAAACTGTTTACAACTGTCTTCTGAGTCTCAAAGACAGTGTTGACTCAGAAAAGCATAGAATATCTGCTTGTTATAAAGGGAATTGGATTCTGCAGGCCCAGGAGGTTCCTTCCAGCCCAGAACTGAGTGAGAAGTAGGAAATTTGCTGCCCAATGCAGTCCTGAGCTAAATGAGCCCTTCTCCCTCCCACCTGGTACAGGAAAATTTCACTGGGGGAAGCAGCAAGAGAAGCAAAAAGAAATTTGAAATTTTGATGCATAAGGGGCAATTTCTACAGACAATCCTTGGTGCCCGTAAACACCCACCACCTCCGGCGGCTCCACCTGAAACCCAAGGAGCATCATTTTCCATTCTTGACTCTGAGATAATAAGTCAGAGAGAAGCTTCATATTTCAAATCAAAACTATTTTCCAACTAGAAGAAGAGTGGAAACTTTTCAGGCAAATTTCATATGCAATAACACAATTTCCTCCTGTTCCACTTCTTTTTTCACCTAATACATGATAAATATTCAAGATCTCCTTGAGGAGCAGGAGCGCAGAGCTGGGAGGTGGCATCGTCACGGCTGCACCGTGCAGGCAGCCAGCGGGGCATGCGGAGGTCCTTCTCCTTCAAGGCTTGCCTGGATTCCAGGCTCAGTTACTGGCTAACCAACCAGCCCTGGGAGCAGCACTGGCTCCCAGGAGAATTTGCCCTGGCAGCGCTTAAGGAGATAATTGAAAAGTATTTATCATCTTAATGACGGTGAACTGCATTCCTTGGGAAAATACCTCTGTGACCCGACACGGATATTATTAGGATGCTCAGTGATTTGGAAGCTTCCTCTTCCAGAGGTCTGAGGTCAGGGAACAGCAGAAAGGGACACAAGAGAGAACGCTTCCCAATGAGGAACAGTGGGTTCCAGGAACATGGTAGAAGGTTGGTGGGAAACCAATGGCAGCCTGTGACCCAGAAGCACAGAGCATCCCTCTGCCAAGAGAGGCCAGCTCCTCTCTATTGGATGCTTGCCATGTGCCCAGTGGGGAGCTGGTGTTTTGCGCACAACACCACATTTAATCCTCATAGCATCACTATGAGGTGGGAAATACTATTATTCCCATTTTACTGACAAAGAAACCAAAGTTCAGGAAGCTTCGTTGTGTATGCTCGTGCTGCTAGCACTTCACACACTCTAGATGCACAACTACCAAGTGTTAGCAAGGGCATAGGGTCACTGGAAGTTTCCACTTTGGGAAACTGGCATTTTCTAATAAATATAAATATACAATCACTCTATGACCCATAATTCTACTCCTAAGTGTTTACTCAAGAGAAATGAATATATACATTCACGAAGAGTGTAAACTGTTCATAGCAGCTTTAATTACTCATTAAAAACCCAAAACTAGAAACTCCACCTGTCCATCAGCAGGTGAGTGGAGGAATACCTTAGAGTGTAGACATTTGAGGGAAAATTGTTCAGCAATGAAAAGGAGCTAACTAGTAACACACAGCATGGGCCAGGCACCGACTGAAGAAACAAAACCAAAGGCAGAGTGCCTTCCCTATGATTCTGGCCCCAGAGACGTGGCTGCCAGGATGGGGAAGGACTGGGATAGTCCACAAAGAGAAACAGGTGAGGGAAATGTTTTCTATCTTGGATGTGGTGGTTACATGAGTGTAGACATTTGTCAAAACCCAGCAAATGAACACGCAAAATGGGTGAGTTTTCTTGTATTCATTATACTACAGTCAGGTTGCTTAGAAAGGAACAGAGGGCTTTCCGTGGCCTGTGGGATCTAACCACCTCCTTCCTCCACTCTCCCCTTTGGCCCTCTATTCTGGCTATTCTGGTCCCCTGCTATTCTTCAGATTCTCCAGCACATCCTCGTCTCTGGGACTTTGCCTTTGCTGTCCCACCACCTGCAGTGCTCTCCTAAAGGTGTCCATGTGACTCATCCCCTGATTGCCTGCAGATCTCTGTACAAAAGTGACTTGCCAGTGTGGCCTTCTCTGACCCCAGCACCCTACACAGAATCACACACACACACACACACACACACACACACACAGCACTTTGCATGTCCTGATATGATTCTTGTGTTCATTTACTGTCCACCCCGTAGAGTAAGAACTGGGAATTGGTCTCCATGGGCAGTATGAGATCTAAAACCATGATGCCTGGCATGTTGCGCACACACAAGGATCCTCCCTGAATGAGCAAAGGGACCCTTCCTATCCAGCTCTTCTTCTCTATTCCTCGCAGTTCTTATCTAAGGAAAAACTCAAGGGGAAATCCCTTAGCATCAAAAAGAACTCTTTCAGAGATGTACCCACTCTACCACAAAAGAGTTTCTTCTTCCAAAAAAATAACAATAGCAATAGAACATTTCAGTTCAGTTTCCATCATCTGTACCCCAAGAACAGTGAGTGGCCATTTGTCCTGCATTTGTATAACTAAAAAGAACCTGGAGATGAAGACCCATTTGTCCAAGTTGACTTCTGTCTTTCACACCAGAGACTGACTGGTAGGAACTTAAATCTGCTCTAGCAACTTGTGAAAAACACCAAGTCTGTCTACAATATTTTTGTTCTTCCTCATTGGTCACCCTTCTACAGGTGTATTTATTTGTTTACATAATCAAGATTCTATGGCATGATGGAATACAGTTCTCTATCCTATTTTTCACAATTAACATTAGAGAGTACTTTTCCATGTCATTAAAAATTCTTGGAAAATACAATTCTGCATAGCAGTGGAATGTTATATAGATGTACCACAGCTTATTTAAGCCACTCTCAGACTGTGGAATATTTAGGTTGTTTGCTTTTTAAAAAAATTCAATTATAAATAATGAATGTCATAGCGTATAAATTTTTGCCTGAATTTCTGAGTATTTCCTAGAGCTGGAATCCTAGCCCCAAAGGATATGGGGTAGTTTCAGAAAAAAAAAAGATTTTTCATACATAGTCCTAACTCATATTTTAGCTTTTCAACACATAGTCCCAACTTGTTTTCCAGAAGAGAGATGCCAGTTTGAATTGCCAACAATAGGTTGAGAGAACACAGCGTTGCTTTGCCCTGGCAAGCACTGGGCGTTACCGTTGCTTATATATCTTTGCTGATTTGGTAGATAAAAGAGCTATTTTGTCTTAATTTCTATTTCTTTGATTACTGGTAAAGTGGAACATCTTTTCACATGTTTATTGACTATTCGTGTTTCATCTTCTGTGAATTATGTTATTTTCCCATTTTGTAATTGAAGTGTTAGTGTTTATCTTAGTGAATTGTCAGAGCTCTGAGTATATAATGAGATTAACCCTTTGAGTTGAGAATTTTTCTACTTCCATCTGCGTGTCTCTAATCACTTTCGTGTTGCTTCTTGAAAGGTATTCATTTTTAACCCTCTGTATCGTTAAGGCTGCTTTGCTTGGGAAGATCTTCCCTACCCTGGGGGTTAGAACCCTGCTAAGTGTCAGGCTGGGTCCACTGTGGGAATTATCTCCTGCTATACAACAACCCTGCTGTGAGGTAGACATTATCATCCCTCTCTTTGTTATTTTCATTATGTAAAAATTGCAAACACACAGTGAAGAAAATAAATATATTGATCCTGAGATTTGCTTCAAGCTAATGGAGGGAGCAGGGGTGAGCAGAAGTCACAGTTCCAATGAGAACATAATAAAGGGTGCATTGGTTACAGCTGATGAAGGTTCGTGAGGTTCTCTCCACTTTTATAAGATGATGTGACCTGGTTAACACCTCAGAGAGCAAAAGGGGCAGCCCTTTCTTGGCTGTACCCTAAGATAACTATTCCCTAAAATTCTTGAGTCATCCCACGGATCCCCTTACCCACGCAGGAAAAAAAGAATCATTAGTCCCATTTTATAGCTGAGGACATTGAGATTCCAACAGATGGGTGCTCAAGGTCACATGACATGACGAGTGAGTGCAGACTCGGGATCTGAACTCTGATCTTCCTGACCCAGGTTTTATATTCCCTCCACCAGGCCAGACTAACTCCTTGCAGGCTAGAAATTAAACAGAAATTTTTTTTAATTATAAATAATGAATGTTGTAGTGTATAAATTTTTGCCTGAATTTCTGAGTATTTCCTAGAGCTGGAATCCTAGCCCCAAAGGATATGGGGTGAGATTTTTTTTTTTTTAAGATTTTAATACATAGTCGTAACTCATATTTTAACTTTTCAGTACATATTCCCAACTCATTTTCACAGAGCTTGTGAAATTTAAATTCTATCAGGAAGCGCAGCTTCTGGTTTTCTTGGGCCACTGGGTTCCTCTTTTTTTTTTTTTTTTTTTTTGGAGGTTTATCCCCTTTGTCCCCAAAGCAGTGGTTGGGAGAATGAGAAGGAGAGACCTCATGTCCAATCAGCCAGATGAACCTGCTCTACTCTGTGGTCACAGGGTCAGTCAGACAGATCCCAGCAGATCACATCAGCAGACATTGCCCCAGGGAATATCTGTCTCACTGAGCTTGACTTAGCCACGCACTCAGGAAAGGACTCAGATTAGAAATTAATCTGATTTCTAAAAAGTGGGCTCTATATGTGCAATATGAAATGAATTTCATTCTACCATCATGTATAACAAATTAGAATAAATAAATAATTAATTTTAAAAAGAAATTAATCTTATTTCTAAAAAACAAGAAATGTAAATACTTCTTGTTGGACTGAATTTATGGACCAAGATTCCACCCTGCTACTCATTCACTTCTCAGTCATTAGTTCAGTGCTCAAATTGATTTAAAGTTTCAAAGAAAAAAAGGAGGAGGGGGCAGACAATCAGAAGAGTTTAATACTGTCAATACCATCAAGGTCACCCTGCCCCAAATGACCCTCTGGACCTTACATCACAGACATTTGGCCAAGAGATTGCTTGCTAACACAACACTTTAATTAACATGCTAGTGTATCAGTCAGGTTTTGCTGTGATGATGCTGCATAATGAACAATTCCAACATTTCAGTGGCTTACAACACCAAACCATTTTCTCCAGGCTGCCACCAAACCTCCTACAACAGGGGTGCTCATCCTTTTATCTCCTCAAATCTACAAGTTCACCCGTATTCTAAAGCCTCGAAAGCATGCCCAGATTTTGATGATACCCAAAGCGTTTTCCAGACACTGAAGCATTCTGTGAAGTTGTCGGCCTTATCAATAGCACAGGCGAGGCAGAGAGGAGACGGACACAATTCCCATTTTTTCTTTTGCAATCTTTCCTCCATCTCACCCAGAAATCATGCTGGAACTTGAAAAAGTAGAGCACTTTCATGACAATGAGGACCTTGACTGGGCTCTGATTTATCTCTTTCTTGTATAAATCACTCACTGCACTAGTGCTTTTTTATTTACCACAAACCACGCGTGATCCAGTGTCACAGACCTGAATGACACAGCAGAGGGTCAGAACGGGAAGTCCTTCAGCTATCTGGAGAACACATCCTAGTTAAGCATCTACTACGTGCCAGGCGCTGAGGACACCCTGCTCTCACGGGGCACATTCTAGTTGGGCGGGTGGGTAAAACACTCTATAAATAAATGTGTTTTTGAAAGATTGTTAGAGGAGATGATAAGTGGGATAACTGAGGAAAATAAAGCATGGCAGTGGGACCCAGTGAGAGGAGGCGCACAAGCTGAGGGCAGGTGCACCTGCTTATTTATTCACACAAGGGTTAGGCCCTTGGAGGAGGGTGATGGGGCGGAGTCTTCCATGGGGAGGAGTCAACCTTTCACATCCGGAAGAAGAGCGGTCCAAGCAGAGCGACCTGCAGGAACAAAACCTGGAATAGGAGCAGAACAAAAAGCAGGCGTGTGGCTGGAGCTTAGGGAACGAGGTGGTGTAGCTGAGAGGGAGGGGTGGCTCCTGGAGCACCCCAGAGGCCGAGAGAAGGGGTGGGGTTTTGCTCTAAGGACCCTGGGATCCTGGAGCAATGTCTGCTGATGTGATCTGCTGGGATCTGTCTGACTGCCCCTGTGACCACAGAGTAGGGCAGGTTCATCTGTCTGAATGGACATGAGGCCTCTCGTTCTCATTCTCCCAACCACTGCTTTGGGGATAAAGGGGAGGAACCTCCAAAAAAAAATAAAAAAAATAAGAGAGAGAGACAGAGAGAGAGAGAGAGAGAGAGAGAGAGAGAGAGAGAGAGAGAGAAGCCGTGTGGCCCAGGAAAACCAGCAGCTGCGCTTCCTGCTAGAATTTAGATTCCTGTACAATGGAAGCTTTCCTTCCAAGCAGTGCTTGGATCTTCCCAGAAGCCATCAGCACACAGAGTAGCTATGTTCACAGGGGCGGCTCCAGGGACCAGGGCACCAGCCACTGAGGACAGAGAGGACAGGGAGAAACCGGGAGAGTGATGGGTACTTCAGCAGCCCATGTGCACCAGCTGCCCGAAGCCAATGCCAGGCCCAGCTGGGGTGTTGCAGATCCTGTGTTTCTCCAGGCCTCACCAGAACCCAAGCCCCCGCAGGCAGTCAAGGTGAGGCTGCTCATCCCCATCTACAAGACAGGAAACTGAGGAAAGAAAGGAAATTCGAGCCCAGAGTTACAGAGGCCTAAGTGACAAGGCCTTCAGCTGAACCATGCCCCCAACCCCAGTCTCTTTTCAGAGGCCACCGCAGGAGAAGCGCCCATAACCTAGGACCACGCAGACAACTTTGTGCACACAAATAGATCCTACACTCCTAAAAATTCTGTGAGGTCCATATATTATTATCCCCATCGTGTAGATGAATAAACTGAGACAGACATTAAGTGACTGGCTCTAGGTCTCACAGAGATAGAAGGTGGCAGGGCCAAGATTTGAGCTAGTCTTTATCACAGTGCTGTGTTTCATTTAATACTCATTTGCAAAGGAAAAAAAGGAATGGAGAAAAAGAGAGATGGAGGGAGAGAAAGGTGTGTAAACAAGTTTGTACATTAGTGTATCAGCTGTGTGTAGGTGTGTACATGTGTGTTCACTAGTGTGCATGTGCACACTTGAAAGTGTGTGCAGGCCTGGCTCTGCATGAGGCTTTTGCTGGGTACTTACATGCCTACTTGTTGTGCACATGGGCACACATGAGCGTGGAGTTGTGGTTGCAGGCTGTTTGCTTATAAGTGCAGGCAGGCGCACGACTGGTGTATTTATATGTGCCCATGCATCCATGCATACAAACATGTTTGTTAGTGTGGCTATGCCTCCCCACAGTGTGTGGTAGTTGTGAAGGTAGCGTTTCTGTGTGTGTGTGTGTGTGTGTGTGTGCGCGCGCGCGCACGCGCACGCAGTACATGTGACCTTGAGCATTTGCCTGTGCAGATGAATGTGATTTTGAGGGCAGGCGCACCAGCTTATTTATTCAAGAGTGTCTATGATTCTGTTGGGTGTGCCCAGGAGTGCATATCCCCCTGGGGTCAGTTCTTCCTGGCCCATCTCCAGCCAGGGCTCCACATGGATCACAGTGTTTTATAGATGAATAAACAGAGACAGGGTTAGAAGAAGTCTCAAACTTCTGTGTCATCTTCACCAGAAACTGCAGGAAAAACTGTGTCAAAAGTAGAGGAATCAGTTTGTTTCCTAAACCTTGAATTATTCACCTCCCTGGGGTGATTGGGAGCTGCCTGCAGCACCTTGGAGAGATGCTGTGTGCAACCTGGTGCAGCTTGCAGGTGATCTGATGCTAAAGGACATGTGAAGGTCATTTCTAGGTGAGGTCCTTAGAGAATGCCACTGCCAACAGTCAACTGCTCCATCCTTGCCTCTGCCCTGGTCCTGCCCATCCTGAAACCACCTATGCCAGCCAGATTCTACCAAGCAGTGGTGCAAACCAGGCAAGAGGCAGGAGCTGTGGAGTGGGGAGCCAGGGGAAAGGGGAGGGCTGAGAGGCTGTGGCCGGCGTGCTTTGTTTCAGTGGGCCTTTGGTTTTTAACTCCATGCCTGAAATATAAGTATCTACAAATACAGGGCTTTGCTGTCCTTTGAAGAAGCATCTGGTTAAATCAGGTTCCAGTTCAGCCTCTCTTGTACAACTCCAGGGGCCGGCAATTCACCACCTCTTACAGCAACTGGTTGTCACTGGATGCCCGTTAGGAAGTGAGGTCATTGAGCATCTCCTGACTCACTGTGTGCCCAGCAGAATGCCAGATGCACAGGTGTAGAAGAGAGTCACCATCCTGCTGTAGCCCACTGTCCTGCCCAGGAGAGGCAGAGCTACCTTTGTCCCATCCCACCATCCTGTTCCCAGGTCCTGTCCTCATCAACCACACAGACTAGTGGCTCCTTCTATCCCAGGGAGCCCTGCAGAAATGGGCAGGCCCTTTTCCCTCAAAACAAGCACCCCCTTTCTGTTCACAGCTCCTCAATGCTAGGACATGTGTTCTGTCTCTACTTCCTTCATCATTTCCTTCCCCTGCCCTCTGCTTCCCTGGGAGACTCCTGTACTAGCATGCACCTTCCAGGCTCAGTAAGGTGATGGGATCTCAGGCCCGAGCTGCTGAGGAGGGAGGAAGAAAAGGAATCTCTGGATGCTTCCTTGGCATGTGATGAGGTCTCACGGGGAGGCCAGGCCTATCCTACTCAGAAAATCACTGGATGGTCAGCCAAAAACAGAATGTGAAGTTCTCTGATCATGCCTGTAAGAAGGACATGTTTTACAGCAACATCCAGATTCTATCTCTGGCTAAAATGATGAAGTGGGTAGGATGAGAGAAGAAACAGAAGATTCACAGGGAGAGAGAGAGGCAGATGGAAAGATAAAGACACCAACAGAAATAAAGACAAAGAGAACAGAACAGAAAGAGACGGGGAGAGAGATGCAAATGCAGAGAGAGTCACAGTAACAGTGTCAGAGAGTCAAAGATGAGAGGTGCAGAGAGGGTATCGGGTCAGGATGCCCCCAGAGGAGGGAGAGATGTCAACCAGGGGAGAAAACAGCCACAGAAATGGGAAGAGGGACCTGAGACCCAGAGATTCAGGAAGAGACCTGGAAAAGGATGGTCAGGGAACACTCACACGTCCTGTTTCTCTCTTGCCTAATTCAAAAGAATAAAGAGCGAGAGAAAAAAGAAAAAAAAATGATTTGATGTGAAGTCACTTGCAATGGAGATCTATGCACAAATAAATGGCAAGTATAAAAGTAAAAATTCAAAGCTAAACTATTATGGAAGAAGGAAAAGATAGTGTATACCAAAGACTCAGAGAGGGTTACTTCATCAACGAGCTACCTTGTTTTCATGCCCTGGGTGCTTCCCTCCTCTTGAACCAGCTATAACCAGTAGAATGTGACAGATATGACACTGTGCCAGTTCTGAGCCTGGCCCTTAAGAAGTCCTGGCAGCCTCCCTTTTCCTGTGGTGGCTGGTGGAAGGCAGCGACTCTGTAAGAAGTCTGACTGTCCTAAGGCCATCTTGTTTTTGTGAGGATGCCCAAGATCATCCACTGCCTGGAGATCAAGGAACTCGGCCAACAGTGAGAACCAAGGCCCCCCCACACATGCCCCAAATCAAGTTGTGCCACAGCCCTCCGCAGGAGCCATGTGGAGCAAAGATCAGCTTCCCCCAGCAAACACTGCCTCAATTCTAAGCACAGAACAAAATGGTCGAGGGTTAAGTTGTTAAATTTGGGGGTAAACTGCTATGCGGCAATAGACAATGGATACGCTGCGTGAACACGGGAAACTAAACCCAATGAACTCCATCATCGCCTTTGGCTGAATTATGTGGAAGCTTCCAACCATCCCCCTGTTCTCTGAAGGACAAAAAAAAAATGATACCCAGTTCCTAATCGCAAAGCCAATGAAAGTCCATCAGAGACCCACAGAATAGAACATGGTCATCTGCACACTCACCTGCTGGAGAATGATAGTGACAATATTGGGCTCATCCATAAATGATTGACAGTGCATAAAGAAAATCAGAGACTGTTTTGTTAGTGCTTACCATGTGCCAGTAGCCAGTCCATCCTGTTTTATAGCCAAGAAGACTGAGGCACAGAGATGTGAAATGATGTCCCGAGGTCTCACAGCCAGTACTTGTGGGGGCCAGGATTTGAGCCCAGAACCCACACCAGAGCTATTAGAGTTTAATTAAATCAAGCAGAATAAACAAATCCCTATCCAGAAACCCTGAAGTCAGAGCCACCTCCTGGGACTTGAAGGGACTCGAAGCCCAAGTGCTCAATAGACCATCTGGTGTATGTGGGAGGCTGGTGAAGGGCAGGGAGGTGCTCCCCTTCTCCCAGGGTGGACTGGCTCTTTATGGGGTTGCTTATCCAGACCAGAACCGTGGGCAGATGAATGTCCAGGCAAGGGTCCCCATCTAAGCCACTGCCTGGGCCCAGCCCTGTGCACATGTAAGGCATGGCCACAGCCTGAGCTGCAGGCTCGATTGCAAGACCCAGAGGAATCGCTTGACTCTGAAATTGGTTCCAGGAATACGTTTGCTCCCATTATTATACTGCCTTCCCTGACACCCCCTCCCCCAGCTCTTTTTTTTTATACTAAACTTTCTCTGAATTCACCTGATTTTTCCCATCTCCTTTACATTCTTTATGGCAATGGAGAAATAATCACCGCTTCTCCGGCAGGGTGATAGGAGTGTGCAATATTAACTGTAAATCAGGCAGAAATTGGTGGAAGGGGAAGGGTTTGATGAGGTGCAGAGACATTATATCATTTTAAAGCACTTTCCTGGTCTCCAGTAATCCCCATGTAAATGAAAAGGAGAGGACGTGCCTCTCTCACGCAGGCTGCCTTGAGGAATGCAGAGGAACTGCTCTTGGAAAGAGCACTCGGGGCAGAGAAGGGTTGGCTGGGGCTTGACAGCCAGGGGAGGCAGAAATGCCCAGGGCTGTGTCCCCAGTCCCTCCAACCAGGCTGGGCGCACACCTCGGAATTGAATCATCCTGGCAAGGCTGCATCTTCTTGGGAGATGAGGACCCCAGCTATAGAGAGGGATGAGGACAGAGCCGTTCACCAACAGGGGGCAGGGCTGCATCAAGCCATGAACGTTCTGTAGCCCTCTGGTCCCCATCCCAAGTGGTACTGTGACCAAGGTGCATCCAGAAAGTACAGGAGCTCTGGCGATTTTGTCCATCATCATAGTGACCAGAGGGCACTACAGAACTTGGTGAGAACCAGGAAGCGAACATTCTGCAAGGAACGTTCCCACATCACAAAGAGCAGTCTCTGCTAAAATGCCTGTCCCTTCCCCTGCCACCTTCCTGAAAAATGACCCTCTTTAAAGACCCATAACCTTAGAGACCGTCTGCAGGGAACGGTTCATCCCCTCCCTGACCTCCTGGGTTCCTTTAAACTTAAGTCAATTTGTCTAGGCTGACTCACGGCTGGCTGGACTAACCAGCTACCTGTATTTCAATTATTGGAGGCTACATCGCCACCGCTATTGCAAGAGCCGCAATTGTAAGACAATAGGGGTGGACTCTGATTTCAGAGATTCTAAAATGGAATGAAGTGTGTATCTTAGAATCTATGAAGCATGATATTAGAAAATTAGTTGGTCTGCATGGGTATGTGCCCAGAACTACCGTATACTGACAAAACCAAGAAAGCTGCTTCTGAGACCACGCAACGTCTGTCCCAGGGTGGTGCGGTGGATGTGTCCCCACTACAGGGCTGGCAGATTTAGGAAATAAGAAACAAAGACGCCCGGTGAAATATGAATTTCAGATCAAATATTTTTTAAAAAAATTTTAGTATAAGTATGTTCCAATATTTCATGAAACATACTTTTACTGAAAAAGAGAGATTGAAATTTAACTGGGCATCTGTATTTCACCCTGTGTCAGGCTCCCTGTTCTGTAGCTTCTTATCTGTGTGACCTTGAACAGGTTTATATCACTCTGAATCTCATTTTTCTAAACGCCAAACCGAGAAGGGCCCAGCCTCAGAGCTCCTAGGGTACCCAGTGGGACAGTTTGCAAACCAGTTCTGAAGGAATAAGGATTAACAAAGAATTTCAAACATGAGATGGGCCCAATCAGATTTGTGTTTTCATAATAATTACAATAACAGCCACTGACAGAGTAGTACGATATGCTAAGCACTTTGCACTTTTAGTATATATAATGTTAATAGCAGGCACTGTGTATTAGGTACCAGTCCTGGTTTAGTACTTACCTACGTGATCTCACTGGGTCCTCACAACCTCCTTCTGAGGTTGGAGTCTATTATCCCCATTTCACAGAGAAGGAATCTGGCACTCGACCCAATCACCACACTTCCCCAAAGTTCCACTGGCATTAGCTGCAGAGCCAACATCGAACCCAGGCTGCTGACATGTAGGTCCAGTGGCCTTGGGTCCCTGAGTCACTGAAACTCCCCGAAAGCCGCAGAAGTTCCCTTGCCTGGCATATTCTGCAGACTTCCCTGGGAGAAGACTCGCCTCTCTGAGCACAAAGAACAGCTGGAATCAAAATTCCATGTGCATCCTAATTCCTGTGCATAGTATTTTAAATGACAAATCAGACTGCAATTAGAAACCCCCTAACCAAAATTCAAGCCGTATTCACACGGGCTGCGGTCAGCATCGGCACAAGGGTCGGCTCGGTTCAGCTCAGGGAGCCAAGTCTTCGTGGGAGGGTCTCTGAACTGGGGGTCCCCAGGGAAGGCAGCCTAAGGGACTAGAGGCAGGCGCCTGATTTCTCTGCCAAGTGCCTGCAATTACAGCAATTCTCTCAGAGCTGCAGACTCCTAGGGAAGAGTCATCTGTCGCTCGGTTAAGCTGATTAGGAATCACTTGCTCGGTTGCAGAGTCTTGCCTTCATCTCTGCTGCATGCAGAATTGCTGTCCAGGCTTCCAAATCAACATGGATCTGAACGATTCCAGGGTCATTCCAGATGCCCTTTGCAGTCTGGGCATTTCTCTTTCTGCCCTTTTCCCCTCTTGCCAGGTTTGCTCACAGTTTATCACCCAGGGAACAGCAATATCCACTTCTTTGAGGCCTCATCTTGGGGAAGTTCTGAAAATACAGTTCAGAGGCTTCTCCCAGCTCCATTCAGGAGTCCTGTGGCCCCTCTGGAGCCTGAGTTGGCCCAGACAGTGTTAGAAGGAGGTGTGGCCAGTGATTGGCCTGTCATGAGATGGGGCATCATGATCTGAGAATGGCCCTGGCTGTAAGAGTATAGTGGGTTGTCTATTGTCCCCAGTTCCTGGGCACCCATAAAGAGTTCATCAGCATACCATTCCTGGAGATATTGCATGCTTTGGGGGGGAGTTATATTTGTCCATTTTATAACCTCAAAATCTCATGGATTACCAAAGCACACATTTATTTTCAAATTCATGGATTTAAGGTCCACCAGGTTTGGCTATCCAGAGAGTTCACATGGATCAGGCTTCAGGCTGAGGTCAGGTCTCTTCCACGTCTCCATCTGGTACCCAGGCTGAAGAGGCTGCCAAGAGTATGCACAATTCATGGCAGATCACAGGGACCTAAGAAGGATGAGGCAAAAGCAGTGTATCCTAGGGGTTCAGCTCCAAACTGGCACACTGTCACGACAGCCTGCATCCCGCTGGCCAAAGCAAGTCACCTGCCTCAGTTCATCATCAGTGAAGCAGAGTAATAGGTATGACCCTCTATGGTTTCAGGAAGGGCAAAGTCCCATGATAAAGGGCATGATGCATAATTTTAATGCAGGGAGCGAGGAGACAGTATTTGAGTTCGCACTGGACAACTTGTTACTAATGTCTGCATCAGAATTAGCTGGGACCCCTGAATGGGGTAGTGTGGCTGGATCCCGAGGCTGTCCATGTGCACACACATCTGAAGCTGCTTTGGGAAAGCAGTATGGGAATGCGGCTCCTTCCAGAGAGCAATGTGCAAACCCACCATGGCCCTGTGACCTTCCTGGTCATGGACACAGCCGTGGAAGGAAGCCTCAGGAAATGTGAAAACATAGAATGATCTGGACATCTGGATTCACAGGAACAAAGGGGCAGGGCTGTCCCACAAGAACCTTGAATTGTCTTGGAGAACCCAGTCTTCTAGGAGGCAGCCCATCCTTCTGCAGGGATCTGTGAAACACCCCAACATCTTGGCTCAGAGACACTTCACCTCAAGACTGAAGGGCACATGCAGGCATTTATCAGATCCCCTTGTGGAGAAACTGAGGCCCAAGACAAAAAGGACACTTCCTGTCTCCCAACTCAGTGCTCTGCCCAGCATCCCATCACCTCTCCTTCCTTATATGATTCTACCCCCTCCTGATCTTATCTGACCCTGATGTGGGCTCTTCAACACCCCAGCAGAAGCTGATGGGTCAGTGTGTCCATTTCACATGAGAAGAGTGGCATGGGCAAGTTGGTGGCAGAACCAGGGTCAGGAGCTTGGCCCCAAAAGCCGGGGCTATACAAGGCTGGCTGAGTGGATGGAGAGGCGCCTGGGTTTCAGCATCCAATTAGCACCCTCTGCTCTAGAGCTGCCGAGCAATCAGCGGCATAGTGCTGCACGGGAGTGGGCTGGCTGGTCAGCTGGTGAAGGAGCCCTAATTGGGTGTCAGGCGCTATGAGCCCCACCGGCACCCCTCAGTTCCCCACCAAACTCCCAAACACCACTACAGAGCGCCGAGGGGTGGAAGGCAACTAATTGGTCCAGCCTGCCCAGCAATCCTGTGCGCCACATCCTGACGCCCTGTCACTCAGCCACTTTTGTTTTCCATTTCAAGGGCTTGGGAAAAATTGCCCGTGTCTTCGAGAAGTTTGCTAGAAACCTCGGGGTGGGAGGGAAGCTTATTTTAAAAGAGGCTCTTAGCAGAGACATTTTGGCACATTTCCCACAGTGGCCCCAGTTGTCCTGACTGTGAAGCACTGTGGGGACAACCCTCCTACACACCCCTTCACACTCCTGCTTGTCCATATTTTTAGATGAGTTTTCAAGTCACCCGAAAGCTAATGAAATGCTTTTTGCTGCCTTTTGCCTGGCAGATCACTGTTCATTTAGGACGAAAAGAAAAACTATTAATAAAACTTAATCCCCCTCTCCCCGCTTTATCTACAGGAAACCACACCTACCCTGGGGGAGCAGGCATGGATTTGAACAGGCACGGGGACACAAACATGCAGACCTCGGGTGACCCTCGTTTTAAGTACCCCTGACCTACAATAGGTAGAACTAGAGAAGTGAGGACATGGGGCTGGGAGTCCTTTAACAGGCCTGGCTGAGGTGATATTTTGAGAGGTGAATCTATCCAACCCATAGATTTTCTCCCCTGTATTTTCCAGGCTCACCCCCCACCCCCTAGGAAGCAGTCAGCTCATTGCTCAGTGCAGCAAGAGAACAAAGAAAACAGAAACAGCCTGCAGGTCTCTCTGGCTTTCCAAGAGACTGAGCCCTTAGCAAAGGGATTTCTTGGGACTTGGCAAGCATCTTGGCCAGGGGCACTCCTCAGGGGTCCATGGAAACCCCATCCTCAGCACCCCCCCCCCCGCCCCCGAGGCTAGAGGAGAGAAAGACAGAAGAAGGAAGACAGCAGCCCCTCTGGGAGGGTCACCCATGCAAACAGAACCATGATCAGCCCATAAATTGTCCCCACCTCAAGCATGACCCAGAAGCAGCAGAAAGCTACTGGACATATCGGGAGCCCTAGAAGAGGTGTTGTGGGGCTCAACAAGAGAAGTGTAAGGCCCACTCCAGCAAAAACCATGAGTTCTGTCTCCTCACCCTCCCTCTCAAGGTTTGGCTCTGCCTGAAAACCCAGAAGCACAACTCTTGCCTGTGCACGGGATCCCTAAGGAAGACTGAGGTTTATTTTCACCCCTCAAGCTCTAGGAAACGAGAATTTGGAGGCAAAAATTCAATTTAGTAACAGGGGAAAGAATCTTTTAAGGTAGTATGCTTGATGCATGTGAATGTGCACATGCACCATCTGTGGCCTGAAGACATTTTTATTTTACCCTCACACACAGGCCTTCCTCGACCAACCTGTCTAAAGCAGCCCTCCCCTCCATTTTGGCCTGCCCTTTCTCCATAGCGTTAACCAGTATCTAACATCACAGCATCTATCTAGTGTTTAGTCATCGTCCTCCCTCATGAGGTCAGGGCAGTGTGTAATGTTGGTTGTCCCTGTGCCCAGCAGAAAGCCTAGCACACAGCAGTCTCCATATTGAGCTGGTGAAGGGATGAGCACATTTTTGTGCTCAATGGTGACACCTGCTGGCAAGTGGGATATTGCGGCCAAGCTCAATTAAACATTGTCACTACTTAACCAAAAAAAAAAAAAAAAGAGGGAGCGTTTTTCTAGTTACTAAAACTGATGGGATTTGGAAACTTCAGGAATAGGGAAAATTTACTTTACATATTTTTCAACAGAAGATATAGGCTGAAGAGGGAGACTTTGGATTGGATAGAAAAGGGATGGGAGAGGAGTATAAGTCTGGTGAAGGAAAGAGGAACATGATGAGGCCTTTGATTGACAGTGGTAGCCACATTTCATACTAAGCAAGGAAGTAATGTTTCTTCAGTTGAATCTTCCTATTCACCTTTATTTCAATTCACTTTCCTCAGGAAAAAATATTTATAATTTAAGCACTTTGGGGGAGAGAGAAGGTAAGGAAAGAAGACAGTTACAAGAGACGTATAAGGCCTATTCCAAAAAGCTTAAGATCAAGCGAAGAGGACAGGATGAGTTTGTTTTGACCTCCCTGTAGCATCTGAAGAACACTTTGAGGCTGGCAAAGTACTTCCCAATATATTCCTTCCTGGATCTCCAAATGACAAATGGCAAGGAAATAATTCAAAAGCCTCATAGTTTCCTTATAAAAGAGGAAATTGAACTCACTGAAGAAAGTGACCTGTCCAAATTCCCCCATGAAGAATTCTGGCAGGACCAGTATTCACACACAAGTCTTCTCTGACCTGGAGTTTTATTGTAATGGTCTCAGCCATGGAAGAGGAAAAACACCCCTGTGGAGGTGAGGCTCACAGTTAGGAAACAAAGACCAGAGCAGAGCACTTGAATCTCCAGGACTCTGGGAACCCAGGGATAGAGATCTAATCCCACCACCTATATAAGATTTTACAGTCATTACCTACAGTGTCTTATTCCATTTTCTGGTGCTATAACACAATACCTGAGACTTATTTTAAAAAGAGCTCATGATTTGGGAGGCTGCAAGTCCAAGATTGGGCAGTCTCATCTGTTTGACTTTTAGTGAGGGCTCCCTTGGCCATATCACAATGCTGTGGAGAAGTAGGAAGGGAAATGGCCACATGCAGAGAAGGCCAAGAACACAGGTGGCCTCACTGTTTTGATAACAACCCATTCTTATAGGAACTCACTCATTTCAAGAGACCAGCAAAGACAATAATTCCTTCCAGGCCTCACCTATTAAAGGTTCCACCACTCTCAATATTGCCACACTGGGGACCATGCTTCCAGCATATGAACCTTTGGGGGACACACTGAAACCATCTCCAGACAAACGTACCTTCTCATGAACATTACCACTTTATTACCGGAACTTTGATAAAGTGAGTACTTCGATTTCTCCAGCAGGAGTCAGAAATCCAGGTCCTCCCCATCAGGGTGTCCACACCCTGGTCTTTGTAACAGGAAACTGTTGACTGCACCCCTGGGAATGTTTGCCCCAATTCATTTTCAAATCACTTGCAATTATCAAACTGTGCTCCCTTGGGTTGACCTTTAGCTGGGGAACAGCTATAGAGAAATCCAGCCCTTTGTAATTACCCCCACTCAGATTACTTAAAGGTCGGCTGAAGATGTGACAGTTTGATCCGTGGGAAGGGCTGTTTCCAGGATCCCTGGATAATTATTCAAACCAGACAATAATTAGCAAACATTTTCTTCAAATGAATCCATCCCTGTTGCTCAGCCCCAGAGGGAGCCCAAAAGACTTACCTAGGCCAAAATTATTCCTTCTGCCTGTGATAACCATAATCTCCCCAGGCACATCCCTTTACAGTTTACAAAGAACTTCATAATCTTTCATCATTCACTCCTCATATCAGTGATCTTTATTGGATATGGAAACTGAGGCTCAGAGTATTAAATGGTCTCTGCCAAGTCACATAGTTGAACCAAGACTTTAAACTAGATCTGATCCAAATCTCTTGCTATTTCCTAGGAAAATCACTCATTTTGCAAATGTGTATTGAGTACCTACTATGTCTTATAGTGGACTGCAGAAAGGAAAAAAAGATTCCAGAAGTATCTCTGCTATTTAAAAAATTCATGATTGTGGGGGAAGGTAGAAGGAGAGACATGAACCATTGGCATTTCTAGGAAATGTCCATAAACTCCCCTGCAGAAAAAACTGGACATCAGAAGTTAAGAGTCAAGCCATGCATGATGGCGCATACCTGTAAACCCAGCAGCTCGGGAGGCTGAGGCAGGAGGATTGCACATTCAAATCCAGCCTCAGCAACTTAGTGAGGCCCTAAGCAACTTAGCAAGACCCTGTCTCAAAAAAAAAAGGGGGGGAGGATGGGGAGGGCTGGGGCTGTAGCTCAGTGGTAGAGCACTTGGCTTGCATGTGTGAGGCACCACACAAAAATAAATAAAAAAGGATATCGTGTCCCTCTACAACTAAAAAAATTTTAAAAGGGTGGCAGGCTCAGTGGTTAAGTAAGCACCCCTAGGTTCAATCCCTAGTACCAAAAAAAGGGAGGGGGGATTTTGGGTGCAAATGAACCAGGACAATGGATGAAGACTCTAGATTGGGAGAGAGAAAGATTAAAAAAAAAAAAAAGCATAAAAAATATGGTCCACCAAGATCCCGGGTTAGCACATTTTAGGTAGCTAAGTAAAGAAATGGTCCATGTCACTGGATCCCAACTTGAAGAGGGATTGGGGGTATGAATGACATATCCTCAAGTCTAATTTTCTTTGTTTTAAAGGATGCTCCTGGAGCCCTAGGGTTTCTCGGGAACCCCTGGAAGGACAGCTTAGGGAGGAAGGTTCGTTAAATTCCACCTTCCTATCACCTAGAAGCCCATTTACATCTATTTTACATTTTGAGCTCCCATTAAATAAAGTAGCCCATGGTTTCAAAAAATATAAAAAACCTATCAGTTTCCAGACTTTCTCATAGGTATGGTGGTTTGGGTATTTATGTATTTATGTAAAGCACCATGAATATTGACTTCACAATTTCTTGTTAAAAGTGCAAAAAACAAAAAGTACAGATAGTTATCAATAATGTCGTTTTGAAAATTTTATCTCAACTGACCCGCCAATCATACAATTCTAACAAAATGAAATAATGATTAAAACCAATCATGTTTCACATGCATAGTTAACACCTATTTGGAGCTTACTGCCCCTCTGAGGGGTGTACAATCATCTCCACTTTGTAGGTGAGATAATTGAGGCTCAGATTGTTCACACAGGTGTCTTACATTTAAGCTGAGCACCACAGGGTGAGTTAGCAGATCTGCAGAGAAGAAGTAGCCAATCATGAAAGAGCACTGATGGACAGACAACCATGCTCCATCTCTGTGGACAGAAGGACAAGTTAGCAGATGAAGAGGACCTTGGACACTTCCCTCTACTGATGATCACTAGTGAGCTGGGCCTGAGAACCGTAGGCTGTGGGAATGAGCCAAGTGGCTCCTGAGTCCTTTCTAATTCAGAGATCCTGTAGATTCCTAGATGCACCTTTGGAATCCAAAGGTCTTTGAAAAACCTCGGCTTTGAACACACAAGGAGATTGGGGTGACAGCGGCTGCATTATAATCACCAATCAAGCCTCCACTGGGGATAAATGAACAACTTGTGCAAATTTGAGTTTGAGGTTTGCTCTCACTAGACTTGAGAGAGATACAGAGAGAGATGGGGAAAATGGCAGACTTAATAAACTCTTAAGATAAACTCCTCCATAAAGATATTATGTAACTCTTTAGGGAAGATATTTATCCAACGTTTCCAAAGCACCCATTAATCTACAAACAATATTTATTTTTTCATTTATTAGATCAATCTCCATTATTCTATTCATTAGTGTGAATCCCCAAAGACCGTGCTGGCTGCATGCCTTTAGTCGGCTGGTGTTTACTCAGCCGACTCTCCAGTGTCAGGTACCAGGCTGGGCTTGGGGGACACAAATGGAGTACAAAAAGAAAGGAACACCCGTTCTACTTCTGCACTCTCCAACACCCTAGCTAATAGCAGCGTGTGGCTATGTAAATTTAAATTTTAATTAATTAAAATTAAATTAAATTACAAATTCAGTTCCTCCGTCACATAAGCCACATTTCAAGCGTTCAACATGTGGACAGCATCGTGTCCTGCGCAAGACAGCACAGATATAGAACATTTCTGTCATCGCAGAAGGTTCTTTTGGAAGGTACTGGAAAAACAAAGCAAAGCCTGCGTTGGATGGGAGGCCAGCCTGTGTTCATTGCTCGCTATCCTAGCACTTCTGTACAGTAACAGTTGCCTATCTTTTTAAATATTCAATAATTCTGGGGTTTTGACCGGTTCATCTTGGCTCTGCCTAGATTATTCTGAATGAGTGAGGTAGAGTAGTTCTTGCTTTCTTTTGGACACCCAGAGCTTGGTAGAAAAAGATTTTTCAGAGGGTTCATGATATATGGACACAACCAGATGGCACCATGCAATGCACCTGCTCCCCTGAGCCCGTATGGCGATGCCCATACACATGGACCCACACAACTCACACACATGCACGCCTGAAAATATCTGCTCATGTAGATGCACATATATAGGCAATGACACAAACATGGGCATGCACACGGATTAAAACACACGCTCACATGCACAGCCCCTGACATGCATGCTATTTCACATGCAATCACATCCAATTTTTGCAGACGCACGCACACACTCACACACGTGCTGGTTGACACAAACACGCCCCACATTGCTCCTGGGTTGTCACACATGATTGAGTTGGCTACAGTTAAGTTCTGTGGATTTTTGCTATCCTGATATAATACAGAAACAGATGGGCCAATTTTTCTTGCATTTCCAAGATTCAAGATAAATGCTCAGGAGCTCCACGGTAACCCTGTCCTTGGGATCCGTCCATTCATTCACCATTCAGCAAACATTGATTGAGGGCCTCGGATTCCGCAGCAGAATCACAGAGGAGGTTCAGAACTAAACCACAAAAAATCCCACGATGGGTGTCTGTCAGACAGCCTAAAGGGGGGTGGGGAGATTATGTCAGTTTACATAGAACATAGTCCCTAGCCTGGGACCAAAAATTGAAAGCCGTGAGCCTATCACCTAACCCTTCTATGTGTCCCTGCCTGGGAGATGGGGCTGGGGGTCAGGGACGAAAGAGAAAGATGGAATCTCCAGGTTAGACCAGATGGTGTGGATTAGAGAGGCCCAGAGGTAGACGGATCTGGCAGCCACAATCTACCTTCCTGGCTCTCTTGCCAGGCCTTCAGCCTCACACGTGCCCAGCACACAAACCCGCTCAAGCCTCCCCCCTTGAAAAAGTACCTCATGTCACCCCACAATCCCCCTTCCTAACTGTCAGCTATTGTCCACACCTCCCTCATTTCAGCCATCTCACTCCCTCATCACCTTGGCTCTCAAACCCACCCAATATGACTTCTGCCTACCACCGCCAATCCACAGAACTGCTCTCCCCCGTCACTCGTGGCCACCACACTGCCAAGTCTGATTGTCACTTTTCACGCCAATCTTAGCAGACCGCTGTGCTGCAATTGACATCCTCAGTGTGTTCCTCTAGCACCCCTCTGACTCTCAAACTCCGCCACGTGCCAACCACATGGTGGGCACTAACCTGTGGGAACTTCAGGTGCTGCCATCTGGGATCTCAGGGTTTCGCTTGCTTCTGTGGTGAAACCTTGCTATGATAGCTTATGATGCCACAAACACCCTTGGTTTGAGAGAAAATTGTGTTGTCCAGCAAGGAGGGGTCCAGCAAATCTTGTACACTGCAGCAGAACCCCCATGTTCAGTCTTGCCTTCCTGGCCCATTCAGTGGAGGGCAGTTGATGGATTTGGGGAGGGTAAATAGGACCTACGTTCTTAGAGGTCCTTGCTCTGGGTTGAATCCTATCACCCCCAAAAGATACTATAGTCCTAGAATTCAGAATGTGATTGCATTTGCAATTAGGGTAGTTGTAAATGTGATTGGCTAAGATGAGGCTATACTAGAGTAAAATGGGTCCTCAACGCAGTAGGACTGGTGTCCATTTAAGAGTTAAAGACACACGAGGAAGGATGTTGGTGATGACGGAGGCAAGTTTGGAGTATGCAGCTGCGAGTCCAGGATCGCCAGCCAAGAGAAAGTCCTGGAACAGAGTGTCCCTTACAGACTTGAGGGAGCACGGCCCTGCCAGCACCTTGACTTTGGACTTCCAGCCTCTTAAGTGTAAGACAACAAATTTTATTGTCTTGAGGCTCCTGGTTCGTGGCACTTAGTTATGGATGCCATAAACCAGGAAACCAACACTGTTCTGCTGCCTGTTTTTGGAGGATAAGCCAATCCCCATGAGGACTCTTCAGGAGTACTTTCCTGAGCCCCCAGTTCCCTTCACATATGAGGAGACAGTAAAACATAGGGACATGTGTAAGCTTCAGAGTCACTCAGACCTGGTTTCAATTGTGGGCTCCAGCGTGACCTTTATCACCTCACTACTCAATCCTCAGAGACCCTGTCTCCTCGTCTAGCACTGGGAGTACTGTGTGGACTACCTCACGGGTATTCTCGCACCAGCCTTTGACTAGAAAATAAGGTCACACTGACATCTAATGACCAAATTATGGTGGCTCCAGGCCTTATTGGCTTGACTCATGGAAATGAGCACTCCAAAGTATCCCCCAATTTTTCTAAGGAAACTTGTACCTTCTCACAAAACCAGAGAGTACCCTCACCATTTGGGATCAGGAAATGCAGCTGTTCTCAGCTGTCAGCGGCTTCAGAGTCTGCATAAGGAACCTCATCCATGGTCACTAATCCCAGAGTGACCTGTATTTAGCGGCCAGGCAAGGTGAGGGTACGAGGGCCTGGCCATCTCTATAGGATGTGGATATTCTGATGAGCTCCCAGGAAGTTGGCCAAGGCTTTGCTAGTCTCCCATGGTGGTTCCCTGACCCACGCCTGCAGATGTCCCCTGTCCTTCCCAGCTGTCAATCTCTAATGACCCCTTGTGCCCCACCCTCCTCAGCACCTGTTCTGGAGAATGCAACTTGGACTGTGCATTTGTGGTGGCCTCTGTCTATGCCAACATAGGGCAGCCTAGCAAAGCTACTTTGGAGGAACGTGCCCCACCTCTGCCTGGACCTCATGTGGTCCTCCAAAGCAGCTTTGCTCTGCCCCAAACCTCACAGTTTCCCTGGATTTCTGCTTGTTGCTGTCCAGAACTTTAAGTCCAGAAGCTTATCAAATTTCCCATGGGGGAAAAAATAAAAGAGTTCTGTCTGTCTCTAGCCTTGTCCTCCTGAACCTAACACTTAAGCCCAAGCCACATGGGGGCCCGAGAGGAAACAGAGCATATCCTCCACTTCCACCTCCTCCCAGATGGCCCTTCCCTTTCCCTGCACTAAAACAGAAGCTTCTATGCAAATCAGTGGTTAGGAAGCAGCCCTTGGTGGGAGGGAGGCGGTGGGAGGAACTGGGGGAGGAGCAGGCGTGGGCCCTGTTCCGCATGTAAAACACCTAGCCCGGGCCTGGCCCACAGCAAGTGTCCAATAAATGATAGCTATTATCATCATTGTTATTATTATGAACCACGATGGCTTTGCCGTAGTTGGTCTGCTGGCAGCGGGAGGCAGTGAGCCGGCCTGCTCCCTGCTCCAGATCACTAACCCAGGCTAAGTGGTGGTAATTATGACTTTGAGGAACACTGGTAACGGTGCCAAGCTCCAGGACAGCTACGGTTATGAGTGGAGAGGCCTCTGGCTCAGGTCCGGACTGCAAGGCTAAGAAGGAATTTGTACAGATGGCTGTGTAACAACGCAGGAGCAGAATGGGGATGTGGTGGGGAGACTGTCCCTCCTGGCCACCAGGCAAGATGAGCTCCTCGTGGGCACACAGTGGGCAAGGGCTCAACACATGCATGCAGAAGGAACAGGGGCTTCCAAGTCCTGTGCACTGAACCAGTCCCAGCGACCTGGGCCCTTCTGCAGCTCATGAGGGGCCTCTGTCTGGGCCTTGCCAAGGGGGAGCCACAGAGTGCTTCTGCAGCCTGCTCAGGCCTGGCTCAGGGCTGCGTTACGCTGCCAATGATCTTGCCAGGAAATCACCACTGCCCCACGGGGCTTTTGGGGAGTTGCCCAGGCTGCCTGCACAGAGTTCAAGCCGCTCGGCTGCACATGAAGTGTGGGGCCCATCACACTGGAGTTTCCCTTTACAGAAAAGTGGCCCCCCATCTCCAGCCCATTGGCCCTGGTCTCACCCCCTCACCCTTGGAGCCAAGAGGCAAGCAGAGGGGCCCAATGGCATCCCTGCTGCTGAGAGGGCAGCTGATGTGATGTCATGCCCGGGAAGGGCTGCTGTCATCCCTGCAGCTGCCCCTGCCTCCCTCCTGCTCCATGGCTGGCAGTCACAGACGCAGCCAGACAGGACGAGGCAGGGCAGGACCAGCTACAGGTAACTCAGCACCCAGTTCCCCCTCCTGTCCAGAGCTCATCATTGCCCACCTACGGAGCAGTGAAGGTCCAGGGAGCCTGAGCCGCTGAACCTTTTGCTTCTGGTGTAGATTGAACGTCCACCTATTGCGGGCCCTCGATGGGTGTCTCCTATTCTAAGCTGCATTTGTCTGGTGGGAGGGAGCTTCCACGTTCAGCTCCTTCCTACCAGACACACCCCTGGAGATTCAAGAACACCAAGCCCTAGTACTTTTCCTGTCTCCAAACATTTAACATATGCACTTTCTTCTTCCCCAAAGGCCCATGGACTCCCATCTCAAGTGTCAGTTCCTGGTGGTACAGTTCCTTGACCTCATCTCCCAGGCACCCTCCCTCTGACACCCACTGATTTAATCAGCACTGGGTCCTTCATGCTCCTGCTGCCCTTGAGCTTCCTCCTAACTTCACAATGTGCTTGTCTCCCTCCACTCTGCTTCGCAGTGGGGGACCTTGACCCTTTCATTTCTTAGCTCTCCCCCTCCCTCACAACTGAAATTGGAAAGCATTGCTTAGCATTCGCTGAGATGATGTAAAATGATCGCCAGGTGAAAGGAAAGGACAGGTCACCGGGGAGGAGAAAAAGGGACTCAATGGAGACAGGAAAAGTGTCACACTGAGAGAGAGGGTGGGAAAGGGAGGAAATGAAAAGGAAGAAGCAAGGAAGAGAGGGAGGGCAGGCGGGAGGATGAGCTAGAGAGGTGGAGGAATGCGGAGGAGTGGACATGTGTGGACTCAGCCCTCCAATACCCTCCAGGGCAAGCTCTTTTAAAAACAAGGGCCAGGTGCTGCTTTTAAAGACCAAGGACTTCCTGCCTTGGGAGACACCCAGTGGCAGTAAGGGCACAGGCAGGAACTGCAGAAAGAAGGTGCTGCTGGTATCGTGGGCCCCTACACCAACCTGGAGGCAGCCCATTGCCAGCTTCCAGCAGAATTCCTGGGTCTGAGCTCCACCAGCTCCCAGTCTTTACTGTCCGCCTTCCAGTCTGCTGCCCTTGGCCCTGACCAAGCCCTCCCCGGGTCTTCAAAGATCTTCTATCCTTCTAGACCCCACTGCATATTCTCTTAGTCCTGGCTCCCTCTCTTATCCCCCACCCAGGTTTAATATAGAATATAAAAATTGTGAATTTGACTATACTGTAAGTGATTTCAAACAGATTCCCAAGTCCTCTTCGTGGTCTACATGCGCTAAAGCGAGACTTGCCTTGTGGCAGCGGGAAGTGTGGTCTGAGTCCCGACCTCTTTATTAAACATGAGCTGGATGGAAATCAAGCGCCTTTTTATTTATTCATAAAACTTTACAGCCACATTTCTCCAGTGACTTTCCTACCTGTGCCAGGAAGCTGAGCTGAAGGAGGTGATGTGTCCTCATCCCTTGCCCCTGGGCTTGCAGTTCTGCTGCTGTAGATGAATGCTGGGGTGGCCTGGCACTCACAGACCTCACAGACTTCAAAAATCTGCAGCCGTTTTCACAGTCAGCAACTTGAGACTGCGTAGATACCCTGCAGGACCTCCCAGAGAGCGACCCTGTCCCCTGTGGGGCAAATGCCTGTTCATCAGTGAGGGAGGGAAGAAGGACATGCAGGGGAGAGGGCATGAACCAATGTGGGTGGACAAATCAGCCAATGAGTGAGTGAATGGATCAATATGGCCATCAGGGTCTGAGGAAGACCCAAGATCCCCTGGGGATACTACAGGTGTCTGGAGCATGGCAGTAAGCTTAGCCCCTGGACAGCTGCGCTCAGTCTTTGGAAGCCCTTCCTTTTCCCATTCCAAGCATGATCTGTCCTTTGAAAAGACAAATGCAGCTTAGAATAGGAGACACATATTGTCTCTTCCACTTTAAAGTCAACCTGCCAAGACTTTGTGACCATTTTCTATAGCAAACCTTCAAGGAGAACCTCAAATGTGAAGTCTGTTACTATCTGGGACCAAAATGTGTGATGACGATGTGGGATCCTGAAGGAGGCAGTGAGGTCCCCATTGATGGTGTCTCTGAGTAGACGCTATTGAAGGTAACTCACTCCTCTGACAGGGCTGGTCCCTTCCAAATCTGAGCCTCAAAGGGTTCCACATAACTGAAAAATATCACTTAGGTCTTTTCCTCCAGTTTTCCCCTCTGAGTGACACTCAATACTTGGTAAAAAGAAGCATTCAATAATAGGTAGCTCTATACCATTAATCTGTGCAAAGACAGGCAGGATCCCCAAGCACATAAGCTCTATAGCACCCCCTCATGGCACTAATCATAGTTGCAGTTTCACATGTACGTTGTGGGAGTGTTTGATTAACGTCTGGTTTCCCTACCAGAAGACTAATTAATATTTCTCACCTTATTTTAGGAATTAGTGTAGTATGGAGGTCAGGAGCATAAACTAAGTTAGCACCCTGTCTCTCCTGCACTGTCTACTTCCATACCATGTGAACTGGGCCAAGTTACCTAAGCTCTCTGTGCCTCAGTTTCCTCATCTGTATAAAGGATGATAGTACCTACCTTATGAGGTTGTAATTGTTAAATGAAATAATTCAAATGCACTTTGAACAGTGACTGGTGCACAGTAAAAAAAACAGTTATTCTTATTTTAACGGTTTGTTGTACAGGAAAAACTACAGAGTCACAATTATCTTTCCTTGGAATTTTGTGAATATTTGAGCACAATTTGGAGCAAAATCAGACAAACTTCGGATCCTCTTACTGGCTTTTCTGTCTGGAACGTGTAGGGTAATCTCTTAAATTTTGAACTTCAGTGTCTCTTCCCAAACATTGGTGGATATTTTTAGTTGAAGACATGTTAATTTTTCCCAGTTCAGGGACATTTCCTCCAAGTGTTTCCTTTACTATAATCTCCCCTCTGTAACGTCCTGTTTCTAGGGCTTCTTTTATTTGGGGTGACCTTGCTGGATCTGGCCCATAAAGTTTGGGGTTTTTTTGGTGGGGGTAACCAGGGATTGAACTCAGGGGCACTCGGCCATTAAGCCACATCCCCAGCCCTTTTTTGTATTTTTTTTAGTGACAGGGTCTCACTGAGTTGTTTAGCGCCTCACTTTTGCTGAGGCTGGAGATCTTCCTGCCTCAGCCTCCTGAGCCGTTGGGATTACACGCGTGTGTTACAGTGCCTGGCATCCTTTCCCCCAACCATTCTGTTCCTTTTATAATTGTCTCTGGGCTTAGGAAAGAATTGCTCAAGCTAGTCTTCTAATTAACCAGGTTGGTTTTCTGAAGGGCCCATCTGTTGTGCGTGGCCTTGAAGGGGGCTTTAATTTGGAAAGCATGCCTTTCCTTTTGAAGAAGCCTTCCCTGGACTTAGATTGGTCTTTTTTAATCAACATAGAAGCATCTCAAATCTCACTAAAAATACAACTAAGAGGACTTTTAAAAATGCTTCCCTACTTCCTGAAAAATATTTCTTTTGCTGGGTGCAATTTGTGCTGAATGTTTGGCTTGCCGTGTCCCCACCCCATCTCTCTCTCTTTAAATTGCTAAGATTTTTCACAATACCAGTAGCTTGTCACCATTCATTCACACTTGCTGGTGACATTTATAATTGGTTTGCTTTGGATAATTCATGGGTGACTAGTAAGTCACTGTACTTCCCCCAGTAGTGACTGAAGGCAGTCAGTAATTGGGGTTTTTAAATTAGAATTAATTAGCTTAATCTGCAAGTGGAAGCAATTCCAAAATAATAGTGCTTTAAACAAAATATAAGTTTATTTCTCTTCCAGGTGACAGAAATTCAAGAGTTATCAACAGAGTTAATATGGTATTATACAGTGCCAGGGGCTCTGGCTCATTCAGTCTTGTTGTTCCACTCACCTTCCTCCACATCCGGTCTCTATAGTCCAAAATGGATGCTTCAGCCCCAGCCATCAAGTCTGTAGGCCAGGGAAGGTGGGGGAAGATCACACATCATCCTTTTAAGAACACTTCCTGGAAACGACCCTCATCATTTGTACTTACATTCCAGTAACTAGAACTCAATTATATGACCATATTTTTGTGAAAAAAAAAAAGCTAGAAAATATAATCTTTACCCTGGGTGGCCATTTGACCAGAAAAAAAAAAAATGAGAGAATGTCTATCAGGGGACAAACAGAAGCTTCTGACATAGAACCTGTGTTTCCTTCTGCACCACACGGATCCAAAAAGCATTAGGGGACAGCGACAGAATAGGAATAGCTTCACGGACCACCCCAACCAAAGCAAGCAGTTACTGCTCTTCTGAATCTACACACTCACACTCTCTCCCTCTCTCTCTCTCTCTCTTTTTTTTTTTGGAGTGGGTAAGATCTCTTCAGCAATTACCCAGAATTTCCCTGTTACTTTGGTTTCATCACTTCAGGAGGAATGATGAGAAGAAATCAAATTCGAGAACATAAGTTGTCATCTTGCTGAAGAGCCTAAAACACAAATTAGATCCTACGACTCCACTTACATTTCAAATCCTGCCCTCAATAAGCCCGTAAAAAGATGTCAATATGATTAGCCCCTTGGGGAAACGCAAATTAAAACACAATGAGATGACATAACAGACACACCAGAAGGGCTAAAGTTGAAATGATGTGGGATCCTGGAATCCCTACACACTGCCGGTGGGAATGCAGAATGTTGCCACTTTGGAAAAGAAACTGGTACGATGTTCAACACACTCCTGTGACCCACCAATCCTCTCCTAGGTGATTACCCAAGAAAATGCAAACGTATCCACGCAAAGGCGTGTACATGAATGTTCCTAACAAGTTTATTTGCAAAACTAATAATTAGAAAACAACCCACATGTGCATCCATAGGCACATTTTTAAAATTGTGGAAATCCTTACCATGGACTACTATCGGCAATAAAAAGAGAAGTACAAATGTGTGCAAAAACATGGATCAAAAACACTGTACTGTCCTGAATTCTAAAATAAGCTAAATGAATGACCTCTAAAAAGCTAAGATAAAATAAGCTGTATAGTCAGTGGTGGCCTGGGCCAGGGGTGGGCTGGGGTACTGAACACACAAAGGCATGAGAGAAACTTTTGGAGAAGGTTGAGAATATTCCATATCCATTGTGGCAATTTTCATGCAGGTGAATGCATTTGTTTAAATTTATCAAATCATACACTTAAAACAAGTGCGTGGGTGCATTCTGCATATCTCAGTGAAGTTGACTTAAAACAAAAACAAAACCCTGCCCTACTTCCTGTGTCCTACAGCATAAAGCTCAGATTCTTAAGAAAACTTAAGAAGGCTTCTGTGGTGTTCCCCTTACCCTCTCCACCCTTCGGAGTCATGGGGTCATGGTCACTGCCATTGCTCAAACCTCCAGTCCCCAGTGTGGTAGCAAAGAAATCCGTTATTGCTCCATAAATGTGGTATTCATGGCAGATGCCATCGTCCAGGTCCTGGGGTACAGAGAAATAATAAAAGCAGACCTTACTGGTAAGGGGGTTGGGAAGGGTTGAAAGGCTTCCCACTAAGCCTCAGCACCAATCTGCGAACCCTCAGCAGAGCTTATCCATTGGAGCAATATGCTCCCAAATACCTATTTTTTGCCAGGACAGCCCTGGTATTTTCCCACTTGAGAACAGGTGTCAAATTTTGAAGAGGAAAAAAAAAAAAAAAAACTCAGTCACTTGTTCTTACCACCCATAATGTGTCACTCTGTCTTAAAATCCTGCTCTATATGGCTCTTCTTTAATGGGTTCAGCATTTAGTGAGCTAGGCATGGATTATGTGCGAAATGCATTAACCTCTCACATGATTATAAAAACTGCCTTAATAAAATAGAGCTAAATCCTACTTAATAGCAATAAAACAGAAGCCACTATGTTCCAGGGATGCTAATGACCTGTGAGTCATTCCTTTTGATTTGAGAAGGTTGTGCATTTGGAATTTGCCCCTTTTTGTGAAACTTTTAAGCTCAGATAACTGCTGGGGGTGGGGGGGAAGCATACAAGTTAAAATAAGTTTCCTGCTCACATATAACTGGAGAGCCAAGAAACTTCCATCATCTTCTTAAAGGTCCATCAACCTGACACGTGCTTTTGAGGTCACGGATGCAAATGACAAAAAGAAAGGTATTGATTATAATTAATATTGCCTCACACTTTACTATCAGCTCTTTTTTTTTAACCTGTCTCAATCGATTTATAACAGACTCACCTAATAGACTCGTGAGGTACCATTACCTCCATTTTATAGATTAAAAGAAATCGAGACAGAGGAGGTAAAAGAATTTATCCCAATTCTCATAGCTAATGAGATGAAGGATTAGTGCTTGGATCCAGGTTCTCTGATCTGAAGTCCAAGGCTGTCCCTAAATATTGTTCCCGTATCTATCTTAAGCAATAAGCATCTGCTTAGAGTAGTGAGTGCCCATAACTTGAAATGGCTCAGCTTCTTCCTACAGTGGCAGCATGGGCTGTCCCTCATCAGAACCAGTTGCAATGGGTTGAGTGCGTCCCGTCCTCACCCCCCTTGCTTTTGTGCTAGAAGTTGGCCCTCAGTGTGGCCAAGTTAGGAGGCGGGGCTTAGCATCCGTGATCCGGTCCCTGGGGGCAATGCCCTGGTAAGGGATTGATACTAGTCTTGCAGAGTACGGGAGCTGTTCTCAAGAGAGCAAATTGTGATTTAATAAAAGCAAACCTGACTCCTCCAGCCTCCTGTCAGCCTTCAGAACTGTGAGCTAAATCTCTTTCTCCCTCTACCACTTTTTTTTTCCAATGTTGGGGATCAAACCCAAGGCCATGTGCACACTAGGCAAGCATTCTAACCCTGAGCTACATCCCTCTTCCTGAATCTAAATAAATCTTTACACAGTTTTAAGACTCAGGCATTCTGCCACAGCAATGGAAAACCAACTAATGCAATGGTTTTCTGCCAGCCCTTGTAATAAGCAAGATAACAAAAATTATTACTGCAATAGCAACAACAGTGACTGCTGTCCTCAATGAGCACCACAACTGCTATATGTCGAGCACTGTGGCAGGCATTATTAAGTGTTTTGCATGTTTTAACTCATCTAATCCTCACACAATGAGGAGGTGTCATTATTGGTCCCCTTCATTTTCCAGATGAAGAAACTGAGGTGTAGAGGAATTCAGAAACCTGACCAGTCACGGGCTGTGGTAGCTTAACTCTAAAGTTGCCCCCAATTTCCACTCTTTCTGTATCTGGGCCTTTTGCAGAGTGACTTTATAGACCTTTCTCTAAAGAAGTGGAGATACTTCTCTGGCCTTTGAATCCAGTCTCTGAGTTGCTGCGACCAGTGAGTGGGTTGTGGCAAAAGTCACAATGTGCTGGTTTTGAACTTGTGGCCCTCTACTGTCTCCTGGAACATTGCTACTGCCATGAATAAGCCCAGGCTGGGCTGCTGGACAATGGGAGACTGGATCCTGTTCTACCACCAAGTCTGAAAGCCCAGCCAAGAGCAGCCCAGTCTGTCCCAGATCAACAGAACCCTCTAGCCAACTCACAGGCTAATGAAATTATGAATTGCTCTGCCAATATTTTGATACTAGATAAATAGGACCTACTTTGGACTTCTGACCTGCAGAACAGGAAGAGAATAAATATACCATTATATTTGCCTGATTTGTTATAGCAGCCATAGTATACTAATACACTATACGTGGTTCAGCACTTAAGATGTCTTTCAGTACATAAAAGGTGACACCAAATAATTCCCTCATGATGTTGCTAGTCTCAGGCCCTGAGTTGCTTCTCAGGAAGTTCTCCTGAGTGCTCAATCTTTAGGTCAATGCTGCTACAGACAGACCTTAAGGAAGAATGAGAAGTGATGTCTGTGGGGGCCACCAATTTCCACCACCTCTTGCCTTCTGCTGCTTCTATCCAGTCACATGGATGCGATTAGAGAATCTGAACAAAATCCATAGCTTCTGACCCCTGGGTGGAATGACCTCATCTTCTACATTTTAAGTCAGGGGCTTTCAAACATTTGACCAAGACCCACCCTTCACAGGTATGAAAGATCCTGCGTACCTTCCCTTGGCACACACTTCTGTGTATATGTGCACATGTGCATAGTTAGACAAAAGTTCCACCCAACAGAACTTAATTCATTTGATACATCTGGTTATAAACTATTCTAATCGGTCCATTAGTTGTAAAACTTCTGGCTCTAACTTGTCCAAGTGACTTCACAACCTGTTGAGGGGTCACAGCCTGCAGTTTAAAATCACTCCTTTAATCACTCCCATTAGCCCCCTCCCTGGGCTCCTGACTCAACAGAGTATCACAGTTGCAATGGCTCGGGGAACTTTTAACCAGCTCCGGTATTCTGCATTTAGAGAGTCTGATGTCACTGGACCAGGGAGGGGTCTGGGCATCAGTTTTTCTACTGAGCTCCCTAAGGGTTCATTGTGAGTCACATATGTCACCAGGATTGAGAACCACAGCTCAGGGACCACATGAAACAAACTAAAGCAGAATGAGGACCAAGACACCTGCCCAGGATATTGCACTGCAACACACAACCGTGCATACACTACACACACGCACACACAGTCACACATAGTCACACACAGTCTCTCTTTCTCCCTGTCACTTGCATGTGCATACACACACACACACACACACACACACACACACACACGTAAACTTTCCTACAAAATCAATTGCAGATTCCTTGTCAGAACATCCAAGGCTTTTCATCCAACCTCTGCAGACTTGTCCCCAACGCCTTGCCACGCCCTACCTCTTCCCCACCCTCCCCCCCTGGTCATACGTGATTGTTGTCCATCAAGCCCAATCTGCTCACAGTTCTGGGCTTTGCATCTGGTGGGAAGCCCTTCCCTGTGTCACCCTTCAGGCCCAGCTCAGGTCACGGCCCCTCTCGGGAGCCTTCCCCACATCTCCGTTTCTCCGTGTCCATCCCTGGAATGAGCCTGTGCCCTCCCTGCCATCTCCATTTATGTATTGACTGTATTTTTCTGTTTTCTGTTTTCTTAATGCCCTGGCATCTGAGGCCTCACTGACTGGGAGAGGCCACACTCCAGGGCTAGCCATTCCTAGGGACAGCGGATAACCAGCCTCCCCCCCACCACCCCTGCAATGCACCTTTCATACAAAACACACCAGCCCAAAGCCCTCGTTCTCTGATCACCTCCTTGATCAGACTCTCAGACTCGAGGCCAATGTTCTGCCATAACCACCAAGCCAGGGAATAGACGATTCCAGAGCCCTGAAATGACACCAGTTAGCCTGTCCTGAGACTGCTTCCCTCCATGCCTGTTTCCTTCCCATGAATCCCAGCAAAGCTCTTGCCCCTCCTCCTGCCTTTTACCCCCTGACCTCCACTGAGCTTCCCCAAGTGGCCCTGTGGGTGTGGCAGGCACATTCCCTGTCACCCCCCGGGAACTCTAACAAGCTGTCTTTTCAATGACAGTCGCCTCCTGATCTGGTGGCCTCATTGTACCCAAACAGCAACAACATTTTAAAACCGCTTGTCTCTGAGCTCCTCCAAGGCAGCGGGGGGGAAGTGGGGGGGGGACATCCTCCTAACACTACCTCTGCTAACTATCCCCTGAGGGGCAAGCAGTGTCCCAAGCCCCCCTGATTCTCACAGCTGCCTGGTGAGGTCAGTACTGACCACTCCCATCCTACAGATGAGGGAATAAAACCAGCCACAGACAGAGCCAAGACTCAAGTGCAGTCTGTCTGGGTTCCAGGCCACCTCCCAGGTGATCCTCCCAGAGGACCTGAGCTCAGTCACAGGACCCTGCCAACCAGCTGCTGGGCCCAGATGTGCAGGTTTCATGGAGGCACCTGGAGCGGAGCAAAGGGACAGAGAAATCAGCCTCCCCCTGCTAGCCGAGCTAGAGAGGTCAGGCGGCTTCCTTCCAGAGGGGCCCCTGTTCCTCAGTCTCACTCAGGTGCCACGTAGACCAGCCCCACATCCGGCCGGCTCAGGCCTCCTAGGAGGCCAGCAAGTCTCATTTCCCCACTGCCTGGTGTGGAGAAGACGCACTCTAAAGCGCATCCCAGTGCAAACACCAGAGGCTGTCAGGGATGTGTCAAGCCAGCTCCGGGGCTCCAGGCGCCGAGATCAATCCCGCCCCGCCTCTTTAATTAATTCTCTCATCCTCTTTGTGTTAACACAGACGGGGTCTGTTCCTCAAATTAGTTCATTTGTCTCTGCAAGTGAGGATTTCCAGAGACGCTTATTTTAAACAAGTCTTAACTTCTGTCATTGCAAGTGTGTGATGAGAGCTTTCCACTCGAGCTCTGTCCTAATACCAGGTGGCCCTTGTCCCCTGAAACTGGCCTTGGGAACTATACATGGCCTCCTGCTGAGCTCTAGGACACAGCTTGGCCCTGCACACTGAGGCCATCCTATTCCAACTGTCTTCATGAGCAGGTTACTTTCTGTCCTAACTGGAAAGCTGGGTCCCCAAAGCCCAGAGCTCTTGCTTCTTCAAAGTAATCCCTGAAAAAGCGAGGCACAGTACGCACACCTCTAGTCCCAGCTACACGGGAGTCTGAGGCAGGAGGATGGCTTAAGCTCAGAGTTCAAGGCCAGCCTAGGCTGCCTAGCAAGACCCTGTCTCAAAAGACAACAAATAAATAAACAGTCTCTTAGCTTTTAGATGAAAATATCATTTTTACCAAACACATGCAGAGTATCACAACCACAGATAACCTCAATGAAACTGAGGACCCTCAGTTATTAGCTAGGGACCCAATGTTGGCACCAAGATATATGTCTATGTTGCTTCAAATTAATGACACTCTTCAACCTTCAGCTATGGGAATTCATGAAATTAGCCAGATGATGCCCTCTGCACTCCAGGCAGTTGGTGTAATGTATCCTGGGAGCCCCAAGGCTGGTGGCCCTGTGCAGAAGTTCCACCTACCCCTGCCCCTGAGCCTCTGCCCTTCCTTACCTTCCAGAGCACCTTCCTTACTCTGGCTTCAGAGGGCTTAAGGGAGGGTCAGAATTTGTTGGGCACAAAAAGAACAATATGTTTTGTTCTAGAAAGTGTGTTTTTGTTCCAGAATCAGAAAACACCATGTAAGCAGTCTATGAAAAGACCTTGTAATGATTGTTACCCTTGTCACACAATCCCCACCCCAGCCCAGCCCATATGACTAGTTCTTGCTCTGGGATCATCTATAACTTCGCTATAATCTCAATTCCTCCACTGACTGTGGGACCTTAGCTGTGCTATCCAATCTCCCCATGCTTTAATTTCCTAATTTGTAAATTTGAGATAAAAATAGTTCCTGCCCTTAAAAATGTTCTATAATTCAGACTTTCCAGTTCAGCTTGGTATTCACCTACCCTGTGATGATCCCGGGGCACAGGTGCTGAGCAGACCAGGGGGATGGGAGATGAGTGGTCCCTAGGGTGTGCACAGCGGGTGCAGGCCTGGGGAGAGGCAGGAAGGGGCTAATGGAGAGAACTGTCATTGGTTATGAACAGTTCCTGAAGGCCAAGTGGCCGGTGCCTGACACAGAGTGGTAAGGTCACAGCCACCTTCGCACTTCCAGCCTTTCCCCCTGCTGTTCCCTCAGCCCCCACTGTCCCTCCTCTTCTCCTGGCCTGGAGACGTCCTCCTTTCCACTTGCTTTAGGAAACATCCCCTATCCTGTCCTTTGAACCCCTCCACAGCCCTTCTGTGCTCCCCCTCTAGGAAAACACTGGACACTCCAGAGACATCATTAGCTTCAGATGGGTCTCTTGCCTCAGCTGGGAAGTCTTGGAGAGGAGGGAATATGTCACCCATCGCTGGACCACCAAATCATGGCTCCAGGCTTGGTTTAGACACTCAATAAAATTCTATATGAACTGAAATAATGAATTAACTGCACTCACCAAAAAGGAAGAAGCAACAAAACACACAGAAGAGTCCATCAGCCAGATAAAGCAGCGTGGGATTATGGGTCTCTTGGAGCACTGTGAACAATGCTTACAAACCCTACTGCCACGGTTCTCTACCCTATTGATTTAATTGGTCTGGGGAGAGAATCAGTCAGGGGTTTTGGTTTATTTGTTTGTTTTATTTTTTTAACTTCCCAGGTGATGCTACTATGCAGCCAGGTTTGAGAGCTACTGCTTTACTGGTTATGCCCTGGCAGCATGTCCTAGGAATTCAAAGGAAGGGCAATTGCTGCCCATCCCATAGCTTCAGGGCCAGACACAGCACCTGCCTGCCTGCAGGAGTTGACTTTAGGCTCTGGTTTGACAGCTGAGCATCATGTGATAGGCAGGACAGGGTTTGTTTGTTTGTTTTGTTTGTTTGTTTTAAAAAAAAAAAAGGCTGGGCAGACATGGGGTAGGATGGGAGAGAGGTATGAGCTAAGGAGCAGGTCCCATGTCAAGACAAGTCCATCATCCAAAGGCAACCCTCACTTCCTCCTGAGAAGCCTTACCCCAGGTACTTCCTGGCCCCAGAGGCTCCCCATTAGCCCCTGCCTGCCTCTCCCCAGGCCTGCACCCACTGTGCACACCCTAGGGACCACTATCTCCCATCCCCCTTGTCTGCTCAGCACCTGTACCCAGGATCATCATAGAGTTGGTGAATACCAAGCTGAAATGGAAAGTCTGAATTATAGAACATTTTTAAAGAAAAGCACTCTGGGGGCTGGGGATGTGGCTCAAGCGGTAGAGCGCTCGCCTGGCATGCGTGCGGCCCGGGTTCGATCCTCAGCACCACATACCAACAAAGATGTTGTGTCCACCAAAATCTAAAAATAAACATTAAAATTCTTTTTTAAATAAAAAAGAAAGAAAGAAAAGCACTCTGCCTTCAAATGTAAAAGTTTCTCCAGCTAGAAGCCAACGGACAGGATCCAGGGAGCCAACTTTGAGGGAGAGAGGAGTACTTTGTGATTGGACACTGTGGACATGTAAACAGCAGCTTCCAAATAGTTGGCAACAATTTGCTGGTGTGAATGAATGTTCCCTTGCAATGTTAGGATAATGATGGCCGACCTTAGTGCCTCTGCACTTCTCCACCTAATATTGTTCACACTTACATTGATAGTGAAAAGGAGGCCTGGTTTCACTTACTTCAAATCATGCCAGACTCTAGACCACTGAGGTACTTGAACTCATGAGCTTGAACTGGGTACATGAACCTCTGGACGCTGGGCCAGCACCCCCTACACACAGTTTCCTTCAAGGACTGTGTCTCTCTCGGAGAACAGCCTCCTTCCTCTTGGCATAATCTATTACTGTTCCCTTTTTTACAGATGGGAAATCAGGGGTTCAGAAAGTGGATGAAAAATTTCCCAAGTAGCTTAGGATTCAATTCCAGGGACTCTGCATTCATAATCATTAATGTCCCATTTCTAGAGAGTAGATTGGTGGTTACCAAGGGCTGGGTAGTGGCAAGTTACTGTTTAATGGGTACAGTTTCAGAATGGGATGGCATAACAAATTCTGGTGATGTCTGGAAAAAAAATATGTGAATTTACTTAATGCCACCAAATTCACTAAAAACTAGTTAGAAAGGGCAATTTTTTTTTTTTTTTTTGCTATATATAAAACTGTGGTTAAAAAAAAGATTCGAATTCTAGCTCAACCATCCACTGGGCTCTGTTCCACTAGTGGGTTCACTTCTCGGAGCCTGTTTCTTCATCTGTAAAATGAGGACAATAAAACCCACTTCTCATGTTTCTTATGGTGATTAAATGAGATAATGCAGATAAAGCAGTTTGCCTGTAAGAGCTTAGTGAAGGGCAGTGTTACCACCGGCCTTGTTCGTGTTGTTATGAATGTTCTTCAATCCTAACGCCCACAGTTTACAGGTGAAGAAACCAAGACCCAGAGGTATGAGAATCAAGGTGACCTGCCCAGTGTCCTATGGCCTGTTGATGAAGGACAGGCAGGACACAGCCTCCTGCCTCCACCGCCTCCTCCAGCTGCTACATTCCCAGCTGGTCCTGCTGTGGCCTCTGCAGACAGTGCGAATTGTCAGGCGCAGTCTTCACACACACCACTAAGGAGCATGTGCTCTCGGGGATCGCGTGCGTGTGACCATGGAGGCTTCCTTTGGTTTTGCTCCCCAGATGACTCAAGAAGTCTCTCCACACGTGACACAAGGAACCGGACAGGATGTGGGATCACGAGGCTGCCCCCTTCAAATCTTGTAATCAAAACCATTCAGGGAACAGGAAGTGGGCTCCAGCGAGGGCTGTCTTTCTTTGTCTAATTCTTTTCTAATTCTTTGGAAGGGTGCTTCCCTTTCTCCCACTCCCCCAAAGTGTCCACAGCAGCAGCTGCCAGGGAGCCCACTCCAGCACAGAACACAGAGGGAGTGAAGATCCTCATCACTAGGTTCCCATGCCTCCTCCCAAACCTATTCTCAGTTTCCCAGCCAAGGCTCTCTCTCCCAGGCAGGACCACTGACAACTAAGTGCTTCTGCAATCATAAGTTCTTGCATACAATTTGAACAAAATTAAAATAGTGTTGGATTATAACCCCAAGTATAAAATAAATATGTCTGAGTCCATTCTGGGAGTCCACAGTGAGGTAAATATATATGTTCCTCCATGTACGATGGCTTATATCCCAGTATACCTATTGTAAATTGAAAATATTATGTCAAAAATGCATTTAATGCACCTGTGTTAGTGAGCTTTCTTTCACTTCAATAAATACCTAAGATGAATCAACTATTTAGAGAAGAGGTTTATATGGTCTATGATTTGGAGGCTCCAGCCCATGCTCCACGGGCCACAATGCTTTGGGCCTGTGGGTAGGCAAGCACACCATGGTGGGAAACACTTGGTGGAGCAAAATTGCCCACCTCAGAGACAGGGAGCTAAAGAGGAGAAGGGGCTGGGGTCTTGTTATCCCCTTTGGGGGAGACCCCAAAGATCCAAACTAGAGCAGCGCCTACCTACCAAGTCCTGGCTTAATCTGGCTTACCTTCCAAGTGCCCAGAATACTTACATTTGCTTATAGAGTGCAAAAATCATCTAGTGCAAAGCCTATTTCTAATAAAGTGCTAAATATCTCACAACTTATTGAATGCCAAATTATTTATGTAGATGCTCAGGCCTCATGGAGGTGGAGGAGAATTCCCCACCCTTAATGTTGGCTGTGCATAGTGACTTCCTCCCAAAGAGTACAATGTGGAAAGGGAGGATAAAGACCAACTTCACAGAGAAGAACCTCAACAGACACTCCCTTAGCCAAGGTCAACATCAGCAGTGATGTCATGTTGATAGTATGTACCCTTGATATGATGTGATGAAAGTGGTACTTTCCCTCTGTGGTCTATTCAGAAGCCCAGAATAATCATGAAAAAAAAAAAATTCCAGACAAATCCTAATTGAGGAACGTTCCACAAAATCCCTGACCAGCACCCTTCAAACCTAACCTCACCAGAACAAGCCTAGGAAACCCTTCTGGTCTGAATGTTTATGTCCCTGCCCCCTAGATTCATTTATTGAAATCCTACCTTCCAAAGTGGACTGAGCATCAGGAGGGGGCCCTTGGGAGGTGATGAGGTCATAAGGGTGGAGCCCTCTTGACTGGGATTAGTGCTCTTAGAAGAACAGACCCAAGAGCTTGTTCTCACCCCCTGCTCTGCACTGTATGAGGATACAGTGAGACAACAGCCATCTGCAAACAAGGAGACCTCTTCAGACACTGGGTCTGTCCACATCCTGACCCTGGACTTCACAGCCTCCAAAACTATGAGAAATGCATGTCCTTTAACTCACCCAGTCTATTTATTATATCATCCTGAACTGAGATAGAAACTGTCATAGACAAGAGGGCCTAAGTTAGAGACATGAGTACTATGTGTCTGATGTGTCCTGGATGGAGTCCTGGAAGAGAAAAAAAGACAGGAGGGGAAACTATGGGACCCTGAATGAAGTATGGGTTTTAGTTAACAGTGATGTTCCAGCAATGTTTGGTTCATTAACTGTGATAAATACACAGCATTGATGTTAGATGTTAATAACAGGGATAGGAGGTGGAGTTATATGAACACTCTCTGCCCTATATCATACTTTTTCTGTTAACCAAAAACTACCCTAAAATAAAAGTTTACTTACAAAGCCCAGGTGTGGTGGTACTTGTCTGTAATTCCAGCAACTTGGGAGAAGGTAGGAAGATCACAAGTTCAAGATCAACCTCAGCAACTTAGCAAGGCCCTAAGCAACTTAGAGAGACCCTGTCTCAAAGTAGAAAATAAAAAGGGCTGAAGATATAGCTGAGCGGTAAAGTGCTCTTGGGTTCAACTTCCAGTACTCAACAACAACAACAACAACAAAAAGTTTATCTTAAAAATCACAAAAACTGGGGCTGGAGCTGTAGCTCAGTGGTAGGGCGCCTGCCTTGCACATGTGAGGCACTGGGTTTGATCCTCAGTACCACATAAAAATAAATAAAGATACAAAAAAAAATCTCAAAAACTTCCTTGGATAGTCTAAGAACTGCTTATGTCATGGCCTTCGAATTAGGAGTAGTGCTGAAGGGCCTTTAGCTAGCCAGCCCTTGGATTTGGAGGTTCATCTAGGCCCCCCAGGCACCGGGTGCACAGACAGAATCTGCCTCCCCTTTCCTGTGGGCTCCCTTTTCACCTGCTTTATATCCTCAGCTTCCACGTGGTATTTTTACTGAAATAAAGGGTTCCTGATCAGAAGAGTTTGATAACTACTGATCTGGTCCAAATCTGTCATATAAGGTAGAGAGAGAGTGACATCCTCAGGGGGCTCACCGAGGAAGGGACAGAACTGGAGCTGGAACTACACCTGGTAGGTACCCGAGACCCCTTTCCAGGAGTTTCCCCAACTCTTACCTGTGAGTCAGGATCTCCTTGAAGTAGAGACAGTGCCTGGTTCACCAAAGGACCCAGGAGAGCACTTGAGTCAGGGAGGAGCCCAGTGGGTCTCATGGGGTGAATAAATGACACTGTTCCCATCACATGACGGTTCCAAAATGCCAACGCTACTTAAAACTAGAAAACTCTTCTGACATTTAGATAATGCAAAGTACAGATCTCCTCGTCTATATCCATATATTTGGTTTTATTAAAACAGATTTCTATATATTGAAGCCAAGGTTGGGCTGCAGCCACGTGGAGCCTGTCATGACAGCATGGGTCTGAGGTGCAGCCAGCCAGAGCTGAGGTGAGCCAGAGTACACAGACCTATCATGCCAAGGAATCCCAGGTGATATCCCACCCAGGCTGGTGTGAATGCACCACAGCCTTGAACCACTGAGCATCCATGATCTGCTGACTTCAACCTCCTGAGAAGCTGGGATTGCAGCCAGCTTTGAAAAAATAAAAGTGGGGCAGGCATGAATGAAGTTCAGACTCTAGGGCTAACCAATAGCATTAGTACTTTTCCAAACCCTGATTAGCATACATTTGAGCCAATAGTGTTGACCCAAGTGCTATATAAACCCCTAGACCAGCACACCCATGTGGCAACTCCTCTTGGTTTTCCTCTTGCCCCTGCAAGAGTTCTGTTTCTATTCTTCACACTTGAGTAAACCCTATTCCTTTCCTTCTTGCCTTATGTTGTCCCATGAATTTCATTCTTTGGATTTGCAAGACAAGAATCTGGAAAGAAGTTGGCAGTGAGCTGCTGGGGTCTCTTACAACACTGGAGGGCACAGCCCACCATTTAGGGTTGCAACACGGAGTGCTGCTAACAGGCACTCAGTGGTAATGGAGAAGAATCAGGCTTTGCTGGCTGGTACCCTTGGAGCTGATGCTGGTAAGCAACCCCCCACTGTGGTTAGCTGCTAACATTAAAAGGGGCTTTCTCAGCCCAAAGGGCCTACAGACTCCACTTGCCAACGGAAGTAGAGAATCAGGTTTCATCTCAAATTCCAGTTTGAATATCTTTCAGTACTGCAGCCAAGTTTGGAAGGATGTGCATGCATCCATTTGTTCATTTGAAGAGCTTATTGAGCACTTCCTATATATTATTAATTAATGATGGCAACAATTCTAATTTATACAATAAGCATTCATAAAGCACCTACTGTGTGTCAGGCACAGCTCCCGGGAATGAGAGATGCAACTCAGAATGAGGCAGGCAGCTAGGGGTGGTGGGGCATGCCTGTCATCCTGGCAGCTCAGGAGCCTGAGGCTGGAGGATCACAAGTTCAAAGCCAACCGCAGCAGCTTAGCGAGGCCCTATCTTAAAATAAAAAATAAAAAGGACTGGAAATGTGGCTCAGTGACTGAGGGCCCCTGGGTTCCATCCCTGGTACAAACAACAACAACAACCAAACTAAAAACAGAAAAAGAAAAAGAACAAGGCAGGCACACTCTTCCCCTCTTTTCCCTACATTCCAGTGCCCTTCCAGGCCTCTCCCCCTGAGGAGGATGCATCCTGCCTGCCAGGCATGGTGCCAGGTATGGTGCCTGGGATTTCCCATCAATCCTCACGGAGACCCTGTGAGGTGGGTACTCTTGATTTCTCCATTTCTTAGTTGAGGAAACAGAGGCCTTGTTACTGCCCAAAGTCTTTCAGTGGACAAGTAGTCGAGCCAGAAATTGAACCCAGCCACTCTGAATCAGAAACACACATTCTCAGTTGTCACCTTAGAGAGTCAGTGTGGGTCATGGGACCTGCTGGCGAGGCTCACACACCAGGTATACTGTAGTCAGATGGAAAGCGATGCAGCCCTTCATTACTAGCAACTGGCATGCAGCCAACGTCCCTTCCTGTCCTCGCCTGCAGGGCTCTGTGGGAAGAGCTGAGGTGGAGAGACAAGCTTTGCTGGGAGGGCTAAGCTAGTCTTCCTTGCATGGTGACGGGACCTGAAGAGCATGCCCCTCGTGGCGCGCCCTCTTGGCTCAGGCACAGAGCTGCATCCCTCAGAGAGGAGGATGGCAGGTGGGTGCCTGGCAGGCGGAGGAGGTACGGAGCCTGTTCCTGCCTTTAAAACACAGGCATCCCACCCACTGGTGCAACCTGTTCCAGAGAATGTCCCTGCTCTGTCCAGTGGTGCTCTGAATGTCTCCTCCCATGGGAGAGGCACCATCAGAGGGAACTGGAGAGAGGCAGTCCTCAGGTGTTACAGAAGCCAGATGTTCTTTCTCATCTCTAGGCAGAGAGGAAATATGGGGAGAGGAGTAGAAACATTTCCCTGTGGCACCACTGGGCACAGGAAGTACCAGGAGAGTAAGACAGGGTTCCTGTCCCTAAGGGATTCAGAAGAGGGTGAAACAGACCACAGACTTAGACCTGAAAAACACTCCCAGCAGGACCAGGGGAGCTGATGGGTGATGGGAGAGGCTTCCCAGGGGAGGGCAAAAGGCCTGGGTTCCTGCATCCAAAAATGGGGCTTTGAAGGGTGTGTTGAAGTTCTCCACCAGAGAAAAGGGACAGGAGGATCCAGCAGGAAGGGTCAAAAACCTGAACCCAAAAGTCCCTGGTGGGTGAGGAGGTTGTAAATGGCAGGGTGTCCCTGGGGCACAGAGTCTGGGCAGAAATGAGGAAAGGAAACTGGGAAGACAGGCAGTTAAGTCAGACTGCAGCGGCTGGTGTATGGTCCTGGAATATTTGGCCTTGTAGTTGATAATCAATGAGCCAGGGATATGTTTTGGGTGGTTTGATTTTGTCAGAGCAAGGGACAGTGAGTTGCAGGTTAGGGCTCATGCATTCAGACTTTTTTTTTTTTAATTTAGAAATGTATTTTGACAAACAGTCTGAAGAGTTCATTGTCATCTAAATAATTACTAGGTGCCTACCTTGTCCCCAATGCTGTGTAAGGGACTGGAGATACAATGATGAACTGAATAGACATGATCCTAGCCATCACTGAGCTCGCTGACAGACAGAAAAGATAGACATCAAATAAATATTTAATTCCAACTGTGACACATCTGTATAGGAAAAGCCCAGGGGGTGATGAGTGTTCTCTATGCAGGGCATATATGATCTACCGGGGAGGTCAGAGAGGGCTATCCTGAACTAATGGCATTTAAGGTGAGACTGAACCTACTAGAAGTATCCACTTGGGGCAGAAGGAAGGGTTCCATGGGGAAGGAACAGCGCATGAGAGACCTGGAGGTGGGAAGGGGTGCGGCACAGTGGGAAAGAACGGAGGTAGCCCTTGTGCCTGGAATAGAGCAAGCACAGGTGAAGGGGTCAGGAGATGAGATTGGAAAGGGGGACAGAAATGAGACAAGGCAGGCCCTTGAAAGCCACGGTCAAGATCTCAGACTTTGGGCTGGAGATGCAGCTCCGTGATAGAGCACAAGACTCTGGGTTCCGTCCATAGCGCCACAAAAAAAATAAATAATTAAATAAAAAGATTTTAAACTGTATCTTAAATCATCAAAGGATTTTAAGCAAAATGGTGACAAGATCCCCTTAGTGTTTTAGGAAGAGTTTTGTTTGTTTTGTTTTCTAATCCCTGTTACAGGAAAAACGTATTGAAAGAAGTCTCCCAAAATGTGGACAGCTCATTAGGAGGTAGGCTCGGGAGGATTGTCTTTTTTTTTTTTTTTTTTGGTGGGGGGGATGAAGAAGAAAAGGGAGACGTTAGTGGAATGTGATTCTAAGGATTTGAGATGAGGGGAAGAGGCGGGTGGCAACCTCCGGCCAAGAGGGAGCACATAGGAGGAGCCGATGCTGGTGAGGAGCAGTAATGTCCACACAGGAGAAACCCCTTACTGGTAAAGATCAAGGAGCAAAGTGAATTTCCAAAGAAACTGGGGTGGGATCTGGGCTGGGAAAAGACCAAGCCAGGCAGCAGGTGAAGGTATCTGGCACCTCTAAAGTGCACCACTTATACCTCTGAAAGAGGCTAGCAAAGCCTCAGAGCCCCTGTCCTGACCCCACAGGGGCACAGACTTACTTCCAGCTGAGTAAGGCAACCAAAGGCACAAAAGTTCCCCACTGGTGACATTTTGGAGGAGCTCACAGAATGGTGAGTTTCTCAATTCCAATCCCAGCACCAATGAGGAGCTGAAACATATTGTACCCATTAGAAAAGAAATGCAAATCGGAAAGTCAGGCATTTGTGTCCATGACAACAGGGGGAAACGTATTTTGGCAAATCTGAGTTCATTTATATTCAAATAAATATTTCAGTCTATGACTCTGGCACTTTTTTTGCATGAGATATTTCAGAACCATATTGAATGTTGCTCTCATGCTAAGAACTTGAGAATTAAAGTGAGGGCCAATTTCAAAGTCTATCAGGCTCCAAGATTTCAGGGTTGGTTTTACCTCCAGGAATGAAAAGGGATGATAAACTAGCAGGTGATTCAGCACATTTGTATAAAGACTTTTTAGACTGAAAAGGCCAGTCCCATATTCTCCCGTAGAGCCCCTTCTTTGTACAAATGGGGGAAGAAAGGCCCAAACGTGTCCAGAGATCACACGGCAAATCAATCTAGAACTGGAGTCTCCCTGATTCTCAGGCCAATGTAATCTTGAGCACATCAAACCAGATGTTGGAAGAGTAAGTATAAGGGGACTTAGACGTACGATCAATTGTTTTCCTTTTAAAGGTAGACATTGCCCTCGAGTTATAAAAGCACTGTATGCCCCCTGTGAGAAACCAATATGTGATGGTTTGGATATGGGGTGCTCCCCCCCACACACACTCCACCACCCCAAAGTTCACATCAGGCAATGCAGGAATGTTCAAAGGCGAAATGATTAGATCACAAGAGCTGCAATCGAATCAGTGAATCAATCCATTTGACAGATTAATAATTTGAATGTATTATTGGGTACAACTGCAGGCAGGTGGGGCATGGCTGGAGGAGGTAGGTTACTGGGGGGCATGCCTGTGGGGATTATATTTTGTACCTGGCTCCTCTCTTTCTGTTCCTGGTTGCCATGAGCTGAACAGCCTTCTTCCACCGTGGCCCTCTGCCACCATGCTCTGCCTCATGGGGGCCCCAGAGCAATGGAGCCCACCGATCATGGACTGAGACCTCGAAACTATGAGCCCAAATAAACTTTCACTCCTCTAAGTTGCTCTTGTCAGGTATTTTGGTCACAATGACAGAAAGCTGACTAACACACTGTATATCATCAAAAACTCCAAAGATATTATCTCTAGTAAACCCTGCAATTTCCCTTACAATCACCAGTAACATTTTTGCACATTTCCTTCCAGTTTTTTCTATGCATCCTTCTTATGTACGATTGAACTCTTAATATTTATAGAATGTTGCATCGAACCAATTTTGCCATCATTAAAAATCTCCCCTATGCCGAAATGAAAATAAATGAATAAATAATATTCATCTCTACAAATATACTATATATTCCCTAAATCATTTATTCTATTTACTTTGGATCCTTAAGTAATATCCAACTTTTTTTTTTGTCAGTTAAGTACTATTGTATTGGATATCTATGTGTTTAAATCTTTATTTACACATGAGATTCCTCCATCACTTCCTTTTTGCCGTGCTACTTAGAACTCGAATTCAATGTAGAGCCAAATCCTGGCATAGCCACTGCATAGCTGTGTGGCCTGGCACAAGTTTCTTGACCTCTCTGTGTGTGCTTACTGCTCCTCTCTTAAACAAGGACCACAAATTCAGGGTCATGGGGTTCCTGGGTTAAAGGAGATGGCACATGAGAATGGCCTTAGGCCCAGGCTCACAGAAGGTGAGCTGGCAGAATCTGGGTCCAAATGTTTACTGAAAAACCGAGTCCTGGCTAGGTTGTTTGTAAAAAGCAAAACAAATAACCATCCTTGAGGATTTTACATCTTAATACGGAGTCTAAGGAAAAACATATGTGAAAGCCCTGGAGAAAGAATCAAGCCTTCTCTATACACCTACAACCTCAGAGAAGCTGGGCGGTGGTCTCAGTGACCTCTTTGATGTTTGCATTTTAAAACAGGTTGCATGGCGGACCAGGGGAGGGACAGGAGGACCTGGGTGGGGTGGGATGACGGGTGACATTGCTTCTTTTCAAGGGCAGCAATTCTAGACACATTCGTCAACCTCAAACTCTACCACGCCTCTTACACAGTACCTTTCAGAAGCTCTTCTCCTAAAGGGCCCGCAGTCCTTGCCACAGAACATTTTTAGCACATTTAAACCAGAATATTGAGCATAGATTTAAAGTGGTCCTGTGACATCATGTGTGGAATATATAGAAATCTTCCATGAGCAGAATATTTGATTGAGCCTCATTGTCAACTGCACATCTGTCTGGAGCAGCTGCGAGGCCAGGCCCTATTCTGGGCACTGTGAGCAGAAACAGAGTCAGGGTGTAGTATCTGTCTCCTAAAGGCTCACAACCCAGGTTGGAAGGAGGACGGACCCACGGAACAAGAACACACCTTCGTTAGTCAGAACTCTTTGGGCTGCAAGTGATAGATGTGCTACTCAAACTAACTTAATGAGAAGGTTGGGGTATCTCACAAAACCTAAGGAATAACCAAGGCCAGGGACTTGAATGCTGCCAGACCTCTCTCCCTCTCTCATCCTGTCCTCTCTTGCGTAACAACCACATCCCTTCGTCTCCATCGGCCGGGCTGCCTCCTTTCACACAGTGCAAAACATGGCTGCCAGCAGCTTAGGGCTTGAGGTGCCATCACCTCAGCTTCCCCCAAGGAGAGAGAAATCTGATCCTTCCAACTCCAAGTCCGAAATTCCTAGGCAAGCCATCAATAGCTCATTTTCAGATGGGTTTTTCTTCAGAATAAGGAGATAGAAGTACAATGCACCCACGTAAGGACAGAAAATCTATATCCAGGAAACAGAAGGACAGCACACCAACATGGCAGCCCCCATGGGGATCATGGGGACGGTGGGGCCTGTTAGGGTGTTCCTGGAAAAGAGATGCTGTAGGCGGCCGCTGAGAACCCTACAGGATCCTGCATAGTTGGAACCAGAGAGGAACATTTGCAGGAGGTCAGAGGAAAAAGCAAAGAACCTAACACAACAGGACCTGCGTGAAGCAATGCTACCAGGTGGTGCTCAAGGGCCCAAAGTGACATGACAATGTGCACTTGTGTTTTCTCCCTTCTTACATGGGGGGAAAGGGGCACTGCTGGTGAGGGAGAGAGGGAATGAAGCCCTTAGCAGCCAGCCCCATCCAGCTCACTGCGTATCAGATACCATGCTAAACCCTTATACACGTTATCCCAATGAATCCCCACCACAAAACAGTGAGGGGAAAATGAGCATCTCATTTTACAGATGAGGAAACTGAAAGTAGCAAAGATGAAGTAACACAGCTTGAACCGGGGGTGTATGTGATGCCACGCCACTGCACCTGGCATGGCACCCCGCTGCTGCTTGCTGCACCCACTTGTAAGGCACCTGATGGTTTTGGATTAAAAAGGCACCTCATGAAACAACTATTTTTTTTTTCCTCTGGAACACTCTTTTGAGAAAGATCTCCTCTGGGTCCACTGAGAGCAGATGCCAGACAGGACAAGATGTGCCAAAAACTCATTAGAGGAAGCACCTATGATTGAAAGTGGGCAGGGTGCCGGGAGAGGCTGGAGCAGAAGTGTAACCTCATGCAAAGGAGAGAAGGAAAGAAGGAAGATTTGGTGGAAGCATCCTAGACTGCCCCACAATTGGGGAAGTTTGGTAGGCTGTCAGAGAATTCTCACACCCAAGTTCCCCATCACAAGAGCCCCGGGGGCTCCTAAGAACAAGTTGGCCTCAGTGTCTGTGCCCCACTCTATCACTGGCTGGGAAAGACCTGTAGCATGCACTGCCTTCAGGCAAGGGCATGAAGGATTGCAGAGCTCAGCAAGAGGGGCGGCTGGCCACTGGAAACCTGAGAGGTGCATTCTGACTGCTTCTACAGAGGCCTGCACCAAACTAACATTCATTTTCAACCATTAGCTGGGAGAAAAGAAATGAATGTTTTATACCCATCATAGGGGATCAATAAATGACTTTAAAAGCAAATGATAATTTTTTGATCCTTTTTTTTTCTTCCATGATTGATGAGTCTAATCCTGTTTTGCCCATTTATCATTGGACACTGCAACTCCTTTCTTACATTTACCTTCTGAATTACATCCATACTCAATAATGCTATTTCTTTCTCTTTCTCTTGGCATCTGGGGTCCTGATACTTGTTTTCTCTCCAAATCTGTTATGATGATTCTAGATTTTGTCCCAGAATACTAGACGCCCAAATTGCAAAACATCAGAAAGCTTTAAATATGGACCCTGCTGTGGCACCCAAAGCATTTGGGACTTCCTCTATCACAACGATCGTTCTCATACTCTGCTATCCTTTTTTGCTTGCCTCTCACCTAGTTATCTGTAAACTCCATGAGGGCAGGGATTGATACTCAGATATTGTATACCAGCTCCATAGCTTGACTTAGAAAACATTACTTGAATTAATAAATCACTAAGTCTAGTCTCATATTTTCCATCAAACACATTTTATGATGGATGGATGAGTTATTCCACTTTTGGAATAAGACCATAGAAATATAGCATATCAGTAAAGGGATCTGTTTTAGTCAATTTTTTTTTTTTTGCCACTGTGACCAAAAGACCTGACAAGAGTAATTTTAGAGGAGGAAAAGTTTATTTGGTGCTTATGGTTACAGAGGTCTCTATCTATAGATGACTGACTCCATTGCTCCGGGCCTGAGATGAAGCAGAACATCATGACGGAAGAGCCCGGAGGAGGAAAGCAGTTCAGGAAATAGCTCAGCAAGAAATCAGGAACAAAATATAAAACTCCAGGGGCTGGGGATGTGGCTCAAGCGGTAGCGCGCTCGCCTGGCATGCGTGCGGCCCGGGTTCGATCCTCAGCACCACATACCAACAAAGATGTTGTGTCCGCCGAGAACTAAAAAATAAATATTAAAAAAAAAAATTCTCTCTCTCTCTCTTTCTCTCTCTCTCTCTCCCCTCTCTCACTCTCTCTTTAAAAAAAAAAAAAAAAAAAAAAAAAAAAACCAAAATATAAAACTCCAGAGGCACATTCTCAGTGACCTACCTCCTCCAGCCACACCCTACCTGTCTTTAGTTACCACCTGGTTAATTCCTATCAATGGATTGATCCACGGATTGGAGCAGATCATCATTACCTAATCACTTTACCTTTGAACCTTCCTGCATTTTCTCACATATGCGCTTTTGGGGGACAGCTCATATCTAACCCATAACAGGATCACAGTACTGTATCCAGGAGAGAGGAGAACCAGCGCACGAACATGTCAGCTCCCAGGGTGATCTTGTCAGGGGCTCTTTCCTAAAAAAGAGGTAGTGAATATTTCAACATTAATATTTCAACATTTCTAGTTGATCAGTTTAACTTGGAAATGTATGTGATTTTGCCTGTTGCAACCAAACTAACTCTATCTGTATGTACTCATTAAAGGCTTCAGCAGCAACCAAGACAAGAGTATTCCCTGTTGTTTCCTGTCTCTCCACTGCCACCATCAAACTCCTACTACAGCCACCACCGTGACTGAATAGTGGGAGCCTATTCTGTCCCCTGGAGAGCCTTGAGAGGTTTGCATATGATGGGTTTTTGAGAAAAAGAAGATGGCATGATCAGAATTGAGATTCAGGAGGCTATGCCCAAAGTCACGGAGCAGGATGGCGATCAGAGCAGCCGAGAAAGTACAGAGGCAGGAGAATGGTTAGGAGACCATGACATTAAGCACATGAGAAGTACAAACAGTTTTACATGCACACTAAAAGAGTTTAAAGTCAGTAATTTAAACATCCTGGCTCATGTAGTAATCAGACCTCTAACGCAGATTTTAAATTGAGGCTTTTCCACTCTGTTCCACTCCACGCTGCTGCAGGCAGGAAGCCTGCAGCCAGAGCAGGGGACATGGCAGATCTCTTCCTCGCCTACACTTCTCCTCCCCATCTCCATTTGCTGGCCACCTTTCTGATCTCCTTTTGGATGGAGCGCAAAGAGGAGGGAGATGTAAGGGAGCCAGAAAGTTCTGTGTGGGATGGTACATGGGGATCTAGCCCATTGTTTTTCTCTAACTCAGCAGGTGTTTAAAGCTGACTTCTTCCCTTTGCCTTGTGGGTTCTCTGGAGACACCACTCTCTCTCAGCTGTAGGTCTCCTAAGGCAGACATATCTCTGCTTAGGCCAGTCATTTGCCCTTCCCCAGTCTCAAAGCATTAGGTGACAGCTCCAACTTCTGTCTGTTGACGTCCTTTTGCCCCCTCCAAGTGGCTGTCACAGACAGGACATTACACTGATTTTCTCTGTCTTGCACATTCTTGGGAAACATTTATTCTGGAGACTCAGGGCCTCCAGATGCAGCAACTTCTACTAGGCTGATAGAGGCCACCTCATCGGTCTCTTGAGCTTTAGATCTCTTGATCTTAGGTGTCAATCAGACACCAGTTAACTGTGTCCCTCAAACTAGAGGATGTTTATTAAATTCTTCAAGTGACCCAAAAGGCTGGGATCCCCACCCCTTTCTGGAGCTCCCAGCATGGAGCCTCCTTTTATAAATCTTTCCCCAAATTCTCCTTTCCTCCTGGCCCCCTAATAGTTTAAGATAAAGAGGTAGCAGGTCTTACCCCTCCCTGGTGAAAGGGATGGAGCCCATAGCCTGGTCTCTGAAGAAATCTTCCCCTCCCCCATATTTTTGATTCCTGACCATTTTGAACATTTAATGTGGGTGAGGGGTTCCAGAGTTGTCACCTTTGAAGACTTTTCCTATGATTTAGCTCTGAGCTCTCCAAGACAGCCACAGTCACATGTGGCTATTGAGCAACTGAAATGTGGCCAGTCGAAATCAAAATGGCTTGTCGGTATAAAATGCACAGTAGATTTTGAAGACTAAATACAGAAGAAGAATGTAAATGAAATACCTTCTTAATAATTTTAGCAATGATTAAGTTAAGGTATTTTGTAAATATTAGGTTAAATACATTGTTTAACTTTGCATGTTTCTTTTTTTTAAAATGGCTACTGGAAAATTTTTAAATACATGAAACTCTTAGAAATAACACCCAAAGCACAACCCACCAAAGAAAACTTGATAAACTGAACTTTTTAGAAAAAATATTTTTATAAAAATAAATACTAAGAAGATGACTAAGACAAGCTACCAGCTGGGAAAAAAAATATTCTCAAACTACATGTCTAACCTAGGATTTGTATACACAATTCATAAAGAACTCTCAGAAAGCAATAATAAGACATAAGCAAGGGATTTGAACATCTGTTCACAAAAGGAGGTCAAATAAGCACCTGAAAAGACATTCAATATCACTATTTTTAGGGAAATACAAATTAAAACTACCATGAGAAGATACTACTTCATACCCACAGAGTGGCTAAAATAAAAAATGTTGACCAAACCAAGTGCTGGTGAGGACGGGGAGAACTGGAACTCCCATGAAGTCCTGCTGGATTTGCAAAGCGACACGGCCATTCTGGGGAAGGTTTGACAGCAACCTACAAAGTTAAACACCCATCTACAGCACCGCACACACCAGCAGCCCTGCCCAGGGCTTTTACCCTAGAGAAGTAAGGACACATTTACACAGCAGCCTCAACAGCAGCTTTCTCTGACAGCCGAAACCTGGAAATGACTCAAACGCCAGGATGAACAAACCTGGTCCGTCCGGGCCAGGATGGACCACTCGCCAGTACAAAGGAACGAACTTCTGATGAGAAGAGACGCTTGGATGAGTCCTAAAGATGTCACTCTGAGTGAAGGAAGCCAGTCGTGTACTTTTGGCTTCCATTTATCTGACGTTCTTAAAAAGACCAACCTGTAGCAGTGGAGAATGTTGCCAGAGATTCTGGGTTGGGGAGGGTGTGGTGACAAAGGGAGAGCTGGAGGGGTGGTGGGGCTATGCTACACTCTGTGGTCGCAGTCACAGGAATAACATGTGTTAAAATTCATGGAACAGAACACAAGAAATAAAAGTCAATATTACTGAATGATTTTTAAATTTTAATTTGCAAGTCGACTCACATTATACTGATGCTCTTCAGTCTTCTATGGGGTTCTGCCCCAATGAAACCATCATACCTTGAAAAGGTCATAAGTCAAAAATGCTTTTACTAGCCAGGTACAGTGGCGCATGCCTGTAATCCCAGTGGCTCCAGAGGCTGAGGCAGGAGGATCTCAAATTCAAACCAGCCTCAGCAACTCAGCGAGACCCTGTCTCAAAATAAAATATTAAAAAGGGCTGGAGATGTAGCTCAGGGGTTAAGCACCCCTGGGTTCAATCCCCAGTACCAAAAAAAAAAAAAATTACAAAATGCTTTCACCACCCCTGTCCTGCCGCACACCACAGTTCAGCCACACAACACACAGTGAAGTACTGGTTGTTCCCTCTCGGGATCATGTAGCTGGCTGGGGACTGTCACTTGTTGTCATTGCTGAGCACCAAGAGAGGGTATTAGAATGAATAGCCTGGGAAAAGATACAATTTTAAACTCAAAGTATGATTTCTACTGAATTTGTAAAGCGTTCCCATCATGGCAACATCAAAAAAGTCTTAAGTCTAAACCATCTGAGTCGGTGATTGCCTCTTCCTATCAGGGAGTGCTGGTCTCTCTCCTCTACTGCACCATGTCTGTTCAACTTGAACCTGAGCAGAAACCTTCATCCTGCCACCCTGCACCCATCTATTCCACATTTCCCACGTGGTGATGTAATATCTGGTCTACAGCTGTCCACCTCCATCACTGGTCTATATGCACTCTGTGGGTAGGAATGTGTTCTCTTGCCTCTCCAGTCCCTGGAACACTGTAGATGTGTAATGGTATTTGTTGAATGAGTGCATCATTCAATCAATGGAGTACATTCTTCAGCTGTTGGGGGGATTACGATGCAATGTTGAAGGTAGCGCTTTTGAAGTCCTCCTGTCCTCTGAAGCTGAGGGTGGGAGTAGACGTGACCCACCTTCAGTGAGGGGAACAGGAAAGGGGAATGGATGTCCAAGTCCTGGCCAGGGTAGCAGGAGTAGGAGGGGGAACAATAATGGGCTCTGGAGCCCCCAGGAGCCACAGAGGGGAAGCAAGACAATCAGGTGGTTCTAGAAGGCAGAGTCTGAGCGCAAAGCCGTCCGGCAGAGAAGAAGTCTTGCCAGTACATATCACCAGCTAGCAGGACTAATCCCAAGCTCATTCTTCTTTGGAAGACTGATACACCAAGGCAGATGGAGGAAATAGAATGCACATGGTCATAGATACAAAATGGCCATGTTTTCAGCCTGGCACATTTTCCAAGGCAAATGAAAATTGTTATGAAAACAATTTATACCCAGCAGACACGGATGATTGCCCATGATGACCTTTTGCCAGAGAAAATGGGCCCGATAAAGAAAAAAATGTGAGCTCATTAGGACAAATTAGAAAAAGCAAATGATTGCTCTTAAATTATGGAAATTCCAAGGCTGGTGAATCTCTCTGTCCTTTTAGGACATAAAAACAATAAAACACACACACACACACACTCAAAGAAATTGTTTTTTCAGAAAAAAAGTGTTGCAATTTGAGTGAATAGATATCTTGTTTCTTGGAAGGGTTTAGAATGGAGGGAGTTTTTTTGTAAACTAAATTAAATTTAATTGACTTATTAACTGCTATCAATTCTCCTTCCATAAATTTATCAACAACTAAAGGAAAAAGAAGAAAAGCATTGAGAGTGGGCAAAATAGCTTTCTATAAGTGCTACCCAAGGAAGATTTCCACAAACATGACATACTAGAATTTGGGGTACAACATTGGTGTTTCCACTAAGGGAATGTGGGTACCCAAGATGCAGAGGGAGGACGAGAACAGTAGGAGCAAGGCATCACTCAGGAAGGTTTTAACATCCACCTGCTTCCCTGATAATCACCCATGGGCACATAGAGCTTTACAGTTTACATCATTGCCATCACTGCCTCAATGTTTTGGGGAGTGTACTGGGGATCGAACACAGCAATGGTTTACCACTGAGCTACATTCCCAGTCCTTTATTTATTTATTTTTTTTCTTTTTGAGACAAGGTCTCACTAAGTTGCTGAGGCTGGCCTCAAACTCAGGATCCTCCTGATTCAGCCTCCCCCATCACTGGTACTGCAAGCTCCCAGTTGTTGCCTTGATCTTGACAGTAACCACTCTTGTATGATGCTCTGGTTTGGATGTGGTTTGAGTGAGTCCCCAAGGGTCTCATGTGTTGAAATGCAGTACCCACAGTGAGGTATTAAGAGGGTGGGAACTTAATCTGGCCATGGTGTTTAGAGGTGAAGCCCTTAAGAGGTGATTAGGGCTAGATAAGTTCATCAGGTTGAAGCCCTTGTGATTTGAATCCTGGTGGCTTTGTAAGGAGAGGGAAAGGGGCCAGAAGACACACGCACACACACACACACACACTCACACACACACTCTCCCTCTGTCTCTCCACCTTGGAGCTCCACCAACAAGAAGGCCATCAGCAGATACAGCCCCCCGTCCCGACTTTGGACCAGAACCATAAGCCACAATAAACCTCTTTTCTTTATAACTTCCCCAGTCTGTGATATTGTGTTATTGGCAATAGAAAATGGACAAATACATATGTCCATCACATAAGTGAAGACACTGAGATTGGATATTAGGTGATTTATCAGCTAGTATGATGGAAATCCAAGGCTGTTCATGCTCTCTCCTAAGCAATCTATTGCCTTCACTCTATCCTAGGTATGTTTTTTGCATCGAAACCAGAAGTTATTCAATGCAGGTATTTCTCTGTAGGGAGAAGCAGAAGGAAGGAGGGGCTCTTACAATAGTGCTCAGCCAAGAAATATGTATTGGGAAGGATAATCTAACTCCCACATCAGAAAACCAAAATCTCAGTGTTTAAATACAAGAAAGGCATTCTTCACCTTCAGGGTAGTGTTTAGTATAGGTGCACGGGTGGGTCTCTGCTCCATAGGGTCATTCAGGGACCCAAGCTCCTTTCACCCACTTTCTCTACTATCTTTTAGAGGCTCAGAGTCCTCCGTTGGATCACTGAAAAATCCAGAGAACATGAAGGAAAGAGAATGTGGGGGATCCCATTGCAGGGGACAAGCATGGAAGGGTCGTGTCAGCCGAAATAAGCCACCTGGCCCCACCCTATTCCAGGAAAATGTGGATGCCAGGGAAGAAGGGGAAAACATGGATACTAATGGAACATTAGCAGTAGTCTCTCCCATGAAATTCTAAGAGTCTTCTTTGAGTATGCAATATTTTTCAGGTGCCCATTGGAAGCCCATTCCTGTGAGCCCCCAGCCAGACCCTCATAACTCTGGTGATTCTTCAAGTGGGACCACCTGACTACACAGGGCCTGGCACCAGACTTTTATCTTTTCAGTTGGAAGAAAGTGGACCTTTTGGGCTTATGAAGCAGAATCTCTCTATATATTTTCTTCCAGCATAGCTGGGTGAAAGGGCAAACAGAAATTTGAAAGAGATGATTGCTTCCTTTGTGGGGGAGAAGGGTACCCACTGAGTTGGGAACATATATGAATTCTGATTTGCAATCATTTCCACTATTTATGAGGTCACTGGACTTACTCCTGCTGAGTCCAATTTACAAAGAGCTTTGGTTGGATCAGGGAAAGGAATATTAGAATCCTGTTGGCTTGGTGATGGCCAGAGAACTGTGGAAGGAATGTATCAATGAACTGCAAGGAAGCAAAATCCTCAACAGCAGCTCTAACATGCTACATCCCGATGGGGAGGAAGATGCATCACTCCCAGGAAGCTACAGGGGTTGGGGGCACGGACATGGCGATTTGACTACACGCCCCGAAAAACAGATGGGTAAATTTTCCAAATAAAAAACTTGTTAGAAAAGATTCAAGATGCCTAAGATAAGCAAAAGAGTCTTTCTTATATTCTCATCATGTCTCGCTCCCAAGGCAGTTGTAAGACGCTGTCTGATCATTGGTATCCCTGCTTCTGACCCCTCTTGGGAGTTCTACCCCCAAATAGCCAATATTCTATCTCAGCATATTCAACTCTGAACTCATCCTTTCCATCCTAGCCCCACCCCCAGCCTACTCCACTACCTGCCACTATCTCCATACCTGGTGTCACCACCACAAGTCACTTGAGTCCCTGACCTCCTTCTCCTTCAACCCTGCTCCACTCAACCAGCATCAGTCAGTTCTACCTGCCACGCCTTGTCAATCTGTTCTCTCTTCTCCATCAACACTGCTCTCCACCCAACTGGGTTTTCTAATGGCAAAATTGTCACCCATCCCACCCACTCAACTGCCACCATAAGAAATCAGCCCAGGAGCATCATTCCCCTGCCTAGTCCCTCCCATGGCTCCCTATTGCTTTTAGGGTAAAATCCAAATTCCTTCCCTTGCTCTGAACGCCCCCTCTCAGTCTGTCCCCTGAAGCCCTCTCGGGTGTGATCTGCCACTCATTCTACCCATATGGCCATTCACCAAGTGATTTTGTGACGTCTGGTGAGTTGAAGTTACTCCTGACTTTCTCCTGACTTTAGTACTTGCTATTGCCTGTTTCAAATGCTTCCTCACCTCCCTGCCCTTCTCCATGTGGCCCATGCCCACCTGTCCAACACTGCAGCCAGCTCCTGCAGAAGCCTTGCTACCATCCCCAAGTGGGCCTAGAAGCCACTCTTCTGGAGTCTTGCAACCCCTGTGCTTGCCTCTGCAATAGCACTTGAGATGAGGTGCCACCCTCTTCCCCACATCCACCAGGGAGCTCCGGGGAGACAGGAATACAGACATTTGAGCTCTCTGGTCACCAGCACAATGTCCAGTAAAGAGGAGGTGCCCAATGAATGCTAAACAAGCAAATGAATTCATAGATGCAGTACCTGGAAGTGTAAAGCCCTGCTCAAATGGATCCATCCATCCAGTGAGGCAGGGAAGGAGTGAGGAGAATTCCTCTTGGCCATGGACTGCTCAGAACAATCAAACAAGCCGGGCAATTCAGAGTCACCAGGTGCCCAAGAGATGTGGGGTATCAAAAGGAAAGCAAATCCACTCAGCCCAAAACCAAATACTCAGTCACACTTCAAGTACAATGCTTTGAAAAAGATTCTGTGAAAATACAAAGCAGATGTTGTTGTCACTGATGTCATTGTCAAATAGGATACACCCGGGGGGGGGGGGGGGGGAGACAAAAATCCTTTGCTAAACTTCTGTTCTAGTTGGGATTGCTTAGTGCTAAGGATCTGAGACTGATCGTGCAAGCCAGTGAAAACAGAGGTGGCTTGGGGTTTTACTGTTGTTTATTTGTTGTTATTATCACTAATGGCCTCAAAGTACAGTTATAGAGAAAGAAGAAGCACCACTCTGGATGGAGATCACATGGATCCAAATCCATCTGAGCCACTTTCCAGCTGTGAGATGGAGGTGAGCCAGGTCCTCCACTCTAAAATGGGGTGAGAATAGAACCTACCATAGAGTTGTCTTAAAGTGACATGGGATCATGTATGTTAAGGCTGAGTACAGTGCCTGGCACATAAATGTTGCTAATTCTATTTGGGAGAATGTTCTAGAACCTCCTGGAGGACGGAGACTAAGGACATCCCAAGAGTTGGTATCTCTTTCTATTCCTGCTTCTGGGTGACTGTGTCCCATTCACTTCCTCCCTGAGCTGTTTCCTTCCAGACTCAGTGTCTGCTCCCCCATGCTTTAACCTGTCACAGGCTCTGCCCTGCCATGGCTCTGATCCTTCCTGGTTTCCTAGTTCAGCATCCCCAGGCAGGTCCAGGCTCCCTGAATACCAATAAGATTATTGCTGGGAGAAAGACAGTGCATATAGCAGCTGGAGATCAAGTGTACACACCTGGGTCAACCAGCTGGGGGAGGTGAGGAGAAAGGTCTGGGCCTCCTCTCATTACTGTGATCTTTAGGATCATCTGCATCTGGGTTTGAATTCCAGTCCCTTCATTTACTACATGAGCTTGGGCACACTGCTTAATGTCTTTGAGTCTCAAGCCCTCATTGTTAAGTGAAGCTAATCCTGGATCTTTTCACATTTTTGCTAAAATTGGGGTATGTTTTACAATTGATGCATGGATTTAATATGATGGTGTCTCCCATCCCTCAAATCATTAATAAACGGATAGTAACTACATAATGAGGAATTATATAATAAAGACCTGCACATTACTGTAGTGCATTCTGCATGAACCAGTGCAGAAAAGTGCTTAGCAGAGTGTCTGGCACATAGGGAACCATCAAGAACAGAGCTCCATGTTATTTGACACAGGGTGCTCAGGCCCTCTTCCAGTGAGCAGGGCCTGAGTATGTGTCATGACCAGCATTTCCAACATAGTTTCAAATAGGCAGAAAGCTGGCAGTTGGACAATTAGCTGAGAAGCAACCATGAATTCACACGTACAGTCTTATTTGGAGCAAACTTGCTAAGAACACAGGTGCTGAGTAATGCAGTGCATAAAACCTGATCTACAGAGCAGGCAAGGTGGGTTCCAATCCTGTCTCTACCCTTGCCACATCATGTGACCTTAGGTTAGTGCCTTGGTTGGGTTCTCCCAGAAGTGGTTCCAGAGAAAGGGATCTGACTGCAAGTGGTTTGTCTTGGAGGCGAAGGAGACACTGGTGGGGAAGTGCAGAAGTACGGTAGAGGAGGCCAATGATACAGGGTTGTTCTTGACTATTGCAGTGGGCAATGGAGTCACATCACACAAGTAAACTCGGGTGGCAAAAGCCCCGGGGTGCAATGGGACTGGGATAGTAAGTATCACTCCTGTCCGTCATTGGTTGGAGGCTGTTGTGGAACAGCTTTGGTTCCCCAGCCCTTCTGCCTGCTACAGAAGTCTCAGCAGCCAGGGAAAGCCCTCAGTCACAGAAATGCAAGTTCTGGCAGATGTAAGTAAACGCAAGGCCACTGCAGTATTCGGGGCAAGGGGAAATGGGCAGGGCGCCAGCAGCATCTGCTACAGGAGATATGCCTCTCCCTGTTCGTCTCGACTCCCCAGCTATGAAATGAAAATAATAAAATCTAATTTGAATATTTGTGTTTCCATTCTTTGATGTAATCATGCTTATTCAACCTGAATGTATTAGTCGAGGTACAATCAGGAGAGAGAAAACACACAGTAATTTGAGCAGGGATAGTTTACTGTAAGAATCGGTAACTATAATCAGAGGTTGAACTAGCAAAGGATAAATAAGAACTCTGAAAATCTAGCCCATTTAAGGAACAGCCACTACTACCCCCAGGGCTAAAATACAGCAGCCAAGGAAATTCCACTGGTGTGTTCCAGCTGGCCCTCTTTCCAACTCTGCTACATGTTGGACCTAGAGCCTTAATATATAATATGTAAAAACAAGGATTTTCTTAAAATTATATTCATGGTTATCTTTCCTGGGGACATAAAAAGAGAACAGCAAAATACCCAGCCCTCCATATCTGCAAGTTTGGCATCTACAGATTCAACCAACTGGAAGTATTATTTGAACACGTACAGACACTTTTCTTATCATTATTCCCTAAACAATATGGTACAACAACTATTTACATAGCATTGGTGTTGTATTAGGTATCGCATGAAATCTAGAGATACTTTAAAATATATGGGAAGATGTGTGTAGGTTACATGCAAATACTACTCCATTTTATTTAAGGAACTTGAGCATTGGAGGATTTCAGTATCCATAGGATACCTGGCCAAATCCCCTGCAGACACAGAGGGCCAATCATGTGAGGTATGTTCAAGTTGTTTAAAGCTAGGATAAGAAAACAAAAGTAGCTTTAACTCCACAGGCAAATAATGCTGATACCAAGATGTATTCATTTCTGACATTGCACGCTCTCTCTCTTTCTCTCTCTCTCTCTTCTTTTTTTTTTTTTGGTACCAGGTGTTGAACCCAGTGGGCTATTAACCAGTGAGCCACAACCCCAGCCCCTTTTATTTAGAGACAGGGTCTTGCTGAGCTGCCTGAGGCCTCGCTGAGCTGCCTGAGGCCTTGCTAAGCTGCCTGAAGCCTCTCTAAGTGGCTGAGGTTGACTTTGAACTCTCGATCCTCCTGCCTCAGCCTCCCAAGCCACTGGAATTACAGGCATGCAGCACAGTACCCAGCACATGGCATTGCTATATCTTGATGTACCAAGATTACTGCAGTTGGATCAATTAGCAGAAAGCCCTCATTTCTGCTATAGCCACAAAGGGGCTAGTGGGTCACCAGGAAATAAGCCTCCCTTTCTAACATAGCAATGATGGGAGAGATGGACCAATGAGGAAAGTGTCCACATCTGGCACCAGGAGGAGGGAAATACTCAAAACAAGACCTGGGCTTAGGGTGGGATGCAGGCTACATGAGCATCCGGCTTGTGGTCTAAGCGACATCAAGGCCCAACTCAACCAGTTAGCATAAAGGCATTTGTCTCCCATTTCCAACACACCTCAGAAGGGAGCTATATCTAGACACCCTACGCTTACTTCTCTTGAGGGCAGAGAGAGCTGACTTCATTGCTCAAGTCTAGACATTTATTTGGACCATATCTTTTTAGTGGGGGAAGTTCCTGTGGTTAATGGCAGGAAGTAGGACATCCCCTTTCTCTTGCACAATAGGATTTTTTTTCCCTACTTCTGGGCAGGATGAGCTCTTCTCTAACCTCTCTCTAGTCTACCCACGACTAAGGAGATGAAGCAGAGCCCCCGTACTTCCTACCAGTGCAGGAATGAGAGAAGGTCCCGCCTCAGGCTTCACCTCCCAAATCTGTTTGTTCCTAAGGCCCAGCCACATTTTTCTTTGGAGTTCACAAAACAACCCACAATCCCCATGAAAAAGCCTCTTTTTCCTTTTCTTTCTGCTAACCCTAACTGAGTTCATGACACTTGTCAGCCTTGGTCTTAATTAACATAGAGAAATCTAGAAAAGAGCAACCTTGAGTCAGAGAGACCAATGATAAGAAGACTCCGCTGCTAGTGGAAGAAAAGGAGGAAGGACAAAAGTCTCAGTCACAACCAGAGAGCACTAGGTACACATCTAATTTGCCTTGGTAATACTTTGAAACCTGGCTGGATTTCCTGGATTCCTGAATTAATAAACTCCTAAACTCAGGTGCCAAGAGAAATGCAGCCATGGTCCAAATGCAGCACCCTCCACCTCTGGGGAAGAAAGTAGCTCCCAGCAGCTCAGTAAGAGAGATCGAAGAACAGGATATCATCACAACCATCACAACCCAAATAAACAGACCTCTGGGTCAGAAACCTTGTGACCATGCTTAATCCCTTCTACCCACTTGGGCAGGTTGGGTGAAGCATCCTTATTTCTCTTGCTAACTCTAGGGACACACGACATCTCCTAGGACAATATTCCTGTCATCATCTCTCTCTGCCCCTTCCTGTCCTCTCCTGGTCTCCCTCTGCCCTATACCCACCTTCCTGGGTACAAATTTTAAATCCTCCAAGCTAGTTAATGTCCCCTCATCCTTCATCTTGAAAGTCACTTCCCAGCAAAGCTCTCCCTAACTCTGTCAACCAATGCAGGGTCCCAGTGACATGTTCTCAGAGCCCCCTCCCATCACACTGAGTTTATACTTGGATGGATGATTGACACCTGGTTTCCCCACTAGATTGTGGCTTCTAACAGCAGAGGCTGTGGCTGTTTTGCTCTTTGCTTTCTTCACAACTGAACATGGTAGGCACGTGTCTCAATCTTTTCAGGCTGTTGTAACAAGCTCACTCGGACTAAGTAATAGATAAACAAACTTCCCAATGTTCTAGAGGCTGGGAAGTCCAAGATTTAGGCTCCTACAGACTCCTTGTCTGATGAGGACCTGTCCCTCTTTTATGTATCCTCATACATCAGAAGCACAGGCACCTTTCAGAAGAGCACTCATCCCGTTCACCTACCCAAGGCCCCACATTTTGATAGTACTGCATTGGAGACTAGGTTTCAACATATGGATTTGTGGGGACGTAAACATTCAGTCCATCTCAGCACATAATAAATAATCAAATAGAGTAGTCAAGGCTCTGGAATCATACTGACTGGGTTTGAACCCAGATGCAGGGGGATAATGTGGAATGATAATAGTCCCCTTAGGGGCTGTCAGAAGGACCAAATGAAACCATTCGCGACAGTGCCCAACACACAGTAGGTGCTCAATAAAGGTTTGTTAGCACGGTTGCAGTTAGTCCCATCTGTGTGCATGGGAGGGGTGAAGGGGCACATGTGGATACTGGTCAGCAGGGGTCACTGGTGTTTGTGTGCACACTGGTGTCTTGGAGAAGGACACTGCCCTCCATGAGTGACACTCAGCACAGAAAGGCATGGGTTCATGTTTCTGGGAAGGGTCAGTTTAGCAGCTTTGCATCCTTGCTCAGGGCTGGGTGACTTTCAAATTGCCTCTTATTGCCATTTCATAGACATTTAAGTGGTTGGGGATGACTTGACACCATAGAATGATGTTGAAACGATCGGGTTAATCCAATCAGTGAATCAATCCCCTGATAGGGATTAACTGAGGGGTAAATGTGCCTTTAGGGTGTATATTTTGTATTGGTAAGTGGAGTCTCTGCTTCCTAGTATGAGGTTTTGAGCGTCTTCCCTCTACCACACTCTTCCACCATGATGTTCAGCCTCACCTAGAGCCCTGAGGCATGGAGCAAGCTGTTTACAGACTGAGACCTCTGAAACCGTGAGCCCCAAAATAAACTTTTCCTCCTCTAATTATTCTTGTTGAGTCTTTTAATCACAGAAACAAAAAAGCTAAAACAACCTCCAACACAGGGAGTTGCAATTCTCATTCGACTTCCTTTCCACAGGATGAGATGGTGTCCTGTGGGCAGTGAGTTTGAAATCTATCTGGGGATGGACATAAACTAGTTATTGTGATTGTCCCTCAGTCAACATTTCACACCTCCTACTACATGCCAGACACTGGGCAAGGCTCTGGGGATACAGGGGACAAGACCTGTACCATCACTACCCCTTACTGAGTTTCCTGTCCCATAGGTGTGATAGTTTTAAAACAAATGGCCACCAATTCTTTGTCTTCTTCCCACAGTGTATACAAGGTGGGGACTGTGTTCCCTTTCTGGATCTCAGAGGGCTCAGGAGAGCTTCAACCAGTAGGGTGCTGTTGAATAACTTCCAAGACTAGGTCATAAAAGGTCAGGCAGCTTCTACCTGGTTCTCTTGACACTTGTTCTGAGTTAGCCACTGTGGCAGAAGTTCAACTATTCAGACACCGTCATGTTGTGGAGGCCATGCGGTATTTCAGTCAACACTCCCACTGAGGACCAGCATCCACTGCCAGTCACTTGAGGGTGTCATCTTGGGTGTCCAGCCCATCTGAGCCTTCAGATAACAGCAGCCCCAGTTGAGAACTGGTTGCAAAGTATAATTCAGGTTTCATCGCACCACTAAAATTCAAGGTACAGACAATTCCCAACTTGGGATAATTTGACTTATGATCTTTTAATTTCACGATGGTAGAAAAGTGATATAATTCAATAGAAATCATACTCTGAATTTTGATATTTCCTGGGCAGGTAATATGTGTTATGATATTATCTCATAATGTTGGGTGTCAACAATAGCAAGCTACCACTCCCAGTCAGCCACAAGATCACAAGGGCAAACAACTGATGTTCTACAATGTGTTGTGCTGCTAAGTTATGATGTCCTACGGGTTAGGTATATTAAATGCATTTTCAATGTGTGATATTTTCAATTTAAAATGGGCACAAAACCTCATCATAAGTTGAGAGCTTCTGTTACTGTTGCTCAGCGACAGCTCATACAGTTTTGTCTAACTTGGTTGAATACAGCCTCACTACTCCAGTGTGGACCCTCAGTATGTACTCAGTGCCTGCCAACTCTGTGCTGATGATCCTTGTATGTAAATGTTGTGGTAGAGAAAACCAGAGAGCTATTAAAGGCAAATCTGCAGGTTAGAAACAGATATGGATCATTTACAGACATTCACAGACACCCTCCTTGGAATTAGGCTCAGATCTCCCAGGAAATATTACTGAGTCAAGAATTTTGATTCCACAGTCCATGTATAGTATTTAAATAATGGCTCCTGTAAGGGTTTGAATGTGGTTTCTCCTTCAAAAGTTCGTGTGCTAGAAGCTTGGCACCAATTGTTAGTATAATGAAGTGGTGGAACCTTCAAGAAGTGGGGCCTAGAGCAAGGTAAGTGTGTTCAACAGGACATCACCCTTGGAAGGGATCAATACTGGTCTCACAAAGTGAATTATTTCCCACAAGAATAGGTTATTATAAAAAGAATGAGCCTGACTCAAGTCCCTCTCACTTCCTGTCTCACTATGTGATCTCTCCCTTGTGCACATACTTCTGCCACTGTGTTGCCATCCTCTAGGTTGCGACACAGCCAAGGGGGCCCTCCAGTAGAAGCCAAAACTTTGGGGTTGCCTCATCTTGTATTTTCAGTCTCCAAAACTGTGAGTTAAATAAACCTCTTTTCTTTACAAAGTATCTAGCTTCAAGTATTTTATTATAGCACCAAAAAATGGACTAACACAGTTCCCCAAAGATGTCCATGTACTAATTCCAGAATCTCTAAAAGTTTTGTTAAAACAGCAAAGAGGAATTAAAGTAGCTGATAATCAGTAGATTAGCACATAGCCCTGGATAGTTCAGGGGCCCTTTGCATATTCAGAAGGGTCTGTACATGGAAGAGGAAGGCAGGAAATTCAGAAGAAGGCCTTGAGTGATTTTCTAGTTCTCAGATAAAATGAGTGGCATGGACAATGTTGTTCCCAAAGTCCTTTTTGATGTCAGCTTTTCTGGCAAGTCCTTTCTGGCACGTGCCAGAAATTTCTGGCATTTTATAAATGCTCAACAAATTGGGCTTGCAAACTGGTCCTTCTGCGTCTGACTGACACATCTGGTATTTGGCTTTCGAGGTTGTCTTCTAACCACGGATTGTAGGAAAATAGACAGTTCTGTTTGAAAATATGGTTTCATCACTTAGCTTCTTATCCCATGGGGGAGGCCTTCACACTGGAAAAAAGGAGCCACACATGGGTGGAATGGGGAGGGAACACCGTGGTCAAGAGAGGCTGAGGTCATCAACCAGCCCTTCTTCTTACTCTGGGAAAATCCCTTCCAATCTTCAAGTTTGATTCTCTGATTTCTATTATAAAATATAAATACACCCTGGGTTTTAAACACATATGTACCCTCTGAAGAATAACAATGAAACAAAAATCTGTTGCCCACAATCCTGGTCAAAAAATCAAACATTGGCTCTAATAGTCTCCTTCCTTGTTTTACATCCACCCTACCCTAAAACTGAGGTGGACACTCTCCTCAATTTTGATTTAATGATAACTTAGACTTTTTCTATAGTTTGACCATCATGTATAGATCCCTAAACATTATTTTCATTAACTGATAATTAACTTTTTATAAACAGACTCATCCTATATAAACACTCTATGACTGCCTTATTTCTCTCAATATCGATTGGCAAACTCATCCTTGTTAATACACATAGTAATAATAAATCCATTTTACTTCTTTATATTATTAAATTATGTCAATTTAATCCAATTTCTTTATCTGTTATACTGCAGACAGGCATATTGGTTGCATCCATTAATTCTGCTATTATAGAAAATGATTGCCGGGCATGGTGGCACACACCTGTAATCCCAGAAACTTGAGAGCCTGAGACAAGAGGATCGCAAGTTAGAGGCCAGCCTGGGCAGCTTAGTGATACAATAAAAAGAACAAATGGCTAGGGGCATAGCTCCATGGTAGAGCACACCTGGGTTAAATCCTCAATACCACACGCACGCACGTGATGCCGTGAAGATTCCTGGGTGTACTTTCCGGTGTACACATTTAAGAGTTTCTTTAGAATCTACTCTGGGAATGGAATCACTGGGTCATGGTATTTATGCGTGTGTTCAACTTCACTGGACAGTTCCACTTTTCCAAAGTGGCTTTACAAGTTGACTCTCTCAACAGCAGTAGATATGAGTCTCTGTTGCTCCATATCCACACCTACATTTGACAACACCATCTTTTTCATTTTTGCTCTTTTTTCATTTTGGCAATCTCATAGACATGTGGTGATGGTTTTATAATTGGTAATCCCTTATTATTAGTGAACTTGAGTATCTTTTCACCTGTCCATTCCCCACCTGTTTTTCCTCTTCTGGAAGACACCTGCATATCTTTTGCCCACTAACTTATTGAAAATGTATTGTTGTTACACATTTGCAATCCTTTTCGTACGTACTGAATATCAATCCTTTGTTGGTGTCAGGTGTTGCAAATATCTTCTCTCAGGATGTGGCTTGTCCTTCCGCTCTGTGGGGTCTTGTCAGGAATACATTCTTAATTCCAATATACTCATATTTATTAACCTTTGTCTTTATAACATGCATGTGTCCCAACCTCAAAGTTTTGAAGTTACTCTCATATATAGTGTCCTAAAAGTTTTCTGGGTTTTTTTTCCCCCTTCATTTTAAAATATTTAATTCACATGGAATCTATCTTTGTGTAGATTGTGAGGTAAATCCCCCTTTTTTTTTACCCCAATAAGAATAATCAATTTTCCCAGCACTATCAATTGACTATTCCATTCTTTCCTCTACTAATCTGCAATGTCCGCTCTGTTAAAAAAAAATTCCATGTACACATGATTTGTTTCTGGGCTCCTTCTTCTGTTCCATAGTCCAGTTCATCGGTCACTACCTTAATTACTACAGCTTTAAGATAAATCTTGCTATCTGTAAAAGAAAATCCCTCCAGCTTCTTCTTCTTCTTTAGGAGTATCTTGACCCTTTGTTATACTATATAAATGTTAGAATTACCTAGTCAATTTCCAACCTTGTTGCAAATCTAATTGGAATTGCATGAATCTAAAGAGCAGTTTGGAGAATTTATATCTTTATAATATAGGGTACTTTGTCCAAGAACATGATATATCTGTTTATTTAGGTCTTAATGTAATGTATTTCAATAAATTTTTTACAATATTCTCCATTAAAAACTTTCATAGCCTATGTTATATTTACTCTTAGGTACTTTTATATTTTTGTTGCTAATATCAATAGTTTATTTTAAAATAAATTTCCCACTGATTGCGATTGGTATATAAAAATTGAATTGACTTTTGTATATTGATTTTGTATCTAGCAACCCTGCTAAAGTCTCATTTTTATTCTGATAATTTATCTATAATTTCTTCTGGGTTTTAGCATAGTCAATAATAGATCTGCAAATAATAACCAGTTTGTTTCTTCTCTTTCAATCCTTACACTAACATGTTTAATTTTTTAAAATATTTATCTTGGCATGGAGCTGGCAATTGAGGTAAGTACAACTATTACTCTCATTTTTATAAATGAGGAAACTGAGCCACAGAGAAGTTAAGTAACTTGCCCCAAAGTCTCACAACTGGAAACAGTCAAAATTGGGACTCCAAACACTGTCTATGGCACACACACAAACTCAGGAGCCTGAGGCAGAAGTATTACAAGTTGAAGATCAGACTCAGCAACTTAGCAAGACCCTGTCTCAAAAAAAAAAAAATAAAAAAAAGTGGTGGGGCAAGCATCCCTCTTGGGTTCAATCCCCAGTACAATACAAAAACAAAACAAAACAAAAACAGTTAACCATTCCAAAATCCATGCTTTTACCCAATATGCTTGGATTTCTTTTCCTTTCCCAACCACATGAACACATTTGAGTTCTGTAATAAAACATTTCTGTAATAAAAACATTAATCTGCCACTAAGGGAAAGGATTTTTATTTCTTTGTATCTTAAAAAAAAAAAAAAAAAAAAAAAAAAGATGGCTTTGAATTGATCAATGTATCAGTACCACCAAGAAGTACAGGAGAAAGGAAACAAACAAGTCTTCTATGTGTTAGTACATTCCGTCCTAATGGTTATCAGCAAGTTGGGTATTAGTATTCTAATTTTGCATCTGAGGAAACTGAGGCTCAAAGAGATCAACAATCGGGGGGAAAAGATTTCAATGACAAGCAGAAGGGCAAAATGTGCATATTGCATCACACACAGTAATTGGAACAGCCTCCAAGTATAATTTGCAAATTTGTCTTACAGTCCCAGGTAAATGCTCAAAGATAAGGTCTTAGAAAGGTTCCCGTGTGTTCTCTGCAAGACTCTCCAGGCAAGGAATTCCTCTGGGGACTGAGAAGAAAAAGGACTGGGCAGCTGTTTGTTCTTTTGCATGCATTGATGTATTTAATAAGTGTAGTGTTGATTAAGGGCCACCTGTCTGAGTCCTGGTGCTCATGTTGGGAATACAGGTGAGGAAAAGTCAGGCACAGTCCCTGCCCTCATGAAGCTTTCCACCCAATGGGAGTCAGGCATTCAACCAGTTCCTACTGGTCAGCACTTGTGTTCCCAAGCCCAGCCCCACTCGCCCCACCCCCATCAAGCCAACAAATCCTATGTGAGGCTAAGGCAGACAGTGTTGTGCTCCTGAGTACCCCAGGTCCCAGTCTGGAAGGTGCCCCACCCTACAGCAGGCTGGTGATCCGCCTCCCTCCCCTCCTGAGTTTCCAACAGCCCCAGTGTTGCTGGGAACCTGTCCATCAGAGCGCCAGTCACAGGGGAAATTGGATCCAAGGGCTCTTTCTGGTCGTGTTTGCTCACTTTTTTTCTTAGCATGATCTTTGGTTTCATTATATTTAGGTATTTCTTTTATTTATCCATGCACCAAGAAGAACGGGAGGAAAAAAAAAAAAAAGGAAGGTGTCTCTTTAAACCAAGCATAAAATGTATTAGGAACCTAAAGTTGAGAATAATGGGCTTTTTTTTTTTTCTTTTTTCCCTTTGGCCTCCTGGAAAGCTAGCCTACAGGAGGGGGAGAAAAAAAATCCATTCAAATAATTTCGTTTAGTCCTAAGTATAAAATAACTGAAGTCAAGGTGTCTCTGCTGTTATTATTTTTTCTGATGTTTTTGACACCCGTGTGTGGAGTTCTCGGGCATTCGCAGCTTCCAGAGCTGTGAGCTCCCACTTGGTATATTCGTAATACTCCTTAATATTTTCATTTTGATGTAATTTGCGGCCCCAGCTTTTTAAATATCCGCTCTGTAATAATGTTTAATTTCAGGGGTCACTCCGCCAAGGAGTATATTAAAGCTTATAAAACTCATTTCCAAAGCTCAAATATCAAGCTGTGATCAGGTTAGGAGGGCAGCATGTGTGAATATTTCATCTTTTATCATGCTGATAATAAGGAGATGACAGAGGCACATTATTACAATGAGAGAATTGCTCATTTCAGGCCTGGTGCTGGAAGCTGGGGTCTGCAGTGTGTATTACTCAATAAGAGCAATTCTGATATGAAAAGCAAGTTTACTGAGGCACCACTGTGTCTTATTTGATTGGAATGAATAATATATGGAGCTGCCATTCGGGCGGCTGCCGGCCGGGGGAGGGGAGGCTTGCATGGAGAGGTGCACTTGGGGATAGATGGCGAAATAATTTATCAAAGGATGTGTTTTATGGCCTGAAAATAAAGTTAAGATAACCACTGTTTATTAGAATCATTATTTCGGAAATCTGTATTCTGGAAATCTTAAACATGCACCGGCTTACACACGAGAAGAATCTTGATGTGTTGGACCGGTAGAGAGGCCTGGTAATTATCTATTTGCACACAGGGCCTGAGTGAACTTGACACCCAGGCTGATTCCTGCCACATTCTCCATTGGCAACTTTCATTATTGCTTTGCGTCAGGCCAACTTCATCAAGCGGGAACCTTAAAACTCTGGTCTTTCAGCTCGTGAGATGATAAAACGTCATCGAGCATGAAAATCAAGCAAGAACCACCCCTAATGACTGCCCCCACCCTGCAGCCGCCACTGCATCCACTGGTCCCCTCCTCCTCCCCGACATGGTGGGAAGGGGCAGCTCCTCCATCCAGGACTAACCCTTTCTTGGTGCCATGGATCTCATCCTTCCCCACCTGCTCTGACCCCAGGTGGTGGTATCCATCTCCCCCTCTCCAGGGTCTTCCACAGCCCCCTTTCAGCTGCCTCCTTCCCTTCCACCCATGAGTGTCATCCTAGTGAAAGTTGTTTTAATTAATCCAGCGTCTCCCCCTGTTTACCGCCCCAGTGATTTTCTTGACTTCTCATCCAAGTGTCCCGTAAGGATGGAATCCGCTCAGGGCCCCACGGATTCACTCCGGGATCATCGCACTTGGATCTCCCTATCCACCACTGCGGTGAGCCCACCAAGGCTGTGGATGCCCTGCCAATGACCAAAGGCCCCTGGGGGGACATTTCATGTTGTACCTTATGGACCTTTTGGTGGCGTTGGCTCCATCGTTCCAGTCCACTGCCCTCTGCTGGTTTTCACCCTTTCTAACTCCCTGTTCCTCCTCTGGTGCCTTTCCTGGGAACGCTTGCTGCCCTCCCTGGGCACGATGGTGTTCAACAGGACTTCACCTTGACCTTCCTCATGCTGCTCTCTCTGCTGGGCAGCAGCTTCACTGCGTGTTTATAATTACACACTTGGGCTCACAACTTACTAAAGGTGATGGGTTTACAACCCAGCCTCTTTCTTAGAGCTCCAGACTCACGTGTCCACCTGAGTACCCCACTGGCACCCCAAATGCAACAGGTGGAAACTTTAACAACCAACACACATTACATATACTCCCTTCCTCCTCCTCCTCCTCCTCAGTTCTCTATCTCCAATGGAGGCAGAACCCTTCAAGTAGAGATCCAAGCTGAAACACAGGCCAAGCCAGACCCTCACCACTTGGCGTTTCTTCGTGCCCACTTACAATCCATTATCAAGTCCGTTGATTCTTTTTGTTTTCTTAGAAAATAAATAGGGCTGGGGATGTGGCTCAAGCGGTAGCGCGCTCGCCTGGCATGCGTGCTGCCCGGGTTCGATCCTCAGCACCACATACAAACAAAGATGTTGTGTCTGCCGAGAACTAAAAAATAAATATTAAAATTCTCTCTCTCTCTCTCTCTCTGTCTCTCTCTTTAAAAAAAAAAAAAAAGAAAATAAATAGATCTATTGCTCTGATTATAAAAATAGCATACACTTACTAAAAAGTTTTTCAAACTATACAGAAATGAAGAGAGATTGTAAAAAAAATCACCTGAACTCCATCCGCCAAGATTGTTAACATTTTGATACTAGATACATACTTGTTTCTAAAAGTCATGCAGTCTGTCAATATCTACCCTGTGCCTATTGTGTGCTAATCATTGTCAGGTACATTCCTGTTTTTTTTATACAGCAAGTGGGATCCGGCTGTACATTACATCTGTAATTTAATAAGGGACATATATTCACTTCAATAAATATGTTTCCATATACTCCACTTAAATAATTACATAGTATCTCATTAAATGAACGTAGCACAATTGAGTTACCTAATCAGGTCCCTACTGATGGATATTTAGGTTGTATCCAAAGCTTGATATTATTAATAACTTGTGATGAACATCCTTTTACATAAATCTCTTCTCACTCGTTCAATTATTGTCTTAGAATACATTCTTGAAAATGGAATTGTGGGATCAAGAATGTACAGATTTTCAAAGCTTTTGATAACTATTTGCAAAACTCCTCCAGGGATGTCATACCAATTGCTCTCCTGCTAATGTGAGAATTTTCCACACTCTCCTTGATAGTACATATTAGCAATTTTCCTAACTTTGCTTATCTGCCTAATAACATATATTATTGTTAAATTTATATTTATGTTAGAGCATTTTTCATACTTTTGCTGAATACCATATATTATAAATCACTCATTCACAGCCCCTGAACACTTAAATGAGATTGTTCTAATTTTTCCAAGTGATGTATATAAACTCTTTGACTATTAGAAATAACAGCAATTTATCTATCATTGATGTTGCATACATTTTTAACTGGGTACTAATTAGTTTTCAATATTTGTTCATAACATTTTTCAGAACAGTGATTTCTAATTTTTATATGTTCTTACCTAATAACATTTTTATTTTTTCGTGACTTAGAAAGGACTTCCACACTATTAAATTATAAAATATATAAAAATATTTATCTGTATTTTCTTTCAATAACCCTTCAGTTTCAATTTTTATTCCATAAACATTTACCTTCCACAATTTCTCTTGGCATATTGGTTATTAGTTTTAAAATAAGGGAAATAATCTAAATCAATATAAATGTGGTAGCGTAACTCTAAAAATTTATAACCAAAAAAGAAATTCCTATCCAAGGAAATTCCTCACCCTGATAAAGAACATCTCTGAAAACAAATAAGCAAATAGATAACAACAGCTATTCATCTAACACTCTTCTCCCAAGGTCAGAAACAAGTCCAGGATGTCTGTTCTCATCATTTCCATACAACCTCACATCAGGTTCTGGGCAGCAAAGGGAAAAATTTCTTAAAAGAGGATTAGAAAAAGAAGTTAGGAAGATCAGAAAAGAAGCAATCGAATGGTCTTTTCTGCAAATGACATAGTTGCAGAAAATCCCAAGGAATCTCCCCATCCCAAAATTTTTTAAATAGGACTAATCTTACAAATTACTCAATTACAGAATAAAAAAATCAATATGCAAAAAATCAGTTGTACTTCTATATTCTAACAAATAGGAAAATGAAAATATTGTAATGACATAACTTTCAATAGTATTGATTTAAAAAAACAAAATGCTTAGAATACCTTGGAGAAATGATTTCAAGACCTCGACACCGAAAAGTACTGATACTACCAGGAAAAATTAAATGTAATCCAAATAAATGTAGAGTACACCATTCATAGTTCAGAAGGTTCAGTATTGCTAAGCTGTCCAGTCACCCCAAACTGATCTATAAATTGATACAATTCTATTCAAAATCCTAGAGAAATTTTTGTTGTTGCTTAAACTGGCAAACTGACTGTAAAACTAAATGGAAATGCAAAGGATCAAGAATAGCTAAAAGGAAGAAGAACAAAGTTATAGGACTTAACATTATTTGATTTTAAGACATAGCATAAAGCCTCAGCTACCAAGAAGGAATGATATTGATGTACCAGCAAACATATAGAACAACTGAACAGGCTAGAGAGTTCAGCAATAGTCCAATGTATACATGGCCATTTGACTGTCAACAAGATAGGTTCCAACATAATTCCATGGGGAAAGGAGAGCATTTTAAGCAGAAAATAAGGCTGGAACTGCCTCATGGTCATATGAAAGACAATGAAACTCAATCCCTACCTCACACTACACACAAAAGTTAACTTAAGATAGATCATAAACATAATACTATGAAATATTGAGAAGAAATAACAGAAGACAATCTTTGCAATTTTGAGTTAGTCAATGATTTCTTTAACAGAAAAGAAAAAGAATTGATAAATTACACTTCATCCAAATAAAACACTTCTCCCTACAAGACACAAGCAAGAAAGTAAAAAGGCAAACCAAAGACCAGGAAAAAATATTTGCTTCACATATGTTTATAAAGGAGCTTGTATCCAGAGTACACAAAAAACTCTTAGGACTCAATAATAGGAAGACCAACCACTCAGATTTAAATGGGCAAAATTTGAATAAACACTTCACAAAAGAAGATCTGCAGAAGGCCAATAAACACACACACACACACACACACAAAGATGTTCGACAACAAGTCATCGGAGCCAATTAAAACCGCAATGAGACACACTTCACACCCAGCAGAAAGGCTAACATTTACAAAGACAGTTCTAAGATGAGATGATGCAGGTGTGGGGAGGTAGAACTGTCCAACACTGCTGATGAAAATATGAAATGGCAAAACTACTTGGAACACAATTTAGCAGCTTCTTATACAGTTACACATAAATAACCACAACTCCATTCCTGGATACTTATCCCCCCAAATAGAAAGTGTCTCCACAGTGGGAGTCCTTCAGTGGCTTCTCTGCTCTGCTCTCCTTCTGGATCCAGGCACTTTCCTCCCTTGGGTCCAAGAGTGAAATCTTCATTTCCCCTTCACTCTGCTCTGCAGTCTTAGAGGTCACGCTGGTCTCTGACCTTCTTTATCTTACCAGCTTCCACCCATGACAAGAGGAGATTTTTCCTTCCCTTTTTTGGTTCTGGTAAAAGGTGATATGTGAGGCTCAGCTTCTTTAAGAATGACTGATTGGTGCCATGTGAATATTTTTTAAGGGCTTCAAGAAGGAACAACGTTTTCTCCCTCCGTGAAATTCACTGCGGAGGCACCCACACAGACACTTGGATTCATAGTAGCCCCCAACTGGAAACAACCCAAATGTTCATCAACAGGTGAATCGATGAGCAAATTGGGCTGTGTCCAGATAATGGAATACAGTCACCCTCCACATTAGGTGGGTGGGAGGGGGGATTGGGTCCAGAACCCCCATGGATACCAAAATCCATGGATGCTGAAGTCATTAAATAAAATGGCACAGTATTTGCATATAACCTACACACATCTTCCCTTTAAATCACCTCCAAATTACTCATGATACCTAATGCAATGTAAATGCAATGTAAATCATTGTTATACTGTATTGTTTAGGGGGGAAATGATAAGAAAAAAAGTCTGTACATGTTCAATTCAGACACAGTTTTTTCCTGAATGCTTTCAATCCACAGTCGGACTCAGATGCAAAACCCACGGATGTGGAACCCATGGCTGTGGAGGGCCACTTGTAACATACTGCAATAAAAATGAGCTATTGATACACTCAACAACATGAATAAATCTCAAAACAATTATGCTGAATAAAAGAAGCCAGATAAAAGGGGATACAGACTGTATGATTCCATTTGTACGATATTCTAGAACAGGCAGAATAATTTAGTGTGATAGAAATCAGAAGAATGGTTGCATAGCACAGTCTGGCATAGGGACACCAGGACACTTCACGCGTAGATGGAAATGTTCTATTTCTTGAGGCCGTAGATGCACCGGTATATGCATTTATCAAAAGTCACCAACCTGCAGGCTTCAAACTGGTTTCATTGTATGTTAATCACAACTCATAGAAGTTGATTTTAAAAACATGAGAGCAGGGTTTTGATAGTACTTCAAAGGCAGTATCTTTTCCTTATGTAACTGGTTCTTTTCCCCCCTATAATTTAGTAAGAGAAGTATTGGCAATACAGGCCAGGAGCATATTAACCAATTCTTTTGGGAACAGAACACAAGTTCAAAGTAATTTTTTTTTTAAGTTTGGCTGATGGAACAAGTATCGTGGGTAGAACTTGCAGGACTTTCCAGTAATTCCATTCCAAGAGTACCCAAGTGGTTGACGCACGGGGGCCCTTGTTCTGGACAGTGGCAGGTAAGGGGGAAGGTGGTACAGAGCTGGGAAGGGAAACTCAATTGCAACTCTTGCCCCTGGGGCAGCCTGGGGTGTACTTATTTAAACCATCAACTTTCTTTTTTTCAGAAAATGGTGTACATTAAAAAAAATGGGGAGGAGCTTTTGGGTGTCCGCCACTAAAATGGCTTCTTTTATGAGCACTCAAATACCTTCAGTGGGGAGAGGCAGCGAGAGCAAGGAATGCCACACTTTTGACTACTAGGGTAACTGGAAGAGAGAAAAGATTCTGTTTTGCAACTTCAGTTTATCTAGATGGATGTTGCAATGTGCAAAAAATGATTCCCTTCAGAGCCCACGGGTTGTTGACTCCACCAGGCTTCCGTCCTTCTGAGTTCAGGTGTTCCAGGGAGCAGCATGTCTGACCACGTGAGAAGGGAACCAGGGTCCACCTCTTGGCATGCACAAAGACCCCCAAGTACTAATGAACTGCGTGTGCTCAATCCAGGGCCAAGCTCTTGGCAGGGCTGGGAGAAAAGATTAAAGAAGGGGGAGAAGGTGAGAGGGAGGAGGGGAGAAGGCTACACATGAAATTAGAATCTTCTCCAACCAAACCCAAGAGCTCATTGTTCCTCAGTGCCGCTCCCTCTCCACCTGTGAGCCACAGTCCTGATGCCTGCCTTTGAGAGCTGTCTCCCGATGCTGGAACCGCTCCCAGACACCACCACGAGGTGCAGCTGCAGGTTGGTCCCAACTCCCAGATGAGGCCACCCTCCAGCTCTCTACCAGAGCACCCCTCCTGTCCACTCGGCCACTCCATTAAAAGACCAGCTCAGCCTTATTAGCAAGTCTATAGCCTCAGAAGCAGAGAAAGTGCTGCTCGTCCCATTTATTGGGCATATTATTCTCGTCAGCGGCTTTTAGAGGATTTTGCTAATGGCTCGGGGACTATATGAACCATCACAATTAAGACATTGCTAATAAATTAAGTTTTATGGACATAAATCAGCAGGTATGCTTATTCAGCTGTTACACCTCACTTAGAAGTAGGCTTCGCACCTCAAGATGAGGTATGTTTCTATTCAGGAGTTGTAATGGCCTTGTTAATGGAATATTAATTACCTCAGTTGTTGGACAGCAAGATGTCTGTACCTGCTCTCTTGCCACTAGTGTTCTTAGAGGAAAACATTTTTCCAACTTTATGTCACTAAGGCTGTTGAATCTGAGCCAAGCCCACTCCATCCTCCCGAGCAGGACAGAATGATGTTCACCCTTCTGTGCCCTGCACACCAAAGTACTGGCTAAACAAAGCCTGAAGCCATCACAACAATTCCGCCCTCCCTCCTGTGCCCCGTCCTCCACAGGAGTGAGCTAAACAAAACCCGAGGCATCAAGGCGATAGAGCACAGTCCACCGAGACAGCTCACGGTCACCCTGGTGTTGGAGAAGGAGGGGTGAGTCAGAGTCAGGAGGCCTGGTTTCTCACCTCCTGCCTTAGTCTAGAGTTCCATCAACGGGGTGGTTTCAACACCAGGCGTTTACTTCCCACAGTTCTGGGGACTGGGAAATCCAAAGTCAAGGTGCTGGCAAACTTGTTGCCCTGGGATGGTTCATTTCCGGGCTTGTCGGTGGCTACTTTCTCTCTGTGTGTTCAGCTGGCCTTTCCTGCATGTGTGTTTATAGAGAGAGTAAAAGAGAAAGAACTCGTCTCTTCTTGTTAGGGCACTAATCCCATCCTGTGGGCCCCACCCTCGTGACCTTGTCTAACCTAATCACTTGCCAAAGGCCCCACCTCCAAAGAGGTGCTGGTAATTCATTCACATATGAATTTGGGGGGTGGGGGATACACACATTCAGCCCATCATAGCACCACTCCAACAAGAGCCAGCAGTGTGACATTAGCCTAGCCACTTACAGTCCCTGGACCTCAGTTTCCCATTTATTCCAGGGGTATAATAAAGACTATGGCTAAAACTAACTGAAAAAAAAAAAAACCTTTCAGATACATCAGTTATGGACCATTTTGTGTTTATCTTTCCAAGATTATGGAAGAAACTCCACTCCCCAAGGACAGAAATGGATTCTGCAAGGGAGGGGATGAATGTTCCGTCAATCATCATATAAAGTTAATACTATAAGAGAAAGAAAGGAGACAGTCTTGCAGATGTAAGTTGGGCAGCTGGCACTCCTTCCTCTCTGCAGGTGCATGAGGATCGATTTGGCTCCAGAATCTGCAGCATGGAAGGGCTGGAGAAGAGTGGGCCAGAGGGCACGGCGCGACATGACTACACAGGGCCAGGGTCTGTGGCAGCCCAGGCACCAGCAATGCAGAGGGGCATCCATATTCAGGATAGTTAGCATCTGGAGCAACAGGCATCCAAGGGTGACTGTTTAGACACAGGAGAGCAGGGTCATGCCATGAGAAAAAAAAAATTTTATACTTGAAGAGGAGTGTATCCAGCAAGAAGATAGGTGACAACTGCTAATTCCATAGGAAATTGAACCAGAGGGGATGTTAATCCCTGCCCTAATCTTGGACCAGGTTGGTCCTGAAAACCTGCTCAGCAAAGAAAGAGCTCAGCAGGACCTAGTACACCTGCATCCCAGTCCCTGCTCTGCCCCCACGTCACTGTGGCCCACACCACTCTGGTCCTAGTTGCTTTCTCTCTACCACTGATCTGGAGGTCAAACAGCCTCTGCCTCTGAGAAATACCAGTTAAAACTTTTTGGTATTACAATGACAGAAGCATCCATTGCTTTATAACTTGTATCACCTTCCTTTTCTTCATCTGAGGGAAAAATTCTCAGGACCTGCCGGAAGAATTTCTTTCTTTGCATCCATTTAGCATATCAATTCTCACATTTTCTGCTTGAACTTCAGAGCAAAGGACTGGAGAAACTGAACTTTTGCCTGTTTAATGCACTGTTTTGCATATTCTCCTGGACTCTTTCAGGTCCTGTTTGCCCTTGAGGTGCCCACCACACACCTGTCCTGTTCTCTGGGCAGAGGCAAGGCTCATTCTCTCCACAGTCAATTGGGGCAGCTGTACATCTTCCACTCCTCCTATAGAGAGTAAAAGTCCAGGCCAATGTGGAAAATGGGGAATAGACAATGAGGATCCCAGAAACAGGTTGCAGGTATAGGTGGTCGGAGGGAAGCTATGGTTTGCAAAGCTGCTATAATGAAATCAAAGCAGCTGATGTTCTGCATTAGGTCTGTGGACTGCCATTGAATTTTGTCTGCATGAGAGCTTTGTCTCACACAAATTTTTTGGTATTGCAATGTCAGAAGCATCTAGAAGCCCAAGACTTCTTCCAGAGGTGGAAGGTCAATCTGTGACACTGTGGCACTCTTGTCTTTTATTCACTCCACAATGAAACTGCAATCCCAGAGATAGAGAGAAAAAAAAAATCTTGCTACTTTTTGATCAGTGCATTGGTCAGCTTTTCGTTACAATAATGAAATGCCTGGTGCAATTAACTTATAAAGACAAAATGGTCATTTTGGCTCACTGTCCTGGAGGTTCCAGTCCCATGGTTTTGGTTCTCTTGCCAGGACAGCACATCATGGCAGGAATGCATGGCAGAGCAAAATTGCTTACATCACCATCCAGACTGGAAGAGGATGATCTGGGACCACACAATCAGAGTCATAGTCCCAGGGACCTATGGACCTCCCATAGACTTGACCTCATAATTCCACTACCTCCCAGTACAGCCACCCTGAGGACCAAGTCTTTAATACATGAACTTTGAGAATACTTATTCAAACCATAGCAACAAGAAATAGCCTTCAGAGGTACCTGAGTCAACTACAGCTATGTAACAAACAACCCCAGCCACACATCAAGCATCTGCAGGAAAACTGGGAGTCATGGCATCCGGATGGGCTCAGCTGGGCAGCTGTAAGCTGCAGGTTTAGTCTGAGTCTGCTCCATGTTTCTCATTGTCCTTGGACAAGTTGACTAGAACACATTCTTATGTCAGTGGCAGGCACAAGACAGCAAATGGAAATATGCCATGTCTCTTGAGGCCTGGTTCAAGCCAGTAGCCTATGGTTTCTGTCCCCTTCCATTGGCCAAAGCAAGTCATATGACCAAACATAAAGTTAAAGTTCAGAAAAATATACTTCACCCAGAACTGCAAAGCCATGTGGAAAAGGGGATGGGTACAGAGAGAGGGGAAGAATTGGGACTCATGAGGTAATCTTCAAAGGATGAATCCCACAGTGCCTCAGAGTTGACGAGACACTTTTTCCAAGTATTTCTTAACTCACTCTTCATTAAAATCCAGAAACACACTGATTCTATGTCCATTTTATAGGTGAAAAAAATTAAAACTCAGAAAGATCACACCATCATTAAACATAAAAGTGTACCCTAATCTTCAAGTCCAGAATCTTTGCCAAAACCCCAATGTGGCTTTCCTTCAGTAGAACCTGGGAAACCTCAGATTTTTTTAACGGTCTTTCACTATTGATGTCCAGCGACAAATCTTATGGAAGGCCAAAAGGACCTCAATTTTCTTTCTTTTCTTAAAAATATATTTTTAGTTGTCAATGGACCTTTATTTTATTGATTTATATGTGGTGCTGAGAATGGAACCCGGTGCCTCACACATGCTAGACAAGCACCCTACCACTGAGCCACAGCCCCAGCCCAGGACCTCAGTTTTCTTAATCATAAAATATTTGGCACATATGTCGCCACTAGCAATTCCCACATCCACAACAGGCATCACTAATCGATGATGGCACTCTTTCCTCATGAATCTCAGAATTTTTGCACACAGCACTACAGACAGCCATTGCTATTGAACTGGAAAGGACACAGAAGATGGAGACTATGTGTAAATGATAAACTTTTTCTGAGGCTCACTCAGCTCCAACTGCCTATGATTCTGAAACTAACAATATTGTGGAACAACAACATGGAGAGGACACTTGGCTGAAGTCAGAAAAATGGATTCTAGTCCAAGCTGTGCTGTAGCTGTGACCTAGGAAAGACATTAAACTTCTCTCAGCATCCTTGCATCAGCTTTGTGACCTTCAAAACCAATTGCTCCTATTCCACAAATGCTGAGTGCTCATCGTGTGCCAAACGCTGCAGTCAAGAGACCAAGGAAATGAATGGAATGAGACGGCCTACCCTGGAAGGAAGGCAGAGGATTGGGGGGATGCTCTGATTTCTGAGGTTCAGTCCAATGCTAATATTCTACTAATAACATTTAAAAGCACAAGACAGCTGGGCATGGTGGTACATGCCTGTAATCCCAGCAGCTCGGGAGGGTCAGACAAGGAAGATTGTGAGCCAGCCTCAGTAAAAGCGAGGCACTATGCAACTCAGTGAGACCCTGTCTCTAAATAAAATACAAAATAGGACTGGGGATGTGGCTCAGTGGCTGAGTGCCCCTGAGTTCAATCTCTGGTACCAAAAAAAAAAAAAAAAAAAAAAAAAAAAAAAGCACAAGACATTATCACAGGACTCATAAATCCTGCAAGCTCTCCTTGAAGATCTGGGGTGATTAATGAAAGAATCTGATCTCAGAGTGAGGGTTACCTGTCTCACTGTTATCCAAGGCTCCCAGAGTAAAACACAAACGCAACCTCTGAGCCCAACCTCTCCAGGTTCATCCTCCAGATTTTAAGGTCAGAATCCCAGCTCTGCTGCTTACCAGTGTCAAGACCTTGGGCCATCCACTTACTCCTTACCTGAAAAATGGAAAGAATAATCATCACCAACACATGGAGTTGTCCTGCATACTATTAAATAAGTATAACCCATGCACATGCCTGCCACACAGAGATGCCCTAGTGAATTCATGTCCCTGTCCTTCACATGTCCTGGGCCCCAGCTCAGAGCTTCTCCACCCTAGTTGCACAGTGCCCTAGAGAAATTTTAAGAGAGGTGTCCAGGCCCTACCCCAGAACAAGGGAATCAAGGGATGTTTTAAAACACTCTCCACCCATTTCCACTGCCAGGTGATGCTAATGTGCAGTCATAGTATAGAATCACTGCTCTGGCTACATTAGTCCAAACAAGCAGAATGCAGATATAGATATAGATCCCTTTATTAGTTCTATTTTTATCCCAAGATCTGCCATTGGCAAGCTGGAGACCCATGAGAGCCAATGCTGGTAAGTTCCAGTCCAAATCCATAAGCAAGAGAAGACCCACGTCCCCACTTAAAGAAAGGAAGAGAGAAGGGATCCTTTCTTACTCAATCATTTTATTCCACTCAGCCCCACCTTCAGGGAATTGGCTGATGCCCACCCACTTTGGGAAGGGCCATCAGCCAATCCCCTGAAGGTGGGTAGAAGTAGTGCAAGACTGTTGCTGTGCCTCAACTGCCCACTGCTCACAATGATTCAGAAACACCCTCAGACACAGCCAGAATGACATTTGACCAAATGTCAGGGCACCCCTTGGTCTAGTGCAGTTGACCACCATCTTGGCCTCAGCCAACTTTTCCTCACTCTACACATAAGACCAGCACTTAGCAGAGTTCTTGCCTCGCAAACACAAGGGCCTGGATTCAATTCCCTGTATAAAAAAATAAAAATAAAAAAATACAAAGAAAAAACTTCCCAACCCCACCTTTTGCTAAGCAAATTCTATTCAATTCAACCGGAATGTCCAATTCCCCCTCCAGGAAGCCTTGCATGAGCTGTGAGTTCGTCATGGGTTTCTGGAAGCAAAGCTACTCCAGAGTGACCAGGTTGCCACCATCCTCTGCACTCTTGCGCTTACCCCTCCAGGCCCAGAGCCTTTCAGAGCTTTAGGCCCCCACCCCTGCAAGGCAGGGTGAGAAATGTCATAAACCCTTGGGAGGTTAAGAGTCCACCCCAAGGAGAGGTGTTGGGTCACCTGTTGCTATTATTCAAAATAGCTTGAATGTCTCTAGGACTGACAGACCTGTGGGCTTGACTGAGGTCAGGTAACAGAACGACCCAAATCCCTCTTGCTCACACCCTTACCCCTGACCTGCCTGCTGCAAACTCCAGCCCCCTTAAACGTGATCCCTGTGCCTTATGGAAATGCCCAGGACCATGCAGACTCACAGTGCTTACAAAGAAAGCTCTCACATTTTCTGATCCCATCACCTTCAGAGATGTACAGGGTGGCCCTCAACACAGCCCCAGCCACCAGCGTCCTCAGAAAAAGCGTCCTCCACTAGGGGAACACCGTGTTCAGGGAATCCACACCACGTGCCTACTGCTCCCTCCCAACCCAAAGACACACTGTGCTCCAGGTCAGGGTGGGAAGGAGGCTTCTCTCCCGGCTCAGCGTCACCGCCCTTGGGCCTCAAAGCCATGCTACCTATGCCTTCAGCCACAGGGTCACTAGGAAACAGCTCGCCCCTGGGGTTCCAAGGCCAGTTCACGGGGCTGGGTCGGGCTAAATTCCAGCTGCCTTCTCCTCCTTTACCTCTGCCTCCAGAACCCTGAATGCACCCCCTGCCCTGGACCAGCCGACTCACACAGATGGACGAATGCCCAGAGACGAACCTATCCCGGCTCAGACATGACGAAATTTCCACTTAGCCTTATTGGCAGCATAAAAATCATCCTTCAAAATCCAGGCAGGCAAAGAAGCACTTTGGATAGAACAGCCCCATCAATAGATGATGTTATGAGTCTGACCCCCCATCCCTGGCCACACCCCTCCCAACTCTGGGAAATATCTTCTTGGGGGAGGGTCAGGAAGGCGCTTGTATTTGGGAATTATTCTTCCACTTATGGTCCGCTTTATTCAAAAGTCTAAAGTGAGTCTCATTCATATTTTCTTTATTTTTTTTTTTCTGTACCAGAAATTGAGCCCAGGAAGCTTAACCACTGAGCCACACTCCAGCCCTTTTTATTTTTTATTTTGGGACAGGGTCTCACTGAGTTGCTAAGTGCCTTGCTAAGTTGCTAAGGCTGGCTTTGAACTTGTGATCCTCCTGCCTCAGCCTCCCTAGCTTCTGGGTACAGGCATGTGCCATCCTGCCTGGCCATATTTTCTCTATTTTGCCATGATTAGGGTGACTCACGGCTGCATTGCCCAGAGGCCTGCTCAGCGCTTCCCTGCTCAGGAGCACAGCGCTGGCGGTTGCCACAGGATCAGCTCCTCGCTGCCCACAGCTGCTCTCACGTCTGTTTAACTCAGCTCCACCTTCTCCCCTTTTTCTCCCGTGCATACCTGAGAGCTTGCCACGGCCCTGAACGTAGAGGTATTGCAAGACTGTTGCTCTGCCTCAACTGCCCACCGCATCAAACACCCAACCATCCAGCCATAGTATGGGGCAGGGCAGAGCCAGATGTGTTGCTCTGTGAGTGCGCGGGAAGGTCAACCAGAAATTTATGTTTTAGCAAAGGAGACATCATTTCAAATGGTGATATGGGTTGGCTCAGTTAGCCTTTGCCACATACCCCACCATGCTAATACTTTGTGGGTTTTTTTATGTTTTGTAGTTATAGATGGACAGAATGCCTTTATTTTATTTGTTTAGTTTTATGAGGTGCGAAGGATGGAATCCGGTGCCTTCCACATGCTGGGCAAGTGCTCTGCCCCTGAAGGACAGCTCCAGCCCAATACTTGGTGATTTTTGTGAAGATTCATTCATAATTGCTCATGGGTCCACAAATCAGTTCCACAGTTCTGCTCATCTTGTCTGGACTCCTTCAAGAATCTGATTGGCTCCAGGTCAGCCAGGTGGCTCTGCTTCTGGAGAAGGCAGCCATTGGCTAGTGACCCAGTTTTCCTCCATGGAGATAGCTTGGGCTCCTTCATATGGCAGTTGCTGGGATCCAGGAGTAAGAGTAGAGGGTGGCAAGACTCCAAGCTGGTGCACCTTTTCTCCCCAAATGTCCTGCTGGTGGAAGTGAGTCATAAGTCCAGTTCAGAATCAAGGAATGAGGAAACAGATTCCACCTCTTGATGGAAAGTGCTACAAAAAGGCATAGATAAAAAGGAGGGGTGGGGAATGGTGCTATTTTTGCAAACAATGACATGAGTTTAAAAATAAATAAATAAAAAGGAGTAATGGGATGTAAAAGCAACATTGATGAGAAGCTTTTTTATGCTAAGTGGCCAGAGAAGACTTCTCTGAAGAGATAATATTTGAGGTGAGATCAGGGTAATAAGCAAGAGCAGCATTACTCTAAAGATAGGTATCTGAGCACAAAAAGCAGAGAGGGCAGCATATGCAAAGGCCCTGCACGGGAAAGAAATCTCAATTGCATTCAGGATTCAGAAAGGAGTTGTGCGTGACTTCAGTAAACAGATGGTGGGAGAAATGCTAGATTAAGTTAGAGAGGCAAGGGACCATCTTATTTAGCCTTATAGGTTATGGTAAGATATTGGGGTTTTATTTTCAATATAGATATGAAGTCATTGGAGGGTGTGGAACAGGGAAGTGAAATGTGTGATTGAAGCTTGAAGAGGTCTCTTTGGCTGCTGTGGGGAGAACAGACTAAAGTGGGAACAGGCAAGAACAGATGCAAGAAGATCACGTAGGAGACTATGACAGTAGTCCAGGTGAGAAATGATCACAGTGGAGACTAAAGTGGTGGCCGTGAAGGTGTCGGGCCCAGTGCTCTGAAATGTATTTTTGAAGCAGAGTCTGCAGAATCTTCTAATGGATTCGGTGTTGGAAACAAAGGGGGAAAAAAGTGAAGATGTTTCCAGTTGTTTCGCTTGAGCCTCTATAAATGAGGACTATGGTCTGAGAATTTGTGTCCCCCACAAATTCCATGTGTTGAAATCTTTCTTGTGTCCGTGTGTGTGTGTGTGTGTGTGTGTGATGCTGGGGATTGAACCCATGGCCTTGTGCATGCCAGGCAAGCACTCTACCAACTGAGCCACATCCCCAGTGTTGAAGTCTTAACTCCCAAGGTGATGGCATTAGGAAGTGGGGTCTGTGGGGGAGTGATTAGGTCATGAGGGCAGAGCCATCCTAAATGAGACTGATACTTCTTTATGATAAAAGAGACCAAGGAAGCTTGTCTGTCCCTTCTATCATGTGAGAAGACACTCATCAGGAAAGGAAACAGGCCCTCACCAGACACCAAATCTGTGGGTACTGATTTGATCTTGGACCAGCTTCCAGAAGTAGGAGAAATAAACTTCTGTTGTTTATAAGACCCCCTAGTCTATGTATTTTGTTATAGCAGCTCAACAGACTATGATAATGAGTTACAGATTAAGCCACGTTGCTAAGACAAGAAGACTATGGGAGGAAGCAGTTTGGAAGAAAGAAAAGTAAATCTGGGATGTCTATGGTAAGTGGCCATAGACATCCCAGAGGAGACGTCAATCAGGCAGTCTGTGTGTGAGTCTGAAGTTGAGGGGAAGATTGGGCTGGAGACACACACGGCTAGACCAACGGACCAATGGAGAGATGGGATAGAGAAGAGAAGGGGATCTAAGATGGAGGCACAGAGATAATATTATGCTGATGTTCAAAAGTAGATTAGAGGAGGATAAAGAAGGAAAGGAGATTGAGTGGTCGATAACGTAGAACAACCAAGAAAAAGAAGGCATTTCAGGGAGGAGGGAAGGAGCATTTCCAGCCGAGATGGAATAATAGAGACCAGACACCCTCACACTTACACAGCTCCACTACTAAAGCCTTGTTCCTTAACCACAGTGTTTGGTCAGAGTATGATAGCAGCACAGACCTTTAATCCCTGAGAGAGGGAAACCAGTCAAGGAAACCACTCATTGTTCCAGCTCTCAGTCTCCAGTCAGTTTTCAGGTCTAAACAAAAGAAATGGAGACTCAAACAGAAGCCAGCAGTCTGACCAGGTTGAGAAGTCCGAGATGAAAGTGCAGGGGACCAAGATGATAAACCCAGCCCAATTCCCTCTTAAGATTGGGAGCCATCTCATCACAAAGGCATGTAAAATTAATTTGTGCTTTACTATAAATTACTGCAATTTCTAAACTTGTTTGGAATGCTTACCCATGCCTTGAACTCCCCCATGCCTGGTTTTCCCTAACCAGATATCAACCCTCTCTGAAACTTTAGTGGTGCCTCATAAATTCTGAGGTTGGGATCTAAATTTACTCCCTAAGTGCAGAACCATTTAGACCATTAACCTACTACCTGCCTTTGTTTTATGCTTGTCAAAATCCAGTTATCTGCAAGAATGAACAAATGGGACTTACTTAAACTAAAAAGTTTTTTTCTCAGCAAGAGAAACAATAAGAGAGGTAAATAGAGAGCCTACATCCTGGGAACAAATTTTTACCCCTCACACTTCAGATAGAGCCCTAATATCCAGAATATACAAAGAACTCAAAAAATTAAACAATAAGATAACAAATCACCCAATCAACAAATGGGCCAAGGACCTGAACAGACACTTCACAGAGGAGGACATACAATCAATCAACAAGTACATGAAAAAATGCTCACCATCGCTAGCAGTCAGAGAAATGCAAATCAAAACCACCCTAAGATACCATCTCACTCCAGTAAGATTGGCAGCCATTATGAAGTCAAACAACAATAAGTGTTGGCGAGGATGTGAGGAAAAGGGTACACTTATACACTGCTGGTGGGACTGCAAATTGGTGAGGCCAATTTGGAAAGCAGTATGGAGATTCCTGGAAAAGCTGGGAATGGATCCACCATTTGACCCAGCTATTGCCCTTCTCGGACTATTCCCTGAGGATCTTAAAAGAGCGTACTATAGGGGGATACTGCCACATCAATGATCATAGCAGCACAATTCACAATAGCTAGACTGTGGAACCAACCTAGACGCCCTTCAATAGATGAATGGATAAAAAAAATGTGGCATCTATACACAATGGAGTATTATGCAGCACTAAAAAATGACAAAATCATAGAATTTGCAGGGAAATGGATGGCATTAGAGCAGATTATGCTAAGCGAAGCTAGCCAATCCTTAAAAAACAGATGCCAAATGTCTTCTTTGATATAAAGAGAGCAACTAAGAACAGAACAGGGAGGAAGAGCATGAGGAAAAGATTAACATTAAACAAAGACGAGGGGCTGGGGATGTGGCTCAAGTGGTAGCGCGCTCGCCTCGCATGCGTGCGGCCCAGGTTCTATCCTCAGCACCACATACCAACAAAGATGTAGTGTCCGCCAAGAACTAAAAAATAAATATTAAAAAAATAAATAAAAAAATAAACAAAGACGAGTGGGGGGAGAGAAAGGGAGAGAGAAGGGAAAGCATATGGAAATGGTAGGAGACCCTCAATGTTACACAAAATTACATATAAGAGGTTGTGAGGGGAAAGGGGGAGGGAAACAAGGGAGAGAACTGAACAACAGCAGAGGAGGTAGAGAGGGAAAATGGGAGGGGAGGGGAGGGGAGATAGTAGAGGATAGGAAAGGTAGCAGAATACAACAGTCACTAATATGCCATTATGTAAAAATGTGAGGGTGTAACCGATGTGACTCTGCAATTTGTATTTGGGGTAAAAATGGGAGTTCATAACCCAATTGAGTCAAATGTATGAAAGATGATATATCATGAGCTTTGTAATGTTTTGAACAACCAATAAAAAAAAAGAAAGAAAACTATAAAATAGACTGAGACAATTCTGTCCCAATTTGTTGAGGCTTTGCTACATTTTGGTTATGCTATGTCAACTTTGAAAAAAAATTATTTGAATTGAAATAAAAAAATAATATTACCAAAAAAAAATCCAGTTATCTGTAAATTCTCAAGACACTCCCCTTTTGCAACTTTTTATGTTATAAAACTGTGCTCCTAGAGAGCCAGGGACTGTCTTCTATTCCCACGGATTTTGGGAGAGGGACAGTCCTGGCTGGCCAGAATAACAAGCTTGCTTTACTTTGATTTAAATTGGAGTGGTCTTTTCTTTGTGTCATGGATTAATAAAGAGAGCTATAATTTGTAAGGCATAATACTAGAAAGAAGGAACCTATACACTGAGGAGTTTCAGAGATCTGTAGAGTAGTCCCCACAAGTCTGTGGCTGGGTGCTGATATGCACACATATAAGAGGAAATTATCCAAAGATGAAGAAAGAACCAAAAAATAGGCAGATCAAATCCCAGAGCTCACAAAGACTGGGAATAGACCTCCTAACATGTGGGGCACTCACTGGGTAGAATGCTCAAAAGGGAATGTCTTAGTATTGGAGCTCAATTATGCCCAGAGTAAAAATTGCTTTGGACCTGACCTAACAAAGCTGAAAGGGATTTAAAGGAAATGATTCCAAGTAACTGCACTAGGAAAAAAAAATTTCAACACAATTTCAATAAATAGAATAAAACCAGCAACCAATAAACACTGTGCAATTAACATATCTATCATGGAAGCAAAAAATTACCAGGCATGCAAAGAATTAGGAACATTTTTTTCTCCATAACCAGGGGGGAAAAATCAATCAGTACAAAGAGAACTACAGATGGTAGAATTAGCAAGCAAGGATTGTAAAACAGTCGTAATAAATATATTCCATTTTTTGAAGAAGACAAATAAACACATAACCATGATAAGAAAAAGAGAAGAAATAAAAAAGTAGGAAATGGAAATTCTAGAGATTAAAAAGCACAATATATGATAGGGAAAACACACTGGATGGGATTAACAGATTAGACACTGCACAAGGAAAGATCAGTGACCTTGAAATCATAACGATATAAATTATCCAAATGAAGCACAGAGAGAAAAAGAAACAAAAAATTCTTCAGTGACCTCTAAACCAATATCAAGCAGCTTAACCTTTGTGTAACTGGAATCCCAAGAAAAAGAGGGGGCTGTAAATGAAATTTGGGAAAAAGAACAAAACTTTTTCAAATTTGTTGAAAATTATAACCCCACCAATCTAAGAAGCTCAATGAACTGCAGGCTGAAGAAATATAAAGCATACCACTCCAAGGTACATCAGAATCTAAATGTTGAAAATCACAATAAAAAGAGAATTTTAAAGTCAACCAGACACATTATGTACAGAAAAACTAAGATTCAAATGACTGAAAATTTCACACCCAAAACTGTGCAAACCAATAGAAAACAGAAAGACATTAGTAAAGTTCTAGAAGAAAAGAAAGACATTATCAACATAGAATTCTTTACCCAACTTAGAAATCTGAAGATAAAATAATTTTTAAACAAACAAAAGTTGAAACTGTTTATTCCAGCAAACCTATACTAAAAGAAATGCTAGAAAAATTCTTCAGGCTGGAAAGAATGATACCAGTGGAAATCTAGCTGATCACAAAAGAATGAAGACCAACAGAAATGGTAAATATATGAGTAAACATAAAAAAATTTTTTCTCATTTTGAATTTCTTTAGAAAATAATTGGTGGCTTAAAAAATGTATTTATAATTTATAGCATATATATAAATATATCATATATATGACATGATTTATGATATATGATATGGATAGAATCCTCATATATATTTATTATACATGGTATATGATTTATGATTTATGAAAACAATAGAAAAAATAGGAAGATGGAAATGGAAATATACTATTATAAAGTTCTTATACTACTGAAAATGATATAATATTATTGGAAGACAGACCATAATAAATTAAAGATCTATATAAACTTCTAGATTAACCACTAAAAAAAAAAAAAAGTCATTATGGTTCAGATCTTATATGTCCCCTAAAGGCCCATATGCTAAAAGTTTGGTCACAAACCTGGGGCACTATTGGGAGATGGAACTTACTTGTCTAAAGCTTTTTATTATAAAAGAAGGCAAGGGACTGGGGTTGTGGCTCAGTGGTAGAGCACTTGCCTAGCATGCATGAGGCACTGGGTTTGATTCTCAGCACCACATACAAATAGATCAAATGGACAAATAGAAAATAAATAGCAAGAGGGTAGATTTAAACTCAACCATATTGATAATTTTGTTAAATTTAACAAACAGTCCAATTAAAAAAAAAAGACAAAGAGTATTATTAGATTGGACCCATTTGTATGCTATATACAAGAAGCCCAGTTTAAATATAAAGATATATGTAAGTTAAAAGTGAAAGACTATAAAAAGATATGCCATGCTAAACTAATTTTAAAAAGAAAGCTAAACAGTCAAATTCATAATAAGTAGATTATCACAAAAATCTCACATTTACCAAACATACAATCAACAAGAGAACACATATTTTCAAGTTCATATAACCAAGATCATATTTAGGAATATAACAAGTTGAATAAATAAATCTAAGATGATTAAAATCATGCAAAATATGTTTGCTGGCCACTATGGATTTAAATTAGAAATAAAAACCAGAAACTATATTTTTTATCTAAAATCCCTCAAATATTTGGAAAATAAATAATGTATTTCTAAATAACCCATGGATCTAAAGAAGCCATAAAATAAATTAAAGATATTTTAAACTATATGAAAACTAAAAACAACATCTCAAGTTGTATGGAATGTAGCTAAAGCAATGCTTCAAAAACAAAAGTTTTATAGCATTAAGTGTTTATTTTAGAAAAGCAGAAAGTTCTCAAGTCAATGATCTAAATGTCTACATAAGTAATTAGGAAAAAAAATCAAATTAAACACAAAATATGCAGAAAGTAGCAAATAATTAAGATCAGTTAGTAAAATAGAAAACAGAAAAACAACCAAATGAATCAATGAAACCGAAAGCTGGCTCTTTGGGGGGAAAAAAATCAATAAAATTGACAAACCTCTAGCCACACAGAAAACAAAACAAAACAAAAAACAGAATTAAAATACTAGTTACCAATGTCAGGAATCAAAATGGATACATCACTACAGAGCCTACAGAGCCTAGAAGGATGGAGGGAAGGGGGTGGATAATTTACGTTAATAAGTTGTACAACCTAGATGAAATGGACAAATTCCTTGAAAGATACAAGCTACCAGACTTTATTCAAGAAGACACAGATAGCCTGAAATTTGAATTTATAAATTAAAACCTTCCTACAAAGAAAACTTCAGTCTTAGATGGCATCACTGCTGAATTCTAACAAAAATTAAAGGAAGAAGCAGTCATTGTTCTAGATGAACTCTTCCAGAAGAGAATGGTCCATTTCCCAAATCATCTTATGAGGTAAGTATTACCCTGACACTAGAACCAGATAAAGAAATTACAAGGGAAAAAAGAAAACTAGGGACCAGTATCTCTTATGAATATAGATAAAAACATCTTTAGTGAGCAATGGGGTCAACTATGTATACTTTTGCTGAGAGGGGAAGAAATCGGGATAGAGAAGTCACTCCTGGATTTAGCAACAAGAAACCCCAATGTGCCCACTTCCAGACTCAGAACCTCTCTCTCACCTGGACACAACCTCTCAGGCCACATACCCTGCTTACCAGTTTCAGACAGTTGGCCACCTCACCTAGCTCCCACTCACCACAACTCTTTGTATCATCTCAGGTCCCAAGATTATGTCAGACATTGGTCAGTGCCTTCCTCAAAGTCAGACCTACAGACTTCCCTAAAGGTTTGGGATGGGCATGAGGGAAGCCGGGTGGCACACTCTCAGACACGAGGACCAATAGGTGCCTCAGGCTACAGGGGCAAGACCTTTCAGAAGCCAGAACTGAGACTGGCAGATTGTGGTTGAAGATCTCTCTTGAGGTCCAGTGGTCCCTAAAGAGTGTGCAGGCAATTACTTTATCAATGATTGACAGACATAAGGGAAGGGAAGTTAAGCAAGTCAGGTCAAAGAAGACCTTCCAGGTTCCCAGTTCTGCCTCCAGACACAACAGGTTTACACTGTGTTCACTCAGGCTGGAAGAGTCCTACTGTCCCTCACTCGCTGAGCTGGGCCCAGGCTAGACACCACAAGAGATACCAACGTGCTACCAAGAGCACCATCTCTCATGGAGCCTCTATTATGGGCCCTTTAAGGCACCTTGAATGTGTAGATGATGCATGAATATATTTTTGTTTGCTTGTCTCTGAGCATGAGTGTCTGTTCATGTCCTCCTGGAAGCTGATGCTAGGACAGAATTAGAGGTGTGAAGTATCTGTGTTAGGGAAATGCCCATGACAGATAAAGGGAGAGGAAGCCAGAACAGTCAGGGAAACCTCCCATCCACAATGCCCATCTGATACCTTGAAAGGAAAGGGGGAAGGAACGAGATTTTAAATAGGAGAGCCTTGGACCACAGTGTGGCTCTAACAACATCTTGATCAGCTGATAGTGATCCCTGAAGCACAGACTACCCATCAGAGGCATCCCACATCAGGGAGAAAGTGACCCAGGTCTAGTACCCTGCAGGGCTCAGTGGTTGGCCAGGCGCAGTTCTGGGAAAGTGGTTTTAGCTAAAGGTCCAAGGATACAGCACCTGGGTGCCATCAGCCACTTTACTCCTCACAATTAGTTCATTTAAAGGGACAGTTAAGTGGCTCATATCTATAGTCATTATCACATGGCTGATCTCATCCTCGAGAAGCTTGTTCTCGGAGGATTTGTTAAATTGGGTGGCAAAGGGATTAAAGAATCAAAGTGTTGATGAGTCTGAAATAGTTGATCATGAACTAGGAGAGAGTAAGACAAAGCAAAGCTATTAGAACTCCAATAAGAACTAGGACGCTTCTCTTTCTTTTCATTGTATGTGTGTTGGGCGGGGGGGGCATTGTTTGATTTTATCAATTTTGGTTGATGAAAGTGAGTTGACTTTTTGAGTTTATTTACAGTGGCTTATGAAGAATGCTGTTGAGGTATTTTCCTGATGTTGGTTGTTGAATCTTAAGATGCCAGTCTAAATCAATTCAACCTCCGTCAATGAATATTCAAGCCCAGGCCCCATCTTGGTCTGAGGACAGAGGCTGGAGGCAGAGGGAGGCAAATCTGACCTAGCATAGCTCATGGCTCTCCCGCTTCGCTCCAGGCTTCCATGAGCTCGTTATGGGTCCTGAGGAGCCAAGTTCAGGGTCAAGAGCCAGCCAAGTGAAAAAAAAAAAATTAGTAGAAGCAGTAGATTGTTAAGGAAACACAAGACTATGCAACTGTGAAATTGAAAGATAGGGTTGAGCAAGGAGGGGCAGCCATGACGCATCTGATGTATAAGGACATGGTCTAGGTCCCCTTGGAATTTCCAGCCACAAAAGGTGCATACAAATGTTTGTTGAATGAATTGGTGAGTGTGCAAGGGACCTCCTCCCACCCCCATTTTAGTGGAAACCGAGGGGGATCCAAAGAGAAGCCACTCCCAGTCAAGGGGATAAGGAAGGCCTTCAGAGACCCGGCACCAAGAAGCCGGTTGGAGACAGAAGAAATCAGCACTGAGTGGGGAGCTACTCCCTGTGTCCAGGAGCCCAAGGAGAGGAAATCATGGCAGCGCCCTAGAAGCAACAGAAGGTGACAGCAAGGTGAGTACTCAAGGAACATGAGGGGAGGGATTGGGGACAAGCTCACGGTGAGGTCTGACTCAGGGACACACAGTTAGTTGGCTTGTTTGTTTTATTATTCCTGTGACCTTCTCCTAAACTAAGCCAAGGGGACCTGAAGCATCCTGGATTAATATAGTTTCACACATTCTCTGCACAACAGCTCTGAGAAGTAAAGATCATGCCCCTGAGGAGGCCGGGGCCAACGTGCAGAAGGTCTGCTGTGGAAGGCACCAGAGAACCTGCTAAAAGAAGAGATAGTCACACCAACAGCAGCAATAACCATCTCTCCAGGACCCGGAGCACCAGGGACGGATTGAGAGAACAGATGAATAGGCCTCAGGCTTTCCTTCCTAGGAGATATAACATAAAGGGTTCAGAGTTTATATCAGAAGACCTGATTCAGACGCCAGGACCCCCACTCCTTGTTGCATGTACAAGTCATTTAGCCCCCCTGATTCTCAGTTTTCTTGTCTATATAACGGGGCACATACTTAACACCCACCTCAAAAGCAGTGGTGGATACTAAATGTGTGCGTGCTGGTGCAAGAACTTCACACACCCATTCTCGTACTATCTGCAAACCCTACCACTGCCCAGCACAGATCTGGGCCCTGCTGATACCCAGAGTGTGTCGCCTGATAAGGCCCTGTGAGGACATGGGTGCACCCTGGGAGCCAGCCTCAGAGGGGAGCTGTCTTGACTTGTGTTCTCACACATGGGCCACCACAGAGGCCAAAGCCAGCTTCTCTCCAGAGCAGGCTTCTCCTCAGGGGCATCTTGTTCCCTCTCGGTACAATACCAGCAAACAGAGCATGTGCTCCCCAACAGAGCAGACTGGCAAAGAGGGTGGGAGATTAATGGCTCTCCCGTACAACAAAGGCCTTCCTGCACAGCGGCAGGATTCAATATGCAAACCCACTACCCTGGCCTCAGACCCACCTCCCAGCCCGGTGGACAGCAGCAGCTCCAACCCGTAATATATGCACGCTCCGGCTGCTGGGCCCAAGTTATTATTCATTACGGTTTTCTATTACCCAGTGATAAATGACGCCCCCAGGCTGGCGTTGCCCCCAGAATGCTTATTACGGCTCACTTAAGTAGGCGTTGATTTAGCTTAAATCGGTTGTTCTGTTCAGCCCAGACATGGTCCTGCCCCAGCTCTGCCAGGAAGACTCCCTTCACCAGGGCTTAATTGAATTCTAACTACTCTGGGCCTCCTATTAGGGAGAGGTGGGGTAGGAGGCCCCATGCGGGGCCACAGGGTGGCCCACGCCCCAGTGGTCTCTCCAGCCCTGTGCAATCCTAATTTGATAAGGGTCTTGCCTTTGACTCTAGCCAATAAATTTTGACAAGCAACTCCAATTAGACCAGACAGAACTTCCTGGATGGACTTAGCACACAGGGAAATGATTAAATCAGGTAGGGGCAGGCTTCGGGATGCCAATGTAACAGTCTCTAAGTGCTGACTCTAAATTGGGTCACTCAGGACATGGAATCTAGGGGCTGTCCAAATCTTTCCATCCAATTACTTGCCAGAGTGAAGGCCCAGCCTGGCCCTTTAAGGATCCAACATGGTTGGGTGTCCCTAGAAGGAGACACAGTGGCCTCAACCACCAGCACCTCCCACCTTTATCCAGGTGGCACTGACCGAGCACCCATAGTGTGTGCCAGCTGCTGGCCCACGCACTAGGTGCACAGTGATGAGCAACGCAGAGAACCCTCTGTTGTCGTGGAGTTCACATTCTTGAGTTCTATTTAATTATCGTTGAATATGTGCCAGATATTGTTTTAAGGGCTTTACCCGAAACTTACTGAATTTAGCTGTCCTCACAACCCCATGCCGTTTTCCTGTTTTACAGAAGAAAGAAGAAGAAAAAAATCTGAGCCTTGGAACATTTAATGATTTGCCCAAGGTCACTTACAGGATTAAAGAGGTGGGCAGGATTTGAACACACACTCATAACCCCAAGCTATACTTCTTGTATTATACCTCTTCTTGCGTTCATAGGCACCACCACACATTATCTGCTCGCACAGCAGAGGTTCCAACGTGCTTTTCGCATTCACTGAGTGCCCACCACAACCTCCTGGCCAGTAGGGGTTAAGGTCAAGCTCTCATGGCTGTTGTGGTTAGGAGGGGACTCATGCTCACATGGCTCAGATCTAAGACCCATTGCTCTGACTCTTACTACAGTGTGACTTGGGCCTCCCTTTCCTTGGCTGTGAAATGGTGACCAACAGTAATAGTAATAATAAAATAAGGACTGGTATTTATCCAGCTCTAAGAATGTGCCCGGTCTACACAAGGTGCTTAAAATACCTCAATCCATTTAACTCCACCACCACACTCTGAGGCAGGCAGTCTCCTTCTCCTCCATTTTACAGATATGGAAACAGGCTCAGAAGGATGAAGGAATTCGCCAACATGATTTAGCCATCTTTCATAGGTAGCTAAGATAGAATTTAAACAAGAGGGGAGCACGGACCTCCACCTCACCCCTGAGGAAAGAGTTTAGAACCTCACCAGATAAGACAGGCAGTTTTCATAAGCCTGTGTCTTTCACTTTGTTTTAAACTGTTCAAAGAGCTCCTCAAGCTGAGGAATAACTAAGAAGGACTCAACACGGGAGACCGCACAGCCCTGGCTGGCCTGGAAGGTGGTGGGTTGCAAGACAGAGTCATTCTCAGCTGGACAGGTAACAAAAATGTTCCAAACCACCAATCACATCCTTAGTGCAGTCTCCAGCTTTTGCTTTTATTCTGTTTTAATTAAAAAATAGTTAGGCCAGCAGTAGAGTTGCTGGCCCAGCAGGCATGAGGTGCTGGGATTGCTCCCCAGCACCACAAAAGATTAAAATTATAATTAAAATGGGGAGTTTGACTACCAGAAGTTTCTTTGTTTGCTTCTGAACTTGCTGTTTGACCCTTGGGAGACACACCAATGTGCAGAAACAGGATGTTCCAGATGGAAAAGGAGATTGGGGTACTTATGTCACCCAGAAAATTAGATTGCCCTCCTGGTGAGCAGTATCCGCAGGGCCCCTGCTGGCGATTTTCCAGTGCAGCCAGACACAGGTGTCCACCAATCCCATAACCCCAGGGTGTGTGCCACACATTGCCCCCCTGCCTGCATTGACCCGAGGCATCTTTCTTAAACAAGGTCACCTTTGGCTGCTATAAAATCATTCATCAGGGGCTAGGGCTGTCGCTCAGCGGCCAAGTGCTCACCTAGCACATGAGAGGCACTGGGTTCAATCCTCAGCACCACATTAAAAAAATAAATAAAATAAAGGTATTGTATCCAACTACAACTAAAAAAGTATTTTAAAAGTCATTCATCAGCTTCAAATATACATATATACATACCTATGGATGTGTATATATATATATATATATATATATATATATATATATATATATATATACATACATACATTATTGTCATCATAGAAAACAATATAACTATTTTACAGAAAAATTGAAAAATAGGGAAAAAAGAAAGAAACAAAAATAAGCCATAATTCATTATCCTGACACAACCACTGGGCATTCCTAGTCTGTTTCCTCCCCGCTAAGCTCTAGCTTTTACCTCATTGTGACCATGGTACATTCACAATTGTATGTCCCATTTTTTTGCAGCCTAATAACACAGCCTAAATGTTTTTGGAATCATATACCATCTAAATAGCTGTCATCGGAGCAGCCATCTAGTACTTGATGGCTCATGCCACAATGGTCAGCTAGGCTGTGGATGAGCATTTAACTGCGGTAAATACTGCTGCAGTGAACATCTTTGTACTTCCTGTTTTCTTCCCCAGCATTTGTGATTCTTTCCTTTCAGGACAAATGTGGTATCTGAGTCAAAGGGGGTGACCAGCTTTTTGAGTCAGCATTCATGCCACAAGGAGAGAAGAGCATCTGGTTCCTGCAACATTGTGAACACTCATGTTGTCTTTTTTCCTCTTTTAACAGATTAATGAGAGAGAGAGAGAGAGAGAGAGAGAGAGAGGGGTCTCCTTGTTGTTCTAACTTTGTTGTTGTCACTTTTAAGAGTCTTTGAAGAGGTTAATCTGGGAGGGGATAAACAAGAAAAGAATGAACCAACTGCTTATTGTGACAATAAGGCTCAGGATAAGGTCATGCTGCCCAAGGGATACAAACTGAGGGAGGTCAGGGCAGAACCAAACCACACCTGGGATTGGAGGGAGCAAAAAGGGCACTAGGGAAAAGGCACTGGTGGAGATGGGCATTGAGGGAAAGAGTAACATTCTGACAGGTCGACATGGGGCGCAGGGGGCCAGGCAGGTGCATCTCCATAAGCAAAGACTCAGAAGTGGGAAATTTCACTCAAAATAGACAAGGAGGACAGCAGCTAGTGCCACCGGATTCATGAGCTGTAGACCTGGCCACCAGGTAGCAGATCTGATTGCAAGGTAAGCTCGCTCTCTGAACTCCACTGGTTCCACAAGCCTCCTCATCCAAGCTTCTGTTCCACATGGCGGGTGGGGGTGGGTGTTTAAACGATAAAGCTTCCCTCTTAAAGTTTACTCTTAACATTTTGAGATAAAAGGATGCTAATAAAGCCATCCCCATCGGGAACCGCAGAGCGCTCACCAGTATTTTATCAGACTGGATGGAGAGCCCTGACACACTGTGGGACAGGGGGTGCCGCGCCTTGCCAGGAAGTCTTACTTTGAGAATCTCTTTCTTGGGATCCAGCTGCTTCCTGTCCATAGCCATGTGTGTCTGGAGGCAGTAGACATGGCTCAGCTCTACAAGGGAAGTTCTGACAAAATCCGTTATCCAAGACCCAATGCCACCTTGTCCTCCTCCATCAAACCCTCCACCCTCTTCAGCACCCATCAATGCCACATCCCTTCTTTATCCTCTCTGACACCCTTTCCCGCACACAGGTAAGATCTGATCACTACCAGCAAGACTGGAACTGGAAATCCAAGCACTTAAGCATCCTTAGGGATTCCTCCCTCCCCGCCACTCCATGCACTAGAGCAGCAGCTTAGAGGGACTCAGACTCTCCAATCTTGGTTCCAAATTTTGGAGAGAATATAGCCCAGCCCATGTCAGATGTCCACCTGGGTCCAAGAGTACCCACAAGAGCTGCCATTTGTGAGGTGCTCCCTCAGCACAGGTACTGCTCTAGAGGCTAACGTGCGCCGATCACCTAACCCTTGCAACCTGCCTTGGAGGCAGTTGCTCTAGCATGAGCCTCGTTTCACAGACAAGGTAAGCACTGTAACAGAAACCTGATTTGTATGACCAGATTCAAGTAGCTGATAGGTGGTGGAGCCAGGACATAAACCCAGGGCATGTGGCTCCAGAGCCCAGGCTTTTAACATAGGGTAGATTGGTTTGGGACATTGTGGACAGGGCTGTAGTAACCCATCCTCAACGGTGGGCACCTGTCAAAGAAATGACATCTTTTAAAACCCTCTACTACTACTCAGAGTACTGGAGGGTAGGGGATGGATGGATGGATGGATGGATGGATGGACGGATGATGGGTGGACAGACAGATGGATGAATGCACAGACGGATGGGTGGAAATTTGACAGTACCATCTCCTTGTTGCTCTACCAATTTCACAGCAAAGGAATTCTAAGAGTACCCTTGCCATTTAATAAGAAGAAGGGAAGGGACACCAAGGCTTTGTGTTCTCTCATATCAAGGGCTTTGGTGAAGGGACAAATGCTGACATTCCTAGGCAGAAAAAGATAACCCATGGGCTGGGGATATAGCTCAGTTGGTTGAGTGCTTGCCTTGCATGCACAAGGCCCTGGGTTCCATCCCTGGCACCACAAAAAAAAAAAAGATAACCCATTCTCACCTTTATTCATGGGGTGATCGCCCATGTGCCCTAAGTTCAAAATCCATCCATTCTGCTTCTTAAACCCTTCACTAACTCTCCATTGTTCTCAGAGTAACATCTAAACGCTTTAGCCCACCTGCAAGGTCCTTCGTGCACTGTCCCTCGATATCCCTCAGCAGCATCAGCCACCACCCCTTCCTCTAAAGTCACACGGGTCTTCTCTGGGCTCACTGAGCAGTCCCCCTTGTCTCCAGGTCTTCAGGCCTGCCATCCTCTCACCTGAAGACTCTCATCAAGGTACACTTTGTGACCGTCCCCTGACCTTGCAGGAGGGGTTCTCATGAAGTCCCTAGCGTGTTTTCTAATCCATGGTGCATGTTAGATTTTTTAAACTACAGTGATTATTGAATGAATGGAGCACAAGCCTTCCATCCCTTCCTCTGCCGCCCAGTCTTCTCTGATTCTGAGACCAGCCTACCCACTCTCTTGTTCCTTGAGGCCACCCAATATGTACTCTGCCTGTGCGGGCTTCTGTTGTAGTCACCCCATCCACAGCACACTTGGAAAGCTCTGGACAGGACACCCTCCTTTAGGAAGCAGAGGGGCAGCCTGCCTGCCTGCCATGCCATCTCGGACGGAGTACCTCGGATCTCCCAGGTTCAAAGATCCCAATGCCCTAACCCAAGTGGGAGTCTCCGATCCTTAACCATCTGAGCAGCTAAGCACACCGCGGCGTTTCCTGCACAGAACCAAGTTGTTGCTGTTGTGGGTTTTCTTTTCAATGTTCTAGACTGAGTTATTATAGCCAGAGGGAGTCATTCATCAGCTGTGACACCATAGGAAGCTTCCTAGGCAAACAGCTTTATTGCTGGGTGAGATTAACCCAGACTGTAGTAATTTGTAACAAAGATAAGAAAATTGCACTGGTCTCTCAGAAATAAATCTGAATTCCAAAGTGGACAAAGGGGACTTCAACTTGCAATCTGCTATTTCAGATATAATCAAATTTATAACAGCTCCTGAAGAGTCTAAAAAAAAGCCAAGAGCAGCTTCCGGTTGGAGGCATCACTTCAGGACCCACCATGATGAAATCAATTTAGCTGGGATTCCTTACCAGCCACACTCCCAGCCCCACCTCACTTTTATGGAAGACTGTCTGGCCTGTTTGAGAACCATCCCCTCATCCATCTGACTTGGTGCTATGGGGAGACCTTGTGGGGTAGTGAACGCAAGACTTGATGTGAGGTCAGGCGACCTGCCTCTTACCAGCTGTAAGATCTGGTGAAACAGAGAGATGATAATAGGAGCTCCTCCCAGAGCTGCTGTGAGGATTAAATGAGATAAGAATGTGAAAGTGGAATGCAGATGTCAGATATTAATGAGAGCCTGTTAACCTCATAGATTCCTTGGGCTGAACTCTTACAACTGCTACTGAGCGAGGACTTAACTGTACCAGCTTGGCTTCATTCCATCCTCCCAATAATCACACGAACAGGGCTCTCTAATGATCTCCATTTACAAATGAAGAAACTGGAGGCCAGAGAGGTCATGGAACTTACCCAAGGTCACGCAGCCAATATGTGGCATGACATGGATTTGGACACCTGCTCTTGGCTAAGATACAGTGTTTTCCAGTACACAGTGGTAGTCACAGGGATGAAAAGGTGACAAGACCTGGCAGAGCACACGGCCTGGCTGGAACACACAGCCTTGAGTAAGGACCTGTACTACAGTAATAATGGGTAGTGCTTATTAAGCGATTCTATATGCCAGGCGTGGTTCCAGGAGCTTTGTACAAATCTCATTTAGTACTTAGACAACCAGCAGAGAGGTGGGCGCTGACTTACGCCCTCTATGGATAAGAGAACAGAATACAGGATCACACCCAGGTAAGCAGGGGAGCCAGGGACTTCACAGGGACTGCAGTCCATCTTCTCTACTTCAGAAGACCCCGTAGGAGAGAAAGGCCAGAAGAGCCCTGGGCTTGAAAAGGCACCAAAAAGTCTCCTCGGAAGAGTTAACTCTGAGCCGGAGCCAAATCTCAGTTTGCCCTGGGACCTGAATTAACCAGGCCCCACGCTGTGCTGGGTCCAGCCACTGTCACCCAGCTGTATGACACATGCAGGAAGATGGTCAGCCGAACTGAGCTGCCTGGGCAGCTGGTCATCTAGAAGGCAAGGACCCACGTCACCTGTCTCTGCACCCAGATCCCCTCGTAAGTCTACAGAAACTGGGACCTAGAAGGTACTTGAAGCCTGGGCCATCACAGTTCCATGTTTTATAAGAGGGAAACTGAGATCTGAAGAGGGAAAGAATGGGTAAGACTTCAAACTCCATGTGTATATGAGCCCACAGGATCCCAAGACCCAGGAGGCAGGACAGACGTGAATGGAGTCAGAGGAACCTGCCTTGGATGTGAACCAGAACTGAGTGGGGTCTGGGTTAGGTAATAATGGCAGAAACTGGTAGAAGGAGGCAATAGAACATGGAGGTTGTTGCCAGGTTCATCCCACTGGCTGCATGAGCTTGAACAAATTAACCTCCGAGAGCCTCAGTTTCCACGTTTGGAAAATGGGGATACTAGCCTCCATCACAAGTTTATTGTGATTAAGGAAAATTACGCACATAAAGAACTCAGCACGGTGCCTGGCACGTAGTAAATGCTCAACAAACAGAACTGATTACTAGGGCCCCATTTACACCTCCTGTGCCAATCCTAATCAATGGTCTATTGAGCACAGTCCCCCCTCTTTTCACCCCATTGTCACTGCTCTTTGGGCATGTCAGAGCCCCTCCAAGAACTCAGGAACTATGGCAAGACTCAGTGACAACTAATAATCCCAAATAAGAGATGAGGGAGATGTGGCTTATCTGCTGGTCAAAATGCTTGCTTTAACCAGCAGGAGAGGACAAAAAACGCTTTAGAGACTGGCCACACCTGCAACCCCCCCCCTTGAAAATGCAAACCTGTTTAAATGTAGACAGGCTTCCAATTCCCCCTCTTTACCATCCTGAATGCCCCTGAGTGGGGACAGAAGTGAGTGGTGGGAACAGGAGATGAAGGGAATGATTCTATAAAACAGGCCCACTGTACGGACCCCCACATGCGTTCTTTTCCAAGAAGCAATTTACCTGCAGCCTTGCCTGGCTAAAGTGGACAGGATGTGTTACATTCCTCAGCAAACTACCTGCTGTCTGCAGGAGAAAATGCAGGCCCCAATTCATTCTGGTAAGAGGGACATAGTTATCCTGAAGTGGGTCGGGGGTGGGGGGGGACTTTTGTGACCTTTTCTCAGACCAGATCCAGGGACTCAGGGAGATAAGGATAATTCCCCGCCTGATCATAAAAACTGTTAGAACAGTTTCCAGTTAGAATTGGGTCAGCATGGACCAAAGTGACCTAGAGTGGCCATGGAAGCAGGGACTTAAAAGTCTGATGTCATCCTGATGTCGCTCAAAGATCAAGAAGGGGACCTGGGCAGGACTCTCTAGAAAATTCCCGGGACCCTTAATAAAACTGGAGGGGCGGGTAAAGCCCACTGTCCCTCTCCTCTCTGAGAGGACCCACTCTCTCCCTTGAGCGTGTCCCCTTTTCCATCCCTCCTAATAAACTCATGCCTGTTACTTTGAGTGACATGACCAGAAGTCTTTCTGACTCGGTCTCAAGAATCAGGGTTTGAAGAGAAGTCCTTTGTACTGCCTCAATTTCCCAGAAGGCCCCAGCTCTGTAAGACCATTGGGTCTTTGGAAAACAGGAACACAAGTTGCAGGATTTTCCAGCAAGCCACCTACGCTTCTTATTGCTGCCGATTTTTAAAAGGGTGAGGTTAGTTCCTTTTGGAAACTTGTAAGAAAAATTCCCCAAAATGCATTCAGTGCAAGGGTGAGCACAGGGCTGGGTCATTTTGTCAACCATTCCCACGAAGAATTCACTTCCCTCCAAACCCTTCCTCCACAAGGGTCCGTCAAGACATCTTTTTCATACTTTGCCCGGAAAGAAAGTAAATATTTTTCAATGAAATTCAGCAATCAATTAAACACCGTCTCTCTTTAATATGAACGTTGAACCAACAGCGACTGCACATTCCAACAAGAATATTTAAAGCAATTAAACTTTAGCTACTTTTAAAACAAATTCTTTTAAATGCTAATGACCATTGTTTTCGCACTTCATAAGTAAAATTTTGTGTCGAGCAAGGTTAGATGATTGCAATGATTTAATTGTACTTCTCAAAGAAAGGAAAATGTTAAGGAAAAAAAGCTAAGATGGACCTCTTACCACATCCCTACCACAAAATGTCCTGTAACAATAGAAGCGTGATTTGCTGGAATTAAAATGCTATTATGGTGAAATTAGGGCTTCAATATTTTTAGCAGCTTTAATAGGCCTTGCATTTTAAGGGACATCTGATAATAGATAATTACATTTCATCTTAAAGAAACTGAGTTGTTTTCTTAAGGAAAATACTTTTCTTTCTTCCAGAGAGGTTAAAGCCCAGCCATCATTAGAAGCAGCACCAAGCTGGAGGTTCCTGCTTCAGCTTGGGAAATAGAGATTAGCATATAAATAGCCTTCGGTGCCTGCTTGATTCCAGCTATTTTGCGTTTCAATGTGGCATCAGAATGCACTTAGCAAGAAATGTTCGAGAGGAGAAAGAGGTTTGTAATATGTCGCTTTTATAGAGGGGGGAACTTTAAGTATAAAAGATCATCCACTCCTCTGTGGGCTTTTTTTTTTTTTTTTTTTGTATCCTTTCAATGCCCCAATTACAGACTCCAAGGAGCCAACAGGCCCCCTAGAACGGAGCCTTAGTTTACGCCGCAGCTTTCTTTGGACTGGGGAAATAAGTCAAAATGGTGCACAGGAAATAAGATAAATATGCGGGCTTCCTCCCGGATTCGGTGGGGGTCCTCTAGGGCACAGCCATGCCCTTTCTCCTCGCCCCCACGCTACCCATCAGCGGCGGGGACGTGGACGGCTCCTCCAGGATCCATTTGCTAGAGCAATGAGCGAGGCTCCTGGCTTTCTGCCTGGAGGCCAGCTTCTCTCCTGGGAAATCGCAGAGACTGGCATGGAGCCCGAGGTTCTCTCTGCACCCCCTTCCCACCACCTACTCCTCCTGCTACACACACACACACTCAGGCTGACAGTGGTTCAGACTGAGTCTTGGGCTGCAGCAGGATGATTCACAAACCTCTTACTTGTTCTGTGAGGCGCAGGACACAGGACATCTCTGAGAAGAGAGGTACTGCACAGCTGTTTGGGGACATGATTTTTTTCCTGGGCATAGCAGTGGTAGGAGAGTGTGGGCCAAGCAGTGGTGCCCCTAGGAATCTTCCCAGGGTGGCTTGGACTAATCCTGGGCTCTGGACCAATCCAGTCTCCTGGTGAATTTGCATATGTTGGGGCTGGAAAGAGGAGTGATCTCCCTCTGCCCATCACAAATTTCCGTGGCTGACACCCCTATAACAAAAACTGATTAACAAGAGGAAAGCACCCACCACATATTTATTTCACCTTAGTTTTGCTTGACAGGTGAGGCTTCAGATTGAAGACCCAAAGAGCCAGGGGGCAATATCCATTTTTATGCACAGGTTCCATGAAGCATGGATGGCCACAGAGGACATGACTACACCAAAGGATCTAACAGTAGCAGACTGCGGGTTCTTCCCTGCCAATTAGTTGTAGCATTTCTTCCTCCTGGGGGTGAGGCAGGACCTCTCTGGGTGAGGGTCTTAATTTCCCTATTGCCAGCTCTTCTACAGAAAGGCCAGGGGAAAGTGAGAGTCATATTTTAAGTTGGAGTAATTTGGGGGCTGACTTTGGGGAAAAGTGGCTCTGGTTCCTCTGACTTGCTTTAGGGACCAGGAATTCTCATTTCTGTGACTTGCTTTAGGGGAGAACAGGGGGTAGGAGACAGGAGGGCAGAAAAAAAAAAAGTCAAAGAGAAATTTGGCTTCTGAGGCTTTCGCTTTGGGGTGTCATTTTCTGAGCCCCCACATAGGCCAGTCACGGCCAGCTCTCAGCCTAAGTTTCTGCCCTTCCCTTCCCATGATGGAGCCGTGATAAGGAAGAAAGGAGAAATGGAGGTGGAGAACTTTGTGGCACTGTGTGGCCAGGGCCTTCCGTGAGGTTTCCCCTGGACTCTCCTAGAGCTGCAGCCCCGGGGTTTCTGCCCAACCACCCTAGCAGCTCCCGCCCTGACCAACCTCCCAACCACCACCACCACCATCACCACCCCCATGTTCCCTGGGCTCCCCCTGAAGTGAGGGAGGTAAGGAAAAATGGCTTTCCAAGACGTGGGTTAGAAGGTCACAGTCCTCAGGAACAGAGCAAAGGCTGAGTGGTTTGGAAACCAGTGGGTGAAAAGGCTGGAGCTAAGGGGTGGATCCAGAGGGATGGGCTCAAGTCCCAGCCCCTGATCCCAACTCCTCACCCCCACGGGGGCCTCCACTTCCCCTCCAGTAGCAATGCTCATCTTTTGAAGCACTTTGAGGGGATTTTTATGTATTTATTTATTTTAGTTGTAGATGGACACAATGCCTTTATTTTATGTATTTATTTATTTTTAATGTGGTGCTGAGGTGGAACCCAGTGCCTCACATGTGCTAGGCAAGAGCCCTACCACTGAGCTACAGCCCCAGCTCCTGCAGGGATGTTTTGAGGCCAACAAAGAAAGCACCCTGAAAAGCCCTCAGTTGCCGTTGGTTTACTTCTTTTCCTTTTAGCTGCATCATGCTGATGCTGGGCTCAGCAAATGATGCCCCAGAATATGCCACTTGGACTTCCAGCTGCGAGCCCCAGGAACAGCACAGGAAGGAAGGACTCTCCTAGGGCTCCCCTGTCTGCCATGACTTCCAGAAGATGGGGTCTTGCTGCAAGTCTCTCCCCAGGTGTCTCGTCAACTAGGGACTGATGCAGAGTGCAGGAAGGAAAGCCAGAGCTGATGCCACACTAGAGCCCGACGCTTTGTCCCCAGCTACGTATTCTTGAGGTTCATTTGTCCCCTCTAAAAATAATCTACTCTTCCTACCCCTGCTTTCCTCTCCCATGCAAATAGGGTATAGAAGCTTCAAAATCTCACTGGGTGGTCAGGCGCTCACCCTCCCGTGACACCCGAGTACATGCAATACAGTTTGTATGTGTCCTGTTGGTCTGTCTGCTGCCAGTTAATCTCTCGGACTCCAATACTGAACCTCCAGAGTGGAAAGAGAAGGTTCTTGTACTTCTACACAGGGGCACTGGCAGCTGGCCTCTCCCACTCTTCTCCCCCAAGTAGTGTCATGCTCCCAAATCCAGCAGCAGCAGCCTTCAGCATGGGAAAGTGCCCTGGTGGGTGAGGACCCACCCTGCTTTCTACATTAATTGGCCCAGGCTCTGCAGGATCTTTCTCAGGCTGCACCATGTCCCAGAGACCTCATGGGCACCGTCTCTGTGGAAGGGTCAGCCCCACTCCCACAGGATCCCTGGGAAACCTGAGGATTCTCATCAGGCTGGTGGGGATGCCTCTCCTGGGCATGTGGGAGAGGTGCCAACATGCAAATTTTTCATTCTTTTTCCCTGTCTGTCCTGAAGCTTCAAACACTTGGTGTTGACAGAATGCTAATTCTGGACTTCACACATGAAGTCTGTTTCTATCCAAATCAGCTATGTGTTTGGAAGAAAGGTGTCCCCTTTCAGGAAACCTGAGGGAGTTCCTTGGGTGAGTTGGTGATACACAGGCAAAGTGGCCTAGAAAGCAGTGGGGTCAGCCACATTTCTGCACCCTGGTCTGCTCATCTTGAGCAAGTTCCTCCCACTGGGCAAAGAGGTTCCCCATCTATAAAGTAAGGATTTGGAGGCAGTCTCCACAGACTCTTCTTGCTCAGACTTTTGCTTTTCATATACGGTAGTTCTCCCTTATCCATGGTTTCTCTTTCTGCAACTTCAGTCAATAATGGTCCAAAATTATTAATTGGAAAATTCCAGAAATAAACATTTTAGAGTTTTAAATTGAATGCCATTCTGAGTTGCATAATGAAATCTCATGCTTTCCCATTTCTTTCTACCCAGGATGTGGATCATGCCTTTATCCAGTGTGTCCACACTGTATATGCTACCTGCCCATTTATCACTTAGTAGTCACCTTGGTTATAAAGCCACTGTCACAGTATCTGGGTGCTTGTTTTCAAGTAACCCTTGTTTTACTTAATAATGTGCCCAAAGTATAAGAGTAGTGATGTTTGATTATAATAATTGTCCTAATTTATTATTATTGTTAAACCTTAGTGCAAGTATGTGTTCAGGGGAAAAATATAGCGTATCTAGCATTCAGTACTATCCATAGTTTCAGGCATCCACTAGGGGGCCTTGGAACGTATCCCCCATGGAGAAAAAGGGATACATTACTACATTACTATCCTCTTGGTTTCCTCTGGCTTGAACGTTTCTCATTTTAGACAAGATGTCTAATATCATCCATTTTGCTATAATATCAGCTTTTATTTATGGAGTCATTTATTATCCTCACATTATATATTAGGAAATCAAGGATCAGAGAAGTTAACTGACTGACCCAGGGGAGAGCCAAGACTCCACCTTGGGTTCTTATTCAACTTCAGGCCCCAAGCTCCTACTTGCCTCTCTGGTCCTACTCAGCACTCTGGTCCTTTCATGGGTGATGGCCTTAGTTGACTAATGCACTATTGACCATCAACAGAATTATAGGACAACCTGTTTCTCTCAGGCCTCAAATTGCTTTCCAAGTTGTGATGCAAAGAACACTAATTATACTGAATGTTAACAGATTTTTCTTAGAAAAAATTTTCATGGATCAAATGAGTTTGACCATGAATAAACAGTTTCAACTTCAGGACTTCTCAGGGCCTTTAAGAAATGGATAAGATGCATTTCAAACCTATAAAAAGGGAAGGATATATAATTTTCTCCAAACCTATTTGTCTATAAGCCATTTCCTCCTTGAGCAACTTGTGTTCCACTAACATATTAGAGTTCCATAACTTAGCTACTCAAAGTGTAATCCCCAGACCATCAGAATCAGGTATTCCCTGGCAGCTTGTTAGAAATGCAGATTCTCAGGCTCCATTCACACCTGCTGAACCAGAGTTTGCATTTTTAACAAGATGTCCAGGTGATTCACCTGCATATCAAAATTTGAGAAGAATTGGTCTCTGTTATACTTACCAGAAAATGTGGTTATTCATCACGGAACGTGTCCAGGCAATGGCCATCGGCATAAGATCCAGCAGTGAAAAAAAGTCAAGCATTATTTGGCATCATGTGGACAAAAGACATAAATTGGAAATTAAGATGAAAGACTGAAACATCACATAGACATAACCCAAGAGAGTTCACACATGGACCAACTGAATGCATTTTGCATTTCTAACTGAATGCAAAACTGGATGGAGAGGAAGAGGTGATCAATAGCCTTTGTTAAGAGCATTCCTAGGATGTGCACATGACAAGTGTACTTCCTAAAGTGTGCAGATCTCTGAATTCTTAGAAGGAAGGTGCCTTCATTTCCCTGGATCCCCTCTTAACCTGGGATGCTCTTGGGAAATGGCACGCTGACCCCTAACCTAGGAACTAAAAAGACAGCCTCGGGGGTATAGAAGCTTGTCTGAAGGTTTTAAAAATCACAGCTGAAATGATCCATTCATGCAAGATAAGACCTAAAGAAAAATGCGTTTGCTCTTGGCTGCAATTATTTCAATTCGTGTGGTCACAAACTCTCAAGTTGGCCTGACATTTCAGGTTGCAGTTTGATATATCTTTGGTCAACAAAAAAAGGGGAAATAAATTAGCTTTCACTCCATAAGTTCAGTTATTAACACACACACACACACATACACACACACACACACACACACACACACACACGAAAAAGAAAAGAAAGACATATAAGAAAAGAAAACTTTCAAAGTTTATGTGCAAAGAGGTTTAGTAACCAGCCAGAAGACAGAGGGTGAAAGTGATGGCCCAGAATCCAGGTCAGGATCTCCTCACTGTAGAAGCAGCCAAGAACACACACACACACACACACACACACACACACACACACACTCCTCCACATTTGGTTCTTAGGGGAATTACTCTCTGTTTATAATGCAAAGTACTCCTGCTAAGCCCTCTGCTCCTCCCTATTTTCCCACCCCTTTCAGTCTTGGGATTTAGAACCTTTCATTCACCTTATTGAATTCCTTCTTCCAGGTGCTGCCCAATGTACCAGCTGGCCAAGATATTTTCCCCATTCTAAATCATCAGGCAAATCCTTCTTCTAGTCCTCCTCCTGAATTGGATAATTCTGCCTCCATTGGTCAAGGACTGAGTTCAACAGCCTCCTCTGATAATCAGGGAACTAGCAATCAAGTAGGATGCACCTCACCCTCAAGGTATCAGAAAGGACTTCCTGATTCCTCCCCCAGCCTTCCCCCCTGCAGTGTGGTACCACTGTCAGTTTGGCTGTGAGGGAGGGGGTCTGTTCTTCTCTGTTCTTCATCCCCTACCTGTTATCTATCAGCACAGCAAGTCCTTTCATCTCAACTTAAAAAAATTAAAATCCATCACTTCTCACATTTAACATGGTCATCAGCGAGTCTAACCTACTGTCATCTGTCACCCAGATCACCGGTCCTCCAGCTGGCCCTCCTGCTTCTTCTACTCATGCCTCCTCTAGTGTGATTTCCTCTAGGCAGCCAGGACAAACAGCCTCCTGTCACACGGCTCACCTGCTTAAAACCCTTCCCTGCCAGAAAACCAGCTCCATGAGATCTGGGACCCAAATTCCACATTCACCTCTGAATCCTAGTGTTTGCCACGGAGCCTCGGAAAGAATAGGTGCTCAGTAAGTACTGCCTGCCTTCATGAATCAAGCAATAATCTTAATTCCAGACAGTGAAAATCTTTTATTTATAGGGAAAAATTGACCCTATTTTGTTTTTAAATTCTTACATTAAAGGTGGCTCTATTTTGGTTTTAAATTTTAACATTGTGGTTGGCCTTCTCAGGTTTCATCTTCTGAGTAGATGTCAACATATCTAGACCCTAAGAATGTATTCTTCCCCTTCCCTCCAGCCCAGAGAGGCAGGGTAAAAGCAGTGTGTGACACTCTCAGATGTTATCTCACTCCCTTTTTGTTGCTTGAGAATGGATGGGAGATTATGCTGATTGAACTGGACATTTTCCATTTTATTATTTTAATTATAAACATAAACTATTGGGGATAAAATCAAATGGAAATCTGCCTATCAATTTCACAATTAACATCTCATTTCAAGAGACCAATCAACTCAAATGAGGGCCAGTGACCTTAATCTTTCCCCAAATATAGTGCCTGATTCCTCTTATTAGTGGAAGACCGCCAAAGTATGAAATATGTGAGTTAGCCCTATGTTTGTATCAATGATGGCACTGACACATCTAAATAAGTCAAAGGGTCTCTGTGACCTTTGTGTTACGGTTGGTATGGGCAAAAGCCAGAAAGCTAGGGCTGTGTGCCAATCAAGCAGGAGAGATCACAAGGCCACTTAAACAGGGCCTCTGTTTTCATTTATTTTTCTGAGACTGTGGAAGGAGTATGATTATTTAGGAGACTTATTTTGCTACCGAGTTGTTAAAATGAACCCAAGAGAGAAGTCCAGAAGTCAAAGGCAGCTAGCTCATTTTAATCACAAAGTTCTGTTATAAATCCAACTGGGGGGAAAAAAAAAGATTTTCCTTTGTGATAGAAGCAGGGGTAAAAACTTTTTAAAAAGTAACATATAGAAAAAGACAAATTTGATCTGGTAAACAACACATCTACTTAACATGAACATCCCTGCAAAGATTAGAACAAGACCACCTATTCTAAGGGGTTAACAGGCACTCCCAAAAGGCCAAAGGTTCTACCTAGTTAAAGACAGGAGATCTGTACCCAGGGGCCAACCAGCCATTAGAAGGGGTTTCTCAACAGCTTTCTGAGATATTTCACTTTGGAGAAGACTCAGATGGACAAAATGCCAAAACTATCCATAAAACCTTGAGGTCATCCAAGAGCTACCAGTCTTACCTACCTGACTCCCAACGGAGGCACCTTGCACAGCTCCAGAAACAGCTTCACTGAGATGACTGATATTTTTTTTCCAATTTGCTCACATCGATGATTGGCTGTTTGGGATCTGGATGGCCAGAATCCTTAAGCTGCAAGAAATAGAAACCCACATAAGCTAAGCTGCTGCAGTATGGGGGGATTCATTAAAAGGATATAGGGCTGTGTTTCCAGGAACTCCAGGGCACAAACAGCACCAGACCTCAAAAAAGAACTCACACCAAGACTCTTGTCTCTTATTCTCAACACTTTTTCTTTTCAGTTCACAAGGCAGGAAAAAAAAATGGCCACCTCTTGCCCACAAGTTCCCATAGAGTCTGTCCCAGCCAGCACTAGAATCTTTGGGTCTCAAATTCGGCAGAAAAAGAATCTGAATCATCAAGTTGCACTCAGGCATCCATGTTGACATACTGAAGCACGGCCAAGTTGAGGGTCACATGGTACAGACGTGACCATAAGGGTCATGAGGAAGGCAATTCAGGAAGGTGTCCGTGTGCTAGGCACAATTCCCCAGAAGGTATCTAGTAACGGGCTGTAGATCTTTTACAATCCTTTTGTAAAGGTGGCAACTGAACTGGCCTAATGCACAGAGCCAGGGTGAGGTCAAATGATCCCAATCATGCCCCTGGTCAGTCCATGTTCTTAGGCTGAGAGACTGGCACCCAGTAAGGATTACTACTCTGGAGAGGAGCAATGGCCAGCCTCTCTGAAAGCACCCTGCATTCTTCTTCATTCAGCTTATTACCATTTATACATCTATTTGAAACTTAGTTTAATAGAGTATCCCTCTCTGAAAGTGTGGTGCTGAAGCTCGATGAGACCCAGAACCATATTGGTTTTACTTTATTTCATTTACTGGCACCAGACTGGCACATAGTAGACATCACTTAAGAGCTGATGGATGAAAGAATGACTGAATGATTGGATGGAGGGAAGGAGGCCAGAGAAGTCATGCCAGATGATTTGGTACATGAGTTGAGTCTTGAAGTGCTAACAAGAGCCTTCTAGGAGAACAAGTAAGGAGAGCGTTCCTGGAAGAGGACGTTGACAGAGGACACAGAGTTACATAACACAGACACTCTGGAGACTGTGAGGCAGGTTGTGTCAAGAGAGATGGCTTGAAAGCAGAGGTGACGGTCATCTCTTGGGTGGCCTTGTGTAGACTAGACTGGGGTAGAGCAAGGAATTAGGTGTCTAGATTTTGGACAAAGCCATCCATGGGAATTTGGAGGCTGGATTGCAAGCAGGAAGGTGCGTTAGGAAGTTTCTGAGTCATCGCAGAGAAAGGAACAAAGGCCGTGGAGATGGGACAGAGATTCTGAGTATGTAGGAAGCGGAACCCGAGAAAGTTCCAAGATGGATCTCATCTCCATTGTAAGGCTATGAGCTTCCCACTCTGTCTTCCGCCTTCCAGGGCCACCAGGGCTGGCACGGTGCCCACCCAACAGCAAATAAACTCACAAGAGATTGATTGATGACAACTAACCAAGTGTGACAGCAGCCTTGGGACAGGGTGCCAGGCAGTGTCCTTTGAGGGTTTTGCAGAACCTTGCTGCTTGTACATTAATCTTGCCTCCATAAAAAAGCTTGGAGCTCCTAAACTTCTTTTATATGCACCTCAACCTCCAGCAAGGCCTGGGCTCCTGGTAAAGTGCCAGCCCTATACCCCTGTCAATCATCCACACCGGGATAGAATAAAATGAACCTCCTATTTATTTATTTATTTTTTAATATTTATTTTTTTTTAGTTCTCGGCGGACACAACATCTTTGTTGGTATGTGGTGCTGAGGATCGAGCCCGGGCCGCACGCATGCCAGGTGAGCGTGCTACCACTTGAGCCACATCCCCAGCCCCCCTCCTATTTTTTTAAATAAATTACCTAAAATGCAGACCCAAAGGAGAGGAGAGCAGCTGACAGAGACTCCCCCTGCAAAGACTCTGGATAGATGAGGCAGGATTCTCTGCCCAGAGCTTCTAACAGAACTGCCCTCTCCACTGAGCACCAGGAGTACAGAGGATAAAACCCCTCAATGGATACAAAAGCACTGGAACCTGTGGGCAAACTCTAGGGTCCACAAAGCTTCAAAGAGCCAGAACTGAGCTTCAAGAGGCTCCTGACCTTAGGAAATGACACAGTGAGGAACAAGTGCTCCCCATTCTCGGGAAAGTGAATGACCTTAGGAAATGATGCAGTGAGGGACAGGTGCCTCAAGAAAGTGAATGAATGATTGAATGAACAAATACAAATGAAGGAAGGTTTTCTGTCTAATCATGACAATTTCAAAAAAAGAAGTAAGCCTATTAATATAGAATTCTTAGTGTATGAAGATACTGCATTTTACTCAGGAGTCTCTATTATTGTCTTGATCTGTATTATTTACAAGCTAAAAAGCACAGTTTTATTCAATCTTTGTTTCATTTCAATAAAAATGCCTACATGGAGACTATAATGTAACTGGAGTGTGACATGTAGGCTGCTGGCCTCTATGAGGGTGACCTGGACATTCAGCCTCACAGCAAATGACACTGTACCTGCACATTCCTGGGTGGGCAGCTACTTCGAAGGGAGGTGTGAAGCCTGAGGAAGTCATCAACCCATGACTATTCCAAGCCTTTAAGTGGCCTTGAAATCACCACTGTCCTATCGGTGTTTCTCCATAATGACTTTGGTGGAAATTTTCTATACACAAAAATCCGCTTGACTGAATCAAGCATTAGGAAGGAGAAAGGAAAGAAAGAGAAAACTGCATTTAAAAAAAAAATCAAAACAAAACTTATACTGCGCTATAAATACTTTGGTAGGTTTTCTTGTATCTTTTCAGTTACACGGATTAAACTCATACATGTTTCTCCAGGTTACTTAAAACCTCTGCACAAACAAATTTTTAGCAGTTGCATAATATTCCTTCAAGCAGCTGAGCCGTGGTTATATAACCAACAGCCCCCGCCCCACCTCATTTCAGGCAATCAGACCTGTCTTCACATTGTTAAATGATTCACAATGCCATAATGAATGACCCTGTACCTAAAGCAGTTTCCATATATCAAGTTAACTAGCTTGGAGGAATTCTGGGACAAGCAATTGGTCATGGATACACCTGTGTAAATATTATAAAAGAAGATATCACCTTTGCCCTCTGTACAGATTATGAAGCAGGACTAAGATTGTGACTTCCAAGTCCCTTCCAGCTAGAAGATCCACCTAACCCCAAATCCCCAATGATGACTGCTGCAGAATCTCAGGGGAGGGTCTTGATGACCTGTATCTTCAAGCCTTCCAGGGAAGGAACCACTGTGGCTAATCCCACCCATACAAATCCCTTACAGGTGCTCAGCTCACAAAGGACTCTCTATGCATCAGGCGCTTCATCAAAACCATTGAAGGCAATGATAGGTGAGTTCAGCAGCATGTTAAGACCACCCATCAGCTCGTAGCAGCAAGAAGAGAACCCAATCCACAAGCAGATGGCAACCCAGGAAGTCAGGAGGAGTCGGGATAGAGCACCCCCTTTCCCGGCTAGCTCCACGGCCACCAGGATGGATTCTAATCTCCCTCCTTCTACTTGGTGCCTCACTCAGGTCAAGAATCGCAGCATGGGGAAAGAGCCCGTGCTTGTGGGTACCTGGCCCCATCCATCTCTGCACGGGGGGCAGAGCTTTCCCTCCTACCCACCCCCACAAACAGAAGAGTCTCTGGTCTGCAGACAATCCCCAGAGACAAATATCTGCTTTATTTGACTTTTACCCAAACCAACAGCAGAGCTGCCAGTTATTCCCCACCTTACCAACAAGGAAACAGAGGCTCAGACAGAGAAACTTCTCAAACTGATGCCAGAGATGGAGATGAGCTCCTGCTGTCGCTCCCCACTCTCTGTTTGTGGTCTGGTTCTGTGAACTATTGACAACAAATGTCTGTCACTTGAGCAATGAGTTATTGGAAGAGGATCGGCCCTCACAATCATCAGACACCACACTTTATAAACATACCGACCTGCACGTCATTTGTCTTATTTTTTATCGTTGTTAATACTTTTTGCCTCTGGAGAAAAGACTCTGAGCAGTGAGTTCCTCAATTCTGCCACTCAATGTATTAAATGAACACCTCAATGTGTGGACTAAGACTTAGAGGTGAAAAATCTGGTCCTTGCAGCCCAGACTGAAGATCGTTTATCTTAACCTTGCATAGCAGGAAGACTGTCTAGAAATGCACATTTGAAGTTCATGGGGAAAAAAAAAAAGGTTTTCATTGCATCGTTTGGAGAACTAGATCTCAAAGAAAAAAAGTTAGGAATTTGTAAAATTTGAGAATTGTGCTAAATAAATCTCAGAGGCACCTTACCTCTTTCTGCTTTGCATTTTTCTGGGTTTTGGAAGCAGACTAGGACAGGTCCAAGGGTGGGGGCCTTTAGGGGGTCTTTCTGGAAGAGGTAACATTTGAACTTGGTGCCCTGAGATTGGAAGTCACATGAGGCCATTTGGAGAAATAGGCAGATAGTGGGGTTGGTGTCCACAGAAGAGGCAAGACAGGGCAAGGCGTTCCTGAGCTGGCTTCAGGAGGAAAGGCCATTTTGACATGGACTGAAGTGCAAACTGTTAATATTTCATCTTTTTTCTTCTCAGTACAGTGGGAGGCCGACATCCTCGGCCAATTAGCAACCCCATCCCACGAGGTTGGTGATACTGAATGGTCAGAGATGGAGTATGGATCCAGGATGTCTGTGGAATGCCTTTTTTTTTTTTTTATAACAAAGTAACTGCCTGCAACCATAGATTCTTCCATGTGTTGTGTAATCTAAGATTCAGCCTACAGGACTGTCATCTCTAAGAGTGGTAGGACTACAAGGGACGTTCACTTTCCACATTGTGTGTTTCTGTAAGGTTTGAAATTTGTTTTTCCATGGTAAGTACTTCTTTTGTCATCGAGAACTGCAAACAAACCATAAAGATAAATGATGTCTTTAAATGGTGGTTTCCAATCTGTCATACCACAGACACGGCACATTTAATGTGCTATGACCACATTGAAACATCTCTTGCCATAGAGTGGCCACGTCACCACGGCAGCATCCCCAAACCCTGCTCAGAGCCACCCCAGGAGCTGTGTAGCCAGCATCCTGCCTCTCCCTGCCTCTCAGCCTGTCCCAAACTCACTGGTTCCCCAGGAAGAAGTCCTTTGGCAATAATTTTAGTTGGAAATTTTAAAATCTCAATGCATTAAATGGAACAGTGGATGAAGGGGGGTAAAATGCTTCTTCAGCCCCCGTCCAAGGAGAAACCCATCTTCCACCGCATTTCACTGCTTTCCAGAGTCTGTGTAGAGTTGTGTGTAATATATAAATAATAGAACGCAGAGGTGGGGGAGGAATCTGGGAGTTCCTAATGACCTGACCAGAAGACGAATGGAGGAAGAAATAAGGTGGATGTGAAGAGATCTAATTCTGGGTGGTTATTAGAATTATGAGCAAACCGCCCCGGGCTTTTAAGTCAAGTCATATTGCCACCGAGTCACTGTTTGGAGATGCACAGAGGAGGGGGAAGCCTTTCATGCTCAGGCATTTGGGCTGAAATGTCAAGAATGTTGTCCGGTTTAAAAGCTGACTTAACAACATTAGCACCTCCTGCCTGAGCCCACCACAGACCTTCACGGTGCAAATGTCAGCACACAATTTCTTGCATCCGGCCAAGGTGTCTTTGGGTCCAAGACCTACAGGGGTGCTTTGCAGATCAGAGAAGAGGGGGCACAGCCTACTATGTGTAAAGTCCCAGGCTGGCCTCGCCTCCAGGACCCCCATGAGGGAGTCCAGGGAACAAGGCCCCTGGCATATATGAAGGCCAGGGGTGCAGGTCTTCTGCCTGACCCACCTGTCACAGGACACTGTGGGCAAGGAGCTAAGGTGCTAAAGCCAAGAGTCCCAGAGTCGGCAAGGACGAAACTGGGCACCACAGGTGAGAGAGCAAATATCCAGAGTGCTCCCTGTCTGGCCCTGGCCCTGGGAATACAGCTGTGAGTAACCTTCTGTCACTCATCCCACAGGAGAGAAGGGCCTAACACAAATAACTACAGATAATCCTGAGTGGTCACAGCTTCCAGGAAAAGAGGGATGTGCTGAGAAGTCACGGCCAGTGGATCCGGTCCTCCTGGGAAGTGGCACTAGGGTGGAACCTAGAAAATGGGAAAGAATCCACTGTTGTAGGCCTCAAGAATGGCATGTGTCAAGGCCCTGGGCTGGGGAAGCCCTGAAGATAATCAGGGAGTAGAAAGAAAAGCAAATGATTGGAGAGCTATGAGAAAGGCAAGAGCTGTCCAGATAGGGCAGGGGAGGCCACAGAGAGAGCAAGAGAGGTTGAGGGCCTGTGCTTTGGAGCCAGCCAGACTTGGGTTCAAATCCTGACTCGACCAGTTACTGGCCGTGTGATCTTGGGTAAGAAACTTCACCTCTCTGAGCCCATCTCTTCAAACACAATCATCCCCTTCCTGTCTCACAAAGTTGGTGTCAGGATTAAATGCACACAAAGGATTTTCCTGGTATAAAAATGACTCATAATAAACATTCAATGGATGAAAATTAGGGTTGATGTTGATACCTGAGGGAACTGGGAGTGGCCCTGCTGTCTTACACCATATGCCCTGGTGTAACTTTTCATTACTCACTGTGACCTCTGACACGCCCATCACAAGCCTTGTCGTGTCTTGGATGCCTCTTTCAGTGATTCTGCAGCTCTCAGTCTCCCATTGATGCCTCCTCTCTCTGCCTCAAGAAAAGCCCATGGGGGTCCCTCAAGGCTGGAACAAAGCCAGAGTCCCCATCCCGGTCTTAGTGGCCCCTCCATGACTGCTGGGCTCTGCCACAAATAAGTGTTATAAGAGCAAGTCCCGGGACCCCAGGAGAACAGACCACCTTGCCCCGTCCTGTTGCCCCGTCCTGAATCGTGCCTGACTCAGAATCCAGGTCTCCTACCCTCAGCACTGGGAGTGACCTGGTAGCCTTGGCCTGGCCCCCATCCAGGGGAGGCAGTCCAGCCCATGGGCCTAGCACAGTCACATCCAGACAGAGCTTCCAGGGCCAACAGTCACCCATGGAAGCCCCCAGCATCCCTCCCTGCCTTCCTGCCACTCACCCACTGGCCCTGACAGGACCACAGGACCAGAGCCCTGCTACAGTTGGGACCCATGGCTTTGAGCCTGCCCTGACCATTCAGCCTGGCCCTAGTGGCCTCCTTGTCAGCCATGACTTTGCCACAGTGGGTTTCTACTCTGCCATCCTCCTTTCTCTCTCCCACCTCTCCCTGCACATTCAAATTTTACCCTCCAAAAAGCACAATCCCAAGTCTGTAGAAGAGATCACTGGGAATACAGGAGTAGATGTGTTGCTGTTGTTGTAGATAAATTTGTTGAGCAAATACTATGCATTAGCTACAGGTTAAATGTTCCACATGCATTATCTTGATCAATCCTTGTTTAAAAAAAAAAAAAAACACAAATAGGTACCACGATTACCCTTGTTTTATAGATGAAAACATTGCGACTCAGATCAAGTAACTTTCCCAAGATCACACAGCTAATGAGGATAATCAGATTCAATCTCAGGGCTGTCCATCTTCAAAATGGGCATTCTCAACCACTGCACCACACTGCCTTCCCACCATCAGAGACTCCAGGCCCCCGACTGAAGATGATACCACTTGACTCATCTCTGTACAGATGAGAAATCGGTGACTCAGAGAAAGAACTGGGCTGGTTGAAGTCACACAGTGAGCCAGTGGCAATGCCTAGGGGTTTCCAGGCCCAGCAGCTCAGGGGTCTGTCCTGAATCTCGGTCACTGCAGTCTCTGTGGGGTCAGAGAGGGACAGGCCCTGGTGTGTGCAGGTTATTCTAAGACTTCAGCTTATTCAGCTACTGTCCATCGCTATGCTGATTTGAGAAGAGATAAACTGTGCCCAATCAGTAACATCCTGGGAGACTTGATTCCAACAATTCTACTGCATCAGGAACAGAGTGGTGACCCACGAGCAGGTCCCAAAGGTTGCAGTGAACTAGTGACCACTGCTACAGGTCCTGCCATGGCCTCGCCTCTCTCATACTCCAACTGTTGGAACCCAGGCCTTGCCTCTCCCATTCCATTTTTTTGGACCCCAGAATTTGGAGTCTACGACAAACCTGCCCCTAAAACAGAGGCCATTAGGAATTGATGCCCTTATATAAGGGCTGGAGGGGACCCTTCTGTCCTGTGCCCTTCCACCACATGAGGATGCAGTGTGTCCCCTCAGGAGGACACAGTAACATGGCATTGTCTTAGAAGTGGAGCGCAGCCCTCTCCACACACTAAATAGGATTGCACCTTGACCTTGGACTTCCTACTCCCTGAACAGTGAGAAATACATCTCTGTTGTTCATAAATTACCCAGACTAAGTGGTATTTAGTTATAGCAGCCCAGAATTACTAGAGTCCAGAGACCTACATTTTTTTTCTACACAAGCAAAAGCTTGGTGTTGCACAGAGAACAGAAGGGGTCTGTGTCCTACAATGCATCTATCCCAATTGGCCCCTGACCCAAGCTGTGCCAAGCAGATCATCTCCTCCTGAGGCTTTGGGATGAGGACCCAGAGCCTGTGTGGTTACATCTGGGACACGGGACTAAGAGAGGTCCAGAGACGCCCGTGCTGATGCTCCCATCATTTGGAAAGGACCACAGTGGTCTTGATGGAAACACACATGTGAACAGAGTCAGGCTATAGAAGGGGAGAATATGAGAGACCTGAGGACATGAGAGGCCATGAGGTCCCTCTCCTGGGTGAAGCTGGCAGGATAATAAACAGCCCCTCATATCCCTCCCCAGTCCCAGCACCACAACCACTGCAGACTGCCATTTCAGTGTCCCTGCCAAACGGTGCAATCATCAAAGCAAGCAAAACCCCTTCTCAGTCAACCTCTCTTCCATACCTCTAGCCACAGCAGACAGGGCGAGTCCATTAGGTCATGACCGCCCTCCATCCACACACCTGCTTTGTACTTCACCAGAGGACTTTCCCAGGGCCTTGGCAGTAAGGTCTTCTCAAATATCTGAACCCGGCTAGCCCTGTCACACTGGTCCAAAGAATAGCATTTGTAGTAGCCCTTTCCAACTGCTTAGGCTCTTCTATTTTCCAAAATGGTCCCACAGCCTCTGGTTGGGACTGTCGATCACATGACCCTTGCCCAGGTTGGCCATTCAAAGCGGCTCGTCCCCACGGGTCTCTGGGATTGGTGGAGGGATGAGCTTATAAGCCTAGCAGATCCACTCTCTGAACCATCCAAGAGGAAAGCATAACTTGAGTACAGACAGACAGACATCTCCAAGGTCAAGACAAAAGCCTTGGTAACAAACTGGTGGAGAGGATTTCCCTTTTCTACATTAGCCTTTCCCTGGATGTCTCTCAGAGCAATTATGAGATGGTCATTTTCTAAAGCTGGTGACTTTCACTAGGACCATGTGACAGGCTATAATAAGTTGCAGGAAGAATGAAACTACAAAATCTCAGAGGCTTAACTAATAAAGGGTTATTTCTTAGTCAAAGTCAGGTGCAGATCAGGTTGCCTCCCTCTGGAATATTCCACTCCAGGGTCTCTGTGTCAGAGGCAAAAAGAGATGGAGGAGATACATGGGCTCTAGATGGCTTTAGTCCAGCAGTAACCTATGCCACTTCCACTCAAAGTCTATTGGCCAGAACTGGTCACGTGGCCTGTGCCAGCTGCAAGGGAGGCTGGGAGATGTAAGAGACCATAAAGATGCTCAACAAACACTGATAAGCTACATTGAATTGTTTGGTTTTAATCACCAAATATTATTTGAGCCAGAGTTCTTACTTTCTTTGAATTTTCTCCATGGTCCCGAAGAGTCATGATTTTTGGAGAGGAGGCCAGAGCTCAGAAGGCTGGGACTCATTTTGCTGATCCTGCCCTGAGAAAACAACAGCCCACTTGCCTCTGATGGGGAGCTCCAGGCAACCCAGCCAGCACCAAAGCTGTCCTACCCTGAGGCGCTGGCTCAAGGACAAGACTCAACTGGTGCCACCCCTGGATGGTCAACCAAACAGTGGGCTTCCCACAGCTCATCCGGGAACCCTGGGGATTGGGCTGCAGAACTGCACCAAACCCTCCAGGCTGCTGCTTCTGTGAAAAATGCTCTTCCTGCGCAATTAGGCCAACACAAACAAATTGGCCCAGAAAATCAAGTCTCCCACAAGCGCAGGGACTTGATCTTGAAGGAAGACAACATTGCCAGCCTTGTACCTCTTAATCAACACAATTACGCAGAGGCCTTTGCCGACAGTCCCCCTGCTAGTCTCTACCCTCCCCCAGTTATTGCTCAATTGGTAAGAGCCTAATTAGTGCAGAAAGGAGCGCAGGGAAGGAGGGGGCCATCTCCGTGCTCCTTTTCAGGAGGCTGCTTGCACCTTCAAAGGAGCCATTCTGAGCAAGTAGAGGGCTCTCCTGAGCTGGGAGCTCAAGGTGAGGGGAAAGTGGCCCCTCCACGCTTGTAAATCAGCTCTGCCTAATGCAAACAATGTGCTCTTCCTGCTTCTAATGAGCCCATTTTCCCGCAGCTGGAAGGGGCCAGCCATGGCAGGGAGGCTTTGATGTGATTCATTGGAAGCTTGATGCTGGCGCTCAGGCGTTCTGTAGCAGGCTGAGCCCTTTCATCTCAGCAAAGACAGGCACCCCCTGATATCACCAGCTCACCTAGAAGACAGGTCTTTTACAACAGCGATTCTGGAATCAGCTGTCGAAGAAAACCAGATGGTTTTGCTTTTACTCCTCCTGATCAAATTAGCCGGGAAGCTGTCTGGCTTCCTGGAGGCAGAGAGGGGTGGGTGCAGGTGGGCCTGTACTGAGAGGAGAGGCTGGGGATGCCACAATGGAAGAGATTATGTAAATGTATTCATTTGTATAAACGCAAATGTTCTTAAGGAAATCTTCCGACTAAATTAGGAAAAATTGTTTAGGATCAATGAGCAGAGTTAGACCAAACTCCCCAAATAATCTGGACGGTTTCCCTGAGTCATTCATTACCAAGAATGAAGATCCTTCTACCAAATGGGAGGGCCCAGAGGTGGAGGCAGGCGAGGCCCCTCCCCAAGCCGCCTCCAGATGCACTGCCCCCACCAGGATGGAGGTGGAAGTGCCACGGGACATCCCAGGCTTCCTGGCACTCCTGGAGGAAGTTCATCCTCTGTTTCTCTTTCTCCACCCTCTGCTTGGGACTCAGGTGCTTGTCTGAGAGCCGCTTCTCTAAGACCGTTCCAAGCTACTCTCCAAATACTGCTCCCCTTTGTTCTTCTGCCCCAGCATCAGCCTCTCTCTGCCTGGCTCCCCATTCCTGGTGCTGTCCCAAAGCCAGGCCTTTCCATGTGAGGCTTGTGTTTCTCTGGGAGACCTCTTCCCCATGACCCCCCATTTTCTCCCCAAGACAAGCCTATGAAGTGAGCAGATCATCCTAAGCTGCTCGCAGAGACCGAAAACAGGCTCTCCGTTCTTGTTTTGCTTTGTTTTACCTAAGAGGAAACCAAGGCTCAGAGAGGTTATATAATTTTCCCAGGTTGACCCAGATAATAACAGGCAGACAGAATGTAAACAGAATACCTCAAAGCTGTGCCTTTTTAATACCTCAAAGGTGTCAATGAAAACCAGTAGCATCTCCTTCACCCCCGGCCCTACTCATTCCAGCTGTTCCCCCAGCCTCTCCCAGGAGCCAGGGCAGAGACCAATGTGACCTTTCACTCAACGGTAACGGGGTTTTCCAGCAGATCCTAAGCAGAGCCTGGGTGTGTGATCCAGTGGTCCTCTGCACCTATACACCCCTCTTTGCATCCACCGATTGACGTGGCAGCTCTGGAAAAAGAATTCAAAGAACTGGGCTACAGACATATTCAGGCTGTATACAGTCCTAGCAAATCCTGGCAGGTGTCAAATCCTGCCCCTAGAAAACAAGAGCCCACCTGGCCTCTAACAGAGCATTCCAGGGGGTCCTGGGAGAAAATCAGAAAAGGAAAAACCTGCTCCCTTGCCCCCCCCCTGGGGGGGAGGGGGCCTGAGGACCTTGGAAAAGTGATGCATGTGGGCCGCTGCCAGAGCCCAGCCAGCCGGGGAGAGAGAGAAGGACTGGGAAGCGCAACACCAAAAGAGCTGCCACACGGGTGACCTCACAAGCCCCCCACCACCCTGCAAAAGCAGAAAACAGCCAAGGGGATGAAATGCCCCACTCATGTGCAGCTGAGTGACAGATAGGGTCCCCAGGGAGCAATGGTGACAGGGTCCAAGAGAAGAGTGAGAGCAGAGGCCCTGAGGCAAGGGGTGCATCCAGAGACACACACAGCGACAGGCAGAGCAGCCACAGCAGCACTAGAGCAAGAGGGACCCACGTGACACCCCCCACCACCATGTCAGCTGAAGACCCTGGGAAGGGGAGGGATCTGAAAAGATAGAGTCCCAGCTCTTGTAGCTCTGCACACAGGGGCCACTGAGCAGGGGAAAGCTGGATCTGCCTTGGGGGGGGGGACTCCCTTTACACTGGACACCCTGGAAAGGCACCCCAACCCCTCAGGGCTGGACCCCAGAGCAGGAGTAACGCCATATATGGCAGGGGCCACGGGCTGACCTGTCGTGAGCCTGCTGAAAAGCTTGGAGGAAGACCAGGAGGGATTGGTTCTGAGAGCAGGACAGAGCTTCCAGGAGTGCCACTCTCCTGTTACACCTGCCTGGAGGTGTTGGAGGCACGAGCTCCCCATCTCCATCCTAACGCAATCCAGACCCCAAAGAAGAGGGAGGGATGAAGACAAATAGACAGTGGACCCAGCAAGGAAGGAGTTATGGGTTCCCTGATTCAGATGAGGGAACTGAATCCAGGTAGGGAAAGGATTTCTAAGTCCCCTACAGGTGTGCTGGCAGCCCTGACCCCAGAACACACAGTTCTGGGCCCCCATTGATGGTCTTTCTTCTAACCCACTCATCATCCCCTAAATGCCTGGGTTAGAATCTATCCTTTGACCATCTGAGCTCCCAGCGTAAAGTTTGTTATATACAGTTACTGAAGGAAGGGGTGTTATTTTCGTCCCCTGTGTCCATGATTATAAGAGCAAAAATAATAATAGCCCCTCTGGGTACCAGGCACTGGCCAGGGCTTCCAGGCCCTTCCTTGCATCATCCTCCTAGTAATCCCACACAGTGGGGACTGTTCTGCTCCCAATTTTCAGGGAGAGAAATGACACTCCGGGTGCCAAGCTGTCAGCACACTGTAACAATGACACACACAAAGAAACTCTCCATGTTTGCCACTTGCCACCAAATAAACCTAGTTCCACTTCAAAGGTAAAAATGGCTGCCAGAAAGCCCGTTAACCCTTCCTCTGAGTTTTCCAGGAAGACCTGTGGGACCCCAGGACAGGGGGTGGATCCTGGAGTCCAACAAACACTTTCAGACCCAAAATTTGGCAGGCCAGAGAGAGGATGCTACAGATGTGGCCTCTTGGTCTCCAATTTTACTTCCCCAATTAGTACTGTTCTCACCATCACTGACCTGAATCCAGGTGGCATTTCAGCTGCCACATGCCTCTCATTTCTCAGTGGAGCCACTGCAATAGCCACCTAACCTCTCTCCTTCATCCTCCCATCTCTCCTCCTCATTTCATCCATTGCCCAAGAGGTAACCATAAATCTGTTGCATGAATGCATGCATGATCACATTCCTGCTAAACCCTTTATTGAACAACTCTTCATTTAAAAAAAAATTAATTGAACTCATTCATAGGACCCACAAGTTCCCCTGATTGTCTCCTCTCCCATGTAGCCATATTAGATTTATTTTCAGTTGATCGAAGCATGCTCCACTTTTATCTCTGGACCTTTGCACATGCTGTTCCCAGAATTCTTCCCAACTCTACTAACTGGTATAATCCTTTAAGCCTCAGTTAAATATCACCGGCCCATCAGAGGTCTTCCCTAACCATCCCCACCTGCCCCAGGCTCCAGATGATCTCCTATTTTATACTGTCACACAACCTTCATTCCTCGTGGAACCCTTCCTGCCCTGGCTCCTGTTGTCTCAACTCCATGTACCAAAAAGGCAGAGACTAAGTCTGTCTTGTTCTTGAATGTATTGTGTTCCTCACTCCTCATTCATAATAGGGATCAATAAATATTTATGAAAGTAAGAAGGAAAAGGAGGGAAGAGGGGAGGTCTTAGAGGTCAAAGAACTGCAACCCCTTTCCTGGCTGAGCTGAGAAAACTTGCCTTCTGCATCCTAAGGATAAGTGGCCTTTATGGGACATTCCATGTGTCAGTCTTCTCAAAACGCTGTGAGGTAGGGACCATCACTAACACCATTAGAGGAACCCTGAAGGTCAGAGAGCTGAAGGAAATTGTCAAGTTCATGCAACTAGGAAGTGGCAGTTAGTTGGGTTTGAAGTCAGGTCTGAGGCTGGGCTTTTAGGCCATAGCATAGACCACCTCCTGGGAAGATCCAAACTGGTCACACAGGCTGTGAGGATCTCCTGCCTGCAAGACACTAAGATTGTCATGAAAGAAAATGAGCATGAGGCGCATCTCCAAAGTGAATTATGTAGAGGAGAGAGAGCTTAATCCTGAAACCCTTAAAATATATCCACATAAAGCACCAATCAGTCATTCTTAAAGAAGCTGAGCCTCACATATCACCTGTTACCAGAGCCAGAGAAGGGAAGGAAAAATCTCCTCTTGTCAAGTGTGAAAGCTGGAAGATAAGAAAGGTCAGAGACCAGCATGACCTCTGAGACTGCAGAGCAGAGTGAAGATTCCACTACAATGTTTAGGCCCAAGAGAGAAAAGTGCTGCCTCCCTCCATGTCCAGGAGGCACTCAGAGGGCAGGGTGGCCCAGACCCCTTGGCCAGGCCAAACCAAGCCACCCTGGACACAGAAGGAGAGCAGGACAGAGACGCCACCACAGGGCTCTAACTGTGGAGATGTTTTCTGTTCTTTCTCAAAAATGCAAGTCCTTGCCAGGTGCAGAGCAGTGTGGTTGGGGTGTGGTATTCTCCTTGGGTTAATTATGTAATGTCATTTCCCCTTCCCTGGTTTACAGAAGCTCATTTTTTTTCCAGTATCAGGAGGTCACGACTCATGCAAGTGTATTTTGATTGGTCTAAGCCAATTCAGGCCATCCTGTCCCTCTGGCCAATGATTATTTAGGAATGGACACAGGATGTGATTCTAGCCAATGATACATCCAGGAGAGTCCTCTGGAAGACTTCTGGCATGGAGCTGCTGCAGCTCTCTTGTGACTGTGAGGGAAACAAGTGACATACCAAATGTCAAAGAGGAAAGAGGGAAGGAACTTGAGGCCTTGATGAAATCATTGGGTGGTGGAAGTCCAACCCTAGAACCATCCTAATTCCAGGCTTCTTACTATGTGAGCATTAAATTATTCATATTGACCAAATGTTTTTGAGCCTTCTTCTTCTCATAGCTGAAAGCATACAGGTTGATACATGTTGTAAAAAAAAAGCGCTGATCTTGAAGTTCAAACGGATTCAAGTTCTAATCCCAATTCATCACCTCTCTCAGGTCCACCTTTGTCCTCTCCTCTTGTGGAAGCAATTAGATTCATTCATACAATGAAAGTTTTTTGATACCTAATGGCATCGTCCCTACATAAGAGGGGCTCAATTTGGTCAGAGAATTCTGGTACTTAACAAAGATAATTACCATATTCCCTTTAGTATATGATAGCATTGATCATTAGAGGCATCATCACGTCTTGTATTAATAAGAAAGAAAACACTGCAAATGAAACTAAGATACAATGGTTATATCACAGAACTTGTATTTTATTCTCATCAAAAGAGCTCTATTCAACTTAAACACTTTTTTTTCATTCCAGTCACTCTTGAGCATCCACATAAAAAGAAAGCAATACACAAATTTAGTTGTATAAGGTCTCTAAAACTTTTTCATTTTCCAAATCCAACTCTTTGTGAACCACTTTTCTACTCAGAGGGTCTATGGTATGGCTTTTTCATATAACATCACCCTATATGACATCAAGAGCCCAATGATGTTTCTCCAACGAGGACTCTGTCCTCCAAACAGCAGACCATCATCTTACAAGTTTTAATTCTGAACTTTCTTGGTGTTCCTAGATGTCAACAGAAAACTTGCAGACAAAAGTCCAGGTTCATGGCCTTCCTCAGCTTCAGCTCAGCTGTTACTTGTCCAACAGTGATTGTGACAATGTCATGCCTTGTAAAACTGCATCCCAATTTCAGAGATATGAACACATGGAAAATCCTAGAAGTTATGAAATATGGTGGTTTGGTCATTGCACTTCAGTGGGTGAAGGAGATTTACACAGTACAAGAAACTGTAGGAAGAATTCATTTGTGCAGTTATGGAGGAAAGTGCTGTAAAGTCAGGGAGGGCATTCTAGATTGAGGGAGGAGCCTATGCCATTCACAGAAACATGAAGAATCAAGGCACATTTGGCCAACAGTCAATACTTTAGTGTGGCTTAAACAGGAGGACATGTGAGATGTATGTGTTAGGCTGAGGAACTTGTGCTCAACTCTTTGGTGCTCGGAACATCCACCAAAGGATGTTTAAGATAGTCACATGGTCAGATGGGCATCCTAAAGTGACCTCTGTGGCTGAAGAACAGAAAGGAGAAGAGACAGGAAGCTGCAGCCCTGTTAGGAACCTATGCATAGCAAAGCTGGGCCTGAGGCAGGGGAGGATGGAGTAGATCATCTCTAGATAGGGCCACCAATGATTTCTTCCACCCCTCTGTGCAGAAGGTGCTCTGCATATCAAGAGCTGGAGACTACTTTCCCTCCTGCTAAAGCTGGGTGGATCTGTGACTTGCTTTGACTATAGAGTACAAGCTGTCAGAGAATTGGCAGTTTCTACTTTCCCCTCTGGAAGCCAACTACCATGTCAGGAAGTTCCGTAGTGGCACCCCCCTCCTCTACAAAAAGTCTTCACTGGGCTTCTTCAGAAATCTTCACCATGGCTGACTTTGGGACTGTCAGCAAAAGAGTCTCTACAAAAGAGTTCAGTGTAGATAAACTTTCTATTTTCATGTTGCCTGTCTTACTTGGCCACTGGCCAGGAAGATACCAGCACTCCAGGTGCTGGACACCCCTTTACTAGTTTTTCATAAATATATCCAGTATAGTAGTTTGTAGAAATGTGCAAACAAGGCCTCTGGCCTTGAGCTGGGCTTCACAGAGATGTCTACATTTTTAAGATAAGTTACCAACTGGGCTCCATGGTAACAGCTGGCAGGGGGAGGACAGAAAGGGGAGAAGAAGCTCTCCCCTCCTCAGGTGTTGTCCTTGAAGGGTTAACTTGCCCCAAACAGTGAAAGAAAAAGCTGCTTTTATGTGAACTTCTGCAGACTGTGAACTTCTGAGCCCCTCCCCTTACATGCTGGGTTTAAAGTCCTGAAACTACCTGAGCTCGGGGTTCAGGGGATTGATTGAATACAGCAAAAAATGTGCCCTCTGAACCTGGCTGCAGCCAAATAAAACTGTTTCCTGCCGTCTTCAGTGCCTTCTTCGTCAGTCCCTACAATAGTTCAGGCTAAATTACTGACCATCTTGGGCACCAAGATGCAGCCATGTGGGTGACCTCAGTTACCAGGAGCAGAAGAACCATTCAGCTAAGCCCAGTCAGCCCACAGAATCGTGAGAAATGATGAAACTGTCATTCTAAGCCACTGGGTTTGGATGTGCCCTGTTATCCAGCCACAGCTAACTGATAGCTGCATGGGTGGAGAGCAGGGGAAGCACGGGAGAGACATTTGTGAGGATGCAGGAGGGAAAAACATCCTGAATGTTGTAAAAATGGAGTCTCTTGGTGCGGGGATGGGGTGGGGAAGGTGAGCTCCCAGAAGGGCTGCTGCAGGTCAGAGCAGAAGCTGAGAAGGAACGAGCTCCGTGTTTGGAATGCCCAGAGAAATTCAAAAGGCAAAACTCCTGGCTTTCTGATGTAACTTGACAAATAACTGCACCCCGTCCCCTAAAGGAAAGCTACTGCTGAAGCCAAGGACAAAAGCCCGTGGGATAGAAGAAAGCTGTAGGAAAGACGGAGGACAGACAGACGTGAGGAGTGGGAACCCAAGGCTATGGAATAATTCTGTAAGATGGGCCCACTGTGCCGACCCCACATTCTTTCTTTTTCAAGAAGCAATTCGCCTGACTTCAGTGGACAGGTTATGCCATGTTCTTCAGCAAACTACCTGGTATCTGCAAGGGAAATGCCGGCCTAAAACAAAATGTCGATAAGAGGGACCAGAGTTACCCCAAAGGGAGAGAACTTCGTGACCCTTTTCAAAAACCAGAACTCAGGGAGATAAGGATAATTCCTCCTAACCAGAAAGCCTGTAAAGAATTTATGGTTAAGAATCCAATTAGAACTGGTGAGCACGAGCTGAAGTAACCTAGAGTTGTCATGGCAGTGAGGACTTAAAAGTCTGACGTCATTCTGCTGTCTGTCAAAAGTCAAGAGGTGGGCCTGGGTGGGACTCTCGGGAAACTTCTCTGGGATCACCAATAAAACTGGAGTGCAGGAGAGGCACGCTGTCCCTCTCCTCTCTGAGAGGACCCACTCTCTCCCTTGAGGATATCCCTTTCCCCTTTCCTATTCCTTCAGTAAAGTCATGCCTGTTACTGAGTGACACATCCGAAATCTTTCTGACTTTATCACAAGAATCGGAGTTTGAAGGGAGGGGCCTTCACATTGCCTCAGTTTCCTGGAAGGACCCAGCCCTGTAACATGGGGTCCAGTGGTACATAAAAAAACGACTCAGAGGAGGGAGATGGCATACTTGGATGCAGGAGGCAAGCCAGGCTTTGTGGAGGAGGCGAGCACTTCAACTGTTCCTTCAAGGACAGATAATTTCCACAAAGGTCAATAGACAGAGCATCCCGGGAAGAGGGATCAGCATGTGCAAAGGCACAGAGGCAGGCAGAGAGTGAGGGTGTGAGGAGGGCCTGGGAGAGTTCAGACTGCCCTGCAGTGAGTGCAGGGCTCTGGCCAGGTGCTCCATGTTCTGTGACAGGAGCACCTTTAAATTCCACATCAACTCCAAGAAGTGTATGATTCACTATCCTTGTTTTTCAGACAAGGAATGAAACACCCGGTTAAGTAATTTTTCCAAAGTCACAGAGTGGCCCTGATGGAGTTCAAACCCAGGACCCAACTCTAAAGCCCACGTTCTTCTCGTGTAGAAGGGCTACCTCTGAGGCTGTATCCATGAACCTGGCCTTGAGAGGGAAAGAAAGGTCAGGCTGTAACACAAGGGTGTGAGACAGGCTCAGAGTCAGCCATGAGAGCTTTTGAAACTGCTTTCGATGAGGTCCCATGGAGGGGAAGCTGCTCAGACATCTTGTCCTGGGACATAGCACGACATAATGGAAAGCAACTGGCCTCAGACTCAGACAGTAGGATTCCACTAAATGGCCCAGAAAAATCCTGTCTCCTTTCTGGGCTTCAACTTCTCCATCTGTGAAGTCAGGGGGTGGGTGGGTTGGCCTGGAAGGCCCCTTCCAGCTCTGGTATGCTGAGTTCTTTGGGCCCCGAGGCTAGGCTGAGTTGTAGTCCTGTAGGGCCCATGAGGAGAGAAGCAGGGGTCCATTCAGCAGAGCACCCTCTTGACACAAGGCAGTGGGTCTTGGTCAGAAAAGAGGTTCAGGTCTAGAAATAACATCGGGTCAGCTGACAGACAACTCCTGGCCCAGCTCCCAGGTTCAGCTAAGTCCACGGAAGAGGCAGACGAGGACAAATTAGCACATTATAAACTCTTTCCCTCAAACCTCTGTAAAGCCTGAGAGTAAATCCAGATCCAACCCAGTCTGAGGGCCATATAAAGAGCCCTGGAAAGAACTCTCTTTATTCAAGGGGGTGGGAACAGAGGAACTGCAAGCAGCATAGCTAAAGCAAGAGCAGAAGACCAAGCACAGGAGGGATGCCCCAACAGCCCCCTCTGTCCCTAGGCTGCAAATCACAAATATCTGTGACTGCTTAACATCCCTTTCTCCAACCAACAGCAAAAACTTGGTGAAGGAACAATACCCCAGCTTTCTCTGCCCTCAGGGAAGCTAACTCCAAGACTGACACTAGTTCAGACTGTCCTCAGAGTTCTCTAGGGGATCAAGCTCAAATGACCATAGTGGACACCGGACCTTCCCTGGATCCTCTTTCTTCTCTGTTCTACTTCCACATTCCCCATCCACCCCACCCCCACCCTGCAACAAACACACACCAATATTGCTTGGGATCAGCTCCCAAATAAACTCATTGGCCAGGTGCGGTGGCACATACCTATAATAATCCTGGTGACTCAGGAGGCTGAGCCTCAGCAATTTAGCAAGACCCTCAGCAACTTAAAGAGACTCTCTCAAAATAAAAAAAAAAATTAATAAAAATTTTTAAAAAGGATTTGGTGTGTAGTTCATTTTGTAAAGCCCTCCTGGGTTCAACTCCCAGTGTCAAAATTATTAATAAGTAAATAAATAAGAAATAAATAAACTCTTTGGATTCAAATCCTTATTTGGTTATTTTGCAATGTGTCACCTTGGCTAGGTTAAACCACATTTCCCAGGATCCCATTTCCTGTAGGTTTCAGGTTAATAGTCTGACGAACTTCCTGTGGGAGATAAAGGGGCGGAGAGAAGCAGGAGCCATTTTCTGGCCAATTGACAGACTCACCTCCTTAGCATGACGTCTCATCCACCCCACTTTCCCCTGGACCTTTCTTCTTCTTCCAGACTTTAAGCTCCAGGATCAGGCCTCATGATCACAGCCTTCCTCCCATAATGGGTGAAGTCAAATGCTTGAATCAGATTCCTTCTAGGTGGATCTATATTCTTCCAGAAGAAACCTCAGAGATCAGGGTTCAGGCAAATCCCCTCGAGGAGACCTAGGTGGTGGCTCTGCCTCTTCCTGGCCGGGCTGCACTTCTCTCATTGAGTTCTCACTGGTGCAGCTTGATTCAGGTTGTGCTTTGGGGGGAACCCATAGCCAGATAGTCAGGAACTCCCAAGATCTGCTGGGATGGCTCCTCTGGGATTGGAGCTCCGACGGGTAGACAGACCATGGGCATAGCTTGCTTAAGAGGATGGTTGGGGGTACAACTTGATCCCCCCACCCCAGTTGGTGAGGCCCATATGCTACACAATCAAGCTTTCTATTCACATTCCACACCTCTTCCTGTGCTAAGAAAACAACATTGGCGAACTCTCGAGCACTCAACAAGAAATATTTCTGTTAAAAATGTCAACAACATTAGCACTTTGTTTCTAAGTAGTGGCATATTCCCTGTTGCTCGAAATTAAGAACCCCAGCGTGTATTCAGCCTGTTACTATTCAGTTCCCCAAGGTCGGACCAGAAACCAAGTTCCAAGGAGTTACAAAAGAACCCCACAGCCCTTGTCCGGTGAAAGGGGTCAAGGGTCAGCTGGAATCAGGCTTCCAGCTTCTAGAATTCTCTGGATATCCAAGAATGTTGGAATTAAAGAAGTTTGGGATCCTCCAGCTTTACAAGTGAAGCTGTTTCTTTTCTCCTCTGCTTTCCTGGAGTGCTCTAAACAAACACCCCTTGGCCCATTTACTTCCAGGTCATGACCCCGAGCTCCCCAAGATCAAGAGCCTGATGGGCTCCTTCCTGGTCCATGAGGCAGTGCTTGGGTAGAGTTTAGTGAATGAGATCAAAGAAAAGGTGCCAGCTATCAAGGCTTTTATGGTCCCAGAACACTAACTAGAAGAGCCCTCCGTGAACTTGAACTCCAACCTCCTTTCCATACAAGTAAGGAAACTGAGGCACAGGAGTGTAACTCCTGTGAGGAAGGCACAAGGAAGCTCTGAACTTCTTGAAGCAGGAATTATGGCTTACTTACTTTTGTGTCCTCAGCACAGGACCCAACACAGAGGGGGCACCAGTAACTGGTAAAGGAAAGAAGGGAGGGAGAGAGGCAGGACTCCAGCTAGTAGAAACTCACCTAGAACTCGAAGGCAACCCCCTGACCACTAGTCCCCTGGAATCCTTGTTCTTCCTTCACTCCTTCCCTGCCCCATCCCCAAGGTTGCATCTGATCTAAAATGCAATCGCCCTTCTTCCTTTACCCCAAATCTTGGAATATTCAACTCAGAATCCCTCTGAGTTGGTCACCCAGAATCCTGGCTCCTCATCTCAGAAAGTAGAACTTTTGGAATACCAATCAAAGGCATTTGAGTGGAAAGACATGAAAATCCTGGTTGCCAGGGCAGCTTTTCCAAATCCATCGAATGAGGATCTCCAGCTGTGAAAAGGAGAATAGAATTAGACAGCTTTCAGTCCTCCTCACCACCACCTCCAGCCCCGCATTCCCCGTATGATGGTCACTGGGAGATATTAGCATCTAAATTATCTTAAGGAGATATAATAAGATTCACCCAGCAGGCCATTAATGACGAAAGAGATTATTACTGGAAAAAATCCAAGACTGACTTTGAGCAGAGTTGGTTCATCTAAATGACCCTTTCCCTGCACCCCAGATCATCTGGGTCCCCAGAGATGATACAGATTTGAAAAAGTAACTGCCATGGAACATGCTCACGTTTATGCAAGAGGATCTTACGAGAGGAATCCCTGGAGAATTAGGGTCAGGAGTGCATAGCAGTGAGATAAATGAGATGTTCCCTGAATCGTAAGAATGCTCTGTGGCAGAATTTACAGGAAGCATCTCGAGTCTCCATACTTGGCAGGCATCCAGCCAGAGTTGTCAAGTATTAGATTAATTTTAATTCAATGCAAAAAACCACATTAGTGTAGTGTTGCAATCGAGAGTTGAAACATACAAAAGCCAAGAGTCCTTGAAGTGGATCATTCCAAAGCCTGAGCACCCTTTCAAGTGTCCATCAAAAGAGACACATCTTCAGAGCATTCCCCAGCTATCTGCCGCCTTCAAATCATACTACTTAACCAGGTAAATGAGCCACTTGGTAGTGACCTGAAGGAACGGAGCTGTTGATTAATGTCACTTCACAGATTCTGGTCACAGGAGTTAAAGTTCAAACTCCTTGACATGGCATTTAAGACCCTTTACGCTCTAGCTTCAAATGCCCTTCATGACTTCCCCTTTTAGTACAACCCTTCATGTTTTGCAGGATGCAACCACATCAGCCCTGTGATTACCACTGGTACACTTAACTTGCTCTCATAGCTTAATCTGCTCCACTCACAGTCCTGAAAGGGAGTAACCCAACACGCTAAGTACAGGCAGGGTGCCTCCTCCACCAAGCCCCAGCTTATTGTTGAGAGGAGAACCGCCTGACCCAGGGAAGGCAGCCCATTGGCTAGCCATCAGCCAATCAGATTTCTCTTGAAAATTTGAACTAGGAGACACAAGAGGTAGGAGCAGGTCTTGAGCCCATGAATAGGGAAGACCTTCTGAGGCACTAATGAGGAGCAAGCAGAGACTTGCCCCCAGAGAGGACAACCCAAGAAACCACAGAATGGAATGGCGATGGGCCCAGCTTCCTGCCAGTTCTTTCATTCTCAGTTCTTGCCTCTCTCTCAAGTCTTCTCGCCACATTGGCTGTTCTGGAAGGCTGTGGGACATCTCTATATGCTGATTAAGCTATTTGTCTCACAAACTGTTCTCAGCACATGGGTTTCTTGGGCTCCTTGGAAATGTTCCCACTGGGAACATGCTACAGCAGCCCGTGGATACAGCAATGCCTGTCACCCAGATGGCCCCCATCTCTCCATATGGATGGTCCACATCTATCCATATGGATGGTCCACATGCCATGCTCTTGTCCCAACAGGAAGTTCCTCTCCAGGTCCTTTCTGCAGAAGTTGCCTCACCCCTGGAAGGAAGTCCTTTGGGTAGTATATTAGGCAGTGTTTTCCAGAGGACAGAACCAAAAGGTGGGGGGGGGGTGTGTGTAAAGAAATGTCTTTATTTTAAGGAATTGGCTCATACCATTAAGGAGGTTGGTAAAATCTTCAAAGTGGGTCAATAGGCTGGAGACTCAGGAAGGGTTGATGCTACACAAGTTAGAGGGCCGTCTGATCATTAGAGTTCAGTCTTTTTTTTTTAAATATTTATTTTAGGTGTAGTTGGACATAATGCCTTTATTTTGTTTATTTGTTTTTATGTGGTGCTGAGGATCAAACCCAGGGCCTCACATGTGCTAGGCAAGTGATCTACTGCTGAGCCACAACCCCAGCCCTAGAGTTCAGTCTTTTGAAATAATTGATCCTTCAACAGATTGGACAAGGCCCACTGACATTATAGAGGATAATGCTTTACTCAAAGTCAACCAACTTGAGTGTAATCTCATCAAAAAGAAATCTTCACAAATATCTGCGCACCATAGCCCAGCCAAATTGACATAAATTTAACCATCCTGTCCAGTATTTTTTTTTAATATCTGTTCATACCCTCTGGCCTGTGGAAGTTCAGTGTAGCCACTGCCACTTCCTATACCTCCTATACACTAAACTTGAACCCATGTTTTATACAATGGTACCCTGGATCTCAAACTCCAGCAGTAACACAAGGCCCTCTGATTACACTTGGGATGAGCATCCACCCACTCCGTGGATGGAACCCAGGACAGAAATACCACAGTACTCCAACAACTTTTTCAGAAAACAATTTCTCAACTGTCTTAGAACCTGAGCCAACACTGAGGCATAGGACTCCATCCTCCATATTCTTAGAGCAGCTTATGTGGAATTCCACCTGCTGTGGGGTGAGTCCTCAAAGCATTCTGGGTTGAGCCAATCCTCTCTCTTCTATTGCAATAATCTTGATAATGAATGTCAGAATCTCTGGGTGCTATGGCATACACTTGTAATCCCAGAGGCTCAGAAGGTTGAGACAGGAGGATTGCAAGTACAAAGCCAGCCTCAACAACTTAGGGAGACCCTAAGCAACTTGGTAAGACCCTGTCTCAAAAATAAAAAATTAAAAGGGCTGGGGATGTGACTCAGTGGTTAAGCATCCCTGGATTCAATCCCTGGCACCAAAACAAACAAACAAAAAAAAGTGTCAGAATCATTTTTTCTTTAACATCAGCAAAGGATATTAGACCTGCTATATAAGTTTCCTGTTGCTGTAACAAATCACCACAAACTGTGTAGCTTAAATGACACAAATTTATTATGGCATAGTTCTGAAGTCAGGAGTCTGAAATGAGTTCCTTGCCTCATGGCTGCGTGTAAACCAGCAATGATGCCACTCTGACTGTGATCCTCTTCACCCTCTTTTCATTATATGAACCCATATAGTTTATTGAACCCACACAGGTGATACAGGATAATCTCACCATCCAGAGATCTTTAATTACATCTTCAAAGTGTCTTTTGCCTTGTTGGGTAATGTATTTGCAGGGCCCAGGGATTAGAATGGGCAATTGTGTCTAAGGATTAGGTAAAATAATGCATATAAGCAGCTTATACCCAGTGTCATGCCCATGGTAAGTACTCAGTAAACATAAACCGTTCTCTTCTCACTCCACCCTGTACCTACTACTAATAAGTGTTTGATAAATGTTAGAAACTGTTATTGCTGCTGAGGTTGTCCCTGGGCTTCCCCAGTGTTGTGCCTTGTCATCCCTCTGCTATAACATTTTTTACACTACGTGCTACTTAATTGTTTGCATGTCTCTTCCCCCAACTCTGCCTCCTCAGAGCAAGTGACACAGTGAATGCAGGGGCCTGGTGTAGAGCAAGCACACAGGTAACGATCAGGAAAAGCTGGGTAAGTCAGATCCTGGTGGTCCTTAGGAGAGTGGGTACAGTGGTGGAGGAGGAGAGTGGGTACAGAGGTGGAGGAGGAGAGTGGGTACAGAGGTGGAGGAGGACCTCTGTGTCCCAGGACAGAGGGTGACACTCTACCCCTTCCCGTTCAGCCTTCACAATGGCTGGAGATTAGCCACTGTCGACCCACTAGTCTGGGCTGGGAAGCTGAACAGTGTGATCCCCCCATTCTGTCTGCCCCTGTTAAATGCCAAACTCTCAGAGAAGGAAACGTTCAACAGTATTGTTAGCCTGCCCATGAGGGGAGCCACATCTGGAATGGAGCAGGTGCTTGCTCTGTATTTATTTCTTTGCCCAAATGCATGAATGGGTTGTCCAGCCACTGGCCTGGAAATTTTCTGTTTAGCAAATAGCACTCCTAGCCCGGGGCTAGGAGAAGTGAAACACCTTTGTGCTCTGAGTTCTATCACGACAGTCTTAGTGAGACTGAAGAACAAGGTAGAAGCTGGGAACTGGGGGCATTTTAACCCTTTCTTCTTGTATTGATAGGGCTGCTGCAGGGTGAGGTACAGAGTTCTTAATAAACTGTACTCTCCCTTTGCTGCCCCCCAATCCATGCTGTTCAGATGGCCAGGTCTTTAATGTCCCCTTTTCCTTGGGAGGTTTGCTTGAAGACAGTTGATCCAGAGAGGAGGCAGAAATTGCTTTCAAAACACTTCCCCTCTTGGCTTTTGTTTCTTAAACCCTGAGCCCTTTAAGGAGCATGTGTGGTTATCTCCCCTGACCACATTCCCAGCCTCAGCTCTGCCTAGCTCCCCAGCCCTCTGCCCAAGCACAAGCACACACCTACATATGCACACACACACACCCATGCACATTGGTGTGTGCTCACAGGCATATACCTATATGTGTGTACACCTGCACACACACATCTGCAAGTTCTCTCTCTCTCTCTCTCTCTCTCTCACACACACACACACACACACACACACACACACACACACACTGTACTTTAGCCATACTGAACTACTTCCTGAAATCATTATATTTCCTCTTCCTACTATCCCTCCAGTACCCACCAGGCCATTGTACCTGCTGCAGCCCTTTTCTGGAACATACTTTGCCCTTTGCCCTTTTTTTACCTAGCTATTTATACTGTCTACTTATACTGTGTTCACTCTTGAACTTCCAACACTCCTTATTGTAGTTGCCTGTTTACCTGTCTGTCTGTCTGTCTGTCTGAGCAACAAAATACACATCAGTTTTGCTCATATTTATATTTGTTGTAAGTAGCATGAGACTGTTATGACATTTTGTGGGATGGAGGGATGGATGGATGGACATGGAATCATATCACTAGCTCATAGCTTCATCTACCTCAAGGAAATTGTTTGAGCCTCAGACCCTGCATCCTAAGGGGTCCCCACAATGTCTAATCTATGCTCCAAAATGTCCATAGAGCATGGTTTCCTGTGTACTGCCTCTTCCTGGGCTCCTAGGGAATCTTTCAGGTGAGAAATGAGGGTACTCCATGGCTTCACTGTGATCTAGAAGCATCCTCAAGTTCTCCAAAGAGTTAACATTTCATCCAACTGGCCCGCTCCTCTCCTGGGCATTTAAAAACACTGTGACTCAAAATGAAAGCCCACTGCTGATAGCATATCAGGACATCTCCATGAGATACTGTCCCATGTCCCATTGCAAACTGATGGTCATGCCAAGTTGAGAGATAACAGGTGAAGGCTCCCGGGGGTAGCTGGTGGCCGAGGACAGGGATGAAAAATGGCTGCCTTGTGCTAGGCTTCAATATGGGTTTGTTCTAAGAATAAAAGAGGTTCCTGTACTTGGGGAAGGCATATGCAGCGTCTCTCTAGGGAGAGACCATGGGGGTGGAGGAGCGTAACCTGGATGGCTCATAAAATGTACAGCCTGCTGGGGATCTAGCTTAGTTGGTAGAGTGTTTGCCTCACATGCACAAGGCCCTGAGTTCAATCCCCAGCACCAAAAAAAAAAAAAAAGAAAAGAAAAGAAAAGAAAAAAAACAACTCATAGCCCCTCCCTTTCCCAATGCATCTGGCACCCAAGTGCCCCTCAGTCTCAGCTTATATGGAACAGCCTCCTTGTAACCTCATCCTCCTCTCCATTCTGCACCCCCAGACCTGCCCTCCTCCTGGAGTCCCCACCTTGGTGAATGATACCACTCTCTACCCTTCATAAGGCACAGACCTCTGTCTCCCAAATTCTCCCTCTCTTATGTTTCCCACCACCACCATTTCACAGAACAAGAATCCCTGTCAATTCATCCTCCTGTGTGACTCCCTAAATGTTCCTTACTCTCTGCCCCGAGTGCGCATACTGGTCTGTCTCATCATTTCTAATCTGAACTATTAGAAAACTCCCTTGTCAGCCTCTTCCTTGAGAACTTCATTCTAACGTACACTCAGTCCTCTGTACAAAGCATCTTTTGAGCACCTACTATCTACCATGCACCAACAAGAACATGAAAACAAGTCACCAACCCAATTCTATCACTTGCCTGTTCAAAAGCCTAGGACAGCTAGGGACATCGCTCAGTGGAAGAGCACTCACATATCACACATGATACTCTGCGTTCCACCTTCCACGATGGAGCCTCAAGTTTACCCTTTGGCCACAGCTCCCTCCAAATAATCTAAGGGTCAAACTGCAACTAACCATGCCCTGCCCGACTCCACGCCCTTCTTGACCCATTTCTTTTCTTTTCCCCTTATCAAAATCCTCCTTATTCATCGGTGGGAAACAGCTCAAGTGGCATTTCTTCTCTGGAGTGCTATAATCCTCTAAGGTGGAATTAATCACTCAATTTCATCCAATTCCCTTCGCTTCCAAAACATAGCATCAACACCAGCATTTAGACATTTATTTCTTCCAGGTTCATGGTTTAGGTAATCAAGTGGGGAAATTATTATCTAATGACTGACACCAGAATTTTTCTTAGGGAGGAAAATGTCCTTTGGGAAAAAGAATACCTTGAACTCCAGTCCCCAATTTCCTCCTGATGTGGGGAGGGGGATCTCCTCCCAGGGTGGGGGGGTGAGGGTCCTTCATGTGCTGCCTCTCCCAACATCCTCTTCGAGGAGATGGCATTGGCGTAGAGACATGAATGGAATGAGGGAAGCCAAAGATGAGAATCCTGCATGGCTGGAACAGCAGGAGGAAGGGCGTGCAGGTGTGCGGCTGCAGAGCATGGAATTAGAAGCAGTCATCTTTTTAGGGGCATAGGAGCCTGTTAAGGGTCACCTGAGAACTCTGTCTCCACTGCACACGAGGGCACACTTATGCACAAATTTTGCCCTGAATTTTGGAGGTTTCTAACCCTATCTCTAAAAATCTGGTGGAAGTTAGCACATGGATCCCAAGTTAAGAAGTGATGTACTTTGGGTCAGGGGCAGAGCTCAGCAGTATAGCAGTACAGTGCTTGCCTAGCATGCATGAGTCCCTGGGTTTGATCCCTAATGTGCACACATGTGCACACACACACCCACACACAAATTGCCATACTGAAGTATAAAGAGTGAGGCAGGAAGAAACAAGAGATGAATCTGGAACCGTAGGCAGGAGTCTAGTCATAGCCAACCTTGAACACCATGTCAGAGGGCTAGACCTTAGTTCTGAATATGATGGCATCAATATCATCAACAGATTATAAAATCATATGTAATACAGAAAGATTTGAGAAGATTTCGCAGGCAAGAGGTGATGAAGGGTAGTGGGTACCAACTGGAGAAACATCTAAAAGGGAGGTTATGTTTGGTTCTCATAGCTGGTGTAACAAATGACCTGACATGTTGGGTTTTTGTTTTGTTTTTTTTAACTGGAAATTGAACGCAGGAGGGCTTTACCTCTGAGTTACATCCCCAGACACCCCTCCCCCCTTATTTGTTTTTTTAATAGTTTGAGATAGAGTCTTGCTAAATTACTGAGGATCTCACTAATTTGCTGAGCTTAGCCTTGAACTTTTAATCCTCCTGCTTCAGCCTCCCTGGTTGCTGGGATTACAAGCATGCACCACCTCATCTGGCTTTTGGTGGCCTTTAACAACACAAATTTCTTCTCTTGCTGTTCTGGAGGCCATAGTCTAAATTTGGTTTTCCTGGACTAAAGTCAAGGTGTCAGTGGGGCCTGTTCCTTCTGAAGGCTCCTGAGGAGAATCTATTTCCCAGATTTTTCTAGCATCTGCAGGTTGCCTGCATTCCTCAGCTTGCGATCCCTTCCTCAGGTCACTCCAGCCTCTTATTTTGATGAGCACTTCTACTTCCTCTTCCATCATCTAATCTGCCTTTGCCTCCCTTTATGAGAACACTTGGGATTATATGAGAACCCACCCAGATAATCCTTAATTCCAACACATCACATACAGCAGACTTTCTTTGTCCTATGAAGTACCATTCACAGGTTCCAGGGTTTGGGACATGAAGGTGTTTGGGGGCCATCATCCAGGGTTTCACAGAAGTCTCCTGGCAGAATTTGGCATTGATGAGATGGCGTGAGTTGAAGGGAAGGGAGACAACCAAAAGCTCTGTGGTTTCTGGCTTGGGCTGCCACCAAAAGCTGTCTCCAAAGGGCAGAAAGAAGAGGCCCAATTTGGGAGGTGTCCTGCAAGCCATCCAACATGGATATCAGGTCTAGAGCTCTAGGAAGCCTTCAGGAATAGCTCAGAGACTGGAGATCTCCATACTGAAATGAGGGTTAAAATGGAGCCCAGAAGATTGAGCATGCACCCTGAGAAGAGCAGCCGGGAGAACAGAACCCTGAGGGCACAGGACATCAGGAGCCCTGGGAGGAAACCACAGAGCAGCAGCCCGAAGCTGCAGGAAAGTCCAGCAGCTGCAGAGCCCTGGAGATATTCAAGTCAAGGGGAGCAGTGGCCAGAGTCCAAGGCAGGCCAGTTAAGAGGTAAGAAAGAAACAGAAAGGTTGCTCCTGAATCTGGCCATCAGCCAGGGAGTAGAGTCCCTGCAGAGAACCATTTTAGGCTGCTAGAGGAGTCAGAAGCAAAGAGAATGCAAACCACGGAATTGGCTGCAAGAGAGACAATGACTTTAAACATCAAGAAGTAACAGCTATGCAGTGGTCGTCTCTGAATCAGCACACAACCCCATGAGAATTTACTGTGGCTGTCATCTTCCCCATTTTACAGAGGAGAAAACCAAGGCTCAAGAGGTGATATGAATTCCCTAGCATTACAGAGCCAAGAAGTAGCAGGACCAGGATTCCATCCCAGACCAGCCCAAAAGCACCAGGTTCCTTCTCACGTTCATCCCTGGTCCCAGCCTGAGGGACCTTCTGATGGGTGACATAGGCTCAGACACCAGGCTGAGCAGCCACCAGTAGGGATGGACAAAGTCTGACACTCTGCCTTCCACTAAGGGCCCAGAGGGCACTTGGCATTTATAGAGGTGAATCTAGCCTATCCAGACAAACTTCTCCATAAACCCTTGCAGTCCTGGAGCACTTGCTGAAGTCCTCACAGGCCAGAACGGCAAGCTATGATTCTTGTCCCAGATGTCTGCTGAGCAAGAGGCCCCTGGGTAGCCTCAATGGACAGTCAAACTCCTGCTCTGGATGACTGAGCTCAGAGCAAGTGCAGCGCACAGCACAGTCTACTCAGGACAGCCGCCCCCTCCCTGGGGTCACAAAGCATGTCTCTGTGTGCTGCAGCCTGCAAAACCTAGCTGGCTCCACACTCCAGTCACATGGATGAGCCCCTCTCCCAGTGAATGGCCACCAGCAGGGCTTTCCAGGAGCAAACAGATCCACACTGACCCCAGCTCTGGCTCTGCCAGGCTGAGGGTCAATGGGCATCCACCAGAAGTCTGATGGGACAAGTGTGGGGAGCAGGAAAAGGACAAGGACCCTCTTAATCTGTGTCCTTCTCAATAATTGGGATGCTACGTGTTTGCCTTAATTAAACACAAATACTGAGAACTGATATGCTGGTTAGGAACACAGATGCTTCACTGGGGTCGTAGCTCAGTGGTAGAGCATGTTCAAGGCCCTGGGTCTCATCCCCAACACCAAAAAATAAAAATAAAATAATAAATTTTAAAAAACAGGTTCTGACATCATCTGGATTCAAATCTGGCTCCTTACTTACAAACCAGGCAACTTTGGGTCGGTGATTTTCTCTCAATATAGCTTGGTTTCCTTACCCGTAAAAATAGGACAACACTAATAAAAGTAAACAGAATGCCTAACAGGTGCCTAACTATTAAACATAATGCAATAATTAAAATATATAACCAGACTGGCTTTAAATTCAGCTCCATTAGCTGTGTGGCTTTGAATAAGTTCCTAAGCTTGTCTGTGCCCTAATTTCTTCATATGTAAATGGGGCCAATGGTAGTAACTGTACATCTCTCACAGAGCTATTATGAAGATTATAGGAGGTTGGGTAACTACCTCACTTAGAAGAGTGGCACACAGGAAGCAGGGTGTAAATATTAGTTGTTAGTAAATAAATATTAGCTGTTATTACAAATACACATTGTGTGGTTACTTTTACTTAAATAAGATCTATCAATACTGTTCTGCAACTTCTGTATTTTATTTAACAGTGGGAATTTCTTGTTGTTTATTTATTTATTGGGGTTTGTTTTCTTGTTTTTGCAGGGCTGGGGATGGAACCCAGGACACAACAGGTTCACTACTGCTAAGCCATATCCACAGCCCCGGGCCTTGCATTTCTTGGAGATATTTTTACACCAATGCTTGAAGATATTCTTTTTGAACCATTGCATCACAGGCTCACTGCATTAAACCATAATAAGGAAGTTCCCAGCTTATTTAACTATTCCCCTGTTGGTGGACACCTAGGTTGCTTCCAAGTTTTTGCTTTTAGAAAGCATGTTGCAATGATCATCCTCTCTCTGATGGCTGCTGTGGGTATTCCTCGGGATAGATAACTGCAAATTGCACATGTAGGTTTCTGGGTATGTGCTTTTTGATTTTTGATGGATGCTGCTAAGTGGCCCTCCAAAGAGGCTCAGCCAGCTCCCCTACCACCCACAGTGCATGAGAGGACTCATTTCCTCACACTTTCCCAACACTAGAAAGTTAATCCATATTTATAAGTTTCCATCAGTCTAATGAGGGTAAAAGAAAGCTGGTTTTATTTTGCCTTTCCTTCTTTCTGGGGAGGCTGAGTCTCTTTTCATATGCTCATGTCCATTTGTATTTCTCATCTGCGATCTGCCTGTTGACAGACTTTGTCTCATTTGCTGTCGGGTTGTTTGTCTTCCTATTGATTTTTAGGGGTTGTTGATTGATTGGATGTAAGGAATGTGAAAATGGAGAGAATTAAAAGTCACACCTTTAAAAATCATCAGGCAAATCTGGAGGCCATGGGGTCATCCCCTAGTACCCGGAGGACCAGAAAGCCAGCCCCCAGTGGGGACTGTGGCGTTCATGGTTGGACCGAGGCTGGGCTGCACTCTGGGCTGCTATCATAGCCTCCTCCCCTCATTCATGTGGCCCTAAATAGGATCCTGAACTCAGAGGGTCCCAGACCTGTAGCATTTGTGGTCATCATTCATCCAACAGCTCCTGAGTGTCCACCATGTGCCAGACACAGAGATGAATACATGGGCCAACTTTTTTGTTATTGTTGATACCAGAGGTTGAACCCAGAGGTGCTTAACCACTGAGCCACATCTCCAGCCTTTTTAGATCTTATCTAGAGACAGGGTCTCACTAAGTTGCTTAGGGCCTCGCTAAGTTGCTGGGGCTGACTTTGAACATGCGATCCGCCTGCCTCAGCCTCCTGGGTGGCTGGGATTTCAGATGGGCATCACTGTACCCGGTACATGGGCAACATTTAGTAAAGGGAAGCAGAAAATCAAAGCAAACCATAAATAAACAAGATAATTTCAGAAAATGATAAATGCCATAAAGGCAATAAAACAGTAGTTGGATAGAGTGCAGATGGCGTTTGGTGTGGTGGCCAGAGAGAGCCTTTGTGAGGAGGCGACACTGAGTCTACATCTACGTGAGGAACAGGAGCCCTGCGAGGTCCTGGGAGAAGAGCATCCAACAAGGACAACAGCCGGAGCCAAGGCGGCAGGCAGGGAGGGGACGGAGCATTACAGGGATGGCTGGTGGGGCCACAAAGATAGGCTGGGGGAGGGGAGGGGCAGGAGAAGGAGCTAGAGAAAGGGGGAAAGGCCAGTTCAGTTAGGGGCCTTTGGGGACACGGCAAAGGGCTTGCGGCTTTTTTCCTGTGAAAAGGGAAGTTCTTAGAAGCTTCTGAGAGCCTGATGGGGAAGAGTTGTGATGCAGTTCATGCTGCATTTACAGAATTGATTTTAGGGAAGAAAGAAGACCAGTCGGGAGGCCACTGAGGTAGCCCCGTGAGCCACCATGCTGGATATGGGTAGTAACCTCAGAGATGGAGATACAGGGAAAATTCAGGGCTAAACGTTAACCCCCTGGGGCAAAGAGCTGAGCTGGGGAAGGAATGGAGGTCATCTGCGTCCTCTGCATCTTCACCCACCTCCTGAGACCAACATGCCACCCAGCTGGGCCCATCAGACCCCTGTTTCTGATGCTTTGAAATATGAGCAAACACTTCCAGATGGGGGACAGGAAGATGGCGACCAGGCGGTGAGGGAGTCGGGCGTGTGGTCCTCCAAAGGCCTGGCTTCCACGGCAGCTCCTGCTGCCGAGTCTCCCCTTCCTCATGTCTGATCCCCAGCTCGTGTCTGTCCTGAGAGCACCCCAATAGCGTTCTACTCTTTGCCTGTGTTCCTTCCCAATCAGCACCCCTGCCTCATGTATGTAATACGAAGTCCTCCCGACCAGAAGCACCTTGCAGGGTTACAGTCTACAGGGGAACCATGGAGGAAAGAATGGAGTCTTGTAGAGGAACTCTATTTCGATCAAAGGCTTGAGACCAAGACCCCTAGAGAACCAGAGCTCCCAGGGGGAAGGTTTTGCTGCTGTCTTCACCTGGAGGATTTTCTCCCAAGCACTAGGCTGGGTAAGGAGCCAGACAGGGCCTCCTGGGGTTGGAGACCCTGGGGTGGTAGAAGATGGGATGGTTCCTTTAGGAGCAGAGCTGGGGGAGGTGATGAGACCATTCGTAAGGATCCAGTGTTACCAGGGTTGCCACTAGTAACTTAGTCCTGGGAAGAGGTGACTATCTCAGCATGGGGACAAAGACACTGCAGTAATTATGAAGAGGCTTAAAAAAAAAGGAGGAGGAAGAAGTGGAAGAGGAGGAGGAGGAGGAAAGGCAGATGGGCACAGCCAGGGCAGGGAGGGGCCCCTGAAGTCCCTGCCAGAGCAAGTGCTCCCTATAGCCATAGCGGGGTCAGGTAGCCATAAGGCGGGGCCCACGTCATTAGTCCCCACGTAGGTCCACTACCACCACCCTCCCACTCCCTCCTGCACCAAGGCCCCGTTCCTCACCACCCTAGCAGCTAGGGCCCTGGCTACAGCAGTGAGCCCAGAGCAAGGAGAAGAGTGAAGATTCAGGTCTGGGGCAAGCCCAGCCAAAGCATAAGCCCCCTGAACTGGGGGCTGACGGCACTGAGCGGGGACAATTAGGGGGAGGCTCAGCTGGATGTGAAAGCTGAAGGCTTCTAGTTCTCAATTTTGCCATACATCCAAACCATCCGGGGAGCAGATCCCCTGGAATGTGTATCCTTTATAAACCCCTCTCCCATCCCCACTTCCGGGCAACTGAGAAATCCCAGCCTTTGCCAAGAGCCTCCAAAAGGTTATGTTCATCATAGGGAGGCCTTCAGCAGGACTTTCTAAGTTGGAAAGCATTATTGTCAACTGGCCCTTCTGAGAGAGAGAGAAAGAGAGAGAGAGAGAGAGAGAGAGAGAGAGAGAGAGAGAGAAACAGAGAGAGGGAGGGAGGGAGGGAGAGAGGGAGAGAGAGATTGAGGGGGCTGAGGGAGGAAGAGAAAAAAAGGAATAAAAGGAAAAGACTTCAAAAACTTTTTCAAGTCAAACTGCAGCTCCAATGACGATCACCTTTAACCCCCCAAAAAGCCCCATCGTAGCTTTCAAGTGTCAATCTGAGTGCTGGGCCTGAATTACCTAACCTTCAGCTTTAAAGAGCCACAGCCAAAGGTCAGAAGCAGGAAGCGGGAACTTTCTCAGCTTTGGATGATTGAAAGGCAGAAGACTTTCAGAGGGGGACCCAGCCAGGAGAAGTCCCCATTTGGAGTTAAACAACCTCGGCTGTTAAAACAGCTGGCTTGTGATTTAATTAGGTCCCTTATTGTTTAAATAACGAGGAGGAATCTTTGCAAAACACAGACCTGACCCCCCACTCCTGTGCTTCAAGTCTTCTGATGCTGCCCTAAGCCTATAAATGCATCCTCCAGAGGGGGACCTGCAGCAGCGAATATTAGGGGGATAAAGGGTTCCCTGGGGTGGCATCAGTTTGTAGAACACAGGGTTAAGCCAAGTGAAGCAGGATTTATTCTTATAGGACTTGTCAGAGCCTTATTCTAATGGGCGTGAGTCACTGGCCAGGACCCAAGATTCTAGGCAGCATTTCCCTCCTGGGTTTCCCCACCGCTGAATCCCAGCATCTCTCAGGACTACGGTCCACAGGACACCTTTGGGACTTTCAGCAAAGCCTTAATCTAGCATGCCGGGCCTTCCAAACCCAGCCCCGGGCCCTCCACACCCAGCCCCGGGCCCTATTTGCAGCCTCGCACCCCTTGATTGCACACATGCACAGCCACCTCTGAAGTTCTAGCTCATCAGCTCTTTGCCCTTCACAAAGCACTTGAGACACTTAGCTGGCTGCTTTTGCTGCCAGAAATGCCTTCCCTCCCCTTCTTCACCTCCCACTCCACTCAGGCTTGGAACCCTTGCTCAAAGTTGTCACCTCTGTGGGACCTTTAGTTCCATCAGGCTCCACCTGCTGTCTCCTTGCAAAAGTTGCCTGCCCCCTGCTCCAGGCCCGGTCACAGCCTGATAGACCAACACTGTGATTAGTCTCTCTATTACTAATTGAGGGCTACGGAAGGGCTGGGAGCCCCAGCTGACCGAGGAAATGCACACCGCCAATACTAATAGCATCCATCAGTCAGTCAGCGCTCACAGGCATTACCAGAAGCTCTCCATGTGCACGAGGACAGGGTGACATGCATCAGGTACATCCTCACAACTTTACTCACCCTGTTAATAAGCTTGCTATCAATTCTTTTTTTATATATTTATTTTTTAATTCTCGGCGGACACAACATCTTTGTATGTGGTGCTGAGGATCGAACCCGGGCCCCACGCATGTCAGGCGAGCGCGCTACCGCTTGAGCCACATCCCCAGCCCTGCTATCAATTCTTATTGTCCCAATTTTATAGATGTGGAAGCTGAATCTCAGAAGAGGTTACTTGGCCCACAGTCATAGGACCAACATGTGGGGCAGAGGCAGGGTTCAATCCTATGCTCTCCAACACTACGTTACTTTACATAAGACGGCAGAGGTGAGCTTGATTCTAGGGCCCACTGACTCAGAGGCTGCACAGTGTCATCCGGGATTCAGTTTCTTTGCATCTCTCCACTCTGCAGCCTCAGTGAATCAGTTCTGCCCTGGGGCTGGCTCCCCGCATGGTGCCAAAGCAGCTGCAGCAGTTCCAGATTTGCATCCAGATATAACAATGTCCGGAGGAAGAAAGGGAAGAGAGAGTAGAGATCAAGAGCACTGCTATGGAAACAGACAGCCTCACTTCCTAGGTGTTGACCTTAGATAAGTCAAGTGTGCAAAGACAGGGTGAAGAAGAAATGGGCCATCTTGAAAGGAACTGCCCATCTTTTCTCTTTTGCCTCAGGTTTAACATAGAACACTTTTCTATTCCATCTTTGCCCAACAAACATATTTGTGTGTGTGTGTGTGTGCGCTGGGGATCAAGTTACACTCCTGGCCCCACTATTCTATTCCTTGAAAATCCATTTCAACCTCACCTCCTACAGGAAGCCTTCCCTGATGGCACCCCTAGGCTGGGTTTGATGCCCCTGCAGTGATCTCTGAGTACTCTGCATTGTTGACCCCACTCCCTGGTACTGTAATGACTGGTTTCATTGTGTTCCTCTCTAGACCATGAGCTGAGGGAAGACAGGAAGCATGTGGCTTGTCACCATAGCACCCCAGTCACTGCTGTAGTACCCAACACATGTAAGGACCCTAAAAAAAAATCTGCTAGATGTTCACGCAGAAGACTCACTTCACTGAGATGAGGTAGCATGGGCTAGACGCTTTGTTTAGATCAACTTTGGGCCTTGGTGGCCAGTTCTTGGATACACCTGCTTGTCCTTGTTTGGAGAGCACAGGGGAGCCATGGCCACTGTATCCAAAGAACGAGAAGAGTCAAGTTCAGAGAAAACATCCCTTAGGTTTCCCCCATCACCCAGGATAACCTAAAAGATGTTAGTCAAGAGTGACACAAACTCTTAGGCTTACGTTCTTTCTCGGCTGCTTCCTGGGCATGCTCTTGACAGGTCTCATCATCTCTCTGGGCCTCATCGTCTTCATCTGTAAAATGAGGTTAAAAGCAATACTTCCTCCAAAGATTAAGTGACACAAATTAGACAGCAAGCCAGGCACATCGTCAACCCTCCCGTGAATGTCGGCTCCTCTCATCAGCCTGTACTGTCAGTGACAAAACCACGCAGAAGCGGTGACCTACCTACCTTAGAGTCCCATCTCTGGGCTTAAGTCTCTGGAGTCCCAGCGAGGCTCCCTACTGGGAAGGGCATGATGGACGAGGGGTGGAAGATTCATGGGCTGAGTGGACACACCACTGTCCCTCATCAAAGCCGGACTAATGAAGGCGAAGATGAGGTCATCCACGGCTGAGAAATGCCCGAGGGTGGGCAGGCTGAAGCCAAGCTCCCTGATGAAGACAGGCTAATTGTGTATTGAGTCGGGAAGTGTTTTAGGAATAAAATTTTCATCAATTTTTTCTTTTAGGACAGTTTTAGAAATCACTGCAGAATACATTGCTCTATCACTCCAGAGTGTGAGAAAGCAGGCTAGGCCAGGAGCGGGGACACTTGGATTCTTGTCCCAGATCTGCTAGGATGGCTTGCTTCAGGACCTTGAATAGTTTTCCACCCTGCTCTAGCCTCAGGGGAGCTCGGAGACCTCAAAAGTGCCTCTGAGCCTGGTGTGCCTGTAATCCCAGTGGCTCAGGAGGCTGAGGCAGGGGGATCCCAGTTCAAAGCCACCCTCAGCCATTTAACAAGGCCCTACGCAACTCAGTGAGACCCTGTCTCTAAATAAAATACAAAGAGGCCTGGGGATGTGGCTCAGTGGTTAAGTGCCCTTGAGTTCAATCTCTGGTACCAAAAAATTAAAAAAGAAAAAGGAAAAAAAAAATTCCTCTGAGCTCTGCGGCAGAGGTTATGGCCGCCCCAACCGGTCTGAGTTCAAAGCCAGCTCTTCCCTTAGAAACTGTATTCCTCAGCAAGCCGGCAGCCCCTGTGAGCAGCCCTCAAGCTTATTGCATTGGAACTGGGAATTTTAATTGTTCCCACTTCCCAGGACCTGCCTACCCCTGATCTCTTACCAGCTCTTCTGGGGATTAGAGGAAGTAATTACACAAAGCTCCTAGCCAGTTCTGGCACAAGAGCATTTAATAAGTGGTAGCTGTTGTGCTGATTCTGATTCAATAAGTCTCTTGGCACTTTTGGTGACAGCATAACCTTGGGAAGGCTCATACAGACAGTGCACTTGACAGAGATGCGAAAATCCCCTCCAAAGAGGCACATCACAGCCCAAAGAGAGGAAGGGCTTCCATCCCGGGGCTGTGTGTTTTCTGCTTCATTCAGCCTTGAAGGCCCTGTGAAATAGGCTCTTCCAAGGTCCTGGGCTCGAAGCCCCCCAGCCACATTAGGTGTGCTTTGCAACCTACTGACAGTTGCTATCCCAGGAAGAAACTGATTCAACCTCAAAACAGGAGAAAAAAAAAAGAGGAGAGAGACAGAGAGAGAGAGAGAGAGAGAGAGAGAGAGAGAGAGAGCGCTCTTAGTGTTGGGAAAGTGGCAAGTTGCACTTTGTATCTGCTCTTAGTTTTTAAGCCCTTCCTCCCTCCCTCCCTCTCTCTCTCTCTCTCTCTCTCTCTCTCTCTCTCTCTTTAAGAAGGCAGTCTTTTTAAAAAATATTTCTTATATGTATGGACCTTTATATTATTCATTTATTTCTATGTGGTGCCGAGGATCTAACCCAGTGCTTCACACATGCTAAACAAGTGCTCTACCACTGAGCCACAGCCTCAACCCCTTTAAGGGTTTTTTAAAAACCTTGTGCCCTGTCAATGGTTCAAAAGATGGGCTAAAGAATCAAACAGACTTGATCTTCAACCTGGGATCTCTACACTCCCCCTGCAAGGGCAAGTATCGGGCTACTATCCAAGTCCAAGGGCAAGTTATTTCATCCCATCAAAGCTGTGTTGTCTCATTAGTAAAACGGGGATTAGAAACAGCACCCATCTCTTGGGGTTACTGATGGGCTTAAATGTGACATCACAAATAAAGCTCAGAACAGCATCTAACACACAGTAGGGACTTGGTAAGATTGCCACATTATTATAACTTTGTTATTCCCAAGAAAAACTTGTAGGAAGTTAAATCAGCAGATGAGAAGGTGTTTAAAATACCATGAATGCTCATCAAATAAGGTGGGGCTGTGGCTCAGTGGCAGAGCGCTAGCCTAGCATGTGTGAGGCACTGGGGTCAATCCTTAGCACCATATAAAATAAATAAAGGCATTCTGTCCATCTACAACTACAAAAAAAAAATTTTAATTAAAAAAAATAGCTGAGTGTTTAACCAGTTGGAAGACACCAGCCAAGCACAGACCACCTGACTACTGAATGGCTAAGTGACTACTGAATGGCTCAGACACACCAGAGATAGGATGCCGCCACTTTCCCTGGTCCAGATTGTCAGAGTCCCAGCCCCATTCCCAGCCCTGCTCTTGACACACATTGAGTAACCATACAAGCTCCTTCCCTTCTCTGAGGGTTCTTTTCCTTGCTTATCAGAGGTGAGGATTGAGCTAGAGGGCCTTGAAATGTCTAACTCCCCATAATTTTAGGATCGCACTGAACTCGTCGTCTGTGTATTCATCTGATTGCAGAAGCGGGTCCCTGTTGACTCTTTCAGGGTTATCTAAATTTGCCACCTTTAGGCTGTAGTGTAGGTTTGGGGAGATGATGTCCTTAAATTTCTCTATGCTCTGCCTTGAGATTTCTTGTGGACACAACGCAAGCTCTAGGGACAGAGAGCATGTGTCCTACTTTGAGGTCTGACACTGTGTCAGCGTGCAACCCCAGGGAAGTCACTGGCCCTTCCTGGCCTGGGTTTTCCCCTACTGTGTCATGAGAATAAGGACTGCAGTCCACTGGAGTCCATTGCAAAAGGACAGGGAAGAGGACAGGTTCGGAGAGGGTCTCTCAGGGCTTTTGCCAGCAAGGTGGGCACAGAACCTCACTCTCTCCTGCTGGGTTGCACGGGGGGGCGTTGTCCAGCACCTCTGACCCCCCATGAGAGGGGAGCCACCTGGTAGCAGAGTTAGCACAGAGGAAGCAGAGGAAGAAGCCAGCTCTGAGGATGACAACAGAGCCTCAGTGCCCATCCCCATGCCCCCTGTTACGAAAGACAAAACACCTTTTTTTCCTGAAATGAAAAATTGAGATTTGTTTTACTTCTTCTGAAGCAGTTATGACTTTCTAATATGTAATTCACCTATTTGCTTATTATTTATTATCTGTCCTCACTAGAATGTAAGCTCTATGGGGTAGGATTTTTGTCCCTGTTGCTTATTGGTTTGTCCCTAGCATCCAGCAAAGTGCCCAGCACATAGTGCATGCCCAATACGTACCTGTTGGGTGGATGGTGAAGACTCTGAAATCTGAAGAATGTTGCGAATGTCCATAATCATAATATACAGATAATTTTTCATAAGACTTTTTCTCATCTGCTGATTGGATTTGCCCTTTAGTTAATAGCCTGAGATGAGCCAGACCCTCCTCAGATCTAAGACAGTGCCTACCAATGGTCAGGGCCTCTTCTCAGAAGGTAAATGTGTCAACAGGGTCATTGTGTTTGGAGGTCCCGCCCTTTTGGCTTGAGCCACTACGATTCTGGGTGTCTCTGGTCCTATTCTTAATTCTCTTCTTGCTCCCTGTGTCCTCCCTCAGTGAGGCCATCCTCTCCCAACTTTGAAGTACCTCTCCTTATGCTGCTTCCAGACCTCTACCTCCAGCCCTGACTTGAACCGGAAATCAAACTGTTGACTTGGCTGTTTACTTGACTTTTCCACTTGGATGAACTGCATTACAGGTTCTGTACGAAATGAAAAATGCAACATTCAACATCAATTAAGATTTCAAGACAGTGACAACAGAACACTCAACAAGCACAGAGCCTGTCTGAGCACAGGGCAACCGCCTGGGTCCCACACCCATGAAGCTGGCCCTGACTGCACCTCCACATGTCCAAAATTTAACCCTAGCATATTCCCCTCATGAGAGTTTCATCTTAAAAAATAGCTCACTATCTGCCCAGTCGCTCTGGTGAGAGAGCAGTCCTTCTTCCCTCCCCATCACGGCTGCCCACACCTCCCCTTCCCTCTGTCCCCTTAACCCAGGCCAAGGTCATTCTTGCAGCAGCCTCCTAACCCACCCTGCCTCCTGCCTCACACCCACTCCAAACCATTCCCCACACGGGGGCCACAGTGACTTCTGAAGTGCAAACCCTTAACTCCAGAGTCCTCAACACAGATCTGAGGCCTGAGTGGTGTGACTTCTGCTCTCTCTCCAGCCTTACAGTAAACACCAACCACCCTGAACTTTCTTGTGGTGCCTGCCACCTGCCACGCTGGTAGCTTTTCCTTGCCCCCCTGTTCCTCTCATCATCTTCCCTCTGAAAAGCTTCCCTGACCCCCACCCTGAGTGCCACTCCTGTGGACTCCCTCAACTTCCCTTCTTTCCCTGTCACAGCATCATTCACAAAGTGGTACCAATCCCTCAACAGATAAGAAGCTACCCAGGGAGTCCGTCTGCTTCCCACTGCATTCCTAGGACTGGCACAGTGCCTGGCTATGTAAGCCTTTATTGCCTGACTAGCGCAGGTTCTGGGTAGGAAAAGGGAGAATGGTGATCTTCCAACCATCAGTGGACCAAAACCAAACCACAGTGCCAGGCATGGTGACACACACCTTTAATCCTAGCAACCAAGGAGGTTGAGGCAGGAGGATGGCATATTCCAGGCCAGCCTCAGTCACTTAGAGAAGCCTTAAGCAACTTAGCAAGACCCTATCTCAAAATAAAAAATAAAATAAAAAGGTCTGGGGGTGTAGTTCAGTAGTAGCACCCCTGGGTTCCATCCCCAGTATCAAAACAATAACAACAAACAAACAAACAAGCTCTATCAACGTGCCTTGTTCCAAGTCTTTTTAGAAGAGACATGAGAGACACCTATCAGACAACTTGCACACAAATTTCACACAAGACACAGAGGTATGCCTTTAACACTAGGCCCCAGACAATGAGGTCATTCTGGAGCAACACTGAGGCTGCCTCACCCCACCAAGGGGTGAGCTAAGGTGCCGCTACCATCTTGTGTCTTCATAAATTTCCTTTTTATAGAATCAAGAAAGAAAGCAGATCCCTGGATGAGAAGCAAACATTTGTGCTCCCTATGACTTCATTTTCTGGTATCCTGATCATTTAAAAACTTGAAAAAGAACAGGATGTCTTTTCTTTAACCGCATACCTAATTATCAAGAATACTGAAACCGTTTATATCATTTTAGGGGAATAAGATAAGAAAACATCTTAAGAGGAAACATGACCCATACTTTAAGAGATGGACATCATATGCGGGAAAACATTCCGAATGAGATCAATATCAACAGGGTTCACTGTATTTTAAATAGCAGGATTTAAGTAGGCTTTTATTCATAACACGATGAACAGTCCCTTACATTATGCTGAGACATCAGGGGGACAAAGGGACAGAGAGGAGTAAGTGATGGTCCAAAAGCATATCTGTGGGATCCTAAACAATGCAAAATTAAAAATGCATTTTTTCCAGAAAACCAAACAAATTATAAGTAGGAACAATTAGGTGACGACAATTCCTCTAGTAGAAATATTTACATATATTTCTGCTTTCCTATTTATAACAGAGCTAGAAGGTGTCAGAGTCCCCCAGTTCCATGTGAGCTGGTTTGAAGCTAGGCTTCAACTGAAGATGAAAATAACCCAGGAAAAAACAGGGGACAGGGACTTTGGTCTAGATGGAAGTGTGATCCACACTTAAGACTATGCAGCTAGTTAGTACTGATTTTGAACATGAAACCACAAGAGAATAAACAGTTCCTCGTGAGCAACCGGGTTCTGATTCATTAAGGAATTCTCATTGTCTGAAAATGCACATGTTGTTTAAGGAGCGATTGTTGCAAGTTATGTCATCTAAAGGCATGCTCAGAGATATGTTTGTTTCTTACAGAAAAGAAAAAAAAAAATATATATATATATATAGGGGGCTTTCATAGTTCAGTTAGGACTTTGGAGCCCAAGCTTGCCGTGTACACTCAGCACCATTTTGCAGGGCTTCTGGTTAAAGATTCCATTTTGATTTTAATGGAACGATCAGTTACATCTGCAACCCAAGCCAAGTTCCTTTCTGCCTCCTCTCCTGGATCTACCCAGAGAACAAACGAGAGGAAGACTTGAGTCCCAGGAAGTAGTCCCCCCACACACGTGGATATTTCTAATTTACGGATAGAAAACTCTCCAGTTAAAAAACAGGCTAGCTAGTAATCTATTTAAAACCACGACTGACATGATAAATGAAACAGAATAAATGTATACAGCGAGTGAGCCTCCTCGGAACACGAGGGGACTGGAGCGCTTCTGCTGACAGCGACTTTCCCGTCAGTGGCCTGTCTCTCTTGGAGGCAGCTGTCAATCACGGGCCAGCCCGTGCTCCCGGGGGAGTTCATTGTGCCCGCAGACAGTTGTGGAATAACTGCTCCTAGGCGTCGGAGCAGCAGATGGAGTGTATCTGTCAATCATTGTCACTAATTATTAACTTCTGTCACTCAGAGCAAGGCAACATCTCGGCGCCTGATCCGCTGTGATTTGATCTGCCACGCCACCTCGGAGACAGACGGAGCAACCCTTCATTCCGGTCACACTCGCAGCACTTTGCTGGGTCAGCCGCCGTGACTCAGTGTTCGCGCCCCCGACCGGGCTGGCACACGTGGGTGTGCACACGCCTGCGAGCTTCCGGAGGCGCAGCGCCACGAGGGGCCTCCTCGGGAGCCCAGGCCAGGGGCAACGGTTCCTGCTCATTAATTATTAAAGGAGGACGGTTTTATCTTGGCCGCTGGCAGAACCAGGGCCAAAGTGTAAGAGAAGACCAATTTAGAGGGTTTTCTTCTCCTTGCACCACCCTGGGACCAGCGATTATCAGTCAAGTTCACATTGATTATATTCCTATGATCTTTTCTCAACCTTCTGATTTGGGAGCTGGAGATGTCAGCCTGAATAATTAATTAAGGCATCTGTGTAGCATGCTTTGCAAACAGGAGCTATAACCTAAGGGGATATTTGCTACCATGGGCTCAGAGAGCTTCTTCGTGACAAGACTGGGAAGGGGGCTTAGGGATCTTCAGGTCCAACTTCCCCCAGAGAGGATGAGATTTGCCTAAGGTCACAGAGCCCACGACTCTGACACCTTAAGGAGACTTCCACAAATACACGGAGCATCTTCAAAGCTGGGCAGCTTGAGAACTCTGGGTTCTTTGTCAGCTGCCCTCCACCAGATGGTTTGGAAAGGTCAGCAAGGCCCCTTTGAGAGGCAGAGGCAGCATGATCACCCACTCCTGTCCAGAGGAAGGTTGCTGGGAGCCCCTGGACAAGTGACTTTCCCGCTCTGACCCATGATCTCCTCATCCACAAAACAAAGATAATCACAGAACCTCCTTCAATGGTTAAATGAGAATATTCCAGGTGAAAGCACCCAGCACAGTCCCCCGTAGCACATTCCAAGCTCTCAAGGAAGAGTCCATACCAGTCCAGCACAAGGTAAAAAATGATGCTGGGTGCAATGGCCTACCCCTGTAATCCCAGTAACTCTGGAAGCTGAGGCAGGAGGATCACAAGTTTCAGGTCAGCCTCAGCAACTTAGTGAGACCCTGTCTCAAAAAATAAAGAGGACGAGGGGATGTGGCTCAGTGGTGAAGTGTTCCTTTATATGCTGGGGTTCAATCCCCAATACATAAAAAGAAAAAGTTGCATTTTTAAGAACTATTGGGGGGCTGGGGTTATGGCTCAGCGGTAGAGCACTCGCCTTGCATGTGCAAGGCCCTGGGTTCGATCCTCAGCACCACATATCAATAAATAAAATAAAGTCATTGTGTCCGACTACAACAACAACAACAAAAAAGAACTATTGGGAAATGTTCATCAATTATTATTATTTTTTAAATATAAGTGATGAGACTATCGTTAGCCAAGCTCTAAAATTTAACAAACCTCTTGTCATTTCCATAACTAGGTCCTCAGGGGCCTGCTTCTGTGAATCGACCAGGATTTGTGTTAAGCATATCAATTGTCTATGTGTAAATAGTGATGCACACTCAGTTGGGTCTCCTCAAAATCAGTGGTGTGCTCTTAGGTGATGAAAGCACCCCTCCCTCCGTTTCAGTCTCCTTTCCTTTTAGCTTTTGGGAACCCTTCTCTTGATGGAAAGTGCTCCAGGGAGTTCTAGCCCAAGCCTGATTAGAAACCAAATTCCAAATCCTGAAATCACAGGGTCTGATTGTACCCTGCTGCGTCCAGCACCTGCCCGGGAGGCTCTAGGCCACCCAAGATGAAAAGCTTGGCCCACCCAACTCATAGTCCAGTTAGACAGTGAGCAAATAAGTTATCCTAAAACCTACAAGGCAAGGCGTAAGTATTTGTTTATTGTGCTCATGGGAATTCCAATAGAATACGGCAGGGGAGGCTTCTCTCTGTTACATGACCACTGTGGGGCCTCGTAAGTTGGACCCAATGAGTATCCTTGGGCATTTCTCTCTTTATCTACTTAGGTTCTTCTCAGAATCTCTCCAGCATGTCAGTTGTATAGTAGTCAGATTTCCTGGATCTATCTGGGGCTCCTGGGGCCCATGGAGAGGAGAGGGAGCAACTACTACCTTTTATACTCTGTTATGGTTTAGATATGCGGTGTTCATGTAAGGAACGATGAAAGAAAGTTCAAGGTTTGAATGATTGGGTTATGATAGTTTTAACCTAATCAGTGCTTTAATCTGCTGATAGGGATAACTGGGTAGTCCCTGTGGACTGTAGGATATGGCTAGAGGAAGTTATTGGGGGTGTGTGTTTGGGGTATATATTTTGTCCCTGGTAAGCAGAGCTCTCTCTCTGTCTGCTTCCTGATTGACATGTCCTAAGCTGCTTTCCTCTGTCACATCCTCTGCCCTGCTGTTCTGCCTCACCTCCTGCACAGAGCAATGGAGTCAGCCATCTGTGGACTGAGACCTACGAAACCATGAGCCCCAAATAAATTTTTCCTCCTCTAAAATTGTTTTCATAATGTCTTTTGGTCTCCACAACAAAATAAAACTGACTAAAACTTGTCTTAATCTCCAAAGTCACGCAGCCTCACCTCCTCCATTTTCTCTTAGTCAAAACATTTACAGACATCTGCCCAGGTTTGAGGGGTCAACCTCACATTGCAAGAACAGCATGAGTCAGGTATATGTTGGTGCAGCTATCTTTAGAAGATGTGATCCACAAAAAAACACCCTCAATGTCTATGTGTAACATAGACACTTCTCCTAGAAGTTGGGAGCCGGAGTGACACCATCTTTAGGGAACCTCGTGACTCCAGCTCTGGGAACGGATGAAAAAACCTAGGGTCTCATAGTTGGATGTGAGAAACTGATGTGACTCCATTTTCGAAAATAATAAATAACAGCAGCTTCTATCTCAAGGCCTGTCCTAAGGAAGGGTGAGACCCTTGTCCTTGGAAAGAGCACAGAGCACTCCTAGGCACATACCCACCCTGCTGAGTTGTTTGTCTGCAAATAACAGGAGAGAGCTACAGAGGGCACCAGGTGTCCCTGACTCAGTTAGGCTAGGTGAGGACCCATAGCAACTCCCTAGCAACCATCAATCAGCATGAGACAGGGAAAATACCTGGGATGCCAGATGATCTCCCCAGTAGTTTATGGTGGTTGATAACATGTTGGGAAACCATGTAGTTTAGCACGTACACCCCTCGTGGCCTAAACCAATCAGTTCAAACGAATCCCCCTCTTGTACTAACCAATCACCCCTACCCAACTTGTTCCCGCCAGTGAATGTGCTAATCAATGTTAAGAGTTGTTGTTTGACTTTCCGAGGTATGGAATGATTTGCTGTGTGATGTTGTGACGCATAGAGTATCCCCCCAAAACCTATAAAATCTCACTCAACAAAGGACCAGGACTCACTCCCTGGGACCGCTGCATTGGAAACAGTTGTGAGACCAGGCTCGAGCTTGCAATAAAGACTTTTGTGTGATTGCATCAGATTCGGCTCCTGGAGGTTTATTGGGGTCCCATGAATCTGGCATCACAGGATGCAGTGGTGCACACCTGTAATCCCAGCTACTGGGAGGCTGAGGCAGGAGGATGGCAATTCTGAGGCCAGACTGGGCAACTTAGCAAGACCCTGTCTCAAAATTAAAAAGCTCTGGGGGTTGGGGTTGTGGCTCAGTGGTAGAGTACTCACCTAGCACGTGTGAGGCACTGTGTTCAATCCTCAGCACCACATAAAAATAAAATAAAGGTATTGTGTCCACCTACAACTAAAATATATATATATTAAAAAAATAGGTCTGGGGATGTAGCTCAATGGTAGAGTGTCCCCAGGTTCCAGCACCAGTATCATGAAAGAAAAGAAAAAAGAAACCTGAGGCCTCAACTAAAAAACACACATAAGACAGACCCTCCCAATCCCTGCGTGGGAAGAGGTGTCGAAGGTACTACCTTGACATGATGCTTGACCTCTGCACTCAGTGGGTTCAATTTTAGCCAATGAGTTTCTTTGCCCAGCATTAACCCTACCAGTTCCTTTAGATAAGTGATGCCTTTCAATTCCTTCAATATACCATTCTTTTTCCTGCCTTGAAGCCTTAGCATATCCCATTGCCTCTGCAGGGAACTTTCTCTGTCCCCTCAATCTTTAGTTCTCTGGCCACTTCCTTCTACACTCCCTCCCCAGCTTAGGTCACACCTCCTGGTTTTATACTCTCTGACACCCTGCATCTCTCTCTCTTATAGCTCTTCCATCACTGCTTTAAAATGTCCCCCAGATTTTGCTTTAATCAGGTTTATAAGATCACAGACATGGGGACAACCTTGAAAGAAGAGTTTCTTACAGTTCCAAGGGGAAGGGTACACCACATGGTTAAGCAACAGGTTCCCTCTAGAGGAAGAAGGATAGAGGGAAGAGTTTGGTCCAGAGCCCTTAATGTGGTTTCTCCAGGAAGGAACAGGTGAGGCAGGATAGATAGCCCGAGTGACACCATCTTTAGGGAACCTCGTGACTCCAGCTCTGGGAAAGGATAAAAAACCTAGGGTCCCTGACATTCAGGAATGGATAGTGTGAATAGTTTCCACAGATTCTGGAATATAGGGGTGGCCCCCAGTTCATAGTCCCTGGTCCTGGGGCGATTTAGGGCAAGGGAACTATTGCTTTAGTGTTTGAGAGTTGGATAAATAAGGAGGCTGGAGATAGGAGATTTGGATTGGCTGGTGTTGGGTTAAATATTGATCAATGCCTAGGAAAACTTGCAGTGAGGTAAGATGGTCTCTAAAGAATGTGATAATGAAGGAAATGAGGAGGGAGAGCTGGCCTCTTTCCTTATCTCCGGTCTTTAGGAGAGGCTCTAAACACAGTGACCCTGGTTGTAAAGTAAAGGAATGTACTCATAAAACACTTGAGGAAATCCACCTGTGCGACCAGCATGCAGCCTATCCCATATAGTCCCCTTGCGTGGCACCCAGCCTGCTGCCAAGGAGGAGTAAGTAATTTAAAAAAAAAGTCCAAAACCTCTCCATTGAGTTCTCCAAGTTCTTTCTTAGGGATCCATAAACAATTTGCTTGGGGCATTTGCAGCCCTGGGGTTGAACAGCTGGTTTGCATATAAAACGCATGCTCTCAGGCAAATCGTTTACCATCTCTAGGAATTAATGAGCCCAGGGAGGGGCATTCTCTCCAGGATTAGCAAGGCCCCCAAGACATCAATGCATTATAAATACAGAAAGTAAAAAACATGATTAAGTTAGTAACCAATAATGTAATTATTGCCTTAATGTTGGCCTTCCCTTAAGAGTTGAGACTCCATGAGGACAAGGACACGGTGTGTCTTACTGCTGAATCTGAGAGTCAGCTGTGATGAATTTAATCACAGCATCATCATGGTCACCAGGCAGAATCACAGGATAGGGCTCCTTGTTACCCCAGCCTGTGGTGGCCAGCAGCTTTGCTCAAGGGGAACCCAGGATAATTTGTTCTTTCCTCTACGAGCTAGACACAGGCTCCTTCCTGCTCTCTGCCACTGAGTGGCAATGTTATTTGCCACTTTCAGTCTTGCTGTTGAAACCACAGGGATTGTGTAGACTTTCCAGTTTTGTGCCTCAGGTGTATTCAAGCCCTCCAGCTTGGATACCCAGCCCCAGGGCCAACAGAATGTTCTGCGATGGCAGCAATATACCATATTTGCACTACTCAGTTCAGTAGCCACTAGCCATATGGGTCATCAAGCTCCTCAAATGAGGCTAATGCAACTGAGGAGTTAAATTTCAATTTCAATTTTGTTTAATTACCTTAAATTTAAATAGCGGCCTGTGGCTGGAGGCTACTGGACTAGACAGACGCAGATTCCATCCTCAGATCCAAGTGCAATTCTGAATCCTGAGGCAGAAAAGTGACTTCGCTCAAGGACAACCCTATAGAAGACAGGCTCACCTCTGTGCCTCCAGGGCCCATGGGTCCTGACCCGCTTTGAGTATGGTTTAAAGAAAAGGAAAGAAGAGATTATAAAAGGTGAGTTCTGAGCCCTTCTCTACTGATTGCTCCATTCAATCGAGTCTCTTCTGAAAATTATATTCAGATGGTTCCTCTCACTAAATATTAGAAGGCCAGGGAGCTGGAATTCAGCATCAGAAAACCAACAGGCTTCTGCCCGGAGCACCCTCTCCATCATCCTAGCACCTGCACAGAAAGAAGAAAACATCCCAAGCCAATTTTTTTTTTTCTTCTAATTCTAAAAAACCAGAATGCTGGAGCCACGCTGCAGGTGGTGAAAGCAGATAGAGTGTGCTACCACGGAAGCCGAGAACACCAGGAAGGGCCATAAGCTTAATCTGGGGCTGACAGGGGCTTCAAGCAGAACTAATGGCGCAGTTACATACCTCATTAGCCGAGTGGGATTTTACCCCTTTCCTTATTGTGGTGGTTTTTTTCCCTCGTCTGCTATTGAGTCGACGAAATTTTGCAACACAATGTTATTTGCCACTTCCAGGTGGGGCGGGGTAGGGGGTGATCAATTAAAAACGAATCAAAAAGAGTAAAAATGAATTTCTTTATCACCTGTGATGATCATTTAAGATAAGAAACCCTCCGCCCCTTTTCCCTCCACCATGCAAGGATCCTGAGAGGAAGAAGAGTAGTGCTAGGACATTTGATAAAGAAAAAGTCCTTTCTCAGAGGTGATTAACGTTGCCACTCTTTTCCTGCAAAAGGGGCTTGGAATTCAATACAACCTTCAGCTTTGTGTATAGCTTCCCCTACTTCCCCAGAGTGGGGGCATTCAAAATTTGGAGTGTTCCACAAAGGAATTCCTGCATGGAACCCGCTGAGAGGTCCTCTCGTTGGACCACGGCAAACCCTTCACAAAATGAAAATGGATTTTGCCTCTTCTGCAGGTTCTCCTGGCAGAAAACTCGGCTGTGCTTGCTCCTGATGAATCCCTTCTAGGAACTGAGAAACTTCAAGCAGCCCCAGCACCCCACCTCCTTGCCTGCACCCCAGTCTCGGCCAGAAGCTTCCAGCCAGCCTTCATATGTGCTCTCAAACCCCTGACAACTCGAATCGCTAACAATATTTCCACCAGAGAAACTTTTATAAAATATTACAATCAATTCAATTGCATTAACACGTTTGAACCTCTAAGTTCAACACAGAGGAAAACACAATACTTCTCTATTACATCAAGTGTCTGGTCAGATATATATCACATGAAACTGAAACCAGAGGCACTGGGGGGACCCTGTTTATCCCAACTTAGCAAAAGGAATTATCTGACAGTTGGAAATGAAAAACTACTAATAAACATTACGGTTTATTGAAAAGTTTAAACAATAAGATTAAGGAAACTTCTGCAATATTAAGAAATGTATATTATCCGACTTTACCTTGCTTGGGGAATTCCTCCAGGATTTATTATTCTGTTCCACCACCAAAAAGCCTGCGTTATGTTAAGGGATTCTGCCTTCCTGCCTGCATTCCGCATGAATCTAAAATTAAGAGGCAATCTTTCTTCAGCACATTGTACTTCCCTAAATTAGGTTTGGTTTCCAGAGCAGAATTTGGAAGTCAGTGTTTTTTTTCCCCCCTGGGTACCACTGGCCCCTAATAATAAGAGCTCTAGAGAAAAGAGCCCCCCACCCCTTTCGCCAGTGCTTTTTTTGGTGGTGCTGAAATGCACGCACTCGACGCCAGTGAGGATGCAAGGATGGGGAGCTGTCCATCCAGAGCCTGGGGCCCAAGGCAGAGGAGAGGAGCCAGGCAAAGACCACTGCAGGGAGCACTCTGGCCCCTTGCCAGTCAGGAACAAAGAGGTCCAGAAAGCAGCCTCCAAAACCTACATAGATCTTGGATTGAGTGGCCTTGACCAAGCAAAGTACAGCTTCCTGGCTGCCTTGTTCTCTCCTCCACAGCTTCTCTCTCCTGGAGTCACCAGTTGGTCTCAACAGTAGACCATTCTCTCTCCAGGCATAATGGAGTTCAGGAGAACCAGGCTGGAGTATGGTTGTGGGGATCTAAAGCTTCAGGGGGGAAAGGACTGAACTCAGATTCCCCCACTGCAAATCAGGGATGTTGATGATGTAACTCAGATATAACTGCAACTGGAAATGGGGCTATCCCCAGGATGTCAAGGCCCCAGACTTACACACCTGTGACCTCAGTTCTGCTCCTCTGCTCCCCCGTGATGTCTCTGTCCTGCCTCACATCACCCTAGGTGCAAAACTCAGCCTTTTGACCAGTGTGTCTGCTGGAAATTCATTCCCACTGAGCTTGCGGCAAGTTCCAATAGAACATATGAAGATTTGGGATTGGCATGGGAAGAAAGGAGGGGGCTAGAGAGAGGTCATATCTAACAGTACATAGGGTGCCAACCACCTGTCCTTCTGTCCTAATTTACTGAGAATCCCACAGCTGATAAGTAGCAATGGGTGTGTCACCACTCTAGGGATGTTTCCTCTACCAGGTGACCTTGTCTTTTTGAATTGTTTCTACCTGGAGGGTGGGAGGGAGGGAAGCTCACTCTGAATCATCCATGCTTTCTGCTTCCTGAGAGACCAGTTGCAGGCATCATGTAGATGACCAGCCCCACTCCCATGCAATCCATGGGATACAGCCTTTGTCTGGGGGTTGAAGTTTCTCTCCTCCACATTGTAATTAACACCCACAGAAGGTGAGTCTGTAATCCTGGTAGTGTGCATGCCAGGGCAGCCTAACAACAGGTTATGGCTGGTCCCCAAATGGAGAGGACCTGCATGCAAGACTGGGAGGGAGGGAACCAGAATTATTGTCTGAAGTATACCCAATTCCGTGGGTAACCTCTAGAGATCTTTGTTTCCAAGCCTTAGTTTACCACCATTGCAGAATGGGTATTTTCCTGTGTCCATATGGTACTGGTTAAATCTTAGCCAGTGCTGGCCTGTTTTATAATCTGAAACTCCAAACCAAAACTACTTTCCTGTTCCAGAACCTCTTTATCTCACTAAGCTCCTGCTGCATCTGTTTAACTCTTACCCTTTATCCCCGTAATCTAATTATCCAAAAGCCCGAGAGGCAGCCATGGGTCTCTTGAACACTCTCGCAGTTGGAGAGATGAGGGCCGAGCCTGCTTTCCCCAGGTTAGCACGTTTAGGACTTGCTTTCATCCATTATGTTCATGTATGTTGGAAATTTCCCCAAATGCATTTTAATCTCCATCTGCCATTATAGGGAAATTTTCCCAAATTTTTTTTTTGTGTGTTATTACATCTTGTAGTTCTAGAATATAATGTTTAACCATCAAACCTCAAGACAGGCCTGTACTTCAAACTCCAAATCTTTCCTCTCTTGGAAATTCTGCATCGTAAATTGTTAGCTGAACATCCAAAAATGGTTTGCACTGGCGTTCAACTAGATTCTTTTTATTCCGCCCAGCACAATGGAATTAACACTCCAACCTGACTCTTCTCAGGTCCACAGAAGATCACAAGACAGCCACATTCCTGGCCCAAGGAAGATCATTTTGTTAAAGCGAACATTCCAGTGATGGCAACATTTCTAACTTACCAAATTTGATAAAAGTAGCCAGTGAGGCCAAATATAACAGAAACCACCCAAGGACACAGCAATTTCTACACATTTCCTGACATCTGTCCCTGGTCCTGCAGACACAGTCCCCATTTGAAATAAATGCTCTAACACCAGCAAGGCCTGCACTTTGTGGGAAGATGGGGTGGGCTCTGCAGAAGGGGAGGGACTCAAAACAGCAGAGCAAAGCCATCCCCACTTCACAGAAGCTCCCAGGGAAAGAAGTGGCATTTAATCTCTTTATCCCAACTGCTCAACTCAACTTCCTGTGAGGCAGGACTTACCATCCATTTCATAGACAGGGAAACTGAGACTCTGAAATGCAGTAATTTGTTGGAAATTACACTGTTAGGGAATTGCTGAAGTGAGTTCATACTCTGTAGGGATGTAGCTCAGTGGTAAGCGCTTAGTTAGCATCTAGCGTGCTTGAGGCTGTGGGCTCAATCCCCAGGACCAAAAAAAAAAAAAAAAACAACAATATATATATCTTCCCAATAGTTACTCATAGCCCAAATCCCCCCACCTGACCCCATCATCCAATGCCTGAATCCTTGCTGCAGCCTCCAATTCTAGTGGCCATCCTACCTCTGCTTCAACACCTGCAGGGACAGGGGTCACTCCCTTCTGAAGAAACCTCTGTCTCCCATCAACACCCCTACCCCTTCTTACCTCTCCACTGGAGACAGCCAGGAAGCCTTCTACCCACACTGAGGTAGAATGTTAAAAAAGAAGACTTAGAACCAGGTTGTTAATTTTTTTTTAATTAGATTCATTTAATCTCATTTTTAAAAAAGACAGAAACTGTAGCAACAATCAGGAACCTAGCCTGCTCCAAACGTTCAATTTCACTTCTTTTAATAAAAATGGGAGCAGGCAAAGGGAATGGGTGATGCAAAAGACATCTCTCCTGGCAACCAATCTGTGTAGGTCCAAGTGGGTCAGGATGGATCCATATGGGATCCTGTGTTCCTATATCCAACCCAGCTGAACTTCCAGGGAGACTTAGGTTGACACTCCTTACCTCCTTACACTGCATCTAGATAAAATGATTACCATCAGGAAAGGACATCAATTTTATGGATTGGCAAAGAGCGACAACAGGTGGACCCATTCTACTCCACTGAGGGGCTGCAGCCTGGTTTGCGGCAGTGTCTCCCATGCTTATTGTCTGCCAGGCTCTGAGCTATGCATCTTTGTCCTAACTGCTCCTAAAGGAAGATTCTATTATTGTCCCTTTTTCATAGCAGATTTGAGAGCCTTTGTTATCTCTATGCTCCAAACAACTCATTTGCTTCTCTAATCCTCAGTTGCCTTGGGCTGCTAGCAAGAGGAGGAGCTGGAATTTGACCCTGTGGTTTTCAGGGTCTGTGCCCTTAGTCGCTAGCTAACTGCTTCAGTAAACTGTGGCCTTAGACATAGGGTTTACATGGCAGCAGACAGCATGACTGCCATTTAAACAAGGACAAAATCAACCAACCAACAAGCTGAACAAAATCATATAGGCATTGCAAGCTTTCAAAATTCAATTTCGAAGATTCCAAATTTATTTTATTGAGACATGGTCTTGCTAAGTTGCTTAAGACCTCGCTAAGTTCCTGAGGCTGGCCTCAAAATTGCAATCCTCCTGCCTTAGCCTCTACCATATTGCTATCATTACAAGGATATGCCATCATACCTGGCTCCAAATTTACTTTCAAAATCAGTATAGAAATCTGATACCAAACCTTAAAAAAATTCAAAATGAAGAATTTTGCTTATTTATGACTAGTGAGTAATAATCTAAACAGATTATTAGCAGCCAGATTCTTATTACATGTTAAATGACTAAAATACTTTGACTAAATAGAGTTCTTCATGGAAATGCAAGGATTGTTCAATTTTACATGTGTGGTTACTCTCAATCACTATAATAACAAATAGAGACCATATGATCATTATATAGATGTGAAAGAATTTATAAATTTTTACATTCCTTCCAGATGCTGTAGTTTGCGTAAGTTTCTACCAAAGGCCCATGTATGGAAGGCTTGGTTCCTAACCTATGGGGCTATAGGGAATTGTGGAACCTTTAAGATATGGGGCTTTGTTAGAAGTCTTCTGCTCATATGGTAGCATGCCATTGAAGGGGATATTAGGACCTGGCCCCTCCTCTTTCTTCTGTATTCTAGTTGATATCAGGTGAGCTGCTTACTCCGCCACATGATCCCCATCATGATATGCTGTCCTACTGTGAGTCTAAAAGCAACTAGGCCAACTGACCATGGATTGAAACCTCCAAACTGTAAGCTAAAATAAATCTTTCCTCTTTTTAAGTTGACTATCTCAATTATTTTGTTGTAGTAACAGAAAACTGATTGACACAGTAGATTTTAAGTCAGGAAAGTAAAACTCTCAATAAAATAAGGATAGATACTTCCTTAACATGGCTTATGCACATTTAAACATCGAAACAAAGCCAGACAAACACTGTGTCTTGGTGAGGATGTAAAGTAACTAGAGCTCTTATGAATTGTTAATGGACATATAAAACATTTTAGGAAAAGTTCTGGTACTTTCTTATAAAACCTGATATATACCTACCCTACAACTGGGTAAACGTATTCTTGGGTATTTTCCCAAGAGAAATGAAAAAATGTCCCTAAAGAGACCTGTACACAAGTGTTCATAACACCTTTATTCTTATTAGCCAAAATACAGGTATCTATCAACAGCATAATGGCTAAACAAATTGTAGTTTATTCATATGCTGAGTGTTTTGGTCTGCTTAGGTTGCCATAACAAAATACCATAGACTACGTGGCGTAAACAACCGAGATTTATGTTCTCACAATTCTGGAGTCTGGGAAGCCCAAGATCAAGGGGCCAGCATGCATGGTCAGGTTCTGGCAAGGGCTCTTTCCTGGGGCTTCTGACAGCTGCCTTCTCACTGTGTCCTCACATGGTAGGGAGATAAAGAACAAGCTCTCTGGTGTCTATTTTTAATAAGGAAACTAACCCATCAAACCAGGGTTTCATTCCCATGACCTCCTTTGACCTGAGAACCTCCTAAAGAGCCCAGCTCCAAATACCATCACCCTGGGGACTAGGGCTTTAACTATGAATTTGGAGAATACACAAATACATAGTCCATACAAGGATATCTGCATCGATACGAATGAATCTCAAAGACTAAATTCTTCACGAAGGAGGTCACACAGAGAACGATTCATTTCATATGAAGCTCTAGAATAGGATGAAGTAATCTGTAGTGGAAAAAACAAAAACCCCAAACTGTGGTTGGCTTAGGTGAGAGTGGGGGGCAGGGACTAAACTGGGAAGGAATGCAACAGAAGTTTCTGGAATGATAGCACTATTCTGCTTCCTATATGGGGTTGGGTTATATAAGTGTATTAATTTGCCAAAACTCAAAGAAGGGTGTACTTAAGATTTGTACATTGACTTGCATGTCAATTTTACCTTGGAAAAAAAAATAACCATAAGCAAATATTGAACTCTGTTTAACGATAAGTTGCAGGCAATGTACTGATGTCTTCAATTTACTTTGAAATGCATCAAAAATTAAGATAAATTGAGGGGTGGATGAAGGGGAGGCTAGACGACAGACTCGCATAAAAACAAGTGTAGTGAGTGAAATGTTAATGGTAGCAGCGAGGTGCTAGGCATGTGGGTGTTCACTGTACAATTCTTTCAGCTTTTCTGTATATTTGAAATTTTTTATAATAAAATATTAAAGGGAAGAGCCAGCCTCATACTTAGTAAAATACCAGAAGCATTTCCATTAAAGTCAGAAACAAGGCCAGGCTACCTACAACTGCCAATATTATATAATGTCACCTAGAAAGTACCAGCCAGATCTCAAACTCCAATGCCTTCAGGGACATACGGGAAGGTTAAACAGTGAAGAGAGTTGGGTTTTTAAAAAATAGGGACTGGTTAAACTTGAGCCCAGAACTCATACGCTCCAGGGTATTCTCACCCTCAGGAATGGGGACTCAAAAGAGTTGTCAAATCATCTAAAATTTCAACAGGGTTATGGCTCAGCGGTAGGGCGCTCACCTAGCACATGCAAAGATGCTGGGTTCAATCCTCAGCACCACATAAATGTAAATGAATAAAATAAAGGTATCGTGTCCAACTACAACTAAGACAGTATTAAAAAAGAAAAATTCAACAGAAGCTAAGATGTTTGGTTTTGGTATAGGCATGAAAACACACACACATACTCTTTTTTTTTAAAGGATGGTTTAATTGTTTTGAAAACAATTGTGCCAGAGCAGTTCAATTTCAACCTCCTTACTAACAAATAGATGAGAAGGAAAAGAAAACAAGTAAAAGTTAAATCCAAGACAATCGACTGAAAGTCTATCAGAAAATCTAAGAGTTTCAGTAAGCTTACTGATTACACATTTACAATGCAAAAATGGATCATTTTCCTGTATATAAATGATAAGCCATTAGAAGATACATATAAAATTTCAAAATCCCATTCATAATAGCAAAAAAAAAAAAGAGAAAAGAAAAGAAAAGAAAAAGAAAGAAGAAGAAGAAGCCTAGTAAAAAATGTGCAGGACTATTTGAGTAAAAATTTAAAATGTGACTGAGTGTGTAGCTGGCCATGTAGGCTCAATGGTGCTACAGAAACAATTGACACCAAAATCTTGGAGACTTATTTTATTCATTTTATTTAACTACATGCCTGAAGTCAGCTGTGTAGTGATACAACAGCTCAGTCTTCCACACTCGGCAGTAGACTTGTTTTGACCCTGTGCCTCAGTCCCAAAATGTCACATGTCACTTCTGCTCACATTTCACTGACTAGAACCAGTTCTAGAGCCCTGCCTGACTGCAAGAAGCTGCCAAATGTAGGGGAACAAATTAAATGATGAGCATTTACTGCCTCTGCCCAGAGTAATTTAAAGCCATACTGTGATCCTGATTAAGAAGACTCAATGAAGATAGTGATTTTCCCTAAATTACACCATAATGGTGGTGGTGGTGGGGGGGGGGGTGCTGGTAACTGAACCCAGGGCCTCATGAATGCCAGGTAGCACTCTACCACTGAGTTACACCCCAGTCCTATGCTATAATTCAGTATGATCCTCATTAAAGTACCAGTTAGATATCTTGGAACAAAACAAGTACTAAATCTACAGTTCATATGCAAAACTAAACATGTAAGTATAGCCAGAAGAATTGAGGGGGGGTTGCATGGTGTTGAGCATGAGGATTAGCCCTACTACATTTAAAAACACATTACAAATCATAAAGAATTAAAACAATTTGGTAGGAAAATGAATTGACAGTCCAAGGAATGGAAAGAATAAGCCAGGCACAGTGGCACACCAACTCAGTAGTATATAAAAGCAGATGCCCAAGGGAGGCAGGGATAAGAAAAAGACTTCTCAGTGTATTCCTGTTTCAACTTTTGATTTTTTTTTTTTTTAATCTGTTGGGTAGCAGAGATTGAACTCAGGAGCACTCAACCACTGAGCCACCGACTCAGGAGGCTGAAGCAGGAGGATCTCAAGTTTGAGGCCAGGCTTGGCAATTTATCGAGAACCCTGTCTCAAAATAAAAAAATCAAAAGGGCTGGAGATGTAGCTCAGAGGTAGAGTGCCCCTGGGTTCCATCCCCAGGACAGCAAAGTAAGCAAATAAATAAATGATAAAAATGGAAAGAATAAAGGGTATAGAAAGAGATACAAACCTGTGTACAAAATTTGATATAAAAGTGAGATGGTGGGGCTGGGATTGTGGCTCAGTGGTACAGCGTTTGCCTAGCACCTGTGGGGCATTGGGTTCAATCCTCAGCACCACATAAAAATATACAAATAAAATAAAGGTATCATATTCCATCTGCAACCAAAAATTTTTATAAAGTGAGAGGACATTTCAAAATGAAGAGAAAATTTTTGATCATTTAATAAGTATTATTGGGAAAATGAGCTAGTCCTGGTGTTGGGGAGCTGAATTCCTATTCAACTTCTCACATTAAAACATATTCTTGACAGATGAAAGATTTAAACATTAAAAACAAATTTATAACAATACAAAAGAAAACATGAAAAATGTTTTTGAAATTTTGAAAAAATGCTTGAATTTCTTTCCTTCCTATTTTCTAATGACTTATAATTAAATGCATATCTCAAGAATTATTTTAAATTTATCTACTCTAAAAAAATTGCCAAACAAAATCAAAAGATGATGGCTGGGGTTGTGGCTCAGTGGTATAGCACTTGCCTAGCATGTGCTCGATCCTCAGCACCTCATAAATAAAAATAAACAAATAAAAGTATCTCTCCATATGCAACAAAAAAAAATTTTAAAGATGATGGCAAACTAGAAAGAATGATACCCAGAATATTACAGAACATCCAAAAAACAAGAAGAAAAATTCCAACAACCCAATAAAAAAACACAGTGACCAGAAAAATCCAATGACTTCTAAACATGTGAAAAACTGCTCATCCTCTGTCAAAACTAAAACAATAAATGATTATTTTCATTCATCTGACTGGCAAAGATTTTTAAATGTATTAATATCTAATACAGGTGAACATAGGGAGATACTGTTAATAGGAGGAAAACTTGATGTGACTTCTTGGAAGGACAAATTGACAATAAGTTTCAGGTTTTCAACTTACATGTCCTTCAACCCAGCAATTTTGCTTCTAAGAATATTTCCTACAGATCCACTCGCATCCATCTGCCAAAAGTACAAGAATGCTTGCTGCAGCTGTGTTATATAATCATCAAAATAAATAAATAAATGGAAAAGAAAAGAAAGAAAACCTGAAACACCAAAACATTCATCAATAGGATAGTTAAATACAGACCGGGTGTAATGAATGGAGTATAAAGAGACCCTGAAAAGATTAATAAATTAAAGCAGATGTCCAAGGTGGGGGCAGGAAGGGCACAGGAGAGTCAGGGATAAGAAAAAGATTTCTCAGTGTATTCCTGTTTCAACTTTTGATTTTTTTTTTTTTTTATCTGTTGAGTACCAGGGATTGAACTCAGGGCTCAGCCACTGAGCCACATCCCCAGTCCTATTTTGTATTTTATTTAGAGACTGGGTCTCATTGAGTTGCTTAGCACCTCAATAAATTGCTGAGGCTGACTTTGAACTCATGATCCTCCTGTCTCAGCCTTGAGAGCTGCTGGGATTACAGGCATGTGCCACTGCACCTGGCTCAACTTTTGATTTTTTGACTGAGTGCCTTACCTGTTCAAAAAACAAAATTGAATTTAAAAATAACAAGAAGAAAAAGAAAGATCCATCTATCTGTACCAATTGAGGATGACCTCCCGATATACTGTTCATTGGAAAAAGCAGGATACACATGCTACCATTTAATTGGGAAAATATCTGCACTGAAAATGTATTGAAAACTCCACTAATGAGAGTTTCCTCTGCTAACTGGAGTAATCAGAAATCTGGAGTGAAAGAATCACTTCATTTCATACCCTCTAGTATGTCTTGTTTTGCACCACATAAATACAATACAATTTCAGTTCTTCAATCCCTAGATCAAAACCATTGGGCTGGAATCTCCAGGGTGAAATCAGTAATATCCCACTGAAATACAGATATTGAGCTTGTCTGTGGGATTAGAAGCCTGCTAGGAGGGAAAAGTACCTGCCTGCTAATAGTCAGTGACCTGAATGACATATTTGGCTGGGCCCTGAGCTTTGGGGAAAGGGAAAGACTTCAAAGTCAAGTCCACCTGGTCTTGAATCCTGCCTTTGCTGCTTATAAACTGTGTGGCCTGTAATAAATTCCTTCCCCTCTCTGTGCCTATTTCTTCATTCCTTAAAAAGGGAATTATTACTCTTGCCTTATGATGATTAAAATGACACAATACAGGTAAAGTGCTTAAAGGTCTGGAGTGTAGCAAGCATTTAATTAGTAGTTGGAGAAAGGTTAAATTAATTATTTTACCCTGGAACTCTGGACTATTGCATGGCTTTTGGAAAGAATTAGATAGGGCTCTGCCTACTAATATGGAAAGATCTCCAGGCACATTCCTACATGAAAAAAAAGCAAGTGAGAGACCAGAAAGCATACCAGGATTGATTGCGTTTGGAGTTGGAAAAAATAAAACTATTACGTTTCGATTTTGATTTTTTAAAAAAATCAAATTGCTATGAGTATTAAAATTTCTGGCAGGCTAGACCAATCTGTAAACAGAGGGTACCTCTGGAGAGTTTCCAGGAAGGCGGGGCAGGAGGGACCCGGCCTTTTCACTGCACTCATCGCGGTATTGTTTGAACTTTTTAGACGAGCATTGGTCACTTTTTTTTTCTTTTTAACTCTTATAAGAAGTAAATACTTTTTAATTCTAAATTTAATGGAAATTAGGAACCAGCGCAGCGGGCCGGCTGGGGGCCAGGCGCCCACTCCCCACCCGCGCTCGGGCGGCGGCCGCGGGGCGCGGGCCGGAGCGCGCAGCCCTGCAGCCCGGGCGCCCGCTGAGCCCGCGGGCCGCGCCACCGCGCCATCAGCGCCGCCATCAGCCGCGCCGCGTGCGGCCCCGCGCCCCGCTGCTCGCGGCCGCCGGCCCCCGGCGGTAATAATGAGGCACAGCGCCGTGACCGCGGCCCTCGGCTGCGCCGCGCCAGCCGCATTAGCATTTTCGAGGCCTCCTTGTTTGTTCTTTTGTGCTCATTTTCCAGCCCGAATGCTCGGCACATCCCCGGCCGCGTACTGAGCAGCGGGGCCACCGAGGCAGAACGCAGCTGTCCTGGTTTTAGAAACTGCTGCGGGCCGCCGGCCTGGCTGCCCCCGGAGACCTCTACCTTCCGCCTTGACAGCAGAGCCTCTGCGGGGTCACCACGCCCGGGGAGGAGGGGCCGGCAAGGGAAGGGAAGAGCGCAGGCTTCGCCCCAGAATTCGCCCCGAGCGAGGCCTTCTCCCTGGAAGGCTGGCTTTGTCCCTGCAACTGTGACCCAGACCGCGGCGGGCTTAAGACCTGGCTCTGCGGGGAGGGGGAGGGGGGCCCTGGTCTACAACCTCATCCATGGGGGCCTCAGTTTCCCAGCCTTTATCAGCGAGGCCAAGACTACACATCTCGTGGGTTTGGATGCTTGCATGGCACTTACCTGAGTGCTTGACACATTATCTAATTTATTCTTCAGGAACCCTGAGAGGTGGGTATTAGTACTGTCAAAGGAAATGGTGTAATGGGGGCGAAGTGACTTGGCTGAGGTCTCGTCAGCTAGGAAGAGACTCCACTCGGGGAGGAAGCAGCCAAGAGCAGCGGCATTTATCCCCAAGGTGGACTGAGGAGAGTCCTTTGCAGAAGGCAAGTTTTCTGGCCCAGGAAAGGATATCTCAAGAATTGTGCTTGCGGAGAGACGCGTCTAAGAGGAGATCCAGGAGCCCTGAAGTTGGGGGAATGAGCGTGAACTTGCTTCCCGGGTCAAAGCGAGTGGCTGCCTCTTTCCACCCCGACAAACTCCCCAAATCCTGACACCTAGACATTCATGCACCTGTAATTGCCTGGAAGGGAGAGGACCAAAACCTAGTAAAAAGCTATAGTGCTCAAGACCGTGTGACAATGGCATAGGATAGTCATGTAGATCAGTGGAATATTAATTAAGAGTCCAGAAATAAACCCCTCCTTTTATGGTCAATTGATTTTTGACAAAGAGCAAGATAACTCAATGGGAAAATAATAATCTTTTCAACAAACGATGCTGGGATAACAGAATGGCCACATGATTATAATAAAAAATTAACTCAAGAGCTGAGGATACAATTCAGTGGTAGATCACTTAATTAGTATGCAAAAGGCCTTGGGTTTGATCCCCAGCATCATGAGAAAAAAAAAATAATTAATTCAAAATGGATCATACACCTAAACATAAGGCTAAAAGTATAGCACTCTTAGAAGAAATACAGGACTCAATCTTTGTGATCTTCAGCTTACTAGTGGTTTTTCTAGATATGCCACCAAAAGCACCAAAAATTTTTTAAAAAGAAATTAAACTAAGTCAAAATTAAAAACCTTTTAGCTTTGTAATGTTGTGAACAACCAATAAAAAAAATAAAATTAAAAAAAAGAAAAAAATGAATATACATGATAGTTGAATCAAAACTTTCCATCATATCTTTTATGATTATTTATTATTATAAGCAAAACAAATAGAAAAAAAAAAACCTTTTGGGCTGGGGTTGTGGCTCAGCAGTAGAATGCTTACCTAGCCCATGTGAGGTGCTGGGTTCAATCCTCAGCACCACACAAAATAAATAAGTAAAATAAAGGTATTGTGTCCGCCTACAACTAAAAAAATAAATATTAAGAAAAAACATTTGTGCTACAAAAAAAAATGAAAAGACAACCCCAAATGTGGTTTAAAAATTGTGAATTATATATCTTGTAAGGGACTTATATCCAGAGTATATAAAGAACTTTTACAACTCAATAGTAAAAAGATAGATTACTGAGTATTTTTGGAGAAGATCCCAAAGCACAGAAAACAAAAGTAAACAGACAAAACAAAGAAGTTTCTGCACAGCAAAGGAAAAAATCACCAAAGTGAAAAGACAACCTGAAAAATGGGACAAAATATTTGCAAAGTACACACATCTGATGACAGGTTAATATCCAGAATATAAAAGGAACTCTAAAAACTCAACAGCAAAAATAACAATAATAATAAATGAGCAATAGATCCAAATAATCCAAATAGACAGTTTTCAAAAAGACATACAAATGGTCAACAGATATGTGGAAAAAATGTTCAATATCAATAATTGTCAGGGAAACACTTTTTGTGAGTATGGTTACTACTAGAAAGATGAAAAATAATAAGTGTTGGTCAGGACGTGGAGAGAAAGGAAGATTTTCATGCTGTTGCTGGAGGTTTCTCGAAAATTAAAAATAGAATGACCATATGATCCAGCATTCCCACTCTTGAATATTATATCCAAAAGAAATAAAATTGGCATGTTGAAGACACATCTGCACACCATGCTGATTGCAGCACTATTCACAATAAGCAAGAACTGGAAACAACCTATGAGTTTATAAGCTGATAAATGAATAGAGAAAATGTGATACAACTGAATACTATTCAGTCATAAAAAAGAATAAAATCCTGTTGTTTGCAACAACATGGTTGGAACTGGAGATAAGTGAGATCAATCAGGCACAGAAAGACAAGTGCCACATGATCTTACTTACATATGAGGGATCCAAGCCACTTCATACCCACTAGGATGGCTATAACCAAACAGGATGTGGAGAAATTGGAGCCCTCAGACACTGCTGGTGGGAGTACAAAATGGCGGTCATTAGAAAACAATTTGGTGGCTCCTCAAAAAGTGAAACACTTACTGTATGATCCAGCAATCTACTCCTAGGTATATGCCCAAGAGAATTGAAAACATCCACCCAAAAATTTGTATGTGAATCCCATAGGCAGCATCATTCACGAGAGCCAAAATGTGAGCTGGGTGGTGAATGGATAAATAAAACAGGAGAGAGTCACACAATATAATATTATACACTCATAAAAGGGGATGAAGTACTGGTATACACGCTACCATGAACCAATACATTAAGCTAGCTGGAATTGTAGCTCCGTGGTAGAGCACTTGGCTAACATATACAAGGTCCTGGGTTCCAGGCAGAGGGAAAGCATGGGTGAATTGAAGATCTAAAAAGAGGGGGGCCCGGAGAAGGTCAGAAGGCCTGGAAATACAGTGTAAGGGGTGCAGAGGCTGGCAATGGGTCAGAGGGCAGATTGCAGGGATGAAATCAGGAAAGGTCTTGTGGGCCATGGTAACAAAGCTCTCCTCTGAGCTCACTAGGCAGTCACGCCGTCCCTCCCACAGACGTGCACCTCCATCCCACTCCTGTCCTCCTGTACTTTGCCACATCCTGGCTTCCCTCCATCTATGAGGCTACCTTGATCTGATCTCCTGGGATCCCTCCACATACCACTGTCTCTCACCTGTACACATGGTTTGTCTTCTGCCTGGAGCCCCCCAAAATCCTTCATCCACCAGGCCACTCTTACCTGTCCTTCAAGCTGTGACTCAGATGTCACAGCCTCTCAAAATAATCCCTCCAATCTCCCACCTTTGTCCCACCCCAGGATAAGCTCAGCTTCTCCCTCTGCTGGGCTCTCAGAGCCTGTGGAGACCCCTCTATTCTCAAGTTTCTCTTGCTGGGCTGTGAACTATGAGTCACATAAGGGCAAGGGAGAGCCACTTGCTCAAAGACCCAGTACTGTCCACATGCCTAGTAAGTGGTCTGTACCTGTTGAACACGTGACTACATAGAAAGGTAAGGAATGACTGCAGCTGCCCCACACGGTATGGGAAAGTGATTCCCCACAGGGTAGGCTCTGGCCTGTGTCCTGATCCATCAGTCCTTCCTGGCAATGTCATATAGCCACATCAAATTCAATTGTCCAGTAAATACTTAAATTTTCTCTAAGCTTAAGTCCAGCTCTGAGGACCCAGACCTTTAAACCATGGGAAATTTAATCAGCCATGAGGACTCTTCTCTGCCCCAGAGCTGCTCCAGGATGTTAGGATCTTGTGGAGCATCAAGCCTAAGAAAGGGCTCCAGTCACCATCCGTCATCTGCCCCCTGGTTCCTGAGGAGAGAGACACCTGCAGGTCCCATCACCACAGCCCCTCCTGTCAGAGAGCTCTGCTCTCTACATGCCACTCAGCCAGCACTCTAAAGTCACGTTATCACCCCTGGATATGGGTCCCTGCAACTCCCTTGGAGGAATCCACCATGCTGTCCCATTCCAGGTTCGTGCATTTTCCATCTTCTCTCCCTGGAGAAGGAATTTCCAAGCATCTTTTATTCAAGGAGCTTGGCCTTACAGAAGAAGAGACCATCTCTCCAATCAATTCCTGCTTTGCCCCCTGCAAGAACCCCAGAGGCACAGGAATCCAAAGAGCAGGCTTGGGCTTGGAGCACAGGGATTGGGGAATAGAAAAAATAAAAATACATTCATATTGTCAAAAATAGATCCCGCCACAAGCATTCACCAAAAAGCTTTAATAGATTGTGAAAGGTGGTGCCTTGGGTAGAAGTTACACAATACCAGGTCCCGCTCAAGCAGAGCTTCCATTATCTCCACATGCAGACAACATCCTTCCAGAAAAGCCTGGACATAGTAGGCCATTCATAAATAATTACAGAATGGATGAAAGAATGGAAAGATCTGGCTGTCTCAGTTCCAAGTAACAAACTTTTCTGATTGAATCATAACCATAAAAAATCCAAAACTTAAACTGGATTCCACTTAATCCTGTAATCCTAGCTACTCAGGAGGCTGAGAATTGTGCCACCTTGGGCAATGCAGCCAGACCCTGTCTCAAAATAAAATAAGAAGGGTCCGGGATGCAGCTGTGAGGTAGAGTACTTGCAGAGGATGAGGAAGCCTCTGGATTCAATCCTCAGCACTGCAGGAAGACAAAATCCCAAAATTAGAGACTCAGTGCTTGACATCAGCCTTTGCACCCTCTTTGGGTTCTCTGTTGTTCTAGACTCGGGGCAGGATCTGCAGCCCAAGAACCAGTGCTACGAGACTGTCCTGACTGCTCCTGTCTGGCTTCTACTTAGGACTAAACATCCTCCTCTGCCATCTTGGGAACCACCACAGTTGCTGCGAACACTGGACTAGTGAATGCAAGGCACCTTCCTCCCTTCCATGCAAAATTTTATTTAATATGCACAAAAGCCCTATTGCTTTCTTCTTTTTACACAAAGAAAACTGTGCATAGTGAGTTATTATTCCAACCTACTTCTATCTGACTCCATAGCATGTATTCACAACCATCCTAGTACATACCACTGCCAGTTGTTTAGAAAAGAAGAAGAACAAGAACAAGAATGAGAAAAAGAGGAGGAGGAGGAGGAGGAGGAGGAAGTAATAGTAGTCGTCTGGAAATAAATCCCTTATGGAAGAAGCCCAAGCGCTGTCCACTCAGCACAGGCTCACAACCAGAATCAATAGGTTTCCCGAGTCTTTACAGCCCTTGTTTGTATGTCATGTTGCCACCAACACCCCTTCTCTTCTAAGAGCCCAGGCCTGGGGCTCCGGGCTCTGAGTGCAAGGTCAGATGCCCAGGCAGTCTCCCCTGCGTCTTCTCTCGGTCAAACACCTCAGTGCTTTTCCATCACCAGCACAACCAGGTCCTCTGCCTCTTCTGACCTGCTGAGCAGCAAGGTCTGTGCTGGGGTCTGTGCTGGAGGCCCAGGTTTTCTTTTTCTCTGACCTTGGTGAACCTCTCAGTCCCCCCCTGTGTGGCTTCCTTATCTGTAAAAGCTGTCTGTAGCTCTCATCCAGCTCCTATGATTGACCTCCTGATCTGCCTCTGCAGCCTTATCTCCCACCATGGTCCCAGACTCTACCCAAACTGTTTGCCTGACCCCAGACCCCTCTCATACTTTTTCTCCCTTGGGCCTTATGCCCCTTCCTATAAGATCTTCTTCCCTACCATCTCTGCCCACCCAAATCCAATTCACCCTCCCAGATCCTGCCCAAATATCACTTCTTCCTAAAAGTGATCCCAAGACCAACCGTCTCATCTTTCCCCTGAACACCCCTGGCACAACACGTGTGGCTCTCCCAAGGAGCCCTGATCCTTCCTTGTTTTTAGGGGTTTTGTGTCTTTTTTTTATCAGAGGCATAGGTTTCAAGTCAAACAGACTAGGTTTAAATCCCAGTTCCACTGACTGTGATAATCTTGGACAATGATTATCAGTTCTGAACTTCACCTAACTCTTGCATAAGTCAGAATAACACAATGTCTCCCACACAGGGTCTTAGTAAATATTAAATAAAATGATGTATGAAAGAGCTCAGTAAATAGTGTGTATTATTCTTGTAATTTCTTATGCAAGCTCCTTGAGGGTAGAAAAAATATCTTTCTCATCTCCTTATAGGAGCATAGCATTGGGTCCATCCTGAACATGGCTAGGCATTTTTAGAATAAAAGAAACAATCAAAAGTAGTTTCAGGGCTAGGGGTGACAGAGCACTTGCCTAGCATGCATGAGGACCTGGGTTTGATCTCCCAGCACTGAAAAAAAAAAGTAATTTCAGGCTGTACATCTAAGTTCCAGCAGTATTACTCACAATAGTCAAATGGTAGAAATAATTCAAGTGTCCATCCACAGATGATTGAATAAACAAAATGTGATTCGCATACAAAAAAATGGAATATCGTTAGTCTTTAAAAGGAAGAAAATCCTGTTACATGCTAGAACACAGATGAAATTTGAGGAAATTATGATAAATGAAATAAGCCAGTCACAAAAAAGACAAGGTGACACATGCCTGTAGTCCCAGCTATTCAGGAGGCTGAGGCAGGAGGATGGCTTGAGCCCAGAATTTGAAGACCAGACTGGGCAACTTGGAGAGACCCCATCTTTGAAAATAATAATCATCATCATAATAATGGTATGATTCCACTTAGATGAGGTACTTAGAATGGTCAACTTCACAGACAAAACGATGATCATTTCCTGGGTCTGTGGGGAAAGGCAATTGGTTGTTGTTTAACAGGTACAGAGTTTCAGTTTTATCAGATGAAAAGAATTTTGGAAATGGATGTTGGTGATGGTTACAAACCAGTATAAATGTATTTAATGCTACTGGTCAGTACATTTAAAAATGATTAAAATACTACCCTTTATGTTATAGATTAACATGCTACATACATTATATATTGAAACAATTAAAAATAAAAAGAGTCACTTCAAGGCTCTTGGTTGGAACAGAAGCAGCTGAAAAAAAGTCTGCTTAAAGTTTAAAATATTTAGATATAAATATTTTTTAATGTCTGTGAGCCTACCCATATATACACGTACTCCAAACGAGCTCATTTTTCTTTTCCTTACTGCTCTGAAGGGTGACATAGAGATCATCTGCACAGGAAGGATCTGAACGACCCACTGATTACAGGATAATATTCATGCAATGAGGTTAAAAGCACTGGCTGAAAAGTTCTTTCATAAAACCTGCTACATGAGAAGAGAAAATAATTTATGAGAACATGAACAATTAGCACTTTGTAAAAAAAGAAATAATGCACTTAACTTGATCCCTATATTTAACATCAATTAAAGATTATCCTCATGAATGAAACTCGACCTGGAAATTAACAAGGGATTTAAATTGCATTATGCAAGCAAAAGAGAGAAGCCGGAGCACTGGTTCAGGGCTTCGGATATTCGGCTACGATGGCATCTGTACAATACAGCTTGGCCATTTCTTCACATTTCTCTGATTTGCAAGAAGTTGCTATAAACATATAGGAACATTTGCTTCTGCACAAAAACCCCATGATAAAGATCCCTAGGCAGCCACAGACACAAGGTTGGCACCCTTCTTTTTTTTTTAATATTTTGTTGTTGTTGATAGACATTTATTTATTTATTTATTTATTTATTTATTTATTTATTTATTTATATGTGGTGCTGAGAGTCGAACCCAGTGCTTCACACATGCTAGGCAAGTGCTCTACCTCTGAGCCACAACCTCAAACCTGCACTCTTCATTTTTTTTAATATTTTAAAGTTGTTGATGGACCTTTATTTTATTTATTTGTATGTGGTGCTGAGAATTAAACCCAGTGCCTCACGCATGCCAGGCATGCGCACTACCACTGAGCCACAACCCCAGCCCCCTGCACCTTTCATTTTTAAAAATAACTTCTGGGTCAGTTTTTACAATAATAATAATAATAATAATAATAATAATAATAATAATAATAACCAAGAGAGTCTCTTTAAAAAGATGTCTGTGCTGCTCCAAGATTTGAATCTGGATCATTTCTATAAGACTATACAAGTGAATCTAGAGGGCAGGGCTAGATCAGAAATCATATTCAGTATCAACTGGTTTCAAATCACCAAACATTATACTCCCTAAAATGGGTGTAGACTCTAGCTCTTTTTGTGTGGTTTTTGAAATATTTAATTTACTATGTATTGAGGCAGCCTCTGTGCTCAGCAACCCATAACCCACCAGGCCTGAATTATTTTCTCCAGATTTGGGGTCTGGGACCTAGGTTCCTCTGCTTCCATGGTTCACAAACCTTACCAGGGAGGGCACATAGGATAGTGGAAGCACAGAAACTCTCAAAGAGGACAAGCCAAAGACCCTCTGGGTGCTCCAGAGCCTGCATCTAGAACTAGAGGCTGAGCTCTCATTTGTCTGCTGGTACAAAACATCCTTCCACTTCCCAGGGGACATGTCAGGACCAAAGCTCTGATGCTGATTGCTCTGAATTGCCCCACTGGGAAGAAGCAGAGTGCTTCTTGCCATCTTTCAGACCTCCTGGAAGAAAGGGTCTTGTTCACAGCCTGGAAAGTGCCCCCTGAGAAATTGACTTTTTTTTTTTCCTGTTGCTGTCACTCATGCTACATTTAAGTTTTCTGGTTATTGTGCCTAGTGTTGGATCTAGGGACAATTTACCCTTTAGCTGGGTGTGTGTGTGTGTGTGTGTGTGTGTGTGTGTGTGGAGAGAGAGAGAGAGAGAGAGAGAGAGAGAGAAGGAGAGAGAGAAAAAAAGTGTGTGTGTGTGTGTGCATGAGTGAGAAACAGAGAGACAGCTTTTGCAAATCCTGGCTCTGAGTGTGCATGTGCTGAGCACTGGTTTCCCATTGTTATCTTGGGAAAAGAGAAAGCAGATGTTAACCATTACCCCTTGAGAATTCACCTTGCTATGCTGTAAAATTCTGCATTATTAACATTCCAAAATCCTTCCACTCTTGTGTGCATCTTAGATGGGAGTGAATATTTGAGAATTCAAAAATGTGGAAGGATGGAGGTGGCAGAAGTTTATTAAATTGGCCCAGGGCAGTTTTGAAATTTGAAAGTTTCTCATACTCCATGGCTCTGGGCCAACTCTCGGCCGCCTCAGCTGAGCAGCCAGTGCAGAGCCTTCTCATCTGGAAGTCTTCTTTCCATCCTCGTTGAAGGTGAAAGAAAGGCAAGTATTTGGGGGTACCAAGGGAGGGCAGATTTGTCCAGCTCCATCTGGACTCTGGGGCACCCCAGGAACAGGGCACAGTAATATGGGGAAAATGCTCAAGGTTGCTTCGTAGTAAGTTGCATCAGATTTTAGCTAAATTAATGGATAATTTTTTGAAGAAAAGCCATTCTAAGACAACTTCCTTTTATATAAGTCAGCAATGAAACAGCAGTTGCTTCTTCCTCTGATCTGGCTGACCCATTGGAAAGTGAGAGATTTGGTGGGGGGGGGTGTTTGTTTTTTTCCTCTGTTTTGGGGAAAAAAAAAAGGAGAGAAGCAACAAGACCAAATATCTACTCACTGCAAAATTATGCCATAGTTGTAAAGGGTGTTTTCCAAACATACAAATGTGCCTTGAAACGAGACAACTGCAATAGAGCAGAGTGCTTAAGTCCAGGGCTTTGAAGACAGAAGTTACTTGAGCTGGGTTCTGTTTCCCAGCCATGTCACTTTAAGCAAATTAATTAACCTGACTGACCCTCAGTTTCCTCCCTTACAAAATGGGAATAACAACAGGACTGCTCTGAAGATTAAATGAGATAATAGATATAAAAGGCACAATATCTGGCACATAGTAGGTGCCCAATAAATGCAGTCTGCTATACATTATTATTTTCATCATCATCATTATTGTTAGGTCATTTTAAGTAGATTGGCCCCAGAATTAGTAGCATCCCCACGTCCTATCCTAAAAGCACAGCTGGGACTTTGTTTCATCATTAGCTAGATCCAGCTAGACCCCTGACAATAGGCTAAGTGTAGAATAGTGCCCCCTTCCAATGAATGGCACTTGTCCCCAGATTCCCTTCTCAGTTCTCAACCTCATCCCTAGATTTTAATTTCAGAATTCCCAGCTACAAAAGACTTACTAAGAACATTCTGGAGTACAGAAAAAAAGACAAAATAGAATCTAATTCCTGTAATTAACTAATTAACTGGAGCCCTCAATTAATGGAATTTTAAACTGTGTTGCCTTTAAAAGAAAGGAGGGCCCACTACTCATCTCTGTCTCTTCCCAGGGGTAAATGGACCCCTAACCTAACTGCCAGCCTAAGGAAACTCAGGTGAGCCCTGGTACATCCTGAGCCTCAGGCATCCCAGGAAGGAAGATGAGTTGTGTTTGTTGCAAAAGGGTCCAACCGAGCCCAGAGGAAGCGATACGTTTTTGTGCAAGATTGCCACAGATCAGGGAGAAACCGAAAAGGATGGTCTCAGCCCAAAATAACAGGGCAATTTAGCTGACCCAGAGCCCGCGTTCCCAGGCGTGTCGTGCAATGGGAGAGTGCAGAAGCCGCTGCGCCGCGCCGGGTGTGGGAGGCTGAGCGCCGCTCCCTGCAGAGGGAGCTGTGCAGGCGCTCCCCCGCCTCAGCAGACAGCCATCCATCACTCCGGAGCGGCAGCGGTGGGGACGTGAACTCGGTCACCTCCTCCCCCAGTCCCCTCCCCGGCAGGCTCCGAGGAGCCCAGGCGGTGGCGGCAGCGCGAGGAAGGGAACGCGTTGCACACTGGTTGGCTACCCCTCTGCAGGATGACGCCGCGAGAAGTTTTTCCCTTTCTTCCAACAGCCTCTCCCGCTGCCAGTAAGGACCGCTGCTCTAGGCCGTCGCGCACTGTCAAGGGGGGACTTCCCTGAGCCGCTAGGAAAGCTCCTCCGCCAAGAGCCAGCGCCCCAGGAGAAACCCACTTCCCCCTCTCTTGGCTGGAGGACAACCGACCCGTGCAACGGCCCTGGGGAGTATTACTAAGTAATTTGATGGCAGACCTGATGGCTGCCCGGTTCAAATGCCTCTGAAATCGAATTCTGCCACCCTATGCATCCTCTGTGCTCAAGTCCCAGTTAAAGCCTGCGATCCCACATCCGGGTTTCTTACAGCCTAAGCCAAAGTTGATAGGTTCCATTGAGAGGGTGGCTCTGTCATGGAAATTGTGATCTCAACAGAGTGGCATTTGGTAAAAAGCAATTCTGCACACCTCCTTGCGCTGTATGTCAGGCTACTTCCCCTGGGGGTGACACAGGATCAGGAGATATTCACAACACCTTTCCCTGCTGCCCTCATAGGACCTGCCCTATAAGACCCAAAACGGTGTAGGCATGGCCTAGAGAAGCCCCCAAGGGAAAATCATGCCCCTTAGATGCCCAACCCCACTCCAAGGGCCTAATAATGGTCCATGGACTCTGAACAAACTTTCAAGTGCTTTTCAAAATTAAAATTAAAGTAGGAAAGTCTTTTGAGCAGGTCTTGCAGCAGCAAGAGCACTGGAGCAGGAGACCGGGATGCCACTAGTGACCTTGGCAAAGGCCTGCACTACCTAGGGCTGAGCATCCTCACCTTGGAGGGCCAGGACAAAGCCCTTCTGCCACTCTGCCTAGGGTACAGTTAAAGAAGGCCAGTAGGCCAAGCCAAATGCAGGGTAAGACCTTTTCCTTGTAGAAAGGAGAGCACCACTTCCTGGGGAGAAACTAAACGGAGAACAGAGATGAGAGGGACTTTCTAGACCCCATCTGCCCAGGAGGTAGATCCCAGTACAGGAAGAAAGGCCCTTGAAGGAACAGACTCTAAGACTCTGTGCACAAAAGAAAGAGGCAGTAAGGTGAATGGATGAAGTCACTGACCCCAGCCTCCTGGGTCCCACTTCCTCTCTGTTGTAGGAAAGACAGGTTTCACTCCACCACAGCCTTCTCTACACATTCTGAAGGCTCTTGCACAGTGGCTGGGCCAGGTCCCAAAGCATGGTCATCTCAGCTACCAGCCAGTAGCTGCACACCCAAAGGTGCGACCACAGAACTAGGCAGGAGTGACTCCATCACTCCTGCCATCGTGGGTCCTGGATGGGAGGAAGTCTTGATCTTGGGTTAGTTCTAAATAGATTAGGCCAAAATATTGCCAGGAGGCCTCCGGCCTCGGATACCCCATTCGCAGCCTCGTCCACGTCGCGTCCCGCACTGCCCAGGCAGGGCTGAAGGTGCCAGTCACTGAGCAGAGATCTCCAAGGCCAGATCCGCTGCATTTTCGGACCCCATGTAGGAAAACCAGAAAGAGGGCCGGCTCAATGCCTGCGGGGGACGGGGAGCTGTTTTCGGCAACGCTCTTCTTCCTTTGGTCATTTGGACCCTGTAAGACCGAGCTGGGTACCAACGGGAGCGCCACCCATTGAGCAGCCCACGGGGTCTCCAGTCAGACCCTCCTGAGCGCGGCCACCGCACCCGCAGCGTCCCTGCAGAGCCCCCTCCTGCCCGCGGGCCGCCCTGCGCCGCAGAGACCAAGGCTGCCATCTAGCGGGCACCGCGGGCGGGCGCCGTCGGGGACCAGAGCCCGAGCCCGAGGAGAGGACTCCAGGGTTTTCTGCAGCTCCGCCGCGATTGGAAGCGGGAACTAGGGCTCAAACTTAAGCACTGCTGTGTGACCTTGGCAAGTCCCCAACCTTCTTTAAATCAAACGTCTTCTCCCTGTAAAACTGAGAAGCTAACGACTCCTCCACACAGGGTCGTCGGGAAACGAGAGACCCAGGGGATGTCGCACCCTCCTTCTCGAGACCACCTGCTGTATCCGCTCCACACCTTACTCTTGTCCAGCGGAGTAATGAGCTACCCCGGTACCCCAAAGGCAGGAGGTGGAAGGAGGCGCTGGGGAAAGCCCGCAAAGCAGGAATCCACGCTGAACAGCAGGATCCTTTTCTAGGAATTGTAAACCCAGAATTGTAAATAAAATGCTAATGATTTATTCGTGCTCAAACTCCGGGGGCTGCGTCGCAGCTTTTGAAGACAATTCCAAGCATGACTTTCCAGGAAGGCAGGCCTCCCTACAGCGCCTTCCAAGGCTCTGCAGGGGTCCTCCCAACTTGCCAGGGATGTGGCGGGACCGAAGTGGCTCCTGGTGGAGGCCAGGGAACCTGCCCTCTGGATGGGGTCAGAGGAGGACCGGACTTTTTTCACCTATGTGAAACTGCATCAAACCCTTTAGCCCTCACCCCTCCTTCATTCACTCACGAAGTCCTTAGTGGAATATTGGTATTCAAAACAGTCTTAGGGTTCACCTACCTTGGAAAAGGTTGACTTAACAATCCCACTACTAAAGACAGGGAGTGACTGGAGGAGAAAAGTCTTTAACTTGGACTTTAACTTGGAAGATGAGCTCTATGACAATTCTGAGAATCTCTAGGGGGCTCCTTGGAGATGGAGTCCAAATTTCTTCATAAGTCTTGGCTTCCTTCCATATGTTAAGGTATTTCTTTAAAGGGTGAGCCTTGATAGAAGAAAAAGTTGGCTACGACCTACATACTGTGGGGTCGGGCTCCAAATTCCTCAATAGGACACCCATAGCACAAGAATTAATAGCTAGAATCAACAAATGGGACTTGCTCAAACTAAAAAGTTTTTTCTCAGCAAAAGAAACAATAAGAGAGGTAAATAGGGAGCCTACATCCTGGGAACAAATCTTTACTCCTCACACTTCAGATAGAGCCCTAATATCCAGAGTATATAAAGAACTCAAAAAAATTAGACAATAAGACAACAAATAACCCAATCAACAAATGGGCCAAGGACCTAAACAGACACTTCTCAGAGGAGGACATACAATCAATCAACAAGTACATGAAAAAATGCTCACCATCGCTAGCAGTCAGAGAAATGCAAATCAAAACCACCCTAAGATATCATCTCACTCCAGTAAGATTGGCAGCCATTATGAAGTCAAACAACAACAAGTGCTGGCGAGGATGTGGGGAAAAGGGTACACTTGTACATTGTTGGTGGGACTGCAAATTGGTGCAACCAATTTGGAAAGCAGTATGGAGATTTCTTGGAAAGCTGGGAATGGAACCACCATTTGATCCAGCTATTCCCCTTCTGGGTCTATTCCCTAAAGACCTAAAAACAGCATGCTACAGGGACACTGCCACATCGATGTTCATAGCAGCACAATTCACAATAGCAAGACTGTGGAAGCAACCTAGATGCCCTTCAATAGACGAATGGATTAAAAAATGTGGCATTTATACACAATGGAGCATTACTCTGCATTAAAAAATGACAAAATTATAGAATTTGGAGGGAAATGGATGGCATTAGAGCAGATTATGCTAAGTGAAGCTAGCCAATCCCTAAAAAACAAATGCCAAATGTCTTCTTTGATATAAGGAGAATAACTAAGAACAGAGTAGGGAAGAAGAGCATGAGAAGATGACTAACATTAAACAGGGATGAGAGGTGGGAGGGACAGGGAGAGAGAAGGGAAATTGCTTGGAAATGGAAGGAGACCCTTAGGGTTATACAAAGTTACATACAAGAGGAAGTGAGGGGAAAGGGAAAAATAATACAAGGGGGAGAAATGAATTACAGTAGAGGGGGTAGAGAGAGAAGAGGGGAGGGGAGGGGAGGGGAGGGGGGATAGTAGAGGATAGGAAAGGCAGCAGAATACAACAGACATGAGTATGTCAATATGTAAATCAGTGGAAGTGTAACTGATGTGACTCTGCAATCTGTATACGGGGTAAAAATGGGAGTTCATAACCCACTTGAATCAAAGTGTGAAATATGATATATCAAGAACTATGTAATGTTTTGAACAACCAATAAAAAAAAGGGTGAGCCTTAAAATAAATTAATTAAACTTAAAACTATTCAAGCCGTGTGCATTTGCATCTTCAGCTACCAGGGTAGCCTGATGCCTGAACCTGCTGGGTCAGGTTCACCAAGAAAACAGGGCCCAGCTGACTGCAGTCCAGAGCAGCAGAGATGGCCTCACTTAGCTTCCTCTCCCCACACAGCCAAAGGTGCTCAAGAGACCCTAGTTCCTGGTTCAGAGCTCCCTGGAAAGGTTTCAGTAGACCCAGTCTTCCTCCTCCAGGCCAGGACACACAGAACTGCTCCACCCAGCTGTCCAGCAAACACCTCCTGGCAGAAGCACGTTGCAGTCTTTGTTGGTTTTTATTAAGAGCTTCTCTTGCCCGCACTTCTTTTATGCAATTTCTTGAGGAATGTTGAATCTCTGATTAATAATGACCTTTCTAAGTTCCTTTTGAATATAAAATTCAAATATGATCATGATACCTAACTCCACCAACAAGCTGGTTTTTTGCATTTGGTGACCCTCCATCAGACCACTAGGGAAACGTTCCTCAGCCACTGGTAGATCTGTGTCTGAGCTGTTGAGGAGATACAGGGGTCCTGTAGAAGAAGCCTGTACTAAGTGACCTTTATTCTTTTGTTCCTTGGAAAAACTTATTGATCTTTTCCTATGAACTGACTCATATGGGGGAGCATTGAGGATATCAGGCAGGTAAAACAATCCTGCTCCCAGGGGGCTCATAGCCTAGGTCTGGTCTCCTTTGTAAAGCAAGGAATTCTGGGATTCCTCCTCCCTGCCCACCAGAATGAAGATGCAGACCCCAGGCACAATCCTGTGTCCCAGAATTTTTTAAGGAATTCGTGGGGGGGGGGGGGAGATCCCTGCAGTTAAAAAAAAGAAAAAAAATAGCATTTGGTCAGGGCAGCAGCCAGGATCAGAGTTCAAACATTAACCTCTTTGGGACACCCTTATTCCAAATGCCCACCCCTAAACTGAATTATATCAAGTATCACACTTTATTTCACAGGGCAGGCTTCTAGCATAGTTCTTAAAAATACAGTAAATACATTAGCAATGAAAATTAATCAAATTCAACTACCTGCTACAACATGGATGAATTTCACAATGCTGGATCAAACAAACCAGACACAGAAAAGCATAAGCATACAATATGATTCTATTAATGTAAGTTTAAAAGCAGGCAGGAATAAGCTAATTGGCTGTAAAATTATGAAGGCAATCAGAGAAATGGTCATTACCAGGGCTGGGGGTATAGCTCGGTGGTAAAGCACTTGCCTAGCACGTATGAGACCTGAGTTCAATCCTCAACACCATGAGAAAAAAGAAAAGTGGTCATCACTGAGGTCAAGATAGTGATTTCCTCTAGAAGGGAGAGGGTTGAGATAAGGAATCTTATCTCACACAGTGGGTTTTTGTGGGTCCCGCAACAGCTCAATCTTTTTTTAACTTGGGTGGTAGTTACAAAGATATCTGCTTATAAATTATTTGTCAAATTGTATCTGTGTTTTATGGACTTCTCTATGTATGTTTCAGCTCAGAGTAAAAAAACATGCTAAAGAAAAGGGAAGAAAAATATCCAGCCTATTTTTAAAATGTATTGCAATCTTCTCAAACTGAATTTTTTAGTTTGAGTGTCTACACTCTGCCTGAATTCTCTCTGTGTCGAGCTTTGGGTGATTGCAACAGCTTCTGACATGACTCAGCCTCATAAATACAGAGGAAGCAACAAGACCTAGCTCTGCAGCCTTACTGATACACTGAATGACCTCTGGCCAGTCCCTTTGCTCTCTGAGCCTCAGTTTCCCCTGCTACACAGTGAGAGGGAGAGGGGAGATGATTTCCCAGACTGCTAGTTATGTGAGAGGTACCTTGTGTGTCAGATGAGGTTTTCCCTAGACCTCAGCAAATCCTGCAGTGATGTTACACTCCCACAGCAAGCGAGCATCCCCAAACACAGGCCATCAAACACTCAAGGTGGCCTCTGAAACTGCCACAAAGACTGCTCCTGGGGGGTGTGGGCACCCTTCTTCTCACCTCCTTTCAGAATCTGCAGACAGAGATTCACCTCATCAGTTCTCAGATTCCCCTCCTCTGCAGAGGCCAGAGCTGTCTTTGGGCCCCATGTCCCTTGGGGCTGTGAACACCGCTAAAATCCCATTGATTAATCGGGTCCCACCCTCGGATCAATGGCTGGCATTAGTCGAGCTTAGCGCAGTTTTATTAGTCTGGCTGCCCTCTTGCAGATGTTATAGATGAAGAAATAAAATGAGGAGGAGAGGGAAAAAGGACAAAATCATTAGTCTGAAAGAGGCAAAAGAGCATCTTCTCTGTTTTGTATTCAGATTCAGAGCTGCGCTGTCCAAGCCAGGAGCACACACAACAATCCATTTGTAAGCTGTTTCCAGAAGTTCGGACCAGCCTCCTGATTTCCCATTTTGCCTGAAATCTAAGATCCCAGGAGCATTTGGTCTGTTGCAACCGCCAGCTCCGTCTCTGAAGCCATTTTACAAAGCTTCGAAAACACCTGAGGTCCCGTTCATTCGTTCGTTCATTTCTCACAAGGGCAGAGGATTTTGCCTGATATGGGGGAACAGGCCTAACTATCTGCCAGATAATCTATTTTGAAAGTGTCATATTTGCTCAGAAGGGACCAGTCCTTCCAGGACTTGCAGAGAAGCCTGCTACATGGTCCCACCTTGCCAAAGCTCTGCTTCAGCAGAGGAAACCCACAGGCTCTGTTGGCTGAACCTCTCCAGAGAGGCCCTTTGAATTAAGACCATAAATGCTTTTAAAAAGACTTCAGTGCATGGTCTTCTGATGATGACCTCTTCCTTAATTTTGTGATGGCTTCATCTGCCTTTTTCCATCATTTAGGTAGCTATAAAAAGCTAAACACCTCCCACAACCCCATTAGGATGAAAGCGGAGGATTTTATTATTCTTTTTTAATAGGAAGAAGCTCAAACTCCCCCAGGAAGTGTAAAAGGTAGGGTTTTGATGTATCAGGTGATGGAGAAAGGTTTCAACCAAGTAGATCCTCCAAGAGTGAGGATGTCCTGTTGGGGACAAGCAGGAAAGGCTAGGGTAACCAATCTCTGCACAAAAGGAAAGTCAGCAGTCCCAGGTGGTCCCCTCCAAGGTGCCTCAGTCCCATGGGTATAGGCTGGTTTCAGGACCTGCCAGGAAATCCAGGGAGAACCCCAACCTCTAGAACATCATCTCCTGAAGAAATTTGTCTCTTAAACATTTGCAACACACACACACACACACACACACACACACACACACACACACAAAGGTAACTAAATGAAATGGTTCCCTCCAAGACCGTGCTATTCATAACAGTAATAAACCCCTGCCACAGACTGTGTCATTATCCAAACACCATTAACATCAATATTCGTATGAATACCATCTGGTAAAAGAGCCTGCAGACCGAAACCTCCCCGACTCTGGAATTTTCCAGCCCGTGGCCACCTCCTCCCTCCTGATGCATCGGGGATAAGGAGGCCTGGCCTGCCTGAGAATCCCCTGCCAAACCAGCAGGTGCACCCTGACAGAACACTAAGGTTTAGAGGGAAAAGAAGGCCGGGGAGGGTGAAAGACATCTAAGTCTAATTTATTCACTGTCATTGACTTCTCTTCAAGTCTTAATTATGAAGATGCAACCAACTGCTTCTTCACATTGTCATAATAGGAAACTGATTGAGTATTTATATAAACCTCAGAGGAATCATTGTTTTGAAGAGAAACGGAACCTACCCTCCTGCCAGTCCCCAGGGTTGTCTTACAGACAGTGTCACATACAAAACCCTATACTTAAGTCGGAAGAGCTTTTTGTGGAGAGTAATTATGTGACCCCAGAACACGAGTTCTTCCTGGGGAGAGAGGCTGTGTGCTTAGGGCACAGCTCAGCTCCTCCTCTGGACTGGATCCTGCTTCCCTAGCCACTGCATTGGTGTCATGCCTGTGATCCCCTGAGAACCAGAGGTCACTGGCACAGCCCTGAGGCCAGGCATCCCTGAGCCTCTGCAGGAAGAACGCAGGAAACTTGTGGGTCTGGAGCTTGACTTGACAGTGCCGCTGGGCAGGCAGGAAGCAGTACAGCAGTAAACCTCAGGGAGATCCTCCCAAACCATGCTGAGCCCCATTTCTCCTTGCGTTGATTTTACTTATTAGGGTGATAAATATCTATAAATGAATAAGTGCATACCTGCCACGTGGGGTTATGGTGAGATCTGAATGAATTAGTACTAATGATAATGATAATAATAAAAAAATAATAATAGCTACTTCATTCCAGACATGAGACTGAGTGATTCACATTTTCTCATTCAGTCTTCATCATAACCACATGAGGTTAAAAAAAAAAAGCATTAATCCTCATTTTAGACAGGATGAAGCAGAGGTTCAGAAAAATTAGGTAATCGACTCAAGATAAGGACACCAGTAAGTGGGAGAGCCGGAATTTGAGTCCAAATCTACCTAATTCTAGTGCCTGAGCTCTTCGTCCTAGTTGTGTCCCACCACCGAATGCATTTTGTAAGCTCTGATGTCCTGAGCACAGGATCTTGAGTCCTGGCTCTACCACTTCCTTCGGTGTGATTTTGGGTTAGTTGCTTTGCCTCTCTGGGTCATCTGCATGCCTAACAGTGGTGGTGCTCTTATGAGATGAAAGCTGAGGCTAACAGCTCTTCCTAATGGATAAAGAATGTACAAATGAAACTAGCAATCACAAGTTTCACTCCTAGGAGCATGGCACATCTGTAAACAGCTGGGAAGCAGCAGCAGCAATGCAAAGAGAAGTGACTTTGGGGAAATGCCAGGAAAGAAGACTCTGTGAGCCAAAGTTCTCGGGCAGCCATAAAGCAGAGGGTCCATTTCCAGCCTTATGGGCTCCTCAGGGAGCAACCGAGGACCAGAGAGATGCTGCTTGGACTATGGGCTCAGGAGAGGACTTTAACCCCCCCACAAGCCTGTTTGGGAACAACCACATCCCCAGACCCGAGGACCTGGACAAGGTCATGGGATCACAATTACTCTTAGCCACAGCTGCAGCAACCTTTCTCACTGAGAACTGCTCCGACTTGCACAGTCCCAGTGGCCGTGAAGATATTATATAGCAGGAAGCAGTTTATTCCTGCTTTAAATGTTTTCTGGAAAGACAGGATTCAATAAATTTTAAAAAATCAAAAGTGCATTTCCCAATGCTGAAATCACCATGCTTAGCCTGCCAGGGATGTCTCAGGGAGGAATTACTACAGTGAGAAGGAGGTCTCCATACTGGAGGACTTCAGTTCTGTGCCCTCTGTAATCACCTAGCATACCTTCTTACAGGAGACAGGAACAGACCTGGAGAGAGGACACAGTATCTCCTGGGGGAAGCTAAGTGCTTGACTCCAATGCAGAACTGTTCCCACTCTGTGTCACCTGTGATAAAGTCAAACCATCCAACCCCCTCTAGCAACCCACTAGCCCTTGGGGTTGGCATGGTGGATACAGGCTAAGGGGCTACAATGGGTAGGTTTGGAGGCCAGGGCAGAACTGGGGCTCCCTTGTCTGAGAAAGCAGAAGACATCACTGCCAGAAGGGAGCAAATCCAAGCACAGCTTACAGTCCTGAGCAAGGAAAAGAGTCCAGCAAGGTGAGGTTCAGCCAAGGAGGTCTGAGTGCACCAAATGCCAGTGGCTTTCAGAGCTCACTTTTCCGGCCAGTGAGAATGTGACTCATAGCTGGGGGTGGGGGGGGGGCTGGGGGTGTACCTGGAGTGAGGGCAGCAGCTCCTGCCACCGAGCGCACAGATGCCAGCAGCCTGCCCTTCACCACCTGCAGTGCCCTCTGAAAACCCTGAGCACCGTCTGCTCTGACTCCAGCCTGCTAACAGGCAGAGGGAACTTTTTCCTTTTCTGCTTTTCCCTAACACATTCAAGCAGAAGTGTCATTAATACTTCACAAGAAATGGAAAATCAAAAGGGGAAGACTTTTTTTTAAAGCTGTATTTTTTAAACATTTGGGTAGGAAAAGTCAGATGTCAAAAAAAAAAATCCCCATTTACATCTTTTAAAATATGAGCAATTAATATTTTCCACAGAGGTTCAAGCTCCCTCTCTCCACTGTTTGCAGGGTATTGTTAAGCCTCGCTTTGTAATTTGTTGCATGCTTAAATATTCAGTCTGTATTTCATTTGGGCTACACATTTAATTCAGCCAACATGTTCATTTTAAGATCAATACTGTCATAACTATGTTGAAAAATTAAATTATTGTAACTTTATTTACATTTCTTAAAAGTACTGTGAAAATTATTCTTAACCAGGACCTAATCAATGTTAGAGTCTAAAAATATGCCACTCTGCATGAAGCTATAAAAAGATTAATGTACATTTTTTTACAAGAAATTAGTAGCTTAATGAAGTGGATAAAAACGCTGTCACAATTTTTATTGGATCTAAATTGCATAGTAGTGGAGGTACAGTAAGTGCCTTCTACATAATGACATAATGAGTCATGACTAGTGCTGGAAGGCTAATTTGCCCTTAACTGACACAAAACCAGGGAATTAACATCCCAGTCGCTCTACGCCAATAGCAGATGCATTATTTCATTGCACAGCAGGGTTTTTAACTAAACTCTTAACTGTAGAAATATTGATCTATTCTTCTGTGAAATGATGAAATTGGAATTTTTTAAAAGGACGTCTTAAATTACGGCTGCTGCAGTGTCATTTGCTTTCATGCTGCCACGCCTGCCTATAGAGCAGATGGAACCAGAGAAGTTTTGGGAGGTCCCTACCTGGGTTTTAGGGTCTTCAGTCCGAGGGGTCAAGAAGGAGGAGTTTCACAGGAGAGCGAATGCTGGCGTGGAACCAATGGGAGAAAATGACAGCCCATCTACCTGGGTCCAAGTTCTGGAGTGGTTACTCTAGAACATTGTCCCAATCCATGAAATGGTTGACTCTGAAGGTGATGTATTGCTTACAAGCTGTTTTGAATGCAGCATCACCAAAAACAGTGATATTCAACTTAAGTCCCAAATAAGAATTGAGTGTCACGACAGGCAGAACAGGAGGTACTGAAAGGCCTAGTGTTTACTGCCTTATACTACCTTTACAAGAGACTATTATAAGAAACAAGTGTAAAGTGAAAGATGTTGTACTGCCCTGGTTCAATGTTATCGTTCATTCAGCCTTTATTTATTGGGAACCTATGGAGTGCCGGGGATGGATAAATGCACTACTCTTTGGTGGCTAATTATTACTCTGTCAAATAGTGCAATGCAACATATTTCTTTGTTTAACCAAGTGAATCAAAATTTATCTTGCTTTGAAATTCTCACAATAAACCATGTACTAACTTCAGATACACTGAGCTGTCACAACCCAGGAATTAAGAAGAAAACAGAACAATGCACTAACAGATACACATCTGACACCTCGTGTGTGTCTCTGTTTGACATTTTGGGTTAGCACACACACAAAAAGCAACAGCAAAGTCAAAAACCTTTATATTTGAGGAGCTGGGAAACCAAACCTATTTAGTTCATCAGATCTGCACTCTGTCACACAACTGAGGCCTACGCACAGAAAATAACTAGATACCAGTAAGTCACAGTGGGGCAGCCATACTGAACTGGTTTGGGATGTCCATTATCACTAGTTCCTAAGCTCACCCCCAAGAGAGTGTAGAGTGCAACTAGGGCTGAGGACGGCTGATACAAACATGAAATAAAACAGAAACTGTACAGCCTGTGCTCAAAGTACTGGAGACCCTGATGATCTAACAGGAGCTGAAAGGAATCAGCCACAGTCAGGACAGAGGTACATACGAAGGAAGGGCAATTTGACACCATGAAAACTGCAGACAATAACTCCATCTCCTGTTCTGAGTCTAGGATGGTGTTCTTCTACGTGTTAAAAACCAGTAAACATCCCCTCATTAGTTTCTTTTCAACTTTTATGGAATTTTTAAAAATGCATATATGGATATTGTTAATTATAAAAAGAATACATATTCATTTACTCTAGAAAAATTGGAAGACACTGTTAATATGGTAAAAAAAAAAGTAATGACACTTTTCAAATCTATGTTATTTTAAAGAAGTACAAGAATCGATCTATTTAAGAACATCCTAAAATTGGTCGCTGAAGCATGTAAAAGATCCTGTTCTTGTACTCTCATCAACATGGAGTCTCATCCTTTGAAAAGATGCCCGTTTGATAAAGAGAAAAGGAAGCTCATTATTTTAATTTGCGTTTCTCTTATCATTAGTGAGGTGTTAGGATTTTTTATGTTTTTGGCCTCTTCTACTTTGTGCTTATATGCATAACTAATGTCTTTTCCTCATTTTATTTTTGGAAGGCGTTTCTTACTGATTTGTAAAATTCTATTTAAAAATATTAACTTTTTCTATTACATGTTTTTCCTATTTCTTGTTTTATTTATAGTAAATTTTGACCTCAAGCTTTCATTTTTTTTCTTTTCTTTTGTTTTTGTTTTATTGGTACCAGGGATTAAACCCAGGGGTGCTTAATCACTGAGCCACTTCCCCAGCCCTTTTTAATTTTTTTGTTGTGAGACAGGATCTCCCCAAGTTGCTTAGGGCCTAAGTTTCTGAGGCTGGCTTTGAACTTGTGATTCATCTGCCTGGGAATCAAGCCGCTGGGATTATAAGCATGTAGCACCAAGCCTGGCAAGCTTTCCATTCTTATGTAAACACACACACTAAACAGAATCCTTAAATTGCCTCTCATCTCTCCTCTCACCCTCTTGGTATGGTGACAAGCCTGTGCGACCTGGAGTCAGATGATCAACACTCACTCACCATCTGGGAATCTTCAGGGGAAACACTTCACTTCTACAGAGCTCATTTTTCCCTATCTGCATCCTAACTTTTGTCAAGATGAAATTCAGTCAATACTATGATGGCAAGAATTCTGCTGTCTTGTTCACTGATAGAACCTAAAACCTAAAATAGAGCTTTGCACCCAGTAAGCATTTAATAAATCTGTGACTGAGTGAATAAGCCACTGGTTTGAACCCCAGCCCAGAGCAGACAATCAGCACATCATGTGCTGTTCACAGCAAGCCCCCCCCCCCAAAGAAATCACTGCTCCTAACAGCCTCCAGTGGGCCAGCATTTACATCTCCCTCTCCTGTTGTTACCTCGTTCCCATTGTTCCCCAGCTCAGCCAAGTCCATACTGAGTATGCAGCGAAAGCCCAGCTGGATACAGAAGGGATCCAATGCCCTGGCCCTGGCCTTTGGCCTAGTGATGGCCCTGACAGGACTTTATTAAACATACAGCAAAAGCAAAGGAGGCAATGAGATGGACTAAAATAAGGGCCAGGAGACCTAGGGAGAAGTGAGATCAAGAAGAAGAGAGCAAGGAAAGGAAGGCTTGCTAGAGGAGGAGCGAACCCCCACCCCTGAGCCAAGCAACGGAGATACCTGGACACAGAGAAAAGAGGCCAGTAGGCCAGATGGGTAAACCAATGATCCAGGCTTACTTTTATTCCTGAAACTATTGCCTTCTACTTGACCACAAGACAGGTACACTTTAAATTCATGATTCTGTTGCCCAGACTGTTTCACTTGCTCGTTGACACTTGTGCCACATGCTAATGCATCAGCTTCAAGAAAAGAGCTCCTTTTATACTTTTTACATGTATAAGGGGCAGAACTGGAAACCCCAGGGGAAAAAATGTGAAATCTAGAACACGCAGTTAAGTTCCGTTTTGCATTTTTGTTCCAAATAAGCCTTATAAGTGGCTTGTGCTCAGTTTCACAACCAGTTCTTCACTTTCTCGAATGCAGTAAAAGGTCCAGTTCCCTACATCCATTTTGCACACAAGCTCAGTAGCTCTTGGAATGCCTCTAGTTCATTCAGTGAACTCCCTGCATTAGAATTTTGCTCTGAAGAGCAGCCAACAAACCCCAGACTTCAAATTCTGTAATCATTATAATCACCTTCTCCTGAGAAACACTTGTTGTTGTCGTCATCGTTGCTATTCATTAGCAACTGGTCACAAAAACTGGATCTCTTTAGTTCATTTTTTACAAAGATATTTCCTTCTTCACTCACTGTCTGAGCTCTTAACCAAAAATAATGACCCAAATGTTGTTTAGGTGTATACGTTAGGATAAGATCAGCCGCTATGACAAATAAAGCCCATAATCTCAAAGGCTTAAACAGAGCCATCTCTAGGCTGCTTATGTATCAGTTCAATGCAAGTGTTTCTGGTCAGCAGATGAGGCTTCCACAATGTGTCCCAGGAATCCAGGTTCTTTCTAAGTCAACACTCAATGTTAATGAACTCATCTGAAGTGATCTATCATGAAGAGAAAGAGCATGGAGCACTAAATGCAGGAGAGGATGTATGGGCTGGACCTTAAAGCAGTGTACATCACTTCTATTAACATTCTATTGCTAGAACTGACACCACCATCCCTAACTTCAAGGGAGGATAGAAATATCATCCCTGTGCCTAAGAAGAGGAAGAGTGTTTGGTGAACAGGTACCATGCCTCTGCCACAATGAGTGATGCAGTTCCTCTCAAAGAGCTCCAGGTAGAATTGTTTGGGGTCCTCCTGTAGCTATTTACCTTTCTTCTTTTTGTAGATTTGACCTATAAGGAATTTTATCACCAAGAAGGCTGAACTTTGTTTTAACCTCAGCTAGATGGGACTTCAAGTTCAAGCACTACTAACAAAACTAGTAAATATGTTCTTGGGAATTCCTTCCTCTTGATGCCTCAGTTTTCTCATCTGTAAAATGGGCCACAACCACCATGACATTGGGTGGATCAGGTGAAAAGGTACAAGTACAGCTCTCAGAATAAGGGCTGGCAAGTTATAAACATTTGAATCATTAAGATACTAATGCTACTGCTAATAATGATGATGATAAATAATATTATTATCATTACAGGCTAGTCCAGATTTTTTTAAAGAATCTAAAAGACAAATCATTTAGTTAAAAATGATTACGGTAATATTTACATATGTACATCGTTGTAGGATTTTCATTTGGGACCTTGTATTATATAATAAAGGTATTAATATCCTAATTATGAATCTTGACTTCTTAGAAACAATGCTTTCCTTGTAGAGAGTTCATTTCTTGAAGTCTAACTCTAACGTAAAGGAAAATTTAGTTGAGGACTAGATGGGACTAATTTAAAAATCTCCGAAGGTGGTGGGAAAGTAGGATTAACAGAAAGGCATGATTCTTTATTTTCTTAATAAAAACCTTGTAACTAGAAGAAAAACAAGACAGACAATCATTGAAACTTCCATTAAAATTGAGACAAAATGTGGGAAAGGCCTACACTGGAGTAAAATGAAAACTAATACCAGTTAAACAAGTTCTTTTCCAACCATTATCTTAGATCTGAAAGAAATCAAGAATAAATAATTTGGGCTGGGGATATAGCTTAGTTGGTAGAGTGCTTGCCTTGCACGCATAAGACCCTGGGTTCAATCCCCAGCACCACAAAAAAAAAAAAAAAAAAAAAAAGAATAAATAATTTAAGGATTTAATGCTACCTTGGACAAGGTGAGTCAACTACGTACAGAGGTATAGAAGCCCAGATTTCTAGTTTGAAGGTCTTTCAAGGACACCAATATTCATAGGAAAAAGTCCTCCCATTTGTTTTCATCTTCAGGTCTCTGTGCTCCATTTTGGTGGTGAGCATTCTTTCCTTTCTGATTTCCTTCTTTTTTTTTTTTTTTTTTTTTTTTTTTAGAATATAGACCTTTTTTTACTTTATTTATTTATTTTTGTGTGGTGTTGAGGATCAAACCCAGTGCTTCACACATGCTAGGCAAGTGCTCTACCAATGAGCCACAATCCTAGCCCTCTTATTTCCTTCTTGATATAAGGACCATTCCAAATTCTGTCTCATCATCCTCCTTCCACAGATTCACCATGGCCCTCCCTAGAGTTCTGGCCCCTTCTGCAGCTCAGCTCCTTCCCCTCCATCCAGCTCTATAACCAAACTGTCAGGGGACATTCTACTGACTCATAATTATGAGAGTTCCTTTTTGCCAAATGGTCTGTCTCAACCATCCTGTTTCCACCAACAGACTGCCATAGGAACCATGTGATAAAGAAAGAGCCCAAGAGCCTCAGTCTTAAACATCTAACCAGCGAGGACTACACTGCAACACAAAAACAATCTCCACACATGGAAATGATCAACAGCTCCATTTCCAATGTCAAGACAAGTATCATAAAAAAAAAAAAGACAAGTATCATAAAAATGGTTTGTAGGGCTATAGGATACCTCTAAGTCCATCTTCCAAAGCCGTAAAGCCAGTGCCTTTGCTGGAACAAAGTCAACACAGAGAATTCCAGTACTGCTTTTTTGAAATAATATAGGCCTGGTCTGCTCAAATAAACAACATTCCCAGGCACAGATGGAGAAAGGTTGACCAATGGGTGCTTAGGAGCAAGCAGCTCTGGTGTGCCACTGCATAACATAGGGACTACAGATAACAATTATGCATTGTACATTCCAAAAAGCTAGGAGAATTTGAAAGTTTCACCACCAAGAAATAGTAAATGTTTGAGGAGAAAAACATGTTTAATCTGATTTAAACATTATGTGGTGTATACATGTGTCAAACATTACATGGTACCCCCGTAATATATACACTTATGTTTTTGTGTACAAATACAAAAAAATAATTTAAAAAAATTAACATTCCCTTCCTAGCAGACTCATTAACTGCAACACAAAAAAAGCAGCACTGGAATTCTCGGTATACTCTGCTAATCTGAATAAAGACAGGAGAGGACATCAAAAGAAACGACAAGATATGCACAATTTACTAAAACTGTGTAACAGCACCTCCTTTTAAAAGAAAAACAAAAAGAACACTGCATAAGATTAATATTCCATTTGTATAATCCAAGCTCTGCAGGTTATGATGTAATGAACCAAATTAATTATCTCCCACATTCCCTTCTGATATTTGATCACTCAGTTTAGAAGGTGCATTTTAAAATCTAAGAATCTTCAGGTGGAAATTGCAACACCTTGAGGGCAGCACATTTGGTAAAAAAAATGGCTCACTGAAGTTGGGGAGGGGCTGATTTCCTGCCATTCAGTTCCTCATTGTAACTATTCTTTGCAATATTTCAAACAGATATGAACATGCATCCATGAATCCAGTTACTTTTACATTAAAATTTGTCTCTGCAGAACAAAGTCATAGCTGGGGGTTACAGAGATGAGGTTCTAAAAGAAAAGCAAGTGCCCATGGAAAGGTAATATGATGCAGCCTTTTTTTTTTTTTTTTTTTTTTTTTTTTTGTAATACCCTCTCTCAAACCCACATGTGAAATAATTTCAACAAACCTCATTTAAGGCAAAGGAAAATGATGAAAGATGTATTTAAATTCAGATATGTTGCATTTCCTTCCATGGAAGTCTTTAAGGACACACATATCTACAACAGATGGCTGAAGGAGCAAGAAGTTCTGCCTGCTATAGGAATGTGTATAGAGCTATCTTCCTAAAGCCTCTAACTCATAATTCATAAAGCAAATGATGTTATGATCTTCGTCCCTATCCAGTCTTTTCTTTAAAAATGTTGCAAGTTGCTCCACTTCCAATATAATGACTCATATCAGTCCTGAATATTATCTTAGGGGAAATAAGTTCAGAAATTCTTTGAATCTCTACTTGGGTTGGTCAAAAATCAACTTTCAGAATAGAAGTCAGTTACACTTCCATTGATTTACATATTGCCATTCTAGTGTCTGATGTATTCTGCTGTCTATCCTATTCTCTACTATGTGATACAGCAATCTGTATACGGGGTAAAAATGGGAGTTCATAACCCACTTGAATCAAACTGTGAAATATGATATATTAAGAACTATGTAATTTTTTTTTTAATTGGTTGTTCACAACATTACAAAGCTCTTGACATAACATACTTCATACATTGGACTGAAGTGGGTTATGAACTCCCAATTTTACCCCAAATGCAGATTGCAGAGTCACATAGGCTATGTAATGTTTTGAACGACCAACAATAAAAAAAAAAAAAAAGAATAGAAGTCAGAAAGTTAGCCATGTGTTTATGTAATACAACACCGCCACCTAGAGGCCAAATGCTAAGTAAATGGACACAGCCAAACTGAAAAGCTGGAGGAGCTACTCACTCACTGCCTTTCACAACAATGTCCACCGGGATGCAAAACATTTCACCTGAACCCCCCTTAACATTTTTATATTATTCTGCATTTCACATTCAATTAAATTCTATTTCACTATTCTCTTTAATTGCTCCCTGAATTTAAGTTTTTCAGTAGTCATAGCTAAAAGCAATATTTAAGGGGCATCTATGCAACACAATTTTTTTACAGAGAGGGTCTGTATAGCCCAGGCTGGCCCGAAGCCTCCTGAATAGCTGAAACTACCAGCATACACCACCACACACAGCTGTACCATATATACCTGGAAGTAGTATCTCTATTTAATCAACAAGGGTCTGAGGAAGGAGGTAAAGATAGGCAGTGTGGGGCTGCCAATTCTGGAGTACAAGCCCTGCTTTGCCACTAACTACATCTGTGACTAGTTTGGCCACTCTTGGTTTACCTGGGAAAGAGCCAGTTTACACCCATTGCTCAGGCATAATTATGAACAGTCTCTTTTCCTCTTTCAACAGTGTCTTGATTTGGGGTTTAAATTATATAATCATTTATAACCCTCAACAAGGCTCTTTACCCCCTCTGGGCCTCAGTTTCTATCATCTAAAAAAATGATACAGGATTAGACAGTATTGTAAGAGGTTTTTTGCAAACTGCTTTGATTTCCATTTTAGTTTTAAAACTAACTTCTTAAGTATTCCAAATACGAGAGTAAAGATCTTTCAACCTCTATCTCCATCCTGTTGATAAACTAACGTATACTTTTCTCTCATCAGCTTAACCCCTGTGTTAGGCTCTGCATGTATGCATATAAATGGCTTAAAAGACACTTAAGAGTCAGTAATGAGTATCTCGAGAACTTGGGGGAAAAAAAAAAAAAGAAAGAAAGGAAGATGGTACCAATTCCAGCTAACAGTATTCTATGTCACTCATCTTTGATTCCTTAGCTTGGATACAATGCATCAGTCATGCCAGACCTTGGACAATTCCCCACTAGTAACGTTTACTGATGTCCAACTCCCAACCAAAACACATTTCATCTGAGTCTATACCTCCTATCCCACAGGAGAAATGGGCCAGGGAAGATGTCTGCACACAATTCCCATATCAAGATAGAACTGTAAGTCCTGAAACATTAACCAAATAAGGCAGACAAGAAAAGAAAATGGATGATGGATGGGAAGAGGACAGAGTGGGACAACCCAAGGTTCCATCACCCCACCCTCTCATACCTTAGGCAAGTAGGAAAACTGATTTTGGAGTAAATACATTTATTGATACCCATTTTATATATAGTTCAATGAAATAATCTATAAATATAAAAGCATTTTCTTTTGGATATCACCATGGTCCATGTAAATACTCAACAGTCAAAATCACCTGAAGGAAGCACTCCAAGTCACACTGTTAGGTTTACAGACCTGAATATATATATTCCATTAAACAGTGGCACTTAAGTACTCAAGTGGTCCAGTGGCTTTGGGACATATGACTACCAGGCATGTGGAGTAAAAATAATGTGTAAATTTAAATCAACAGAAAGGCTATCAACCACTGACAAAAAGAAACAATTACAAATTAATATCCCAGGTGAAGTAAGTACCACAGTTGACACTTGGTGTCAGAATACTGGAGACAAGGTATGTTAAACAACACATGTGGCACGGCAGGCTCTCTCCAACACCCAGTGGAGTTCACCAGTGCCTTAGAGTCATTCGTGGTCAACAAACATCAATTCTTAAAGAATCTAGATAGCTTAGAATAAAAGGTATGGGGAGGCTGATATCAAGATTAAAGAAAAGTGGACTAAATATTTCAGTGACATAATGAGTTTCTCCCCTAGAAGGGGATTGTGGGGAAAAAATTAAACTCCTTTGTTACATTTAGCATGATCATTTATCAAACGCAGGAGGAAAAAACTCATACATCTGGTATTCAAAACACAGGTGTAAAAATTTTCTTCCGCTTCAAAGTTTTTTCCTCAATACTTCCAAGGGAATGGGTGCAGCCACTGTTGAGCCTTGCTCTCCACCTGATGCAGCACAAAATTTTCTCTCATTTCTTCAATAACAATCACAGGAATGTCTTTTGCTGTGATCAGACGATGCGTCCTCTGAGTTAGCAAGCGAGTGCATTTCAAAGGTCTTAGAGGTGCAATGTCCAAAACTGAGATCGGAGAGGCAGTGTTAGGACTTAAGCAAAGCAGGGTTTAGAGACTACTCAAACAAAAGCCTAAAGGAAGCATATAAAAATTCAGTTTTTTCTATTATTTTCAGCTGGAATTGATGGCAACATTCCCTGGTATGATGAATAAATGGTGTGATCTCCAGGTCCAAAATATCCCAACTATTTAAAGTAGGACCCAAAAGAGGAGAAAGACACACTTGAGTTCTGTGGCGTCCAGAATTCCTTTTTTTGCCATTTTTAAAAAACGAAATAATAGCTTCAGTTGTATACCGCTGGTTGAAGGGGTTTTCATCCAAATGAGAAACTCTACCCCTCGTCTCTAGTGGAACAGGCACCAGATTCCCACAAGCAGCAGCTCCCATGTCCTGCAGCACGTGGCATCTGACCCTCGAGTGAAGAGTAAGCTGGCATCGAGCCCTGATGCTGTAATTCAGACTAGATGGCATTTCGTGGCGTGCCATTGTGTGCCAATGCTTTCAGGCTAGGGGCACTGGTCTGGTGACTACAGCTCCTATGAGAAGTCACACCCACCTCAAAAACCTCATGAATAGCTTTTCGGAAACAGTGGAAGTTGTAGTCTATTAAACCTGCAAGAGAAAAAAAGATCACGCTTCCTGAATGTCAAGTGTGAAATTATCCACTACAAAACATTTGTGACAGAGAAAAATTGATGTGTAAGGAAAAAAAAAAAAAAAAAACACTGAGGAAACACAATAAAGCATAAACTCAAAATGTTAACAATAGTTACTTCTAGGGCCTGACAGTAAACATGAGAGCAATTAATCTAGCAACTAGGGAGGTAAATTTGCTTAAAAAAAATTTACAGTGAAATATAAAGGTAAATACTTTTTGAATTACCAAGCTTCTCCTTTCACAAGTCTTTGGGGCAGCCAAAGAAGGCCTTAAGGAAATGGGTATGCAAGCAAACTGCTCAATGGATTTCTGGAGTCTGGGAAGGGCCCAGGGCACATCAGGCAGAGCTCCAGGCAGCCTGAACCCCCTCTTCAAGCAGGCAGCTTCCTCTCTAACCTGTTTCAGGAACTGGGCTTTCATACAGGATTTTAGTTGAACAAAGGATACTATTTTGTGACAGAAATGGCTAGCTGCCTATCAACTAACCATTTTTCCCCTTCTTCTCTTAGAAGCACTAAGAGAAGTGCTCATACAACAGTATATGAGCATTCTGTTGTTGAGCTAAAACATCACATTTCCCAGTTTTCTTTGCAATCAGATATAGTTACATGACCAATTCTGGTCACTGAGATAAATAAAGTATGTGGGAGTTTTATGAACTCCCCTTAAAAGGAAAACAATGTATTTTTCCCCTGTCCTAGCTCTTCTTTATTAATGTCCGGAATATGGATAAGATGGCTGGATTATAACGCAACCATGAGAAGAAAAGCAAGAACTAAGAAAAGGCAGAGCAGGAAAAGAAGCACTTAGGAGGTTACCAGGAACTTTCCTACCTCCAAACTTCTTTAAATTTGAGAGGGACTTAAACTTCCATCTAGTGTACCTTGGTCCATCTGTTATATGGATTTGCAGCCAAGCCTAACCCTGACCCATAAACACTACTTGAAGTTCTTAAACCTCCAAGCCAGAGAGCAACCTCTCAATCTCAGCTGGTCATCATATGTATTCACTGTCACAAAATTCTCTTGTGAACACAACAAACATGCAATTTGACCATCACCATGGCCAAATTAATATCTTCAACATCAAAGTTTCAACTCACATTCAGGAGCAGTAAAATATTAAAATACACTGTGTGGCCTGCCTGAACACAGTATATAACCTTTCAGTCATTTATATTTGATTTGTTGAAAATTATTAAACACTCACTGAACAGCATCTTACAGGGTATCAATGTGTCAAAAGCAGCAGCAGATATGGCCCATGTCTTCAAGGAATGCTAGCTGAGGCATAAAGTCCACACACAAGAAACAAATCAAATCAACGTGATGTCAACTGACTACAAATGTGAAAGAACCCAAGGAAGGCAGAGCCAAGTGCAGGGCAATGTAATCAACAGCCCTGGAAGCTTTAGGGCTGAGGTAGAACTTTGGGCAAATGGGTGAGATTTAATTACACAGGAAAGGGGAGAAAAATTAAAGAAAATTGCAGGGAGTTGGCAATGAGAACACAGTACAACTGGAAGACAGGAAAGAAACTGGGCTGACTGGAGAGAGGAGCGTCAGAGAACTCTTGGCATAAAGTGCTGAGAATCAGGTCTAAATGAGTAGATTAAAATCAAATTGAGGTGGTCCTTCCTACTCAATGGGGAAAAACATATAATATTAAATCACTCTTAATTTTTTATGCTTATTAATACTAATATTCTGAAATGTATGTAGACAAAATGATTTAATATAGGAGATTTGCTTCAAAATAATCAAGAGTCAAAAAAGAAACACATGAAACCAGACAAGCTATGATTTTTATAATTGATGAATGTTGGCGATAGTTTTTTTAAAAGAGGTTTATTATTACTTTATATATATACGTGACTGCATGACCAATATGATTCTACAACACGTACACTCAATATCCCATCTATGTATGATATATCAGAGTGCATAAATGCATTCTACTGTCATGTATAATTAAAACAAACTAAAAAATTAAAATGGAAAAAAATTATGCAGAATTTAAAAAATAAAAATAAAAAAATAAATATATCAAACCCATTTTCAGAAAAAAGAGGCTTATTTTACTATATTTCTTTAATTCTGTATCTGTTTAACAGTTTTCACAAAAAAAGAGTGAAAAAAACAATAATAATCAAATGGGGGAGGGTAACATACAGAGGAAACTGGATTGAATACATTTGAATGAATGCTGAAGCAGGCAGCCAAGAGAAGATTTGTTGGCTAGTGTACTTTTGCACACACCTAAAATTTTCCACAAGTTAAAAAAAATTTTTTTAAGAGTAGAATGGGAAAAAATAAAAACTAAGAATCAGTATTAAAAATAATAAAGAAAGGGCAGGGAATATAGTTAGTAGTGGAGTGCTTGCCAAGCTACCATATACAAGGCCCTGGGTTCAATCCTCAGCACAACAACAAATAATAAAAATTTAAAAATTAAAGTATATGAACTAGAAAATTACCAAAGAAACCTGAACAGCCATGAGGAGACACCTGCCCTATCAGTAATAAGGTGAGAACTAAATGAGATACCATTTCATATCTACCAGAGTGAAAATAATTATAACAGTCTGACAATATCAAATATTATCAAGGATAAGAAGTGATGAGAACTCCCATATGGTACTGCCAGTAGTAAACATGTCAAAGTCACCTGGAGAGCAATTTGGTAATGTCTAGAATGTTAAAAATGGATTTTTTCCCAAATACCATTCCTAAATACATACTCTAGAGAAATTCTCCACATGTATAAAAATACAAACCTGTTCATGAGCATTTGTCACAAAACTATTCATAATTTTTTAAATAATCTAAGTGTCCAACAAGAAAATGTGAAGTCTATTTAACCCGTAGAATGCTACATGGCAATGAAAATGAACTGGAGCTGTGTGTTATCAATATCTGGATAAATGTCAAAAAACAATACTGAATGTGAAGAAACAGGCAAGTTTCAGAAAACAACTTATATGTAGGAAGAAGTCATTCACACAAACACACACAATATATTGTTTTGGGATCAGTATTACATAAAAGACTAAATCACGTATAGGAAAAATAAAATACACATAGCACAAAGAGACCTCAACTGAAAGAAATACAAAAGACTTCAACTGTGTGTCACATTTCTGTTCTTAAGCTCAAAAGTGAATATTATACTCATTTTGGCTTTATCAAAAAATTAATGTATATCTGAAATATTTCTTTTAAGAGGTCAGGCAAAAGATTGGGATCTTGTTGCAGAAAATGATACAGTGCTATTATAGATCCTTGAGTAGTGAACATGACAAAACATTTTCTGGCTGGGAGTACAGCTCAGTGATAGGACACCTGCTTAGCAGCTTAGTGCATGAGGTCCTGGGTTTGATTCCCAGCATTAAAAAAAAAAAATTCTGAAAACTAGTCTACCTTTGGATAAAATGTGATATACAGGAGATCTTCACAATATATGTCAAATGTATATTATCCAGTAGAAGGTCACTGTAGCACTACAGGCCTGGAGGGATAAGGATCTGAACTGGAGTCAATGACAGTAGAAATGGAAAGGAGTTCCAAGGAACAAGTGATAAGATCTGGTGAAAAGTCAGTGCAAACAACATAGAAAAATGGAAAAAGGAGAACATGAAATTCCCTCTGTGAACCAAGCTGCAAGGGCCTCTTCAGCAAAACAACACATGATGTGACTACAATATATCTAAGGCTGGCTTAAGAAAAATGGCTTAACTAGTGACAGAAAGAGGGCAGCCGAAAGAATCATGAAACAGGGAAAAATAATCATCAGCCGTGATTAACTCAATGGCCAAGAAACCAGTCAAATGTTCAACTGGAGATATCTTACTAATAATTCCAAACATAGGACTGGAACATGAGCTCAAGGAAGAGCTGGAGATATAAAACTGAATCAGTCACATACAGAAAATCAACCAAAGCCATAAACTGGATGAGTTCACCTGGAGAATGAGTGAAGAAGCAAGCAGAAAATTTTGAAGAACACAGGATTGCAAAAAGTAGGCAGAGGAAACAGGAAAGGCAGTCAGAGAATACACACACACACACACACACACACACACACACACACACACACAATATGACTTGAAACATTAGACTTATTAGGGAGAAGAAAGTTCCAAAAGAGGGACTGACAGGATCACATCTTCAGAAGGCTGAAGAGACTGTAGAATGAGAAAATGCCACTGAATGCAGCAAGAAGGTAACCTGTTTAACTTATAAGAAATAGTTTTAGTAGACTGTTCCGATGAAAGCAAACTGTGGGCAGTTAATGAAGTATCCGTAGTAATAGAGGGTGGATAAAAAAACCTGACTTTGGGCTGGGGATGTGGCTCAAGCGGTAGCGTGCTCGCCTAGCATGCGTGCGGCCCGGGTTCGATCCTCAGCACCACGTACAAACAGAGATGTTGTGTCTGCCCAAAAAAACTAAAATAAATAATTCTCTCTCTCTCTCTCTCTCTCTCTCTCTCTCTCTCTCTCTCTCTCTCTCTCTCTCCCCCTCTCCTCTCTCCAAAAAAAAAAAAAAAAAAAAAAAAAAAAAAAAAAAAAACCTGACTTGTGGGCTGGGGTTGTGGCTCAGTGGTAGAGCACTCGCCTCGCACACGCAGGACCCTGGGTTCGATCTTAGCACCATATAAAAATAAATAAGTGAAATAAAGGTATTGTGTCCAACTATTTAAAAATAAAAACTGAATTGTAAGATTAAAAGAAGGAAGGTGAGTATGGGTAATGTATAAAAGGGAGCTGATTTTATGTATACATACACACACACACATATACATACATATATATGTATAGACACACACATATTTTTAAGATAACCATTTTTCTAACACTCAATATATTTTCAAAAACCTGACAATGTAACATAAAAACAGTTTTTTAAAATGTCATTACCTTTTCGTTCAAAGCTCTCTTCCCTAAGAATGCAGACCAGTGCCAAAAATTTAGTCACCTCCTTTAAATAAAGGACAGTTGTATTATTCAGCTTGATAATTGCCATAGATTCTTTGTCATAAGCACTTCCACTTCCATCTTCCTTTAACCTATTTTAAAAGAAAGGACTACTCATTACAGGTTTTCCAGCTTATTTTATCAAAATTGATTTGTACAATGACAAGTCAATCCATCCGGGTTCCTAAATGTTTTGATAAGGAATAACAACAGTAGCTTAACTATATTGAAACAGAGCTCACATTTAGGTATAGAACTCCCAAACACAGAGCCTCGGGGATTCTCAGCAGCAATAAAAAGCTCCATACCTAGCCATACTATTACAAATAATCAGGCATTTGGATGAAAAAGTGAAGATACAGGTAGATGTTAACCAGGGAAATTACAACATTCCACCTCTGTGCTCCAGGAGCTACTTACTTGCTCAGGTTGTATGTTGTGGGCACAGCTAAGAGGTCTCCTCTCCTTACTTCCCTCAAGCCACAGGGCTCCTCTGGGACCTACCACCACCTCAGCAGTTTCTTCAAGGCACCTTTACGTGCCAGGCCAATCACACCTTTTCTCAGTAAGACTTTTTTTTTTCCCCCTGCTTCTGACAAAAGCAAGAAAATAAGAACAGCCCCAGCTAATGTCCAGGAGGAATTATGTTGAAATCAACAATTTTTAGAGATGGGCTCTGACATATTCTCTGATATACTTGTTTAGCAAAAATCTAACAATTGCTAGGAATTAATTTCTAGAAATTGCTAGGAATTAAAGAGTTTTCAAAATTGCCTTTTTAAAACAAGTACTTTTCCTCAAAAAAAAAAAAAAAAGAAAGAAGGAAATATATTTAAAAGAAACTGTTAATAGTTGTCATTGATAGAACACTGATTTTTCTCTTTCACCTATTTTGGAGATGAGGGTCTCATTATGTTACCCATGCTCATTTCAAACTTGTGGTTTTTTTTTTTTTTTTTTTAAAGAGAGAGTGAGAGAGGAGAGAGAGAGAGAGAGAATTTTTAATATTTATTTTTAGTTCTCGGCGGACACAACATCTTTGTTGGTATGTGGTGCTGAGGATCGAACCCGGGCCGCACGCATGCCAGGCGAGCGCGCTACCGCTTGAGCCACATCCCCAGCCCAAACTTGTGGTTCTTAGTGATCCTCCTGCCTCAGCCTTCCAAGAACTGGGGCTACATATATTTTCTATGTATGTTTTTCATGAGTGAGGGCTTCTTTTTTTAAACTCTTCTGAACCTTACAACTTACCTTCTTATATGTTAATTTTATCCTCATAACACCCAGAGAACAAGAATTAATATATCTATATCTAACCACTTCTAGTTCTTTCTGAAACAAGTCAAAATAAGCTCAATAAGTAAGAAAACTATACTCATTTTAAAGATGTAAAAACTCAAGTTCATTAAAAGTAAAGTGACCTCTTGGCAATGTCAGGATTCAAACTGACATTCAATTCCATGCCGTTTCCAGTATCTTTCCTAGCTAGTATAAATAAAGTTGATTTGGGAAGGTAGACCAATGAGGAAGTTAAGTGTCATTTGCTGCAAGAACATAAAAGAAATCTACTTCCTTCTGATGGAAAAGAGGAAGTCATAAAAGCTATGTGTTCTCAGCTTATAGTTAGACCTGAGTAGATCCTTCTCTGTGCTGCATGGAAAATGAGAGCAGAAGCTAACTCTGACAACAGGCTCTGACACAGACAACCCTGACAATGACTCCTTAAACCCTATGTACCCACAGCCAGCAGCTGAAAGAAGCTGCAAAGTTTCTCATGTCAGGAGAGTATATGATCTTGAATTTCATACTACGATGAAAGAAGACAGGCACATTCTGGACTTGGGATGTAGCTCAGTAATAGAGCATTTGCCTAGCACATGGAGGCCCCAAGTTCAATCCCCAGCACTTCAAAAAAAAAAAAAAAAAAAAAAAAAGGCATATTCTACTCAAAGTCCAGGGATTAGTCAGATTTTATTTTGGTAATTAATAAAATTAAGAAAAATATGCTAATGGCCTTAGACAAAGCTTGCTCAAACAGTGTGTTTAAAGCACAATATTTAGTTTCTATGTTTTCCTATTTTGATAGTTTTTATGACCTTTAAGCAAATATGATTATCTGAAGCTTAAGTCAGAAATTACCAAAGCAGAAGCTGAAAGGTCATAGCCATGAGGAACAAGACTTAGAAGCAGCACACCCTAAGGGCTGCAAACAAGAGGGGAGGGAAAAGGAACCTGGTTAGTACTCAAACCATGAAGTGAAAAGCTTGTAGAAGATATCCTGCCATACAATGCATACCAAGTGTCCACAACACACTCTTTGCCCTTCTGTGACCAGCAGTATTCCATGCATTCAGACACCTTCCCCTTGTCACACAGGATGCATGGAATACGGCAGGCTTTAAATCTTCCCTCATATAAATATGCACTGACACAGTCTATAAAAAAAAGGATCTAAGGATATGAAAACTGCTATTAGTAGAAAGTGATTAAATATAAAAACTAAAAGAAATATAGTCTACTAAATATACTGTGGCATGCTGATACTTGCAAAGTGAGACTTATAGGGGCTAAAAGCTACTTCATTTATTAAACCAGCATTGCCAGAATTATATGTAGTCCCCCTTCAAAAAATGTAAATCAAGAGTCAAGTAAGAAACAAATTAACTATAATTAAGCACATCAAATTGCATGCACAGATTATGTTGAGAATAGTGAGATAATGAACTTATTTTCTTCGTTTTTACAGGTACATTATAATGTCTGTACTTCATTATGTACTTTATAAATTTTAAATCTGAATGTGACTTTTAAATTGCAAAATGATTAGTTTATGAAATTCTGATTTGTCTTAAAGAAAAAGCAAACATTCTACTCATCCATTTTTAAAATTAGGAGTGGGGGTGCTGGGGATATAGCTCAGTTGCTAGAGTGCTTGCCTTGATGCACAAGGCCCTGGGTTCAATCCCCAGCACCACATACTCACACAAAAAATGAGAAGTGAGGAACATAAAACTTTATTGAGAAATACAAGAGATAACGAGTCTCATTTTCACTACAGAAATAAAACAAGGGAGAACATGTAATCAAAAAAAAGTGAAAAAGGAATAAGAAATGGAAATAGACAGGTCATGAATGGATAAGACAGGGTTGGAGGTGTATGTAGTTTACACAAGGAACTGAGTTCTAATCCCAACACTGGGTGGGGGGGGGGGGCGGGGGGAGACAAATGCACTCTCCTGTCCAGAAGCAGCTGGAGAAAAACACTGATAAATCAGATAGACCAGGAAGGATGTGGTCAGAGGTGAAGCAGAGAAAAGAAACAGAGGATACAGGTATTAGAAGGTAAAAAGCAGATGAAAACTTCTTGGGAATTAAGATATTAATAAAAAGGAATCAGGACTATCAGAGGACACACAGAATGTTACTGGCTTTTGAAACATCAATAATTCCCCCAAATTTTCATTCTTCTTGGTACCTATTCTACAAAATCACTATTTGCTATCTTTCATACATTTCTACATAGTTTTGTAAATTTACATATGGGAAAAGCTCACATTTTAGAGATTTGTTTTGGAAACTCAGATGTATAGGTTAAATTTTTATATGCATAAGTCCTTCTACATCTAAAATTCTATTTTATTTCTTTGCTCTCTGAAAGATTTAGAATCCATCATTTCATAAAGCCTGAGGTTAAATTAGGACCAGCACTTTATCATTCAGAAATTTAAATAAATTAACAGTTTTTTGATCTAGCTAAGTCCAAGTAGTGAGAAGACACAGTGCAAATTCCTCAAGTAATGGCAGAAGAAACTTTCAGAGATAAAGAAATCAGCACTCATCACATTTTCCAACTGCTCTTTTCCATGCCCTCTGAAGGAGTAAGAGCCAGCAGCCCTCTTTAAGAGAAGTCTTGCTCCAAGTTGAAGCACTACCATCAAAACAATCCCATTTCATACAGTACTTGCCAGAGGCCTCAGAAATTCCCTCAACAAGTAGAGCTGTTAGTTTCCCACCTGCCTGAAGTCTTGCAGAATTATGTATAAAACTTACCCATATATACAAGACACATCAATTACAACATCAATCATGTCACAGCAAAGTTCATAAGACTGCATATCCACAGGGGAACTGTCTGTTGCAATGTAGATTTTGCTGACAACATCAAAGAGAAAAGCTTTTTCAATACCTGAATTCTTGAAAAAACAAAATTGGGGAAGTGTTCAGTTTCTTTTAAGAATCATATTTTGTAACTAATCAAAGACTTTAAATTATTAAATAACATACAAGGTCATTTCTAATTGTACAACTCAATACCAAAACAAAAATAGTACTTGTTTGAGAAACACTTCTATTATCAAGGAATAAAAGTTTAATTATATCTCTACTTTGATTTACTGACATGATTGTCAAATTTTTTTATTCCTGGGTTGGGGATGTGGCTCAAGCGGTAGCGCGCTCGCCTGGCATGCGTGCGGCCCAGGTTCGATCCTCAGCACCACATACCAACAAAGATGTTGTGTCTGCCGAGAACTAAAAAATAAATATTAAAAAAAAATTCTCTCTCTCTCTCCTCTCTCACTCTCTTTAAAAAAAAAAATTTATTCCTCTTTATTTAAATGAATTATTTTCTAAGAGATCACTAAAAAATTTAACAAAAAAATTCTCTAAAAATCAAGCTATGCTACATTGTCTATAAACCTTTCTAGTAATTATAATCCATCTCCAATTTGAGTGATCTTGCTACCCGAAAGTCCTTATGTGGGCAAACAGTAAAACACAAAATAATTACAGTTTGATGTCAACATCTGGCATAACCCAAAAGCCCAAGAGGCCACCACACACTGAATCCTTTCAAAGTAATGTTTGGAAAATATAATAGCTATATGTTAAATTTATTGGGGTGAGGGAGCAATCCTTTTTTTCTTAGGATGACACCTCAGAATAAGAATAAAAAATATAAAGCTAAGATTACAGTTGGTGGCTGGGCACAGTGGCGCATGCCTGCAATCCTAGCTGAGGCAGGAAGATCAAGAGTTCAAAATCAGCCTCAGCAAAAAGGGAGATGCTAAGCAACTCAGCAAGACCCTGTCTCTAAATAAAATATGAAAAAGAACTGAGGATGTGTGTGGCTCAGTGGTTAAGTGCCCCTGGGTTCAATTCTGGGTAACCCTCCCTACAAAAAAAATAGACTACCATGGGTGAGGAAATGATCAATTTCTTAATGTGACTTCTAATGAGGCAGAGAATAAAATGATATTGAGTCACAGTCCCAACACCCAGCCTTTTCTAGTTACTACTCTTTCTTTAGGAAACAAGCATCACAAAGATATTTTTAAAGGAAGTATAAAAAGCCAGGCACAGTGTGCTTGCCTATAATCCCAGCAACTTGAAGTCGAGTCAGGAAGATTGCAAGTTCAAGGCCAGTCTCAGCAACTTAGTGAGGTCTTGTCTCAAAAAATAAAAAGGGGTGGGGAGATGGCTCAGGGGTAGAGTAACCCTAAGTTCAGTCCCAAGTACCACCAAAAAAAAAAAAAAAAAAAAGCATATGGAAGTTTTTTAGTAGTTCTCCTTAAAGATAAAATGGGGAGGAAACTAAGAATTCAGAAAATAACACCTCAACCCATATTTACTGCTCTTATTTTATATGTTAAGTGTGTCAGTAGTCTTTTAGCTAATTCTAGTTCCAATTTTTAGAGAATGTGAAAACAAATATATTTAACAAAAATGGAATCAGAAACGATGGAGAATTAAAGAGCTCACTTACTGATATAAAGATATTTAATAGGTTTTCCAAGGTTGGCAGTTGTGGAATGAGTTTCTGCACCACCTTACTAAAGGCTTCAAATATTGAGTGGTCATAGATACTAGTCAAATAAAAGCTGAAAAACATAATATGGTTATGATTAATGTAGAAAATACCTAAAACTTTAGTGACAACTATCATAGTATATAAAATTTTAAGTTTCTAAGCATGTGATTTCAATAAGTTCAAATAAACTTGTCTACTATCCCCATCATTTCATATGACAAACACAGTCTCCCACCTGGTCTGTGGCTATTACTCCCTTTACACCATTTATAGAGAGCAACTTTGGGAGCAACCAGGAAAGAGTGTTCAGATGGAGAAACTTGAATGTTTCCCTAAGTCTTTGCAACCTGATCCGTAAATCTTGTTCTCCTAAGCACATAACTAAAACAAAATCCAAGATTCAAACCCAAGAAAAAACTAGAAGCGATGTGTCTCATTTATTAAATAATAATCAAGTTTCTAACAACAAATAAAAGTTCTGTCTTGACCAGCCTACCTAAAACAATAATCCTATACCTGATGCTTTCTATCCCTTTGCCATAATTTTTCCTCATAGCATTGGTAAGTACTTAACATTATACCACATTATTTATTTATAGGTGTTTTTGAGCTGTGTCATTTATCAGAACATAAGCTCCATGAGAAAAGAGACAATCTTACTCATAGCTACAAGTCCATTGCCTCAACAAATACAATTGGTGCTTAGAATTTAGGTAAACAGCATAGTAAGGAGGATGGAAGCTGGGGCCATGTAGAGAACAGAACAGGGGTCCAGAGGCCTAAAAGGGTATAAAGAAGTAACATACACAGATTTAGCAAAACATGTAACTGAAAGGCCTTTAACAATTTAAACACTGGGTGATTCCACCTGCTTTTTCACACAGAAGTATACTCTTCATTATATAATTGTATCCACAATATATTTATATGTACATAGTACAGAGTCATTTTAGACAAAAAGAGTAAGAAGAATTCAGAAAATAACACCTCAAGCCATATTTTATGCTCTTATACTTTACTTTGACCCATGTTAAGTGTGTCAGTAGTCTTTAGGCTAATTCAAACCTCTTTTTGAGACTCTGAAAACACAAATATATTTAACAAAAAAGGAATATGAAATATGGAGAATTATATAGCTTTAATAATAGTTCACCACTTTATAAATAATTTAAAAACTTTCAAGAAGCTGATGTAAGAACCTAATCCTATGTAAGGGACTAGACTCTAGATATGAGAGCACTGGAGCACCAGAGCACACAAAGTCAAATGACCTCAGAGACATTAGGGAGAAAGAAATATTTCAGTGATTCCTCTCAGTAAAAAAGGTTAGCAAATAAGAGGGCCCTCTTTGAGGTGGATGGGGACAGAAGAATCTGCAAAATATATAGCATTTTAGTTAAGCTGAGCATCTAGAAACTGGAAATCAAACAGAGCTTCACCCATAGATCTGCTAGTACTAAATAATAGCCTGATGGGGCCTGAGGATATAGCTCAGTAGTAGAATGTTTGCCTATCATACAAGAGATCCTGTTCCAATCCCCAGTACCACAAAAATAAACAGATAAATAGTAAAAATCTGCTGCAAAATTCTACTTAGGTTAACAAGGCGTAGGGCCCTCCTAGGCCTAGGGTAAGGGGTAGTGTTACCATGGGGTGCGATGCCATTAAAAGGGACAGACACATGGAGTAAAGGCAATCAGAAAGATCCCCATGAATACCTGAGAAGACAGGATAAGCATGGATTAAAATTCAAATAAAAAATATTAATAGTGGATTCCTAAAATATAAGGTTGAGGGATTTTTACATGAAGACAGTTTTAGTTTCTCTTACAAACACCAGTGAATTTAACTTTTTTAAGTATGAACTGCCTATAAAATATTTTAAAATTTTAATCCAGGCAAAACAGAAGTCAGTGAGACTTTTCTACGTGGTTTCCTAGGGGTAACTGAAACATTTTGGATTCTGGGGCCCAGAAAATATTACGAGTAGTAAGAGAGATGGCTTGAGCCTATAGGGAAGTCACCATAACAGATCTGGGATAAGGAAATTACTATACTTGTGTCTCTCCTCTGCTCTCCCTTTTTGTTTCTATCATTAAAAGAACATTTTCTTGGTATTTTTAAATGCTCATTTCTACCTATATCACAAAAAATAAAATGTACAAAAATATTCCTTATATACTTCTAGAAAGCAAACACAAAGTCATCAGTCCTAAATAGTTGGTGTTCTCTAACAGTAGTTTAATTATAAATCAGCAGTCCTTTAAACTATTTAATAGCAATAGTATGCAAACTTATAGAATAAATCCACTTATCCCAAAGTTTAGAGTTTCATATAAGTATAAAGTGTTTTAAAATCTAAAATACATTAGAATCAGTCCAGACTTTAAAGCATACCCCATTTATAAAAGACTCTTCCTACTAAGAAAGATACTATGGAAACTCAACTCAAAAGCTAGACTTCCACAACAAATGTGACGAGAGATTCCCTGCCTAGGGCAACTGGAGGGGGGCTGGGGGTGGCCAGAGTTTGAGAAAACTAAGAGTGGGGAAATCCCTAAACAGAGCCTCTTGAGATGAATCTGCAAAAGCACCAATGGAAACATTTCACATGGATTCAATTACCAGGAAAATGTAAAAAGTAACTTCTTAATAACACCAGGCTCCCAGGATAGCTTGGAATTCAACAAAGAGAAGACCAAAAACATTTCAGAACTGGGAATGGGCATACCAGTAACAGAAAACTATGGTGCCTGTAATGACAGAGATGGGAATACATCTACAGGGCTCTCATATCAAACACACATGTTGTTTTTTCAGGGCTCTCATATCAAACACACATATTGTTACCTAAGATGGAGTTTTTCTAGCCCAGCATCTGCAAGGTCATCATTGGCCCTCTGATGAATGTCCCTCTGTGTTTCTATTTTGTGATCATCAGACAGACCATCAACTTTGTGAATAAAAACCTCAAAATTCATGTCTGGGTTAACTTTGTAGGCTTTAGAAACAGTAATGTGAAGTCTTGTTAAAGCCTCCATGTAGTCATCCTGTAAGTCAGAACAAAATATTTTTTAAAAAGAATCTTACAAAAGGCAAGTAATGAGTTAAGAAAGCCTCAAACCACCTCTTTCCCCAACCACAGAAAATATATTATCCTAAATTATTCATAAATATTCAAGCACTCAAACATACTAATAAGTAGTTCTTCAACTTAAGATAAAAAATTCAATTCCCAAATTAATGCCTGTAATTTTTAATACTGATAGTATAAAGGAAAAGGGATATGGACAATTCTTCCCAACATCTTTTAAAGTAATCCCAGCTCTGCCATTTATTAGGTGTGTGACTTAAAGCAAGTTGCTTCAACTCTGTGATCTCAGTTTATTCATCTGTAACACTGGAATTACAATACCAACCTCACAATGTTGTGATAATTAAATAAGATCGTGCATGTGAAAGCATCTATTATAGGGTCCATCACTCAGAACTCATTCCTAACTAATATTTAAGCTTATAGAAATCTAGCTTCCTAAGAATAGGGACATGTACCTTTCATCTGACTGCCTGCCACAGGTTAGGTCTTCAATAAATGCTTGTTGGACTAAATTCAATTTGGACAATTAAGGAAACTAATCACTCTAATATACACTGACTCAGTTCTCACAGTCCATCTTATACTATGGGCACTGACAGGATATTTTTGATGAGTTATAGCACTATAATAGTAGCTAATAATAATGTGTAACAAAATTTACCAGAAATCCAATGTTAACTGCTCATTAACTAGGACTCACAATGTAAACTACATCTCCTAACCAACTGATTCTTTCAAACTGCAATGACGTGCCTATTCCCAAAGCACCTCTGCAATTGCATATCACAGTGTTATGGAATCTACTGGCAAAGAAAAGAGCTATAAACAAATGACAAAGAAGATAAACAACTTTCTGTTGTTTCTACATCTTTTTGCCACCAGGGAAGAGAAGTAAACATCATTATTTCTAACTACCTGTGCATCAATGACATATATCAATGCTCCTGTTCCCCTGAAGATCATCTCGTAGTCAAAGGTTGGGTCAAAAAAGTCCATCTGCCCAGGAAAATCCCAAATCTGGAAATTCACAAAGGAGCTATTGGAAATGTCGTCTTTATAAATCTTGTTGGTACTTTCCAAAAAGAGGGTCTCATTGGGTGACATCTTATGGAACACCACCTGTTTGGAAAAACAAGACAATTTTATGGCTGTTCAACTTCAGAATTTAAATTTAAAACTCCATCCTGGATTAATATTAAAAAAAATTGATCTTGTAGCAAAAAAAACTTAAGGTAAAAACTAAATGTTAATAAATGCATTGGTGCTCATTACCTTTTTAATTATGACTAAAGAAAACACCAAACCAATTTCCATTCAATCTATTTTGAAGCTGAAACTTTTTTTTTTCCTATTTCCTCTGCACCATACTCAGCACTAGCAGTAGCACTCTGTGGCGCCTACATTGTTGTTGTTTTTTTGTTTTTTTGGTTTTTTTGGGGGGGGGGGCTGTTTTTTGGTTTTGTTTGCTTGCTTTTGTAGGGATCTATACTCACCACAATCTCCTTTAAAATTACAAAAGTTTTGTAGCTAAAATTTAAGAAGTTTCATTTATTCAAAAATTACTCCAATGCCTACCCCAGGCTCTGAGGAATAAAAAACATGAAACATACCAGATCCTGCCCTCACTGAATTTGCAGTCTTGTGGAAGAAATACAACAAAGGGAGTAATTATACTGAAAAGGGGGGGTGGGCTGCCAGAGCTGACAGGTGATAGGTAGCTCCCACGAGAAATGAAATGGTAAATGCAATTGTCAAGAATCACAGTATTCACAATCCATACAATCCTAATATAAAACTAATTTGCCTCGCTGTTACAGCCTAGAAGAGAAAAAACAGTTTACTTCCAAGGTTTTGTAACAAATGAGAAGAGCTAAAATCAGTTTGCTAAAAACCTACAGTAAGTACACCCAAGTCGCTGTAGAGGTAAGCAGCAAAGTAAATAAAACACAGTAATAAAATTAATTCAGAAGACTACATTTTAAAAACATCGCATCTACGAAATACCACAAAGACATTTGTTTTGGACAGACCTCTGCAACAAGCGGAAAGAGGGAAAGACTAGGTGTGTGCGACATTAGTTTAGAAGTTCGTTTTGTGTGTAATGAGGATGGAAAATGTCAACTCTGCCTCTATTTTCCCCTTTACCAAACAGTATCCAGTCCTCCATTCGTTCTCGACAAATCTAAAGTGAAAACAAATGGACTGATATCTGCAAAACATTTTCAAAGTTTCCAAAGATTTTTCTAAGTACACACCTACAGGGAGAATACCACGAGTAACTACACTCACCAGGTCACAAGTACTAAAGTAGATACAGTGGTAGTACCCAATTCCCAAAACTGTTACAGCCAAGACTCCTGCAGGCTAGTAACAAAGTATTTAAATGCCCAGTGCCTTAGTCACAACTCTTTTTGACGCTGCTCCTTAGGGCTCCGCTGGGAATCCCTGCAAACTCGGATCACCTGAAGTGAGATGAGGCAGGCGAGGGAATCCAACAAGTTCTCCAAGTGAGATCTGGAGAATACGTCTCGCCCCGTCAATGCCACAGGGGCTGTGTCCCAGTGGCGGAGGTCTAGGGCGGTGCCACCGCGCACCTGCCTCCCTCCAGTCAGTTTCGCCTTCGGCGACCCACTCGGCCTCAGCTGACTTGGGTGTGGACACAGAGGAGGGGGTCCCGCCGCGCCTCTGGCTCCGCGCTCGCTCGCAGAAGTGCAAGAGAAAGTGCGCTGGGACCCAGCGCTAGGCCAGCGCAGCCGCCGCCCTCCTCCGGGCCTCCACGCCTGCGGCCACCTGAGCCCCTGGAGGGGAGCGGAGGGCGGGCGGGAGGACCCGGCACGACTCCACTCACCTTCTGGATGGAGGACTTGCCGCTGCGCCGCAGCCCCATGAGCAGAATCCTCGGCTTGGAGCTGTCAGCGCCCCCCGGGCCACAGCCGCCGCCGGCCCCCGCCCCAACCCCGCCGCCCGCCGCCGCCGCCTCCTCTTCTTCCTCCTCCACGCCGTAGCCGAAGTCCTTTGGGAACGAATCCGCCGCGCCGTAACTACCGGCGAGGGGCGTCTCCTCCGCCCCGTACTGCAGGGACATGGTGCTGGACCGACGCCGCCCGCGCCCTGACAGGCCAGGCCAGGCCGCCGCCTCCCCAGGCCGCCGCCGCCGCTGCCGCCGCCGCTGCCACCGCCCCCGCCCCCGGCAGCCGCCGCCGTCCGGCCCGCCCCCCCGCACAGCCCGACTCTCATAGGCCCCGAGCTGGGATCCAACCCCTCATTGGCTGCCCGAGCCGCCACTCGGAAGCAGCAGGGTAGGTGGTGCCCGTCACGTGCCCGGAATCACCTGACTCCCAGCAGCAGAGGGGGGAGGAGGAGTCACGAGGAGGGCCGCCCGGCCGCGCCTCTCGCCGGGCTCTGTCTCTCTGCCCGGGGCCCAGCCCGCACGCACCTTGGTCCTGCCCTGCACGCACAGTGCTCCCCAGTTTTTCTACCTTCTTGCGAGCTCTCGAGAGCACCACAAGGGGAGATGCTCTGCTTTGGGGGAAGAACCGATGGTCCTCCTCCTCCAATTGTACTCGCCCAACCGATACTTATTGATGCCTGTGACGTCCTGAGTATCTAACAAGGGGCTTGAAACTGGAACCGACTTGGACCTGCCTGCCCTCACAACTGCTTGAAGATTTAAGAGATCGGACCTCTGCGTAAGTAGCCTCGGCACGAGATAGTGTGTGGGAATGCCTTAGGCACAGATGAAATGCGGGAGAATTGGCGTCTGAGTAGGTCTAGACGGATGGATGCAGTTGGGGTGAGCAGAAGTATGAAGGATGAGCCAGCTGGAAGGCAAAGCCTCAACCAAGGCAGTCATGGGTGGGTGTGATAGCTTCATTTAGCAAGTAGTAGGACCGTGGTAGGAAAGCAAATGCAACCAAGGTAGACTTTCTTTCTTCAGCAAATAGCTGGTAGTGAAAGCTGCTACCACTTCAAACTCAGCAGGACTCAATTTCCTGTCCTTCCCACATAGTCAAAACTTTACTTCTCCAGTAATTCCACCCCCGCCTCCCCCCCCCCACACACACACACATACCGTAGAACGCTGCTTCTCTGATCTTTTCGGATTAGAGACCCAAGGAAAGAATAACGGAAGCACACTAAAGCAAATGTTGGTTACCAAGAATGTTTGAGAAAAAATACAAGAATTGTTGCTTTTCAGTCTCTAGAAGGAAATTTAACAAAGTACAGCCATACACGTTTTTAAAAGGTTAGGGTGGTTTTCCAAGGAGACTTGATTATGAAGGCAGAGTACACTTCATGCACATCTAGGACTATATTCCAAAGGAGGAGAGCTCACTTTCTCAAAAGGCAGCCATTCCATTGGGGTAGAGTTTTGCTTAAAACTTTCTTATTCAAGTCAATAATCATACTCTGAAGCCTAAAATGGAACACAATATAATGTTTTCATAACAGCCCTTCAAATATTAAACTGCAGTCTTCATTAACCCACCAAAACAGTCTTCTCTGTTCCACACTAAACACACTAAAGTTCTCTCAACTATTCCTTCTATGGAACTGTTCCATAGAACTTTCTGTAATGATAGAAATGTTCTGAATTTCTGCTGTTCAGTATAGTAGCCACTGGCCACATGTGGATTGAGCACTAGACCCATTGCCAGTGTGACTAAGGAACTGAATTATTTTTATTTAATTTTAATTGCCACATGGAGCTAATAGCAACCATATTGAACAGCACAGCCTTATATTTTCAAATCCCCTTTCCCTATTGGCTGTTCTTCCTTTATATGCATTCAAGCTTCCAATGTCTGGCACTTACAGAGCAGTACTGACCCACACAGTATTCTTTCCCCTAATCCTTTGCAGACTGGATTTTTTTTAAGTATCTACAGAATATAAGTAGTTCACACTGGCCATCACTGGAACTATTTTGTTGGCAATCTTATTTCCTAAACTAGTATAACTACATTTCTAAGATTTGATAGTCAACTGTGGTTTGGGCCCAGCATTTGGGTACTCTAGATAACCATTTTAAAATTTGTTCCAATATTGTCTACCAACCAGCCCTTCCAATTTTGTGGCACTCACACATTTGGCATTATTACCTCCTGATCTGTAATTCTTTTGCAGTTTTGAAGGCACTTGTTACATTCATGATATTTAATTTGATCCTTACAATAACCTTGTGAGGTAGGCAAGATGTGAAATCTATATTTTATAGATAAATCAGCTGAAGTATAGCAGGACTGAAGAGATCCATTTTCTAATCCATTGAGTATATACACAGTCTTCATCCAAATCCTTGATAGAAATGTTGAAGAGGCTCTCCAGAAGCCAGGCTGACCCCAAATTCTGAAACATCACTGGATGGTACAGCAGTTAAAAGCAGGTCATTTCCACTTAAGGTGTGATTATCCAACCCATATGTTGCCATTCTGTCCAAAGGGATGGTACAAGACAGTGTCACTAATTTGTTGACATAAATAGTAATACTAAAAAAACAAGAGGGTTTGCTGCCAGGAAAAAAAAAAAAAAATGTGCTTGTCTATATCCACAAAGGGACTGCTGCCACATCAACTGCTTCAAGAAGCCAAGTCTTCCCTCTCTTGGGGTCATGTTTTATTATTCTTACAGTTTTTAGCACATCCTAACCTTGTAATTGTTTATGTACCTGTTTTATGAACTACTTCAAGTCATTCATTTTTATTACACCCAGCCCTTAGCTACTGCTGTCCACGTAGAAGGCACTCCAAAAAGAAGAGAAATCTATCCAAGTAAATATTCTTCCAGTAGTATCTGGCATTCTCCAAAAACAAACTTGTGACTAGAATAGAGACAAATCAGCCACATTGCTGTCAACACAACTGATTTAAATGCCCGTATAATTGGCCTGGTCAGTTTTCAGCAGGTGTCAGTATCTTTGCTAGTTAAACCAGCTTGCTTTGGATGTGTTTGGAATAAAGACAAGTTCTCTGACAATGGGGATGGAATACATGAAATAGGAACACTTCTTCAAAATGCCAGTCTATCAGTGAGGAAAATAAGTGATTAATACAACAAAACAAAAAGATTTAAGTCTTCCAAAAGAAAAGGAAAAAGACTAACAAACAAGAATATAGTGGTTTACCATTTACAAATCTTTCACATACATTCTCATTTGACCCTCACAACAACCCTGTGAGGTAGGCAGCACAGACATTCTTCTCAATTAACAGATGAGGAAAGTGAATCTAAGAGCAGTTAACTGATGTGCCCAAGGTTCTGTAGTTGGCAAATAGTTTGTAATATCAGTCTTTGGCCTAAAAATTCAGTGCCCAACCTCCCCTCATACTTGCCCTACCTACTTCACAGGGATAATGAAGATAAAATGAATTGAAAATTAGAAAAATACTTTGAGGGGAAAAACCACTATATAATTATACCCAACATTGCCCATGATATATGGCTCATTACTCTTCTCATTCCAGTTTGTGCATGAACCAGAATTTTATATTACTTCTGTGCTCAACTAAGCAACTAAGTAAGGCAGGGTAATAGTGTGATCCTGTTTAAAATTATATAAATTACAATCAGGGTAACTGCATTATTAATCAAATTGAAAAACAGACAGGCTAATGTGCAACTAGGACCCAATAAAGCACACAGCAAAACAAGGCAACATTATCAGATAGGGCATGATTGCATAGAAGGAAAACGTGGTGTCAGAGTTAAACTGGCACACACACGGTTATCTAAGGCAAAGTGGTGGCAAAGAGTTATTTGTTCTGCATTATATAAATAAGAGAAGATGATTCATGGGAACCCATGCAAAAGCATCTTGTCACACAGATCTCTCCAGCTGCCTAAAGAGAATATAAACTCTGTTATCTTCATTGTTGAGAATGATTCTATCTATTCTTATATCCTGAACTAAACCAAGGAATACCTCCATGCTAATCTTCCTTGGCTAAAATACAACTAGTACCATTATTCCTAATCAGACTAATAAATAGATATCTTTTAATGAATTAGATGGCTGTTTAATTTTTTTTTCAGGATTCACTTTGGATTCTTCTGCTTTAAGACCCAAAGCAAGTTATATTGAGTTTTTATTGGTGATTCTAAGTATATGTGTTTATAACAGTTGAAGTGTGAATTTAACATATTAAAAGAGTTTTATAGCATCTGTTCAGAAAAGATTATATACTATACAAACTATTCAAGTCATACAAAACCATTTTTTCAGTGTCTTTTCAACTGAGAAGAATCCTATTCAGCACGCTTCTCCTCCTGAGGTGGTTCATACTGAGCAAGCTATGGGGTAAAGACAGAGGAGTTTAGGTGAATTTTATTCTAAATTGGGTAAAAAGTTAATAAAACAAAATGAGTTTATTATATTCAATTTAGCTTCTGAATCAGTAATAAGTTTATAGAAACTATGCTTTCTAAAACAGTAATTTAATATAATCAAACCTAATGAAAGCCCTTTTCAAACATTTAATGTTACTGAGAAACTACAATTTCAGTTCATGACTGAACTGTTCAAGTACTTGTTATACAATAATCTAAGTCTTCATAAAGATACTATGCCTTATAATAAGGAACTTTCTTCCACTCCACCAAAAGTTTACTGAAATTTCCCCTAAAAAGTAGAGGAAGCCAGTGTGGTCATGCATGCCTGTAATCCCAGTAATCCGGGAGGCTAAGACAGGAGGATCTCTATTTCAAGACCAGTCTCAGCAACTAAGCCAGTCCCTGTCCAAAAACAAAAAAAGGCTAGGGATGTGGCTCAGTGGTAAAGCACCTCTGGGTTCAAAAAAAAAAAAAAAAAGTAGAGGGGAAAGATTTATGTAATGAGTATTAACATGGCTAGTCTATGTCTTTGACTTACAAAAAAAAAAAAAAAAGTAACTAATGTCTTTGACTTAAAAGGTGCCAGAGTTTACTAGCACTTGCCTAGTGTGGAATCTTAGATAGTTTTTTAAATATATTTTCTTTAATATATTAAGTTGTGCTTCCTTAACCTGGTTAAGTTTTGTACTCTTCCAATTAGGTGTCATACTTGAAAAGTTTGTTAACTTCACTGTGCTTTAAATTCTCACCTATAAAATGGCCTGAGTACCTGTTTTATTTATCTCAGAGTTATTGAGATCATAAAACACATTATGAGAAATACCTAGAGTAACATAAAATGTACTATGTGATTCAGAATGCAGTAAAATCTCAAAGGCTTAGTTGATGATTTGAAGTTTTTGCAAGTTCTTGTGGGAGTTGGAACAAAGAAAAAAATATAAGCCTAGATAAAATTAAGTGCAATTTACTTCTGTAAATTTGTTAACACAGGGGCTACCAAATGACAGTGCAGATTATGCACTGCACAACTCTAGGAAGTACCATTTACAAGCAGTGCCCCTAAACTGACCTAAGAATTTTAGAATTATCCATTTGCTTAAAAGCAGCCATAACCAATGTTTCTATCTTTCTGTTGATGCAGGTTCCCAAGAACCTCTTCTTGACCACTTTGCTTATTCTATGTACAGTCTGTCTTGTGACTTTTCTAGATGGGCATTAGTTTGCCTTGCATTTGATTCACATTAATATTCACCCTCCTCCTTCCCCAGTTGTGCATTTTAGTGAGGTTATGATCATATAATCACTAGAGGAAAATGTATTTTTAACATGAATTCCTTAAAAATTTACCTTTGCTTTCAGTTTTTTATTTTCTTCTACAGTAGCTTCATATTTTTCTTTCATTTCTGCCAGTTCTAAGCGGAGCAACTCTATTTCTGGATTTTCTGGGGTAGCAGCTCCTAAGTGATGCTTTAAAAAACTAATATCAATGTTAAGAACTTTACTTCTGGGGCTGGGGATGTGGCTCAAGTGGTAGCGTGCTCGCCTGGCATGCGTGCGATCCGGGTTCGATCCTCAGCACCACATACCAACAAAGATGTTGTGTCCGCCGAGAACTAAAAAATAAATATTAAAAAAAAAAAAAATTCTCTCTCTATCTCTCCCCTCTCTCACTCTCTCTTTAAAAAAAAAAAAAAAAAAAAAAAAAAAAGAACTTCTTAAAGCTGAATGGAATTAATGAACTAGCCCAGAATAGAATCAATATCCAAGACCATAATCAACCACCCACCAATATTTACCCAGATATCACTGTCAACAAACAGAATGGAGGGCTGGGGTTGTGGCTCAGCAGTAGAGCGCTCACCTAGCACGTGCAAGGCCTTGGGTTCAACCCTCAGCACCACATAAAAACAAGTAAATAAAATAAAGATATTGTGTCCAACTATAACTAAAAAATAAATATTAAAAAAAACAAAAAGGAAAATAACCTTTTCAATAAGCAAAAGTATTTTAAAGGTTATTATGTATATGAAAAAATAAGAATTTCAATAATAAGGCCTTTTTCTGACTTCAAAGATGAAAAGGATACTCCAAAGCACTATTAGGTTTCTCTGGTTCTTCATATAAGGCTACCAACACTGCAAATCAAAAAGCAGAAAGAGCAACAATTAAAGTCTTAAATTTGAATGGCAGAAATTATATTCCATATCTCAGTAAATACTAAGTGCCAAGCATACTGCTAAGACTGTCCACACAATGGTGAACAAAGTCCCTGCTCCCAACTAATTTACAGTTCAATGCTAAAGTAAGGAATTAGACAAGAAAGAGTATCAAGCAGCAATGCTAAATAGTACATTTGGGAGCACACTGAAAGAATTGGGCATCAAACAAAGAAGGAATCCTAAGGGAAGGATAGACCTAAAACTGACATATCAAGTACAGCTGGATGGAGTTATGGGTAATGTGGCTGGAAAGGTGGTCAGGGGCCAGACTACAGAGGGTCATGTAAATTTTGTTGGCCTTTAGTTACAGGATCCACTTCAGTGGAAGACTGACTGAAGTGGGTCAAGGATAATGGCAGGAAGAACAACAGTTAAGAGGTAGATGTAGTAATCCAATTAAACGCAGTGACCTGCACTAGATAGAAAAAATTATGGGAAAAAAATAAATGTAAGAAAACTTTAGGAAAGAGTAAGGCTGTGGTAATTACTTGAAGAAGCTTTCATTTCAAAATGTTCAAGAATGAAGCTCAAATCAGCATTAAAATATATACTACAGTAGATTTTTGCTTTCATCGAATTTTTAGGTTTGAGCATTTAATTTAAAGAAAAAGGTAATAAACAGGAATTAGAGTACTGTAGAAGACAATGAAAGGAGATAACTCATGTGAGGATTATGTTGATCATCTTGTATTGAATGAGTACCTCCTGGAATTTTGTATTCAGATAAAAAAAAATCTCTCTAAACCAGTGGTTAACTATTTGTGCATAGAACCCTTTGAAAAATTCAATGAAAGCAAAAAACGTAACTCCATACAAAAAGAAAAATATACATATATAAACTCTAAGTTAATAAGTCCTGTTCTAAACTAATTTGTATGTGTTTTAATTTTTACAGCTTTATTAATTTAAAATAACAGTATGAAAAATTCAAACGTGCAACTACTTTTAACAACGCTGAAATACACTGTATTTTTTGGGAAGTTGGTATATTTACACTACTGTTCTCTCAGCTTCTCCTCTCTCCTTTCATTGTCTTCTACAGTACTCTAATTCCTGTTTATTACCTTTTTCTTTAAATTAAATGCTCAAACCTAATTCTTCTTCCATTCATTTCTACTGATCTCTGTTGAATTCCTAACTTTACAAGACATGAATATTAGTGCTCCTATCCTTCCCCATTTCTTCTCCCACTCCATTTCTTTCAGTTTCTAAATTTCCGTCAGTGATATTTACAAGGTTGATAAATGCAAAACATAATGTAAATGCTAAGTTTTCTGAGTTTTTCTATGAATTAATACACATCCTTCTATTTGGACAAGTCTATATCAAATCATGTTCCCCTTTTGCCTTAACCAGGATTTTTTTTAAATATATATATTTTTAGATGTTGATGGACCTTTATTTTACTCATTTATTTTTATGTGGTGCCGAGAATCAAACCCATGCCTCACACATGCTAGGCAAGTGCTCTACCACTGAGCCACAACCCCAGCCCCTTAACCAGGATTTTTTAGAGGTTAATATAGTGCTCAAAACATCTAAAATGCCACCGCTTCTAAATGATTTTCTTATAGTGTTTTAATGTCATAAGCAATTTCAAATCCTCTTGGAAATAGTGGGATAAAAAATATAAATTTGAGGGGCTGGGTATATAGCCCAGTCAGTAAAATGCTTGCCTCGCATGCACAAGGCACTGAGTTCAATCCCCAGTATTACCTCAAAAATAAATAGATAAATGTATGTGTGTGAAATATCTGTTTAAAGATGAAAATAAATTTGTACATAAATCTTGTCAATAGATACTATGTTTTCTGATGTTTATTTAGAAGACTGGCTATCTAAGGAGATTGAAGGGTTACATTTCTATGGGTGTGAACAGGGGTAAGAAGCCTCCAGGGATCTCTCTCATGAAGGAAAATCCTTGTATAGTCACAAGGCTGTGCATCTTCTCTCTGGTCAGTCATCTTCTACAACTGTCACTTTTCTGCCTTTTACCATCTGTCTTTCACTCTCTTTAGCCACCATGTACAGTTTCAGTATTCTTTATCCAAATGATATTTTCAGATTTTGGAATATTTTCATATACATAATAAGATATTTGGGGAGTAGGACCCAAGAGTAAACACAAAATTCATTTATACTTCATGCACACCTCATATACATAGCCTGAAGGTATGTATATACATGTCACATGCAGTCAGGAGTGGAATTTTCCACTTGCAGCATCAAGTCAGTGCTCAAAATTTTTCAAATCTTGTAGCATTTTGAATTTTAGATATTCTGATTAGAGATGCTCAACCTGTATTTCCTGGAACTCTTGACAACATACTTAGCTCATTCAGATCTCTGCTCAAAAGTTACTTCATAAAAAAGGCCTTTCCCCCATTACCTTGTGTAAAATGGCACACAAATCCTACCCATCACCTTTTTATCGTCTAACATTGGTATCAGTTTTAAATTATAACACTACCACTAGCTGACACTCTGTATTTCTTGATTATCTGTCTCCCCAACCAGGATGCAAGCTCATGAGGGCAAGAACTCTTTCTTTTCCATTGCTAGCCCCACTGTCTAGAATAGACACCTATTAATTGCTTAGATGAAAAAAGGGACTGTATGGGGTTTTCTAAGGAATGAAATTCCAAGCATCTATGATACTTGGGGAGACAACATAGCACAGCATTTTCAGAGTATCTCCTTATTATTTGCAAAGATGGAGGGGAAACTACTAACTGAACCTAGACAAGAAGCAATTCAAAATCGTCAACATATCCATGCATGGGAATGAAAAGGCCTGCTTTCTGCTAGACCCAGGATTTCTCCCAGAATTTTCCCCTAACCTTTATTTCTGCACAAAATGCAGATATTATTATCCAGTCATTTCTCATTCTCTTATGGATCCATGTCTGCACCCCTGCCAGGATTCCATCATCTTTGAAAATCCCAGTCAATGCATAGAGCAGTATATAACAGGCATTCAAATTACAGCTGAGCTAATTAAGTAAGCAGTACTTCACTATCTCTTGGAATCCTCCTGTTTCAAGCACCTTCCTTGTCTACTTAAATCTTGAATCCAGGAAGAAAGAGATGTAACAGTGTAACAGTAAACTTCCATTTTTAAAAGCGTAAACAATATAACTATTTATGAAGCGTCCTCAAGTTCTTTAAACTGCAATTCTACTTTATACACAAAATAGGAATTGCTATAGACTAAGAAATAGGGAATTGAAAAGCCACAGCCAAATTGTCTATGAATCACTTACTTCGGGATAAGCCTCACTCAACTACTTTATAGCCCACTTTCAAATCTGCTAAGTTCTCAAGTTGCTCTTTTTTCGAGGGAAAATATTTCTTAAGATTCTGAGGACTCTGCAAACTCGGTAAAGCGGAAGGAATTGGGACCTCAAGGTCTTCAATAAACATATTCACTGCGGCTGCTCGAGGCAAAGCAACGGAAGTTGGAGAGACTTTACAACAGCTGCAAGAGTTTCACTCCCCGCGCTGAGAGCGATAGCGTGAACTAGGCTACCCCACCAGGCAGCGTCTGGCAGCCAGAGCGAGCCGGTCCCCGCTCATTCCCAAGCACTCTTCTCTGGACCCTAGACGGGCCCCACCTGTTCCTCCTCCTTCCCCACGCCGTGGCCCTTCAGGGGCACCGCGCCGAGGGCACGTGAAACCCTCTCCTAGCCATGCTTACCTTTGGTCAGCGTGTCCAGCACCCCCGACTTCTCCAAGTACCTCCGGAACTGCTCGCGCTTCGAGTCGGCGGCCTGAGGAGACACCGCGGGTCAGTGACCGGAGCCCGGGGGCCAGAGCAGGAAGAAGGCGCTTAGAGTCTGGCAGCCCCACCTCCGCCTCGCTGCCTCAGGCCCCCGAAACCTGCACGCGCCCCCATCTCCCACCCGGAGCCGACCAGCGGCTGGCTACCGCCCGCACTCCCCCAGCCACGCCGCGCCCCCCTCACTTTGTAATGGGCCATAGTGACAGCGGCCGCGGCGTAGCTGGCGCCGGAGACCGTGGCTGGCGGGCTTGGAGGAGCACTGCTCATGCGCGGAGGGGCGCGCGCGCTTGCGCGCTTGCGAACCACGGGCCGGCATCGCCGGGGTGTGGCCTGTTTTCATGGCGACCAGGACGCTCAGCATCCCCAGGCGCCAGCAGAACTGAGGGAGACTGCGTACGCCCGCCCCTCTGGCTGTCGGAGTAGCGCCTTTTCTTCCTCTTCCGGTCCTCAGGGCGGTTCGGTTGCTTAGCGAAGAGGCGAGGGTTTGGCAACTCGGAGTAAGCGTCCAGGTGGAGCCCGGAGTGGGCGTGGTGCCCGGGGGCGGGGCCTTCGGGGTCCTGGAGCTTAACACCCTGGTAGGAGGATAGATCGCCCTACTTGTAGTGGGCGCGCCCTTCGAACCCAGGTCTTCGATGCTGTGGTGACCTGTGTGTGTTGGATTTTTTGGCTCTCATCTGGAAAAAGTACGCACGACCAAAGCAGGACGACTCTTGGATTTCCAATGGCTTGAGAATAATATTTTGAGTCGTATGTTTTGGCTCCAGTTTTTCATTTGGAGTCTCCTTGTTTTGTGGCTGACTTGAAGTAGCCCTCTGGAGGATCAGCACTAATGTGCTAATAAAACCTTTTGAGCGCTTAGTGTGCGCGAGGTACAGTGCGTTTTAAACATAGTTCTTTTTTCTTTCTTCCCTTCTTTTTTTTTTTAATTTTAATTCACACAACATCTTTGTAGGTAAGTATGGTAGTAAAATGACATGACTAGGTTACATGACCAGTGAATAGGAGAGCCAGGAAAGACTCCAATCCAGAATGTGAATCACGATGCTATGAACTGGTGAGAGAAAGTCTTGCATCTTTTTCAATATTTTATTTACTAGGTAGTAATATTATGGTTATATTCAACACACATCAGTTTGCAGTTTATAAAGAAACTAAGTTATTAAGTCCCAGGGCAAACAACATTAACCTAGTATCCAAAATAAAGGATTAGAAACTAAAAGGAGTAATTACATAGATCAAGAACAATTTTCTAAGGCTGTGAGAAAAATCTGATCCCAAACCATTTAGGATCGAATCAGAGCATGTGATTTTCCCCAAGTCAGTTTCGCATATTTTTAAGGGAGGTTAAAAAATACATCCTAATTTGGCTACTCTACGTCTTTGAATTTAGAACTTCCCCCTTCACAGTTCAGAATTAGAGCTGTTTTCCATTTCTGAAATGAGTTTGCAGTTGTCTATCACAACAGCTGGTCTTTAGAAATATCTATTTTCTCCATGTTCCACCACCACTGTTACTACTCTGATGACATAATATGCAGAATATCTAAAAGCAACAACGCTTCAGATCTGAAGGTCTGTTGGAACCCTCCTACCAATGAAGTTGTTCGTCAAGGACATTAAATGATTTGGAGGACAATCCGTAGAATTGTTGCAGGTTCTAATAAACTTTGACTCAAAGGACCACTCTCCCAAAGAATCTGAAGTATTTGGAATGTCAAGTGGTTGGAAGTCTCTCTGTGAAGGAGGAAGGTTTCTGATACTGCCCTCTCTGAACTGGCTCTGGAGGTTACCTATAGGAGATGACCCTTGGTTTGCATCTTCTTTAGAGGGACCCCACGTAGTACTGAGCCACCGAGGTTTCCAGGTGCAGGAGTCTGCTGCCAGGGAGAAAGTTGTGTGGGGTGACTGCCCCATGTGGTTGTCTGTATCTATAGCAATACCTGGAATAGAACAGTGATCTCTAGAATAATGGTTCTTTTTGCTCTCTTTGCCATCAACTTCTCTTTTTTCCCGCAAGTGGTTACCATTAACTTCTTTTCTAAATATTTTATGAGTGTCTTTGTTATTTTTTGAGCTGATGTGTTGAGGGTGACTGCAAGTAGTACTAAGTGTGTACATCTCATTAGTTTCCTGTTCATCCAAAATGCTTTTCTCATCATTTATGTCATGATTGTCAGGATCTGCCTGAAATACAGAAGATGAATTTAAACTTGGGTATGCTACTCTGTGTGCTTGTTTTTCCACTATCAGATTATAATCAGGTGCTGAAGGGAGTCGTTTCAGTGAATTTGCAGATGTGCTCTGATATTTGGCTAGACTTTGTTTTGACTTTGCACAGAATTCATTGTGTTCATTCCTCGATTTATATTGTCCCAAGAGCCCTCTTTTAATCTTTTTAAAACCTAGGTGGAAAATTTCTAAAATGTTTAAGAAAAGTGAAACAGTGGCTATGGATTGCATAAAAAATAGAAATATTGTCTTTTCTGTTGGTCTTGAAACAAAACAATCGATTATATTTGGACATGGGTGACCATGGCATTTAAATAGAGGCTCTAAGTGAAATCCATATAAAAGGTACTGTCCAATCATGAACCCAACTTCAACTACAGAACGAGTGAAAATGTGTATCACGTAAGTGCAAAGCAAGGTTCCTCTGAGCGGAGCTTTATTTAGTTTCCTTTGTTCCAGCTGACAGAGCTCTTGCTCTAATCTCCTCTGATTCGCAGGCATTTCAAACTCTATTCCATCCAGTTCTCTCCTTAATTGAGCTTTCATCCTCTCCCTCTCTTTCTCTAGAACTCTCAGTCGGTATAAAGCATGGCCCATGTAGACCAGAGATGGTGAAGACACAAATATCACCTGCAGAACCCAATATCTAATGAGGGAAATAGGAAAGGCCTGGTCATAGCATACATTTCTGCAACCTGGTTGTTGTGTATTGCAGATGAAGCCAGACTGCTCATCATTCCAGACATCTTCAGCTGCTACTCCCAGAACAAGCATTCGAAATATGAATAATATGGTGAGCCAGATCTTTCCAATCATGGTGGAGTGAATATGAACTTCCTCCAGAATGCCTCCAAGGAGATTCCAGTCCCCCATGCTTATTTATTCAGCCATCTTAGCTCTGAACCCCATCAAACAGGAGGCAGATAAATTCTTCCATTCTGAAGGGAGCACTGTTTCTTAAAGCAAACCTATGGCCAAAATATGAACAAATCATCACTCTTTCCATGTGCTGATTTTTTTACTTTTTTTCCCTAGATAGCAGTAACCATCTGCCACAAAGAATGTATTTTAGATTTGAGGAGTTTAAAAGAATTTTGTTTAGACATTACAGTGCAAAAAAAAAAAAAGGTGATACCTAGAGGAAGCATGTATATATTATGAACAAAATTGTTGGGCTAGTGATGTAGCTTAGTGGTAGAATGTGTGCCTAACATGCATGAGGCCCTGGGTTCAATCCCCAGCCCCACCACAAAATAAATAAAAAATAAAAATAGAATTCTGAGATTCCCATCCTAAGTCATCTTACTTAGCTTAAGTATCTTGTTTAATTTTCTTTAACTGGGAACTCTTAAGAGACAGTCCTAAAAATAATGACTTGATATTACAAACAAACCTATTAAGATTATTTTACGTAAGAGTTTATAATCAAAGTAAGTGATTGTAAATTTTCATTTATACTCAGGAAAAATGAATGTGCTTCATCTGATAATTCAATAAAATACAGCATTTAATGAAACCAGGGGAAATGATCTGGCTCTTGCTACAGGAATTTAGATTAATTTTTTTTTTTATTTTGTTTTGTGTTTTGTCTTGTTTTATTTAGTTTGTGGTGCTGGGGATTGAATACAGGTCCTCACACGTGCTAGGCAGACACTCTACCACTGAGTCACATCCCTAGCCTGAATTTAGATTAGTTTTTTAATACACATTTGAATATCTAAATTCCGGTTTCTTTCTGGCAGTTGTTGAGCATTTTTAGAAATCAATTCCAGTAATATTTATGAATATTTATAAAATTCTTACACTTTGCTATAAAAAATTTATAAATTTTTATCATATTAAAATATACTCTAAAATTTCTCAGCTGTTGTATGGTACTAAAATATTATTAAGAATGGGGTGAAATAAATTCATCACTGGTGTGGTGATGGTATTATAGAAAATATTGTAACAATGTCTTATCTCTTTAAGATGTAGCTTCTTTCTTGGAGAGAACAGTGGGACAAATTAGAATTTAGCTACTTGGATTATTGGCCAATAAATTCCATATAATATTTATGAAGGCTATCTTAGGCTTTCCCACAAAGGAAAGATAGAAATAATAAATGTTTTAATTCCCTTTCATTTAAAATATATAAATGTATGTCCTGTGTCCTTTATATAAAGGGAAATAATACACAATCAAAGAAAATACTAGGATACTATAGTTACAAGATACATTCATCACAAAAATCCTGATAGATTCATCACAAAGATCTTATGAGGTGGCTATTTCACCCATTTGTTATTTATCCCATTTTATCTATATGATGCAGAAACTGAGGCATGCCTTAATTTGCCAAGGTCACACAGCTGAAGCTGGCATTCAAACCCATCAGTGTGGCTCTAGAGTCAGTTCTTAACTATCTTTCCTAACTACTATTTTTCCTCTTAAACATACTTGAAATTTGCATGAAAGAAACATCAAGAGATCATGTTTTCTCTTAAAAGTTCATTTAAGGGGCTGGGGTTGTGGCTCACTGGTAGAGCCCATGCCTTGCACGTGTGAGGCAATGGGTTTGATCCTCAGCACCACATAAAAATAAATAAAGGTATTGTGTCCATCTACAACTAAAAAAAAATTTGAAAAAAAGGTAATTCAACCTCATCTTTTAAAAAAGGTCATTTAAGTTTAGGAATGTTGAATAGTGATAGTTTTAGCTTTTTGGTTCTAGAGTCTCTAGTTTTTTAAAGATTTGTACAGTTAATAAAACTTACAAAAGCAGCAGTTGTCTAAAATTTAGCCATATTCCTGATAGAAAAACTTTATATCGACTGTATTATATTAATAATAGTATACTCTGACTTTTAAAATGTAAATTGGGTTGTTATTATTGTTATTTATAATAGTATGAATTAAAAACATCCAAAATAATTATCCATCCAAGAAAGATTGGTTAAATAAATAATGATACATCCATAGTGTGATACCAGGCAGCCAGTAGAAATGATAAATGTATACTAACATAAAAAGACATTTAACATTTTGTTTCAGTGCAATTCAAAATAGTATAGTCCACTAATATAAATTTATTTATATGTAGAGTAATGCATATAAAAAACTCTAGAAGGATATCTATCAAAATATTAACAGATTATCTCTGGATAATGGAATTAAAATTGACTTAATTTTTTTATATTTTTGTTTTTTAATGTTTTACCATGAGCCCTTTACTATTATAATCATAAAAGGAAGTATTTTTTCCCCTTAAAGTATAAAACATAGTATTTCCTAAAAGAAGGAATGGAATTTAATTATAAATTAAAACTTTCATGACAAATGATATGAAAACTAGTACACATACATACAGTTCCACAGAATTCAAAAGCAAAAGTTAAAAACATTTCAAACAATTATTTCTTAATTAGCTAAGAGAGAGATTAACACAAACCTTTTTAAGCTTTGATAAATCTGAGAAGCAAATCATGCTTAGAAGTTATACCATGGCTGTCTTCAGCTTCTCTGAAAGCATCCCTTTGAGGTATACAGCAGATTCTTGTCAGTTCAGCACCATGGATGAGTCAGCTAGCAACTAAAATCCATTTCCCTTTCTGCTCATTCTACAACAGCACTAGCCAATAGAACTAACTTCTGCAACATTGGAAATATTCTCTTTCTGCTTTGTCCAATAAGGTAGTCACCAGCTACATGCAGCAATTGAACTCTTGCAGTCTAGTTTGTGTATGACAGCAACTGAAGTTTTAATTTTGTTTAATAGAAACTTAAAGAGCTACATGTACACAGTGGCTACTTTGTTGGACATCACAGATAAAGAATGCTTCCAGGGAATGAAACTAACCACATTATGTTGTATATATATGAACATGTAACAACAAATCCCACTAATATGTCTAATTATCATGCACTGATAAAAAATTTTTAAAGAATTCCTAATAGTAAAATACAATCTAGAAGAGCATTATGAGCTCCAAATTAAACTGAATAAATGGTTCCTCTGTAATTCAGAGATGTCAAATTTAAGACATCAGGAGATGTTTGTATGTGTTTTTACTGTAATTTTTTGCCAATAAAACATCACTATTTTTGGTTATGTAACCCATATTTCTAGTACCAAAAAAAATCTTTCTTTCTTAGTAGATAATAACTTCATCATCAGCCCATAATCAATGGGTTATGTTTGATTTTATGGTTAGATAAATTCTGTTGCTCTCCCTAGTTTTCTACTAACAATTACATTGTACTTCAGGTCATTAAACAGGTCTCTTCAGAGCTAGTGACCTGGTGCATTGGCCATGGCAGATAAATATTCCTCCCCTGAAAAGCTACTTTTTAGATTAAACAGAAACATTTCATCAAGGGAACAATTATATACATATATTCTTGTTTACATTATGTGTATATTAATGTTTATATATTATAAAACATATATGCTGTGTAATATATAATTATTGGTAAAATTTAAAAATACTCATCCTCAGTAGTCAGAGATAAATTCAAATAAAGCATTATATTCTAACTATCAAAATGCAAAAATTTCAAGATTTCAAATATCTTTTTTCAAAGTAGAGGAAAACTTGTATATGTTAGGTAAGAATATAATTGGATACAAATACTCAAAGAGCAATTTAAATCTATCACAATTAACATTTCTACTGGATACTTGAAATATTCATTCAGCAAACACTTAAAAATATACTGCATATACTAGGACATTCACTCTTGGTAACCATACAAAACTAGCACAATTTAAAAGTCCAATAAAGAAATGGTTTAACTATGGACTATCTGTATTATTCAACTCAGAGAACAAAGGTCTCTATCAACTGATACAGAAAGATCGCTGTCATATTGAAAAGCAACTTACAGAGCAATACATATATCTTAATCTTGTTAAAACCTATACTTTATCTGGGCACAACGGTACATGCTTGTAATGCCAGCTTCTCAGGAGGCTGAGGCAGGAGGGTCACAAGTTCAAGGCCACCCTGGGCAACTTAGTGAGACTCTTGTCTCAAAATTAAAAGTGCTGGGGATGTAACTCAGTGGTAGAGCATTTGCCTAGTATGTCCAAGGTCTGGGTAATCCCAGGGTTCAGTTCCTAGTACAAAAAGAAAAAAGTATATCAAGAGTATAACACAGATATGAAAAGTTTTTATTTTTCACATAGTACAGTATCCATGGATTCTATGAAACAGTCTCCAAAGTATGTCCTCCAAGTAAAGCCAGTTCTCTTTTATAGAATATATCCATGCATACCATGTGCCTGGAAGACCCAATCTCTGGTTTTTACTACTAGTGTTTTTTCTTTCTCTCCCTGCTCTTGGCATTCAGAAGGTTCTTCCTCTAATCAGAAGGCCCTTTTGTAAGCAGTCCTTGCTTGCAACTGATGAGTTAGGTGTTGTTTTATCCTCTTTATAAAACTGTTAGCATTTGTTGGAACTCTGTTTCTTCATAAAGTTTTCCATTTCTCCCTCATATGGCTCTTTTTATTATTGGGCTTAAATTAGGGGCAGGTCAGTTTGCTGGGGACAGGAAAATGTTGAAAAATACAGCAAATAAGACACAAGCTAAATAAGCAGCAATTGCTATCCAAAACCTTGGATCTTTCAGCAGTGCTTTATCAAAGCAGCTAAACACAGTATAACCTATAGACATTCCAGCAAATCCACCTGCGATGTGAGCTGCAAAGGACACCTTTGGAGAAAAGAAGAAAAGTGGAAATAAGAAAATGCTAATTGCATGTTTTGGCTGTATCTCTCTTAGTGAAACACAAATACCATCATAAACAAGAGTCTAAGTCTGGAGAACTATGGGTAAAACAGAAGAGACACAAAACCCCATGTACACAGAGAAAAGATGTTCTAAAACATGCAAAGCTAAAAAATGTCATTTTTAACCATTCTGAGTACATAAAACAGAGGCCATTGTTTCTCATTCTTCTTGATCATCATTACATTTAGGATGGTTCTATATAATGCCAACCAAGAGACTAGGAACTGAGTGGCCATGAGGGATCTCTATGAGAACATCCTATTGAAATGGGATGCAGAGTTGAAAAAATAATAGTATATACACAAATACTCAAATAGAAACTCCAGACTTAAAGATTAATCCCAGCAAAACTGAAAGTCAGTTCTCTTTGTGTTATAAATTCATATGGAGCCAAATTTTCATTACTGTATTTCAATCTGCTTTTTATTCTCTGTGGACAGGGAAATCCTTTCTCTCCTGTTTTGGAATGGCTATCAACATGGCAAGTGCAGTGATCAGTGAGGTAAGTGAGGACAATCCAAAAGTCTGATTTCCTTACGAGTTTTCTAAAACTTCCAAATGGATATTTGACTTCCCTAAATCATAGAGTTGTATCCCTTATTCAATGACCCTTTTGATAAAGAAATTTTAATTAAAAAAAAAAAGAAGCAACTCACCGGAGACCCATTTTCAGGGACAAAGAACCTTCTGTAGAGAGCAAATCCCATGTCTGACACAACTAGAAGGAAAAACATCCTGATGAAGTCCCAGGATCTCCACAATATTGCACCAACTGTTTTTGGTTCCCCTCTAATAATGATATATAATAATTCCTGAGTTTTATTCTGTTCCAGGTTCCATTCTAAACATTCTACATGCATTAATTCAGTAATCCTCTCAACAACCCTATGAAGTAGGTACTATCATTATTCCATTTTATATTTATTCATCCAACAAGGATTTATTGATTATTCTCTATGTAGCAGGCACAATTCTAGTTGGTATACATGCAGCAGTGAACAGTTCAGAGACCAGCCCCATAGAGCTGATGATCTGGAGGAGCAAACAAGCAAAACATACATTATATCAAACAGTGCTAAGTATTGTGAAGGAAATAACAGAGGAAAGTCAAGAATGCCAAGGGTAGGATGTGACTTTTAATAGGAGGGAAGATCTCCTGAGAATATGACATGAGGGAGCAGGCCATGCTAATATGTGAAGTAACAATCTGTTCCAAGCAGGAAAAAGAGCAAGCACAAAGTCTCTTTGACAGGAATGTGCCTGGTGTGTTTGGGGAGTACCAGTGCAGTTGATATGGCTGGATCAGTGGTTTTCAAAATGTGTTTTCCCAAGACCAGCAACACCAGCATCACCTGGGAAGTTCTTAAAAATAAAAATTCTTAGGCTGCACCTAGACCTATGAACAAGAAACCGAGGATGAAGTTCACATTCTGTTTTAACAAGACTTCCAGGTGATTCTGGACTAGAGTTAAGGACAAAGTGGTAGGTGATGAGATCACACAGCAGAAGATACATTTCATAAGAGCCTTGTGAAGCACTATAAAGACTTTGATTTTTACTCTGAGTAATTGGAAGCCTGTGAAAGCTTCTGATCATAGGAGTGACATGATCTGACTTGTTTTTACAAAGATCATTCTGGCCACTATATAGGGAAAAGATAATAAGACAGCAAGAATAGGAGCAGGGAAACCAACTAGAGGATTACTTGTGGCAATCCAAGTGAAGAACAATGGTGGCATTTTATACATAAAGGAACCAAGACTCCACTCTTATGCACCATACTAATTGCCTTTATTTACCATCAAGAGTACTGAAAATGGACCAGGAAAGGAAAGGAGTCCACATTCCTCAACAGAACATGAGAGCCAGAACTTAGACTTTCTTCCTAAGTCAGGTCTGTGCTGACAGAGGAGTTTCTGGGTTGCTTTGCCTTGAAGAACTCTGCCCTACATGGGAGCTTGGAAACATCTCTTGTAGCTATCACATTCCACACCCATCCCCCAGTTCCCTGCGCTCTATTTAGTGAGCCACCGTGTCCTAGGAGATGGAAAGGCCTAGTCCTTGCCTCTGGGAAAACAGCATCAGGACCATGTGTTCTGGCTGGTTTCCCATTCAATATCATATTGATGTTGAAGTCACGGAACAGAGATTGAGGGTGAAATTAACATTAACTCAATGTTAATTTTTTTCCCCACTACTAGGGATTGAATCCAGGGCACTTTATTACTGAGCTACATTCCCAGCCCTTTTTTATTTTTTATTGTGTGACAGGGTCTAGCTAAATTGCCTATGCTGGCCTTGAATTTATGATCTTTCTGCCTCAGTCTCCCTAATTACTGGGATTACAGATGCATGCCACTGTGCCCAACTTTGATTGTGATTTAATTGTAAATGGCTGTTACACAATGTGCTGGGTAAATGGGGCTGCATCTTTTTTTTTTTTTTTCTGCATCATATTTTCATTCATCATTTGCATTTCCTGATCCAGCATAAATAACATGCAGGGAGGACTATGAAAGAACTCTGCCAAAGACCAGGGCAGCCAACAGGAAACCTTCACTTTAGTCTTCCACAGCAGGGGACAGCCTCAAAAAAAAAAAAAAAAAAAAAAAGTCTCTGTGACCATCTCAATTTCTCCATCCCATTTCTCTCTTGTTTATCTTCCCCTACTTATATCACTGCCTAGCTCTTTCTGCCTCCTAGAGGAGCCTGCACCTGGGTTGCTACAGCCTTTAAACTGAAACATGTCTTCCCACCTGAAAAGAGGACCTTATTCCAATAAACCTAATTGCTGCCTCATTAGAAAGTTGGCACTTTTTAATAATTTTTTGTGGGGGGGGGGTCCTAGGGGTTGAACCCAGGGGTATTTATCACTGAGCTACATCTGTAGCCCTTTATTTTTTATTTTGACACAGGCTCTTGCACAGTTGCTAAGGTTGGACTCAAACTTTGTGATCCTCCTGCCTCAGCCTCCCAAGTCACTGGGATTGCAGGAATGTATTCCTACACCCAGTTATTGACACTCATTTTAAAGGAGTTGGCTTTATGTGGATTTTTTTTTTAAGGATGAAAATGTGAGATTTTCTTAACTTTTACCCAAGGTAAGCTCAGTTTCTTAGTTAAATAACATATCCCATGAATGTGGTCCTTAATCTAATTATCCTTCACAATTAAGGGTAATGTTTACCAATTAAAAGAAAACCAAACAATGTACATGTTTTCAAGAAATGTGTTTCAAATTAAAATATCTTTATATTCCTTAATTTGTAATTTTACGAATCTGGTATGTGTTTTAATTCTCATTTTCAAGCCAAAAAACTTTTAGAAATGATATGTCAGGATCAGGGAATGTTGACAATAGCAGATCCTACAAAGCGACACAGGTCATGTGGTGATTTTAGTATGCACCTCGAGAATGACAGAACATCACAGAAACCACCTTTGGAGATACACTGCACATGAAGCAAGGGTTTTCACTTCAACTTTGAAAAGCATGAAAATCCTTTCCCCACTAAGGATGTGAGGCTTATTCTACAAAGACTTCATGCAGATTGACTAAAGACCCAGGTCACTTGTATGACAACATTTGTTTGCCCAAATGACTGGTTCATGGGTTCTGATGATGACTCTTAACAACTGACGAGCTCCCATGGGGGCCAGATATTTGCTTTTCCCTTCTCTTCCAACAATTTTTCCTTAACTTTTTTATTTCTTATGAAAAGAAATTATCTACAGTATGGAATAAGCTATAAACAAGTGAACTCTTATCTCAGAATGAAATATTGATATTTTTATCGTTAAGTGGTTCATAAACTAAATTTAGGATCTTTCCACAGAGGCAGTTGCCCCTGTTCCTGTATGTGGAATATGGAAACCTTGATACCAAAAACCCGAGATTTTACCAAGTGTGACCTCTGCCTTGGCTTTCAAGTCTGACCCCAGGGTCTGTCCTCCTCCCCCAATTCCCCCAATAAGTATAGCTCCACCGGAAGCAGGTCCCTGAAAACTTCCCACCCATGCCTCTGCCCTTGTTTTCTTCTACCTTGTATGTCCTGCTAATACCCAAATCTATCCTTACTTTCAGACTCAGTTAAAATCCCAGCCTCTCAGGACAGGGGATGTGGCTCAGTGGTGAAGCACTTCCCTGTCAAACACCAGGTCCTGGGTTCCATCCCCAACACCAAAAAGAAAAAAAAATTCAGCCCCCCCCACCCACCCATGGCGTGTTCTTCCATACCAAAACTCCTCTAGTGTGTAATTCTAGAATTCACAGAGATTTCAAAAGCCACCTTAGTCACTCTCTTAGCTCTTGAGCTTCTCGGTTTCCTTGACCTCCACTCTCTTGTCCTCAGTCCTCAGCTGCCACTCAGAGTTTATATCCTAGATCAGTTTTTTTTTTTTTAATCTGAAAATGTAAAACTTGAGAAGGCAGCAGATTATCTCAGTGGTTTCCAGGCTTTTCCTTTGCAGACAAAAGTCACATACAGTCTCCAACATTTGAAAGAGAAAGTCCAGTTTATAAAACATTATGGTTGAAGTAGAGGGGGCACCTGGAGCTCTGCTTTGTTGGCTTTCCCCACTCTAGAAAGAAACAACAAGCCCAAACACTTCACCAGGCCCCTCCAAGAACCACCCTGAGGTGGTTCCTGTGAAATTCCTCCCTTCACGCCTAATCCTATGAAGCCAACAATTCTTTCTGACCCTAGGCAGTGTTTGGGAAATGTGAAAAGGCCTTTTGAAGGTGGATCCAATTAAACCAAAGGTGTAAAATATTCCCCGAACTCACTTACCTATAAGGATGATGACCAGTAGTCTGAAAATTCCTAAGACAGGAATCATTTCTCGAAAATTCTTGCAAAGAGATAAGTCACAATAATGTAAGCAATCTGTGGCAAAGGAAACTTCAGCTCTACCCCCCCTTCACCAGCTCTGTGATTTAAACCTATGTTTAAGCATCAGATATTTGCCAAACAAAGCATTGTTGTAACAGCCAAGCTTTAAAAAAGTTTTTAAGAAATACAATGCGGGCTGGGGATGTGGCTCAAGCGGTAGCGCGCTCGCCTGGCATGCGTGCGGCCCGGGTTCGATCCTCAGCACCACATACCAACAAAGATGTTGTGTCCGCCGAGAATTAAAAAATAAAATAAATATTAAAAAAAAAAAAAAAAAGAAATACAATGCTAGTGCACTTTGGACAATAAAATGAAGCATGGCATTTAATTCTATGATTTATGACTCAATTTAGGGGGCTGCGGGTACAGCTAAGTGGTAGAGCATTTGCCTAGCATGTACAAGGCCCTGGGTTCAATCCCCAGAACTGAGGGGGAAGGGGGAAATTTTATTAGCTGGAAATTATCTAAATATAGATAATAAAAAGTCTACACTGAATATGTCAAAAAATGAATATATGGGTGGATAGTTAGATAAATAAGTGCCATTAACCTAAGACTGATGCAATAGTTCCAAGCTTTTTTTGGAAATACTTATTCGCCACTTCTTCACTCTCTTTTCCCATAGTAGCTAGCAAAGACTTAACTAAAATTTGAGTATCAATTCAATTTTTTTAAAAGTAATTTCAAAATAAAGGAAAATGTTGATCAAAATACATTGTTCTATTTTAACTTTGAAAAAATATGCCTGCCTGTGATAGCCCTGGTGTCACTTAGAGAACTGCTGAGTCACATACTCCACTTTAATTTACTGAGTTGCTTCTCCCTCCCCTTCAAGTTATTAACTCCCTTCCTATGAAGTGAAGATGCTGCACCAGGGGTGTTAATTCTATTTTCAAGCTGCTGTGAACATGACCTACAGTAAGAAATAATGTAACAACCCACTGCACACATAAATCAAAGAGTGCCTTCTCCTAGTCCATGTGACACACGCTGAAATTTTTGTTTGTTTGATTTTGGAGCCCAGGACCTTCAACTGAGTTCACAACCACTAATGGGTTGTAATCCAAAGTTTGAAAAATATTTTTCTAAGAAGTAACTTCTACCTCTGAAACAGTTTTAGAATTGCTTGGTATTTGTCCTACTAGAGTGATTTTATAGTATACCTAAATGGGTAAAAGGTTGAAGCCAAGTCAGAATTTTTTTCCTGTGTTAAGAAATGGTTGGCACTCACATACTATCATGGGAATGTAAAATTATATGCCAGTTTTAGAGGGCAATTTGGAATTTGCATATTGAAATGTTAAAATTTCACCTAGTAAGTTCACTTCTAGGATTTTATCCTATCAAAAAGAAAAAATCACAAATGCAAAACATAAATGTAAAGGAACATTCCCTACAGCATTATTTATAATGTGAAAAGCAAAATGGCCCCACATTTTTTTAATATTTATTTTTTTTAATTGTAGTTGGACACAATACCTTGTTTCATTTATTTATTTTTATGTGGTGCTGAGGATTGAACCATGCTAGATTCCAACTCTACCGCTGAGCCACAACCCCAGCCCCAACCCCACTTTTTTTTCAATGAGATTCTGTTAAAAAAAAAAAAAATCATGATACAAATATACAAAGGATGCTCTAAAGCCCTGCAAAGGCAGAGGGAGCTCTCTGTGTACTGACATGGGTGGATGGCCAGGATGCCCCATGAAGATGCAGAACAGTACAAGGGGAGGCCATTTCTGTATAATATTGGTGGAGTTTAAATACATATAGAAAAATGTTTATACATGCATGTCAGACTGTTAAAAAGACATTATACTGGGAACCTTGACTTTCTTTTTTTAAACTTAAAATGTTATTTATTCACATTACTTTGTCCTTCCCCCTTCCCTTGCTACTAGGGACAGAACCCAGAGGTGTTCTTCCACTGAACTACATCCCAACTCTTTTTATTTTATATTTTGAGATAGGGCCTCAACTAAATTGCTTAAACTGGCCTCAAATTTGCAATCCTCCTGCCTCAGCCTCTTGAATCACTGGAATTACAGGTATGTGCCACCTTGCCTGGCTAATCCACATTACTTTTAAGATAACAAGAAAATATAAAACATGAAGGATAAACTCTAAGGGCCATATGATTCTCAGAAAGATGAGTATTCCCTAAATATTGTTAAATGAAGATTCTCTGAACCAAGTAACAGTTATTGTTTTGGAAAAAAAGCGGAAGCAAGGGATATAGCTCAATGGTAGACCACCTGCCTAGCATGCCCAAGCCCTGGGATCAATTCACAGCACTGCAAAAATCATCATCATCATCATCATTATCATCATCATCATCATCATCATCATCATCATCATCCATAGATTCTGTTCCCAAAGTTCTTACCACTAGAACATTCATAAAATAACCTCCCATCAGGGCATAAACTCCTCCTGAAGCACCCACAAGAGACCTGAGTGGATCAAAAATGGAACTGGCAAGGGAACCTAAAGAAATAAAACACAAAGGATCAGACATGATGAGAAACATGAGATACAAATCTTTCCAATCTAAGGTAAAAGTTTGGTAAGTTTGGGCCATTTTCACATTAACAAGCAACAAATTCATTTTATCACTTGTATACTATATAAATAGAGATACATAGTTTATCCTTAATTTTTCTGAAACATTAAGTGTTTATTAGAAAAGTAGTATTACAGAAACAAGAGCATAAACTCTGGAGCTAAATTTACCAAATGTGTGATATGAAGAAGTTATTTAACCCCTCTATGCTGTTTTTCTACCTACGGAATAAGGATATTAATAGATTCAATGAGTTATTGGGGATGTAAATGAGTTGGACATACATATATAGTACTTATAACACTACCTGAAATGTATTATAAACTGTGAACTATTATTTCAAAATACTCCACATATTTAATCAAACTGTCAAAATACCTAACATTCCAGTATTATCTGAAGGCTATGTTTCTTTTTTTTATATTTATTTTTTAGTTGGACACAATATCTTTATTTAATTTATTTATTTTTATGTGGTGCTGAGGATCAAACCCAGGGCCTCGAACATGCTAGGCAGGCATTCTGCAGCTGAGCCACAATCCCAGCCCTGAAGGCTATGTTTCTTATGGAATCAAGATGTAGCCTCAGGATCCTTATTAACATACCATTTAATCAGATTCCCCCAAGCAAGATGAATTTATTTCCTAACCCAATCCTTGATCCCTGGACCAAACAATGCTTTACAAACCAACTCATGCAAACTCTAATACGATGTTTTGAGCTAGACAAAGTGATGCACACCTATGATCCCAGCAACTCAGGAGGCTGAGACAGAAGGATCACAAGTTCAAGACCAGCTTGGGCAATTTAGCAAGATCCTGTCTCAAAAAAAAAAAAAAAAAATTAAAAGTACTGAAGATGAAACTCAATAGTAGAGCATCCCGGAATCCAACCCAGTACCAAAAACAAACAAGTTGGGCCTAGACAACAAAGACCAGTGAACCCTCAAAGACAGGAAATAATTTAGGTGAGGTATTTGATTGCTGAGGTACTTATTACCTTAAGCAAGATTACAGCCTGCAGTTCATGAAGAGAGAACCCAGGCTGATCCCACCACGCCAGAAGTTGTTAAGATGGAATTTAGGGTACAGATAGATCAAGGCAACTTGAGTTCATAAGACAGGGTACTAGAGAAAAGAGAGCTGCACACAAAGAAAGAAGCATGCGAGGAAATTACCAAAGCCAAAGAAAGAACCACCAAAAAGCATGTGGGAACACCACCTGTTACTCATACAGCAAGCACCAAACAGGCTAGATAACTTCTAAACAAAAACTTCATAATTCATGGAACATTGGTTAGAGTGTACAAAAGGATCCTGACCAGAGTAAGAATAATTAGCACTCAACGTGACTTGAAACACAATTTCACATAACAAATCCTACCAGAAAAGATCAAACTTCAAGTAACTTAATTGAGTTTCAGAACATATCTAAAGAATATGTATGGGAATACAAATATATCTGTCATCCAACAAGATAAAATGTATAGCCTCCAGTCAAAAATGATCAGACATGTGAAGAGGCAGAAATGATGAGACACAAGAGAAAAGTCAACCAAATAAAACTTACCCAGAAATAATTCAACTGTTAAATTTAGGCTATAAAAGCAGAAAACAGTTATTCAACTGTATCCTTTGTGTTCAAAAGTTAAAGACATGTAAGATATAAAACAGATTCAAATCAACTCTCTAAGGATGAAAACTGTAATGTCAAAAACTATAAAAATAAACTAAATAGGTTTGATGACAAATTAGACATTGCAAAAGAAATATTTAATAAACAGACACAGAGATGGAAACTATCCCAAACAAAACACACAGAATATTTTTAAAATAAATATAGCATTAGTAAGCTAGAGGAAAATTTCAAGCAATCTAACAAATATATAATTGAAGTCCCCAATAAAGAAGAGAGAAGTCAAATACAGAAAAACTTTTTTGAAAAAATTAAGGTTTTTTTTCCAAAGTCTGATGAAAACTAAAAACCCACAGATTCAAGAAGCTCAACAAATCCCGAGCACAAGAAACATGAAGACAATTATTCTATAAAACAAAATCAAGCTGCTCAAAACCAGTGAAAATTTTCAAATCCAAAGTAAAAACACATCTTTTATATTAGGGAACAAAGATAAGAATCATAATGGATTCCTCATTGGAAAACACACAGCGAGAAGACAGTAAAGCAATATATTTAAACTACTGAAAGAAAAGTAGTGTCAAGTTTGGATTCTATACCTCTTAAAAATATCTTGCAAAAATGAAGGTTGGGCCAGACGTGGTGGTGCACACCTGTAATCCCAGTGGCTCGGGAGGCTGAGGCAGGAGGATCTCAAAGCCAGCCTCAGCAACAGTGAAGTGCTAAGCAACTGAGACCCTGTCTCTAAATAAAATACAAAACAGGGGTGGGAATGTGGCTCAGTGATTGAGTGTCCCTTAGTTCAATCCCTGGTACCCCACAAAAAAATAGTGAAGGGCAGGGCTGGTGGGGTAGTTTAGTGGAAGAGCATTTGCCTAGGTTTTATCTCCAGCACCAGATTTAGAGGTAGAGCACATGCTTAGCATTCCTGAGACCCTGAATTCAGTCCCTAGCCCTCCCATCCTCCAAAAGAAGAGATAAGGCTCACTATTTTTTCCAGATATCGAAAACCTGAGAGAATTGACCTACAGACCATACCATTAGAAGTGTTAAGGGAAATCTCAGGCAGAAGGAAAAAGATCTGTGGGAAGCCGTTCTCACACGTGATTGGGTACCTCCCTGACTGGGTGTGAGGCACTCAGACCAGCTGAGTCAGAGCTTTCCCCACCCTTTCCAGGTGCGAGGGCCTGTCTGTGTGAGGGTGTGACTGACCATTGACCTGGAAACCAATCACTGACCCTGACCTTGGAATGCTGTCCCCCTCGACCTTCATTGGATGGAATTTTCCCCTGAATTTTTTGTTCCCCAATAAAAGCTCACTCTCTGGCGTGCCTCTCTCTCTCCTGCTGGTCTCTTGTGTGAACCTTGCTACCGCCAGGTGGCTCGAGGCAGGAGCCCAGAGAAGCCGTCTCTTAGCTGGGCAAGAAAAAGGTAAAATGTGTCTTTATTTTGATCTCACTAGTTAACTTCTATGTTTGGAACCTCTAGTTTGAAGCTAGCGTGCTGGTCGTGCAGCAGAAAGATCTCCAAAGGAAATATCAAGCTGCACAAAAGGATAATGAGCACTGCAAATGATAAGAACATGAGCAAACACTACAACTTTTGTTCTTATCATTTCAATCTCTTTAAGAGATAATTATGGGGGCTGGGATCATAGCTCAATGGTAGACCACTTACCTACCACATATGACTACTAGGTTCAATCCTCAGCACCACATAAAAATGAATAAATAAAATAAAGGTATTGTGTCCATATAAAAAATTTAAAAAGAGATAATTATGTAAGCAAAAATAATAATGTGGCCAGACATGGTGGTGCACACCTGTAATCCCAACTACTTGGGAGGCTGTGACAGAAGGATCACAAGTTTGAGGCCAGCCTCAGCAACTTAGCAAGACTCTGTCTCAAAAATTAAAATCAAAAATAATAGTAATAATGTAATCTGAGATTTATAACATGTAAAAATTAAATGTATGATAATACCAGGCTAAAGAGGATAAATGGAAGTATATAGTTTATAAAGTTATCATTATATGCAAAGTGATATAATATCACCTGAAAGTGGGCTGTGTGATAAACTAAAGACAGATACTATAAACCCTAAAGCAAACACTGAACTAGCAAATCAGAGAATTATAGTTCATAAGCCAACAAAGAAGATAAAATAAGATCATAAAAAATACACAACCGGGCTGGGGATGTGGCTCAAGTGGTAGCACGCTCACTTGGCATGCGTGCAGCCCGGGTTCGATCCTCAGCACCACATACAAACAAAGATGTTGTGTCCGCCAAGAACTGAAAAATAAATATTAAAAACAAAAAAATTTTCTCTCTCTCCCTCTCTCTCTCTCTCTCTCTTAAAAAAAAATACACAACCCAAAAAAGGCAAAAAGAGAAAAGAAAAACAGGAAAAAAGGAACACAGAACAAATAGCAACATATTGAGCTCAAACCTAGTAATATCATTAATCACATTAAATGCAAATGGTTTAAACACCCAAATTAAATTAAGGGTTTATGAAATTGGATTAAAAAAATAGGATCCAACTATATGCTGCCTACAAGAAATGTTTAAAGATAAAGATACAAATTAGGTTAAAAATAAAATGATAGAGAAGATATACTCACACTAATTTAAAAGAAGATGTTCGGTTTTAAAGTAAATTTTAGAACATACAGTGTTATCACAAATAATTTAATTTCATACTGACAAATGGATCAATTCATCAGGAAAACATAACAATCCTAAATGTTTACATACCTAACAATAGAACTTCAAAATAAATGAAGCAAAAAATGAAAGAACCACATGATAAACAGACAAATCTATCATTATAATCAGAGATTCAACATCCCCTTCTTAAACTATAGAAAAAGTAGACAGAAAACCAGTAAATCTATAGAATAAACATAATAAAACTGACATAAATGACATTTACACAATATTCCATCCAGGAACAGTAGAACACACATTCTTTTCAGATACACAGAATACTTAACCAACAGGCCATATTCTGGACCATGGGACAAGCCTTAATACACTTGAAAGGATTCAAGTTATACAAAGTTTGTTATTTGACCATAATTAAACTAGAAGTCAATAGCAGAACATCTCTAGAAAATCTGCAAATATTTGGAAACTGAATGGCACACAGTAAATAACCCATGTGAAAAGAAGAAACCAAAAGGAAAACTAGCAAGTATTTTAAGCTAAATAAAAATAAATCAAACAACATATCAAAGTTTGAGGCATATTGCTGTTGTGCAATACTTTGGGGAAAATGTATAGCATTAAACACCGGTGTTCTAAAAGAAGCAAGTTCCAGTTGGTAGCCTTACAGTCCATCTTAAGCACACTAGAAATAGCAAGTGAAACACCAAGTAAATAGAGGAAAGGAAACAATAAAGACCAGAATAGAAATCAGTGAAATGAAAAACAAAAGGGATCAGTAGAGAAAAATATAATGAAACCAAAAGCTGGTATTTCTTTTTTTTTGCGGGGGGGTGGGATAGGTACTGGGGATGGAACTTGGGGGCACTCAACCACTGAGCCATATCCCCAACCCTATTTTGTGTTTCATTTAGAAACAGGATCTCACTAAGTTGCTCATTTCCTCCCTGTTGCTGAGTCTGGCTTTGAACTAGCAATCCTCCTGCCTCAGCCTCTTGATCCACTGGAATTATAGGTGTGGGCCACCATGCCCAGCAAAAGCTGTTCTTTCATTGAGAATATCAATAGATGTGATAACCTCTAATCAAACTAATCAAAGAATAAGGAAAAAATACAAATATTTTATTCTAATATCTGGAATGAAAAATATTATACCACTACAAATTCATTAGCTATTAAAAGATGGCACATAGCTGTAATCCCAGCAGCTCAGGAGGTTGAGGCAAGAGGATACAAGTTCAAAGCCAGCCTCAGCAAATTAGTGAGGTCCTACACAACTTAGTGAGACCCTAACTCAAAAATAAGAAGGCCTGGGATATAGCTCAGTGGATAAGCATACCTGGATTCAATTCCCAGTACCAAATATATATATGTAATGGGGGGCCACATGTGGTGGTGTACACTTATAATTCAGCAACTCAGGAGGCTGAGGAAGTAGGATTCCAAGTTGGAGACCAGCCTGGGCAATTTAGCAAAACCATCTATGAAAATAAAAAATAAAAAAGGCTGGGGATGGGCTGGAGTTGTGGCTCAATGGTAGAGCACTTACCCTGCAACTATGAGGCACTGGGTTCGATCCTAGCACCACATAAAAACAAATAAAGGCATTGAGTCCATACACAACTAAAAAAAGATATTAAAATGTTGGGGGCAGGGCGCTGGGGATGTAGCTCAGTAATACAGTATGCCTGGATTTAGTCCCCAATGCCACAAAAATAGGAGTAATAATAATAATAGAATACTATAAGCAATTTTATGCCAATAAAGATGACATCTTAGATGAAAAGAACAAATCTCTTGAAAAACAAACTACCAAAGCTCACTCAGAAGAAATAGCCCAAATAGCCTTGTGTCTACTAAAGGAATCAAGTTGTAGTTTAAAATCTCCCAACAAAGAAAAGAACTCCAGGCCCAGATGGCTTCACTGCTGAATTATAACAAACATTTAAGGAAGGACTAATGGTTGTATACAAACTGTTCCATAAAATTGAGGAGCATGGAATACTTCCTATTTTATTCTGTGAGGCAAAGCATTAGCCTGTTACCAAAATCAGTCAAAGACTTTACAAGAAAACTATAGTCCAGTATTTCTCATGAATAAATAAATGCAAAATTTCTAAGCAAAATTGTAGCAGGTAAAATCCAGCAATATTAAGAAAGGATAATACATCATGACCAAGTGGTATTTATCCCAAAAAAAGCAAGACTGATTTAACATTTCAAAATTAGTCAATGTAATTCAGACAAAAAAGAAATGAGCATCATAATAGACACAGAAAAGGCATTCAACAAAATCCAATACCCTTCTGTGATTAAAAACACTAAACAAACTAGGAATGTAAGGGAATTTCCTCAGCCTAATAAAGAGCAAGTATCAAAAATCCACAGCTAACATCACTCTTAACAACAAAAAACTGGACCGTGGGCTGGGGTTGTGGCTCAGCGGTAGAGCACTTACCTAGTATGTGTGAGGCACTGGGTTCAATTCACAGCACCACATACAAATAAATGAATAAAATAAAGGTTCATCAACATATACAAAAAATGGATCCTTTCCTTTTACGATCAAGAACAAAGATATTCAGTCTCCTATTTTAGCATTATGCTGGAGATTCTAGGCAATCAATCAACCTATCAATCAATCAAAGGCATCCAGATTAAAAAGGAAGGAGTAAAACTGACTCTGTTCACAAACATAGCAATTTGTGTTGGAAATCTAATGGAATTAACACCACCAAAAAAAAAAAACCTACTAGAAATAATAGATGGGTCTAGTAAGGTCAATATAGTAGACACACACACACACACACACAAAACCAACTATATTCCTGGGCAATAGCAAGGAAGAATCAGAAATAGAAATTTTAAAAATAGATATGTATGTTGGTACATGCCTATAATTCCAGCTACTCAGAAAGATGAGGCAGGAGGATTGTAAGTTCAAAAGTCTGAGGTCACCTTGGACAATTTAGCAAGATCCTACCCCCAAATTTAAAAAAAAAAAAAAAAATTGTAAAGGGCTGGGGATGTAGCTCAGTAGTAGAGCACTCCTGGATTCAATCCCCAGGGAAGAAAGGAAGGAAGGAAATGTTTTAAATAAAACCATTTACAATACATCAAAAATACAAGCTTGCCTAGCATGTGCAGGGTCCTAGGTTCAATCCCTAGCACTGCAAGAAAAGAGAGAGAGAGATACACAGATATAAATCTGACCAGAAATGTACAAGATCTAAACACTGAAAATTTTAAAACATGATCAGAGGAATTCTGAAAGACCCAAAAAACAGAAGGATATATTGTGTTCATTGATTGAAAGTCTTAAAATTGTTAAACTTTCAATTCTAGCCAAGTATAGTATGCAGGCCCATAATCTCAGCTACTTCAGGGGCTGAGGCAGGAGGATCACAAGTTCTAGGCCACTTATCAAAACCCTGTCTCAAAATTTTAAAAAAGGTTGTGGATATACCTCAGTGGTAGAATGATCATCTAGTATGCATGAAGCCCCAAGTTCAATCCCCATTACTGAAAAACAAAATGTCAGTTCTCTCCAAATAGATCTATAGATTCAATACAATTGAAATCCAAATCCCAGCAGATTCTTTTTGTAGAAATTAACAAGATGATTAATATAGAAATGCAAAGTACCTATAATAGCCAAAATATAAAAACTTTGAAATAGAACAGTATTGGAGTACTAGCCCTTCTGATTTCAAGACTTACTAGAAATCTACAATAATCAAAGCAGTGTGATATGAAGATATATAGACATATAAGAGAAACAGAATAGAAAGTCCACACATAAACACAAACACACATATGGACAACTGGTTTCAACAAAGATACAGAAGCAATTCAGTGGAAAAAAGATTCTTTTCAACAAATGGTATGGACCAGGCATCTATGTGCAAAAAATACTTCAGTTCATACTTTGCAGCATACTTATATAAAACCTATAAAAACATCAAAGACGTAATGTAAAGCTAAAATTATAAAACTTCTAGAAGAAGCATAATGACCTTATATTAAACAAAATTTCTTTGATATGACGATAAAAAGCACAATCCCTAAATTTAGGAAACTGATAAATCAGACAATAAAAATTTAAAACTTCTACTCTACAAAAGATGCCATTAAGAGAGAAAGCAAAACAAGACATGGCTCAGGAGAAAATATTTGCATACCATATATCTAATGAAGGACTTGTTTACATACACACACGTATTATGTGTGTACGCACATATGTGTGTATGTGTATATATGTGTGTGTATATATATGTATATATAACCATTCTTTTTAAGAAACAAATGAATATATATATATATAACCATTCCTAGCTAACCCAGTTTTTTAAATAGGCAGATAGTTTAAACAGACCTTTAACATGCATGGCAAATAAGCACGTGAAAAGATGCTCACAATCATTAGTCATTAGTAAATGTAAATTAGGACTGGGGCTACAGCTCAGGAGTAGAGCGCTTGCCTAGCATGCACAAGAGAAGCTCAGAAGAAATGCACATTAAAATTAAAACCCACTGAGATATTACACACTTAACAGACTGGCTAAATTAAGAGTTACCAAACCAAATGGTGAAGACGTGGAGGAACAGGAACTTTGCTACAATATGGCCTGTCAGTTCTACTCCTAATTGAATACCCAAGAGAAATGAAATCATATATCCACACAAAAGTTTGTATACAAATGTTCACAGCAGTATTATTCATAAGAGCCAAAAAGTGGAAACAAGCCAAATGTACATGAACTGACAAATGGATAAAGAAAATATCCATATAGTAGTATGTTGTCCTGAAATAAAAAAGAATAAAATGTGATGTGTGGTACATGAATGAATATTGAAAATGTTCTGCTGAGTGAAAAAAATCCGGTCACAAAAGACCACATATTGTATAATTCTATTTACATGAAATGTCTAGAATGAACCAACAGTAGCTTGTACCTGGGGCAGGTGGATGGGGTAAAGTGGAGTAGAGTGCGGGATGACTACTGATGGGTACAGAATTTCTTTAGAGGATAAAAATGTTCTAAAATTAGATCGTGATAATGAGTAAATAACCCATGAATTTAACTAAGAAACATTGAATTATACACTTTAAATGGATGAACTGTACAATATGTGAGTTATATCTCAGTGATGCTGTTAAAAAGTTTGTTCCTTAAAAAGACAAAAGATGGGCTGGGGTTGGGCTCAGTGGTAGAGTGCTTGCCTGGCATGTGTGAGGCACCAGGTTCGATCCTCAGCACCACATATAAATAAATAAAATAAAGGGGACTGAGGTTGTGGCTCAGCGGTAGAGCACTCGCCTTGCACATGCGAGACCCTGGGTTCGATCCTCAGCACCACATAAAAATAAATAAGTGAAATAAAGGTATTGTGTCCAATTACAACTAAAAAATAAATATAATTTTTTAAAAAAAAATAAAGGTACTGTGTTCAACTACAACTAACGTGTGTGTATTTTTTTTAAGTTAAAAGATACCCTACCATAGAATCAAGTCATTCCAATCCTAGATATTTACCTAAGAGAAATGAAAACACTTGTCCACACAAACATTTGAACACAATATTCATAGCAGCTTCATTTGTAATAACCTCAAACTGAAAACAACCCAAATGTCCATCAACAAGACAGGAATGAATAAACACACTGTAGTATATTCCTACAATGAAATGTTATCCAGCCATAAAATGGAATCAAGTATTGACACACACAACATGGAAAAATCTCAAAAATATTTACACTGAGTGAAAGAAGCCAGGCAATACAGAGTATATACTCTAGGATCCCACTTAAATAAAATTCTAGAAAACACAACCTATAATTCCAGAAAATATATGCTGGGGAGGGGAGGTCACAAGATAATGTTCTGGGAGGTGACTAGATTATGATGATGGTTATGTACACATATCAAAACTTATCAAATTACACAATTTAAAGGTATACAGTTTGTAGTTATCAGTTTGTGTTCACTGCACAAACAAACAAAAAAAGCTATAGATCCCAGGGCCACATCACCAGAGATTCAGATTCAGTAGATCTGTTGGGATCTGGATGGCTTTGGTTGCAACAAGCTCCCCAGATGATTCTGACCATCTGTAAGCCTGAGGGACACTGTGCTGGAGAGCACACCAAGCATTTCTCAATTTTTAATGTATGTCTGAGTCTCCTGTGAACTTGTTAAAAGGAGGAGTCTGATTAGCAGGTCTGATCTGGGGCCCAACATGCTTCATTTTAACAAGCTCCCAGGTGAAGCTGATGCTTCTGATCCACAGACCTGGACACATTTTTTCAGAAGTCAAGGATAAGGAATTATATCACATGTGAAAGAATCTAAAAAACAAAGCAAGATAGGCAATGAAGCCAAGCAGCAGAGGGGAATGAAGAGCATTCTTGGATGTTTTGGCTTTCTTTTGGCTACTATAAATTTCTTAGGAAAGGTATACAATATGATCTAATCATTGTTGGAGGAAGATGATCCAAACAGCAGTATGTGAAGGATAGACCGGACTAGCAAAGAGACACCTGCCAAGAAGCTATTGCAAAATTAGGCAGAGGATATGAACAGGTTATTCATGTTCTCCTTTGGCTCTCTGTGACTGGGGCAGGGCTGAAATCAAGCCATGGGGAAAACAGGGATGTAGAAGCTGGAATCAGGCAAGGCTTGACCATCCCAAAGGACCTTCAAGGGCAGGACAAAAGAGGTGTGTGCAGGAACAGGAGGAGGAGGTGGAAAAACAGGATCCAAAAAAAGTAGGAGGGAGGCAGGATGAGGAGCTATGTCACTAAGCCTTGTCAATTATCTTTCTTTTTTTCTTTTTTTTTTTTTCACATTCAATTTTATCTGCCACTGCACCCTGCCCTTTTTGGTCATCACAGTCCTTACTGGAATCCTTAGCTATAAGAGGCTGGCAAACTTTTGATCAGTTAAAAAAAAAAATGGTAAGAACTAATAATAGGTTGAATTATGTACCTCCCCAAACAAAAAAGATTTGTTAAAGTCCTAACCCCCAGTACCTTATTTGGACATAAGTGACCATATTTGGAAATAAGGTTGTTGCTGATATGACTAGTTAAGGTGAGGTCATTCTGAAGCAAGGTGGGTCCCCAAACCACAATGGCTGGTGTCCTAGAAGAGAACACATGGGCTGGGGATGTAGCTGGGGGATATAGCACTTGCATAGCATGTGCAAGAACCCAGATTCAATCCCCAGTACCTTAAAAGAAAAGGACACCAAGACTCATAGCTACCACCAGAAACTAGGACAAGGCAAGGATGGATTCACCTACAGGTTTCAGAGGGAGCAGAGTGCTACTGATGGCTTAATTTCAGACTTCTAGCCTCCAGAGCTGTGAAACAACACATTCCTGGGGTTTTTTCCTTTCTCTTTAATCTATTTGTTTTCATTTATTTATTTATTGCCTTATTTATTTACTTATTTTGGGGTACCAGGGATTGAACTCAGGGGCATTCTACCACTACATCCCCTTTTCATTTTTTTGTTTTGAGACAAGGTCTTATTAAGTTGCTGAGGCCAGCCTTGAACTTGTGATCCTCCTTTCTCAGCCTCCCAAGTCAATAGAATTACAGGGGTGTGCCACTGTGCCTGGCTCAATCCTGTTGTTTTTAGCCACCCAATTTATGGTACTTTGTTATAGCAGCTAGGAAACTAACCCAACTAACTTTTGAAATATAGGTGTATTTTACATATTTATAAGTTACGTATATATGTACTACTATACTAATATGTTTTTAAAATAAAAATAGAATTTAAAAACAGTATTTTCAAATTATTTTTACTTCATTAATGGTATAAAAAAATCTTTCAATGAGTAGTGTTTCTTAAGTAGGCTTCATATTATAGTTTGAAATCCTTGGTTAAATATCATGACACAGAAATACAAAGATGTAATTCTAAATTCAATTATTTTCTATAGAAATGACTATCATGGCCAAATTTAAAATTAAAAATGATATGTAGTTTCAAATAGAATTATATCACTGACTGTGCTTACTCCAATTTATGCAAAAATTTTGTTGCAATTTGGCTAATTCTCACTTTCCCCAATGTCAGTCATTTGTTATTGCAAAATAATCAAAGTGCTACATTAAAATTTAAAGCTCACCAAAACTCTTCACTGAGAAATTTTAAAACCAATTAAAGAATTGTTTCCCTGCCTTCTTAGTGTGAATTTATGAGATATTGCATCATTTTCAGCAGCAAAATCACATAATAACAAAACAATTTCCAACTTTCAAAATGCCTTTTGCATAGCATGAGTATTTTTAGAAAAGCAGTTATTTTCTCACTCCTTTGAGGGGAAAAATGTAATCATGTCCTCAAAGGGACATATTGCATATTTGTTTTCCTAACATCTGTTAAGTAGCATGCTACTAAAAAATAAAAATTAAAAAAAAAAACTTTTATTATCACAGAAAAAGTCAGCAAATTGGACATCCATCTTTTTTGTAAAAGAAAAACATATAAACTAATCTAAGTAATTTACCATTAAATAATCAATGAATCTCTGGGAAATAATAAAAGATCCTTTCGACAACTCCTTACACAGGATGTCCTTTACTCCTTAGGAAGATTACCCTACTTATTTAACCAGGCCCACACAGACTGCAATAAATCCTGCAACATGAAGGACAGCAAGTCAGGTACAGCTTTCTGTCACTGTGTGCTATGGAACTCCCACCCTACGCCCAGGAAACTGCATGTCCTCTTACAACACATAAAGACAGTGGGACCCATCTCAACCTGTGTAGTACATACTAGCTATACTCAATTTCTTGCTCATTTTTTAGAAATAAATGTATTGGTAACCCAGATGCCTGCACATGCCTGTGATCCCAGTACTCAAGAGGCTGGGATGGAGTCCAGGAGTTTGAGGCCACCTGGGCAACCAAACGAGATACTTGTAAGAAAAAGAAAGAAAGAAATGCATTGGTAAAGGGCATCTACAGAAAGCCTACAGCTAACAGCTAACTTTCTACTTAGTAGTAAAAGACTCATTGCTTTCTGTAGATGAGCAAGAACAAGCCAAGGATATCTGTTCTCCCCACTCTCACTGAACATAGTGGTGGAGGTGCTGGCCACCATACAAGGCATAAAAAGACAAGCCATGCTGGGGCTGGGGCTGGAGCTCAGTGATAGAGCACTTGTCTACCACATGTGAGGCCCTGGGTTCGATCCTCAGCACCACATAAAAATAAAGGCATTGTGTTGTGTCTATCTACACCTAAAAAATAAATATTAAAAAAAATCCATGCAGATTGAAAAGCAAAGTATAAAACTGTCACTATTCATGATGAGTCACAGACGACATGGAAAATCCCAAGGAATCTAAAAAAAAAAAAAAAAAAAAACTAAACTCTAGAACTAATAAGAAAGTCACAGTTATAAGATAAGCATATAAGGGCTGGGGATGTGGCTCAAGCGGTAGCGCGCTCGCCTGGCATGCGTGCGGCCCGGGTTCGATCCTCAGCACCACATACCAACAAAGATGTTGTGTCCGCCGAGAACTAAAAAAAAAAAATAAATATTAAAAATTCTCTCTCTCACTCTCTCTCCTCTCTCACTCTCTCTTTAAAAAAAAAAAAAAAAGATAAGCATATAAAAAATAGTTGTATTGCTCTATGCCAGCAATGAACACACAGACACTGATTAAAAATATAGTAGCATCCAGGAGATCTAAATAAGAGACATGCTGTGCTCATGGATTGAAAGACAACACAGTAAAGATTTTGGTTCTCCCCCAAATTAATGTACAGGTTTAATGAGCTCCTATCAAAATCCCAGAAAGAATTTTCAAAGTTATACACAGGATTGTTGTAAAAATTATATGGAAAGATAAAGGAACTACAACAACAAAAATATTTTTAAAATGAAAACTAAAACAGGAATCATTCTTATTGAATTCAAGAGTTATTATATAGCTACAGTAACCAATGCTATATAGTATCAGTTGAGAGACACACAGATCAATGGAATAAAAAGAAGCCAGAGTAGCCCCTATACAACTACAGGCAAATGATTTCTGACAAAAGTGCAAAAGCAGTTCAGTAAAGGAAGAACAGTTCTTTTAACAAATTGTTCTGGCATAGTTGGATATTCATAGGTCAAAGAAACAAACACAACCTCAATCTGAACCTTATACATCATAGAAAAATTAACCAAATCACAACTGATCACATATTTAAATGTAAGGCAAAAAACTATAACTTTTAAGAAGAAAATGTAGGGAAAAAAATCTTTAGAACTAGGACTCAGTAAAGAGTGTTTAAGGCGAACCCCAAGAACTTAATTCATAAAAAGAAAACTGGAAAAAACTTGATTGGGCCAGGGATATAGCTCAGTGGTAGAGTGCTTACCTGGCAAGTGTGAGGCCCTGCATTCAATCCCTAGTACTGGCAGAGGGAGGGAGGATAACCTTGATTGACTTCATCAAAAATTTAAAAATTCATGCTATGTGAGAGACCATGTTAAGATAATGGAAGGACAAGCTATAGATTGGGAGAAAATACTTATAAACTATATTTTTAAAGAAAAACTAGTATCCAGAATATATAAATTCAATAGTTAAAAAATTTCAATTAGAAAATGGGCAAAAAACATTAACAGACATGTCACTGAAGGTGATGGACAGATGGCAAATAAACACATAAGATGATGTTCAGCATCATTAGCCATTAGGTAAATTAGGACCACGATAAGATATCATTGCCCTCTTCTCAGAAAAAGTAAAAAAATAATAATAATAATAACAATAACAAGAAATCTTAATGCTATTGAGAATATGGAGAAATGGAATCACTTGTCCTTTACTAGGAGGAATATAAAAGGATAGATATTCTGGAAAACCTTCTGGAATTTTTGTTCAAAAAATAAAACATGCTACCATCATATGTATGATCCAGCAGGTGTGCTCTTTTGTGGGGAGCCATTCTGACACGTGATTGGGTGACTCCCGTTAAGGGACTGAGGCACTCTGGCTGTGTCGGAGTTATCCCGACCCTTTCCTGATGAGAGAGCCCATCCGTGTGGGGGTGTGCGTAACCACTGACCCTGGAGACCCAATCACTGACCCTGACCTTGGAGTGCAGCCCCCCCTCAACCTTCATTGGATGGAATTCTCCCCTGAATCTCTTGTTTCCCCCAAATAAAAGGCTACTCCCCGGCGTGTTCGCTCTCTCTCTCTCCTGCTAGCCCAGAGTAATCCTCGCTGCCCTGCTGGGCGGCTGGAGGCAGGGAAACAGGGAGGCGAGCCGTCTCGGACCTAGCAATGTAAAATAAGGTACTGTCTGTGTGTTTTATTTTGATCTCTTCTAACTAACTTAATGCCAGAACCTCATTAATGAAACCACTGCGCAGGCCGCGTGGTAGACTCTTTGACATTTATTGTAGTCTAATGAAATCTTATGTTCACAAAACCCTGAATTTAAGATTCATAAGAATATGTACATAAATATTTGTAGCAGCATTATTCACAAATAGCCCAAAACTCTAAACAACCCAAATGCCCTTCAGTGAGCGAATCATTCAACAAGTAGTTGTACATCCATACTATGGAGTCCTATTCAGCAATATAAAGGAATTAATTATTGATACATGAAACAACCTAGAGGAATACAATCCTAGAGGAAAGCCAATCCCAAACTAGATTATTCCATTTAATAATGACAAAATTATGGAAATGGAGAACAGATTAGTGACTGCCCATGATATAGGAGTGTGGTAGGCTGACAGGGATGAACCCAGAGTTATAAAAGGCATGATGATGAATCATTGGGGTGATGGGATTGTTTTGGAACTTGGCTAAACCCATATGAGTGTCCTGGTCATGATACTGTGCTAAGGTTTTGCAAGATGTTACCATTAAATTTCGACAGATTTTTTAAACAGTCTATCTTGCAACCTTCGTTAAAGGGTACATGGGATCATTAGGCAATATTTCTTAACCTCTGCTGGTATGTCTACAATTATCTAAAATTAAATTTTTAATATTTTAAAATGTTTATATAAATGAACTGACAGGAGTTCTAATATATTCTTCTCACACTATAATTAATCAACTTAGGCACAATTTTAGAAATTACTGCCATATTCTACTAGTTCCTCCTCAGTCTTTGTGTCCCTTTGTGTGTGTGATGATGTGTGGGGATCAAACCCATGATCTTGCACATGTTAGGCACACACTGTACCACTGAGCTACATCCCTAGCCCAACATTGTCTTTCTAAAATGCAAACCTAATCATATTACTTCTAAAAATCATTAGCCTGACACTTAAGAGTCTTCATGACCTGGCTTTAGGCCTTTACCCAATATAAGCATCCTATACACCAAAATGCTTGCAGTTTCCAACTATGTGAGATTCCTGAATAAAGGCACCAGGACTTCTTTTTCATGTGTTCATATTATCTCTAATATCTCATCTCCAATTAAATTATCTCTAATGCTTAGTGTGTCCCTAACATATATTAGGAGCACAATAAACTTTGACTTAAATAAAAACTATAGCCATGCATGGTGGTACACATCTATGCTCCCAGCCTCTCAGGAGGTTAAGGCAGGAGGATCACAAGTTTAAGTCTATCTGGGCAACTTCCAGACCCTTTCTCAAAATGAAATTTATAAAAAGGCTGGGAATGTAGCTCAGTGGTAAAACTACATGAGCAAGGCCCTGGGTTCAATTCCTAGTACTACAAAACAAGAAAAGTAAGGCATAAAAGAAAAAGGAAATCCACTATAAATATCTATTATTTTCGCTTTTAATCCTAAGAGCCCAGAATTGTTGATTCTGCTACTTTCAGAACACCGACCTGCAATCACTCCTGCCAGGTATACCAGCCCCACTCGGAGGCCTTTGTGGACCATTTCCAAGGGAATTCCCAAAACCAGCTGCATAAGAAGATTCCCCACAATGTGCTGAACTCTGCAAAGACAAACACAGTTGTCAAATATTAAAGCAGTTATTTCTTTAGTAGGCTCTGAGATGTTGTTTCTAGTTAAGGACTTAGACTTGCTAGAATTCTGTTTTCTAATTTTTTTAGCAGGCAAGTCTTTTTTTTTTTAATAAAATCTTGCAAGGCACTTCAATATGTAAAACAGATACAACAACATTTAAAAAGTATAAATGTATTCTATAAGTCCATTTTATAACAATTATAACAGGAAACATCAGAGAGGCAGGCTTAAGGAACATAAACTTGAAATTAGGAGTTTGGATGACAACTACAATCATGGCAGTCTCAACATCTGATTTTGTTTCCATTGTAGTTTAAAAAAAATCCTGACTCACTCACACTGAATTTAAATTTCGACAGATTTTTAAACAGTCTATCTTGCAACCTCGGGATATTTAATAAAACAGAAAAGGCAAAAGAAATTTCACTGCTGTTTCTACATTTAAAAAGTACCTTTGAGACTTGCTAAAGTAATTCCCACATACTACAACTTGGCATATAACACATTTGAATGTGAGTGGTTTTTATTATAGTCTTTAAATATGTTTATATATATATGTGTGTGTGTGTGTGTGTGTGTGTGTGTGTGTGTGTATGTATGTATACACATATGTATACACACATATGGGAATATATTTATACACACATACACACCACACACACACACACACACACACACACACACACACACACAGAGTTTTTTTTCAATGCTGGGAATTGAACCCAGGCCTTACACATGGTAGGCAAGTGCTCTACCACTGAGCTACGTCTTCAGCCCAATAAAAATATTTTTAAACGAAGTTTTTATTATCTTGCTTATTGAACCCACAAAGCATCTCTGGAGAATCTGAACATAATTTGAAAAATTCCCACATTAAAGTAACTCTTAATTTAGTTGCTATGCAGCACAGTGTTTTTGTTTGTTTGTTTTTTAAGGAGATTTCAGATTGTACCAAAAGTTCCAAAACAAAATAGATGCATCAATCTTCCACAGTGCAGCAGTTCTCATGTTAGTTTTAGAGATTCATCATGTACTTTACAGATACCCAACAGGTCACTGAAGAGGTTCTCTGGATACATCCTGCAGAATGGATTATTTACTTTTATGGTGCCTGTGCTCCCAGCTATAACTATGAGTGCCCAAGACATCTTCAAAGACATACGAGAGCCAGGCATGGTGGCTCACACCTGTAATCCCAGAAGTTCAGGAGGCTGAGACAGGAGGGTCACAAGTTCAAAGCCAGCCTCAGCAACGGCAAGGTGCTAAGCAACTCAGTGACACCCTGTCTCTAAATAAAATGCAAAATAGGGCTGGGGATGTGGCTCAGTGGTTGAGTGCCCCTGAGTTAAACTGCAGTGTACACACACACACACACATACACACACACACACACAAAAGACATACAAGAGTTATGTGTCATTCAGCACAGAATAGTCTAGCAAGGACAGTTATACTATTGTTCTGGATATCTCAAGCATAAAGGAGATTAGAAATATCTGCTCCTGAATTTAAATGAGAAGTTCAAAGAAAGCCATCCTGTCCTCTGAGAACCCTTTGAGGACAAGGTGACCAATATCATAAAAACTCCAAACCCCATAAAAAACTTTCTGCTGCTCAATAGTAAGACTAAAAGTGGCATTAAAATTACAATGTGTCATCTACCTTAAATGGAATTACTAATTTTTTTCACCCAAATTTTTCCTACTTTCAAGATCCAATTTCAATCTGTCATCCGAGAAGCCATCCCACCCTGGTCTTTCCCTCTCTCTGTTTATCTTACACTATAACGATTCCAACATCCATTTCTCTTCTCCCTACCCAGCCTCCTCCAGTCAGGCTACAAGATCTAATGCTGACTTTCCCAACCTCTCTTAGCTAGGAGTTGCCAGGTCCAGTCACATAGTTCTGACCAGTGAGCAAGTAAGAGCACTGTTAAGAGAGCTCCGTCTTGACTAAAGGGCTGGATTCACCTGTACCTGGTGTCCCCCTTCCCCTTCTTTTGGCTTTGAATGCAGAATTGTAACAGCCAACCTGAAAGCAAAAAAGGCCAAAAGAATAGCAGAGACACTAACACAGAACCTAGAGCCTTGGATTCAATAAGCTGATGAACCGATCACCTACCTTGTACTTTTCATATTAGAAAAAAATTAGCCTCTTGACCTGAGCTGTAGGTCAGTGGTAGAGCACTTTCTTAGCATGCTTAATAAGGCCCTGGATTTAATCCCCAGCACCATATAACCCCCACACACAACCCAAAAAAAAAAGGTCTCTATTTGTTAATTCACATCCCAAAGCATCTCTTATACAACCCCATATGTGACATGTCCTACACAGACATGCAAATTCTTTCTGAGTGTCTTACTATATATATATATATATATCAGACACTGTGAAAATTGTAGCAGTGTCTCATTTAATCACAACCACCTTAAGAGGTGGTACTAAAATCCCATTTTAAAGAAGTAGCTACTGGGGCTGGGGTTGTGGCTCAGTGGTAGAGCGCTTGCCTAGCACGAGCGAGGCCCTGGGTTTGATCCTCAGCACCACATGAAAATAAATAAAGTTATTGTGTCCTACTACAAAAAATAAATATTTTTTTTTAAAAAAAGAAGTAGCTACTGTACTATATTGCCAACATTACTATTGGTTTATTCTTCTTATAATTTTAATGTCCTTGAGAGCAGAAGCCACATTTGCTTAGAAAAGATTTGTAAAATGGAAAATGAAAGTATGGAAGTATGGACAGAAACTCAGCAATTGGGGATTTTTATACCTGACTCATCAAACCTCTGTGTCCTGTAATAGTTGTTGTTTTAGCCACTGACCAAAAGAGTCATCTTTTACACCACAGCTGGGTAGGCCACATAGACAGGATTGGCCTCACTGGACACCATAGGAGTCCACCAAAGAGGTGGGTCTGGCAGCAGGCTGCTGACGGACTTCAGCGCGTATGGGAGATGGTGGATGCTGAGGACATGAAAGACTATCTGCTTTTAGGAAATGATACAACTAAAATGCAGCACCGCACCTCCTATTGCCTGTAACATATCAAATGCAAAACAGTATTTCACACTGATGAAAATGAATTAATTTTTTTTAAAGAGTGTGGTGTAGGATTATTGGGGGGGATGCTGATGGTCATTTGGTTCTACCATTACATAACCTAAATTAGAAAACATTTAACAACATCCATCAACTAGGGAGACCTGTGTCTGATTTGATAATTATTTGGCATCTGCTCATTAAAATTCCTATATCAAAACAAACATTAGATAGTTATAATGCAATGTAAAGTAGTTTATATTGTTAGCACTTGTGGGGTAAGGTCTCTTTCTGAATCAGCTGTGGGATGTGCAGCAAGTGATTACATCCTCAGACATAAGAATGGGAGAAATACTCACCTCCTAAGCTGCTGTGAGGCTCAAACAAGAAAATGGACATGAAAGTACCTTATTTATGATAATAAAGCTCTAAACACAAGTTAGGGGTGACAGCGGGCAGGGTGACACACACCTGTAATTCCAGCTACACAGAAGGATAAAGCAGGAGGATCACAGGTTCAAGGCCAACCTGAGCAATTTAATGAGTCCCTGTCCCAAAATCTAAAAAGGGCTGGGGGTATAGCTCAGGGCTAAAGTGCTAGCCTAGCAGGTGTGGGGCCCTGGGCTCAATTCCCAGTAACACACACACACAGTGAGAAGTGACAATTTCTTACATTACTTATAATCACCTCTGACACCAATGACTTAACTGTCACTCCTTACCCCGCATGGACCAGCATGTAGGAGATAAACCTCCAGGCTTCCTCTCTCTTCTCAGGACTGTAGATTAAGGGACTCTCCAGGATGCCTGTGTCCAAGGTGATCCACTGTTTTTGAGGCTTCCACACAGCATAGTAAATAAACACTGCCAGCTGACAGGGAGGGGCAGACATGAATGTTAATCACACCATTGCCAGAGAGTGCCCCATTAAGCCTACAGGCAGTAACTATGTTTAAATCATCAGATCTGAGTGGGCTCAGAAGATGACAGCAATTACTTGCCGCAGTCTGGCTGGGCACAAAATCACGAGCCACTCAAGCAGGAACAAACTTTATTTTTGAAACTGCCGCCAATGCCCGATACGCACCCGGGAAGATTGCCGATCCACACACGCGGCGTTCTCCCGGAACCCCAGAGGAAGTTCCTCCCCCAGAATTCCCTCCTACTGCACTTCCCCAACCAATGGGAACTCTCCAGGAGTCCCGTAGCAGGCTGAGGTGAACAGCAGGAGTCCAATATCCAGATGAATGTAAATCTTAACATAATCATATCATCTCCATGGCTAGCTGGCATCACCTTTCAACCAAAAATGCCATGCATCATATTACTTGGCTGTGGCTCTTAGCATCTCCCCCCTTCTGTTTAATTAAGCAACAAGCAATGTGGCTAGGGACCGTGCCTGTTAGGTTTGTCCAATTCAACATATAGTTCTTACCCGTCATCGGAAAGCTGACCTCTAGGCGTCAGCCTCCTGTCTTAGGTTGATACCACTGCAATTGGATCATACCCGTCACTGACTACCGGTCCAGCATATAGCCATACTTGTGGATAGGCCTATGCACCAGTGGGGGGGTGAGGTTCTTTGCCTCACCTCTGTTGGCCCCCAAAATTAGACCATCACTATTAGAAGGGAGGAGGATACAGAAATGCCACGACACCAAGTCAATTGACGGCTCTTTAGGAAAAATTGCAACACTGGTGACACATCAGCAAAGATACGCCAGCACTACCATAATTCGCTGCATCAACAGATAGAGCACAATGCATACAAGTGATACATAGTCCAGGCAAGTTTTGTAAGCAGTTCAAAGCGGAGGAATCTATCAATATGTCCATTTCCTCCCAAAATAAATCGACTCAGTGATTGAGCATTACTTGTTGAGGTATTATTCATTGATGCATCAGTTTATACAGTTTGTTGTGATAACTATCGAAGAAACTGTAGTTTGGTTTCATCTTGTCTTCACGGGCACTGGGATGAAGATAGGAATTCTGACAATGATGCTAAAAAAAATTATGTAACATTCCAACAGGTACTAAGAAAACAATTTTTTGAACAATTGTTTCCCAACCATCCCCCACTGTGGTCAACTCCTTCCTCCCATGGTCAGGGGCTGCACTAGACCAGCTGTTATCAAGAATCCCCTTTCCCTGCCTTTGACCCCCTGCTATCTAGTACTAGGTTCTCTTCCATCCCCTTAAATACCCGCTGCCCTCACATTCCCACCCCCCACCCCCCAATAAATTGACCCTTCATTTACAATTAATATAAAAGTAAGTCAGTGCTGGCTTCCAGGAATGCAGTAAGGAAAGGGAAAAGTAGTTAACTCCACAGTGGCAAAATCTGGAAAACACTGCCTCCACCAAATGGTGAAAAGTAATGTCCCTGTAACATTATGTGATATCCCCTACTCCCTGATGTAATGGGAAGAGAAGGACACTTCACCTTTGTGGTATTCTCCCCGCAAACCCATAACTCTAGTCTAATTATGAGAAAAACATCAAACAAACCCAGGGTGGGGGACATTGTACCCCAGTACACCCCAAGACTGCCAAGCTCATGGAAAAATAATAGAAACTGTCAGGGATCAAGAAGGCTGGGGAGATGTGACTACTAAATGCAATTTGGTTCCCTGGTTTGGAGGGCACTAAGAACACAAAAAAGAAGACATTAATGGGAGAAGTGGTAAAATCCAAATAAAGTCGGGAGTTTTATTAATAGTATGGGTTAGACATCTCTACACCTTTTTTCTTTGCGTTACTGGAGATGGAACCTAGGGTCCTGTGCATGCTAAGAAACTGCTCTATCACTGAGCTGCAACCCCAGCCTAGGTTAAGCATCTCTGATCTGAGAATCTGATTGTTCCAGAATCTGAAACTTTTTGAGCACCAACATGACACTTGTAAAGTTTTGGATCAGCCAGGCGTGGTAGTACACGCCTATGATCCCAGCAACTCAGGAGACTGAGGCAGGAGGATTGCAAATTCAAAGCCAAACTCAGCAAATTAGAGGGTCCTAAGCAATTTAGCAGGACCTGTCTAAAAATAAAAAAAGATGGGGATGTGGCTCATGGTTAAGTACTGCTGGGTTCAGGGTTCAGTCCCCAGTACCAAAAAATAAAATAAAATAGGACCTTAGCATTTTGTATTTTAGATTTTCAGATTTTAGATCTACTCAACCTGGAAAGTCTATGCAAATATTCCAAAATCAGAAAAACTAAAATCTAGAATATTTCTGATTCCCAGCATTTTAGAAAGGGGATACTCAACCTGTACTACACCAAACATCAGCTTCTTAGTTTTCATAAATGTACTATGTAACATTCTATGGAATGTTAGTACATTTAACAGTGGGAGAAATTCGGTGAGTATAGGGGAACTCACTGTTCTACCTTTGCACCTTTTCTATAAAGCTAAAATTATTACAAAATAAAAAGTTTACTTAAGGCCTGGGCATATAGCTCAGCAGTACAAGGCCATGGTTCCATCACCAGCACCACCAAACAACAACAAAAAAGTTCACTTAAAGTAATTTTAAAAGCAGATCTTTCTGTAAGTGTGAGAAATCCTAGCACCTGGCCCCTGACTTACTGCAGGAAGCTGCACACTCTAGGTAGTACTCACAGTCCAGCAGTCATATTTGTAGCATGCATCCTTACCCCATTCTTCTCCAACCCTCCTCCCACCCACACACACAGCTGATGGGAACATGATCACACCAGAAAAACCTGTAAGATGAAAGGATAACATGAAGGGAGAAGCAGATAGAATCCACATCCACAGCCTAATAACTTCCCAGTCACAGGTTAAGTCTCACAATAAAACCCCATGAGAAAACAGAGAGCTACCTGCCTTCAACCAAAACCTTGACAAAGGGTCTCCTGGGAATTCTTACACATTCGTTTTTATCATTATAAGCCATAAGAAACTTGGCTCCCATGATAGCTAAATTTATGTGTCACCTTCCAAGGTGAATACAGTACCCAGCTAGTTTTTCTAAAGCTGAGATTAACATTTAAATCAGTAGAGTAAAGCAGATTTTCCTCCATAATGCGGGTGAGCCTCACCCAATCAGTTATTTGAAGGCCTAAATAGAAAAGACTGCCCTCCATTAGGAAAAGGGAGTCCATGGGCTGGGGATATAGCTTAGTGGGTAGATGCTTGCCTCACATGCACAAGGCCCACGTTCAATCCCAGCACCAAAAAAAAAAAAAAAGGAATTCACTCAGTAGACAGCCCTGGACTCAAACTGCAGCTATTCCCTGGGTCTCTAGCCTGCCAGCAGCTAGACTTTAAGATTTTAAACTTCCCAAGTCATCATAATCATTTGAGCTGATTTCTTAAAATAAATCTGTGTGTGTGTGTGTGTGTGTGTGTGTGTGTGTGTACATTCACTCATGCCCCATGCCCCATTAAGTCTGTTTTTTCTGATTAACACCAATGGGAATTAAGAGAATTATGTCCCTGAAGTCACACCCCACATGCAGCTATGCTCTGCCGATTTCTTTGTGAGACCACAAAGATGAGAGGAGTTCTCAGGAAGAGCCTAGTTCTGCCCCAGTCACTAAGACGTGCCCTCAGGTGAGTTGTCCCATCCTTCTGAGCCCAGCACTCTTATAGAACCCAAAAGGACTGACCAGATCAGAAACTGAGCACACACCCCACGCTGCCAGAGGAGACATCTTTAGAGGATCCCGCTGTTTTCCTCTGAAACTCAAGAAAATTGTTTGACCAATTAAACTGCCCCTTTGGTTGGAGGGATGAAGAACAAAAGAAGCCAGGAAAGGCAGCTCTACAGAAGGGCCCCGTTGGGGAGCATGCTGCACCAGTCCAGGCCTCCACTCCAGGGCCAGGTCTTACCCCGCTGTGTTCCCATCTCCCCACTGGAGAGTGTGCGGGCGCCCACCACCCACCGCGCTTACCTCGACCAGGCTGATGGAGATGATGAACACTGGGGGCGGGAGGCAGTTAGCTCTCTCCAGGTAAGTTTTTCGGACTGGTTCCGGAAGCATCCACTTTGAGACGATCCTGTGGACCTTTCTACCCTTGGGGGGGTCTTTTCCTCCCCCATCCACCCAAGTTTTCTCTTCTTCCAGCTCTTTGTTCTCTCTCTCCATATTCAAATTCACACTCTCCATCTCCAAATCATGAGCAGCAGCCATTGTCTGGAGTCCTCCCTCCACCTGAAAGAGGACAAGAACGTCAGGTCACTAAAGGGGACCCTTTGGTCCTCAGGCTGTGGCTCTTTTCCTGGGTTCTCTGGTTCAAGAATTGGTTTTCCTCCTCTTTCCTGTGTATTGATAGGAGGCAGCTAAAGATGATCAAAATGGTCTAAACCTCCCGAATTAAGTTTTCACTGTACTCTCTTGTACTTGTTTTGAAAAGCATGGAATCTAATCTCCCATGTCTTAGGAATGTAATAAATCTTGTGTGTTATTTTCCCAATAAGTAAATAAATAAATAAATATTTTTAAATAAAAAGATGAGCCATGGAGCCTGACAACTGGGTTTAAAACACAGTCCTACCCATGTCACCTGTAAGGTTCCCTTAGGTAAATCACTTAAATTTTCCTAACCTCAAGTTAAATTTTTCTTAATCATGGTACAATACACACACATAAATTATGCCATTTTAACTGTTTAAACCATACTACTAAATGGCATTAGGTACATTTACAATGTTGTGTAACTATACCACTATCTAATTCTAAAGATATTTTTATCTCCCCACACAAAAACCCCATACCCTCCTCACCCAGCCCCTGGCAGCCACTAATCTGCTTCCTGTCTCTATGAATTTACCTATTCTGGATATTTTACATAAATGGAGTCATACTTATGTGGTCCTTTGTGTCTGACTTCTTTCACCTAGCATATTTTCAAGGTTTATCTATGTTGTCAGAATTTCCTTTCTCTTTGTGGATAATATTGCATTACATAGATTTGTATGCCACATTTTGTTTATCCATGCATCTGTTAATGGAAATTGAATTGGTTCCACCTTTTGCCCATTATGAATGAACTGCTGTGAGCATCCTTGTACACGTTTTTATTCGAATACCTGTCTTCAATTCTTTGGGACAGTTACCTACAAGTGGAATTACTGACACATATGGTAATTCTCTACCTAACTTACTGGGAAACCTCAGATTCCATTTTAACGTGGAGATGATAATAGTCACCCCCATAGCATTGTTGGAAGACTATTTGAGTTAATGCATGTAAAGCACTTGGAACGGTATCTGGCATATAGTAAACACTGCATAATTATTAGTTATTGGCAATGGAAGGGTGGGTGGATGGAATGGATAGAACTAAGCCTGGGGCCTGTTTTCAAAAGCAAGTTATTGGAAATCAGATCAAATTTAATTTATTTCCAAATGAATCTCATTAGGCAAGTGTCCAATTTACAGTAGGTTATATTCAACGACTCTAGGGAGGAAATGAATTCTTTTAATTTTCTTTTCTGCAGCAGTTTTTCTAAATAAAGAATTTGTCCCTCCCTGGCATCTTCAACCCTCCCATGGGGTCAGACATTAAATCTGTAGACCTATAGCCACTTCATTGATTTTTCTTGAACATTGATAATTATTTCTAGTTTTTAACCCCTTTCTTATAGTTGAGAAAACTAGAGTGTGCATTTAAGATCAGCAATCTTTAACTGTAAATTTAAAACATTTAAGAAATAAATTCATGCTGGGAATGTGGCTTATTGATAGAGTACTTACCTAGCATTTGGTGAGTCCCTGGATTTGATTCCCAGTACTGCAAAAAATAAGATAAAATAAAATACCCAGCAGGGTACATTGGCACACACACCTGTACTCCCAGCAACTCCAGAGGCGGAGGCAGGAGGATGGCAAGTTCAAGGCCAGTCTTGGCAACTTAGTGAGACCCTGTATCAAAATTAAAAAAAAATAATAATCAATGACTGGGGATGTGGGTCAGTGGTAGAGAGACTCTGGAGTCAGTCCCAGTACCACCACCACCACCCTCCCCCCAAAAAATAACAAATAAAATAATAAGCTTAATTGGGAAGTATTAACATTGTTATAAATTTATAACATGTTATAAATTTAAATACTGTACATGATCACCTTATTAGGAAATAAAATTCCACATTGTTAACAATATAACTTTAAACTCATAAAAGAAGCTAGAAAAATAAAGATTACATTTTTCTCTAGATTTTTCTTTTACTTTAGATTTCAAGATTTCCAGAAATATTACGACTTCAGCTTAGCTTTTTACACATATAAATACCTAAACATACTTCCTGTGTTGAAAAGGTATCTGACCCACTGGAACCAGACAGAAGTTGTTGTGTGTCTGCTTTGTCCCTTGGCATGAGCAGTAAAGAGATCTGATATAAAGCCAGCTACTTGGAGCAACAGTGTCAGGCAAGCTCATGGGGAGTGATTTTGCAGCTTTGGTTTTTACTTTTCTTCAGTCAAGATCACTTCCCTACCTGGCTGTCCCTTTGTTCCTTGGGCACAGGGGCCTCTCCCTGATTCATCTTCTCCCTAACACCTGGGCCTTCGATGTTGCCAGGTGCTCCTCCTGACATTCCCCATCCCTCCCACTCCTGTTTCTCTCCTGTCCCACACCAGAATTTCCCTGTATAGTTAACTATATCACCAATCAGATTGGCAACGGTGCAAAAAGACTGATACTATCCCATACTTACGAGGCTGTTGGAAATGAGTGCAGGGTGTGAGGGACAAATTGACACCGCCTTTAGGAAGACAATTAGGCAGCCTGTGTAATACATAAAAAGCATATACCTTTCAACTGAACAGCCAACTTCTAGAATACTATCCAGCAATGTGTCTGAGCAAGCACACAAAACTATATTCCAAGGATGTTCAGTAAAGAACTACTTATAGTATGGAAAATTCGTAAATGAGGGGAGGGGAGGGGGGGATAGTAGAGGATAGGAAGGGCAGCAGAATACAACAGATACTAGTATGGCAGTATGTAAAAACGTGGATGTGTAACCGATGTGATTCTGCAATCTGTATACGGGGGAAAAATGGGAGTTCATAACCCACTTGAATCAAATGTATGAAATATGATATGTCAAGAGCTATGTAATGGGGCTGGGGATGTGGCTCAAGCGGTAGCGCGCTCGCCTGGCATGCATGCGGCCCGGGTTCGATCCTCAGCACCACATACCAACAAAGATGCTGTGTCCACCAAAAAGTAAAAAATAAATATTAAAAATTCTCTCTCTTTAAAAAAAATGTTAAAAAAAAGAGCTATGTAATGTTTTGAACAACTAATAAAAAAATCCATATTCTAAAAAAAAAAGAAAAAGAAAATTCGTAAATGACATAAATGTACTTCAGTGAGGCTGTTGCATTTTCTCATGTTGCATTTTCTAATTCTTAGGTAGCACCTCCTTACCCTGCACTGAAACCTGCTCACTAGGATATCTGTTCCTGGGTCCAAAGTTTCCCTCCCTAGGATCTCACAAAGCCAATTCTAATCTAAGGTCATTAATTTTGTTCTTGTTTGGGTGTGGCCTGCAGATGAACTCCATGAGCTCTCTAGGTCAAAGTGGGATATAATGCTGGTATAGTGAAAGCACACTATACCAGCATTATAGGAGGCCCGAGAGAATAGAACATGACTCTTAAAACAAGTGGCAATGATCACACACAGTATCGACTTACCAGGATATAAAAGCATCCACAGCTATCCAATTATTTATTTGGTGACTCTTGGTCACGATGTCACTCATTAAATGGATATTTACTAACTGTGCTTTCTTACTAAGACTCTTTACCGTGGGCGTGATGTTAAGCGGCCCCTCCCACCTCTTATCTGAGCAAGTTGCTCTGCCTGCTCTTTGTTGCAGGGCCACACACATGCAAATCAAAACTGGTTGGCACTGCTGTGAAATCTTCTCACCCTGCCAGTAGGAAAACTAGACTAGATTGTTAGAATGCCTCTAGTCTTCTGGCTTTAAAAAGGCCATATCCCTCCTGCACACTGAGAACCAAAACCCTTCCCTTCATGGTTGACAAGTTCTCTTAAGAAGAGACAAGGTGGAAAGAACTCCCCTGCCTCCTGACTTTGCCTGGTATAAGCACTGCATGTGTCAAGAATCACAGAGCCAGGGGGCTGGGGTGGGGGCTCAGTGGTAGAGTGCTCGCCTAGCATGCATGAGGCACTGGGTTCCATCCTCAGCACCACATAATGTAAAATAAAGATATTGTGTAAACATAAACCTAAAACTAAAAAATAAATATATTTTTTAAAAAAGGGCTGGAGTTGTAGCTCGGCAGTAGAGCGCTTGCCTCATATGTGTGAGGCACAGAGTTTGATTCCTAGCACCACACATAAATAAGCAAATAAAATAAAGGTCCATCAACAACTAAAAATAAATAAATAAATAAATAAAAATATTAAAAAAAAAAAAAAGAATCACAGAGCCAGTATGTTGGCCAAAGACTGGGAAGAGTAGGGCCTGTGTTTGTTTACTCAAAATGGTTGTCTATCTTTAAAAAACAAACAAAACAGTAGAAAGAGATTTCCATGAAGAGATTTCCATAGGAGACCCTTGACATTAGCAAGGGATTTTTTTTTTCAAAGACCTTTAGCCTGATTCACTATATATTACATAGTATCTCCCAGAATTACATTGTAAATTATAGTCAGAAAAAATTTGGTTCTATTTCAGTCTCTAAATGCTCTGAAAGCATAGAAGTAAAGTTACTTATAAAAATTTATTGTTAGAGGAGCATTAGTCATATTTAATTCTTGGCACCTAAATTCCCAAAGAAGAAAAAAGAAACTCAGCCAGTGTGTCTCTCTTCATCTTGTAATAAGGCTTCAGCTTTTTCTTGAAGAGCAGTTTCCATTGGCTGACGCCCACTAGAGCAACTCCCCAAAGCACTTCTGTCTGTGACACACTCACACAGAGTGGCTGTATTGATATCGAGACCCTAGATATCACTGAACTTGATATCCCGCTCCACTTTACTCAAAACTTCTATTGGTGGCAAAAATGATGATGATGATGATGATGTCACTTTCCCAGGTCTCTTCACTTTCTCTTCATTTCTCCTACTGTCACTATCAAGTGACTTATTTTATGAGTTTTTTCTACTCCCCAGACAAGAAAAAAGATTTCAATCACTGCAGTTACATAAAATGCATAACACACACAGGCTATAACCAGTAGAGAAGAATGAAGTTGCGTGAGCTATCCAGGCACAGTAAATGGTTGCCCTGGGCAAAGCAAATCATTCAGCTCAATCATTCACAGTGGGCCTTCGAGGGCAGCTAATAAAACGCCCAGACTGTATGTGTTCAGTCTGCAAATGTCAAGGACTTTCAGTCTTTATTTATTTATTTCTCACTTACTTGTTTTTGGGGTACTGGGAATTGAACCCAGGGCCTCACACGTGGTAGACAAACCCTGTACCACTGAGCTACATGCCCAGCCCTTTTAGGGGTGGTGGTGGGGAGATAGGGTCTCACTAAGTTACTGAGGCTGGCCTCAAACTTGCCATCGTTCTGCCTCAGTCTCCCAGGTAGCTGGGATGACAGGCGTGTGCCCACCTGCCCAGCTCAGTCTATTCTTTTGATAACACTTAGATCATGGTTGTGTGGTCAGTTTTCTTGGGAAATTTCTCATCTTATCTTGGTGGGCAGCAAGGACCACATCCCACTACAGAAGCTAAAATGCCTAAAACTCACATTTCCAGGTCCCTAGGCAGCAAGAGCTCTGGTTGGTGACCTCAGCTTAACCAGTCAGTCACATTTGCTTAGGAGGGTCGAGGATGCAGCTGGGAATGGGGAAAATCTTTTCAGTGGTTACAACAATGGCCGCAGCATCTGGTGTCCAAACACCTTGCCATTGGGGTCGGTGTGGCATCTAGCGTCCAGCACCACTGGACTGCAACAAGGGAGCAGCAGCACTGAGCATGCAGAGGCTCTGCGCTGTCTCTGAGGGGACTGGGGTGGAATGCTCGCTGCCTTGTCGCCCTTTCTTTCTGCTCATGTCCCAAGCCATCTTCCATCTCCAGGAGTCTTTAACCCACCCAAATGTGCTTTCAATTAAATTCATTTTCTGATTTTTATCAGTCAGGATCAGTTTCAGTCCCTTGTGACCAGGAACCTAACTGATTTAGCTGAATGGTCAGAACATTCTTCTAAACTCCATCTGGAGTTTTTTTTTTCTTTTTAATTTTTTATTTGTTTTAATTAGTTTTACCTGACAGTAGAATGCATTTATGCACTTTGATATATCATAAATAGATGGGATATAATTTCTTATTTTTCTGAGTGTACATGTTGTAGAATCATATTGATCATGCAGTCACACATGTGCATAAAGTAATAATGTCTGTTTCATTCTACAGTCTTTCCTATCCCCACATCCCCTCCCCTCCCCTCACTTCACTTCCCTTTACCTAATCTCAGGTAACACTATTCTTCTCTTGTGCCCCTCCCCTTATCATGAATTAGCATCTGCATATTAGAGAAAACATTTGCCCTTTGGTTTTTGGGGATTGGCTTATTTCACTTAGTATGATATTCTCCAACTCAATCCATCTACTGGCAATTGTCGTAATTTTGTTCTTCTTTATGCTGAGTAATATTCTATTGAATATAAATGTACCACAGTTTCTTTATCCATTCATCTATTGAAGGACACCTAGTTTGGTTCCATAGTTTAGCTATTGTAAATTGAGCTGCTATAAACATTGACATGGCTGCATTACTGTAGTATGCTGATTTTAAGTCCTTTGGGTAGAAACAGAGCTGGGTGAAATGGTGGTCCCATTTCAAGTTTTCTAAGGAATCTCCATACTGCTATCCATAGTGGTTGTACCAATTTGCAGGCCCACCAGCAATGTATGAGTGTGCCTTTTCCCTGATATCCTCACCAACATTTACTGTTGCCTGTATTCTTGATGATTGACATTTGTTTCATCTTGTAATACGGTTTCAGGAGTGAGATGAAATCTTAGAGTAGTTTTGATTTGCATTTCTCTAATTGCTAGAGATGTTGAGCACTTTTTCATATATTTGTTGATCAATTGTATTTCTTCTTCTGTGAGGTGTCTGTTCAGTTCCTTAGCCCATTTATTGATTGGGTTATTTGGGGTTTTTTGGTGTTAAGTTTTTTCAGTTCTTTATATATCCTAGAGATTAATGCTTTATCAGAGGTGCATGTGGTAAAGATTTTCTCCCAATTTGTAGGCTCTCTCCTCACATTATTGATTGTTTCCTTTGCTGAAAAGCAGCTTTTCTATTGGAATCCATCCCATTTATTGATTCTTGATTTTACTTCTTGTACTTTAGAAGTCTTGTTAAGGAAATCAGATCCTAGGCTGACGTGATAAAGATTTGGTCCTACTTTTTCTTCTATTAGGTGCAGGGTCTCTTTTCTAGTGCCTAAATCTTTGATCTACTTTGAGTTGATTTTTGTGCAGGGTGAAAGATAGAGGTTTAGTTTCATTTTGCTACATATGGATTTCCAGTTTTGCCAGCACCATTTGTTGAATAGGCTATCTTTTCTCCAAGGAATGTCTTTGGCACCTTTGTCTAATATATCATAACCGTATTTATGTGGGTTTGTCTCTGTGTCCTCTATTCTGTACCTTTGGTCTACAAGTCTATTTTGGTGCCAATCCCATGCCATTTTTGTTGCTATGACTGTAGTATAGTTTAAGGTCTGGTATTGCGATGCCTCCTGCTTCACTTTTCTTGCTGAGGATTGCTTTAGCTATTCTGGGTCTCTTATTTTTTCAAATAAATTTCATGATTGCCTTTTTATTTCTATGAAGAATGTCATTAGGATTTTAATAGGAATTGCATTAAATCTATATAACACTTTTGGTAGTGTGGCCATTTTGACAATATTAATTCTGCCTATCCAGGAGCATGGGAGATCTTTCCATTTTCTGGGTTTTTCTTCAATTTCTTTCTTTAGTTTTCTGTAGTTTTTATTGTAGAAGTCTTTCACCTCCTTTGTTAGATTGATTCCCAGGTATTTTATTTTTTTAAGGCTATTGTGAATGGGGTAATTTTCCTAATTTCTCTTTCAGTGGATTCATTGCTGATGTATAGGAATGCGTTTGATTTTTTGGGTGTTGATTTTATATCCTGCTCCTTTGCTGAATTCATTTATTAGTTTTAGAAGTTTTCTGGTGGAATTTTTCAGATCTTCTCCATATAAAATCATGTCATCAGCAAATAGTGATAGTTTGAGTTCTTCTTTACCTATTTGTATCCCTTTAATTTCTTTCTTCTATCTAATTGCTCTGGCTAGAGTTTCAAGGATGATATTGAATAGAAGTGGTGAAAGAGGACATCATTGTCTTGTTCCAGTTTTCAGGGGGAATGCTTTCAATTGTTCTCCATTTAGAATGATACTGGCCTTGGGTTAAGCATATTTATTTTTTTTTTAAAGAGAGAGTGACAGAGGGAGAGAGGGAGAGAGAGAGAATTTTTTTAATATTTATTTTTTAGTTCTCGGCGGACACAACATCTTTGTTGGTATGTGGTGCTGAGGATCGAACCCGGGCCGCACGCATGCCAGGCGAGCGCGCTACCGCTTGAGCCACATCCCCAGCCCCAGTTAAGCATATTTAGCTTGGAGTCTTTTCTTACAAATGAAATTCATTTATCTGTGTTTAGGAGACATAGTATAAGTTGCACAGATTCAGGAAAGTTGTGATCTGATCTAGGTTCTGCCACTTCTTGTGACCAGGGACAAGTTCCTTCTGTCTCTGAGTCACAGGTGTCTTACCTGCACAGTGAATAGTCTTCACTAGACTAGTAGTTCCTCAAGATACTGACTAGGCTTTACAATCCCCTGTAGCACTTGTTTTCATGCAGATTCCCAGGACCTACTGCCAAAGAGTTATTGAATAGATTTAGTAGATCTCTGACAAGTATACCAGATGAAGTGGAGGCAGCAGCCCCTTTAAGAACCAGACTGAGCTGGTCATGATGGTACATGCCTGTAATCCCAGTGGCTCAGGAGGCTGAGGCAGGAAGATCTCAAGTTGGAGACCAGACTCAGCAACTTAGCAAGGTCTGAAGCAACTTAGCAAGACTGTCTCAAAATAAAAAATAAAAAGGGTCTAGGGTGTGGCTCAGTGAGTTCAATCCTTGGTACCAAAAAAAATAATAATAAAGAACCAGAATAAGGGTCTCCAAGTCTACTCCAGCTCACATACTATACTCATGCTATCATGGAGGGCAGAGACCTGTTCCCTGCTATATTCTTTGTACCCAGCACCATTCCTGGCACATAGTAGGTGTTCAAAAAAATATCTGTGGGCTGGGATGTAGCTCAATGGTAGAGCCCTTGCTTAGTATTTATGAGGCCCTGGGTTTACTCCCTAGCACCAAAAAAATTAAAAACTAAAAATAACTTCGTATTTCAATAAAGGGCATAGGAAACTCTGCACTACCTTTGCAAATTTTCTATAAATCTAAAATTACCCTTCTCCCCCAAAAAAAGTTTATTTAAAAGAATGCTAGTGGAAAGGAGGAGGGAAAGAGGTACGGAGAGAAAAAAGGAAAGGAAGAAGGAACTACATCCACACCACATGGACTAGATCTTGTGTCACTTTCTGTAGCAAAGCGCCTTTTCCTCTGGATTCGCATGGCCCACCGCCATCCTGCCCTCTCTGAGTCCTCAGAGGAGACCAGTGGAGCCACTGTGTTGTGATGACTGCCCCTGAGGAACAGCACAGCTTGTGTGGCACCGTGAACGCCTACCGTCTACTCCCGGTGTCCGCATGTCACTAGGCCTCAGTTTCCCCGGCTGTAACAGAGCTCACCTCTACCCTGAGCGTCTCACGGAATTGTAAGAATCAAGTGGCCTGATGACCACGGTAGTGAGCACTGTGTGCCAGCTTCCACACTACGCACCCTGTGAGCTTCCTCTTCATCATAGTTCACAGCCACCTTGGGAGGCAGGGTAGTAACATCCCCATCTTATAAGGAAACTCAGGCTCCAGAGGCCCTACAGCAAGCAAGGGGAGGGTGCCAGGAGAGCCCGTGCTTCTAACTCCACAGCCCTGAGTGTTCTGCTGTGCATTTTGATTATTTCCATCCCATCCCTCTCCCTCCATCCTCATATTCTCTTCATAGTCTGGCTGCACAGACAGACCCAGACCAAACCCAGGGAATTCTCAAAGGAAAACTGTTGAAGAACTGGCAGGTCACTGGGGCTGGGAATCCCCCAACCCCCACTTCTACCACAGGGATCTGGATGGAGTCAAGTGCCCAGGACAGGAAAAGGATCTGCCTCTCTGAGAACCAGAAAGACTAAGTCAGGCTCACCTTACCTCCTTCACCTGGCCCAGAAGGGCACTGGCAAGGCCAATACCCTTAGGACAACTCCTCTTTGGTGGAAGACACTCATGGTCAGTAGTTTGTGCTGTTTCCTAGCTGCATTGAAACGAGTAGGTTTAAAATATCTGGATTGTTGTTCTAAACAGCTGGCTCCACCCATTCATTGGTACCAGGCGGGCCCCTTCCCGGGCTGAGTCCAGCCTTGATGTGGCCCGGGAGCCCAGAAGGCAAGCAGCTGGCTGGCTGGGCGTGCCCAGTTGCTGCCTGGTGGGGAGGCTTTTGGTGGCATTGCTAGGCAACCTGGGTAACTGGAGAGGCCACAGATTGGGCTTTGGGGCTACAGAGATTAACAGCCTCCCTCATCATACAGCAAACCATCATTATGCCCAGTTCCAGGAGTCCAGCAATCACTCTGTGGTCACAGCCTGAAATGATGCTTTTTTAGCTACATAAATTCAGAAACTGGCTTTTCAATATTATGGGCTTGTGGTTGTGGTTGTTTGCCTTTTGCTCCATCTCTGAAGGCACATTTGGAATAAATAGGGGAAAAGATTTAAAAACAAAAAAATGCTTCACAAACCCAGGTTTTCAACAGTTTTTCTGAGGCAAAGCACACATACCCTCCCCAGTGAGGGCAACTAAGGTAGGGCCACTCTGCTTCCTGAGGTCTCACCAGAGCTCATCATGGTTTAAAGGCTTCTTCCTTGGACCCCCACAGCTCTGGCTGCAGTTCAGGGTGGAGGGACCAGAGCCTTGATCACACACAGAATAGCGTCTTTGTGTCCTTCCCATTAGACCATCATAACACCTCACCCTTTCCAGTCTAAGAACCACTTTCTCCTATTTATTTTGGTGGCTCCTCCCATCTGCATTATCTATGAAGGCGAAATCATTGTTATTTCCACTTTACAGATGAACAACTAAGGCAAAAACAGGCACCCAGGATTACTTATCTCGTGACAGTGCAGCAGGAGAACAAATCCACTCATCCAGGAGAGGCCAGATCCTAGGCCTCTCCACTATATGGTCTGCCTCCTCACAGAACTGTTTCATATGTTACAGAGATTTATGTACCCCCATTATAATGTTAATAATAGTAATAATAACACACATTGCTGTAGGAGACATAGGGAAATCCCTCCTGCATCTTATACTATCCTCAACCCATCATCATCCTTATTGATTGAGCTTTAGAAGCTTCCTCATGTACACTAAGAAATACAGTCTGGAAGAATCCCCCCAAATGGACACACTACGTGAGCCAAAAGACCTAACACACCAGCACACAGGGCTGATGGGATCCTGACTCTGAGACATTTCCTCCCTAATTCAAGCAGTTGGCTGTTTGAGAGCATCATGATACTACACCAATCTCTCAAGTAATGAGATAAAAATCATTGCTTTTTTATTAGAAATTTGTAGGTGTTTTCTTCCAAAAAGACTTTTTCTACCTCAATGAAATGTTTCTTAAACATTTCAGTGATCTATTGATAATAACCTGTAAAGGTAAAATTTCTAAGCTGATTCCAAGCTGCAAAAGCTTGAGTTAAAGTGTAAAAGACTGAGCATTGTAAAGCTTCTAGATTACAAGGCCTGGGCTAAAAAGTAAAAGACAATTGTTACAATTGTAAAAGTCTATTGTTACAACTCCTCTGCTACCCCCAGAACCTGTAATCTCTGTAAATTGTTAGGACAATGCGGGAACTGCCCAGTAAATATCTCCATTGATTCCCTGGTTGTTTAATAGCTAAGGGCTCCAGGTAGCATGGCACGTAAGCATCTAGGCCCCAGAACCAATCAGTTTAAATGTGTACCCCACTTAGAAGTGACCAATCACCCCTGCCCAAACTGTTCCCGCCAATGAATGTGCTAATCACGTCTCAGAGTTGTTGTTCAATTTTCCCGCGCCTCATGATGATTTGTTCTGATGTATGCAAAGCCCACCGCCCTCTCCAAAAAGTGTACTTAAGCTCTGCTTGATCTCTGCTCTGGGCTCTGGGCTGCTCTCCCTTCTTGAGTGAGCACGGAGCCCCAGCGCGCTGGAACGGATCCCTAATAAATCCCCCTTGCCATTGCATGAAGCTAGTCTCGTGTGGTCTCTTTCTCCGATGCTTCGCTGTACCCTTACAAACCAATCATCCCAGTTTGCACAGGACTGTAAGTTTCTTGGGATGTGAAACTTTCAGAGCTAAAATCAGGTCAGACCTGGGCAAACCAAGGGTGTTTGATCACCCTGTCCCAGATCAATCAGCTCAGAATCATCCAAGGAGGTTAGGCAAAGATACTTGGTTTTATACCTAAAGCTATTGTTCTTAACCCTGGCCTCATATCAGAATCTTCTGATGAGCCTATTTGTCTGGACTCATTCCAGATCAATGGAATCAGAGTCTCTTAGGCTGGGACATGTACATTGGGATTTTTTTTTTTTTAATTGGCACTGGGGTTTGATCCCAGGGGCACTCTACCACTGAGCTACATCCCCAGATTTTTTTTATTATTTTCAGATAGGATCTTGCTAAGTAGCTGGCCTCAAATTTGTGATCCTCTTGCCTCAGCTTCTGGATTTACTGGGATTATAAGCGTGTACCACTAAACCTGGGTCTGGGAAATTTTTTTTAATGAGCATCAAAGAATAAAATCCTAACCTTGGGATTAAGATTCAGAGATTCTGGGCTTGGGTCATGCTGGGAATCTGTAGGCATTTTTAACAGGTTTCCCAGGTAGTCTTTTGCACACCATGTTTTGATAACCACTGAATGCTTATGTGGACATTCATTGGACACACTTTCTCTGAATGCCTTATATGTGTTGGGCTCTGGAAACACATAGGGAAAAAACAAAACAAAACAACAACAACAACAAAAAAAAACCTTTTCATTTCTCCAGGCTCCCGAATTCAGTAGGGAATAAAGACCTATAAATTGTTCCAACACAATGTGCTATGATTTAGACTAAAAAATGGGTCAGCCCCAACTGAGTGGTTACAGTACTCAGTTTCCATAAGCCTAGCATGGTAGACTAAAAATGGAGCCTATTATTTGCGATTCCTCCCTCTGAAAGATCAGGTTTGTTTCCACTTTCCTTCAATCTAGGCCAACTCTATGACTGGTTTTGGCCAATACTACATAGCAGAAAGAGTGAGTCCAAGGCCACACCCTAAGAGATGTGGCTCCTCTTGGAAAGCTCCTTCCTTGAAGCCTGACATCACAAAAGAAGGTTGGCTACCCTGAAGCCACCGTGCTATGAGGAAGCCCAAGCTACCCATGCGGAAAACAGCAAAAGACAAAATAACATGGTAATTTTTTCAATCACTAAATCTTGGAGTGGTTTATTATACAGCAACAGCTACCAACGTCCCTCATCTGAGCCAGAGACGGAATGACATTTCATACCATTCTGCCTTTCATTAATCTTGACCATCTTTGGATCCCTCCAGGGATCAGACTGCAGATATCTTACCTGAAATAGCTTCCCAAATCAGTCTCTACCTCCATTTCCACTCCTACTTACCCTCCCCCCCCCAAAAAAAAAAAAAAAAAACCATAAATCAGAGTATATTAATTCTCCTTTAAAACCTTCAATAAGGGCTGGGCCCCCATGGTGCTCACCTATGATCCCATCTGCTTGGAAGACTGAGACAGGAGGGTTGCAAGTTCAAGGCCAGCTGGTCTTCAAATAAAATAAAAAGGGCTGGAGGTGTAGCTCAGTGGTAAACCACTTGCCTAGCACATACAAGACCCTGGGTTCTATACCTAGAACTGCCAAAAATAAAAAATAAAAATTTAAAAAAGCCTTCCAGGGGCTGGGGATGTGGCTCAAGCGGTAGCGCGCTCACCTGGTGTGCGTGCGGCCCGGGTTCGATCCTCAGCACCACATACAAAAACAAAGATGTTGTGTCCGCCGAGAACTAAAAAATAAATATTAAAAATTCTCTCTCTCTCTCTCTCTCACTCTCACTCTCTCTCCTCTCTCACTCTCTCTTTAAAAAATTAAAAAAATAAAAAAGCCTTCCATGGTTACCCACTGTCTTCAGGATAAATACTGGTAAGGTCCCAGTTTGACCTCAGCTCCTGCCTTCTTTATGGAGTTCAGCTTCTACCTCTCTCTCCCAACAGCTCTGAGTTGCAGCCACAGGGATTCTTTCGGTTCCTAGAACACTTCAAACTCTTGCCTCAGGGTCTTTGCACTTGCCATTCATTTGGTGTAGCTTTTTCTACTCCCTCCTCCTCACTCTAGCATGCACGCGCGCGCACGCGCACACACACACACACACACACACACACACACACACACACACCCTTCTTCATAACAAGTAGTGCCTCCCTAGGAAGTCTCCCCCAGCCACGCCTTCTCCCACCCTCACATCCTCCAGCACATTCTCCTGCTTATTTGTACCCAGCATTTATCATATCTAAAAATATCTGGTATATTTATTGTCTGACTCTTTACTGGCTCCAGAAAAGACAGAAATGTTTGTTTTTCTATTTCATCTGTACTCCAGCCTAGCACAGAATGGGGCTAAGTAGTTTGCTGAATTATCCATCAAATGAAAAAGAAGGAAGAAAAGAGGAAATATGGAGTATGGGGGGTTGGGACTGTGGCTCAGTGGTAGAGCACTTGCCTAGCGTGTGTGAGGCACTGGGTTTGAACCTCAGCATCACATAAATAAATAAAATAAAGGTATTGTGTACATCTACAGCTAAAAAATGTATTTAAAATTAAAAGAAAAAAGAAAGGAATATGGAGTATGGAAAGAACACTGACATTGTAGGAGCCAAGAAAACTTGGTTCCTGCTGTAACTCTGCCCCTGCCTTCCTGTGAGGAAGCCACTTGACCTCACCTCATCAGGAACCTTATCCTCACTAAGTTACATGGCCAGAGCTGTCTACATGTGCTGCGCTTTGGAAGTTTTTTTAACATATTTTTGTTTATGAGTCCCCATAAGTATTTTGAAAATGTTATGTCCCTTCTTTAAACTGGGTAGCTAACCCAGGGCCTCATGCATGTTAAACAAGAGCTCTACCTCTGAGCAACACCACCAGCCCCTGTCACACGTTTTTAAGTTAATATCTAAAATTACTTTTCGCAAGCTAAAATGGGTTCCAAGACCAAGTTCTCTGGCATAGTCTTTGTTAGAGACATGCTTTAAATATATCTTCACCCAAACCTTGGAGCTACAGATTTAGCTTGTTCAGTTTACAGGAAATGTCTACCATATAATCCCGTTGGCAAAGCCACTCCTCACTGTCAAACCAACCAGCCAAATTAGATGGATTTTTTTCTATCTGTAAGAAAATACACTGCATTTTTTAAAAAGTTTTATAAATGTGTTCATTTGCATTCCCATGACAACAGGCTCATCACAACTCTAATTGTACAATACATAAAGAGCTAAATAACTTAAGGTTAATAGAAAGACATCACAGTTAACAGCCCCAATTCTAGAGGAGTTCAAAGTGCCTGAGTTCAAATCCTGATTTTATCACTTAATAGTTCTATGACCTCAAGCAACTCACCAAACCTCTCCATGCCTCAGGAAATTCATCTGTTTAAAAAAAAAAAAAAAAAAAAAAAAAAAAAGATCAAAGTATCTATAGACTTGGTTCCTTTTCTGTAAAATTCTTCAAACAGTGTCTAGCACATAAATAGCATCAAACAAGTATTTTAAAATAAAATAAATACTATGAGCTGAGCCTGGTGGCACAGCATGTAATCCCAATGACTCAGGAGGCTGGGGCAGGAGGATCACAATTCCAAGGGCAGTTTTGGCAACTTAGTAAAACCCTATCTCCAAATAAAATAACAAGGGCTAGGAATGTAGCTCAATGATAGAGCACCCTTGGGTTCAATCACCAGTACTGCAAATTGAATTAAACTAAACTGAATAAATAAATACTATGAGTCTGTAGTGAGGCGTGACCCCTTACTATTTTATTTTACTTTTTTGCTTGCTCTCTCTCAGGAACAGAGCTTCTCCAATTGTCCTTTTGAACAATATGTCACAGAAAGATTAAAGATAGATAGAGGTGTACCTTTTTTTGAAAAGCCAAAGAAGAGAAACAATGAGAGCAAAATTGAAAGGAGAATTGAAAGGAATCTAGAGAAGAAGAAACATTTAAGAAGCAATACCTGTGGAGGCTGAGGATCTGGAAACTGGCTCCTTCAAAGCCATCAGTTGCAGGATGACTGGCCTATTCCACACACCCTCCCCAGGCACATGCAGAGCTAGGTGGAATTCCTGGCCACCCATCTACAACTCTCTTACATAAGAAAGCACATGCAAGTTAGCAAGAAGAACGTCTTTGAATCTGCTCCAAGTTATACAAATGTAAATTATTCATAAATTTCAGCGCTTTTATTAGAAGGAACAGTTAGGAGTGATCCAGTGTACAACTAAAGACAAAATGTTAATTGACCAGGACATGGGACAACTCAAGAGACTGTTCATGAGCAAACCATCACAAGGTCCTAAAAAGAAAATCTTATTTCCTCATTAAGGAGAGGACCCCACTAGCCAGAAAACCTCTGTCATCACCTAGACCCTGAGCATTGGTCACACTTTTGAAATGCAAATCAGGGCCTGTGGTATAAAGTCCAAGTTCATTAACAAGGTTCACAAAGGCTTCCTGACCTGAGACCTATTTTTCCACTTTCAGTTCTTGCCATTCCCTGCAATACACCCTATATTCCAGCCTACTGAGCCCTGAGCAGTTCCAGCTCCCACTTTCCACTAAGCCTCTTCATAAGCTTCTCCCTCTGTTAGAACATCTTCCCTTCCCAGTTTGTTCTCCTAGAGAAGTCTGAGTACCCCTCTGACCTTTACACCTCCTCTGCAAAGCCTTAGTGGGCATCTATCTCATACCTGGTGCTGTGCTAGGCCCGGCAGAAAGAAAGCAGGCATGGTAGAATTAAATGCCCCTCTTAGGCCCCTCAGCAGCCTCTGCTCATGTCTAAAGTATATTCTTTGTATTATAACTGTCACGAGATGTGAACATCCCGAAACAGGACTTTTGTCTTACTTATCTTTGAATCCCTATTATCCCAGTCAATGGAATCCATCAATAAATATCTGTCAGCTTCATTTATTCACAAAAGATTCGCCCAACAGTTTTACCCTAGAGACATACAAGGTGCTGGTAACATAACTGTGAATCAACAGACATGAACTTACCCTCTTGGAACCTTGCAGTCTCATGGGATGAACAGGGCACTTGATTGAATGAATGAGTGGATGAATTAATGAATCAGAGAGTGTGCTCCTCCCCACCAGGCTGAGGCAGCCCAAAGCTGCAGATGCACAGGAAGTGAAAAGACTAGTGTCTTAAGTAGTTGAGGGATCATGATGGCCTCACTTTCAGCCTTTCTAATACCAAGAAACTTAAGACAGGAAAGAATCAGGCAAAGAGCATGGAATTTAGAGTCTAATCTACAAGACTGAATTCTAGATCCATTACTTATTAGCCATGTGACTTTAGGTAAATAAATTCCTTAACCAGTGTTACTCCATTTCTTCATCTGAAAAATGGGGATAACATCATAACAGGTTTATGATTTTGTGAGATAATGTATTTCAAAGCCTTTGCCCTGCAGCCAGGCAGAGTTGGTTTTAAAGATTTAATGTGCAAATTCAGACACACAGGAAGGTCTGGACCCAGCGCTGGCTCAGTGTTTTTACCTCCAACCAGCTGCCAGTGCTTTCCCTCTTCAGTCCCATATCCATACCTTCTGGCCTCCCTCTTCCTCCACCTGCTCCCTGCACTGCCCAGTTCTGTGTTTATAAGTCCACCTAGGTGCTTTCAAGGCCAGGGGTTGTCGCAGGTATCTGTACAAGCCTAAGCCAAGGGAGGTGCCAATGAGGGGTGTGGCAGGAAGGGGTTCAAAGAAGAAGGAAAGAGCAGATGTTTATCCAGGCTCCATGATATGCCCAGCCTTAGTACTTGGCATGTTTTGTTTCTTGTCATCTTTGTAAAAATACCATTTTACAGACAAGGAAACTGAGGTCCAGGAAGTAAGTGGGAGTTGTGGGATACCGCAAGTCTCCCTGTGACTCCAAAATAATTTTCTACCCTGCCACACTGCCTGCCAGCTTGTAGATGATCTTTAAATGTTTATGGATAAATTTCAGTTTTCTTAATCCCAGGAGAAGCAGACATAGTGCTTCCCAGTCCCTGGAGAATCCAAGTACACACTCACAGAGGAGGAAGAAACAAATGAATAATAATAAATGAATGAGGTAGTGAAATCCCTCAGATGCTCAGACCCGGAAGGAGGAAACAAATAAGCCCGGGAGCTGCCTTGCTGGAAGCAGCACAGCAGACCCTGTGGTCGCCAGTGCCCAGGTGGGAGCAGAGGTCTGCCAGTAGGAAGGCTGGGAATCTGCTCAGTTGAAGGTAGAAAAAAATGGAGTTATAACTGGGGATGGTGCTCAGCAGTAGACCCTTTACCTAGCATGCTTGAGGCCTTAGATTCAATCCCCAACACTCCTCCCCAAAATTGGGGGTTCAGGGATGCTGGGAAGAACTGATGGAAGGAGAGAAAGCCAGCGATTGAATAGGACAAGGAAGGGGCATTACATTACCTGGACATCTCCCCCATCCTCATGTCCCTGGAGGAAACAGTCCCTGACTCCTGGTCCAACTGCTGCCAACTTTTAAAACGAAAGTTGCAGGACCCCAAGCGGCCACTCCAGGCGGCTCCGGAAGGGTGGTTAGGAGGGAGCACCCACGCCAGACTTGGACTATAGAGCCCAGGGGTTTCCTGCGCCGCCTCCAGTGGACACCCGGACTCCCTCACCGCCCCAGCGGGGACCTTACCTCGGGTGGCCCGAGGTAGGGGCGTCTCAGGCAGCACAGTCCGGTCACCGAGTTTGAGACGACCCGGGCTACCGGGGCTGCCAGCAGCCCCAAGTTCCCGCCCTGCCAGGCGCTCCCAGTTCCCTCCCCTCTACCGTCCAGACAGGTTCCCAGGACCCAGCCCAGGGGGAGGGAGTCTGAGGAAATCCCCTCCCGGTCCTGGGCCGGGCCAGCCTGTCGGGCAGTCCCGCTCTCAGGCTGGCTTTGGATGAATGAATCCTCCCCCTCCGCCTGCTTAGATCTGTGCCAGGGAACCTGTGACGCCTCCCTGTGCCTTCTCCTGGGCGCTGCACCCTCTCCATGCCTCCTCCAAGTCGCACAGTCCAGTTGTGTGTCTTGGCCCCTTGCCTTGCACTCTCAACCCTCGGGGGAGGGCCTCATGGGTGGTCTCTGTCACTCTGCACTGGGTTGTTCTCTGGTGTGAAGCCTGGCCTGGTACTGGGCACTGGACTGGGGTGACCTGATCTCTCTCTCACACACACACACACACACACACACACACACACACACACATACACAGCTTAGTCACAAACCCCCTGAGCTCTGTCCACCAAAGGTTGTGCCTTGGTCCCTGGCACACCGACCCAATTTCTGGTTATTCATTCAATGCATTTTGAGACTGGTTTGCCTTGTGCCAGGCCCTGAGAATGAAGAGGTGGATTAATGTGTTTGCTACCCTTCTACTCTACTGGGAAGACAAAGAATGAGGCACAGCAGGGACCAAGGAGGACTCCCTTGTGGAGGAGGGTTCTGGAAAAGTTCTTAGAGTATATAACATACAAAATAGACTATTAAAAGTTTAGAGTATGAGTGAGGAGTGTCCGATCCAAAAGGACCTGGTATTCCTTGCTAAAGAGCTCAGACTTTATCATCTAGGTATTAGAGAATCAGAGAGGTTTTAAACACAGGAAACAAATTCTCAGGTTGCATTTTTTTCCTGGTGATGGCTTTGTGGATGCTAAGCAAGTGCTCTACCCTGAGCTACACCCCCTCCTCGGATTGCATTTTAAATGCCACATAAAGAAGGGTTTGAGGGACACAAGACTGAAGCAAGAATACCAATCGGATTGCTACAAAAGTTAAAGCAATGATAATGGATGATGTGGGCCTAACCCAGGGCACTGGGTGGGAGTGAAAAGAAGGGATGGATGCAAAGGATGCTTAGGGAGTAGCACTGATGGATTTGAAGAATAAGGAATTCAGCAGCATGCCATGATGCACACCTGTAATCAAAGTGACTCTGGAGGCTGAAGCAGGAGGATTCCAAGTTCAAGACCAGATGGAGCAACTTGAGACCCTGTCTCAAAATTTAAAAAGGGGGGGGGGGCTGGGGATGTAGCTCAGTGGTAGAATACTCCTGTCTTCAATCCCTAGTACACCCTCCCCCACAAAAAATAAAAATAAAATAAATAAGAAGTCTGGGATGAATACCAGGTTTTCAACTTAAATAATTGACTAGGTTATAGTTAACCAAAGTGGGAATGTCAAGAGGAAAAGCAGTTTGGGAATTTGAGAAAAAAAAATGAATTGTGATATGAACTTGTTGAGTCAGGGAATGTTCAGGAAGCAGTTGCTCCAGGGAAAGATAAGAATTATGTATCACTCAGGGACCCAACAAGAAGGAGAAGGTCTATTCCAATAAATGGAAAAAAAGTTAATGAAGTAACTATTTACAGAGATCTGGGAAGAGTAAAGGAAGCCATGAAGAGATGTTGAATATCCAGGAACTAGCAACAGTGGAAAGCCCTTACCACCTCTGGGTCTAAAGGGACAAGAAGAAGAAACAGTGTAGACAGAGCCCATTGGGAGCTGGAGTTATGGACAAGGGTCCTGACATGGCTTCCACTGAAGAGAGAAATGACCACTGGTGGATCAGAGGGGAACAAGAAGAAATACTCAGCCACTCTCTCCTACAACTTTCCTATTCCCAGACTCAGATGGCACAAAAGTAGATGAGAACTGTGGGGACAGTAATGGGCTGCAGGGGGAGCCCAGGATATGACCTGGGGCACTAGAGATGGACAGCTAAGGCTTTTGGCAGGGAGCTTATATCTACATATGAAGAAGTTGCACTCTACTTCCATTTCTAGCTAAAGTAGGTGGCAAGAAGGGGGCACAGTGGCACATGCCTATAATCTCAGCTCCTCAAGAGGCTGAGACAGGAGGATGGCAAGTTTGAGGCCAGCCTTAGCAATTTAGCAAAACCTTGTCTCAAAATAAAATTAAAAAGGCTGGAAATGTAGTTCAGTGGTTCAGCACGCCTAGGTTCAATCCCTAGTACTACAAAAATAAAATAAAATAAAATTTTATTAATTAAAATAAGTGACAAGATTACCTACTAGGGATCAGAGGAAGAGAGGCTGGGTGGAAGCTTGAAGGCATTTGCCAACTTTGAAAAAAACAGCTGAGAGGGGAAAGAAAAGGGACCTATGCAAGATACAGGACCACAAAGAGATGCTGAGAACCTAATCAGAGTGGCACAATTAAGGATGAAAGACTCAGGGACTCTCAAGGAGTGAGGATATCCTGTCCTGAGTAATATGCTAGTAAGATCAGTACAATGTGGGTAAGACCCAAAGTGAAAATCAACTCATTCCACTTCCAGACTACAGGCTGTGCTGTTATGTAAGATGAAAAATGTCTATGGAAAGAAGGTATACAGGAAAAAAGAGAGAGAAAGGGACTGTTCAAAAAGGCTATCAGCAACCATCGATGTGCAAAGAGCATCAGGAGGCAAACACTGGCAGGGCCTCGTTATAGAACTGTGCTGGGGAAGGTGGTTATGCCAACACCTACTCTCGTATCCAGATATCTCTGGCTCACAGACATACCACTCATTGCTATTCCAACTCTCCACCAACCTTTCTTGTTAGGATTATGCTCAACAAGCAACTTCCTAATTGTGATTTGGCTTCCTAAGTTGTATGATTTCAGACAGAAAATATGTCTTCCCACACCGAATACACACACAATTTAGGGAGCTCTTTGATAGCAAAGCCCACATCTTATTTATCTCTCTATACCCAGCAGTCAGAACAGGACATGGCTATTATTATTATTATTATTATTATTCAAAAAAGTATTTGCAAAACAGATCTGGGAAAAGTTAAAAAATTTGTAAACTAATACATTTTCATTTAAAGTTTGTTCAGCATTTTCTTTCTTTCTTTCTTTCTTTCTTTCTTTCTTTCTTTCTTCCTTCCTTCCTTCCTTCCTTCCTTTCTTTTTTTTAAGGTATTACCCTGCTCTGTGAGAGGCAGCCCATAGGTGTTTCAGATAGGAAAGTGATGTGCCAAGGTTACACAACAGATAAACTGTACAAATTCAACAATGTAATTTACTTGGAGAGGAAGAACAAGAAATTGACCTAATTGATATGTGGTCTTCAATTTTATGAAGGTGGCCATGAGAAGCAGCAGCTCCCTTCTGCTCTACATCAGAGATCTGGCCCTGATTTGTGTCCCTGATGGACCCCTGAAAGCTTTGAGTTGAAAAGGCAAAATAGAACTACAAACTAACAGTTATTTAAACTATGTGCCAGGCTATTACTTTCATTTTACAAGAGATGAAGTAAAATGATGACTATTATCCAGCCCCTAAGTATCTGAACCTAGAGAACCTGGTTCTGAATATGAACTGTTAACTGACACCGTGTATAGCCTCTGATGTCCTCTATAGGTCCAGAAGTGGGAAGAGACTTGAATGAAATTCCAGTAGGAATTTACCAACAACTGGATCACTGCCCTGCAGATAGAAGATAAAATAGAGAACTGTGAGGACTGGGCTCAGAGACACTCCTGGTGCCCTTCTGCAATGCTACTGATAGCCTACCTAGCCACCTCAGAAGAATCTAAAAGTTAAAACCATTTTATTGGGGGAGAAAACACCAGAAGGCTATCTTCTGGAGGCTCTTGAGCCTTGAAAACTGGGAAATAGGACCCTTAAGTCCTGATTTGTTAAGAAAGGACTATAATAAGTTCTGTAGCCAGGCCACCCTCTGCTTCTCAGATGCCATGCTGAGTTGCAGGTTCTGACCCCATGTTTCTATGTTGAGGTCTGGCTTGAGGACTCATGGTCAAGGTCTGCAGGACCCATAGTCTGGTCTTCAGAGATGGCCCCAATGGGACAAGTCTGTATATTTGCGGGCTGAGCCACGTGACAGATGAAGGGGGGGGGGTAATGTCACCGGTTGGTATCCATTTTGGAGAGCACTGTTTGGGGCAGATCCACGTGGCAATGGGCTGCTAATGCCACCAGATAGATGAGGACATCACTAAGCTCTTCTTGAAGGGCTGCCCGTTCCCTCAGGGGCCAGGCTTTGGGGCCAGGCTCTGCATCAGACTTCCACTGAAAGAGTTCTGCCAGCTCTCCCTCTTCCCCGACCAAGGCCAGCAGGAGGTTCCCAGGCTGATGGAGCTGGTCCCAGTCCCGCTCTGCCGCAAACTCTGCATGGAGACACCGGACTCCAGCTTGGGTTCCGGGCTGAAGCCGATGAGCCGGCGGCAGCAGCAATACCGCTTCTCTCGGCATCCCTCTGCGGATCACCTCCGGCACTAGACTTGCTGTGCAACCCGCTACAGACGCCACTGCACAGAACTCCGCGCCAAGCTTCTGTACAGCGTTTTCTTATAAACCTCAGTCATGTGAATCAGAACCTACAAATCAGATGAGTTCTGAGACATTGACAAAGTTATTAGTCTTGCAGAATTCAGAGGTTGACCTTGGACTTGTAATTTTAAGATCATATTTCTTTGGAATCAGCAAACCAGTCTTCTTCCACACCATCTCTGCCCAGTAAGGTCACCCTTCTGGCATTCTGATTTTGTCACTGTCTTAACAGCTGTCACAACGTATCTCTTTCTTTTCCAAAGGACTTGCCCTGGGATTATGAGTTCCTCAAGAACATAGCCTTCTTTTACATCTTCATATGCATAAAATTGTGCCTAGAATTTGACACAAAATATGAAACAACTGTTGAACTCAAACTGTAGAGCATAGAATGGCTGCAATACCAAGGTTCTTGATCTACTGGACTTAAGGAGAACACTATAGTGGATCTTTTGAAGAACATATTAATATTTACAAAAATTGACTGGCTAAGGTTGTTGCTCAGTGGTAGAGAGCTTGCCTGTCAGGCACAAAGCCCTGGATTTGATCCCTAATACAAAAAATAAAAAAGAAGAAGGAGAAGGAGAGAAAAGGAAGACAAGGAAAAAGACAAGGAAGAAAGAAGAAAAAAAGAAATGGACTTAAATTGGGTCATATAAATCCAGACATTTCAAAGACATGATATAACAGAGATCACATTTTCTGACCACAACATAATTAAGCTAAAGACTGATAATGAGGGCTGGGGTTGTGGCTCAGAGCGCTTGCCTCTACCACGTGTGTGAAGCCCTGGGTTCAATCCTCAGCACCACATAAAAATAAATTAATTAAATAAAGGTATCATGTCCATCTACAACTAAAAATATATTTTTAAAAAAGACTAAAAATGAATAGACATACACGCAGGAGCAGTGGTACATACCTGTAAGCCCAGCCACACAGGAGACTGTGGTAGGAGAATCAAAAGTTCAAGACCAACCGCAGCAATTTAGTGAGACCCTATCTCAAAATAAAAAATGAAAGGCACTGTGGATGTGGCACTGTGGTAAAGCACCCTCTGGGTTCAATCCCTGGTACAAAAAAAAAAAAAAAAAAAAAAAAAAAGCTTATATGAAATAGCTAAAAGAAGTGTCTAAAATAGGATAGAGTCAGAATGTAGATTAAAGGTTACCAAGGTTAAAGGCAAGGGTGATGAGGGTTATTCATTAATGGTTACAGAGTTTTCATTTAGGGTGATGAAAAAATTTGAAAATATGTAGTGGTGATGGCTGCACAATATTGTGAGTGGAATTAAAGCCACTGAATTAAACACTTAAAAATAATTCTAATGGCAAATTTTATGTATATATGTTTTATCAGAATAACAAAATTAAGAAAAACACCAAAAAGATAAACTAAAACAAAAAGTGATTTGGAAACTAAATAGCACACTTTTAAATGACCCATGGTCAAGGAACAAACCATAATGGAAATTAGGGTGTTTTTGTTGTTGTTGTTGTTGTTGTTGTTTGTTTTTTAGATAAATTCTCATAAGTTGCTCAGACTGGACATGAACTCATAATCCTCCTGCCTGTCTTCTGAGTAGCCGGGATTACAAGGATATACTACCACTCCTGGTTTTGCGGTTTTGGGGATCAAACACAAGGCCTTGCACATACTAGGGAAGCATTCTACCACTGAGCTACAACCACAACCCATAATTAGAAAATACTTAAAACCCACAATGCCATATTTAAATAATTTGTTATCTCTTGTTATATAAATAATTATGCCCAAACTTATTCTGACTTAACAAATATTCATTATTGTTTATGCCTCCCATGGGACAGAAATTTAGAAGCAGCTTGGTGGGATGGTTCTGCCTTAGGATCTCTAATAAGGTTGCAGTCACCTGGACGCTTGCCTGGGGCTGAAGGATGTGCCTCTGGGGTACTTATGTTGATGGCAAAATAGTACTGGCCTCTGGCAGAGGCCACCCCTCTGTTCACCGGCCTCTACTCAGGACTGCCTGAGCCCAAGAACATGCTAGGTGGTTTGCCCCAGAGTGAGTAATCAGTGAGTAATCAATCGATAGTAATGTGAAAGCCACAGAGTCCTTTATAATCTATCCCTGAAGACTCATTCATCACTTCTGCCATCACTGGGACCAACCTCGATTCACTGTGAGAGGAAACCATATAATGGAGTGAATAGCAAATGGTAAGGATTATTAAGGGTCATCTTGGGGGCTTGTTGATACAAGTAGTAAAATATTAAAAGTATTTTTTTCTTTAGAATTAGAAACGAGAGAAATGGCTGTCATTACTATTTCCATTCAATATTACACTGTAAATCCTATACTGTGCACTAAAAGAAAAAGCATCGGAAGAGTGGGAAGTATAGCTCAGTGGTAGAGTGCTTGCCTAGCATGGGCAAGGCACTGGGTTCAATTTAAAAAGTTTCCTTTCTAAAGTATTGGAAAGGAAAAAAAAACTGTTTGCATGTATTATGCTTGCCTATGTAAACCACCCCCCCAGAAAACTATGAACAATTTTTTTGAATTGAGAAATAATAATTTAGCAAGTTTGTTAGACTTAGGATCAATACTTAAAAGCCTATTGAATACACCAGCAACTAGCATAATATAAAGATCTTTTAAATAAAAAGCTTTGTAACATTTTTAAAAGATACTTTTAACAATATTTTCAAAAATTATAAAGTGCCTAGGATTAATTCTAATAATATTTTACAAAAGCTTTCTGAAGAAAATTAGTAAACTTTATTGAAAGACATAAAAGAAGACTTAAGTAGATGGAGAAAAATACTTGCTCTGGTTTGAATCTCTTTTCCCAAAGTCATGTGTTGGAAAGTATATCTTCATTGCAACCGTGTTGAGAGATGAGTCCTTTGAGAAGTAAGTTATGGGGGTATCTACCTCATGAGTGGGTTAATGCTATCTCACAGGAGTATGTCAGTTATCCTGGGAGTAGCTTCTTGATTAATGTTGCTCTTGCTCCTTTTCTGTCTCATGATCCTTGCCCTTCTGCCATATGCCATGGGATGATGCAGCATGAAGACCCTCATCAGAACCCACCGCCTTGATTTTGGAACTACTGGCTTCCAGCACTATGAGAAATATATTTATTTTCTTTAGTCCTACCCTTATGTACAATTCTAATGCATCAATTAAAAAAATGGGAAAAAATATTTTTTTTTATAAATTTCTCAGTCTGTGGTATTCTGTAGCAATATAAAACAGCCTAAGACAATACTACATACAGGGATGAAAAACTCAGTATCTAAAGATGTCAACTATTGACATGTTTAAAAGGGATTTTTGTGCAATTTTTTTTAATATTTATTTTTATTTTTTTAGTTTTCGGCGGACACAACATCTTTCTTTGTGGTGTTGAGGATTGAACCTGGGCCGCACGCATGCCAGGCAAGCGCGCTACCGCTTGAGCCACATCCCCAGCCCAAGGTGTCTTATAAACATCACAAATTTTGAGGCTGGGGTTGTAGCTCAGTGGTAGAGCACTTGCCTAGCACGTGTGAGGCACTGGGTTTGATCCTCAGCACCACATAAAAAATTTAAAAATAAAATAAAAGTATTGTGTCCATCTACAACTAAAAAAAATTAAAACAAAAAGAATCACAAATTTATTTCTCAAAGTTCTGGACTGTAGGAAGCAAAAGACAAGGCTCCAACAGATTTAGAATCTGGCAAGAGACCACTTCCTAGCTCACGGACAGCTGTCTTCTCACTGTGTCCTCAAGTGGCTGAAGGGACAAGAGAGCTTTCTCTTCTAAGGACACTAATCCCACTTATGACTTAATCACCTACCAAACACTCCACTTCCTATACCATCACATTAGGAGTTAAGGGTTACTAATAAATGAATTTTGGGGGCACAAGAACATCCAGTCAATAGCACACCTCTCTCTCTCTCTCTCTCTCTCTCTCTCTCTCTCTCTCTCTCACACACACACACACAAAAAAAAAAAAAAACAAGTTCCAAATAGAACAAGGACTTAAGACAAAAAAAAAAAAAAACTTAAACCTTTTGAGGAAAATGTCTTTAAGAACTTTGCGTAAGGGCTGGGGATATAGCTCAGTTGGTAGAGTGCTTGCTTTGCATGCACAAGGCCCTAGGTTTAATCCCCAACACTACCAAAAAAAATTTTTTTTTAAAATATTTATTTATTTATTTTTTAGTTCTCGGCGGTCACAACATCTTTGTTTGTATGTGGTGCTGAGGATCGAACCCCAGCCGCACACATGTCAGGCGAGCGCGCTACCGCTTGAGCCACATCCCCAGCCCCCCCAAAAAATTTTTTTAATTAAAAATTAAAAAAAAAAAAAACTTTGGGGCTGGGGATGTGGCTCAAGCGGTAGCGCGCTCGCCTGGCATGTGTGCGGCCGGGGTTCGATCCTCAGCACCACATACAAAGATGTTGTGTCCGCCAAATACTAAAAAATAAATATTAAAAATATTCTCTCTCTCTCTCTTTAAAAAAAAAAAACTTTGGGTAAGAAGAATTTCTTAAAGATATTAATAAATTGTATACTGTGATATTGTGAACTATATACTTGAGTTTGGTCTCTTTACTGGCACAAAGTCCCTAAATCTCTTAAGTGATAAGTGCCTTTTTGTCTAATAATGAGATAGCTGGGGGCTTGGGGATCCTAGATTGGCTGAGGATAGGGGCTGGTTTTCAGAGGAACCAACCATATAATTAGAGGTTGAAACTTCAGTCCAGTACCCCTTTTCCCAACCTCTTAGCAGGAGAGAGAGACTGAAGTTTGAGTCAGCCACCAGCGATTTAATCCATCATGCCTATGCAATGAAGCTGCCACAAAACCCCAAAAGGCCTGGGTTAGGAAAGCCTGCAGGATGGCCCACCCAGAGTGGGTTTAGAAACTTTGCTTCCTTTTTCCCATACCTAACCCTATGCATTCCTTTCATCTAGAGGCTCATCAGCATTCTTTGCAATACCCTTTATAAGAAATGGGTAAATGCAACTAAAGTGTTTTCTTGAGTTCTATGAGCTGCTCTAGCAAATTAACCAAACCCAAAGAGGAGGTCATAGGAACCCTGATTTAGTCAATCACTCAGAAATATGGGTTACGGCCTGAGTTTGGGGATTGACATATAATCTAGAGGGCAGTCTTATGGGACAGAGCTCCTAACCTGTGGAATCTGTACCCAGCTATATCCAGAAAATATCAAAATTGAACTGAATTATAGGACACCCAGCTAGTGTCTGCTGCAGAATTGTTGATGGGGAGAAATCCTCATGTTTTTGATGACCTAGCCTGAAAACTAAAAAATAAATATTGGAAAAATTCTCTCTCTCCCTCTCTCTCTCACTCTCTCTTTTTTTTTTTAAAGAGAGAGTGAGGGGGGGGGGAGAGAGAGAGAGAGAGAGAGAGAGAGAGAGAGAGAATTTTTTTAATATTTATTATTTTTTAGTTCTCGGCGGACACAACATCTTTGTTTGTATGTGGTGCTGAGGATCGAACCCGGGCCGCACACATGCCAGGCGAGCGCGCTACCGCTTGAGCCACATCCCCAGCCCCTCTCACTCTCTCTTTAAAAAAAAAAAAAAAGAAAGAAAGAAAGAAAAGAAAAGAAAAAGGGGCTGGGGATGTGGCTCAAGCGGTAGCGTGCTCACCTGGCATGCATGCGGCCCGGGTTTGATCCTCAGCACCACATACAAAGAAAGATGTTGTGTCCGCCGAAAACTAAAAAATAAATATTGGAAAAATTCTCTCTCTCCCTCTCTCTTAAAAAAAAAAAAAAAAAATGACCTAGCCTGAGCTGCATTGACCATGTGGGAATAGGAAAAACATTAAATTTCCCCCCCTATATCTTAAACATATGTTGACAAAAAATAACCATGCTGCTTCAAGGAAATAAGAAAATCATTCAGGGGCTGGAGATGTAGTCCAGTGATAGAACATCTACCTAGCACATGTGAAGCCCTGAGTTCAATTCCCAGCACCTCAAAGAAAAAAAAGAAAATATTTTATTCTGAGGCACGTAACTGATAGAGCATGACAGTGATTGGGAGACCCATGTCTGAGATTGGGGTCCCTGATGACTTCATGACTGTGGCATGCTTGGTGATTGGGAAAGTTTCTATGCAAAGGTGTAAGATGTCCAGTTGCTATGGCAATGCTTTCCATGGGGAGACTCTGTTGTGAGAGTCTTACCAGCTTTGACCTTATTCTTAGGCACACAGCTCCTGGGAATGAAGGAACTTCCTTGCTAAGGTAACCACAATGTTTTACCAATTCCACTGCTCCTGAATCTGCCCGCAAATTAATAACTTTAAACAATGGACTTTCTTGAGAGCTGCACAATGCTCCTAACATTGCAACTGTAGAATATAACTGAGGAAATAGCTGCATACTGTTGCTAACTCTGTAACTTTCATGAATACCAAAAATAATGCTTAAATAGACTTTAATCTGATTAATGACACATATATAATAAAGATTGTTGGTGTGATTCTTTAGACCTGCTTCTCCATCAGAGAGCAGCGCTCCACCTGATCCCAGCTTTATCTTCAACATCTGTGTGTGTGACTATTTTTTTAATCTCCCATCACCCCTCTCCTGAACCTGCTAGTTTGGCTGTGATGGTTGTAACAAGTAACCACAGCCCAGGAACATGATTCAAATTGCCTGGAATGACATATTCTGCTGTGGAAGGTCACCTGAATTTTATTTTATTTTATTTTATTATTTATCTGTTTGTTTGTTTTTTTCCATTCTGGGAATCAAACTCAGAGCCTTGCAAATAAATATTAGGCAAGTTTTCTACCACTGAGTTATACCCCAGCCCTGAACTTTCATAGTCACGGAACAAAGAAGGTCATAAATCAACATATTCAGTACACTTCTCTACCATGCACAAGGCCCTGGGTTCAATGTAACTATATTGGTGGAGACATCAAGTATGCAAGAAATCCCTTCCTGAAGTTTCAGATGTTCTGGTATTTCTAGCTTAGGGTTGTGAAGGCTGGAGATCTGTTAAGCTTAGTGGTACATTCCAAGAGTTTTTACTTAATAGTCATGAGTATGTTAGGTCAGATACAGAAGTTGAAAGTAAATGGTTGTTAAAGGGACTAAAACAGCTCCAGATAATATTGATTCTCAACATTCCATCCATCCACAATCACGACATTCTAGAGAGCCAAGGTCAGTTTGTCAGATCTTTAATACAGATGAAGCTTCTTCAGAGAACTTCAGTTCACACATGCTATTAAGGAAAAGAGTGACAAATTCAACTGCATTAAAAATAACATCTTTGGGGGGGCTGGGGATGTGGCTCAAGCGGTAGCGCGCTCGCCTGGCATGCGTGCGGCCCGGGTTCGATCCTCAGCACCACATACCAACAAAGATGTTGTGTCCGCCGAGAACTAAAAAAAAAATAAATAAATATTTAAAAAAAAAAATAAATAAAATAAAAATAAAAATAACATCTTTGGGCTGGGGTTGTGGCCTAGTGGTAGAGCACTTGCCTAGCATGTGAGAGGCACTGGGTTCGATTCTCAGCATCACATATGAATAAATGAACAAAAAATAAAAGTCCATCAATAATTTAAAAAATTTTTTTAAATAACATCTTTGGGAAGCTGGGTGCAGTGTTGTACACCTGTAATCCCAATAGCTCAGGAGGCTAAGGCAAAAGGATAGCATGTTCAAAACCAGCCTCAGCAACTGTGAGGCGCTAAGCAACTCAGTGGAAACCTGTCTCTAAACAAAATATAAAAAAGGGCTGAGAATATGGCTCAGTGGTTGAGTGCTCCTGAGTTCAATCCCCAGTACCCCTGCCCCACCAAAAATTAATATCTTTGGGTAAGGGATGTACTTTGGTACACTTCCCTACCATGTACAAGGCTCTAGGTTCAATTCCTAGCAAAGAAAAAAAAATTCTAAGTAAAAAAATAACATATTTTCATCAAAACACATCAAAGAAAATATAGTCGACTAGAAAAATGAGCAAAAGACATTTTGTAGCAAAGAAAATAATAATAGCCAATAAATATCCATAAAGATGGCCAACTAAATCATTCCTCAGAAAGATACTGAATGTCTAATGAGATACTATGTTTTGTTTTCTCTTTCTTTCTTTTCTTTTTTTTTTTTTTTTTTTAATTTTTGAGACAGGGTCTCACCATGTTGTCCAAGCTGCTCCCAACTTCAAGGGCTCAAGTGATTCTCCTGCCTCAGCCTCCCATGTGCTGAGACCACAGGCACACACCAATGCACCTGGATAATTTTTATTTATGCATGTATTTTTGCAGTGCTGAGGGATTGAACTTAGGGTCTCATGTAAACTAGGCAAGGACTCTTATAGAGCTACATTCCCAGCCCTAAGTTTGTTTTTTAAGTTTGTTTTTTTTTTTTTTTTTTTTTAAGAGAGAGTGAGAGAGGGGAGAGAGAGAGAGAATTTTTAATATTTATTTCTTAGTTCTCGGCAGACACAACATCTTTGTTGGTATGTGGTGCTGAGGATCGAACCCGGGCTGCACGCATGCCAGGCGAGCGCACTACCGCTTGAGCCACATCCCCAGCCCCTAAGTTTGTTTTTTAAATTGACATATTTTACATATCTATTAAGTACCACATTTCAATATGTGTATATGTATACACTGTATATTATTCAGATATACTGTGCATTTCATATTCACTGTACTGAAAACAATTTAAAAGTCTGACCATACTAAGGTTAGGGATGATGCAGAACAATAACAATTCTTATCTACCACTTTGAAAAACAGTTGGACATGGATCTCAGAAATTAAACCCTAGGCATAGACCTAGAAAAAAATCCATGTACCCATATACATGGAGATATGTTCAAGAATTTATATGGTGGGGCTGGGATTGTGGCTCAGCGGTAGAGCGCTCCCCTAGCATGGGCGGGACCTGGGTTTGATCCTCAGCACCACATAAAGCTTCAGCTTTACATAAAAATAAAGGCATTGTGTTGTGTCCATCTACACCTAATAAAATAAATATTAAAAAAATAAAAAATAAGTTCTTTTTAAAAAAAAAAAAAAGAATTTATATGGCGACATTGTTCAAATAGAAAAAAACTGGAAACAACCAAAATAAATAAATTATTATATATTTATACAATAGAATGCTAAACAACAGTGAATTGACTGAATTTCAAATATACAACACAAATTGTCTCAAAAATATACTGTTGAGCAGGGCATGGTGGTGCAGCCTATAATCCCAGCAGTTCGGGAGGCTGAGGCAGGAGGATCACAAGTTCAAAGCCAGCCTAAGCAACTCAGCAAGCCCTCAGCAACTTAGTGAGACCCTGTCTTAATATAAAACATAAAGGGCTGGGGTTGTGGCTCAGTGGTAGAGTACTTGCCTCTCATGCATGAGACACTGGGTTCAATCCTCAGTATCACATAAAAATAAATAAATAAAAATAAGGATTGAGCTAGGGTTGTGGCTCAGTGGTAGAGCACTCACCTACCATGCGTGAGGCACTGGGTTCGATCCTCAGCATCACATAAAAATAAAATAAAGATCTGTGTCCACATATAACTAAAAAATAAATATTAAAAATAATAATAAAGATGAAAATATATATAAATATATATATTTAACTAAGTTTTTAAATGAATATATATATATATATATATATAGTGTAATTCCATTTATATAAAATTCAAAATCATGTAAAACTATATAATATTCTCTTTAGGGATATACACACACATACATATGTGTCACATTGTGTAGCTATTACATTGTATATATCACTATATTATATACCTATATTATATTTGTATAATTATAAAAAAGTAAGGGAATGATTACACAAATAAGAATGGAGGCCATTGTCTGGGAAAGGGAGAAAGGATGGCAGAAGACACAATAGCAGCTACAAAGAGACTGTTCATGTTAATACTATTTCTTTTGTTTGATGAACATTCATTTCACTTCTAATATTTTATCATTATGAACTATTTTATGGTAAGTACTCTGTTTGGACTGATTAAATTTTCCCCAAAATTCATACATTGAAACCTTACCCCCCAATACGACTATATTTAAAGACTGAGCCTGTAAAGAGGTGATTAAGGTTAAAGGAAGTTGCAAGGGTGGGGCCCTAGGACTCAGGTCCTCAGAAGAAGAGGAAGAGACGCCAGGTATTCCAGGAACAGAGGAAAGGTCATAGGAGGACACAGCAAGACACAGCCTGCATCTGGATCTTGGACTTCCAGCCTCCAGAGTCCTGAGAAAATAGACTTATGTCATCCAGACTGGAATTTTGGCAGCCCTAGAAAACAAACATACACACTTATATGTTTGTACACCCTTATAGATGAATGATTTTTTTTTTTCTCTTTTTGTACTGAAGATCGAACCTAGAGGCATTTTACCACTGAGCTACAACCTCAGCTCTTTGTTAAATTTTATTTTGAAACAGGTTTTGTTAAGTTGCTGAGGCTAGCCTCCAATTTGGGATCCTCCTGCCTCAGCTTCCCTTTGTTGGGATTATAGAAGTGAGCCACCACACCCAACTCATGATTTTCTTTATTATATATATATGACAGATTTCACAGGAGTTGGATCACTGGCTGCATATATTTAAGATGCTGCCAAATGCCAAATTGCATTCCAAAAAGAGCTGGAATAATTCACATTTACATCAGCAACATACAGAATTCCTCTCCCCCACCCCCCACATTTTCAATAACAGGAGCTGTTGACCTTTTTATTATCTGCAGGTCTGCTGGGGATAAAGTATTATCTCATTGCACTTTACATTTCTCTGACTAACATTTGAGTTTGAACTTCTCTTCAAATGGGTGCAGGCCAGTAGGATATACAACTCTATGACTTGTTTTTTTGAGTGTGTCTTCTGTCTTTTTTTTAAATTAGGTTATTTTCTTCCTTTTCATCAATTTCAAAGAGGTCATTACATGATAAATATTGTCTATCCATAACCTCAAAATTGAAAATATATACTTTTTCCTAATATAGTTCTCATCTATTAAACCACTCACACTGTTTTTAAATTAATTTTTTGACACACAATAATTGTATATATTTGTGAGGTACAATGTGATGATTTGATGTATGATACCATTTGCAATATTTTTAACCATACAGAAATGTTTCATTATTAGTCATATATGTCTATAAGTTTGTATATTTCCTGTTTTGACTAGAAATGTCTCCCTTAATCTTAGAATATTCATAATAGCTATTTTTTGCAAGATTTTTATGATTTTAATTTTGTATTTGCCTTTGACTTACAAAAATTTGGTAACATTTTAACTTCTATTTGTTCTAAGTAATGAGTAGAGATTATTATCTCTGATAGGACAGACTATGGGGTACTGGGGAATTGTTTTGCATTGGAAAGATTATATGCCATGGGTCATTTCTCTTGTTGAGCATCCCAACTATATTCCACAAATGCTAGTTTCATGAGATAATTTTTGAAAGTAGGGTTTCTTCATTGAATATGTTTTTAAAAGGCTGCATATCATAATCCTCTGTTTTTTGTTTTTCTGATACTGGAGATTGAACCCAGGAATGCTTTACCACTGAGCCACATCCCCAGCCCTTTTTATTTTTTTATGTTGAGACAGGGTCTCACTAAATTGTTGAGGCCAGTCTTGAATTTATGATCCTCCTGCCTCAGACTGCCACGTCGCTGGGATTACAGGTGCCTGACCTTAACCCTCAAGACTCAGCATTGATGGTGTCACAAGGGCTCTAAAAATCTTGCAACAAGCAAGTCTGTTCAGCTTCACTTCACCTGGTACTTCCCAGACTTGTCTGACTCCTTAACAGGTTGGTCAATCTGCTCACCTGGCACTAGCAATACCTCTAGCAATAGCTTTGTAGATGTAAAAAAGATATTTCTTGCCAAATTTTCTTACAAAATAAATTTAATAAAATCTTACCAGATAAATTTGGAGAAGGCAATTTTGTTATATTAATATAGGGCATATTATACTTAGCCTTTCCTTGTTTGCCATTATTCTTTAGATTTCAGATTATATTCATAATCTATTTGCTGTTTAACAAATTACTCCCAAAATTTTAGTGCCTCAAAAAATAACAAACTATTGCGTCCTAAAGTTTCTGTGGGTCAGGAATTCACAAGCTCTGGCTGGCAGTCTCTCATGAGGTTGCAGGTGTCAGCCAGGGCTGCAGTCATCTGGAGGCTTGATCTGGGCTAGAGGATTTGCATCCCAGGTGGCATATACACAGTGGCAGGCTCATGCTCACTGGTGGCAGGAGGCCACAGTTCATCTCCAAGTACATCTCTCATAGGCAACTTTGTATCTTCAAAAGTGATAACTCAAGAGACTAAGGCAGGGGGCTGGGGATGTGGCTCAAGTGGTAGCACGCTTGCCTGGCGTGCGTGCGGCCTGGGTTTGATCCTCAGCACCACATACCAACAAAGATGTTGTGTCCGCCAATAACTAAAAAATAAATATTAAAAAAATTCTCTTTAAAAAAAAAGAGACTAAGGCAAAAGAGGTAATGTCTTTTGTGGCTTGGTCTTAAGAGTCACATACTATCACTTCTGGAGAATTCTATTGTTCTCGAAAGTCAACCTTTACTTCTAATGAAAGAGGAGCACACAGGGGCATGGATATCACAGGGTGAGGACCCTTGGGAGCTGGCTGCCGCAGAGATCTAGAACTGAAGGCAAATAATATTTACCACTTACTTCAGTCTCTCACATAGTAACCTGAAAACGAAGGTGTATCTACAACTAAATAAGAGAGACTAAAGAATTAAGAAGATTGAAATTTAATGACAGCTTTTAATTTTTCTTGGCAATTTACTATTGTGCAATAATTTATTTTCTTTTTCTTGTTTTCTTTTTGCATAGGACACTGAACTCTGGAGCACTCTACCACTGACCTACATCCTCAGCCCTTTTATCTTATTTTGAGACAGCATCTAATTTGCCCAGTTTTCTTCAAACTTGCAATCCTCCTGCTTCAGCTTCTAGAGTAGCTGCAATTATAGGCATGCACCACTGCATCCAGCTGAAGCCCTGTTTTTATTAAACCTTTGATTATACCTCTGCCTCATCTTCTATCAATAGATTATTTATTTATTTATTTATTTATTTATTTATTTATTTATTTATTTATTTTTAGAGAGAGGAGAGGGGGAGAGAGAGAGAGAGAAAGAGAGAGAGAGAATTTATTTATTTATTTATTTTAGTTCTCGGCGGACACAACATCTTTGTTTGTATGTGGTGCTGAGGATCGAACCCAGGCCACACGCATGCCAGGCAAGCGCACTACCGCTTGAGCCACATCCCCAGCCCAATAGATTATTTATAACTAAAGTTATTGCATGTAAGTCATGCCTAATAATCCTTCCTTACAAGAGACTCTGGACTGTGTTAAAATAATAATAAAAAGAAGAAGGAGAAAAAGAAGAAGTAGTAATGATAGTAGTGTAGGTCAACTTCAATACCAATTTTTGTTAACTTCATTTCTATAGCTATAAGAAAATACCCGGCACTGAGTAATGTATAAAGAAAAGAGGTCTATTTATCATACAGTTTTAAAAGTTGAAGAACATGGTACCAGTATCTTGGTGAGGGTTCCTTGACTGCATCACAGCAAGATGGGTGGCATCATGCGGGAACCATTAGTAAGAAGGAGAGATCATATGATGAGACAAGAAATTAGGGAAATTTGGGGGACAGGTGTGGTCTTTTTATAATTTACTCTCTCATGAACTAACCAGGATCCTTAGAACTCTATTAATACTTTCCAAGTGTGGCACCCCCCATGCTGACTTCCATTACAGCCCACTCTTAAGGTTTCACTATCTCAACACCACCACCACCAAGCATTCAGTATATAGCCTATCTGAATGAGAGAGGACTGAGGGGAGGCATTTTCTGGACTAGGATTGCTGCCTGCACATGGTCAGTGCTAATGTCCCTTCCAAGGATGGAAAAGTGGAGTATAAATGAAGAACAGGAGAAATCGTAGCTGAGGATAAAGGAATGAATGAATGGGTACATCTACACCTCCAAAGAGGCTCAAAGCAAGACATGATAATTATGCTAGAGACCTGGAAGGGCAGGGTTATGCATTTATTGAGACCACTCCCACTTGTAGAACTTGATAGAATGGAAGGAAGCCTACCACATTTGAGTGGCCCTATCTGAAAGACACATTCTTTCATATGTGTTTGAAATGTGTTTTTGTCATTTTCTTCCCTGCTATGAGTAAATGACACAGCCATCACAGCTGTAGAGGAGGAAGAGTTTATTTGAGGGTTCACAGTTTCAAAGATCTTAATCCATAGGCAGCCAGCTGCATTCCTTGGGGCTTCCCGTGAGACAGGAAACATGTGGCAGAAGAGTGTGCAGAGAGAAACAACTTAAGTGGTGATCCGGAAACAGTGAGACTCTGCCAGATACAAATATATACCCCAAAGCTAAGCCCCAAATTCCACCTCCTCCAGCCACACCCTACCACTTCAGTTACCAGTTAGTTAATGCCAATCCAGGGATTAATTCTCTGACTGAGTTAAGACTCTCATAGCCCAATCATCTGTTGTCTGAACCTTCTTGCATTGTCTTACACATGAGCTTTTGGGGGATACCTCACATCCAAACCATAACAATATGACAATGAACTGGCCTAATTATGAGTGAATAAATGGGATTCCAGTATGTTTTGATTTTTTTTTCTTTTTCTTTTCTTTTCTTTTTTTTTTAATGGTCTCACTGTATTGCAAGTCCAGACCGGGCTCAAGTGATCCTTCTGCCTTGGCCTCCTAAGTATTGAAACCACATGCATGTGCCCCCAGCCCAGCTTGAGTTGTATATTTTTTTTTTTTTTGATGTAAGGCATCCATGTTCAAAGATGAGGCAGGGAGAGGGGGTGGATTTTAATATTGGTAAATAGATATTTGATCTTCCTCCTAACTTCCTGACATGCAAATCCTAAAACCACTGGAATCTCCAGAGTTACAGGTGTCTTTCTGAATGCTTATGAGGTGACTGGTGGTTGGCAGCCTCTAGGCAGCTCCAGAACAGGAGCTTGTCACAAGAAAGGCCAGGGCATGATTAGAGTATTGGGACTTTTCAGCTCCTCCACCCCAACTTCTGAGGAAGAGAGAGAGAAAATTAAATTGATCACCAATAGCTAATGCCTTCATAATGAAGCCTCCATAAAAATCCAAAAGGAGAGGGTTCAAAGAGCTTTCAGACAGCAGAACACAAAGATGTTCCTGGAGAGTGGCTTACCCAGTGAGAGCAGGAAAGTTCTGTCCTCTCCTCCCCCACCCCCCACCTTGCCCTATCCATCTTTTCACCTGGTGTACCTTAATATCCTTTGTGATATCTTTTAGGATAAACTAGTACACCTAAGTGTTTCCCTGAGTTCCATAAACTGCTCTAGCAAATTAACTAACCCACAGAGGGGATTGTGGGAACCCTGATACACAGCTTGTTTGTCAAAAGCACAAGTTAAACAACCCGTGATTTGGTTGGCATCTGATATAGGGAAAAGGTAGTGTTGGGGATTAAACACTTAACCTGTGGGAAAAGACACTGTTTCTAGGTAGTGAACTCAATTAGAGAACTCTCAGCTAGTGTCTGCTGCAGAACTGATTGCTTGCTTGGTGTGTGCAGGAAATCGCCCCCATATATTTGGTCTTCTATGTTGATTCGTTGAGAGAAAGTACAGGAGAAACTGGGTTTGTATATCCTCAGAGTGCATCAGTTAGAAAGTCTGATTTTTTTGCACCTAAATGGTACTTAGTTCATTTTTTTTTCCTTTTTATAGTATTGGATTGAACCCAGGGGTGCTTTACCACTGAGCTTCATCCTTAGTCCTTTTATATATATATATTTATATATTTGGGTTTGGGGGGGTCTTTTTTTTAGGGTTTTTTGAACAGGATCTTACTAACTTGCCCAGGTTGGTCTTGAACTTCCAATCTTACTATTTCAGCCTCTGAAGTCACCAGGATTACAGGCGTGCACTACCACAATCCACTCCCATTCAGACAGGGTATGTGCAGAACTAGTGGGCCATCTTTACCACCAGGTAATATAGCTGCATTCACTGTTAACCTCAATGTAAGTATATATGTATTTATTTTTCTTTCTTTCTTTTCGAGATAAGGTCTTACTATGTTGCCCTGGCTGTCCCCAAGCTCCTGGGCTCCAGTGATTCTCCTGCCTCAGGTTCCAAGTAGCTGAGACTACATGCACACACCACCTTCCCCAGTTTTTAACTCCAATTTTTGCCAGGTGATGTAAAGCCACAATTTACACTATCAGAGCCTTAGGAATTGTGACATGGTTTAAAAACAGTTACAGGGCTATCTGTCCCTTTGGAGATAGCCCACATTCTCCCTTACCTGCGTATTCCTAGCTTCACCCCATGGGCATCCCTCTTGAGATTACCCCTATTCTCCCTTGATTATGCATCTGATTATGCATCTGCTATCATAAATAAACCTCCATCTGTGCCTTTGACTGGTGTGTGCTGGAATTTTTTTCTGTCACATATACCAAGAATCCCACTGGTCTTGACTCAAGATTCCCCTTTTCTCTAGAAACTCCTCAGAACCTCTTGGAGACTTGTCTTCTCCTGTGACATCTCTTAGTGGCCCATAAGGGGAACTTCAGAGGCGCCAAATTTGAGTTCTCAACAGAGTCTATGACAACAAAAAGTCATGTGGAGATCAACAAGTAATTTTCAAAATACACATATTTGGCCATAATGAGCACCGGCCCTTGTGGTTCAAAATGAAGAGTTAGAGCCTGGTACTGCTATAGGTGACAATTTCCAACACCCTATCTATAAATTGAGAACCTGCTTTTGGACCCTCTGCAACTTGCAATTCAAAGTTGCTCATATAAACCACTTTAAACTTCACATATTTGCCCCTAATGAGCAGCAAACCTAATAAATGGGAATGAAGAATGTCAATCTGGTGTTAGGATGGAGGACAAATCCCAAAGACTTGTCTGTGAATTTAGTGAAAATCAGCCTTTGGATTCTCCCAGCCAATGTCCTTTTACTACAGCTCTAAGAAGGACTTTTCAAACTGCATGTTAGATCATAATAAGCATTGAAATCTAAGAACAGGGCTGGGGTTGTGGCTCAGTGGTAGAGCGCTCACTTAGCATGAGCAAGGCCCTGGGTTCGATCCTCAGCACCACTTGAAAAAAAAAAAAAGAAAGAAGTAAATAAAGATATTTTTTTAAAAAAGAAAAGAAAAGAAATTTAAGGACCCCGCTGAAGAATGTAAACCAACTGTAGCAATGGGAAAAATCCCCAACTCCCTCTCCATGAAATTAAGTGAGGACATACTTTTGGAACCTCTCTGCAACTTGTGTTTGCTGCTTCAAAACACCATTTTCAAACTGCAAAATCTGGAGAACAGGATTTTGTTCTCTGTATATACATATATATACAGAGAGGAAAATCTAATGGGGACTGTTAAATAAATAAGAGGCCGTTGTTTTGCTCCTGTACTGGGCCCTAGGCTAAAAATCAAAATGGAATCATTCATGCTAAAGTTCCACCTCACTAAGCTGGAACCAAGTCAGTTCAGACTTGCTGAAAAAATCAGGAATAGAGAGTCAAAAAGGAAATTTCCCAACTGGGCCAGTTTTGACTTGTTAATATAGTTTTGATTGACATGTTAATGAGGTTAATCTGTAAGGGTAAAATTTCTAAGCTGATTCTAAACTGCAAAATTAACATGTAAAAGACCCGGGCATAGCAAAGTTCCTCTGCTACCTGAAATTCCTGAGATAGTTAAGACAACGCCCTACTGGCCATTTAGCCTAGGGCCCTGTGCAGTTTATCACAGGGCCCGAACCAATCAGTTTAAATGTGTACCCCGCTTAGGAGTAACCAATCACCCCCGCACGCTCTGTTCCCGCCAATGAATGTGCTAATCACGTCTCAGAGTTGTTGTTCAATTTTCCCGCGCCTCATGATGATTTGTTCTGATGCATGCAAAGCCCCCCCCCCCCCCCGCCCTCTCCAAAAAGTGTACTTAAACTCTGCTTGACCTCTGCTCTGGGCTCTGGGCTGCTCTCCCTTCTTGAGTGAGCACGGACCCCCAGCGCGCTGGAAGGGATCCCTAATAAATCCCCCTTGCCATTGCATGAAGCTAGTCTCGTGTGGTCTCTTTCTCCAACGATTCGCTGGACCCTTACAAATCCATAAAAGAAGTAACCCAAAATAATCTAATTTGTTATTTTCCTATTTTCCCGTCTCCCAGACCTGCAACACGGAAAGCAATTTTGAAGTGACCAATCTGCTTTTTGTTCCTGCCTTTTTTTTTTTTTTAAGTAGCAGGGATTCAAGCCAGGGACATGGAACCTCTGATCAACATCCCCATACCTTTTTTATATTCTATTTAGAGAAAGGGTCTTGCTACGTTGCTTAGGGCCTTACTAAATTGCTGAGGCTGGCTTTGAAGTTGTGATCCTCCTGCCTCAGCCTCCTGAGCTGCTGGGTTTACAGGCATGAGCCACCATACCAGGCCTAGTTTCTGCTTTCTTCTGAGAAACCAGCCTCTACCTTAGAGCAAAGCCTGTCCAAAGAAGGGGGCGTGACCCTTGTCCTTGGAAAGACCCACAGAGCACTCCTAGGCACGTACCCACCCTGCGGAGTTGTTTATCTACAAATAACTGGAGAGATCTGCTGCACCAGGTGTCCCTGACTCAATCAGGCTAGGTGGAGACCCTTAGCAACCCCATAGCAGCCACCAATTAGCATAAGACAGGGAAAATACCAAGGATGCCAGATGACCCTCCCAGTAGTTTATGGTAGTTGATAACATGTTGAGAAACCAGGTAGTTCAGCACGTACTCCCCTCATGGTTTAAACCAATCAGTTCAAATGAATTCCCCTCTTGTACTAGCCAATCACCCTTACCCAACTTGTTCCCGCCAGTGAATGTGCTAATTATGTTTTAGAATTGTTTTATGATTTTCCCGAGGTGAGTGATGATTTGTTAGTATGATGTATGTTAAGTCCCTGCCTTCCCCAAAGAGTGTATAAAACTGCTGCAAACCCTGGGCTCGGGCCTCTCAGTGTCACCAGTTGCTGTGTGCGCAGAGAACCAAGCTAGCTCGAAATGAAAGCCTCTTTGCTGCTTACATCCATCTTGGTCTCTGGTCTCTTCAGGCTTTTTCTATGAAACCAACATTTTCTGCTCATCCCATAAGAACTTAGATCTATTTTATGAAATGAAGTGTTGCCTGACAGAAAATATAAAGTGTAATTTTCTCCTTTTGTTACCGCTGTTGATGGGTGACGAGTCCTTGCTTCCCCAATGTTGAAGAATAACACCAGAGAAGCACGCCGAGGCAAGGTCAGAGTAGAAATTAGAAGTTTATTAAAGGACAGCAGAAAAGACTTGTCCCAGAGGAAGAAGGGGACCCAAGAGGTGGAATCCGTGGAAGTGCGGTTGTTTCCCCTTTTTATAGTTCTTTCAGTGATGGAATGTAGGTTGGAAGGCTGGAGGGGTGGGACACAGGTGGGCCAAAGAAGTAATCTGGGCTGGAAGGACTTCATTAACACTTCTTTGGGATGGGCTATCTCCAAATCTGTTGGGGGCTGTTCATTAACAATTCTTTGGGATGGACTTTGGGCCTAGGGCTTTTCTCAGGACTTCATTAACATTCCATGAGTTGTCCTGCCTTTCCGGAATTCATTCAACATGGCCTCTATTTTAGATCTTACTAGATATTAGACCCGATTTACCTAACTACACTGACTACCTAACTTTAAATCTGGCTTCACTTTGACAGGACACTCCTTTAGTACCACTCATGCTGAGGATGAGCACACACATGAAGGCATTTAAGCCAGCCTCTCAAGTTTTCATCACCCGGGCTGGGGATGTGGCTCAACTGGTAGCGCGCTCGCCTGGAGTGCGTGCTGCTGGGGTTCGATCCTCAGCACCACATACCAACAAAGATGTTGTGTCCGCCGAGAACTAAAAAATAAATATTAAAAATAAAATTCTCTTCTCTCTCTCTCTTAAAAAAAATTAAAATAAAGTTTTAAAAAAAGTTTTCATCACCCATTTAAGACTGCAGAGGCTTCAACCATTCATTCCAATGTCCTATTAAACCATTACTATGGGGATGATATACAACATGTCCATTTTGGGGGGGCAGGGGATACCAGGAATTGAATTCAGGTATGCTTGACCACTGAGCCACCCCTTAACCTGATTTGTATTTTATTTAGAGACAGGGTCTCACTGAGTTGCTTAGTGCCTTGCTTTTGTTGAGGCTGGCTTTGAACTCAAAATATTCTGGTAGCAGTTTCCCAAGCCGCTGTGATCACAGGCATGCACCATCGTGCCTGGCTAGTAAAACATCCATGTGATGTCTATTTCTTTGCCCACTGTTAGGCACTATGTGAGAAATAGAAAATCCGTGGTCCATTTTTACAGTGAAAAATTGGGTTGTAAGAAAGGCAACCTGTTGCCTATCTATCTGAATTCCTGGATCCCTGCCCAGGAGGACTGAAAGGAAAGTGACCACAACACTCGGAGTGACCAAAAGATCTTTATTGCAGCAGTGCAACAAAGAGAAAAGAAGGAAGGAAAGAGAGAGAGAGAAGAGAAGAGATGAACAGGGAGAGAGCAAGAGCAAGAGAGAGACAGAGAGCGCGCGCAAGAAAGATAAAGAGAGCAAGAGAGAGAGAGAGAGAGAGAGAGAGAGAGAGAGAGCAAGAGAGAAAGAGCAAGAGAGAGAGGGGCCTGGCAAGAGGGAGTTTTTATAGCCCAAATCTAATGGGGCCTCTGGGTCTGCACGCTGCCTTGTTGGCCCAAATGGGGTTGAGTGCTCAGCCTTGAGCGGGACTTGACACAAACAGGTGATAAAGGACCAGATAGAGGGGGGTTTGAGTGTGTGGGCTATCTTGCAGCCAACATCTGTTCAGCCTGCCCTGCAGACAACACAGTTCAGCCTGCTTTGCACCCAACAAGGACGGCCTGGATATAGCCAACTGAAGCTGAAAAACCAGCCTCTACCTCAGAGCAAAGCTTGTCCAAGGAAGGGGCATGATCTTTGTCCTTGGAAAGACCCACATTGCACTCCTAGGCACTTACCCACCCTGCTGAGTTGTTTATCTACAAATAACTGGAGAGATCTGCTGTGCCAGGTGTCCCTGACTCAGGCTAGGTGGGAACCCAAAGCAACCCCCTGGCAGCCACCAATCAGCATAAGACAGGGAAAATACCAAGGATGCCAGATGACCCTTCCAGTAGTTTATGGTGGTTGATAACATGTTGGGAAACTAGGTAGTTCAGCACGTACTCCCCTAGTGGTTTAAACCAATCAGTTCAAATGAATCCCCCTCTTGTACTAGCCAATTACCCCTACCCAACTTGTTCCCGCCAGTGAATGTGCTAATCATGTTTTAGAGTTGTTTGATTTTCCCGAGTTGTGTGATGATTTGCTAAGAGATGCTATGATGTATGTGGAGTCCCTGCTGTTGGTAAAGATGGCGCCCAGACTGCTTCTCTTCCCAGAGCTCAGGTCCATGAAGCACTGAATGGCGCATGAACCATCACCTCCAATCCCTATGAATGGCGCGAACTTTGAATGGCGCATCTCCAATCCCTGAAGTGGCTCGAACTCTCAGCCAATGAGGAAGTAACAGCTCACTCACCTTGCTCCTCCTCATCCTGTGTTAAGCCCATAAAAATCAACACCCTGGTCATTCTGTCTCCCTCTCTCCTCCTCTCCCCTTCTCCCTCTCTCCCTCACTCCCCCCCTTCTGCGACTGACCCCTAGGTTCCTGCTAATAAAATCTCGGACAGGTAAATGGTTGTTTTGGCTTGTTGAGTTTATGGAGCTTTTTCCACCGATCTTTACACCTGCCTTCCCCAAAGGATGTATAAAGCTGCTGCAAACTCTGAGCTCCGGGCCTCTCAGCGTCACCAGTTGCTCTGTGTGTGGAGGACCAAGCTAGCTCGAAATGAACGACTCTTTGCTGCTTACATCCATCTTGGTCTCTAATGGTCTTTTGGGGGTCCGGAATTCGAGCATAACAAAGCCAGATTTACAGATAGATAATGTAGTTAGGTAAATCAGGTCTAATATCGAGTAAAACCAAGAATGGAGGCCATTGTAGAAAATGGAGTCCAGGAAACCAGAGCAGCACTTGGGGGCATTGAAAATGTCCCCAAGGCCTGGAGCCCACCCCAAGGAAATGTTAATGAAGCAGCTCCCAGCAAACAAGGAGATGCTAATCCAAAAGCCCTCCCTGTCCACCTGTCCCCCACCCTTTGGGCCTTCCCACCTACATTACATCACTGAAAGATAACAGAACAAAGGACAGGAAGGCTGAAAGTAGACTTTAGCTATAAAAGAGGGAAGGCCTCACCCACTCTTGGGTCCTCTTCTGGGGAGAAGTCTTTTCTATTGTCCTTTAATAAAGCTTCTACTTCCCACTCTAAACTTGCCTCAGGTTCTTCTCTGGTGATATACTTCAGCATTGGGGAAGCAAGGACTCATCACCGGTAAACAGAGGTAACACAACCATAGCCATTTTGAAATTCCTAGCCTGTATTCAATTTTAGCCATTTTGACTATAGCCCTTCCTTTTGCCTGCCCAAATTTTAAAACTAGACAGTCATGTAGATTACAACTCCAAGTTCCTCCTATCAGAGCAAGGAGCAGTGCTCTGGTTAGGGGTAAAATCAGGAGGACTGCTGCCCCCACTCTCCCCCGCCCCAAGTGTATTTATCCTGCCAGACTTAGTTCCTTATGCAAAAGTAAAATTTGAAGGCTCGGGTTGTAGCTCCGTGGTAGATCACATGCCTATCACATGTGAGGCACTGGGTTCAATCCTCAGCACCACATAAAAATAAATGAATAGCTCCTGTAATCCCAGCGGCTCAGGAGGCTGAGGCAGGAGAATCGGGAGTTCAAAGCCAGCCTCAGCAATTGCGAGGCGCTAAGCAACTCAGTGAGACCCTGTCTCTAAAAAAATACAAAATAGGGCTGGGGATGTGGCTAAGTAGTCAAGTGCCCCTGAGTTCAATCCCTGGTACCAAAATAAATAAATAAATAAAGTATTGTGTCCATTTAAATGAAAAAAAGAAAGTAAAATTTTTGGGATAGAGTTGTAGCTCAGTGGTGGAGCGCTTGCCTAGCATGTGTGAGGCAGTGGGTTCGATCCTCAGCACTACTTGAAAATCAATAAAGGTATGTGTCCATCGACAACTAAAATAAATTTTAAAAATAAGTAAAGTTTGCCTTGTGGAGCTACTTCCAAGCACGAGTTTGATTCCTTGCAGCACCCCAGTATCTCCAATAACTAGGGGTTGTAAAGTGTATCCTTTGACCTCAAGAAATGTAAATCAGAAGCCCAAATTAGTACAGTATCTTCTGTTCTAATCCTTTAATAGTATTTTGGGTGTTTGTGTCTACCTTCAAATATGCAAAACAGTCTGGAGTATCTGTTCCTGCCCAGACCCATTTATAGCCCTGCTTCTCCTGCTAGCCGCCCCCCACCCCAGCACCCTCAGACTCCCACCCCCAGTTTGTGAGCATTGGTCCAATGGAATCCATTTGCAGAATGGTCCCTGCTGAGGATATTCCCTATAGCCATCTTTCTTGTTGACAGTACAGTTCTTGTTGGCATTTTATACCTCTGAAGGTGCAAGGGGAATATATCTATTCTCAGCCCATCTCTGCATTGCTGCAGCTCCCCAACATCTCATTTTGTGGACTCTTGTGGCCAGTTCAAGGGAGTTTTCCAAAAAGTCTCCTTGGTGGTTTCAATAAACTTCTGAATCTGGAAGGGGGATCTTCTGATATGTCCGACTTTAAAGTGCCCTTAAATTACCAGTGATTTCCATAGGGTTGTGCTCCACACAAGCATTTATTTAATAGTTGAACTTTCTATTATCCATTTACCTGACTATGTGGCCAGGCCATAGCTACTGCCCATGAGTCAGTAAAAACCCAAGCACAGGAGCTTTTACCATTACTCAGTTATTCTACCATCACTAGGAAAACAGCATGCAATTCAGCCCGCTGATCTGATTTATTCTTATACTGTCTTCAATCAAGTTCCTTCCATCTGCTGGTCTTAACTACAGCATCTTTCCAAACAAAACATTGTCTCTTCATCTTGGAACTGCTGTCGATCAAGAGCTGTTCTTAACCAGGTGCAGTGGCATACACCTGTAATCCCAGGGGTTCCAGAGATTGAGGCAGGAAGATCTCGTTCAAAGCCAGCCTCAGCAACTTGGTGAGGCACTAAGCAACTCAGTGAGACCCTGTCTCTAAATAAAATACAAAATAGGACTGGGGATGTGGCTCAGTGGTTGAGTGCCCCTGAGTTCAATTCCCAGTACAAAAAAAAAAAAAAAAAAAAGCCCTTCTTAGGACATTGTCCACATGACCTTGGGTTCTAGCAGTTCCTTAGAAGCTTCCATAGTTAGTTCTAGAGGAAAAGAGGCTCCCTACTTGTGGATACAGTAGGTGCCTCTTTGCAACCCTTGGCTGCATGTTCCTGTACAATTTCCATTTTATTATGGAGCATTTTGGGGGGCTGCCTTTCTTCTTAGAGTGTTTTTCTGACATCACTCAAGACATTATTTTATGTCCTTCAGTCACTGAGGTAAATAGCAAGCTAGTAGTTGTCTCCCAAATGGTGTGCTTTGGGCAGCAGCATCTGGAAATGTTTTGATCCTAAACCCCAATGGCCAACCCTGGGAGCTGTTGCTGAGCTCTTGCCTTAAGCTTCAGTCAGCCACAATGCCAATGGCATTCACTTCCAAAATCACAACTAACTGGGAATCATAGGCCCAAGGCCATGAGAAGGTTACTATTTCCTGTAAATCCAATATGATCTGGTATTGTACAGGTCTTCATTCAATATGGCTTTTTTTCAGATATATAGCCAGGAACTAGCAACACTGCCAGATGTGTAATGTGAGTTCTGCAAAGTCCAAATAAACCAACCAAATACTAGGATTCTTGTTTGGTCTTAGAGGCGGGTAGTGACAGCACTTTGTTTTTAGTTGCTTGTAGAATATACCACATGGCTCCTGCCCAGATTATTCCTAAGAATGTTACCATTTGTGCAGGTCCTTGGATCTTTGCTGGATTTATTAACCAGGCTTTGTTGTCATTTGAGTCACCATTGATTCAAATCAGTCCTCTCCTGCTCTTCAGTTTCAGATACTATCATAATGTCATCAGTATAGTGTAATATTACATTTGAGACCTGCGTCAACACCAAAGCCCTCTTGAACAAATTATGACAGTAAGATAATGAATTCAGATAGCCTTGCAGCATTAAATATCAGTTGGGATCCTTTCCACATGAAAGGGAACGTCAGTTTGCTCTTTTCTAAATTTGAGATAGAGAAGAAAGCATTTGTAAGATCAATAATGAGTACCAGTCTCCTTTGACCTTGACTGTGTTTTCTGGTTGAAACAACCAGAAACACCTGCTGAGGCAGGTGGTACAACTATTTAATCCTCACTTGTCTACTGTTAGCCTCTGTGAGCCATCTGCCTTGTTTACAGCCCATGCAGGGTTATACAGACTCTGTGGAACCAGCTCTCCAGCTTTTAGCCTGTCATTGATTAAAGTGATAATCTCTTTATGGCCACCAGGTATTATGTATTGGTTTTTTGCTTGTGTGTGTTTGTGGAAGTGGGTGCTGGTGATTGAACCCAAGGGTGCTCTACCACTCACTGAGCCACATCTCCAACCCTTTTTATTTTTTATTTTGGGCAAGGTCTTGCTAAATTGCTGAGGCTAGCCTCAAAGTTGTGATCCTCCTGCCTCAGGCTCCCCTGTAGCTGGGATTACAGATTACAGATTACACCACCATGCCTGTCTTCCATATTGCCTCGACTTAACCACCTTATGGGTTCGGCTTCCCATTTAGCATGTACAATTACAATGGACCTGAAAATAGACGGCCATGCTTTCAGTTTTACAGTATGGGATTGCGAAAACAATCACCAGTCAGGCGAAAATATCCATCTCAGCAATACGCAGAGGTAAAGGAGATGGGACCACGTCACATAAAATTTGTCCAAAAATCCCCATTTTCACATTTTACCAGTCTTAACAGTAAATGGTTAATATAACAGCTAGCCCGGGCTGGGGATGTGGCTCAAGCGGTAGCGCGCTTGCCTGGCATGCGTGCGGCCCGGGTTTGATCCTCAACACCACATACAAACAAAGATGTTGTGTCCCCCGAAAACTAAAAAAATAAATATTAAAAAAAACCAGCTAACCCAATGACAGGTTTAAAATTTTTAAAATTCTGATTGATAATGCTTTCTTTTACTTTGGCAATTCTTTTGATGTTTATAAGCAGAACAAAAAAAATTATATTTCTCCAAATAAATTCAGGTGAAATAATGTCACCAAAATCATTGGGAATATATTCAGTGGTAAAGTACATTCATGAAACCCTGGGATCTATCACTAGCACTGAAAAAAATATGTGTGTGTGTGTGTGTGTGTGTGTGTGTGAAACCCGAGTCAGATACTAAGTGTCCTAAAAACAAGTTTATATAGCACTTAATGTACATGATATGAATTGAATCCCCAGGTTATTTTACCTGTGCTTCTGACTGACCAGCTTGAAAAATTGGGGTTCCCATAATCCCCTCCTCATGTTTGATTAAGGAACTGAGGGAAATACATACTTTATTTTCCACTTTATTACAAACAATATTTTAACGAATACAAATAAACAGCCAGATGAAGAGATACATAGGGTGAAATCTAGAAGGGTCCTTAGCTTAGGAGCTTCTATTCCCATGACTTGGGACTTGTTCACCTTCCTAGAAGCCTTCCTCTGTTCAGCTACCCAGAATCTCTCCCAGTTCTTTTTTGGATTTAATAGAGACTTTTTTTTTTTTTTTTAACATAAGCATGATGATTCAATCATTAACCATTGGTAATTAGCCTCACCTTCAGACTCTCTCCCCTCCTGAGAAATTGGGAGGGGCCGAAAGTTCCAACCCTCTGAGCATATGGTTTGTTCCCCTGGCAACCAGCACCTCCTCACCATCCTGCAATTACTTAGGGACTTTCCAAAAGCACCTCATTAACAAGTTTAGATGTGTTTGATAGGGCTTGTTATAAATAACAGAAGACTGACTTTCATCTTTATCACTCTGAAGCTGTTGCAGGAATCAAGGAGCAAGGACCAAATATTACAAAAGATACCCATATTGCTCTAGTCACTTAGGAAATTATAAAAACTATGAGTGCTGTAAGCCAGGAATCCGGACAAAAACCAAAATATATACATAGGGCTGGGGATGTGGCTCAAGCGGTAGCACTCTCGCCTGGCATGCATGCGGCCCGGGTTCCATCCTCAGCACCACATACAAAGACGTTGTGTCCGCCAAAAACTAACTAACTAAATAAATAAATATTAAAAAAATTATCTCTCTCTCTGAATCTCATACTCTTTCTTAAAAAATATATATATATATATACATACACATAATATCATAGTACCACAACTCTCATTCTCATTCACCTATTTACTTATTTCTGTGGATTCTTATCTTATCTGAATGAACTTGAAATTTAGTCTATCTCACCTTCAAAAAGAGGAACTTCTTTTTCCAGACCACAGATCTGTTTATCTGTTGCTCCTTCCTCATAAAGATCATTTAGTTCTTCCTTAATAACAAAAGCAAGCACTCAAATAGTACATATTTTGTATCAGACACTGTAACAAGTATTTTACATAAATATCAATTTATAAATCCTAATTTATATAGAGATTAAGTCATTCTAGCTGATGGGTGGCTGAGTTTGGCTTTGAACACAGGTAATCTGGTATCAGATCTAGCTTCTCCTTAGCCAAGTGATAGTCTAATTTTATATAAAAACATTGGTTGGTACGTTAGATTAAAGATGGCTATAAGGGCTAGAGAGAGGGTATATCTTAGTGGTGAAGTTCTTGTTGCCTAGCAAGTGCAGGGCCCTGGGTTCCATACCTAGTGAGAACAAGACAGAAAGAGAGAGAGAGAGAGAGAGGAGAGAGAGAGAGAGAGAGAAGGTGAGCTACAAACTCCTTGCCTCTGTTCCTGTTTCCTATTGAGAGATGAATCTATTTCCTTTCCCCTTGAATATGGGCCGACCCTGTGACTTACTTTCTGAATGAATTTAAGGAGATTGGTGTTATATTGTCACCAAAATAGGGTCCCAAAGAATTCCCAGAGAACCAGGGAACTTGACTCAGGACAAGTGGGGTCCTTGACTTAGGTAAGGGAAAAGAGTTTCAGTACGTGTTAGTAAAGGCATAGTTGTCTATTTAGGAAAGCAAGGAATATACTTTGAAGAGAGGCAGACTATCTTGAGAGTAAGAGATGCTCTTGAGCTGGGGCTGTAGCTCAGTAGTAGAGCGCTAGCCTTCTTACACGTGAGGCACTGGGTTCGATCCTCAGCACCATATAAAAATAAATAAAGATATTGTGTCTATCTACAACTAAAAAAATTTTCTTTTTTAAAAAAAGAGATGCTCTTGGGATTTTCCTTTGAAGGAAACTTGGTGAGAGGTGGGCTTGGGCAGACATGTGAGACTGACATCATTCAGGTGTCAAAAGATTGTTTATGGTGGTCTAGTAATTCTTAGAACTCATGCTGATCAAGAGAGACTGGCTTGGGAGTGATAGGCCTGGAAAGGTATGAGGAATCTCAGATTAAAATTATATTTCTTTCTCTTTCATCTCCTTTCCATTTTTCACATTTTCTATCCTTCCTCAATATAATTTTTGATTCTGTATCTTAAAAAATCCGTAGCAGGGCTGGGTTTGTAGTGAGAAACTGATGTGACTCCATTTTTGAAAAACCAGCCTCTACCTCAGAGCAAAGCCTGTCCAGGGAAGGGGGCGTGACCCTTGTCCTTGGAAAAACCCACAGAGCACTCCTAGGCACACACCCACCCTGCTGAGTTGTTTATCTGTAAATAACAGGAGAGATCTGCTGATGTGTCCCTGACTCAGTTAGGCTAGCTGAGGACCCATAGCAACTACCTAGCAACCACCAATCAGCATGAGACAGGGAAAATACCTAGGATGCCAGATGACCCCCAGTAGTTTATGGTGGTTGATAACATGTTGGGAAACCATGTAGTTTAGCACGTACACCTCTCATGGCTTAATCCAATCAGTTCAAACAAATTCCCCTCTTGTACTTAGCAATCACTTCTACCGAACTTGTTCCTGCCAGTGAATGTGCTAAACAATGTTAAGAGTTGTTGTTTGATTTTCCCACGGTGTGTGATGATTTGCTAAGAGATGCTATGATGTATGTGAAGTCCCTGCCTTCCTCAAAGGGTGTATAAAACTGCTGCAAACTCTGGGCTCGGGCCTCTCGGAGTCACCAGTTGCTGTGTGCGCAGAGGACCAAGCTAGCTCGAAATGAACGCCTCTTTGCTGCTTACATCCATCTTGGTCTCTGGTGGGCTTTTGGGGGTCCCGAACTCGAGCTTATCAGTAGCTCAGTGGTAGAGCACCTGCCTAGCATGTGTGAAGTATATGAAGCACTGAGTTCAATCCTCAGCACCACATAAAAAAATAAAATAAAGGTATTATGTCCATTTACAAATAAACAAATGTTTTTTTAAAAAAAAATCTGTAGCATCTACCTTCATGCACTTGGGAAACTCCCTCTTAGAATCCAAGTGCCCTGATATGAGAAGCTCAAACTATGTGCATCAGTCACGTGAAGGATTACTAAGTACTCTAGTCAATGGCCCTGGCTGAGCCCAAGTCAACAGCCAGTCCAGTGAGTGAGCCATCTTTGGATGTTCCAGTTCATTCAAGTCTGGGACTTCTGAAACTCCAGCCTGAAAGGGGAAAAGGCCCAGCTGAGCATAGAATGAAGTTTGGAGGTATAGTTCAGTGACAGAGTGTGTGCTTAGCATACATAAGGTCCCCAGGACCCCAAAAATTCCAAAACCAAAACCCAGAATTGTAAGAGATAATAGATGTGGGGTGGATACATTTGTTAGCTTACTGCTTTCTGCCCGTGGACACTGCTGAGAAAGCATCTTAAAGTCTCTCTCCCGGCTGCCATCATGTCTGAATCAGAGTTGTAAAGAGCCAAACAGCTGTGGAAGCTATTCATCAGAGCGCGGAGCTTCGAAACAACTGTTGAGAGTCTACGAAGCCATTTTGAGCAATGGGGAACACTCACGGACTCTGTGGTAATGAGAGACCCAAACACAAAGCCCTCCAGGGGCTTTGAGTTTGTCACTTATGCCACTATGGAGGAAGTGGATGAGCCATGAATGCAAGACCACGCAGGTAGAAGGCAGAGTTGTGGAACCAAAGAGAGCTGTCTCAAGAGAAGATTTTCAAAGACCAGTGGCCCACTTAACTGTGGAAAAGATCTTTATTGGTGGCATTAAAGAAGACACTGAAGAACATCATGAGATTATTTTGAACAGTACAAGAAAATTTAAGTTATTGAAATCATGACTGACCGAGGCAGTGAAAAGAAAAGGGGCTTTGCTTTTGTAATTTTTGATGACCATGACTCTGTGGATAAGATTGTCATTCAGAAATACCATACTGTGAATGGCCACAAATGTGAAGTGAGGAAAGCCCTGTCAAAGCTAGAGATGGCTAATGCTTCATCTAGCCAAAGAGGTCGAAGTGGTTCTGGAAACTTTGGTGGTAGTCGTGGAAGTGTTTTTGATGGAAATGACAATTTTGATTGTGGAGAGAGCTTCAGAGGTTATGGTGGCAGCCATGGTGGTGGTGGATATGATGGCAGCAGGGATGGCTACAATGAATTTGGTAATGACGGTGGTTATAGAGGAAGCAGTCCTAGTTACTCTGGAGGAAGCCGAATCTATGGAAGTGGTGGACAGTTACGGAAACCAGGGCATGGCTATGGCAGGAGTGACAGTTACGACAACAGAGGAGGCAGAGGTGGCGGTGGCAGTGGCTTTGGCAGTGGCAGTGGAAGCAATTTGAGAGGTGGTGGAAGCTACAATGATTTTGGCAATTACAATAATCAGTCATCAAATTTTGGACCCATGAAGGGTGAAAACTTTGGAGGCAAAAGCTCTGGACTTTATGGTGGTGGAGGCCAATATTTTGACAAACCACAAACCAAAGTGGCTACGGCAGTTGCAGCAGCAGCAGTAGCTCTGGCAGTGGCAGAAGGTTTTTTTTGTTTTGTTTTGTTTTTTTAGAGAGAGTGAGAGAGGGGAGAGAGAGAGAGAGAATTTTTAATATTTATTTTTTAGTTCTCGGCAGACACAACATCTTTGTTGGTATGTGGTGTTGAGGATCGAACCCGGGTCGCACGCACGCCAGGCGAGCGCTCTACCGCTTGAGCCACATCCCCAGCCCGGCAGAAGGTTTTAATACTGCCAGGAAACAAAGCTTAGCAAGAAAGGAGAGCCAGAGAAGTGACAGGGAAGCTACAGGTTATAACAGATTTGTGAACTCAGCCAAGCACAGTGGTGGCAGGGCCTAACTGCTACAAAGAAGACATGGTTTAGACAATACTCATGTGTATTTGTGACTAATTGTATAACAGGTTATTTTAGTTTCTGTTCTGTGGAAAGTGAAAAGCATTCCAACAAAGGATTTTAATGTGGATTTTTTTTTTTTTTTTGCACCCTTGTAATGGTCTGATCATGATGCTGAATAAATGTTTCTCTTTAAGTAAATAGAAATGGTAGTTTTAAGTCAATAAGTTTTAGGATGATTTTTTATGCAACAACATATAACCAAGTGGATGTGGTGGTACATACCTGTAATCCCAGCAACTGGGGAGGTTGAGGCAGGAGGATTGCAAGTTTGAAGTCAACCTGGGTAATTAGCAAGACTTTGTCACAAAAAAATACAAGGGGCTGGGGGTGTGAGTCAGTGGTAGAGTACTCCTAGATTCAATCCCCAGTACCAAAACAAAACAAAACAAAACAAATCAAAACTATAATTGTTAATAGAAATCTCCAAAATGAAATTAAAAGGCAGCCAACTAAGGTGTAATGAAATTGTACTGCCAGGAAACAAAATAACAGAGGCCAATAAAACTGTGCAACCTCTAAGGTATTCTAGGGTCTTCTACCTTAGTAGTAGAAGGACAAAGACTGGGGAACAGTCCCCTAAAGAGGAATCCTCTCCTATCTCCCTTTCAAGACTAGTTCTAGGACTGGGGCGCTGCATTAGATCACTTGTTTAGCATGCAGGAGACCCTGGATTCAAACCCCAGCAACACACACACACTCCCACACAAGAGTAGCTGTAAGAGACTTTGGACAAGGGAAATCTCCTAGTGGTAATAACCCGAGATAACTTTATTCACTAACCAAGCATTTCCCCATGGGAAGAAACTGTTACTGCATGAGAATGCAGAGATTGTTGTTGTTGTTGTTGTTTGGTGTACAACACAGGAGGAATCGTTTTCAATGACTATCATATGAACAGTACCCTCTGGAGTTGCAAGTATGGTAATCCCGGTCAAGAAAATGGGGTAATGAACGATGTGAGTGAAATTTTCTGGCTTTACTGCCCTCTCTCTAACCAGTATTGTATGGAGTATATCTCATATTAACACATTGTATCTTATTTCCATGCTTAAATGAGAGGTTTATGTTCTGTTTTGTTCTTTTTTTGGGGGAGGGGGTGGAATACCAGGGATTGAACTCAGGAGCACTTGAACACTGAGCCACATCCCCAGCCCTATTTTGTATTTTTTTTAGAGACAGGATCTCACTGAGTTACTTAGCACCTTACTGTTGCTGAGGCTGGCTTTGAACTCATGATCCTCCTTGTCTCAGCCTCCTAAGCTACTGGGATTACAGGCATGCACTACTGCACCCAGCTCTGTTTTGTTCTTTAAGATGGGGTATCACTGTGTTGCCCAGGCTGGCACCAAACTGCTGAGTTCAAGTCATCCGACTGCCTCTGCCTCCCAACTAACTGGAACTACAGGCACACACTACAGCATCTGAATTAAATGAGAGTTTTCATCAAGATCTTTATTAGAATGGGTGAGGAGTGGTCCTTATTTGTTTGCTAGGGCTACCATAACAAAGTACCCCAGACTAGGCAACCTAGAAAGACTGCTGGTTAGTAAGGCCAGCAAATTTCGCCAACCTCATTCATGAACACATTTTCTGGACCAGGCTCACCACACTTGCAACTCCAGAGGATACAATTCATATGACAGTTCTGGAGGCTAGAACTTCAAGATCAAAGTGTTGGTAGGGTTGCTTGCTTCTGCGGCCTTGCACCTTGGTTTCTATATTACCATCTTCTCCCTGTATTTCCCCTCTGTACATGTCTGTGTACAAATTTTCTCCTTGTAGGGATACCAGTCATCAAATTAGGACATACTCTAATGACCTCATTTTAACTTTTTTAAAAAAATATTTATTTATTTATTTATTTTTGTTTTAGTGGACACAATATCTTTATTTATTTTTATGTGGTGCTGAGGATCGAACCCAGTGCCTTGCGCATGCCAGGCCAGCACACTACCACTTGAGCCACATCCCCAGCCCTCATTTTAACTTAATTGACTCTTAAAAAAAATTTTGTAGTTACATATGGGCAGAATGCCTTTATTTTATTTATTTTATGTGGTGCTAAGGATCAAACCCAGTGCCTCACACGTGCTAGGCAAGCACTCTACCACTGAACCCCAGCCCCAGCACACTTAATGGATTCTTTAAGAATCCTATCTCTCAATATAGTCACATTCTAATGTACTGTGTTTTAATATTTCAATATGAATTTTGGGAAGATAAAGAAGAGAGAATTCTAAAGTCCAACCCTATTTCTACTCTATTTCCAACTCTTTCCAACTCTCCCCAGTCAAGTTTCTGTGACTTACAATCATCTTTCCCATTTTGCCTAACATGGTTTAAATTGGTTTTTTGTTTTTATTTTTTCAAGCAAATGAATGCATATTAATACAGTAGAATACATGTTGGCACCAGTGAATCCATGTTATCACCATTCTTTTTAATGTAAGGTGTTCCTTCAACAGCATCTATTGTTGGCGAAAGCCCTACCCAAGTGGGAGGATTTGTCTTCTCTGTTTGTGTTCATCAGAATTCTTCTTTAAGTTTAAATACTTTTGATTTTATTAAATAAAATAAACTATTGAATGTTTTTGCAGTCCTGGGGATTTGAATTCTACATTTTAAACAGTATTATTATTTTATTTTATTTTAATTTTTTTTAAAGAGAGTGAGAGAGAGAGGAGAGAGAGAGAATTTCAATATTTATTTTTCAGTTATCGGCGGACACAACATCTTTGTTTGTATGTGGTGCTGAGGATTGAACCCAGGCCGCGTGCAAACCAGGCGAGCGCGCTACCGCTTGAGCCACATCCCCAGCCCCCACTATTATTATTTTAACACTCAACCAAGTCTCTTCATATTACCAGTATGTCTCAATAATTCCATCTTGAAAAATATGGAATGCTTCATGAATTTGAAGGTTGTTATAGTTTGGCTATGTGGTATCCACCAAAAACTCATGTATGAGACAACGCAAGAACATTCAGAGATGATTAGATTACAAGAGTTGTAATCTAATCAGCAGATTGATGTACTGATATAGATTAATTAGGTGTTATCTATAAGCAGATAGGGTACAGCTGGAGGAAGAAGGTCATTGGGGGCATTTGTCCCTGGTAAGTGAAGTTCTCTCTCTCTCTCTCTCTCTCTCTCTCTGCTTGTTGCTACATCCTGAGCTACTTTCCTCTGCAATGCCCATTGGCCATAATGTTCTGCCTCACCTCAGGCCCAGAGTTATGGAATCAGCTGACCACAGACTGAACTTCTGAAACAGTGAGCCAGAATATACTTTTCCTCCTCTATGTTATTCTTGCCAGGTCTTTTGGTCATAGCAATGAAAAACCAGACTAAATCACAGGTCATCCTTGTGCAGAGGCCATGTTAATCTTTTCTGTATCATTCCTATTTTAGTATAGGTGCTGCTGAATCAAGCACTACCTCAGAATTCTTAATTATAAGAAACTAAAACCGGGGGCTGGGGATGTGGCTCAAGCGGTAGCACGTTCGACTGGCAAGCGTGCAGCCCGGGTTCGATCCTCAGCACCACATACCAACAAAGATGTTGTGTCCACCGAGAACTAAAAAATAAATACTAAAATCTCTCTCTCTCTCTCTCTCTCTCTCTCTCTCTCTCTCTCTCTCTCTCTCCTCTCTGACTCTCTCTTTTAAAAAAAAAAAGAAACTAAAACCAACTTAAGCCAAAAGGAATTTATTAAAAGGATATTAAATAACTAATTGAATAAAGGGAAAAGCAGAATAAGCATATTCTCAGCCACATAATAAGAAAGAGTCAAAACCAAGTTGCAGAGCTGATCTGGAGATAAGGTCATTACTGCCTGGCTGCTGAGTTCTGGACATGTGGCCTGTGTTGGTGGTACCCATAGCATGGGATACTGAACTAATCACTATCCTATAACCACTGCTTTTCCAGAAAATGAGCTTCATGAAACCAACTTTTCCAGGAAATTTTTTGAGGCAAGTGTGCCTGACAGGCAGAGCCTGTTTGCAATGCTCTAGCTGCAAGGAATATGAGTTCCTAGTACTTTCAATTTCCGTAGGGGATAATAGGCCTGTATCTCTGATTCATAACCTGAGTAATTCCCTAAATGCAGGAAAAGGAGTTCCAATGCTGGGGTCCAAAATAAATGTCCAATGTCTACTACACACTTAACCTTCAAGATACTCCTCCTCTTTGCCAGGAATGTCATTTGTTTTGGTGCCAACACACTTCATAGAGTTATCGTGCAAAAAGGCTCACAAGTTTTATCAATCTGTACTTAAAGCTAATTATGAATGAGAGTGGATTTGGGTCAGGCACAAGCTTTTACCAGGAAAACTGTTACCCCTGTCACATCAGAAAACCAGGAAATTAGAAATCCACTGTTCCAACTATGACTTCTGGAATATAAACTACCTCAGCCACATTCTGGAAAACAGGAAGTCATCCTTTAGAGTTTTGGTATACTAAATCCTTAGTAATACCTTATTTTCTCTTTAACTCAGTTCCATATTCAAGTTCCTTAGGTATGTGTCTGATTGGGGAATTTAAAACATCCAGAGATCAATCTGCTTCGAGGAGGTCTAGAAGGTAGTTTTAGTTTTTCAGCTTCTGTACCACAGGGAGGCATCATAACAAGGGGTTGGAATAGATGTTGAGCCATATCTACTCTATCTGCCTAACCCATTCTGCCTTTCTTTAATCTCTGAGTGCTACTTTTTTGAGGGAGTGGGGGTTCTTATCGGGGATGGAACCCAGGAGAACTCTACCACTGAGCTGCATCCCCCACACTTTTTATTTTTTACTTAGAATCAGGGTCTCACTAAGTTTCTTAGGGCCTCCCTAAATTGCAGAGGCTGCTTTGAACCTGCAATCCTCCTGCCTCAAACTCCTGAGCTGCTGGGATTACAGGCATGGGCCAACCCACCTGGCTAAAAAAAAAAATATTTTTAATAGGCTGCTATGGTTTGGATCTTAAATTTCCCCAAAAAGCTCATGTGTTTACGGCTTGGTGCTCCTGGGAGGTGGTAGAAACTAAGAGACGGGGCCTAGTGGGAGGTTTAAGGTCACTGAATACATCCCCTGGAAGAGGCTTGTGAGACTCTGGTGTTTTCCTCTTTCTCTTTTTGATTCCCCGCCATGAGATGGGTAGTTTTGCTCCATCACATGCTCCCACCATGATGTTCCATGAGCTTAAAAGCAATGAGGTCAACAGATTATGGATGGAAACTTCCAAAACTGTGAGCCAGGCTGGGGACGTGGCTCAAGTGGTCAGCATGCTCGCCTGGCATGCATGAGGCACTGAGTTCGATCCTCAGCACCAAATAAAAATCAAATAAAGATATTGTGTCCACCTAAAAGAATAAAATAAAATTGTGAGCCAAAATAAGCCTTCATTATATCTCTTTCTCTCTGATGGTGCTTGGAATTGAACCCAGGGCCACATGCTAGGCAAGTGCTTTACCACTGAGATACTTTTTATCCCTAGCCCTTTTTATTTATTTTATTTTATTTTGAGACAATGTCTCATTAAGTTGACAAAGCTGACCTCAAACTTGATATCCTCTGCCTTAGCCTCCAGAGTCATTGGTATTACAGGTGTGTGTCACCATGCCCAGTTTAAGTCCATTTCTTAAGTAACTAGTTTGTATTAGTTTGTATATCTATCTCTGTGGATATATATGTGTCTGTATAGTTTTTTACAGCTTTGAATTCTTTCCTTTGCAATTTTTCTAAGAACTTGGTTGACCAGAGTATTGGCTCTAAACTTGTATCAGCCCTGTAAGCTTTAAGACTTAAGGTCACAGCCTTAATTAATTCCTTAAATCTTGTTTTTTTGATTCCTCAAAGTAACCAAACATGCATGATCAACTGTGTATTTACTGCTCTTTGGTGATGGTCTCTTTTTATTTATTATTTATTTTAATACCTTTATTTTGTTTATTTAGTTTTTTATGTGGTGCTGGGGATGGAACCCAGTGCGTATTAGGCAAACCCTCTACCACTGAGCTGCATCCCAGCCCTAATAAATATGCTAACAGCTTGTTGACATAATTCATATATTAGGGACAAAGACTAGTCAAATTCTTCATTGTTCCACAGATAATATTCACCCTTTTGCCATATAGGATAATATTCTAGGCTTCCGAAACTAGAAAGTAGATTTTGGGGGGAGGGTCATTATTTAGTCTATCACTCAGGATAATAATGCAACATACCTCATAGGGCTGTGGTAAGTATTGGATTAATACATCTAAAACTTGTACGTAGATAGCCCTCAAAAATGTTGGTCATTATTTTTATTATTCATTTCTATAACATGGCTTTTTTGGTTTTTGGCCATCTCATGTCCAAACATTCTTGTTTTGAGGTAAGTTCTCCTTTTATGGGTCCCAGGAAGATGTAAAAACCCAATTGTATTACAGAAGTTGAAGGATTCCCCTTTCCAGTCCCCTATCATCTAGCTCATGGACAAATAATGCAAGCTTGGCCATTTGATGGTCATACCTGTCATAGGGCATCTATAAAGACTCAATTTAAGACTATTAGGGGGTCAATAGCCAAAGCAATTCTTACCAATAGAAGCCAAGTTGGAGGCATCACAATACCAGACCTTATATTATACTACAGAGATATAGTAACAAAATGGCATGGCATTGGCACCAAAACAGACACATAGACCAATGGTACAGAACAGAAGACACAGAGACAAATCAACATAAATACAGTTATCCGTACTAGACAAAGGCACCAAAAACATACATTGGAGAAAAGATAGCCTTTTCAAAAAATGTTGCTGGGAAAACTGGAAATCTATATGTAGCAAAATGAAATTAAATCCCTATCTCTCCCTATCTTGCTCAAAACTCAACTAAAAATGGATCAAGAACTTAGGCATTAGACTAGAGATGCTGTGCCTAATAAAATAAAAAGCAGGCCCAAATTTACATCATGTTGGCTTAGGAACTGACTTCTTTAACAAGACTCCTAAAGTGCAGGAAGTAAAATCTAGAATCAATAAATGGGATAGAATCAAATTAAAGAGCATCTTCTCAGCAAACAATCAAGAACATGAAGAGGGAGGTGACATCATGGGAGAAAATCTTTGCCACCTGAACCTCAGATAGAGCATCAAGTTCCAGGCTATATTAAGAATTCAAGGGCTGGGGATGTGGCTCAAGTGGTAGCACGCTCGCCTGGCATGCGTGCGGCCCGGGTTCGATCCTCAGCACCACATACAAAGATGTTGTGTCCGCCGAAAACTAAAAAATAAATATTAAAAAAATTCTCTCTCTCTCTCTCTCTCTCTCTCTCTCTCTCTCTCTCTCTCTTTAAAAAAAAAAAAAAAGAATTCAAAAAACTTAACACAGGGAAAACAAATAACCCAATTAATATATGGGCAAAGGAAATGAACAGGCACTTTACAGAAGAAGAAACATGATAAATTGGTCAACAAATATATGAAAAAATGTTCAATATCTCCAGAAGTTAGAGAAATGCATATTAAAACTACACTGAGATTTCATCTCACTCCAGTCAGAATGGCAATAATCAAGAATACAACTAACGGGCTGGGATTGAAGTTCAGTGGTAGAGCACTTGCCTAGCACATGTGAGGCACTGAGTTTGATTCCTCAGAACCACGTAAAGGTAAAGTATCATCTACAACTGAATTTTTTACAAAAAGAATACAAGTAACATTACATCTTGGCGAAAATGCGGGGTGAAAGGTATACTCATACACTACTGGTGGACTGCAAATTGGTGCAACCACTCTGGAAAGCGGTATGGAGATTTCTAAGAAAACTTGGAATGGAACCACCATTTGACCCAGTTATCCCACTCCCTGGTGTATACTCAAAGGACTTAAAATCTGCATACTACAATGATGCAGCCACATCAATGTTTATAATAGCTCAATTAACAATAGCTAAACTATGGAACCAACCTAGGTACCCTTCAACAGATGAATGGCTAAAGAAAATGTGGTATATGCACATAATGAATATTATTCAGCCATAGAGAAGATTGAAATTATGGTATTTGCCAGAAAATGGATGGAACTGGAGAGTATCATGCTAAATGAAATAAGCCAATCCCAAAAAACCAAAGGCCAAATGTTTTCTCTGATATGTGGGTGCTAACTCACAATAAGGGGGTGGGTAGGAAAGAATAGAAGTACTTTGGATTATACAAAGGGGCATGAAGGGAAGTGGGGGGAATGGGAATAGGAAAGATAGTAGAATGGATCAGACATTACTATCCTATGTGCATTTATGATTACATGACCAATGTAATTCTACATAATGTACAACCAAAAGAATGAGAAGTTATACTCCATATGAGTTTAATATGTTAAAATACATTCTACTGTCATGTATAACTAATAAAAACAAATTTTAAAAAGATTATTAGGGGTGTAAAATGGTGTCAGCTACAGTGTCCAATGGTAGTGTTGTGATCATACTTTTGGGGGGTGAAGTTTAACCAAGGCTGTCTAGCTTCTTTTGGCCAGACAAATGAATTTCTATTTATTTTCTAATTCTGCTTGTCCTGTTTGTCATGTCTTTCTATGAGCTACTTAATCTCCTGATAATTCTTTTTTTAATTTAGTTATCCACTTTTTGCCTCTGTTGTTGCAACCAGCAACCCTGGTTGGCATTCTGTTGGAATTCTAGTGGTCTGCTGTATGTGGTAGTTAATTAGCCATGATTGACTTCTGGATGATGTACCCCCAAAGGAGAGATGTTGAAGATTTGATTAGAATAATTTCATGGCTGAAAAAATGTAAGGAAGATAGAGTTCATTAATTATGCCACCAACAGCAAGAAAGGAAAAACTCTGGTTTAGACTTCCCAATTCAAAGCAAATTTTAAAATTCAATACTATTGTAAAAATACAGCAGGAAGTCCTTTTGCCTGTATCCAGGACTATTGAACTCTTGGTTCAAAAATGTACTGATTTCCATCAAATGCTGCAGGGACAAGTGGATATCCACTTGCAAAACAGTGAAGTTGGACCCTCCTACCTCATACATACACAAAAATTTAGTAAAAATGGATCACAGACTTAAATGTAAGAATTTAAATTATAAAACTCCTAGATAGAAATAGCAGGTAACTTCATAAGTTGGGCACAGGACATGTGTCTATAATCACAGCTAGTTGGGAGCCTGAGGCAGGAGAATCACTGAGCCAGGAATTGGGGATCAGCCTAGACCTCACCTCAGGAAAAATAAAAAGGATATCTTCATGTCCTTGGGTTTAAAATGGTTTCATAGATTCATTAAACATATAAGTGAGGGCTAGGATGTAGCTCAGTAGTAAAGCACTTGTCTAGAATGTGCAAGGTCCTGGGTTCAATCCCCAATACTGCCAAAAAAATGTGTGTGTGTGATAGAAAGAAAACAGATAAGTTGGCCTACCTCAAAAGTAAAACATTTGTGTGTAAACTATACATTAAGAAAGCAAAAAGACAACCCACTATATGGTATAAAATATTTGAAAAAATTTAGCTTATAAGAGATTTGTCCAAATATATAAAATTAATTTTAATTATATATATATATATATCTCCTGATTAAAAACTGAGCAAAGGACTGGGGTTATGGCTCAGTGGTAGAGCACTTGCCTCGCATGTGCAAGGTCCTGGGTTTGATTCTCAGCACCACATAAACTTAAATAAATAAATAAATGAAGTTGTTGTGTACAACTACAAAAAATAAATATTAAAAAAAATTGAGCAAAGGTCTTAAATAGGCATATATCCAAAGAAGATCTATTTTTTTTTTTAATGTCATCTGAAGTTAACAACGTTTTTTAAAGAACATGTACGACTTGAGGGTTTTTGAGAGGGGGGGGGGTGGAGAGAGAGAGAGAGAGAGAGAGAGAGAGAGGATTTCAACACTTATTTTTTAGGGCTGGGATGTGGCTCAAGTTTTTTTTATAACTAAAAAATAAATGTTTGTTTTTTTTTTTAAAGAGAGAGAGAATTTTAATATTTTTTTTTCCCCCCGGCGGACACAACATCTTTGTTTGAGCCACATCCCCAGCCCCAAAGAAGATCTATTAATGGCTGATAATTGTATTTAAAAATGCTCAACGTTATTTGGCATTGGTTATTATAGAAATACAAATCAAAATCACAATGAGATCTATCTACCACTTTATACCCATGTGATATGGCTTTTATTGTTGCCTCCAGCAACCCTGATTGGCATTCTGTTGCAATTTTAGGGGTTTGCTGTTGAAGTTAAATAACTATGATTGTCTAGAATTAACCATGATTTAGAAGTCAAACAATCATGGTTAATTGTCACAAACTGCAGACCACAATAATTTCAGTGGTCTGACATTTTTTACTTCTGTGAAATTGTTCTAATCAAGTCCTCTGCGTCTTACCTTCAGTGAGCACATCATCCAGAAGTCAAGCCTGAACTTTGGTGAAGGAAGAAAGGAAAATATATTGAATCCAACCAATGATTAATAGCCAACCAATGGCCAAATAATTCAGTCAATCATGCTTATAAATTGAAGCCCCAATAAATATCCTGGCTTAGTGAAACTCTGCCTGACTGCTGCCATACCACCATCACAGAGAAGAACTATGTGAAGCCCATTCATTGAGTTGGTCAGGATAACTAAAATAAGGGACAGGATCAGCTTGCAGGGAAAATATACACAGGTTCTTGTGGAATTTAACAGATGTCAAAACCTGCTCCATCAACCACAGTGTGAAAGGCTTCAAACTCAAGTGTATTCACCCTATTGGAGTCAGAGTGAGAGGTTCAAAGGCTCTGAATTTTAGGTCCTGTGTGTTGGCCTATGGGATAATCTATGACTGTTAAATAAAGTGTTTGTACTATTGAAAATATTACATAAATAAAGATTAGTGAAAAGCACTGACTGGTGAATACATTGATGTGTCAGGAAGTGGATATGTCCTGATTCCAAAGAGAGAGCACTTTTAGAAACTCTGCATTTGGAACCCTGTGAGACCTCACTCTATGTGTTTCTTCATTTGACTGGTTCTGTCTTGCATCCCTTCTAATAAAACTATAATGGAAGTTGTTGGGAAAGCATATAACGGCAGCAGCACCCCAGAGAAAAACCCTAACATGGCATCTAAGGACCCTCTTTCTCCTCTTTTTTTCTTTCACTGGCGCGAAACGTTCCCGCCAGCGCCAATTCAAATCCTGCTGGTGGGAAACCTTAGCCCCAATAAGAATTAACTTCTTGGGCTCCGGAACTGACATTTGGAAGAGCTTGCCAATAAATGGGCGACCTGTTGACTACCTCAGCCCTGCTACCTCTCCTTAGACCTATATAAACACACAGCCTTTGGTAATAAAGTGGGAACCTCTTTGGTGATCTGTGTCGTGTGGTGTGGCATCTTCCAGTCTTACAGTAGTACATCACTTTTCTACATTCTGTGAATCATATAAGCAAATCCTCAAATCTTGAGGGAATTGAGGGAACCCCCCAATTGGTAACCAGTTGGCCATAAGTGTAGGTAGCCTATGGATACTTGAGTGTGACTGGCATCTGAAGTGAGAGCAGTCTTGTTAGGGATCATGACTGATAATCTGTGGGTTCTCTGATAACTTCAGGTAGTTAGTGCCAGAATTTTATTACTGGTTGGTGTCAAAATATTACCCTATGTCTATATTAGTCAGTTTTGTTTTTTTTTTTTTTTGTCACTGTGTCCAAAATACGTGACAATAACAACTTAAAGGAGAAAAAGTTTATTTGGGTTTATGGTTTCAGAGATTTCTGTCCATAGTCAGCTGGCTTCATTACTCTGGGCCTGAGCTGAGGCAGAACATCATGGTGGAATGGTGTGGCAGAAGAAAGCTGCTCAGTTCACGATAGATGGGAAGGAGAGTAGAGGGCCAGGAGCCAGGGAAAAAATATTTAACCCCCAAGGCATGCCCCCAGATAACCCACTTCCTCCAGTCATACCCCACCTGACTATAGTTACTACCTAGTAATGTACTCAAATTATTAATCTATCACACAGATTAATCTACAGATTAGTTTTCATAGTCTGATCATGTCACCTCCTGCATTGACACATGAGCTTTTGGGGGGAGGGGAATACCTCATATCCAAACCACAACAATGGCAAAAGGTGCAGTTAAGGATCAAGAGCTAGAGGCAGAGGGAAGTTTGACATAGAAGAGGACAAGTCAGTGTGACCAGAAAAAATAGACTGGAGTGATATAGCCACAAGCTAACAAATGCTGCCAGGCACCAAAAGTTAGAGGAGGCAAGGAACAGATTTTGACCTTGAGTTTTCAGATGGTTCATGACCCTGCTAACATTGACTTTGACCCAGTGAGCCTGATTTCAGACATCTGGGCTCCAGAACTATGAAAGAGCACATTTCTATCATTTTAAGGCATCAAGTTGTGATAGGCTGGGAGCCATGGCACATGCCTGTAATCTCAGCAATTTAGAAGGCTGAAGCAGGAGAATGGAAAGTTTGCAGCAAGCCTAGGCAACTTGCTGAGATACTGTTTTGAAATATAAATAGGACTGGGGATGTAATTCAGTGTTAAAGCTCCTCTAGGTTCAATCACCAGTATTAAAAAAAAAAAAAAACACAGTGTAATATGTTACTCCCATGAAGTATGGTAAAAGTGAAGTACAAATGTGCTTAGAGTGCTTACTTCAGCAGCACATATACTAAAGTTGGAATGATACAGAGAATATTAGCATGGCCCCATGCAAGGATGACACACAAATTCATGAAATGTTCCAGATTTAAAGAAAAAAAAATGTGTGTCCAGAGAGGTGAAAAAATTTCCCCAAAATTCTGCAACAAAAGAGGAAGGCACACAGCTAGTCCATCTGGCTCCAGATCCTGCACTCCTAAGGGCTATGCTACTCTGTAACAAATGAACTAAAGATTCTCACTGCTCACTATCTTTCTGTTAATGCCGCATTTACTTCCTCACAACCTCCAAACTTCTGCTCCTTGCAACCCCACTCCTAGCTCTTTCAGACAAAAGGAAGAAAATGTATCCCCAGTTTCCCTCAGGAAAAGGGGTCTTCTTGACACAAAGATTCATAAAGTGGGGGCCACAAAAACATCTCTGGTTGAATGATCAAACTTTGTGGAAATAAATTTGTTTTTTACCACTCAGGATCATCAGTAACAGCTTTAGTGTCTGAATAGAAACTGAAAACTTTATTCCCCACCACCCCCTCCAAGTTGTCATCCATTGCTTCCAGCCCAATTAATTCTTCCTCTTATGGTATATAGATTCCACTCAATAAATTCAAAAGAGTTACGTGATAGTTTTTTTTAAATATTCTTTGCAATATTTAATCTTAGGATGAAAAAATTTAAATGTCAACTTAAAAATATGCAATGGGGTACACAATTTTTCAAAATTGTTTTAGAGGATGTGCAAGCAAAATAGTTGGCCCTTTGCCCAACTTCTTCTTTGGTAGGAATCCCATAACAACAAGAAAAAAGTCTGTGAGCTAAAAAGTAAAGGAAAACTTACTGAAAACAATTTCTACCAATTGGGGAAACATTCAGACTTAATTAATAATACAAGCTGTGCTAAGCACTGGATCTCCATTATCTCAGTTATTCTAACTAATAACCAGTGATGAAGGTTAATTTTATAGGTGAGGAAACTGAGGCTCAGAAAAGTTGTGATATACCTACCAATTAGTCCATAATAGAGCTTGAATTTGAACCCACACCTGCCTGATCCCCACATCTGAGTTTTAGCCTCTTCACTCTGCTCTCTGGCAGACTGCTGGGCCTTCCCTAGCTCCTGTCCCTGAGAATGACAGTGACTGTCCCAGCAAGAGCTGGCAGCAGTGACATCAAGAGCCATGCCAGAAGAGAGGAGGCAAAGGAACAACTTAGGGAGAAATGGCAAGAAGACCCAAGGCACTGTGGTACCTGTTCCAATACTGGACAGCTTCTGACACATGTAACAAAGGAAGACAGAGTGACCTCTGGTGGCCCAAGAGCCACCCCTCTCATACCATGTTGAGAGATAGGAAGGGTGGACTCTGCTGTCCTACCCTATCTTATTGGTTACAACTGTGGGTGATAAGGAAGGGGCAGGAAGGGGACACCTCAAACACTTGCTATCAGATCATTGTTATGCCTTCACTCCATGTTTCTTGAACATTCTTGGCATTTACCTATACCTCTTTTTTCCCTCTTTTTTATCTGTGATACTCTACCAACTTTTTATTTATTTCTCCCAAAAGTAACATAATGCCTGCAAATTATTTCTATCAATTTATCTTACAGTTTTTGTCTTATTTATTTAGCTGCCATGCTGTCTAGCTTTTGACTATTAAAACTTTTTAAATTATGCCTTTTATTATTATATCATACTATCCCATTTATTCTTTTTATTTTAGATTCCTCCTGATATTAACATTTCCTCTCCTGTCTTCCCTTCATTTGCATTTACCAGATATGTCTTGCCCACATCTTTGTTTTGAACTCTATCATTTTTTTAATATATATTTTATATGCATTATACTGAGGATTGAACCCAGGACCACTCTACCACTGAGGCCCACCCCCCAGGGCCCACCCCTGGCTTCTGTTTTTGTTTTTGAGACAGAGTCTAGGTTGCCCAGGCTGGCTGTGAACATTCCATCCTCCTGCCTCAGCCTCTGATTACAGATGTGATTACAGGTATGATTACAGGTGTACGCCACTGCACCCAGCTCTATCACTGTTTAAAATTTGTTTCTTATACACAACACATAGTTTGTTTTTAACTCAATCTGACAGTTTCTTTCAATGGGTAATTCTGTTTAGTTACATTTAGTTGCAATTGATAACATTAAGTTCTAATAATTTATGATTACTATTTATTTTAGTTTGCTGATGTCTCATCCTTTTCATCATTTTTGTCAGTCTGATCAAATTTCCATCTGCTCCCCTTTTTACTTGTTAATTTTTTAGTTCTGCTATACTTTTCCATTTTATGATTTCTTTTCTTTTTCCTATGCTTATTATAGACTATTTTTCTGTAACATATATTTAAAATCTACTATTTGCCCCATAGAGATGCTTTGTCTCCTCACTTCCTCCTTCCCTTCCAGTAAGATCTTTCAGAATAATCTCATTTCCCCATTCTCCTTCAACCTGTTCACGTCCTATATTCACATGAAATCTTTGGATGAGTTTTACCACTCCCACAGGTTTATTTCCAGTCTTCAGGTTTTGCATAGATAATCTGGTACTCTTTCTTTCAGACTACTACTGGAGTTTCTTTTGAAGTTGAAGTATGTCTCTTCCATTTCAGTAATAATTTTAGCCTTCATAATATATATTTCCGGAGAGTCAGTCAACATCCAATGGATATATATTATATACTTCCATAATCTATCAGTATCCAATGGATATCCAATGGATATTGACATACTATCTAGACTATCATACAAAATACATATTATATAATATATATATATAAGCCATCAAAACACAAATATATAAAAGTTATATAGTTACATTAAAATAACAGGTGTAAATATATCAGCTTATATTTTAATATAACTGATTTCCTTTGTAATCATATGTATTTTATTTTACTTGTTTAAAAACATACAGAGAAGAGGGACTGGGGTTGTGGCTCAGTGCAGAGCACTTGCCTAGAATGTGTGAGGCCCTGGGTTTGATCCTCAGCACCATATATGAATAAACAAAAATAAAGTTAAAAATCTATTGGCAATTAAAAAATATTAAAAAGAAAAAACATTCAGAGAAGAGGTTTATCGCATGTTAAGAAAAGGCTAATTTGTGGCTGGGGGTATAGCTCAGGGGTAAAGCACTGGTCCAGCTTTACATGAAGACCTAGGTTCCATACCAACATTACCAAAAAAAAAAAAAAAAACCACAAACAAAACTTAAAAACAAAAACAGGGATAGAAAAGGCTAATTCAAGGCTGGGGATGTCACACAGTGGTAGGATGCTTGTCTAGCATGTTCAAGGCCCTGAATTTGATCCTAGCACATGGACGAAAGGAAGGAAAGAAGGGGAAGGGAAGGGAAAGAAGGAAGGGAAGAAAGGAGGGATTGCTTGATTCAGCTACCCCTCCAACTTCAATTACCTTTTCTTTTTTTTTTTTTTTTTTTTTTTTAGAGAGAGAGAGAGAGAGAGAGGGAATTTTTTAATATTTATTTTTTAGTTATCGGTGGACACAACATCCTTGTTTTGTATGTGGTGCTGAGGATTGAACCCGGGCCGCACGCATGCCAGGCGAGCTCGCTACCGCTTGAGCCACATCCCCAGCCCATAAGTGATGCTTTAAAGCAATTTCTAACTCAGTATGTCCAAAACCTAACTCATCTTCCTTCCCTGCCTGGTCCTTTTCCAGTGAAAACTTTCTCAGAAATAGCTCTGATAAGGCCAGAAGCCTAGGAATTATACTTGCATTCTTCATCTCCCTCACCTCCATATTGAGTTTTTTCCCAAGATCTTGTTGACTTCATCTCCTAAAATTTGTTTATATCAGTCTATTTTTATCAATAGTTTGAAACCTTACCTGTTTGACTGGAATGGGATGGGAGCATAGGTCAGATAGGTATGGACTGATAGGTAGTGAACGAGAGGTACATAAAAGAAAACTGTAAACATAGATGGTTTCTTTGGAACCTCTGGGGAAAGAATACTGGCAGATTTTGGAAGATGGTATCCTTTTCCCTTCATTCCTATCTCCATCTTTTTAGTCTAACCACACCCCTAGGTTGTACAACAGTGAAAAGGTAGAGCCTCAGACCTTTTGCTGAGCTTTCACAAGGTGAACCCCCAAGTGGAGACATTAAAGAACACACGTGTGTGCTGGCAGGTAAGAGATTCCTCATAATATTGTAAAACTAATAATACAAAGCATAATCAAAATGGATACATAATCTCTTTCCTGATCACCTTCATCCATCCCTGAGCTCCTGGACCCATTCTCCATATTGCAGCCAGGAACCCTTATAAATGTAAATGTGTTCATCAACTGCCAGTCTTTCTTGACTTCATTCATGTTCTGTACCACAGCCACTTGAGACTTTTTTCAGTTCCTCAAACACTCTGTGATCTCTTCTATCACAGGCCTTTCTATATGCTATCCCCTCTGCCTGGAATGTCTCTACACTCTCTTGGCTATGTTAACACCTACTGATTCCTCAGCTCTTAGTTCAAATGCCACTTCTTCAGAAAATCCTTATTGCAATCCAAGACAGGTTCAGACTCCCAGTTGTATGCTCTCATGTCATCCTGTCCTTTTCCTTCCTAGTACTTGTCACAGGCTGTAATTATATATTTGCTGTTGTGATTATTTGATTAATATGTCATCTCTAATAGACTAGAAGTCCTAGGAGGGTAGGAAGCAAACCTCTTTTCAAACCAGTGTATCCTCAATCATAATACATAATGATGGTATAATGCCTATCACATAGACATACTCAATTACGTGTGTGTGCTGGGGCGGGATGCATGTATATGACTGATCAAGTGTCTGTATGTGTAAAGCAAAGCAAACCTGGACTGCGGTGACCTCATAAAGAGACATCACACTGAGCAGCCCTCTCAAAGCAGCCCATTTACCTCCCTCAAAGACATCATCTGCAACATATAATAGAATATACCACCTACTTGTTTGGTTTCTGAATCATCTGAATCCATCCTCATTCAGCAATGTGGTCTATCAGCTTTCAGAGATACAGAAAACAATAACTGCCATTTATTCATTTGACCAATAGCTATTCTGTGCCTACCCCTGCTGTATTCAAACACTGGACTCAGATGGGTAAATACAGATGAACAAGGACAAGTTATCATTCTCAAGGAATGTATGGTTTTGAAGCACAGATATATAAACAAACTATAACTTCCTCTTTTAAAACACTAATATTATGAGGCACACTCATAATTTTAAAGGATCACAGAGAAGGGTGACTACCAAAGCACTTAGCAAAAGCTTAGCTAATAGAAATGCTATGTAGAATGACTATCCATTGGACATATATTCAAACATTCTAAGCTCTAACTTCAGGCCTGTTCACACCACAAGAAAGCAATTTACTTGGACCACATTAAACAAGCCCCCTTTAAAAGTAAGGATCACTAGGTTGCTTTTTATGTTCTTGGCTTTTATTGGTCACAAGAAACGTCCATATGGGGGGAGGGGAGAAAGCAATAGCCATGTAAATTTTGCTTTTGCATTTGTTGTTCAAATGTCTTAACTGCTTTAGAATATCAACTCACCATTTCCTAATTACGTTTAGAATTTAGTGATACAGAAACAAGTCAAAACTATGGTCTATCTTCTCTGATGAAACGATTTCTTTCTGATGACAAATTTAGGTTCATTTTTGCCCTGGTATTCAGGAAATGTAGAAATAAATTTCAAATGCAGTTAGTCATGTTTAACTCCAGGATAATTGTGATCTTTTTTCCTCTAGTTCTTATATTCTATTTCTAGTTTTGTAGCCAATTGTAAACTTTCTTTATGTTCTTATGGACAACAGATGGACTAAAATAAACTTAAGGTGAGCTGGAGATGTAGCAGCTCACTGGCAGAGTGTGTGCTTAGCATGAGCAAGACCCTAGGTTTGATCTCTAGAACTAAAAAAAAAAAAAAAAAAAAAAAAGCCTTAACATACTCAGTCACTTTAGAACTATTTTGCAAAAATACATGACTTATGATAGTTAAAAGAATCTGGAGAGGGGCTGGAGTTATGGCTCCTGGTAGAGCGCTTGCCTAGCATGTGTGAGGCACTGGGTTCAAACCTCAGCACCACATAAAAATAAACAAAATGAAGATATTCTGTCCATGTGCAACAACAACAACAACAACAAAACAAAATTAAAAAAAAAAAAAGAATCTGGAGAAACTGGAAGACTCACAGAAAAGGGACCAAAAATAAAAAAAATAAAAAAAAATGTATGCCCACATTCTCCATTTCAAATGTTGGGCAAACAAACTGATCTTGGCATATAGGCTATTAGAAAAGCGAGGTGTTGAAGACAGATCCCAGGAGGCATGGTCATTATCTAATATGTATGTATAGTAGCAGAAAGGTTTTAAGCTTTTTTGGGATCACAAATCCTTCTGATGACCTGCCGAAAGCACTGCTCCCCAAGAAAATACAAGTACAATTCCTAAAAGCAGAACCTTGCTGTCGTCTATTCATTTTCCAGAGCCTTAGAGAATTCAGATAAACCTGAGGAAGAACCTGCCTGAGTTGCCAAGTCAGGGGGGAGAGTGGTAAATCACCTATCAAGCCAATTTCCTAATGCTCTGATACCATAATTAGTTTAAGCCAGTGGGTTGTTTTGTTTGTTTTTAATTGTGTGTGTGTGTGTGTGTGTGTGTGTGTGATAAATCCATTTGATGAGTTAAGGTATAGGTCTTCTATCCCCAAAATTCACCCACAAACATACCTCTCCACAGTTTTGCCCATAATTTCATGGGGTTCATGTACTTCCTAAAACCCATCCTCAGATAATCGGTTATGTTTAAATGCAGATTCCACCGGACGCGGCGGAATGCCCTTGACGACCTTTTAGAATCGCCGCTCTTTCATCACGCGGACTAAAGGGGCCCAAGAGGTTACCGGGCTGCGAGTCCCCTAGACCCTCACGGTTTCCCCAGGCCCTTCCAGCTCTCCCCTCCCCCAGGCCTGTGCCGCGCAGGTGCGAAAACCTCAGGGGCCACCCGGGCGCGACGGCCCGGGAGCAGGGGGATGGGACCCCGGGAGGGGCGGAGGTGGGGGTGGGGGCCTTCCCGGTGTTGCCTGGCGACGGCGCTCTCCACCCAGGCCGTTCCACTTCCTCGGCAGGGGCGCCGCGGGCCGCGCAGTCGGTGACCGACCTCCCGGAGCGGCCCTCTTCCGGCTTGCCCCCCTCCGCCGGGCGTTGGCGAGCTCCCGTGACGTCACAGGAGGCGGGGCCAGCGCCGCTGCCGGGTGCTGGAGGCGCCATTGGAGCCGGCTTGGCTTGCGAGCCCCGCTGAGGAGCCGGAGCTTGGGCCGCAGCAGCCGCCGCGTCCGCCCCTGGTCCCTGGCCCCTCAGCGTCATGGCGTGCGGGGCGACGCTGAAGCGGCCCATGGAGTTCGAGGCGGCGCTGCTAAGCCCCGGTTCTCCGAAGCGGCGGCGCTGCGCCCCTCTGCCCGGCCCCACTCCGGGCCTCAGGCCCCCGGACGCGGAGCCGCCGCCACCGCTTCAGACGCAGACCCCGCCGCCGACTCTCCAGCAGCCCGCCCCGCCCGGCAGCGAGCGGCGCCTTCCAACTCCGGGTAACCTGCGCTGCTGCGGGCTTGGCAGGAAGCCAGGCCCAGGCATTGGGGGCTGGGGTGTGGGAAGGGGTCTTGAACGCCGGGCGAATTCTACCACGGACCCCTTCTTTGCCTTGAGAAAAGGGAACTGGGGTGCTGCTGGGCCTGGCTGCTTCCGGGGATGGGAGACATCCAGGAAGGGTAGTGGCCCCTCGGTGTCGGTTTTCGGTTTTCCTGAAGCTGGAGAACCTAGAGGAGTGGGCACCAAAAGGAAGATGGGAATACCCAGGCCGCTGAGCCCTCCCCATCCCTGAAACCCCTCTTGTCTACGCTGCACCCCGCCGCCCTGCAGATCCAGTGGGCCATGGGAAATTGGATTCTGCTCACGAACCCGGCCTTGAGGGTGGCGGGTGGGGGCGGGTTACTCGGAAGGGGCATTGAGTATGTGCAGCTCAGCACCGAAATGTAGATTATAGGAAGACCTGATTTCCAGACGTCTTTAGGGACTAGAAGCCGTCTCAGGAGTCCTGGAATCCGATTTCAATCTATTTCTAAAAGAGACTGGCCAAGTTTTATTCTATGGTTATTGTCTTGTACCGAATATGGCTCGAAATCAGTAGGTTATTGGCCAGAATTTGAGGCTCTTTCAACATACAGAGGTTCTTGTAGCAAGAATTCAACTATCTAATGCAGAGACTCTCCTTCAATAGGGCATTCCATTTGGCCAAGGGAAGGTCTGGTGTGACAGTAAAGATACATATCATATTGCATTACTAGAGGGGAAAGTGCATCGACATTAATATTCAGCAGTTTTAAAGAACGTCCAGAAATGAGGGATTCCTAAAGTGGATTTTTGGAAGTTATTTCTTTGTGCGTTTTTCTGTTCATCAAGCTTAAAGCAATCACCTTTAAACCATTCTTTCCTTACCTTTTTTCAGTTACCAGTGCCTTTAGATTTCATTTCCTCCTTCCTTTACATATCTATAATGTAGATTTAGACTCACACACCAAGATTTAGTTCCCACACCAAGATTGCTGCAGCCAGCGGAGTTCTTGGGTTTTTTTTTTTTTTTCCTTCTTCTTCTTCCCTATTCTGAGAATGGAACCCAGGGTCTCCAGTACCGCTGGACAAGTGCGGTACTGGATACCTACCTAGATACCTACCTAGCCCTCGCCCAGACTTTAGATCCTTACTGTGTTCACTTCTTTTTTAAACCTTGAAAATTGAAGGATTTATCAACTATAACCATATCTTATCTAGTCAGTTTTAATGTTTTGTTTGGTTGGTTTTTGGTTTGGTACTAGGGATCGAACGACTGAGCTATGTCCCGAACAGTTTATTTTTTATTTTGACATGAGGTCTCACTTAGTTGCTGAGGCTAGCCTGGAACTTGTGATCCTCCTGCCACAGCCTCCCAAGTTAATGCGATTACAGGCGTGACCTGGTCACGTTTTTTTAAAACATTTTCTTAAAACCCCGCCTCTACTCTTTCCCCCAGATCCATGTTGCTGTGCCTGTATCTTGTTGTTTCCCCCCTGTTTGCTGATTCCACTGCGAAATTTCTTCAAGTGGCCTATCCATTACCCAATCTGCCCCATAAGTATCTCTATTTTACTTTAAATTCCCTGATCATTTAATGTTGAATAGCTTTATGCACAGAATGAAATCATATTTGGAAAATTTTTTTTTTTGAAGGACAAAAGCAGGGGGGTAGAAATGGTGTAGTCCCAGCTACTGGGAAGGCCGAGACAGGAGAATCACATGAGGCCCAAAGAATCACTTGAGGCCCAAATTTCCACTGGATTTGTGATGTGTGTGTGTGTGTGTGTGTGTGTGTGTGTGTGTTTCCCCTTCCTCCCAATGATCTTAGATACCCAAGGATTGTCTTTTGAGGTCTCACTTCTACAAAATGGAATTAATACTTGCTCCATTTATCATTTGTTGAGGACCTACATAGATGGCTGCAAAAAATATTTTTGAAAACTATAGTAGTAGGCTTTATGTAATCATTAAGTACTACCCTCTAGACTAATAGTGTTGTTCACATTACAATAAATGCTGAATAAATGATTGTTGAATGTATTTGGGAGCCTGAATATGGAAGTGTAATAATGAGAACTTTTGTTATTTTTTCTTTCTCTGTGTGTGCTGGGTATTGTACTTAGGGCCTCACACCCAGCCAAGGGCTGCTGTTTTTTAAATCTTAAAAACCTAGCCTTTGGAAAGATCATCCCCCCCCAAAAAAAAAAATTATGCAAACCAGTTTCTTGGTCATTTATGTTACATTTTATTTAAAATGAAATATTTATTTTTAAAGATCAGTTGTTTCTTGGGGGGGAGGGTAATGGGGATTGAGCCCAAGGCATACTTAGCTGTGCTCTAGCACTACCACTGCAGTATATCCTCAGCTCCTTCTCTTTTGTGTGATGGCTGGGGATCAAACCCAGGACCTCACTCTTGCTAGGCAAGCACCCTATCATTGAGCTATACCTCCACCCCCATGTCTCTTTCTTTTTTTTCTTTTTTTTTTTTAAGAAAACTAAACTTTTTAATATATCTTTATTTTGTTTATTTATTTTTATGTGGTGCTGAGGATCAAACCCAGGGTCTTACACATGCGAGGTGAGCGCTCTACTGCTCGGCCACAACCTCAGCCTCTCCATGTTTCTTAATGCTTATTTGGGTCTACACGAGAGATATAGAAAGTATTAATGATTCATAATTTGATGCTTTGGTTTAAGTGAAAGGTGCCTTGTGGATTAAAAAGGAAGAATGGGGAAGGGAATGTTAGTTGTTATACTAACAAGAGTCAAGTAAAAAGCTAATGGAAAGTAAGTGTAATAATCAGTGACTTCATTTTATAATATCCCAGTTATCTCAAAGGTTGTAAATTTATGTCATGAATAGTCAAGAAACTTTTTTACTTGACATTAAAAAAAAAGATGTATAATAGAGCACTTTCTGTGGAAAGACCTATAGAATTAAGCCTTTTATTGCTTAAATTTTTAATGAGTAAATGCAAGGCATGAAAGGGGATTGTTGACCTCAGGGAGATGTGGAGATGTTTATAAATATGGAGTGAGTCTGTATGCAAAGCTTTTTTTTTTTTTTTTTTTTAAGTACTGAGGATTAAACCTAAAGATGCTTTACCACTGTGTTACATCCCCAGACTTTTTACTTTTTATTTTGGAACAATGTCTCACTAAATCTCTTGAGATTGGCCTCGAACTTGCAGTCCTCTTGCCTCAGCTTCCTGTGTTGCTGGATTATAGTATTTTTAAAAAATATTTTTAGTTGTAGATGGACACAATACCTTTATTTTGTTTATTTCATTTTTTTAAATATTTAGTTAGTTAGTTAGTTAGTTTTCGGCGGACACAACATCTTTGTTTGTATGTGGTGCTGAGGATCAAACCCGGGCCGCACGCATGCCAGGCGAGCGCGCTACCACTTGAGCCATATCCCCAGCCCCTGTTTATTTCATTTTTTATATGGTGCTAGGTATTGAACCCAGGGCCTCACACATCCTAGGCAAGCGCTCTACCACTGAGCTACAACCCCAGCCCTAGGATTATAGTCTTGCACCACAACTCCTGGCAGGAAGCAACTAAGGATCATGACTTGTGAGTTGGAGAATACATTCTGACTTGAGATAGCATTTTAGTTGGCTGGGTCTTCAGTGGAGGAATGGCACACCCCCTTGTCAAGCAAATGGAAACTGCTAGAGCAAGGGCTCCAAACTCTACAGGAACTGAAGAACCAATAGTTTCGTTCAACTAGCTTATAGTGGGAAGGGGACCTGGGAAAATAAATTGGGGCTGGGTTTTGGAAGATATATTCAAGAGTTTGAATTTTGGTCTAGCAACTAGGAACCATGGTACAGTTTTTTAGCGTGATAGAACATGGAAGAACCACTTCAAATAATGAGAAACAAGGATTAAAATTAGCATCCACTGGGCTGGGGACATAGCTCAGTTGGTAGAGTACTTGCCTGGCATACATAAGACCCTGGGTTCAATCGCCAGCACTACAACCACAACAACAACAACAAAAATAACATCCACTGTTAAGAACTTTTGCATTTTTCTTTTTAAAAAATTACTGTTTTCTGTTCTATGTTCTTCAGAAAAAAAAAAAAATCACACCTACTTCCTTATATTTCTCCTTTGAATGTTCATATTCTTAGACTTAGTAGTCTTTCTAATATTGTATCTTTCCATTTGTACACTTTACCATACAGGAGGCTGTTAAAGAGGTTTGTTTATCAAAGAACTTCTGTTCTCTTGAGCATTGTCCTCATACTTGTCCTTTCTTGTTTCAAGTCATTACAGTTTCTTACATCCTTGTATTGAATCTGGCAAGTATGTGCTTGAGGAATAGTACATTTTAAAAATGAAGTGAAGACTTTGTAAATTCAAGGGTCTAAAATAGGAACTTCATAGCACTCTTAAAGGAAAGCATTGTTTATCCTATATTGTTCCAGAATTTAGATGGAGAGTTAAGGAGTTTACCTATGTGTGGAGCTATTTTGAGTTCATACCATTTGTTAGACAGTACCATAATTTATTATAGCATTATGAATTACTCTTTGATTTTTGATTCACATAGGCATTTGACATTTATACTTAAGATCTTGAATGACTTCCCAAGATATAGTCACATGGTTATTAAGTAAAGAGCATTAACATCTCCCACCACTAAAAAATAGGTTATAGCAGCATATACACAATAATTTGAATTGAGACAAGGATGATATAATTTTCTGGGGTTTTATGTTTTGTGGGTTTTTTTTCCCACCCTTTTTGTTTGTTTTCACCCTTTTTTTTAGGGGGGGGGCAGTGTTGGAGGTTAGACCTGATCCACTCTACCACTGAGCTTCATCCCTAGCCCTATTTGTTTGTTTGTGTATTTAACTTAACTATCTACCTACCTATCTTTAAGACAGCATCTTACTATGTTGCCAAGACTATGTGCAAATTTGGAATCCTACCTCAGCCTCCTGAGTACTTGGGGTTACAGGTGTGGACCATGATGCCCCAGCTTTTTGTTTTTTTGTTTTTTTTTTTTAATTAGGGAGGCTTTATAATGTCTGGCAGGTGAATGCAAAAATGAAAAACTTGAAAACCACATCCTTCCAGATTCTTTTTTGTCTCTAGGAGTATACTTCAAGGTAATTTTTGGTGTTTCCTGGACTCCCTTTAATAGCCTTAGCAAATTTGGCTTGTGATTTTCTTGACTCAGAATAGCAATTTTTTTTTTTTCCTATACCTCTGCCCCTTCCTTCTACTCCTTGCCCTTTGTCCTATCTAAAGTTTCTTCCCATGCTCCCTGCCACCCAGTCCCCATTATTGATCAGCATCCTCATATCAGAGAAAACATTCGGTATTTGTTTTTTTGTTGTTGTTGTTGTTTGTTTTTTGGGGGATTGGCTTACTTCACTTAGCATAATATTCTCCAACTCTATCCATTTACCTGCAAATGCCATGTTTTATTCTCTTTTAATGCTGACTAATATTCCATTATGTGTATATAACATAGTTTCTTTATCCATTCATCTATTGAAGGCTATCTGGGTAGGTTCCACAATTTAGCTTTTGTGAATTGTGCTGCTGTAAACATTGATATGGCTGTGTCACTATTGCATGCTGTTTTTAAGTGCTGTGGGATAGCTAGGTCAAATGGTGGTTCCATTCCAAGTTTTCCAAGGAATCTTCATACTGCTTTCCAGATTGGTTGCACCAATTTGCATTCCCATCAGCAATGTATGAGTGTGCCTTTTCCTCCACATCCTTGTATTCTTAATAGCTGCCATTTTGCAGAATAGCAATCTGAATCCTACCAAGTGTTGTCTCTTGTAGGATCAGAAAATTCTTGTCTTAGCTCTATGACTGTAAGCAGTAAATCTTAGCTTCTCCCCTAATCAGTGTCCAGGCTGTGAAAATAGTTTTTGTTGTCTTCCTCAAAGATCTTTGAGTCTCACATGGGACAAAAGCTTCATTGTTAGAAGGTGTTGGGTGATAAGAGACTCACCTCTTAATACTGTTGTCTCTGAAAATGTAAAAAAATAAAGATAAAAAATAACTTCTGCTGGGCACATTAGTGCAAATCTATAATCCCAGCGACTCAGGAGTTTGAGTGAGGATCACAAGTCAGTAGCCAGCCTGGCAACATAGTGAAACACTGTCTCAAAATTTAAGGGGGGAGGAAGGTTAGAGATTTAGCTTGGTGGTAGAGCACCCCCAGATTCAATCCCTAGCTAGTACCACTAAAATAAAACAAAAATAATTCCTGTTAGACAAAGGGGGGTTTCTTTTACTATAAATTGTACTTATCATCTAGCAAACGGCAGTTCTGGATCTTCATTGCTATGAGAAAACAAGTGTGGGGAACTGTTTGGGTGGCTTATGCCAAAATAGCTGCTGTTCTACTCATTGTTGAAATAGCAATAAGAGCACACTATCTGGGGCTATGGAAGGAGTGTTTGATATAGTATCAGTGTTCATTTTTTAATATAAATACCATGGGGGGAAGGAAAGAGATTTGAGAACTGCATGCTAAAAGGAATATTTAAAGTCTAGTCGAAAGACCTGTCCTCCACCTTCTGAAGAAAGTTGGAAAAAATGACAAAGTGAATGCTTGTTTCTTTCTTTTTTGTTAGAGCAAATTTTTCAGAACATAAAGCAAGAATATAGTCGTTATCAGAGGTGGAGACATTTAGAAGTTGTTCTCAATCAGAGTGAAGCTTGTACTTCAGAAAGCCAGCCTCACTCCTCAGCACTCACAGCACCCAGTTCTCCAGGTAAGCATGTTTTCATGGGCAAAATGGATATTTAATAAGAGTTTATAAATGGTATTTATATTGGTGGCTTCCAATCCAGAATTGATCTTTTCTAAAGTAATTAAATTAGTAAAGTAGTTGCATAAAGTAGTTACTGCTTATTACTTTTAAAACCAGTCACAAAATTGGATTAATTTGTTTGGTGGTCTTCCACCCAGTACAAGAGCATGTTCCTCTCTGCAGTGTGTCTGTTGGCCATAGGAGAACTATTTAATCTTAACTTTAAATAAGTTAAATAAAATTTAAGTTCTTAAATTTATTTAAGTAAATAAATCTTAAGTTCACAAATAATCTGCTATTAATATCTGCAGTGCTGGGGATCAAACCTAGGGCTTCATGGTATGCTAAGAGTTCAGTTTCTCAGATGGATGTAATGATCATATTTCAAGGGCACACAGTAGCCATATGTGGCAGTTGTATTGGGCAGCAAATAAGAGGACATTTCTGCTTCTTAGAATGTTCTGTTGAACAGTACTGCTATATAACATCATTTACAGATGGCCAGTGAAGCTCAAAAGTAGGATCTCAGGCCTGGTAAGGTGGTGCTTGCCTGTAATCCCAGTGGCTCAGGAGGCTGAGGCAGGAGGATCATGAGTTCAAAGCCAGCCTCAGCAATTTGGTGAGGTCCTAAGCAACTCAGCAAGACCCCATCTCTAAATAACATATAAAGAAAGGGCTGGGGGTGTGGCTCAGTGGTTAAATGCCTCTGGGTTCAATCCCCATACCAAAAAAAAAAACAAGCATAGAATCTCAGTGTTTGAGGGAATCTTCTTGGTCACTTTGTGAACCAGCCTTTCCTACCATTTCCTCCAAATAGTCAGCAGACCTGTTTTTGAACATCTGCAGTGGTGGTGGGCTGTCTCCTTTAATAGTAGAGGAGTTTGTTTCCTCACAAACTTGACAGTTCTAAAGGTTAAAAAATTACCTTAAATTAAGTGCATGTTATATATGTGCAATCCCAGCAATTTGAGAGGCTGAGGCAGGAGGATCAAAAATTTGAGGCCAGCTTAGCAATTTTATAAGACCCCATCTCAAAAAAAAAAAAATTTTTTTTTAAGGGCTAGGTATGTAGCTCAGTGGTAGAAGTGCTTATGGGTTCAATCCCCAGTACCAATAAACAAATAAAAACAAATTGCCTTGATTAAGAATTATCTTCTTATAGAAGTTGTTGTTTGCCAGGAAGTAAAAGGTCAGGGGAGAATGGAGAGAAGCTGCTTAACAGGTAAGGAATTTTTACCTTTTGGAGTGATAGAAATGTTTTAGAACTAGGAAGAAATGGTTGTTTAACAACATTGTAAACAATTCAGTTGCATTGTATACTAAATGCAACTGAATTGTTCACTTTAAAATGGTTCATTCTCTGTTATGTGAACTTCAGCTTTAATATGTTGCTATTACTTTTTAAAATTTTTTATTTATTCATTTTAGTTGTTGATGGGCCTTTATTTTTTATTTTTATGCTGTGCTGAGAATCGAACCCAGTGTCTCATATATTCGAGGCAAGTGCTCTACCACTGAGTCATAAACGCAGCCCTATATTGCTATTAATATTTGCAGTGCTGGGGATGAAACCTAGGGCTTCATGGTATGCTAAGCAGGTGCTGAACCACTGAGCTACACTGCCAGTCGGGTAATTTTTTTTTTTTTTTTTTTTTTTTTTTGCCCCTTGGTACTGGGATTGAACCCAGAGACACTTTATTTATTTTTAAAAATATTTCTTTTAGTTGTCAATGGATCTTTGTTTATTTATATGTGGTGCTGAGAATCGAACCCTGTGCCTCACACATGCTAGGCAAGCGCTCTACCACTGAGCCACAACCCCAGCCACTCCAGAGGCACTTTACCACTATATACCCAGCCATTTTTTAATTGAGCCTGGGTCTCCCTGAGTCTTCCTGAGTTGCTTGGGGCCTCAGCCTCTCAAGTCACTGAGATTACAGGCGTGAGCCACCATGCCTGGCAAGTTATTGTTTTTTAAAGTTGTCTTCTTATAATCCAAATATTTTAGCTCTAGGACAGTAAGTATCTTTCTAATTGTCTTTGCATGTACTTAAATGATGGAGCTTTCAAAGTCTCCCCTAATAATTTTTTTTTGAGATTTTAGTAATATAACTTTAAAGTACTAGAATATGTTATGGGTAGAGAAATTATTACAAATGATATTTGTGAACTTTGTGGACCAGCAGGCAAGTCTGGATCACAAAGTGACCAAGGAAGATGTTTCAGTCATGTTTCATTTCATTTGTAGGGCAAAATATATGCTCTTTAGTTTAAGCAAAAATGATTTATTTTTGGGTATTAAATGGCTTAAACCATTTGTTTTTCTGTGTTAAATGACTTAAAGACTAATAGGAGGCCGGGCGTGTGACTCAGTGGTAGAACACTTGCCTAGCGTGCATGAGGCACTGGGTTCAATCCCTGGCACCACATAAAATATAAAATAAACAAATAGAATAAAGTTATTGTGTCCATCTACAAATAAAAAAATATTTAAAAAACAAATAGGGATGAAGAAACAGATCCTAGTGTGATCTCTGAAAAACACCTCAAAACTGGATCATCACTGAGGCTGTTGCTTTATTTTGATCAGGAAATCACCTTTGGGATCTGTTGCTCCAGTTGCCAACTCCAGAACCAGGCTGCTTATCCTTTAGCCTCAACATTGAAATAGGTTCCTGGTTTAAGCTTATCCACCCACTTACTTCAGTAATGAATTTAGATCTTTTGTGAGTGAATCTGATTAGTAAGACCACGACATCTGAAATCTTAAGCTACCAAGGTTTTGAATTTCACAGTCTGCTGGCAAAGAGACAGAAGGGACACTAGAAGGAGGGTTATAATAGGTACTAATAAACATTTAAGCAGGGGTATTCTTAATGTTTACCATGGAAGTTCTCATTCTCATGATAGATTTCCATATGTGTGTGGGGGTTTTTTTTGTTTGTTTGTTTTATGTTCTGCAGTGCTGGGGATTGAATGCAGGCCCTGAAACATATTAGGCAAAAGTGTCATCAAGTTGTCTGAGCTGGTCTTGAACTTGTGATCCTCCTGCCTTAGGCCTCCCAAGTAGCTGGAATTATAGGCGGGCGCCACCAGCTTGTTTCCTTTAGTTTTAATTTAGAAAGGAATTCTTTGTGAATATGTTTGAACTTGTTAACATGATTCCGTGACCTTAAAGGTTAATGCCTTTGCTAAGTTTTTTTTTTTTTTTTAATATTGGGCAAGTCCTTTGGTCTCCTGAGCTTCTAATTGCCCATATCAACCAGAATCACCTGTGGAGTTTAAAAATAAAAGCTGCCCAAGCCCCGCCACAGAATTAAATCAGAATTTAATTTAAATCTTTTCTTGTTAATTTTACAGATCTTGTACCTACTTCATTAAACATAGGTCTAGATGATCTCCAAAGATCAAGTAGCTCTCATGTTCTGAATCTATTTTCCCTAATCTGGACTCGAGATTTTATACCCTTTAAACTTTTTGTTCTTGTCTTTATGAAATGAGTATTGAATATGAATAGATTCTTATGGCATCATAACTTTTTCTTACATCTGAATACATGTTGTTCTTCCTATCTCAGTTTACCTTTGGCTTTGCTTTATGAAATAAAGGTAGAAGCCGAATTTTATGAAAATACTCATGTAACATAAAGATATAATTTTTTCTTTTTTTTGGTGGTTGTGGTACTGCTGGGACACTCTACTGCTGAGCTATATTCCCTGCCCTTATTTTTTATTTTGAGTCAGACTCTCACTCACCCATGCTGGCCTCTAAATTTGGGATCCTTCTGCCTCAGCCTCCTGAGTAGCTGGGATTACAGGTGTGTGCCACCATGCCCAGTTTTAGTTTTTATAATCTTGAGGATTGTTTATATAAATTGTTAATTACAAACCTTAGAACCTTAATGTATTATATAAACTATATTTATCTTTTGGTCAGGTTCCTCCTGGATGAAGAAGGACCAGCCCACCTTTACCCTTCGACAAGTTGGAATAATATGTGAGAGGCTTTTAAAAGACTATGAAGATAAAATTCGGGAGGAGTATGAGCAAATCCTCAACACCAAACTAGCAGGTAGGCCCAGGCAATAATTTTGCTATCACTGTTAAATAGGATTCAGTAAGAATTAACCCTCTGCTAAGTAACTTTAAAAAGAATAGGGCTTCATGCAAAAAAGATCATTGATTTGATCCATCATGTTGCTTAATCGGTGGTGGGATATAGTACTAGCTTCCCACTAGGTGTTTGGGAGGAGTACAGTATTGTTAATTTTTAAAGTTCTGGATGGGATCAATTTGTGAATATGGGAAATTAGGCATCTTGTGATTTGAGAGGTATAATAGAATATAGAGTCTTATGTGAAAGGAAGGAATCTGAATCAGGAATAGAGGGCTGCGGATATAGCTTAGTGGTAGAGCACTTGCCTAGCATGCCTTGGGTTCAGTCAGTTCCTAACACAGCAATTTTTGGGGGATGGGGGTCAGGATCCTCTGAATCCAGAATAGAAAGTAGTGCCTGATTAGTGAAAAAAGGACAGGGTTAGAAATGAGTGCAGTGATGCATGCTTATAATTTTGCTTTTGTGAAGCTGAGACGGGAGGATCACAAGTTCAGTCCATTCTGGGCAACTTAGACCCTGTTTGAAAATAAAAGTTTAAAAAAGGACCAGGGCTGTAGCTTAGTGGTGGAGCACTTGCCTAGTATTCACAAGGCCCTGGGTTACATCCCTTGGTACTGGGGTGGGGTGGAAGAGACAATCTATATTGGGATCAGAGTGGTTTTAGGTTACGACTTTCTGTAACAATATCATTTTTTAATCTGGTGACCTACACGGCATGGTTCATTAGAATATTAATTGGTCTGGGGCTGGGGCTGTAGCTCGGTGGTAGAGCGCTCAGCTCGCACATGTGAGACATTGAGTTCAATCCTCAGCACCACATAAAAATAAAGATATTGTGTCCAACTACAATTAAAAAAAATTTAAAAAGATATTAATTGGTCTGATTTATTTATGTGTGTGTGTGTGTGTGTATATATATACAGACACACACACAAACACACATATATTAATGTACATGTATATATATTTAGCAGTACTGGGAGATTGAACCCAGGGTGCTTTACCATTGAGTTATATCCTCAGCCCTCCCTATTATTATTATTATTTTCTAATATTTATTTTTTAGTTGTAGTTGGACACAATACCTTTATTTGTTTTCATGTGGTGCTGAGGATCAAACCCAGGACTTCGTGCTTTCTAGGCGAGTGTGCTATACCACTGAGCCACAACGCCAGCCCCTCCTTTTTTTTTTTTTTTTAATTATTAGCTACACCTGACATTACAATGATCTTGATTCATACATTTGAATCAATTGGGGTATAATTTCTCATTTTCCTGATTGTACAGATTGCAGAATCACATTGGTCATACAGTCACCTATATACATACAGCAATTCCCCTCCTATTATTTTTTTATTTTAAGACAGGACCTCACTAAGTCACCCAGGCTGGCCTCTAAATTTGGGATCCTCCTGCCTCAGCCTCCTGAATTGCTGGGATTACTGATGTGCACACCACCGTATCCTGGTCTGCTTTAAATTGAGAATTGTTGTGTTAAACAAAGTTAAATAGTTTTTCTCTTATAGAACTTTGGATCCTTTAATATACTTTATATTTTAAGAAAATAACTCTATAGAGGATGGGAGTATAGCTTGATAATAGAGTGTGTGCTTAGTATGTACAAGGCCTTGGGTTCGGTTCCAGTATCAGTTGACACTAAGTTACTTCCATTTTCACAGATATCAGGCTACTTCTACCTTTCTAATGATTTTCCCTTTAGAGAGGTATTTCTGCAGAATTATCTACAATTATATAGTATAGGGTTTTCTCTTAGGTTTCTGGCCATCCTGTCTCTTCCATTTATGTTTTTTTTTTCAATGTGTATGTTAAATTTACGGCGAAAGAGGACTTCAAAACTTGGATTGGGCATGGTGGTGCACATCTGTAATCTCAGTGGCTTGGGAGGCTGAGACAGGAGGATTTCGAATTCAAAACCAGCCTCAGCAATGGCAAGGCACTAAGCAACTCAGTGAGACCCTATCTCTAAATAAAATACAAAATAGGGCTGGGGATATGGCTCATCATCAGTGGTTGAATGCCCCTGAGTTCAATCCCTGGTACCAGTGTCCACCTCACCCCACCCCTTAAACAAACAAACAAACAAACAAAAAAAAACACTTGATGTCCCAGAGGCTGGGGATGTGACTCAGTGGTAGAATGTTTACCTAGCATGCAGAAGACCCTGGGTTCGGTCCCCAGTACCAAAAAACAAAACACTTCATGTCTCAAAAGGAGATTTGCTAAAACTTGCTGGCCTGTGGTAGTGAAGCACGTATTTCTTTCTTGGGCAGGGGTAGGTGATGAAGTTTATATAAGGGAAGAGGTTTTTAGGAAAATATTACCATAGATGATCAGTGATAAGTCTAGGAGCTAGGAATTTGGATTTGAGATCAAAAAGGAAGAGAGAGTGACCTTTATAAGGAGGCTTTGAGAAGGCAGAGAATTCAAACTGGGAAGATAGATATGATCCTGATACTTGATTCTTAAAAAATTGGGATTAGAGGCAGTTTCTGGGATAAGTACATGCTGTTTTTTTCCCTCACAGAACAGTATGAATCTTTTGTGAAATTCACACATGATCAGATTATGCGGCGATATGGGACAAGACCAACAAGCTGTAAGTATGCCAAGTTTTTCTTTGGTTTTCCCAAGTACTGAGAGCAAGATATCAACACAGAATATCTTGTCCCCTGAGAGCAAAAACCCTGTGAAGTAAAATAATAGCTAAGAATACTTTGTGCCCAGCACTGGTTAAGCCCTTTAAATCTTCAGTGACTCTTAACATATTCCTCACAGTAACACCAAGAGGGAGGAATCATTAGCCTCATTTATAGTAAAGATAGCACTTAAGAGAGCTTAAGTAATTTGCCTGAGCTCATGTAGCTATTGGTTCAGCCAGGATTAAAACCTACAGTATTCTGGCTGCAGCACCAATATTATTTTGTTTACCTATCTTTTCTCCAGAAAGGTGGTTCCATTTGTTCATTCATGAAAGTTGTTTCCTTAAGCTAACTAGCTTATATATGATCAGGGGATTTTTTAACTACCAGTTACAGCATAAATTATAAATATATCTAATTGAACCTGAGCCAGGTTTCTTATATTCATAAAGTTTAGTACCTTTTAAATTGTGACACATATGCTGTTAATGAATGTTAGAAAAGCATGACAGTACTTTTTTTTTTTATTTTTTTTTTTTAGTATTCTTACCCTCTTTTGCTTTTTATTCCTAATTTGCAGATGTGTCCTGAAGCTTTCTTGCATTATCTGGGTACCAGGTTTGACCTCAAGAGATGGCTGCTGTACACTTTTTGCAACTGGTTTGATATCACATTTCAGCTCCAAAACTTTGCATCCTGAGAACACTTAAACGTTTCTGCAGGTCCATTTTATACAACTTGAAAGACCTTAAAACTTTCTGGTTGCCACAAGCATATCTTTCTTTTCTGCTCATCCAATAAACAGCTGTGCCCTACTGTGATAGATTTTCCAAACAAAAATACCTGGAGCAGCAGTTTAGCAAAATATGCCTTCAGTGGCACTCAACAAATGGAGTTTCCCCAAGCACAGTTCTGTAAGAAGTGTGTGTGTGAGAGTGTGTGTATGTGTGTGTATGTATATTTTAAGTTATTATTTGTATTGTGCAAATTTTTTTTTGATCTTGGGGATTCTGGCTGTGAATTTGATGCACGACAATTATGGTTAAAAACATTTGCTTGGTCTATCGAAGATCATTAATGTTTTGTGACCATATAAGTTGTAACAGTGGATTGTTTTATGTGTAGGTATTATTGTTAAATACAGGGACTGTTTCCAGGCACAGAATATGAATCATAAGTTAGGATGGACATTAGATGTGATTATGATGATATAGCAAAGGTCTGCGGTCCTAGATCTACAAATGTGTGGTAAGAAGTTAGAACAAACTGGAGACAGGCCATTGACACATGGACTCTACCTAGTTGTGTTAGGGAAAAAAAAAAAATCTGACTCCAAGCCTTAAAATACCCCGTGGAGTCGCCGCTCACCTCTTCATACAATCAAAGAGCTCCCTGGACACTGAACCTCTAAAGGGAAACAGTCTCTCCTGGAGCAGAAGCATCGGGGTTTGCTCGGGAGCATAGTATAGGTGAGCAAGGGACTGGGCCAGGCCCCAGCAGCACTGCTACTTGGGAGGAACCACTTCACCTTTGTATTAGTTATTAAAAATACAATTCAGATTCTTTGGGCAGGTTCCCCCAAATTCTTCTGAGGTGTCCATGTTCAACTGCTTGAGCTTTGTTTTGGCAACCCCCTACCCGAAGTTGCTTATAGGCTGTTCTTCACCTTGTTTCCAAGGCTGCAGAGCAGAAAGTAGCCTCTGTTTTGAGGAGGTGGAGTTAAGTATACATTTATTTTTTACTGTGACTTGTTCAGGACCACATTTTACAAAATGCCTTGTTTCCTTTATTGTTTCTGGAAAGGAAAGTTCTATTAAAATTGTTTTAGTTTGAACATAGAATAGTTTTTTTAATTATGGCTTATTTTGAAAATTTTTGAGTTTAATTCAAATGTATGCCAATACCTTCCAAAGTAAGGTAATATTCAGAGACAGTTCTGATCAGATGGCTTAGAGAAATTTTTGGAATGTTCACATTCGAAGATTCCTTATTAATGAATGTCTGACTTAAATCTAACCAAAAACTGCAACATTATTCTTTGTACATTTTCATTATATAGTGTTAACAAGCTTAGTTGCAAATAAAATACTTAAGCTATTTGTTTACTTTGCCTTCTTCATACTGTGATAATGTTTATTATTTTAAATAACCTACATCAGCTGCTATACCCATTTACCCAGCTCATCATTGCATTGAAGATTTATAGACTTTTTTTTTAAAACCCAGCATTGAGTTTTAAATAATTAAAGAATGATTTTTACTTCATACTTGGAGGGTAATTTGTTTCATCTCTTCCCCCCACCGCCCAGAGTAGTTACCTGTTCTGTAAGAGGAGTATAGCAATAGCTATATAATGGGAGTGGCCCAGCAATGGAATAGTCATACCAAAACAAGAAAGGGGTGTTGGTGGGGGCCATCAAAAGTTGTGAAGGCTGCCAGGAGCAGTGACACAAACCTGTAATCCCAGCTACTTGGGAGGCTGAAAAAAAGGATAGCAAATTTGAGGCCAGCCTGGCAACTTAGCAAGACTCCCTATCTCACATAAAAATAAAAAGTTAGGGGGCTGGTATATAGCTCAGTGATAGAGCACCCCTGGGTTCAATCCCCAGTATCGGGAAAAAGAAAAAAATAGTGCAGGCTAGACTGGGAATGAGGAACATTGATTCACTGAAGACTAATTATAGATCAATGTGTGCTCCCTTTCTGTTGCAAGTGTCAATACCCATTCCTACTAAATGGCTTCTGGCTAAGAAGTAAAATAGGTTTCTATAAGGAAAATGACACTCCACTCTATCATGCCCCCCCCATTGCCCCCTGTATTGGCTATTGTGTTACGATAAGGTTACCCTCTGGGGCCATAGGATAAGATACCACCATGGCTGTTTTGTGGGATCTCCTGTAAAGCATCTACACATACATGTTTGTTTAATGCCTGTAATCCAGAGAAAAAAAATAATTCCAAGGACAGAAAACGGGACCCTAAAAGCTGGTAGGTCTTCGACTGGCAAAAAATTTGAGTTTTCCCCTAGAATTTCTAGGAATTGAACTAAGGACACATTCCTGGCCCAAGGAAGAAGAAAACCTACAAAAATTTTAAGGATACATTGGGACTTGTAGTTTCAGAAAGTTGTATCTAGTGAGCTAGTTAAAAAGTTTCACATTTTTGTAGTAGGGGGAGCAGTACCAGGGATTGAACTTGGGCACTCGCAGTGAGCCACCTCCCCAGCCTTATTTTGTATTTTATTTAGAGACAGGGTCTCACTGATATGCTTAGCAACTCACTTTTGCTGAGACTGACTTTGAACTCATGAACCTCCTTCCACAGCCTCCCCGAGCCCGACCAAGTTTTGCTATTTTAATTTCAATTGTTATCCTATTTTTTAGTAACACGTTAAGTTTAAGGGGAATAAAAGGAGTAAGTATTCTTCCTGGTCAGGAATGAAAGGAAAACAAAGTTCTAAAGGTAATGATAATTGTTGAGAGCTAGCTCCCCAAGGGGAGAATGTCAAGAGATGCAAGAATTTGGGGGCAGTGGGTGTTGCTCAAATGGTAGATCACTTGACTAGCATATGCACCCTGGGTTTGATCCCTAGTGCCACAAAAAAAGTAAGTGTATAAATAAAAATTAATTTTCAGGAAGGCTGACAAACATGGTTGAGTCTTCTCTGTCCACCGGGAGGATTGGTTGGCTAGCATCATAAAGGAATGGTCTTTAGGTATTTGAAGTCTTGGGATTTAGTTCCTCTTGTGTTAATCATTTGCTTATGTGAACCTGATCAAGTTACTCTCAGCCATGGTTTATCTGTAAAGTGAGGCTTAATAAAATGTACAGCATTCAGTTTTGTTTTCAAGTGCAAGAAATAGTTTACACAAAGTATTTAGCATAGCTTGAGGCATAGAATATATGCTTTAAAGTGTTACAGCCGGGTGCTAGGGATCAATCCATGCTGGGCAAATGCTGTGCCACTGAACTATACCCCCAGCCCCAACAGGTTTTTTGTGTTTTTTGGTTTTTGGGGTTTTTTTTTCTTTTTCATTTATTTATTTTTATCATGGTCTTCATCAGATCTGAAGATGAAAACCTTCCTGTTTACATAGTGGTATTCTCAGCTTTCCAATATGTCCATTACTTAAGATCATAATTTCACATTCTCTTATTAGAATTTATACTTTGAGTATTTGTCTAAAGAAACAATAAAAGATGAATGATAAATTAATTTATTAAGGCCTTTAAGTGAATCTGTTCACTATAGCAGGGGTCAACCATGGCTTGATTTTTATAGTTTTATGGGAACATTATCATTACCTATTTGTTTGCATTCATGGCCACTTTAATGCTCCAACTATGAACTTGAAGATATGCCCAAAGGCCACAGTATGAGCCTCAGAGTTTGCTGACTCTTGTGCTGTCATTAATAAACATTTAAAAAGAGCAAACTATGTTCTTTGATGCATCTGGTCGTCATGGATTGGTGAACACTTGCTCTAATTTGTCATTCCTAGAAAATTTTATACCTCAAGGTATGATGAAAAAGTCCTGTGCTCACAAATGAAAACTGCTGAAGTGAACATCTTCCAGAAAGGTCAATGAACAACTTTGTGGTGGGGGGTGGTGGTGCAAGGAACGGTGGGGTGGTGGTTACTGGATATTCAGAAGCACTTTATCATTGAACTACATCTCCAGACCCTTCTAATTTTTTAATTTTGAGACAAGGTCTTGAAGTTTCTCAGGACCTCATTAAATTGCTGAGACTGGCCTTGAATTTATGATTTTCTTGCCCCAGCTTCCCAAGTCTCTGTGATTACAGTTATGTGCCACTACACGTAACCTAATGAACCCGTTTTTAAAGCAATGATTCTCAAGGCTGGGGACAGGGTACATACTGTTGGTGAGGGGAAGATTCAGAATGACTAGTTATTTTCAGCATATTTTGAAATTTTAGGTACAAAAGTGGATTTGGGAATTTTATGTTTTGTTTATCAGAAAATAGCATGGATTTAAAGGTAATTTGTAAATACTACTCTTGCTGGGCACAGTGGTACATGCCTGTAATCCCAGCAATTTGTTGAGGCTGTCTCAAAAAGGGCTGGGGATGTGACTCAGTGGGAAAATGTCCCTGGCTTCAATCCCCAGTGTCCTCTCCTCCTCAACCTCCCTCCCCCACAAAAAAAGAAAAACTACTCTTACAGAACCGAGACTTCTTTGCTGCCCTGGAGATTCTTTATGGAAAATAGCTTCATGTTGTTATCTTCTAGAGCTACAGTTAAACAAACAAGACCTTGAATAAATTTGGACACCTCCAGGAAGAAAAGAGCATGTTTAGGGAAAAATTGGCTACCCACCCCAAATCATACTTTAAATTAAATAATTAGTACTTCATTACAGAGAGAATAGAGTACTTTAATAATTTCAGTATAGTTTTTCATCTCCTTATCTGTCAGGTTAACTGTGAAGCACATAGTATATTTGAAAAATTGCTTTTAGAAATAAGAACAGGTCCGGGGAGGGAATATAGCTCAGCTGATAGAGTGCTTGCCTCGCATGCACAAGGCCCTGGGTTCAGTCCCCAGCACCACAAAAAAAAAAAAAAAAAAAAAAAAAAATGAATAGGACAAGGATGAGGATTTCTACCTCCAGGAAGGATTTCTGGTTCTCGGGCTGGAGATACTACCAAACCATCTTAACTTAGGTTGAAGACTGGAGCCCCTGCATCATCCAGATGATAACAACCAGTTGGCAAGTCCACTTGAGGACTGGTTTACTTTTATCTCTCCTCTATGTTGAAGGTGTAATACTTTGGGTTTCCAGCTTACAATGTCTCTGATTGAAGTTTCCCACCTTTAGGTTCCTTTGGTTTTGATTTTAGTCCACTTCAGTCCATGAGGTTTCTGAAGACTTCAAAAAATTAATATCAGGTATGTAGGGCTGCTTCCCAATAGGCAAATGCTTTAAAGGAAAAAACAGGGCTCCAAATTCTCTTTTAGACTTTTGACTCTATTATTATTCATTATGTACTTAGCCTTTTGATGCTTTTAGTAAATTATTGTTTCAGCTGCCCGGTTTTTTTGTTTGTTTGTTTTTTGAGGGGAGAGAAGTACAGGGGATTGAACACAGGGCCTCACCATAAGTTAAGCATATGCTTTATCCTTGAACTATGCTCCCAGCCCCTCAACTGCTTTTTAGTTGGCGTTAGCACTGGGTTGATCAAATTTTTTCATACTCCATACTCCAGTCCTAGAAGTGAAAGTTCCCATGGGTTCCTTATTTCTTTGGAGCTGTGGTTAGTAGGTGAAGGCTCTTGACCTGGCTTGATATTCAACTTTCCTTCATATTAATGGGATGCAAGTAGGGAAGGACATGTTTATATTGCCCTTGTTTCTCAACCTTTGAGTAACTATTACTCGAGTCTTCTTTGTTCTGTATTTGGGGAGGACAATATTTGAGTTTTTAAAGCCTGGCAAGTTCTGTGAGTAGCCCTAGTTTGTCTTAAACCCCTTGTGCCCTTGGAGTTAAAGATTGAATGGTACAGGTAATGGGCCAAGAAAAAGAAGGGATGGTTCTAAGTAGCAACAGTAATCAGGAATGTACAGTTGCAACAAGGTTTCAAAGGGTAGGAATAAATAGAGCTAATGTAGGCAAAATTAGGAACTGGGACTTGAAGTGATAGGAAATGGTGGTGTACAATGAGGACCTTGTTTAGCCAGAGTAGAAAACCCATGTGGATCCTGGGAAGAGAGTTTGGAAGTAAGTAGGACCTACATAATAAAGGGCTTTGACTATTAGGAGTTTCACCCTTGACAGATTGACCATTAAGAACCTAACAATTTGGCCTGAGAATATAGCTCAGTTGATAGAGTGCTTGCCTTGCATGCACAAGGCCCTTGGTTCAATCCCCAGCACCACAAAATGAAAAAAAAAAAGAAAGAAAAAAACGAATAGTTTGGGCTAGTCAGAAGTAATGAAGACCTGTACATTGATTGGGAAGAATGATTAAACATGGTGATACTTTAAACTGGCTAAGAACATTGCTCTTTTTTTGTGTGTGTGTGATTTTACTTTTTATTTCCTTCACTTTTTAAGCCAATCATGAAATTTCACAGTGATTTCTGGGGTAGGAGCAGAAAAAAGATGGTGTTCAGAATCAGGGCTGTGGCCCAAGTGGCCTGAGGAGGTGCGGACAGGGCACCCTCACTGGGGCAGTTGGAAGAGTAAGGACTGCCCTGCTGGCAGGTAAGTGATGTTCCGAGAGCGTGAGAGCTGGTATGCTATGTCCTCGTGGCTTCCAGCTTGCGCAGCTCAATCAGGCCATCACCTGCAGTGGCCAGTGAGTTGGCAATCAGCTCGGCTACCTTGGAGTCACCCTCAGCAGAGATGATGACAGCTTTCTTTTGCTGTTCAGCCTTTTCCACCACAAATCTGGCCCTCTGCTTCCTGCTGAGCCACCTGTTTGGCTTCCACCGCTTCTGTGAACTCCTTCCCAAAGGTCAGATGTGTCAAGGATACATCATCCAGGATGAGCCCAAAGGTTGCTGCTCGCTCTGTAAAGTCAACGCTCACCTGCCTGGAGACCAGCTCTCTCTGGGTGATCAGTTCGCCAGCATCAAAGCGAGCCACCACTGACTTGAGGATCTCTTGGTGATGGACGGCAGCACTCATTCATCATAGTCCTCTCCAATGCTAATGAAGCTGACTAGCAACAGGTCGGAAAAGGATGCGCAGTGTGATGTTGACATTCTGCAAATCTTTGCTTTCAGTGATGACTGGCACATTACGTGGTCGAGAGCGGCAATCAAAGATAATAGGTTTCTGAACCCAAGGTATGAGAAAGTGAGTTCCTTCCCCTACCACAATGTCCTGTACACCACGGAATCGGTCAAAGATGACAGCTCTGTGCCCAGCATCCACATTATATAAGGCAGAGTTCACCACGCCTCCTGCAACGGCTAAGGCCAGGCCAAACTTGCCAATGGATTCAAACACTTTGGCAGCCATGTTTCCTTCTGCTGGACCCACTCACACCTGCTTACACTCTGACCTCCACATGAATTCCCCCAAGAACATTGCTCTTATAGAATCTTCCCAGTCTTACCTTCCTGGTCCCCATAACACATGTTCAGAGAGAGATTTTCTCTTAGTTTTATCTCTTTCCCCTTCACTTTCTAATCTAGTCTAATTCTATTAGCTACTGCTGGTCCCTTTTTTAGGAGTGGGAGAACATAGAGTCTCTTAAATTTACTTATTAAAGGCATTAATTAGCTCTTATATGGACTATTGAAGTTTTTCCTTTCATACTGTCCCCAGAAACCTATACTTGACCCATCATCTTTATCTTTCATGGTGCTCCTATTGACCTCTGCTTGGAATTAAATTCCATTCTTGATAGATGCCAACTTGAGTGGTGATCATCTTTCTGCTCCCTTCATCAAGGCATTTACCTATTCATTAGATAAATGTTTACTGAGCACTACTGTTTGCCAAGTATTGTTCTAGGCATTAGGAATATATCACTGAACTGAATAGACAAGGTCCCTGCTCTTGTGGCACTTATATTCTTGTGAAGCAAGACAGGCAAACTAGTAAATAAGTTAACCCAAGATTTAAAGGTGAAGAAGACAAAAATGCTAATGGCAATAACTTTATTTGATACCACTTTATTTGATACCACTGCTACACAGGTTTGAATAAACAACTGGGTAACCTGTAGATCCTAGTACATTTGGGGAAAGAGTGAATTTGTAAATTCTCCATCCCTAACCCAGTAAGTGAAGTTTGGGATAGAATAGAGCAGAGAAACAAAGTAATCTGAAAGATAAAGTAATGGATTGCAACATTTGGAATATAAAGGAAACCAGAGTGACCCTCTGAACTAAAAAAGAATGCCATCTGGGGATGGAGGAAATACCAAGTTGAAACAATTAGCATTCACTGAAGTAAACTGAGTTGGAGGGAGGGCAGTGTCAGGGGTAACCTGAAGTTGATAAACATTCCATCCCTAAAACTAATTCCCCTTATTTTAATATATTGAGCTGCCTCTTGACTTTAATTAGGTTCTCTTTTTTTAATATTTATTTTTTAGTTGTAGTTGGACAAAATATCTTTATTTTAATGTGGTGCTGAGGATCGAACCCAAGGCTAGGCAAGCGCTGTACGGCTAAGCCTCAAATGATATGATTACATGAAGGAAAATAAACAAAAACACAAGTGGTAAGACCAGAGACAGTTCACTACACCTGACATATATAGTCACCATAAGTTCACTGGAGCTAGTTTTATAGTCTTTTTTATTTTTTAAGAGAGAGAGAGAGAATTTGAATATATTTTTTTTAGTTTTCAGCGGACACAACATCTTTGTTTGTATGTGGTGCTGAGGATTGAACCCGGGCCGCACGCATGGCAGGCAGGCGCACTACCGCTTGAGCCACATCCCCAGCCCTATAGTCTTTTTTTTTTAATATTTATTTTTTAGTTGTAGCTAGACACAATATTTTATTTTTATGTGGTGCTGAGGATCAAACCCAGAGCCTCTCATATGCTAGGCAAGCGTTCCACCGCTGAGCCACAACCCCAGCCCTAGATAGTCTTATTAGTGAGTCAGCATTCCTGAGATCAGGGTCATTAAAAAACTAGTTGAAAGGAGGCTGCCAGGGCAGCTGAGTAGCTTTCCCCAGAAGCACCCTGCTATCTGTCTAGACACACCAGAACACTTAACAATGCAAGGAGTTTTATTACAGTTTTGTCCACTAGATTGTGTCCAGTAATGACTGCTTCTCTTCTTACTTTGGCTGCAGAGATAACCTGTAGAAGGTTTAAAATTATTTGATCTGGGAGTTAAGGGTAGTTTCAGGTAATACAATGAATGAAGCATAGCCACATACTTCATTTATTACCAAGAACTCAGTATAGTGAAAGAGTCAATGTAGACAAATAAATGCATTATACAATGTAATAAGAGCATAATGAGAAGTGCCAAGATGAAGTTCTGTGTTAATTACTCCACCTCAGAAAAGGTCTCACAATCCAACTTAGTCATCAGTTACTGCCATTACCATTTTTGTCTTCTTCACCTTTAAATCTTGGGTTAACTTATTTACTAGTTTGCCTGTCTTGCTTCACAAGAATATAAGTGCCACAAGAGCAGGGACCTTGTCTATTCAGTTCAGTGATATATTCCTAATGCCTAGAACAATACTTGGCAAACAGTAGTGCTCAGTAAACATTTATCTAATGAATAGGTAAATGCCTTGATGAAGGGAGCAGAAAGATGATCACCACTCAAGTTGGCATCTATCAAGAATGGAATTTAATTCCAAGCAGAGGTCAATAGGAGCACCATGAAAGATAAAGATGATGGGCAAAGTATAGGTTTCTGGGGACAGTATGAAAGGAAAAACTTCAATAGTCCATACAAGAGCTAAATTTCTAAAAGGTAGTGTTTAAGTTTTCTCGCTTATGACGAAGGAGTATGTCAAGATGAGGAAACCCTGCAGATCAAGAACAAAGGTTCAGAGAAGAGATACCCAAGGACACTCAGACCGCCCCGCTGGTTATGTCCCAACGCTCGGTGCTCAGCATCAACTAACCGTCTCTTTAGAGGGGAAAGCCTGGGGACCTTCGTTTAGGACTTCAAGCCCCACCTCATTATACTTCCAAAGCTCTGCTGGAAGAACACATCCCCAGGAACTCTGCAGCGAACCCTCTAGTCGGGTTCCACCTGGTCTCAAAACGTAGTCTTGAAAATGAAATGAAAAGAGGAGACATTGGGGCTTGCCTCCAGAGGCGTAAAGTCCTTTAACTACACTCTAACGAAGCAAAGGAGGCCATGAAAAGGTGTTGCGGGGGAGTACTGAAGAACTTCCGGGCAGGGGGTTTGCCTGCCGTGATGCAAGAGGGCCCTGAAAGAACAGGTAAAAGGGGCGGGGAGAAATGGAACACCAACAAGCCCCTCTCCGCACGGATTACGTGACATAACAGCAAAATCCCGGCGGCCCGTGAGCTCCACAGCAACCGCGCGCGTGGGGTTCTGGGAGTTGTAGTTTTCCATCCTTGAAGGTGGAGGAAGAGCTGCCGCCTCTGTAGGCCAGGTTGTTTGCACCGTCCAGTGGAGGGGCTAGCTGTGTCCACACTTTCTCCGATGGAAATTTACGGAGTCTCAAAAATTCGGGAAGTTTTTGTCAGAAAATGGCAAGACAAACCGTATGAATGGATTAGGTATACGCCTGAAGATAGTGGGAAGGAAGCGTGCTAGAAGTGATAGGATCATCCCAGGTAGAGGAAACTGCTCCTAGAAAACTTGGAAGCAGCAATTCTGGATGGCTGAGGACACAAGTTTGAGTAGGTATGGCAAACAGTGGATTCGAGGATTTAGAAGTGGAAAGAAACCAAGTCATGAAGAGTCTGGAACGTCAAATTCAAGATTTTGAGCTTTTTTAAATGTATGGACACCACACAGCACCCGCAGAATGAATGGCTCCCTACTTTTGTGTTTCTTCCTCTTTTGTGCTGCTCAGGACCTTGGCACGTTAGGCAGCTGCTCTACCACTGAGCTACACCCCCGCCCTAGTTCATCTTTTTATAATAGAAAGATCACTTGCTATAGCATGCTGATTGCATCTACAACCCAAGAGCCCAGTAAGGATCATGACGTGGTCAGAGTTTAAAAAGTATTTTTTAGATAATCATATTTGAGATTTAAAAAAGAAATGGTCAGGGGCTTGGGGAATGTGGCTCAGTGGTACAATGCTTGCCTAGCAAGTATGAGTCCCCGGGTTCAATTCTCAGTACCACAAGAAAAAGAAATGTAAAGAAAAGAAATGGTCAACCATAAAGTGAATAAGAAGGCAGCAAGACTGAAAGCAAGAAGCCTTTGGAGTTCAAAGCCAGCCTCAGCAAAAAAGAGGTGCTAAGCAAGTCAGTGAGACCTTGTCTCTAAATAAAATATTAAAAAAACAGGGCTGGGGGCTGGGGATGTGGCTCAAGCGGTAGCGCGCTCGCCTGGCATGCGTGCGGCCCGGGTTCGATCCTCAGCACCACATACAAAGATGTTGTGTCCGCCGAGAACTAAAAATAAATATTAAAAATTCTCTTCTCTCTCTCTCTCCTCTCTCACTCTCTCTTTAAAAAAAAAAAAAACAGGGCTGCGGATGTGGCTCAGTGGTCCAGTGTCTCTGAGTTCAATCCCCATTACCCGCCCCCAAATGTTAGTTTCCCCATATTTTAAAATAGGAGACCTAACATTTAAACACTAAGATTTCTAGCTTCTCTTGAAACATCAGAAGATTTGACAATTTACAGCCCTGATTCTTTCATAATTAATAAGCTGGAGCTGTGTATCTGTTGTACCTTTAAACAAAATATATGGCCTCCAGTTTATCACATTTCCCACTATCCCTTCCATCCCTTAAACTGAGGTGAAGTATTGATTGTCATTTACCATGTGCTTTTGTTGTCATTTTCTTATACTGAGTCCTGTTTGGGCCTGGAAATGTTTGAAATGCCCATCATTGTACTATTTCTACATGGTATTTCTGAGGAGTGATAAAATAAATCTATTTTAGAATGACTGATTATGCAAAACAGATTGAATGCAAAATTTGGGAGTCAGAAAATAAGAAATAGGTTGGAAACCTGTTGAAGGAATATTGATATAAAACTCTAGGGATTTTTCATGCCTAAGTGGCCAGGAAGATATCATCAAAGAACAACAAAGTGGGGAGGGCTGTGGGTATAGCTTCGTAGTAGAGCATTTGCCTACCATGTCAGGCCCTGGGTTTAATCCCTAGCACCACTAAACAAAAGGAGGGGGAGAAGGAAAAGAAAGAAAGATAGGGAGTAACTGGAAAGGGTGATGATCAATACTTTGCCAATAGTACTTTGTGAGCAAGGTCCATGAGTTACCAAATACATAATCTTCCAGTATTCTGCTGGACATATATTAGGTGCTCAGGAAATTCTAGTTGGACTATACCTGATTTTCATGTGAACCATATCTGATGGGATATTGGAGAGCTGGAATGGTCAAATGAAACCAGTAAGTTGTGCATCTTAGGAATTTCTCCAGGATGGGTGACCCTTAGCCTTGGTCACAGTTATTCCATTTTTTGGGAAAAAACCTGTGCAGAAGTCCAGAAGCAAAACAGGAATTGAGTATGAGAAGTGGAGATAGGAAGAAAATGCTGTTGCTCCAGGGAACAAAATCAAAAGGCTAAGAAACCAAACTGCAAGACTTTACCTGAATTGTTGAAACAGCAAGCTCTTATTCAGAATATTAGGCAGGGGATTTTGGACAATGAGGCTGGGAAGTTGGGAAGGCTGACTTCTGTAAATGTTTTTGATAGCACACCATTTAAGGGGAAAAAATTTTCAGCCCAAACTCCCAATAAATACTTGTTTACAAATTATTTATATGTAAATTGTATATCCTATTGCACACACTTAAGAGGCTCTGATACAATCAAAGAGAATCACTGTAGCTTCTGGAGCAGAGGAAGACATGTTACTAGTCCATCTGCAAAATTTTAGAAGCTGAGACATCAAAGAACTGTGACTGGCTTACAGTGCTTTCCAAGTGCCAGCCATTGCCCTGCTAAATTATAATAACTTAAATTTAGTCCCTATAACAACCCTACTCTGTAGGCTTTATCATCATCATCATCATCATCATCATCATCATCAAATTGGTATGAGAATTGAACGGAGGGCACTTAACTACTAATCCACATACTTAGCCTCTTTTATTTTTATTTTTTAAAATTTTTTTTAGTTGAACAAATTTATTTTATTTATTTATTTACGATGCTGAGAATCAAACCCAGTGTCTCACACATGCTAAGCAAGCGCTCTACCACTGAGCCACAACCCCAGCCCCTTTATTTTTTATATTGAAACAGGGTCACGCCAAGGCTGGCCCTTGACTTTTGTGAGCCTCCTGCCTCAGATTCCTGAGTCACTGGGATTACAGCGCACCACAGGCCGGACAGATTACTATTATCTATAACAAAAGAGGAAACTGAGGGCGGGCGAGATTAGGAAATCTTTCCGGGTCACACAGCGGCATTGCCAGAATTTGCCCCTCAGTGATCTGGGTTCACAGTCCACGGGTTTAACGAGTTTGAGGGCTAGAACTGTGTTCTTCACAGGTGGCTCCGAGTCAAATCGTTCACCGATCAGCGCTACCGTGGGAGTGCTAGTCCTATGCTAGGAGACAGCAAGAACGCACTAACAGCTAAGCCTTCTCCAGAGCGGTGGCTCAGGGCAGGTCAGTGTATCCACAGTCAGTGTCCCCAGAGGCCCAGGCAGAAAGGCACCCGGGCGCAGATTGATGGGCTAGGTTTCTGTGGTTTCCGGGGCGAGACTGCAGAGGGAAAGTCGGCTCCGGGCGTCTAACTGCAAACGTCGCGCTGCGGGCATCCTTTACGGCAGGCGTGTGCGTCGCTAGCCGGACGTCCTGAAGCGAGGGCCCGGGAGGGGACAAGGACACGGCGGTGGGAAGGTAGGAGTTGCTTATGTCTGCATGGCAGTGAATGAGCTTCCTTCTGACCTGTCTTGGACGAATTCCCTCATGGTTTGGGTGTCCCCTTCTCCCAGGCCCGAGCTCTGCGCCTGCTCTCTGGCACATCCCGTGACCTCCTCTCCTGGAGACCGCACCTCGCTCAGCTGTCTTTCCAGGTTGATTTAGCTTTTGCCGGATTAATGCTTTGGCCTTCTGTTCCTTAACTGAAATCCACGCTCCTTATCTCGGCCATCAAGCCCCTGCGTGGTTTTGGCCCCTCCAGCCTCATTCATTTCTTTTTTCCCGTCGTGCATTCTGTGCTTCACCCTCTCCGCGGCCTCAGTGTCCCCAAACATGCCCAGCACGCACGCTGGAACGCATTCTGTTGCTGGACTGGAGTAGTGTGTCCACCGATCTTCACTTGGCGAACTCAGCCCGTCTCAAAGGCATTTTCAAGTCTCAGGGATTCCTCTGCTGCTTCCTCAAAAACTCTGACCTCTGAACCACTCTGTTTCTTGCAGTGGGTTTTTAGTTCCCAGTGTCTCTCTAAGTGCGCACGTTGAGCAGCTTCTTTCCCCCTTCTCAGTGCCTGGAAATAAATTATTCAGGAGAGAACAGGATGAAACTTTAGAAATTAAATTCACCAGTAAATCTACTTTGTATACATAATTACAATGGTGTTTTATTATAATGTGTGTCTTTGTCTCTTTGTCTTTATTTTATTTAACAGTATAAGGTATTTGATATGTATATTCTCTTCTCCCAATGTCTCATTTATTCTACTGAATACCAGAAATTAATTACCCATTTCTTTATTATTTGCATATTTAAGTGTTTTTGTTTTTTTGTTTTTTTAAAGAGAGTGAGAGAGGAGAGAGAGAGAGAGAGAGAGAGAGAGAGAATTTTTAATATTTATTTTTTAGTTCTCGGCGCACATTTAAGTGTTTTTGGTTTGTAAATGTGTGGGGTTTTCTTTCTTTCTTTCTTTTTTTTTTTTTTTTTTTTGTCTTGTTTTGTTTTTGTTTTTTGCAGTACTGGGGTTTGAACCCAGGTATGCTCTACCACTAAGCTACATCCCCAGCCCTTTTTATATTATTTTGAGACAGGGTCTTGCTTAGTTTCCCAGGCTGTCCTCAAATTTTTTTTTAATATTTATTTTTTAGTTTTCGGTGGACACATCTTTATTTTATTTTTATGTGGTGCTGAGGATCGAACCCAGCGCCCCAAGCATGCCAGTCGAGCGCATTACCGCTTGAGCCACATCCCCAGCCCCTGTCCTCAAATTTGCTGTCTTCCTGCCTCCTGCTCCCAAGTCACTGGAATTTCAGTCATCATCACCGTGCCCTGCTTCAGTTATTGTAAATTCATTTTTTTCAGCAGTTACCAAGCCCCTGCCCTCAAAGCATTTTTTATCCAGTAGGAGAGAGATACAAGTAAAATCTGTTATATATAGTACTGTGAAAAGTACTTCTTGGAAATTGAGAATGCTATATAACAGAGGAGGGACACCAGATTCAGGAGGGTTTCTCAGGAAATGTGTCGCCCAAGTTGACATGGAAAGAATGGACAGAAAAAATGTAAAAAAACTTCTCACTCTGACATACACCTGTAATCTCAGCTTTCTGGCAAATTGAGGCAGGAGGATCACAAGTTTGAGGCCAGTTTCAGCAACTTAGTAAGACTGTCCAAAATTAAAATTAGAAAGGGCTAGGGATGTGGCTCAAATGGTAGCGTGCTCACCTGGCATGCGTGCGGCCCAGGTTCCATCCTCAGCACCACATACAAACAAAGATGTTGTGTCCGCCGAGAACTGAAAAATAAATATTAAAAATATTCTCTCTCTCTCTCTCTCTCAAAAAAAAAAAAAAAGAAAGGGCTGGGGAGATGTAGCTCAGTGGTAAAGTGCCCCTGGATTCAATCCTCATAGAGAAAAAGGAAAAAGAACAATGTAAAGAAGTATTCTGGGGGGTGGGGATGTGGCTCAAGCGGTAGCGCGCTCGCCTGGCATGCGTGCGGCCCGGGTTCTATCCTCAGCACCACATACAAACAAAGATGTTGTGTCTGCCGAAAACTAAAAAAGAAATATTAAAAATTCTCTCTCTCTCAAAAAAAAAAAAGTATTCTGTCTTTGTATCTTTTTTGTTCTTTTCAGTTTTCTTCAGATCTATTTCAAATACCTGGTATTATTCACTCAAAATATGAAAGTTTTTGAACTTTTGACAAAAATGTCCTTAATATACAGAGGAGTTTTTAGCATTGTTTTTTAATTCTAGTTCTGTTTTCCTTGAGTTTTGTGTAAGTACAAAAATTGCTCACCTACCATAAAATGGGAGAATCTATCTAATGAAAAAGTTTGTTGAGAAGAAATTTGGAGAATACAGCATTCTAGAGGATACTTATCATGATTATCTCATTTTTTCCTTGGTAATGTCTCAATTGATTGTATTCTTTTGGCATTATTATTATTATTTATCTTCCATTACAGCCATGCCTTTCTTTGATGTGCAGAAAAGGTTGGGCATTAACTTAGACCGTCATCTAACAATCCAAAGTGCTGATCAGCCCTACAAGATTCCTTCTCGATGCCACGCTTTTGAAAAAGAATGGATAGAGTGTGCACATGGAATTGGTAATATCCGTGCCCAGAAAGAGTGCAAGATAGAATATGAAGATTTTGTAGAATGTTTGCTTCGGCTGAAAACGGTGAGGAAATGGTGGAGATGGGAGCTGAATGACTTGCTTATTTCTTTGGGGCTATTTTTAAAGTGTTTTTAATTGGTCTTGGGACTGGGGCTACTGAGAGACCAAGTGCCTTCAGATCTGAGGAGGCCCATTCTTCCTTAGTGTTCTTCCTCACCTTCTCCCAAATTTTCCCTGCTGTAGCCACCAGGTTAGAAATTATATGTGTGTACATTTTTTTCAGTAGGCTATAAAGCAGAAAATACCAAGTAGCTTTGGGTGTTTTAACTGTCCTTGAAAGTCTCTGGGCAAAAAATATTTTAAATTCATTAAACACTCATTGAGAAGAGGTTATATCCTGCAGATCTGTTAGAATGAAGATCATATAGCAGTCTGAATTCGTTCATACTTTAGGGAAGATGGAAGTGTTAAAGAGATTGTTGACCAAAGATGCAGAGTAAAAAAGATCTTAGCAGCACAGTGCCCACCTCCTCAAGAGTTGTATGAGTTTTATAACATAAAGGGACCTATTTTCCCATAGAGAAGAAATCTCTTGGTTTGGGCTTTAATTTTGCCTAATTCTGTGCTTCAGATATAAAAAATAGATTTTTTTTTTTCCCTTTTAAGATAGTATCTTGCCACATTGCCCAGGCTGGTCTCCAGCTCCTGGACTTAAGTGATCCTCCTTCCTTAGCCCATAGTCCCAGAGTATGGTGCCAAGCCTGGATCCATATAGAAAAAAAAACTTTTAACATTCTTTTTTAACATATTTAAACAACTTTTAATTCTTTATGTGGTACTAAGGTTTGAACCCAGGGTCTCATGCATGCCATGCAAGCATTCTACCACTAAGCTATATCTCCAGCCCATAGCAATGTTTCTATTACTTACAAATTCTTGGGGTTCAGGGAGTTAAATTTTTAGTTACATTTGCAGCAAACTGGATCAATTTAAAGTTCTTGGCTGGGTGTGATGGCACATACCTATAATCCCAGCAACTCAGGAGGCTGAGACAGGAGGATAGTGAGTTCAAAGCCAGCCTCAGCAAGGACTAAGCAACTCAGTGAGAACTTGTCTCTAAATAAAATACAATAAAAGGGCTGGGGATGTGGCTTAGTGGTTGAGTGCCCCTGAGTTCAATCCCCAGTACCACCCTGGCACCCCTGCCAAAAAATAATTTAAAGTTCTTATCTGTTAACATCTGCTATTGAAATTTGGATAATAGGAAGCTAAACTTGGAAGGAATGAGGAAGTATCAGGTAGTGTTCTTATATTGATCTCTCCCGGAATCCAGTCATTCATTAGTTAATAGTTTAGTATTATCCAGGGACGATGGGTAGATTGTGGCCACTTTATAGCCATTTAGTTCACAGCATGTCCTCTAACTTTTTTTCTTCTGGCCCAGTTATTTATTGCTCAGATCCAGATGTTTATATAATCTTCAAAAATTTGTATCAGGAGGAGGTAGTGTGTGAGGTGGAAAAAACATCAGATTGGGAGTTAGAGAGCCAGATTCTGGTGCTGGTTCTGCCACTGCTAGTTTCATGACATTGAGCAAGTCCTCTTCTTTGTCTTAGTTTTCTTATAAGGGGAAATTGGAGCTGCCTCCAAACTCACTCCTAAACTTATAGTTTATGAATAGATAAGTTACCATGTTACAGGTGTTGCTAAATGACTGAATAACTTCCTATAGGCAAAGAAATTAGTAAATCAGGGAATTAGAATCAAGCATTGTTAAAAAGTTCTTAGCAGGGCTGGGGTTGTGGTTCAGTGGTAAAAGCACTTGCTTATGTGAGGCACTAGGTTTGATCCTCAGCACCAAATTAAATAATGTTTTGTGTCCATCTACATCTAAAAATATTTTGTTAAAAGTTCTTAGTATATAATAATGCATTTGTGGGCTGGGGTTGTGGCTCAGCGGTAGAGCACTAGCCTAGCACTTGAGAGACCCTGAGTTCAATCCTCAGCACCATGTAACAATAAATAAATAAAATAAAGGTATTGTGTTCAACTACAAGTAAAAAATAAATAAAAAAAATAATAATGCATTTGTTTCTCAAAATAATCCTGTGAGATGAGTTACTATTATTTTTTCTATTATAAGTTTAAAATTTGAGAGGGGATTGGGTTGTAGCTCAGTGGTAAAGCACTTAACATACCATCTGCAAAGCCCTGGCACCTAAAATAAATAAATTAATTAAGACAAGGAAAAATTAAGGACATTGCCTAAACTCTTAGAGCTAGTAAGTGTTGGACTTGGGATTTCAGTCTGGTAAGGCTATTCTAGAGACTGTCCTTATCTACAACACTGAGTGTCATTTTTTAATTTTTTTTTTTTTTTTTGAGAGAGGGGAGAGAGAGAGAATTTTTTTTAAGTGAGAGAAGAGAGAGAGAGAGAGAGAGAGAGAGAGAGAGAATTTTTAATATTTATTTTTTAGTTCTCGGCGGACACAACATCTTTGTTGGTATGTGGTGCTGAGGATCGAACCCGGGCCGCACGCATGCCAGGCGAGCGCGCTACCGCTTGAGCCACATCCCCAGCCCCCATTTTTTAATTGTTTTTCCTTGTTTGTTTGTTGGTGCTAGGGATTGAACCCAGGCCTTGTGCATGTTAAGCATGCACTTTACCACTATTTCCTCAGCCCCATTCAGTGGTTATTGCTTCTTGCTCAGAAAGATTTGATATATGGTATTGTCAACCATGACTTGTTCTGTTGGGAGACTCGTTCAGAAATGCTCTTGAGAGGGGCTTGGGATGTGGCTCAAGTGGTAGCGTGCTTGCCTGGCATGCTTGGGGCACTAAGTTCGATTCTCAGCACCACGTAAAAATAAAATAAAGATATTGTGTCCACCTAAAAACTAAAAATAAATATTAAAAAAAATTTAAAAAAAAGAAATGCTTTTGAGAGAAATGGTAAGAAAGTAGTCTGTTAAACCTAGCTAGGTGGCACATGTTCAGAATCCTAGGCACTCTAGAGGCTGAGGCAATAGGATCACAAGTTGGAGGCCAGCTTCAGCAATTTTTCTTTCTTTTTTTTTTTTTTTAAGAGAGAGTGAGAGAGAGGGGGACAGAGAGAGAGAGAGAATTTTAATATTTATTTATTTTTTCTTAGTTCTCGGCGGACACAACATCTTCGTTTGTATGTGGTGCTGAGGATCGAACCCGGGCCGCACGCACGCTAGGCGAGCGCGCTACCGCTTGAGCCACATCCCCAGCCCCTTCAGCAATTTTTCAAGACCCTATCTCAAAAAAATAAATAACACTGGGGTGTTGCTGTTTAACATACCTGGGCTAAACCCAGTACTAGGTAAAATAAGAAAAAGAATATAGTCCATTTAAAATTGTTAATATTTATATCAGTATTTTGGTTAACTTAGAGTTTCTTCCTACCAAAGTTATATCCATGTTACTTCTTGTTTTTATTTTATTTTTTTTAGTTGTAGATGGACACTATACCTTTATTTTATTTATTTTGTTTTTTATATGGTGCTGAGGATTGAACCCAGTACCTCATATGTGCTAGGCAAGCACTACCACTGAGCCACAACCGCAGTCCCACCCCATATTACTTCTTTAAAGTTGATAAGATTTTAGCTAAATATGCTAACTTTGTGCCTTTGGTAAAAGATAGTCATTAATTTAAAGATAATATTAATTGGAGCACCTATTATGTTATGAACTATTCTAGGCAGTAGGAATATCGCAATTAGCAAAATAGCAAAAGTCTCTGACTTCATGAGTTTTTATTCTAGTGCGATTAGAAGAAAATTGACAAACAAAATATGATGTGTCAGGTGGTAAGTGTGATGGGGAAAGTAAACTAGGAGTAGGATAGAGAGTGTTAGCGTGGGAGCTAAATGGATGCTACCCCGAATAGCTCTTAGGGTAGTCAGTGGTGTGGTGGTACATGCCTGTAACCCTAGTGGCTTGGGAGGCTAAGGCAGGAGGATTGCAGTTTCAAAGCTAACCTCAGCAATTTAGTGAGGTGCTAAGCAACCTACCAAGACCCTTTCTCAAAATAAAAAATAAGAAGGGCTGGGGATGTGTCTCAATTGTTAAGCACCCTTTGGGTTCAATTTCTGGTACAAAAATAAATAAATAAAACAGGGCTGGGGTTGTGGCTCAGTGGTAGAGCACTTGCCTGGCACCTGTGAGGCACTTGGTTTGATCTTGAGCACCACATAAGATGCTCATCTACAACTAAAAACAAAATTATTATAAAGCAAATATTAGGTTAGTCAAAGAAGAGCTCTCAGCATTTGAAGATGTAGGCAAAGAATTTAAGAAAGCCACATGGATATGAGGGAAGAATGTTCTGGGCAGAGGAAACAGTAAGTGCAAAGGTCCCTGAGCTGGAATAGAGAAGGATATTAAAAGATAAAGTCAGAGAGGTCCTTGGAAGCCATTATGAGGAGAAGCCATTGAAGGGCTTTGATTAGAGGAATGCCTCAGGATTGGTAAGTATACTTTCTATGTTACAGAAACCATGGGCCAAACATATCATTGTTGTGGCTAGGCTTTGATTTATTGGGAAGAAACCAGTGGCCCATCAGAGAATGGAATAGAACTCAGGGCTCAAAGTTGGCCAAGCACTTTCCAAGCCTTTATTTTTTTACCTAAAAAGAGACCTCATATTGACTGTTTCTTTCTTTGTACCTTACTGAATTTTTTTTTTTTAAAGAGAGAGAGAGAGCATTTTTAATATTTATTTTTTTAGTTCTCGGCGGACACAACATCTTTGTATGTGGTGCTGAGGATCGAACCCAGGCCGCACGCATGCCAGGCGAGCGCGCTACCGCTTGAGCCACATCCCCAGCCCCCTTACTGAATTTTTGTTTTTGCTTTTTGAACCTGGGATTGAACCCAGGGACACTTAACCACTGAGCCACATCCCCAGCCCCTGTTTTTTTTTTTTAATTTTTTTTTTTTTTTAAAGAGAGAGGGAGAGAGAGAGGAGAGAGAGAGAATTTCAATATTTATTTTTCAGTTATCGGCGGACACAACATCTTTGTTTGTATGTGGTGCTGAGGATCGAACCCAGGCCGCACGCACACCAGGCGAGCGTGCTACCGCTTGAGCCACATCCCCTGTTTTATTTCTTTTCTTTTCCTTTTTCTTTTTTTCTGTAGTGCTTCGGATCGAACCCAGGGCCTTATGCATACAGGGCAAGCACTCTACCAACTGAGCTATATCCACAGCCCCCCACCCCACCCCATTTTCTTATTTTGAGACAGGGCCTCCTAAACTATTGAAGTTAGCCTCAAACTTGGAATCCTCTTACCTGAGCCTCCTCAGTCACTAGAATTAAAGTGTGTGCCACTGCACCCAGTTCCTGGGGATTAAACCCTGGGCCTCTTGTATTCTGGGTAAGCACTCTACTACTGAGCTATATCCCAGCCCTTTTTCATTTTTTATTTTATGTTATTCATTTTTACAGTACTGGGAATTGAACCCAGGATCTAGCATATGCTAAGCAAGTGCTCTATCACTGAGTTATATGCCCAACCTTTTTTTTTTTTATTATTCTTTTTTAAATCTTATTTGTTTGTTTATTTATTTTTAAGGTGCTGGGGATTGAACCCAGGGCCTTGTGCATGTGAGGCAAGCACTCTACCAACTGAGCTATATCCCCAGCCCTCTTTTTTTAAATTTCATTTGTTTATTTTTATGTGGTGCCGGGGATCGAACCTAGTGCCTCACGCATGCTAGGCAAGCACTTTACTACTGAGCCACAATCCCAGCCCTCCCCTCTTTTTTCTTTTAAAGTATTTTTAGTTGTACATGGACAAAATCATTTTATTTTTATGTAGTGCTGAGGATTGAACCCAGCACCCCACCCTACCCCCAAGCCCTTTTTTGAGGGCAGGTCTTGCTAAGTTGCCCCTGCCATCCTTGAACTTGTGATCCTCTTGCCTAGCATGTGTGGGGGATTTCCATTCCTAGCACAGTAAAAAGAAAATGATGGACTTTGTCTTAAAGTTCCTTTATAGGATGAAAAACCTTACAGAATTTAAAAATGAAACAAAAATCTAGCTTGGATTCTCCAGACCTCGCTTTCTGATACAACTTTTCTTCTACTTTAAATGCTTTTTTCCTTTGACAGATGAAACGTGTGAATACCATCAAGAAGCAGCGGGATAAGCTAATAAAGGAAGGGAACTACACCCCTCCACCTCACCACTTGGGCAAGGCGGATCCTAGGCCCTGAGCAGAGCAGCTGCTGATGGCAAGAGGCTGATGTTTCATGTTCTCTTTTCCATTGAAAGATTGTTTACTGAAAACTTCAAAGTGTATAAAATAAAGGATTGCTCCATCTTATTTGTTCTGTTTTCTCTTGGATCATCCTTTTCCATGATAAGATTATAACCTTTTTATTTATTATTATTATTTTTTGTACCAGGGATTGATCCCAGGGGTGCTTAACCACTGAGCCACATCCCAGCCTGTTTTTTTTTTTTTTTTTTTTTTTTTTGATAAGGGTCTTGCTAAGTTGCTGAGGCTGGCTTTGAATTTAGCAGTCCTCCTGCCTCAGCCTCCAAGCCATTGGGATTACAGGCATGTGCCACCATATATGGCTTACAAACAATTTTTTTAAGTTTGGAAAAATGCCTCTACCTAGACCTAAAAAATTATCTAGGGAATTATTAACATTTTCTGAATGCTTATTACAGAGGTACTTTAAATATTTTAACTCTTTTAAGAAGCCCCAGTGTTATTTAGTCTTTCCATTCTGGTTTATTTTCTGTAAAACAGTTAGGCTGGGGGAAAGGGGAGAGGGAAGACAATGTTGTGTATTTCCTAAGGTTTGTGACATCTAACTTTAAGGCTAAGAAAGTGTGAGGTTTAAGTAATTTTGAAGAAACAGAGTTACTGTTTCAATTTGCTATCCTCTATCAGTGGTATTTTATTTTATTCTATTTTATTTCATTTAAATTGACATGTTTAAAAACATGTTTCTAAAAGAAAAATCTAGATGTAGAAAGGAAAATATAAATTTTAGAAAATCAGTAAGTGTTGAGAATATAATCGAAACCTCAGATATCCTGTAACATTTTTCCCCCCATTTTTTTTTTGTGTGTGTGTGTATGTTATTGGGGATCAAACCCAGAGATGCTTTACCATTGAGCTGCACACTCAGCCCTTTTTATTTTGAGACAAGGTCTCCCTAAGTTGCTGAAGCTAGAACTTGCCATCCTCCTGCCTCAGCCTCCTGAGTATCTGGGATTACAGGTGTGCACCATCATGACTAGCTCCTAATTTTTAAAAATGGTAAAATGCACATAAAATTTACATATCGGGTTGTGGATACAGGTTAGTGGCAGAGCGCTTACCTCCATTTACAAGGCCCTGGGTTCTATTTCCAGCACCACTGAAAATATTTACTACCTTAGATTTTTTTGTTTTTGTTTTGTTTTTTGGAGAGGTACTAGGGATTAAATTCACAGGTGCCTTACTACTGATCTACATTCCCAGCACCTTTCTTTCTATTTTGAAATGGTCTCACTAAGTTGCTGCAACTAACCTCCAGCTTCAATCTTCCTGCCTCAACCTAAGTCTCTGGGATTATAAAAGTGCGCGACAGTGCCCCGCTAACTTTAACCATTTTTAAGTATTCAGTTTATTGATATAAAGTACATTCGTGGGGCTGGGGATGTGGCTCAAGCGGTAGCGCGCTCGCCTGGCATGCGTGCAGCCCGGGTTCGATCCTCAGCACCACATACCAACAAAGATGTTGTGTCCGCCGAGAACTAAAAAATAAATATTAAAAATTCTCTCTCTCTCTTTCTCTCTCTCTTTCTCTCTCTCTCTCTCTCTCTCTCTCTCTCTCTCTCTCTCTCTCTCTCCCCTCTCTCACTCTCTCTTTAAAAAAAAAAAAAAGTATTGTTATACTACCATCTATCTTCAGAACTCTCATTTGCAAACTTTGAAACTCCGCATTAAAACAATAACTCCCTATTCTCTCTCCCCAGCCCCTGGCAACCACTGTTCTATTTTCTGTGTTTTAAATTTTTACTCTTTTAATTACCTCTTATAAGTGGAATCATACAGATTTGTCTTTCTGTTTGTCCATTTTTATATTGGGTACCAGGTTTTTGTTGATGAGTTTTAGGAGTTTTTTCATATATATTTTAGATATTCCTTATCAGATGACTTGCAAATATTTCCTCTTATCCTGTGATTTGATAGTGTGTGTTTGTGTGAGAGAGAAAAAAATGGGGTCTCACTACATTACTGGCCTCAGATTAATGGACTCAAGCAATCCTCCTGCCTCAGCCTCCCAAATAGCTATGATTATAGGCACACATCACTGCATCTGGCTAAATAGTGTCTTTTGATGCACAAGACAACTCTATTTTTTCTTATGTTGCCTGTGTGTTTCCAAGAAATCATTGCCAAACCCAATGTCATAAAACTTTTGCCCTATATCTTTAAGAATTTTTTAGTTTTAGGTCTTACATTTACATCATGGGTCTATTTTGGATTAATTTTTTTATATGGCCTTAAAGTGAGAGTCCAACTTCATTCTTTTGTGTATCATAGTCAAAATTTTCAGAACCATTTGTTGAAAAAAAAAAAACTCTTTTTGCCATTGATTGGTCTTGACCCTCTTTTTGAAAATCATTTGACATAAGGATTTATTTCTCAGCCCTATTCTGTTCTTTTGGTCTACATGTCTTATTATGTCAGTTTTTGATTACTGTTGCTTTGTAGTAAGTTTTGAAATCAAGAAGTGCGAGTGCTCTGGCTTTGTTCTTTTTTAACAGTGTTTTGGTTATTCGAGATCCTTTGAAATGCCATATGAATTTTGGGAGGGATTTTTCCATTACTGCAAAAAAAAAAATAAGGCCACTTGAATTTTGATAGAGATGACAGTTAAGTCTATAGATTGATATGAATAATATTGACATTTTAGCAATATTGTCTTTCAATCCATGAACATGGAATGTCTTTCCATTTATCTCTCCTTTAATTTATTTTAGAAATGTCTTGTGCTTTTTATTGTACAATTCCTAAGTGTTTTATTAAGCATTTTTAAGTATTCAGTTTGATGCTATTATAAATGAAATTGTTTCCTTAATTTCCTTTTCAAATGACTTATAGTTAATCCTGTAGCATTTTGAATCATAAATGTCAGCTCAAGAATAAGGTTGTCCTAAAAAGAAAAAGTACATTGTATGCTAGTCTCAAAATTGGAAGGATTAGATTTGGCATTTGATCAGGGCCCTGCTTATCCCTTCTGTTACAGGGCAAATCTCTAGCCAAGCAGCATTTTCTTAAACCCATTTATCAGTTAACAATGAAAAAGCAAGCTGGAGTTCATCCAGTAAGGTCCCAGGCTATGGCCCTGTTTTAGGTTGTTTTAATTATGCTCTATACACAAAAGCTTTTCTGAGATTTTTAAGTTCAAAATGACAGTGAATATATATTATTTTTGTAAAATCAGAGAACCCAATTGGAAGGGCCAGAGAGAAAAGCAGAATCAAGGCTTAAAGTAGGTACATGCCCTTTCATACAGAGAAATCTTTTATTCCTGAGCTCTGGCTTGTGGAATAAAGGGAAACCAAATCCCATTAGATTGTATTTACCTACAGGTAAAACATGGGTAAAGAATACAGAACTTAATTGTGTGTGTTGGAAAGATTTACTTGATGTCTTTAAGGATATCAAAAGTCTTCATTCACATCTGATAGCCTTAAACAGCTCTAGGACAAGCAACCTGCCTATCGCCTGTGTAGCTGGCAAACTTTGCACCTTAATTGCTTATTTTGAGAAAGTAGGACAGAAATGTTTGAACTGAAAGAACAGACCTGGCTCCTGGAAAGAGCCAGCTCTTCCACCTCTGTTCTTTAAATGATTTGAACAAGCAGAGACACAAGGGCTGGGGGTGTAGTTATGTGATATAGCTGGTCCCTGTGTTTGATTCCCAGCACCATTAAAAAAAAATAATTATATATATATATATATATATATATATATATATATATATATATATATAAATATTTTGTAAAATATAAAAATATATATTCAGAAGATAATATATGTGTATGTATATTTTTAAAAATATTTTAAACAATTTTTATACTTATTTTTAGTTGTAGTTGGACACAATACCTTTATTTTATTTATTTATTTATTTATTTTTTAATATTATTTATTTGTTTTTATGTGATGCTGAGGATCAAACCCAGGGCCTCACATATGCAAGGCAAGTGTGCTGCCGCTGAGCCACAGTCTCAGCCCAAAAGAATACTCTTTTCAACAAACAGTTCTGGGATAATCAGATGGCCCTATGCAGTTAATGAAGCTGGACCTATTTATACCACATGACTCTCCTAGACATTTGGAAAAAATCAGGTTCAAGGAGAGCTACCTGCCAGAACAAAAATCAACACTTTTCAGTAAATAATAGTAGAAGCAAGAGTCTCTACAGCTTTTTGTCATTCACAACATTAAGTATTCAGTAGTTAGGTGTACTTTAGTATTCATGTATATACTTTTTTGAGTCATAGTAAAGGGGGGAAAAGTAGTAGACAGAAAAAGACCTCAAGATGGGCTCAGAAGTCAGGTATTTAAAAGCATCTATTTAAGCTGAGTGCCATTGCACACACCTGAAATCCCAGAGACTCAGGAGACTGAGGCATGAGGATCCCAAGTTTGAGGCTAGCCTCAGCAATTTAGCAAGAACCTGTCTAAAAATAAGAAGTGACTCTTGTGGACCATCTTTGTACAATTGCCCTTAAGTATCCCTGTAATACACTTTTCATATGTTAATATTTTTTTTAGTTTTTTCTTTCTTTTTTTTTAAAGAGAGAGTGAGAGAGGAGAGAGAGAGAGAGAGAGAGAGAGAGAGAGAGAGAGAGAGAGAGAGAGAGAGAGAATTTTTAATATTTATTTTTTAGTTCTCGGCGGACACAACATCTTTGTTTGTATGTGGTGCTGAGGATCGAACCCGGGCTGCACGCATGCCAGGCCAGCGCGCTACTGCTTGAGCCACACCTCCAGCCCCCTTTCTTTTATTCTTTTTTTTTTTTTTTAGTTTTTTCCCACTTTATTTTTTTGAGACAGAGTCTCACTAAGTTGCCCAGGCTATCTCAAACTTGCTATCCTCCTGCCTCAGCCTCCTGATTAGCTGGGATTACAGGTGTGTGCACTGCACCTGGCTATTTCCCCAGGATTTTAAATTGTCAGCATTATTTTTTATAATTTTCTGTCCTGTGTATTTCATCTTCACATCATTTCCACTATTGGAGGTATAATTGTATAAGCACTTTCAGAGAGTTCTAATTCATTTTATGTACTTTTTGCAAATTTGAATCTGTGAAGTACATTATCAAAATGTTGACTTTACGTATAAGCACGGATGTACACAAACACATTGGAACTTGCTCAGTAAGTGAAAAGATATCCTTATACATCTATATTTGTGAAAGATAAAGTTTCTCAAAATATTGACTTTTGTGGGGCTGGGGTTATAGCTCAGTGGTAGAGCACTTGCCCTATATGTGTAAGACACTGGGTTCGATCCTCAGTATCACATAAATAAATAAAATAAAAATTATTGTGTCATGTACAACTAAAAATATTTTTTAAGAAAGATACTGACTTTTTGGGTGAATACACCTGCCTTGGTAGCCCATTAAGGGTTTGGATCAATCTCATCAAAAGATTTTGATTGTCTGTTGTGGTATTTCATATGACTATAGTTTTAAAGCTGAGTACACAATTACCAACCATAGTAATGTGCATTTTTACATCTCAATTTTTTTTTTTAATATTTATTTTTTAGTTTTCGGCGGACACAACATCTTTGTACGTGATGCTGAGGATCAAACCCGGGCCGCACGCATGCCAGGCTAGCATGCTACCACTTGAGCCACATCCCCAGCCCATACATCTCAATTTTTGACCTGGTGTTAGTCAGCTTTTTATCTCTGTGACAAAAATACCTAAGAAAGTCAACTTATTAAAGAAGAAAGTTTTGTTTAGGCTCATGGTTTCAGAGGTTTCAACCCATAATCACTTGACCCTCTCACTTTGGGCCTGTGATGACACAGTACATGGTGATGGGAGTGTACAACAAAGGAGGTTTGTTTACCCAGTGGCAGCCGGGAAGCAAAGAGAATAAAGATATGATGGGGCTGGGGTCCCAGTGTTCCCTTCAAGGGCACACCCCAGTGACCTAACTTCCTTACACAAGGTCCCACCTCCTCAAGGTTCCACCACCTCTCAATAGTGTCACAGGCTGGGGACCAAGTCTTCAGTACATGAGATTTTAGAGGACATTCAAGATTTAAACTATAGCAGATATATTTATGCATATACTTCATTTGTTTATAATTGTTATAGCTATGAGACTGTTGTTAGTATACATGTGTTTATGCTTTCAAAAATATGTGCGTGGTCTGGGAAGATAGCTCAGTTGGGAGAAGCTTGCACAAGGCCCTGGGTTCATCCCCAGCATTTTATTTTTAAAAAATAAAAATTTTTTAAAAATGTATGTAATAATTACCTAATTTATTGTATAAAGTAGTATATGAAGTGTTCTGTTCTATTTTTATGCTTCTCAAATACCCCCCCCCCCCTTAAAAATGTCAGTAGACACCAGGCACAGTGACACATGCCTATAATCCCAGCAGTTTGGGAGGCTAAGGCAGGAGGATCATGAGTTCAAAGCCAGCCTCAGCAACTTAGTGAAACCCTGTCTCAAAAAATAAAAGGGCTGGGGATGTAGTTAGCTCAATGGTAAAGTGCCCCTGAGCTCAAGCCCTAGTACCAAACAAATAAGTGAATTAAAATAAATAAAATTAAAACGTAAATAAGACTGGTGGTGTAGCTCAGTATTAGAGTACATGCTTAGTATATACAAGGATCTGGATTCAATCCCAAGCACGTGTGCACACACACATACACACACACACACACACAAAGGTAAGTATGTATCTTTTAAATAAGTTTTAAAATTATTTTTTTCAGAATTGTATTTTTAGGATTTTGATCTTCTAGGATTTCAGACTTTAGGCATTTGAGCTTTCAGGATTTCAACATTTGGGATTATAGCATTCAGGATTATGTCTCTTGAAATTATAGCCCAAACCCTGTTAGAGAACAAAAGGAAACTTTAGAATTGAAAACTTCAATATCTAGAATTTTAAAATTCACTAGATAGACTTGAAGACAGTATGGAAGGTTTGAAGTTGAAGAGCGATCAAAGAAGTATACAAAGAGGGAAGGCCAAAAATCCAATAGAAAAAACCTCAACATCAGGTTGCATAAAAGAAGTCAAAAGCAATATAGTATATATACACACACAAGTGTATGTATGCAATACGATTCCATTCCTACAGAATCTAAGAACAGGCAAACTAATATCTAGGGATAGAAAATAAAACAGTAATTGCATAAGAAGGGGAGGGGATCAAATGGGAGAGTTACCAGGAACCTGGGCCAGAACCCTGATTCTGGGAATCAGACAAATTGGGTCTAGCCATTTACTCCAAAACCAAACAGAAAATCTAGTAGTGAAAAGCAGGAAAAGATATTCAATCAATATGGCCATATTTGGAAGACAAAGGGGAATAGCATTTCCAGCCCTGTCTTTAGTGTCTGACAATGACTTTGAGGTTTTATAAAAAGGGGAATGAGGGCAAGGGTTGAGGTTTGCATGGCTGGAGGGTTTGTACAGCTGGCAAAGGAGGTGATTTTGGTCAAGTGTGGTCTGGTGATTGTCAGGAGGGGCCTTGTTGGTGATAAGAATATTGTTATTGCTTGGGGGTAGTTTCATTTTATCACAAGATGTTTTTTGGTCAGACCTGTTCCTAGAATCCAAGGCGACAGCATAAAGGAGTCATGCAAAATGGAGGTAGAGATATCAAGTTTTTTAATCCTGCTTTTAGTTATCCATAGGACTTTTATAGGCAAAAGTAGTAAAAGGACGTGAGAGAACTTTACAGGATGATGGAAATGCTCTATATCTTGATTGTAGTGGTGATTACATGGATGTACGTATCATCAAATCTCATGACATACACACTTAAGAGCTGTGTATTTCACTGAATGTCCTGGGTTAACCTAAAAGAAGGCAGGAAAATGGAACAGGAACAAAAGTCAGATAAGATAAATCAGAAACATAACAAAATGGCATACTTAACCCAACCATATTAATACTTAAGAGGTAGTATCCGGGTGCAATAGTGCACCCTTATAATCCCAGCTACTCAATTGGGTGAAGCAGGCAAATCACAAGTTCAAGGTTAAACTGGGCAACTTAGGTAGATCCTGTCTCAGAAAATCAATCAATCAATAAATAAATAAAAAGAAGAGGACTGGGGATGTAGCTCAGTAGGAGAGCACTTGCCTATGAGCACCACAAACAAAACAAAACAAAAGTTTGGGAATTGAAATCACAGGGTAGAATACCATGCAGGTTTTCAGATTGTTCTCTGGCAGCACTCAAATGAAGTAGACCAGAATAGCATTGCAAGCACATTGAAAACTAAATTGTCTCTGGAATGACAGCCCACACAATTAAGCCAGGACCTGCACCAAACTAAATAGGGTGACTGCCAGCTAAAATAGAAAATTAAACAGGATCCAGAATCTCTTAACATAATATGCAAAATGTCCAGGTTTCAATAGAAAATCATTCATCAAGCCAAGAACTAGGAAAATCACAACTTCATTGAGAAAACACAATCAACAGATGCCAACACAAAGATAATTCAAATGTTCGAATTATCTCTCAAAAATGTTAAAGCAAGCCTCATTAAAAAAAAAATGCTTCATTGAGCAATCACAAATTCTCTTGAAACAAATGAAAAAACCAGCAGGCACAGTTGTGCAAGCCACTGAGGCAGGAGGATTGCAATTTTAAGATCAGCCTGTGCAATTGAGTGAGGCTGTAAGCAACTTAATGAGATCCTGTCTCAAAATGAAAGATAAAAAGGGCTGGAGATGTAGCTCAGTGATAGAGTGCCACTGGGTTCAATCTTCAGTACCGAAAAAGAGTATATTAGCCAAAATTTAAAACTCAGCAGATGGGTTCAGTAGCAGAGTAAAAATAACAGAGGAGGGCTGGGGTGGTGGCTCAGTGGTAGAGCGCTTGCCTAGCATATGTGAGGCACTGGGTTTGATTCTTGGCTCCATATATAAATAAATAAATAAAAATAAAAGTTTATCCACGTGTGTGTGTGTGTGTGTGTGTGAGAGAGAGAGAGAGAGAGAGAGAGAGAGAGAGAGAGAGAGAGAGAGAGAGCATGTAATTTTATTTACTTATTTATCTTAAAAGAAAATGACAGAGGAAAGAATCAGTGAAGTGAACTTGAAGTAGGTCAAGTTACAGAACCAGGCCAATTTACAATTGTGTGGTATACCGACTATTGAGAGGACAAGGTTTTGTTTTGATTTTTTCAATTCTAGAGACTGAACCCAAAGGTGCTCTGCCACTGAGTTACACCCCTAACCCTATTAATTTTATTTTGAGGCAGGGTCTTGCTAAATTGCCTATGCTGGACTTCAATTTGCCATCCTTCTGCCTTGTCCCGAGTTGCTGGGATGACGGGTGCATGCCACCACCAGCCTGAAATGAAAAGTTTTGCAAAAGAGGTTATTCACAAGATGGCCAAGCATGTGACGATTAGAGAGCATATCTCAAATCCACCTCCCTGAGGATACTTGCTATGGTTTTCATCTTAAATGTCTCTCAAAGGTCCACTTGTTAAAGGCTTGGTCCCTGGCCTATGGTGCTATTCAGAGGTAGTGAAACCTTGAGCCATATCCCCAGTCCTTTTTTATATTTTATTTAAAGATGGGGTCTGGCTGAGTTGCTTAGGGCCACACTATGTTGCTGAGGCTGGCTCTGAAATCATAATCCTCCTGCCTCAGCCTCCCAAGCTGCTGGGTTTACAGGCAAGCACCACTGTGCCTGGTGGTTGTGAAACCTTTAAGAGGTGGAGCCTAGCTGGAGGAAGATAGGTCACCGAGGGTGGGTATGTCCTTAAAGGGAATATTGGGATTCCAGCCCCTTTGTTTCCCCAGCTGGGCTGCCAGGAGGTGACATCATCCTGGGCTCCCCACTCCCTTCATGTGTGCTGTGCTGCCACAGTCCCAAGGCAACAGGGCCAACTAATCATGGGTTGAAACTGTGAGCCAAAATAAACCTTTCCTTTTTTTAAATTTTTTATTTTTATTTTATTTTTGGTACCAGGGATTGAACCCAAGGGCACTTAACCACTGAGCCACATCCCCAGCCCTTTTTATTTTTTTATTTTGAGACAGGGCCTCATTAAGATGCTGAGGCTAGCTTTGAACTTGTGATCCTCCTGTCTCAGCTTCCCAAACTGCTGGGATTACAGGCGTGTATCACCACACCCAGCCCCTCTTCTAAAAAAATTAATGAATTTTTAAAAATTTTTAGTTATTTAGTGGCACTAGGCATTGAACCCAGGGGTGCTCTACCACTAGGCTACATCCTCAGGCCTTTTTTTGCTTTGAGACAGAGTCTTGCTAAGTGGTTGAGGCTGGTCTACAACTAGTGATTCTCTTGCCTCAGCCTCCCAAGTCACTGGGTTTTATTCCTTTTAAATTGATTATTTCAGGTATTTTTTCCACAGTAACAGAAAGCACAGTAGGGTTAAGGAATATTTATGAGGTAAAGAAACCGTGGTCTGAAGCACGGAGAAAGGTGAGGTAATCCGTGGTCTGTGCATGTGTAGTAAAACTCTATGACTCTTCAATGTAATCTTACTCAGCAACAAAAGAGAATAAAATCATAGCATTTGCAGGTAAATGGATAGAGTTGGAGGATAATGCTAAGTGAAGTTAGCCAATCCCAAAAAACCAAATGCCAAATGTTTTCTCTGATACAAGGAGGCTGATTCACAGTGGGGTAGGGAGGGAGGAGCATGGGAGAAATAGACCAACTCTAGATAGGGCAGAGGGGTGGGAAGGGAAGGGAGGGGGCATGGGGTTAGAAATTATGGTGGAATGTGATGGACACTATCCAAAGTACATGTATGAAGACACAAATTGGTGTGAGTATACTTTGTATACAAAGTTGTGCTCTATATGTATAACAAGGATTGTAATGCATTCTGCTGTCATATATACATTTTTAAAAATTAATTTTTTAAAAAAAGAAAGAGATCATGTTCAGAAAATGGTGTTGTAGTGTGTTGTGGGGGTGGAGTTCTAGCCCTTTGACTTCAAAAGTTCACCAATGCCTGGGTGCAGTGGCATAAATCTGTAATCCCAGAGATCCATAAAGCTGAGGCAGGAGGATTGCAAATACAAGGCCAGCCTCAGCAACTATAAAAAATAAAAAGGGCTGGGGATGTGGCTCAGTGGTAGAGCACCCCTGGTTTAATTCCCCTACAGAAAAAAAAAAAAAAAAAGGTCACCAATCAGACACTTTTGCAGGGCCCAAGTAAAGGGTCAGTAGTTCAAGATGTTTGAATTAGCAAAAACTGCCTCCAGGTTTCTGAGGAAACAATTTAGGCAACTGTTACCATTCTGAACTATATTCAAAGGTGTTATCTACAGCAAAGCTAAAGGGAACATTTTGCTTAGCTATGTGAACTCTAAAATTGATGATAATAATAAGTATCTAAAAGCAAGTAAAGCTAGAGAGTTTATTCAGATTTTCCTTTGGTTTAAATAGCATAGTTCTGGAAGAAAATGCAAGAAACTATGCAAAGATATCTCAGAAAAAACAGAAATCACTGTTAAGAAAAACTGATAAATTAGATTTCATCAAAATTAAAACTTCTGCTTATCAAAAGACATCATGAAGAAAATCACCAGGGGGCTATTGTTGTGACTCAGTGGTAGAACACACGTTCTAGGCCCTGGGTTTGATCTTTGGCACCACATAAAAATAAATAAATAAAATAAAGATATTGTGCCCAACTACAACTAAAAAATAAATATTAAAAAAAAGGAAAGGACCAGGTCAGGCATGGGGGCACACTCCTATAATCCCAGCTGCTTGGGAGGCTGAGGCAGGACTATATGAGATGGTATAGTCACTTTGAAAAATTATTTGCCAGTTTCTTAGGAAGTTTAACATATAATTACTACATAATCAAGAAATTTAATTCCAGATTTATTTCTTTCTGTTTTTTGTTTTCTATTTTGGTGATACTGGGAATTTAAATTAGGAGCACTTACTACTGAGCTATATCACCAGCCCTTTTTTATTTTTAGAAAATAAAAAGGTCTTGATAAGTTGCATAGGCTGGCTTCAAACTTTCAGTCCTCCTGATTTAGCCTCCCAAATTGCAGGGATTACAGGCATGTGCAACCATATCTGGCAATTTTTTAGGTATTTTCTCAGGAGAAATTAAAATGTATGTTTACACAAAGGCCTGTACATGAATGCTTAAGGCAATTTATAATAGCTATAATACTATATTTTATGTATGATATATAAATATGTAAAATTGTATATATTTAAAGGTATTAATAACATAGAGTTAAATATATTTATATGTAAATATTTTTATAGATATATTCTTATAGATAGTATGTAATTATTATGTATTATATTCTTTTTTTTTTTTTTTTAGAGAGAGTGAGAGAGGAGAGAGTTAGAGAGGAGAGAGAGAGAGAGAATTTTTAATATTTATTTTTTTTTTAGTTCTCGGCGGACACAACATCTTTGTTGGTATGTGGTGCTGAGGATCGAACCCGGGCCGCACGCATGCCAGGCGAGCGCGCTACCGCTTGAGCCACATCCCCAGCCCTGTATTATATTCTTATAGTGAAAAATCCAAATGATCAGAAATCAGATAAATAAATTCAAGTATACCTATATAATTAAATGCTACCTTACTAATAAAATATAATGAATTATACAAACATGCAGAAACATGGATAATTTTCAAAATCTTCATGCTGGGGTACAGTTCAGTGCTTGCCTAGCATGTGCAAGTCCCTGAGCTCAACCCCCGGCACTGTGAAAAAGGAAAAAAAGTCTTCATGCTGAGTGAAAGAAGCCAGACAAAGTATTATGATTCCATCTATATAATTTTTTTTAACACTGCTGGGAATTGAACCTAGGGCCTTATCCATGCTAGGTAAGCACTCCATCACTGAGCCACATCCCCAGCCCTTCATACAAAATTCTAATAAAAACAAATGGAACTTACAGTAATAGAGATCAGATCAGAGGTGTGGGGAGAGGTGATGAGGATTGACTAGGAACCAGCACAAGAGAATATTTTGGGATAAAGGAAATATTCTATATTTTGATGGTAGTTGTAGTTACATGAATGTTTACATTTGTCAAAACTCATAAAACTACTTTAAAATGTGTACATTGAATTATTGGTAAATTTTACCTCTATTTTAAAAAGATTTGGTTTATTTGACTCTAAAGCTCACTCTCTTAAAATATATTGAATCCCATCTCTCTGTATTCTCTAGTCAGAGCATTATGAGTTATCAGTGAAATAAAAAAAAATGTTATTTAAGATACTTACAATTTAACTATGATTTAAAGCATGATAAGCTAAATACAACTGGAGAGAAAAGTCTAAGACTTTAAAGATAAGCTCTTTCTCAGATTAATTTACCAAGATTTATCACCTGAGTAAGTCACTTAAGCCGATCTGAATCACTTTCTAAAATGATAGATTTGGAATAGATCATGTTTAAGTTTTCTTCTAGCACTGAAGTTCATTGATCTCTGAACAGAAGTTCAGCTAGTTTGAAGCGGGTTGCATTAGTCTTTGAATGATAGGACAGGATTTCCACTGGTAAACTTGTAAGAATGTGGTTAAGGCAGAGTCAGGTGGGCAAAGGTGTGGCTGTTAGAAAATGAAAGCTCTGATCAGAGAAGACCAAGACACCCACCGGCCTTTTTCCTTACTAGGGATTGAACCCAGGGGTGCTCTACCACTGAGCTACATCTCCAGCCCTTTTTTCTAAATTTTTTATTTTGATACAGGATCTCGTTAAGTTGCCCAGGCTGGCCTCCAGGTGCACCACCACACCCAGTGTACCTGATATCCCCAACATCTCCTCTAGCCAGAGCTCCTCCATTGTGAAGTGGCTTAAATGTCAGTGCTCTGGTGCAACCAAAAAATAATTCAAGAACCATGAAGCCAACCAGGTGTGGTAGTGCATGCTTGTAATCCCAGTGACTCAAGAGGCTGAGACGGAAGGATCACACATTCAAGGCCAGCATCAACAATTTATCCAGACCCTAATCAATTTAGTGAGAACCTGTCTCAAAATAAATAAATAAATAAAAAGGGCTGGGGATATGGCTCAGTGGTTAAGCATCCCTGGGTTCAGTCCCTGGTACCAAAAAAAAAAAAAAGAGATGAAGCCTAGTGGGAGGAAGTTAGGTCACTAGTGGCATGTCCTTGAAGGGGATCCTGGGACCCTAGTCCCTTCCTCCAGTTGCCATGAGGTAAACAGGCCTCTACCATGATCTCCCTTGCTGCCACAGGTCCAAAGCAACAGGGCCAAACGATCATGGACCAAAACCTCTGAAATCATATGCCAAAATAAAACTTTCTTTCTAAATACTTTTTATTGATGGACCTTTATTTATTTATTTATTTAATTACATATGGTGCTGAGAATCAAACCCAGTGCCTCAAACATGCTAGGCAAGTGTTTTATCACTGAGCCACAACCCCAGCCCAAAACTTTCTTTCTTATAAATCTATTTTCATGGTATTTTGTCACAATGATGGAAAGCAAATTAACACAGAAATGAACGACATTTCAGGTCTCTTGTGGAACCTACTGAATCTTCCATATTACTAGGATCTGACTGGAGCTAATAACACAGCATTCTTTGCTGTTTTAGAACACTAAGGTGCTCTCTTTGGGGCTTCTCTATAGACACTGAGAATCCAAGGCTTCTGCTAACTTACCTGTTTCTTTGGGTCACCTGTCTCACTCTGCGGGGCTTCCCCAAGAAGAGGCCCAATTTAACTCCAAGTCATGATTAAGGGATTTCTTAAGAGGAGAAATGAGCTGTTTTCAAAGATGAAAGAAGGGAATTTTAACTGTAACTGCTTAGAACAGTGTGTGCTAAAGCAGAGCTTTTATGCTTGATGAGAAAGAACATTTCTGCAATGATGTAGCAGAATCCTTTAAGGATCCTGCCAATGCGTCGTTTTCCTATGTCACATCCGATCTTTGCTGTGGCCAACACTTCCTGGAGATGAAACAAGGGTTCTGATACAGAGTTAGCAAGGTCATATGAGGATGAGTGATACAGATTTTTTTGTAGGTGAGTATAAAAGGTATCATCAATCTATGAGACAGTTGTTTCCAAACAAGAGTGCAGTCTGGGATGACTTATCTCCCAAATGTCTCATAAGAAACCAGAAGCCTACATTTTAGAAGAAATTTTTAATTGCTAGCTTTAATTATTTTATGTATTTATTTTATTGTATTCATTTTTTGCAGTACTGGAGATTGAGCCAAGGGAGTGCTCTCCCTAGTCCTCTTGCTGAGCACAGATGAAACCCTGGACACTGTATATAAAACAAGCATAGGAAGATTCTGAACAATAAAAATCAGACCAGCTGGTATAGTGATGCACACCTGTAATCCTAGCTGAGGCAGGAAAATTGCAAGTTTGAAGTCAGCCTTGGCAACTTAGCAAGACCCTGTCTCAAAACTAAAAGGGCTGGGATATAGCTCAGGGGTAGAGTGCTCCTGGATTCAATCTCAAGTACCACGGAAGAAAGAAGGAAGAAGGAGGAAAAGAAAGAGTTCAACAAGGAGAAAGAGGAGAAGAAAGTAGGCCAGCTAGGTATCTTGGTATCCAAAGCATGACTCGGTAGTGAGTTTCCTAAGTGACCCTTTTGCCTCTTGTATGTTAGAAAGGATACTGAGGATGCCGGCAACTCAAAACTGAATGTGGGGCTGGGGTTGTAGCTCAGTGGTAGAGTGCTCACCTTGCATGTGGAGGGCACTGGGTTCAATCCTAAGCCCCACACAAAAATAAAATAAAGATGGGGCTGGGGTTGTGGCTCAGTGGTAGAGAACTCATCTTGCATAGATGAGGCACTAGGTTCGGTCCTCAGCATCACATTAAGATAAATAAATAAAGGTATTGTGACAATCTACAACCAACATATTTTACAAATAAAAAAATAAAATAAAGATGTGTTCATCTACAACCAAAAAATAAAAAAAAAAATTAAAAAAAAAACAGCTTAATGCAGACAAAATATCCTAGAAAAGCCTGTTTCTGTAGTCAAAGGACCAGGAAAGAAAGGAGCATCCTAGAAAGAAACAACCGTTACACAGTATCCTTTCTACTCTAGCCCTCTACAAGTCAGTAAAGGTCAAATGGAAAGCCTAGAATCTACCCTGGCTGAACTTTGATGGAGCACCCACTCTTTTCCTCCCCTGCAGAGAGGCAGCAGAAGAAGCCTAGTTATTCAATTATCAGTAATAACTGGGCTATCTCTCCCCAACAATGTCAGAGGAAGCCACATAAGAAACAACAAGGAGATACTCCCTGCCCTTGCCTGGCATGGTATCAATAAATGTCCAAGGGGCTGGGGATGTGGCTCAAGCGGTAGCGCGCTCGCCTGGCATGCATGCAGCCCGGGTTCGATCCTCAGCACCACATACCAACAAAGATGTTGTGTCCACCGAGAACTAAAAAATAAATATTAAAAAATATCTCTCTCTCTCTCTCTCTCTCTCTCTCTCCCTCCCTCCCTCCCTCCCTCCTCTCTCACTCTCTCTTTAAAAAAAATAATAATAATAAAAAAAATAAAGGTCCAAAAGGGAACCTGACTCCCATCCTGCCCAGCAGTCACAGAAGTCCCTCCAGGACCAGGCATCTGTAGAGGCCAAGTAGAGAACCTGGACTTCTGCATCCTCCCAGTAGTAAGGAGGCAGCACCCCATTTCCCCACAGAGCAATGTTAGGAGGCCTGCTGAAACACAAGATACAAATAAAATCCAGTCTTATAATATGCAAAATGTCCAGTTCTCAATCCAAAATCATATGTTACACCAAGATCCTGAAAATTCTGACTCAAATAAGAAAAGACAACCTAGAGGCACAAAAACTAAAATGACACATGTTAGAATTTTCAGCCTGACAATGACACTGAATTTACTGCTGGCTCTGGGTGGTTTGTGATTTATGAATCTTGCTAGGCAAGTGCCTAGCATGCACGAGGCCCTGGATTCAAAAAATGCCTCATATCATAAAAATGCCTCATTCTGTGCAGTGTGTTCAAATATGAACATACTTAGAAAAAATAGAAAGTCTCAGGAAAGAAATATGAAGTCTCAACCAATCAGTGTAGTCATGGGTCTCATGATGAGACTATGGGTTCCATCCCCAGCCACACACACACACACAAAATGAGTTTCACTGAAGGCAAGGAGACTAGCAGAAATTTGATAAGGACCTATTTTAGATGTGGAGAGTCTTCTAAGACCCAAATTGAAGATCAGACACAGAAGCATATCCCTCTCAGCACCACGATGATCATGATCAAAGCAAAAAGTTTGCAATGTTGAAAAAATATGCAGGACCTGACAATGACACTGAATGTACTGCTGGCTCTGGGTGGTTTGTGATTTATGAATCTTGCTAGGCATAGTGGTACACATCTCTAATCCTAGAGACTGGGGAGGCTGAAGCAGGAGGATTCCAAGTTCAAGGCCAGTCTTGGCAACTTAGTGAGACCATGTCTCAAAATAAACAAATAAATAAGTAAAAAGAATCGGGATGTAGCTCAGTGGTAAATGATGCCTGAGTTCAATGTCAAAAAAAAAAAAAAAAGAATCTTTTATTCATCACATAATGTGAAAGTGAGTGGTGAGTCCCTGATAGCTGAAGAATTTTGGGAAATTCTAGATGATCTGATTGTGACAGGCTCCTCGGCCTCAGCTCCCAAAAGGGAGGCAAGAGAAAGGCAAAAGAGGCAGGAGAGAGAGAGAGAAAGAGAGAGAACACCCCAACCTTGGTTTTAATTGGGAAAACTGTTTGATAGAACATTCCATCCAAATAAAGCAAAGGGGTAATATTACAAGAGAACAAGGGGTCAGGTTTTGGAGGGTGAAGTCTTGCTTGGTGATGTCTGGTCATCAGTTTGACTGACATCTTGGAGAGTCACACCCATCTCAGGTGCTGTATGGGATCAAGGGCAGAGCAAGCTAAAAGACACATCAGTCGCACAGCCCAGTCAGGAGCAATGTCAGTCCAGTTCCCTCAGACACTCAAATGTGCAGAGCTCACATTTGAGCCATCAACACACTGTAAGCATGATTTGTATGGCAGGAGCCATACATAAATTTATGGGTGATCTCACTCTTTTTTCAAAGTGCCCTCTTAAATTGCCAAATGCCAGGGAGATGGAGAAGGACTTTGGAGAACATACCTTTCAGGATTTCGCTTGTTGTCGATAATACTCCCACAGCTTCTTTCATTTGTGCTCTTCATCCCAATGTCGAAGTGGTGTTTCTCCCTCCAGACACTTCCTCTTTGATTCAACCAATGAATCGAGGAGTTATATAACAATTTTTAAGGCCTATTACCTAAGATGGGACTTTGCACTAGCGATTGCTGCACCTGAGGAAGATATTGAAGCCATTCAGGGAGGATTATGACACCCGTGACAGCCTCAAGAAGCTTGCATGGGGCTGAGGGTGTATAGTTCAGTGGTAGTGAGTGCAATCCCCAGCACGTGCAGCGCACCAGCGTATACACACACACAAACACACATGCTCACACACACACACACACACACACACACACACACACACACCGGTTTGGGCTTGTGGTGATGTCCATGAAAAGTGTATGAATGAAGACACTTAATAGGCTCATCTATGACTCCCAAAGATTTGCCTACAATAAGGAGGTTGCAAAAATCAGCAAGATTGCAGTGGAAATGGCAAACAACATTAGCCTGGGTGTGCATGAGGATGACATTGGGTACTTCCCAGAGATGGTTCCTGAACAATTTACTAAGAAGTTGTTAGACTAAACTGGAACATATAGGTGAAGAAGATGCAAGAGAAAAGGAAATGATAGGAGAAGAAAAAGACGAACCTCCCAAGAAAATTCACAGTGAAGGTTTAACATAAACTTAAAATCTTTGAAAACAAAGATTAATAAAGAGGAATGTTCATGGTGCGTTACCTGCTTACAAACAAATCTATGATGAAAAAAGAAACAAACCAAGCAAACCACCATGGTTGTATCTGAAAAGAGTGAACCCTGATCAAGAAGGACCTCATGCAGGTCTTTCAGGAGGGAGTCCAGGATGAGGCATCATTACCGTAGGAGGTGGGTGACAGCTCCCTGCATGTGGTTTCCCCTGAAGGTCCCCCAGTGGGACAAATATGGAGGTGGAAAATGGTGCTGTTGATGATCCTGACCCTGCTAGACCTAGGCTAATACATCTTTAACAAAAAAAAAAGTTTAAAAAATAAATTTTTTTAAAAATAGAAGAAAAGCTTAAAGAATATAAAGAAAATATCTTTATACAGCTATGCAACATGTTTGTTTTAAGCTAAGCTACAAAAAGAATCAAAGAGTTAAAATTTTTAAGTTTATAAAGTAAAAAAGTTATAGTAAACTAAGGTTAGCTCATCATTGAAGAAAAAAATTTAATAAACTTAAATTTAATAAACTTAAATGTAGCCTAAGTATATGTATAAAGTCTGCAGTAGTACAGTAGTGTCCAATAACATCTTACCTCCCCCCCCCCTTTTTTTTTTTTTGGTACCAGGATTAAACCCAGGGGCACTTAACCACTGAGCCACATCTCCAGTCCTTTTTTTTTTTTTTTTTTTTTGAGACAAGATCATTCTAAGTTGCTGAGGCTGGCCTTGAACTTGAGATCCTCCTCCTCAGCCTCCAAGTAGCTAGGATTTCAGCAAGCCTGGTTTATACCGTATTTTTACTGTACCTTTTCTATGTTTACAAATGTTTAGATACACAAATAATTACTATTGTGTAACAGTTGCCTACGATATGTACATGCATACTTATTTGTGGCCTAGCAGCAATAAGGTGTAATAATCAGAACAGGTGTATAGTCAGCCATAGCGTTTAGGTTTGTAGAAGTAAACTTACTCTGTGATGTTTGCACAGTGAAATTTCCCAATGATGATTTCTCAGTGTTTCCTTATTGTTAAGTGATGCACAACTGTACAATATACAAAGAAGAACCCAATGGAATGTTAGAACCCAAAACTCTAATGCCTGAAATTGGAAACTTAATAAATAGGCTCAACAACAGAATGGAGAAGACAAAGGAACAAGTTAGTAAATTTGAAGACAGGAAACTAGAAATTATCCAATCTGAATGCCAGAAGGAAAATAGACTGAAAAAAAAAAAATCAGAGCCTCAGGGACATGCAGGATTATAATACAAGATCTAATGTTTGTGTCATTGGAGACAGGGACAGAGAAGAAAAAGAATATTCTAAGAAATAAGGGCTAAAATTTCTCCCAATTTTTGCAAAAGATATAAATCTACAAATTCACAAAGCTAAACAAACAGGATTAAACTCAGGTCAAAACACATCAGGTCAAACTTCTAAACAATAGGGAAAGAGAAATCTTGAAAGCAGCCAGAGAGAAATGGCACATTACCTCCTATGGTAATGATGCCTCATTCCTGGAGGATTGAGGGGCAAATCAAGACTGTCTTAGAAGGGGGAAACTAAGGGAATTCGTCACAGCAGATTTAACCCTACAGGGGTTCCTAAAGGCAGTTCTCTAGACAGGAAGTGGTAACAAAAGGAATCTTGGAGCATCTGGTAGGGAAAAAAACAACAGAGAATACTCACAGTTTGAGTATTCTAAAGTAAGATTGACATTTGAAACAAAAAAATCATAACACTTTCTAATTGCTGCCAATATATGTAGAAAAAAAAAGACGGAATACAATTACATTATAAATGGAAGAGTAAAGGGACATGGAAGTAAGGTTTCTATACTTCACTGGAACTGATAAAATGCCAATGCCAGTAGACTGCAGATATGCATGTATGATGTAGCTACTGAGAAAGATGTAAGGGGATACACTCAAGTACTGTAGATAATCAAAATGCAATTCAAGGTCTGGGGATGTGGCTCAGTGGTACAGCACTTACCTAGCATGCATGGGGTACTGGGTTTGATCCCTACCACCACATTTAAAAAAATTAAGTAAACAAAATAAAGGTATTGTGGCCATCCACCACTAAAAATATATTTTTTTAAAGAATGCAATTCAAAAACAAAAGTTTAGCTGGTGTATTGGCACGTGCCTGTAATCCCAGCGGCTCAGGAGGCTGAGGCAGGAGGATCACGAGTTCAAAGGCAGCCTCAGCAATGGCAAAACGCTAAGCAATTCAGTGACTCTGTCTCTATTAAATAAAATACAAAAGAAGGCTGGGGATGTGGTTCAGTGGTCCGGTGCCCCTGTGTTCAGTCTCCGGTACAAAAAATGCTTTATACAAAAAAAAAAATCCCCAAAAGTTTATGTAACCCTTCAGACACAGGTAAAAGTCAGAGAAATGCAAAACATCCCAATACTGGTGCAGGGGGCAGTGGGGTGAGGTATAAAAAAAAGAACAACAAATTTAAATATGTATACACCAAGCAATATAGAGGTGCAAAATATGTGAATTGAAGGTTTATAGAACTGAAGGAGAAATGCACAAATGCACAATTATAGCTCAACTTCAACGCTCTCAGAAATTGATGAAACCACTAGGCAGCTGACAAGAATATAGAACTCAACACCACCATTAACCAACAAGATGTAATCAACATTTTATAAAATGCTTCATCCAACAAGAGCAAAATACACATTCTTTTAAGACACCCCTGGAACATATACCAAGATCAACTACAGCCTGGGTTGTAAAACAAAGCTCAACAAATTTATAAGTATCTAAATCATGCAGAGAATATGACCACAATGGACTCAAACTGGAAATAAATAACACAAAGACAGATTCCAGGAAAATCTCCAAATACTTGGAAACTAAATAATACATCTAAAAATAATCTATAGCTCAAAAAGGAATTCTCAGGGGAAACAAAAGATAAATAAACCTAAAAAAAATGAAAATACAACATATCAAAATTCACGAGACAGCGAAATCATCAGTGCTGAGAGGGGAGTTTATAGCACTAAATGCTTACATTAGAAAAGAGGGGAAATCTCACCAGGTGAGGTGATACATGCCTGTAATCCCAGTGACTTGGAAGACGGAGGCAGAAGGATGGCAAGTTCAAGATCAGTCTCAGCAATTTAGGGAGAACCTGATTCAAAAGAAAAATTAAAAGGGCTGGGGGCTAGAGGCTGGAGTTGTGGCTCAGCAGTAGAGTGCTTACCTGACATATATGATGTACTGGGTTCAATCCTCAGCACCACATATTAAAAAAAAAAAAAAGATATTGTGTTCACCTACAACTAAAAACAGTTAAAAAAGAAATTAAAAAGGGGGGGTGGGGGTGGAAATGTAGCTTAGTGGTAAAATGCCCCAGGGTTCAGTCCCCAGTACCAAAAACCAAATAAATAAACAAGAAAAACAGGAAAATCTCAAATCAATAATCTAAGCTCTTATTTTAAGAAATTAGAAAAGAACAAAATAAATCCAAAACAAGCAAAAGGAAGGAAATAATAAAGAGTAGAAATCCATATAATAGAAAACAGAAAAATAATAAAGACTACCAATGAAACAAAAAATTAATTATTTGAAAAGATTAACTAAATTGACAAACAGCAAGACTGACAGAAAATTTTAATATTAGAATATTAAAAATTTAGAATATTAATTAAAATATTAAAATATTAGAATATTAATATTAAATATTTAATTTAGAATATTAAATTCTAAATATTACGAATAAAACAAATGTTATCACTATAGACTGCAGGTTTCAAAAGGATAACAAAGAAATTCTGCAAATAATGTTATAAATATACACTTGAGAATTTAGATAAAGTGGATCAATTACTTAAAAATAGAAATTGCTATAACTCATCCAATATGAAGTAGATAATTTGAATAGCCCAATATCTATTAAAGAAATTAAACTTGTAATTTAAAACATCCCTCAAAAGAAATCTTCCCCATGTGTTTCAGTGGAGAATGTTTCTCAAACATTTAAAGAAAAATTACACCAATTCTACAATTATCTTACAGAAAATAGAAGTAAGAAAACATTTCCTAACTCATTTTATGAGGCCCATATGAATCTGAAACCAAAACTAGACAACCATAATAGAAAAAAAATGACTATAGGACAATATCCTTTGATATGAATATTAATGCAAAATTTCTTTAAAGAATTCCTTAAAACAATAGCTAATAGAATGCAGCAATATATAAAAAGAATCATACACCATGACCAGATGGGTGTTATTCCAGGAATGAAAGGCTGATTCAATACTCAAAAATCAATGTAATCTACCCTGTCAGCCAACTAAAGGAAAATCCATTTATGTATAACAAGCACTCCATAAAAATTGCATACCTGTTTATGATAAAAACTAGAAATAGAGGAGAACTTTCTTAACTTGTTTGAAAGTGTCTACAAAAACAAGCCCTGCAGCTAACAGATTTACTAATGAAAGACTGAATGAGGAATGCTTTGGCTTGATGATTTAGCACAAGGCAAAGGTGTCCTCTCCCACCTATCTTACTCAACAGGAAGGTAGATTCTGAGGAAGATAAAATTCTGCCTCCAGACAGCCTCTGAACTCAGGCCATAACATTAACTCTTCCGGAGTCTCCAGCCTCTCCCTGCCCTGCAGAGTTCAGACTTGTCAGCCCTGTCTTCTCTCCCTACCCTGATGCCCATGTTGTATTTGTTTCCTTCAGCTATTGGAAAGCTCTTTTGGTGCTGTAGTTTTTGGTTCTGGGGGTCAAACCAAGGGTCTCTTGCATGCAAAGCACTGAAGCACTTGCTTAACCAATGAGCTACACCTCCCAGCCTCTACTGGTTCTTTTTCTCTGGAAAACAGATTAATACAGAGATCTTTAACCCAGAGAATATTCTTAAATGCTATTGAAAATTATTTAAAAAAAAACAAACATGCAACCAGTCTAAACTTCATGCTTTATACAAAAATCAACTCAACAGGAAACATAGGTTTGCCAAATATGGTGGCACACATCTATAATTCGAACAACTTGGAGGCTGAAGCAAGAGGATTGTTTGAGGAATCCCAGCTGAGGTGGTGCATGCCTAAATCCCAGCAGCTCTGGAGGCTGAGGCAGAAGGATCATGAGTTCAAAGCCAGCCTGAGCCATTTAACAAGGCCCTAAACAACTTAGTGAGACTGTCTCTAAATGAAATATGAAAAAGGGCTGGGGATGTGGCTCAGTGACTGAGCACTCCTGGGTTCAGTCCCCAGTACCCCCCACCAAAAAAATGCTGTGGATGTAGTTCAGCAATAGAGTACTTGCCTAGCATAGCAAAGCCTTGAGTTTGATCTTCAATCCCTAGTACTGCAAATAAATATATAAATAAATAAATAGAAATTTAAAAAGCATTATGTGGCTACAAGCTAAAGAAGAGCTGAAGCCAACAGGAGCTGGAAGAGGCGGAAGCATTCTCCCCCAGAGCCTTAGGAGGGAGTGAGGCCCTGCTGACCTCTTGATTTCAGACTTCTGACCTCCAAAAGTATAAAAGAATAAACATCTGTTGTTTTAGGCCACCAAGTTTGTGGCAATTTGTTATGTCAGTTCTAGGAAACAAATACACCCTGGGATCCTTCTCAGCCAATCAAAGGAATAGAAGATGCAGCAACAGCTTAGTTCACTCTCAAGGGCTGAGTGAAAAGAGCCACCTCAAAGGGGCATATACAGTATAATTCTGTTTACATGACTTTCTCTAAATGACAAAATTATAAAGATGAAAAATAGACTAGTAGTGGTTGCCAAGGGCTGGCGGGGGAGAGGAGCATGGCTATAAAGAGGTTGAAGGAGGGAGATCTTAATGGTGATGTATCTTGATGGCAGTGGTGGTTACAAGAATCTCCAAGTGATAAAGTGACATAGAATTATTTGTTCACATTGTCGTGGGTAAATTTGCTGCTTTTGATATTGTCCTATAATTATGTAAGATGTTACCATTGGATGAAGCTGGGTGAAGGGTATGTGGGCTCTCTCTGTACCATCTTTGTAATTTCCTGTAAATTTGTGATTATTTCAAAATACAAAGATAAAAATAAGTTAATTAACCTAAACAAAGCTTCAGGAGTGATGAACATGTTTTGTTTCAATTATGATAGTGGCTACATGGACAAACACTACTCTCAAAACTCATCTAATCAGTCCCTTAACAGGGATGCATGTCATTACATTACAAAATAAAGTTGAGTTTTTAAAATTAAAAAAAAAAAAAGAGGGCTGGAGCTGGAGCTCTGTGCAGAGAGCTTGCCTAGCATATGTGAGGCACTAGGTTATCAGGATTGAACAATAAAATAAACAAATAAAATAAAGGCATTCTGCTGGGCACGGTGGCACACACCTGTTATCACAGCAGCTCCGGAGGCTGAGGCAGGAGGATCGAGAGTTCAAAACCAGCCTCAGCAAAATTGAGTCACTAAGCAACTCATTGAGTCCCTGTCTTTAAATAAAATACAAAATAGGGCTAGGGATGTGGCTCAGTGGCCAAGTGCACCTGAGTTCAGTCCCCAGTACCCAAAAAATAAAATAAAATAAATAAAGACATTCTGTCCAACTAAAACTACACATAAAACCAAAACAAAACAAAACAAAAAGCAGTAAAAGTCTGTGTAGAAAATAAAATATATCTTTTTTTGTTTGTTTGTTTGTCTTTTGGTACCAGGGATTGAACTCAGGGGCACTCGACCACTGAGCCACATCCTCAGCCCTATTTTGTATTTTCTTTAGAGACAGGGTCTCACTGAGTTGCTTAGTGCCTCAGTTTTGCTGAGGCTGGCTTTGAACTCTTAATCCTCCTGCCTCAGCCTCCCAGCAGCTGGGATTATAGGCATGCACCACTGTGCCCGGGCATATATCTATTTTCATCCTGAGTTTTCCTAAGTCAAAAACCATAATATTCTACTTGTTGCTACCAAAAACTTTATACATTTCTGGATGCAGTGGTATATGGTGGTGCACACCTGTAATCCCAGTGACTTGGGAAACTGAGAAAGGAGGATCACAACTTTGAGGCCAGCCTGGAGAACTCAGAAAGACCCTGACTCAAAACAAAATAAAAAGGGCTAGGGCTGCGGTTGTGGCTCAGGGTAGAGTTCCTGCCTAGCACGTGCAAGGCCCTGGGTTTGATTCTCAGCACCATAAAAATAAATAAAATAAAGGTATTGTGTCCAACTACAACTAAAAATTAATATTAAAAAGGGCTGAGGATGCCCTTTTTTAATATTTATTTTTTTAGTTATAGATGGACACAATATTTTATTTTTATGTGGTGCTGAGGATCAAACCCAGTGCCTCATGCATGCTAGGCAAGTGCTCTCCCTCTGAGCCATAATCCCATCCCTGTAGCTCAGTTCTTGCCTTGCATGTGCATGGCTCTGGGTTCAAATTTTTAAGGGGCTGGGGATGTGGCTCAAGCGGTAGCGCGCTTGCCTGGCATGCGTGCGGCCCGGGTTCGATCCTCAGCACCACATACAAAGATCTTGTGTCCGCCGAGAACTAAAAAATAAATGTTAATAAATTCTCTCTCTGTCTCTCTCTCTCTCTCTCTCTAAAAAAAAAAAAAAAGAAAAAAAATTTTAAGGAAAAAAATGCATGTAGAAGATTTATTGCAGCTTTGTTTGGATCTAATAAATTGGAAATGCCGCAGTATTCTCTTATCTGTGGAGTACAAGTCCCCAAACCCCCAGCAGATGCCTGAAATTATGGATAGTACTGAATTCTATGTATATTATGTTTTCTCCTATTCATACATTCCAATAATAAAGTTTAATTTATGAATTAGGTATAATAGATATCAACAATAATTAGTAATACAATAGAACAATTATAACTACATTATAATAAAAGTTATATGAATGTGATCTTTCTCAAATTGTCTCATTGCACTCTAAATCTTAGCAACCTCAGCATTTGATCTTTTTTCTTTTCCTATTAATTCAAAGAAACACTTTATGGCTGCTCCTTGGCATATCCAAATTGCCAGCATCATCCCTGTTATACTTTAGGTCCATTATAAAGTAAAAATAAAGGTTACTTGAACATGAGCTACACCACAGTCAACCTGATGCCTAAGATGGTTACTAAGTGACTAGAGGGTAGGTCCTATGTAGAGCATGAATACATTGGACAAAGGGATGATTGACACCCTGTGTAGGATGGAGTCAGGCAGTGCAATATTTTTTCATACTATTCATAACAATGCACTAATGCATTAAAACTTAATGAGTTGTTTATTTCTGGAATTTTCCATTTAATATCTTTGGATCACAATTGGCTTCAGGTAGGAAGTGAAACTGCTAACAGAGAGACTGATATAACCAAAATGTCAAAGAGGAAATAGTTAAATAGATTATGGCACTCCCCAAATATCGACTTTTCTCATCTGGAAAATAGGATGATGACTGTATTAACCTTGAGGGGTTCTAAGTATTGCATATACCAAAATGTGCACAACATGTAGCACTGGGCCTAAACAGGAAGGGATCAATGCATATATATGTGTTGAATTTTCTATGTCAGAATCAGGAGGCTGATACAGAAGATGGGAGAATGACTCAGCATCCAGGAATTGGGACAAAGAGAAGAGTTAACTGAGAAGCAGTCTCTAAGCAGCAATTCCTAGCTGGCCCAGAGCTCTGTGTGGTTGGAGAACTGATGGATTTTGGGCAGCCATCCCTGCCAGGATCATCTCTAGTCTGGGGAGCCTGAGTGAGGTTGACTAACAAAGTAAAGAGCAGGCTGAAAGCCTGAGACAGCACAGACCTGTGAATCCAGCAACTGTGGAAGGCTGGAACAAAGTAGCAGAGCCCGCCACAGCCAAGTCCTCAAGCCTGCTCACATCAGTGGGCAGTGGCCTTCTTCCTCCACTCTCCAGCCAGCCCCGGCCTCTCTTCAGGAACCTCACACCATCAGTCCAGTCTTTCCAGCCTCTCCCTCTATTACTTTTTCCCCCTCCCTCCCTTCCTTCCTTTTTTTTTTTTTTTTTTGGTGGCACTGGAATGGAACCCAGGGCCTTGTGCAAACTAGGCAAGAACTTTAGCTCTGAGCTACGTCCCCAATCTCTTCTGTTACATTTTTAAAATTATTTATTCAAGCATGCTCAAATCTTTCCCTGCTTAAAAACAAACCAGCAGGCAACACAGCAAGACCTGTCTCAGAAAAAGAAAAAGAAGAAGAGGAGGAGGAGGAGGAGGAGGAGGAGGAGGAGGAGGAGGAGGAGGAGGAGGAGGAGGAAAAAAACTTGCTGTACTTTCTGGCTCAGTCCTGCTTTGCCTACTGGTTTCTGGTCAGCAAATGTGAAATTGGAAAGAGTGTTGGTTTCCCTGTGGAGCATGCAGCAAAAGAGGGATCTAGGGCCCCACACTGTCTCCCCCATAATTAGAAACACTATAAGGATAACCAACATCTGCACAGCATTCCATGTTATGAACACGTGTCCCTTGCACTGAGTGGTTTCCCAATTGCTGCGTCCAAAGCCTCCCAGGATCTCACCCTTACGCTCTTCTCTAGCCAGCCTCATCTTCTACTCTGCCACCCACCTACTCCTCATTCCTTTCTGTCCCCACTGCCTCTCCTCAACCACACAAAAATTGTTCTTGTCCTTTCTGCCTCTGCTCCTTTGCATTTGTTGCTGCCTTTGCCTGAGACATTCTCCCTCCACCTTGTCCAATACCGAAGCTACTAGCCACACGTGGCTGTTGCAAATTGGGGTGTGCCATCTGTATAAAATGTACCCTAGAGGTTTTTGTTGTTGTTTTGTGCTGGGGAATTATACCTTTGGGTGCTTTACCACTCACCTACATCCTCTGTCCTTTTTAATTTTTTTTTTATTGATTGTTCAAAACATTACAGAGCTCATGATGTATCATCTTTCATACATTTTAATTTTTATTTTAAGAAAATTTAAGACAATAAAGAAAATTTTAAAAATAAGAAAATAAAAAATTAATAAATAAAAATTGCTAATTTTTCAAGGGTCTCTCTAAGTGATCCATGCTGGCCTCAAACTTGTGATCCTCCTGTCTCAGCCTGTCAAGTCATTGGAATTACAGGCCTGTGCCACCACACCTGGCTACGCAGCAGAATTTAAGTACTAAATTCACACACACACACACACAAAAGAAAAAAAAAAACTTAAACAGTTTTTTTTGTTGATTACACTTTATTTTTTCTGACATGGGATCTCACTATGTTGCCCAGGCTGCCCTCGAATTTGTGGGCTCAAGTGATCCTCCTTAGTAGCTGGGGCTACAGGCATGCACCACCATGCCCCACTGATTATATTTTATTTTTCTTTATTCATTCTAATTTGTTATATATGATAGCAGAATGCATTACAATTCATATTACACTTATAGAGCACAATTTCTCATATCTCTGGTTGTACACAAAGTAGAGTACACAAAGTAGAGTCTCACCATTCGTGTCTTCATACAAGTACTTAGGGTAATGATGTCCTTCTCATTCCACCATCTTTCCTACCCCCATGCCCGCTTCCTTCCCCTCCCCCCAATCCCTTTCTTTATTTGGAGTTCATCTATTCCTCCCATGCTCCTCCCTACCGAACCCCATTATGAATCAGCATCCTTATATCAGAGAAAACTTTCAGCATTTTGGTTTTTTGGGATTGACTTACCTTACTTATCATTAAGTTTTTCAGATATGTTGGACATGTAGGGTTTTTTAAAAAAAACAAACTTTTTAATATTTATTTTTTAGTTGTAGTTGGACACAATACCTTTGTCTATCTATCTATCTTATCTATCTATCTATCTATCTATCTATCTATCTATTATGTGATGCTGTGGATCAAACCCAAGGCCTCACATGTGCTAGGCAAGCGCTCTACCACTGAGCCACAACCTCAGTCCTACATGTAGGTCTTTTTTTTTTAATTGATTTTTTTAAATACATGACAGCGGAATGCATTACAATTCTTATTACACATATAGAGCACAATTTTTCATTTCTTTGTTTGTATATAATGTATATTCACACCAACTCACATCTTCATACATGTACTTTGGATAATGATGTCCATCACATTCCACCATCATTGCTAACCCCCTGCCCCCTCTCTTCCCCTCCACCCCTCTGCCCTATCTAGAGTTCATCTATTCCTCCCATGTTCCCCCTCCCTAACACACTAAGAGTCTGTCACCTTATATAAGAGAAAACATTCAGCATTTGTCTTTTGGGGATTGGCTAACTTCACTTAGCATTATCTTCTCCAACTCCATCCATTTACCTGCAACTGCCATGATTTTATTCTCTTTTATTGCTGAGTAATATTCCATTGTGTATATATGCCACATTTTTTTATCCATTTCTCTACTTAATGGCATCTAGGTTGGTTCCACAGTTTAGCTATTGTGAATTATGCTGCTATAAACATTGATGTGCAGTGTCCCTGTAGTATGCTGTTTTTAAGTCCTTGAGGTATAGACCGAGGAGAGGGATAGCTGGGTCAAGTGGTGGTTCCATTCCCAGTTTTCCAAAGAATCTACATACTACTTTCCATATTGGCTGCACCAATTTGCAATCCCACCAGTAATGTATGAGTGTACCTTTCCCCCCACACCCTCACCAACACTTATTGTTGTTTCACATATAAAGTTTAAAAAAACCATTTTTTTTAGTTGTAGCTGGACACAATACCTTTATTTTGTTTAATTATTTATTTTTATGTAGTGCTGATGATCAAACCTAGTGCCTTACATATGCTAGACAAGCGCTCTACCATTGAGCCACAACCCCAGCCCAGACATGTAGGGTTTTTGCAAGGACTGAATGTGCTGAGTTTCCACATACCTCTTCTCCCTGAAAACACATAACCACCCCCACTATCAATTACTGCACTACAATGGTACATTTGTTGGCATCAATGAACCTACATTGACAGATCATTGTCATCCAAAGGCCACAGCCCATATTAAGTTTCATTTTCTGACTGCTGTTATCTGTAGGCAGCTATTTATCCTGTGGGGTTTTTTTGTTTGTTTGTTTGTTTTGTTTTTGGAGTGTTTTGGTACTGGGGATTGAACCCAAAGGTACTCTGCCACTGAGCTACATCCCCAGTCGTTTTATCTTTTGAGGCAAGGTCTTGCTAAATTGCTGAGGGTTTCCTTAAATTGCCTAGGCTGGCCTCCAACTTGTGATCATTCTGCCTCAGCTTAGCAAGCAGCTGGAGATACAGCTGTGTGCCACTGTGCCTGGCTCATGCCCCAGTTTTCCTCCTGCCTCTCTGGTTTTCTTCCAGATGTTGGTTCAGCTCAAGCCTCTATCCTCATCCCTCTTCTCTCTCTACTTTTTGCACTTGAGCTCAACCATGATGCACTTTCCATTCTTACGCAGACAACTTGAAATTTATTTCCAGCCCCAACCCGTGTACTGAATTTCAGACTGGATATATCCAATGGATACTGCAAAATCAGCATCTCCAAAAATGAACACAGCATTGTCCTCCCAAAACCTGCTTTTTTCATATAACATATATTAGAGAATGAGTTAAGATCCTCATTCTCTCCAAATTTACCTCCTGGTGAGGGAGATAGGAAATAAATAGTGAAAGAAATTAATCACCCCAATACAGAAATCTAGGAGACATCTTCAGCACCTCTTCTCAGTCAAAGGCTGAGATGCTGAAGCTCAGAGCTGGGGCCAAAAGAACCAGGGAGACTGAGGTCAGCCTCCACCCACCACCACAGCAGCTGGGGAACCTTCCAGACCAACCATCAGAGGCCACCCAAAAATCTTCCCTTCAGCAGGAAAGCCCGTGCTCGGGATCTAGTGGAGGAGGCCCAGGAGGAGTCTTGCCAGGTGCCAGGGCCATCGCATGGGTGCTGTGGGCCTCCTAGGAGGCAGGATGGCAGCTTGCACCCGCTGCAGGAAGTTCCTGGGGTCAGATACAGGGACTTGGCCTGGCAGGAACTGTGAGGCTAAATCTTCCCAGCGGTTACAGGGCTGGCACAGGTGTCTGCTGCCTGGTGAGGCTGCTGCCTACTGGCCAGCAGGCATGACCGGCAGAGGGTGTGAGGCTCAGATGGAGTAAGTCTCTCGTGCCCATGCTGGTATGGACACTGACAGTGATGCTGGCCCAGGTCCTTGCAGGAACTCTGATTCCAGAAGGCCAGCCAGCACAAGAAGGCACAGCTCACACATGGGAGCTTCCTGAGGCGTGAGACCTCATCCTTTCCCAGACGATGTCCAGCTCTTGATACGCTGCTAGTGCCCCTGTGCTGGGCACCGATGCCTCTGTCCACAGTGCTTCAGCCCCCGCCGGTGATAAAGCTCAGCTTATATATTAGGGACAGGAAGAGAATGATAATAGTAACTGCTTTAAATCAGGACAACTGCAAAAATACACAGTAATCAAAGTTCAGTGATTGTGGTCTCTTGGCTCTGCGTTTTCTGAGTGCTGTTATCTGTAGGCAGCTGGCATGGGCCAGTGGGCTGAGGGCTGTAGGGGTTGAACATGTGACCTGAAGTTTCCCAGGACGGCGTCCTGTGGCCCAGGGGTCAACCCAGACATGGGCTTAGTGGACTCCTCCCTTCCTCAGGGTCTGCTGCACAGGACAGGCTGGTGGAGCCGAGTGCTCCAGGGACATGCCTGCCTTCGGCAGGACATGTCCTCCATCCTCCCTGGGCCTGCATGTCCTCCCTCAGTATGACTCCATGACTCGCCAAGATCGCCTTAGCTAGTGTCCACCCCCAGCCTGAGGAAGGTCCTCTTGGACCTCCCCTTTCTCAGAGAGGTCACTTCAGAAAACTTGCTGTCATGAATCAGCTCCTGCCCTCTAGGATGCAAGGCTTCTACCACCTGGTATCTCCTCAAGGACCCGGAGCCTTCCCTGTGGAAGGCAATCCAGGAAGATAAGGGCCCAGTCCCTGCAGGAGGCCAGCCTAACGTTGATGACGGACAATGGCCCACACAGACATTATTACCAATACAGAAATCTAGGAGACATTCTCAGCACCTCTTCTCCCTCACCCCCACATTTAGTTCATGAGTCCGGTTGATGCTATTTATAAACATTGTCAATTCTACATGTTTATCATCTTTACTTCTGTTGCTCTTGTCCAAGATCTCATCAAATTTTCCCAGGATAACTTTGTGTGTGTGTGTGTGTGTGTGTGTGTGTGTGTGTGTGTGTGTGGTGCTTGGGATTAAACCCAAGACCTTGTATATTCGAGGTAAGCATGTGCATGAGAGGCAAGGACTCTACCAATTGAGCTATATCACCAGCCCCCCTACCCCCTTTTTTTTGATACTGGGGATTGAACCCAAGGGCACATTACCACTGAGCCACATCACAGCCACCACCACCACCCCCTTTTTATTTTTTATTTTGAGACAGTTTCTCTCCAGATTGGTTAGGACCTTGCTAAATTGCTGAGGCTGGCTCAATCTTGTGAATCTCCTGCCTCAGCCTCCCAAATTGCTGGGATTACAGGGGTGTGTCACCACCCTAGCTCCAGGATAATGTTTAAATGTCCTCTAACAGGCACCTAAAGTGGTTTTCTCACACTAGTTTAGTCTCCATGTAATCTTTCCTCCTCATAGTGATATTTTTCTAGAATGCTGCTATGGTTTGAATGTCCCCCCTAAAACTCATGTTGAAATTTAATTGCTGCTGTAAGAGGTGGGAGAGGTCTGGAGAGGTGGGATCTTTCAGAGGTGATGAGGTGGTGGGGCCCTGCCCTCAAGAATGGAGTAAGGCCATTGTTGCAGGATTGAGTTGGTTATGGAGGGTAGGCGGTCAGCTTCCTTTCCTTCCTTTCCCCTCTGCCACATGCTCTCTTGCTGCGAGATGCTGTCCACATTGTTCTGCGCCAGGACTTGCCAATGTCTTGGCTGGGCACAAGATCACGAGCCACTCACACCTTGTAGATTCAAACAGCAATTCTTTATTCCCGAACTCACACCGGCCTCTACACACATGTTCTGGGGAAATCCCAGTTCTGCTGCCGCCCAATTCACCTACTCCAAGAGGCTTTCTTCCTAATACTTTCTTTCTGAATCTCACGAGAACTCAATGGGAGCTCAGGTAGCAGGAACGCCCTATTTCCAGCAGCAATAATCTTCAACCTCGAACTTCCCTAAAACCCATATTGTCTTAAACCGGAACGCCTTAAACTTGTCTTAAACCGGGAACGCCCTAAACCCAAGGAGCGGGATACTTCCTCAAACCTGATCAGCTCTAAACCCGGATCCGCCCTGGTCCTTGAGCAAGGTCACCTTACATGCAATGTCAACAGCGAAATTCCAAGGCAAGTCCATTTAACATGGGGTACGCTGGCAAGGAAATTTCGATGTGTCATTCCTACTTGGCAATGGCCCTCAGCAAGGACTGAGGGGTACAGAAGTGAACAGCACAGATTAGATTCTCATTCTCCCTGAGTTTACCTCCTGGTGGGGAAGACAGAAAATAAATAGGGAAAAAAAATTGAGCAAGATGATGGGGCTGGGGATGTGGCTCAAGCGGTAGCGCGCTCGCCTGGCATGCGTCTGGCCCGGGTTCGATCCTCAGCACCACATACCAATAAAGATGTTGTGTCCGCCGAGAACTAAAAAAATAAATAAATATTAAAAATTCTCTCTCTCTCTCCTCTCTCACTCTCTCTTTAAAAAAAAAAAAAAAGATGATGGCAAAACAACATATGTTGTGAGGAAAATAAAATAAGGCTGGTGGGGGGCGGCTATTTTAGAGGGGTAGTAAAAAAAGGCCTCTTTGAGAAGGTGACTGTTAAGGTAAATCCTGAGCAGGTATGGTGGTACACACCTGTAATCCCAGCTACTTGGGAGGCTGAGACTGGAGAATCACAAATTTGAGGCCAGCCTGAGCAATTTAGATCCTGTCTCAAAATAAAATTAAAGGGCTGGGGATGCAGCTCAGTGGTAAGGCGCCTCTGGGATCAATTCCTTGCACTGGGGTTGCGTTGGGGTGGGGATATATCCTGCATGATGAAAAAGGTGCCAGTCACATAAAGACTTTACTGAAGGGGATTCCAAGCAGCCAGCACAAATCTGGAAAACAGTCATTTTATGTGCCCACCACCTCTACCATCCCATGAATCCTCAAGGACAAGTCCCAGTAGAACCCAGAACTCTCTCAGCACATAATATGTAAGGAATGAGGCTCACTTATTAGAGGAACAGAAGGAAGGTCCGATTTGTTGAAATCCAATTAGCAAAGCATCCTGAGATTAGGCCTAAAGGAGAAGCAAGAGCCAGATCACGGAGAGCACTATGGACCACTGTAAGGAGTCTGTATTTTAGTAAGTGTGCATTGGATCTCTGTGTGTTCTGACATGACATGATTTATATTTTAAAAGATGTACTCTTCTCTGCCTAACGGATTGAAACTGTGAGCAGATTGAGAGCAGGTGCTGTAACTGATTCCTTTTGTATGTGTATGTGTATGGACTGAGGATTGTGCTAGGGAAGTACTTTACCATTGAGCTACATCCCCAGCTCATTTAAAAATTTTATTTTGAAGCTGGGTGCGGTGGCACACGCCTGTTATCCCAGCAGCTCAGGAGGTTGAGAGAGGAGGATCTCGAGTTCAAAACCAGCCTCACCAACATTGAGGCACTAAGCAGCTCAGTGAGACCATGTCTATAAATAAAATACGAAATAGGGCTGGAGATATGGCTCAGTGGCCGAGTGCCCCTGAGTTCAATCCCCAGTTACCACCCCCCCCCAATTATTTTGAGATAGGGTCTCCCTAAGTTGCCAAGGCTGGCCTTGAACTTCTGATCCTCCTGATCTAGCCAACAGAGTAGCTAGAATTATAGGTGTGCGCAATTGTGCTGGCTGTCTGATTGTCCCCCCACTTCTTTGTACTGGGGATTGAACCCAGGAACACTTTACCACTAAACTACATCCCCAGTCCTCCCCTCCCCCCTTTCTTGAGACAGGGTCTTGCTAAGTAGCTGAGGTTGTTTATAAACTTGAGACCCTCCTGCCTCAGCCTCCCTAGTTGCTGGGATAACAGGAAGGCACCATACCTGGCTGTCTGATTCCTTTTTAAACCACTCGCACAAAGCTCAGTGCCTGGCATTGAGTCAATGCTTAATCAGTGTTTGTTGGGTAAATGTCATCCTCCTGGTGAGACTGGAAAGTTGTGGGCTAAGTTGCAGGCTGGGGGACAAGGTCAGGACTCCAAAGAGTCATATTGGTAAGAAGTTGTTCTGGCCCCTCCAAGACCTAAAGAGGACCCAGCTCAGGTGTGTGGGATGTGAGGGTATCAGCAGTGTCTTCAGTTAGTGAACTAGGATATGGTGGAGCAGAACTCTCATCAGATCTGGAGGCAGTCATCTTTAAGTGCCCACCACCTCTGCCATCCTGTGAATCCTCAAGGTCGAGGGCCTGATTGGATTCATTTTGTGTTCCCAACAGAACCCAGAACTCTCTCCAGCACATAGTATTCCTCAATAAATGACTGCTGAAATGAATCAAAGCCCAGTAGCCCAAGGTTACTGGTTGGCTGCCAGCTGCAAAAATCTTGGCAAGTCTCACCAATAGCTCAATCCCAGGGCAGCACTATTAGAGCTAGAGACTCAGCCCTGGGGATTCACAGCTGAATGTCCTAAATCCAGAAGCTTCCGGAAGCTCCACCTTCTCACAGCTCACAGCATGAATAATTCAGGACAGGACTGGCGATCAGATTTGGTAAGGGCATTAAAGTCCAAGAGGAAGAAAACCTTCAGATGTTCTCTAGTCAGAGAGGCTGAGCCTTCAGGTGTCCTGGATGACTTGGCAGCTCTCCCCATGAACTCTCCCAGGTTGCCCTGTCTTACCAAGATCCTGACCACCACTTCTGGCCCCAGTGGAGATTCAGTTTCACACACAGGCCCCTTAGGTTCAGCTCACCTTCCCCCTTTAGTGCCCATATTCCTCTCTCCCCAGGGAAGCCAAAAATGACTCTTTAGTCTCATGCCTCTGTGCCTTGTAACCTATTCCAACAGAACTTTATTATTTTAAACTTTTATTTTTAAAGCTGGGTGCAGTAGCACATGCCTGCAATCTCAGAGACTGGGGAAGCTGACCAGAAGGATAACAAGTTCAAGGCCAATCTTGGCAACTTAGCAAGAGCATGTCTCAAAATAAAAAATAAAAAGGCCTGGAGGCGGGCTGAGGTTGTAGCTCAGTGGTTGAGTGCTTGCCTTGCATGCAGGAGGCATTGGGTTTAATCTTCAGCACCACATTTAAGAAAAATAAATAAATAAAACAAAGCTAGGAGGCTCAATTGATATTTCTGATTTAAAAAAAAAAAAAAGGCCTGGAGGCTGGGGTTGTAGCTCAGTGGTGGAGTGCATGCCCCTCACGTGTGAGGCACTGGGTTCAATTCTCAGCATCATATACAAAATAATTAATAAATAAATGAGATTGTGTCCATCTACACCTAAAATATTTTTAAAAGAAAAAAAAAGGGTGGGTGGGGATGTAGCTCAGTGGTAAAGTGCTCCTGAGATCAATCCCCATTATTAACAAAACATAAATTTTATGTTCAGTTGACAAATAAAAGTTATATATAATTAGCATTTACAACATGTTTTTTTTTTTTCAGTGCTGGGGATTGAACTCAGGGCTTTGTGCCTGCTAGGCAAGGCTTATATCACTTATTTACATCCCCAGCCAAAATATGTAGATATTATAGAATCACTAAATTGAGTTTTTTTTTTTTTTTTTTTTTTTTGTGGTGCTGGGGATTAAACTCAGGGCCCTATGTGTGGGAGACAAGCACTCTACCAACTGAGCTATATCCCCAGCCTTGAGCTTATTAACATATATATTACTTCACATATTTTTTGTGGTGAGAACACTTAAAGTCTATTCTCTTAGTGATTTTTAAAAAGACACTACATTTTAATTACACTGTAGTCACCATGTTGTACTATATTTCAGATTACCTGAAATTTTTTCCTCCCAGCAGAAATTTTGTAACCTTTGACCAACATCTATCTCTCCAATCTCCCTTCCCCCTCAACCCCTGGTAACTACATTGTACTCACTGATCTCATCTATAAAAGTGATCATGAGGTGTGTGCCCTTCTGTGCCTGGCTTATTTCACTTAAAATAATGTCCTCCACGTTTATCCATGTTGTTGCAAACAACAGGATTTTCTTCTTTTTTTTTTTTCTTTTTCTTTTTCTTTTTTTTTTTTTAAGCTGACTCGAAATCCATTGTCCCATAGAAACTTTAGAATCAGTCTGCAGGATGGATTCTCCTGGGCTGAGACCTCTACAGGCTTCTGTGGAAACTATCTCACAAAGGAACATACACTACTGGTCCATGTACAGTTTGGGTTGCAACTGTGGACCTCTAGCCTTTTCCCAGAGGTCTCAGAGATATATCTTCTATCTAAGAAAAAGGATATTTGACTTATTAAGGCCCTGGGTTCCTTGCCTTGGCTTCAGCTAGTGAAGAGATTTATAACATGAGATTTGGCAACAGACAGGTCGGGACCCCAACACCAGCTTCAACATCCATTTGCTTTGTGGGCTTCAGTAAGTTATTTACCCTTTTGAAGTCTCTGTTTCCTTATTTGTCAAATGAGTATTAAAAAGGTATATTCTACTGCAAAGGGTTTGGGGGAGGATTTAGTGGCATAATCTACTCAAAATGCTCAGAGCATTGCCTAGAACTTAGTTTAGTAAATGGTGGTGCTTTCCCTTATTTAATGTGGGAAAGTGCATGCAAATACAGAAACCTAGCGGGTGGAAAACAATTCTATCACCTCCCTACTGTCCCAACTCCTGTTCAGAGACTCATTGCCTCCCCTTACCCCGGCTTGGTGTGTGTGCCAGAGATGGAACCCAGGATTCTGCAAATGCTAGGCAAATACCCTACCACTGGAAATACTCCCTTAGCCCCATAGCCCACTTTTGGATGGGACTACTGCAGTTGTCTCCCTGCATAACCATCTATACCAATCTTATACCTGCCTGTGGGGTTACTTTCACTCTTCTACTTTGACATCTTCCTTGGCTTCTCATAACCATAAAAATTAGGCCAAATTTCTCAGCTTGAAGTTCAAGAGCTTCTGTAAATTGCTCCAACACATTTCCTCCACACCCAACCGTTATGGTGAACAAAGAACAAAGTGATATGGAACAGGATTCTAGTCCTGGGATCATCTACTTTCTCCCTAAATGACATTCTTTTTCTTTCTTTCCTTTTTTGGTACTGGGGATTGAATCCAGGGATGCTTTACCACTGAACTACATCCCCAGTTCTTTTTTTTTTTTTTTTTAATGTATCAGTTATTTAATTAGATTCTTCGTAAGAAATTTAGAATACAAATTTGTGAGGATAAATTCCATTTGTTAGAGCAAAAACGGATCGCATGTAGCCCTGGAGCTGAGGGATAGCTTTGATTTTGGGTAGAATTTATGTGTCCACAGCTTTCTGATCAACCTTGCACTGCTCTGTGATCTCGTATTTCTCTTTCTCTGTGTCGAAGATTTCACCTTCCTGGTGTCGGGGCTTCCTCAACTTCTTCTTCTTGAAGTAAGCATCAGTGAGATGTTTTGGGATTTTCACGTTGCTGATATCAATCTTTGTGGAGGTGGCGATAACAAATTTCTGGTGTGTTCTACGCAGAGGAACTCAATTGAGGGAAAGAGGTCCTGTCACAAGTAGCAAGCCACTGCTCAGCTGCTTCAGGAAAACCACTCTCTTGCCTCTGTGGCACCCAGTGAGGATGATCAGGATGGTCCCAGGAGTGATGCTGGCTCGCAGCTTTCTCACGTGCTGACTGAAGGGTTTCTTGCCGTGGCTCAACAGCTTCCGTGGCACATCTTCAGTCGGGTAGTATCTAGGCATTTTGCGAAGCTTAACCACCCTGGTACCACCATTCTTGTCACCACCGACTGGTTTTGTAACAGTAGCAAGAACCTTCTCCTTCTTCTTCTTCTCAACCTTGGACTTAGCAGCAGTGTACTTCCTCTTATACATGGCCTTTCGGGAGTACATGGCAGATCGGGAGTATCTGCCAATTCCTCTAACCAGGACAGGGTTCCGGCTGCAGTGGGGCTTTCCTTTCTTGGGTTTCTTATCCGTAGAGTCTTCCTTTTTATCCTTGCCAACAGCATCAGCCTTCTTGGCTCCAGGTTTCTTCTCCTTAGTGTCTGGCTTCTCAGCCTTTTCACCCGCCATCTTGCTAGATGGGAAAGAGAGCCCCAGTTCTTTTTATTTTTTAAAAAAATATTTTTAAAACAATTTTTTAGGGCTGGGGATGTGGCTCAAGCAGTAGCGCGCTTGCCTGGTATGCGTGCTGCCAGGGTTCGATCCTCAGCACCACATACAAACAAAGATGTTGTGTCCACCGAAAACTAAAAAATAAATATTAAAAATTCTCTCTCACTCTCTCTTTAAAAAAATAAAATAAATAAATAAATAAAATTTTTAGGTGTAGATGGAGACAATATCTCTATTTTATTTATTGATTTTTATGTGGTGCTGAGGATGGATCCCAGTGACTCTGCATGCGAGGCAAGTGCTCTACCACTGAGCCACAACCTCAGCCCTTCTTCTTCTTCTTTTTTTTTTTTTTAGTTTTAGGTGGACACAATATATTTTATTTTTATGTGGTAGCATGTCAGGCGAGCATGCTACCACTTGAGCTACATCCCCAGCCCCCCAAGTCCCTCTTTTTATTTTTTAAAAATGCTTTTAGTTGTAGATGGGCAAAACACCTTTATTTTATTTATTTAATTTTATATGATGCTGAGGATCAAGCCCAGTGCCTCATATGTGGTAGGCAAGCACTTTACTACTGACCTAAAGCCCCAGCCCTTATTTTTTATTTTGAGACAGGGTCCTCTCTAAGTCGCTTAGGGTCTTGCTAAGTTGCTGAGGCTGGCCTGGAACTTGTGATCCTCCTGCTTTGGTCTCTCTGGTTGCTGGGATTACAGTTGTGTGCTACCATACCCAGCTACCCTAAATGATTTTGAGTAAATCATCTAATCTTATTACTGCATTTACAAATTAAAGATCATAATGCTATCTCTTGGGATTCATTATGATTTATGTCTCTCTTTCCTGCTGGACTGTAAGCACAGTGAAATCAATGGGTATCAGATGCATTTTGTTCTTCATTGTATCTTCAGTATCCAGCATGGGGCTTGGTATATGATAGACGTTCAGTACATACTTGTTGAATGAATGAATGAATGAATGAATGAATAGGATTGTCAAGATTAGATTTGGCATCATTCAGGTAAAGCACCTTGCAGTTACCAGGAGTTTCTGTGCAGGTCATTAGCAAATGACTTTAGACAAATTCTCTCCCTCTCTGGATACATTCCCTCATCTGTATCACAAGAGGATGGAAGGCACTCCTGGCTTTTATTTTCTGAATCACTAAATTGTGCCTGAAGAAGGGACTCCATAAATGCTTTGTCAGTGGATGAAGTTTCTTCCAAGGTTCTGCCTACTGGCTCTGTCTAATCAAGGCTGAGTTTCTACCAACCCCCCTGCCTCCCGGGGTCCTGGTTCTTCTCTGTCCTTTACTTCTTGGTAGGGGACCTCAGGGGAAATTCAGGACCGTCCTGCTTTCAGTTCCCGCGAAGAGCGTTCTTCTTGAGGGGTACCAGAAGTGGGAACAGAATGTGGGTTGATGGGAAGTGGGCTTTTTGGGCAGGCAGGGGTTATTCCAAAACCCAGGCGGGGCAGAGAGGCCGTCAGCAGCCTGGAAGAGCGATTCTGGGACTGGCCGTGAAGAGCTCTAACGGGGCGGGCCGGGCCAGCCCGCCCAGGGTCAGCAAGCGGCCGCCGGGCCGGGGCGGAGAGGTCGCCAGAGCAGAGGGCGGGGAATGTGGGGGTGTGAATTGGCCCCGGGGACACTGGCGGCCGCCGGGGAGGAGTTGTGAAGGGAGGGACGGAGAGGGCTTCGGGGCAGCGAGAGGACGCAGGGTCAGTATAGAAGGGGCGCGGGACGGCAGACAGGCCGGGGCGCACCGGGAGCGCGGAAGCGCCGGGGGTGGGGTGCAGGGAAGGGAGCGCGCATCGGGGGCCGGGGGGCGGCGTCGGCGCTGGGGGTGGGGGAGCGGGTTGGGCGGCTGCGCCGGCTCCGCTTCAGCCGCTGCCGCTAGGGCGCGGGGGGCGGGGGGCTCGGCGCCGCGAGCTCGGCCATTGTGGGAGCCGCTCCCCTCGGCTCCGCCGCGCTCCCCTCCACGGCTCTCAGCACCGCGCGCCCTACCGCCGCCGTCGCCTTTGCTGCTGCCGCTGGCCACTCTTCCTCCTCCTCCCGCTCTCAGGGTAAGGCGCGGGCGCGGGGCTGGATTCAGGCTCCCTGCCTGACTGCACCCGGTGCGCGGCGGCGGCTGGGGCGCGGCGATTGATAGCGCGGGGCGGCCGCGCCCCAGCCCCGGGTAGCGGGCAGCAGGGTTGACAGGCGCGGGCACAGCGCAGGTCCCGGCCTCTCACCTGCAGCCCCCGCTGCCGGCGTCCCAGAGCTCCGAGCGTGCACAGCTGGGGTTTCCTCCCAGCCGCCGCTGCCCGGGCCAAACGGAGGCGTGTTTCCTGGAATATGGGGCATCAAGCACCAGGACAGCGAGAGGGACCTGCGGGAGACAGCAGGGCCGTGCGGAGAGGTCGCCTCCTGGCTCCAAGGCTCGGCTACTGTCACCTGAACCTTGTCGGTCCTTGGTCACGCGTACCCGCTCTTTGTCAACCACGCGCGGCGGGCACGCGGACCCACCCGCGCCGCCACCGGCTTGTGGGGGCTTCCCTCCCCCATCGTGGGGAAGGGGTGGGAGTGAGGTGGGGAGGGCCGCAGAGGACAAGCGCCAGGTCAGGTGCCTGTCGCGGCCCGGGCTTGCGGCCTGCAGGGTGGGTTGGGAGTGTGGGCGCGAGCTCCTGTGAACCGGGGATTGATGGAGTGACCTGGGTGACCCAAAGGTGGGGCGGGAGGTCACCAGGTATGTGTGAGGTGTCGGTGACCGACCGGGCTAGATCCGTGGAGGGACAGTTTCTCCCAGAGGAGGCCTTGAGTGAGTGGGCCTTTGTAGTAAAATGGGCGTCTAGGAGAGGAATGGGCGGCTCTGGAATGAAGCAGGTAGTCTGAGAGGAGGGGCGTTTTCCTGCCTTGGCTGAGGGTCGCATGAGGTTGAGGCTGTCACTTTGGCACCTGACCTGGCTATGAGAGCTGGGGGTGGGCACCAGAAGGTAATGCTGGGGGTGGGGCGGCAAATGCTAGGATAAATGGCAAAGCTGTGCCAGGACCTGGGTCTTTTCCTCTTCACCTCCTGTGTCTGGATCCCCTCTTGATGTTCCATGAGACAAGGGCTCACATGCTGCTTGCACAGTGGGTGCCGTGGCAGGGTAGTTCTGTGAATCTTAGGCTGCTCAGAGGTTTCCTGCACCATTTGATGTTTCTTTTGTTATCTCTTTGAGTTCTGTGCTTATGATGGGGGATCTGCTAATGACCCAGGAGGTTGTATCTGCCCCTTCCTGCCTCCTGGCTGAGATTTCCAGAATCCAGGAGCTTTGCCAGAGACCCTTGGGGTCCAGCCATTTAGGCCACCTCCTTGTCTTCACATAGCCCTGTGTGCAGGTATTCCCCATTATGGGAACAGCTCCTCTCACCCCTGGACTGTAGAGCCAAAGTGAGAGTTGGTTTCCTGGGCTGGATTTAGGACCTATAGGAAGACTCATAGCTGAAGGCATGCACCTTCTCTGCTCTGATGGAGCCTTCGGGGTAGTGGACCATGTATAGCAGATGGTTCTGGGAAGTGAGCTGGGCCTGGATGAGGGAAGGCTGCCCAGTCTGGCTGGTAGATCCCAGCTGGCCCCAGAATGATTGTGTTCCCACTCAGCTCCCTCCACTGGCTAAACTGACCAGGAAAACTGATTTTCTGTACCAACCCCCTACTCCCATGCTGTGCAACTTATTCCGGCACCAGTCTTTAAAAGGAGCCAATGAATATTTTATCTAATGCCTGCTGTGTGCTATGCATGGCACCAGCCAGTTTTCCATGTGCATTTCACCATATTCTTAAAACCTCCTCTAATTTGGCATATCACCCCCATTTTGCAGATGATGAAACAGAGTCTCCGAGAGGTGGAGTGACTTGCCCCTGATCACACAAATTGTAAGTGGATGAACCAAAATTTATACCCGGGTCTGTTTTACTTTGGGTTTAGAACTTTGTCTAATATATCTACTGGATAAATCCTGGAATTTCTGCCTGTTCTATCTCATGTTTTGTTTCATGTCTGCCACTGAGATCATGCTCTGGCTTTTTGAAAATACTTCCCATCTGTTGCCCCATTTCATCCTTACAGCATTCCTGGGAGGTAAATAGAAGGAGAATGTAATAATAGATGCTATGCTTTTAATAGATGCTGTTTGTTGAGTACTTACTGGCACCAGGTACTACTAAGCACTTTATATGTAGAACCTTATTAAGTCCTTGTAAATGACCCTGAAAGGTTAGGTGTCATCCCCATTTTAGAGATGAGGATACTGAGGCTGCAGAGATTAAATGGTTTCTCCAGGATCACACAGTTAAGTAAATGGTGCAATAGAATTTGAACCCACATTTTGCATCTGTAGGATCTTAATTCTCCAAATGTGCCAAATAATAGTAGTAGTGGTAGTAGTAGTAATAGTGGTTACTAGTAAGAGGAGCTAATAGCTGGGTATGGTGGCACATGGCACATGCCTGTAATCCCAGCAGCTTGGGAGGTTGAGGCAGGAGGATCACAAGTTCAAAGCCAGCCTCAGCAATTTAGTGAGGCCCTAAGCAACTTAGGGAGACCCTGTCTCACATTGAAAAAAAAAAAAAAAGGCTGGGGATGTGACTTAGTAGTTAAGCAGTCCTGGGTTCAATCCCTGGTACCAGGAAAAAAAAAAAAAGAGGAACTACTAATATTCACACAGTGTTTTAGGATATTTGGTGTGTGTGTTTTAAGATTTTTGTTTGTTTTGGTGATGCTGCAGTGAACATGGTTAAGAACCCAGGGCCGTAAGCATGCTAAACAAGCATCTTCCTAACACTGAGCTACATCCCTGGCCAAGTGTTTTAAGATTTATAGGCTTTTTAGCCAGGCATGGTGGCTCATGCTTGTAATACCAGCTATTCAGGAGGCTGAGGCAGGAGGATTGCAAGTTCAAGGATAGCCAGGGCAACTTAGGGAGGCCCTGTCTCAAAATGAATAATAAAGGCTGAGGATGTAGCTCAGTGGTCAAACACTCTTGGATTCAATTCCCATTACTACCACCAAAAAAAAAAGACTTATAGGTGTCTTTACATATGTTACATAATATATGATTTTGCCCAAATTCTGAATTAGTTTTGCTGTGTATCATTATCGTCTCATTTTGCAGATGAGGTCCTGATAGATCAAGAGGTCAAGTCAGTGGCAGAACCAGGACCAGAACCTCTGCTTCCTGATTCCCAATTTGTTCTTCAGGTGATCCCCCTTCACTTTGCTCATATTCATCCCTCTCTCCTCCAGATCTTGTCTCCTTGGACTCCAAGGTCCTCCTGCTGCAGCCCACTTCTGAGCCATGTCTTCCTCCGATGAAGAAACGCTCAGTGAGCGGTCCTGTCGCAGCGAACGGTCATGTCGGAGTGAAAGGTCTTACCGGAGTGAGCGGTCAGGGAGCCTCTCTCCCTGTCCCCCAGGGGATACTTTGCCCTGGAACCTGCCACTGCATGAGCAGAAAAAGCGGAAAAGCCAGGATTCGGTTCTGGACCCTGCAGAGCGTGCTGTGGTCAGAGTTGCTGGTAAGAGAGGTCCCCCAGCAAACAGGATGCTGTGGGTGTGAGGGAAGAATGTGCCAGTTTGCCCTGGCTGGGTGGGGAATGGAGGGGGAATCTAATTTGTTATTATTACTGTTGATGAAATAACATTAAAGAAAAACTTGAAAGAGGAAACTCTGCTTGCCCCTAGGCTAACATAGGATCTGTTCTCATTTCTGAATCTTCTTCCTTATCTTTGCCCCATTTGATCATATTTTCTATTTAGATGCCATTCTGAATCTGACTCTTCAGTTACTCTTAGATAAAAACAAAAATTTCCATGTTACCTCTCAGACTTTATAGTTATTTTTAAAGGCTGTGTAATATTTCATGGTTTTATAAATCCTACTCCTTTCTCTCTTTTCTGTCCTAGTAGACAATGCTGCAGTGAACATGGTTCAGAATAATAACTTTTGACTTCTGTTTTATTATTTCCTTACAATGAAATCCTCAGAGAGGTTGGTTTCACTCATATCACCTTTCAAAACTGTGTGTATCTTCTCACACCATAACTTGGTGTGAGGGCTGGGCCTGCCTGGAACTGTGTGGGAAGGTGCCCAGTTCTCCTTTGCCAACAAGCAGCAGTGGTATGAGTGTAGGCTCTGGAGTCAAAGAGGCAAGGCACTGGACTGTGACCCTGCTGCTGCCCAGCTGTGTGATTATGGCAACTCCCTTATCCTCTCTGAACCTCAGTTTCCTAAAGAATGCCCCTGTGAAGGGATGCCTTGAGGGTTACAGAGATAATGTGTGGAAAGCCATTAGCAGGGTTTTTCACTCAGTAAAGGAGCTGCTTCCACTGAAGGCATCCAGAGCTGCTTCCCTGGAGTGTGCTCACCATCTAAGCAGGCATTGGTGTCACAGCGCAGATGAGCAGCGCCTGCAGCTAATTCAGTGACATCACCTGCTTTCCATCCATTGCCAAAGCCTGTCCTGCTGCCTCATCTGTGTCTCTCGAATTATGTGCCCCTTTATCATCTCTCACCTGGACCTTCTAACCAACCACCTAATAGTTCTTATTCTCTCAGTCTTGTCCCTGCTGCCTCCACATGATTAACAGTGTTTTATTCTAAAATGCACACCTGATCCTATTACTCAGGTGCTTTCAAACCACCTTTAGCTCCACATTGCCTGTGAAATAAAGGCTTCAGCACAAAGGTACATCAAAACCAGGCCCTGTTCTATCTCTTTGGCTTCACCTGCTGCCACCTTTACCCGCAAGCACCCTGCATGTTGTACTGTAACTTGCCCTCCAGAGGGATGCCGCTTGCAGGATCAAACCTTCATGCTTTAATTTTCTTCTCTATAAGACACTGATAACCCCTCCTCCTCTTTTAAGTCCTCTGTCCCTAATGCCCCTAGTGGTATCCAAAGCTCCCTCCTCCGCTCGCATATTCATGCTTTTCTTTCCTCCATGTTCCCTTCAACAGTGTAGCAGTTACCCCACAGGGAGCCCACCACTCCCTCAAGACTGTGAGTGATTCAGGGCTGTGGCTTGTTTATGTGTTGACCCCAGTGACTTGCACAGGGCCTTGTACACGTTAGAGATCAACCAGTATTGAATGACTGAAGGACAACCAGGAGTATTTAGAAGCTAATAGGCGTCAGATTGTGAGCCAGGAACAAGCAGTGGGCTGTAATGGGAGGTTAGACCCAGAGAGGGGTATGTGGGCTCAAGTCATCACAAGAAGCTTTTAGCAGGAGTGAGAGCGTGTGGAGGAGACAGCAGTGGGGCCCGGAAGGCAGACTGCAGTTTTAACTCCTGTTGGTGAGCAATAATAGAGAGCCCTTGGAGGAAATTCTTCTCAAGCCCTTTGTGCCTTAGGCACCAGCCAGTAATAAAGTTCCAGAGCTGTCCCTAGGATGCAGGAAGGGACAGCCTTGAAGGGCCATGACTCAGGGGCCTCTGACTCACAAACCTCTCATTCTCCTGAAGACAGAGTGGATGCTTATGCTCTCTTCCTTATGCTCTCTTTCCCATCCTCCTTCACTCCTATATACTTCTAGGTTGCTGTGTGGTGATTTCCTCTTTCAATCTTCTCTAGGGAGGCCCTGCTGTTTAAGAATCTGGAGTCTAGACTGTTTAAGAATCTGAGTGGGATAGACTCAAGGGGGCTTAATGCCCAGGCAAAGCCCCTGGGGACCCTGCTGGGTCAACTGAATGGAGGGATGGGAGTGTGCAGGTTCTGTTCCTGGCACAGAGGCTGATCTTTGCATCCTGACACCACCGAATGACTGTCTTGAGGAGGGGGCTGGGCCAGTGAGGCTGAAAATGGGAGGTTGCCATGGTTAAAAATAACTTGTGTGCTGCAGTTGGGCGTGTTTCTTTTGCAGGAGAGGCAGCAGTTAAGGCGGGACTGCTACTTTAGGGTCTGGCTGAAATCTCCATGTGATTTTAGAATGTCGAGGGGGCTGCACTGGGGTAATGAGGAAGGCAGCCTTGGCTCTGCGGGGACTCCTTCATGTGAGGTGCAGGAGGGTCATGCCTGAGAGACCCTGGATGCTCTGAAGCTCTGTAGCGGAGATTTCCTTCTGGGAGGAAGTGAAGTCAGGCTTCACTGGAAGCCAGCTGTGGCCTGAACCGCTTTCCCCTCCCCCTGGATCCGGATTATGAAACTGGGTGGGGGTGTGTGGATCAGTCTCACCGAGGACTGACTCCCCTTTCCCTGGGCCCATTTTGTCCTAAGCTGGTTTCAGAGCTTTATCCTTGCTTGAGAAACGTGGGGGCACCCTGCTGGTCACATGTATCAGAGTCCAGAGGCCACTCAGGACGGAGAAACCTGCTGGTCTCAGTCTCAAAGTCAAGACAGATTCTAGGGGCTTCACACATGCTGCAGCCCCATTCATCCTTCTGTCTTCTGTCCTCATTCTTTCTGTCCATTTTTTTCCTCCTTTACCAGCCCTGTTCTCAACGCCCTAAGCTCAGCCACACTGAAGTGTGACAAGAGTCGTTCATGAGAGCGCCTTCTTTCTATTCATCAGCTTTATGGTTTACACAGAGATTTCACAATAGCAGTATGTGCTGGGCAGGACACATGGCCTTAAGGGACTTTTCTATAGTCGCACAGGACTGGCAGACACAGATCTCCTATCTCCATGCACATTGCTATTTCCATTGTTTAGGCAACCAGCCCAATCTGACTCTTTTGCAGGTGACAATCTCAATAGCTAACTTGGTCTCCAGAATCACCTGAGAGAACTTTTGGTCACTTCTGGGAAAGGCCTTAAGATCCCTACCTGGGCTGGGGATGTGGCTCAAGCGGTAGCGCGCTCGCCTGGCATGCGTGTGGCCCGGGTTGATCCTCAGCACCACATACACACGATGATGTTGTGTCCACCGAGAAGTAAAAAAATAAATATTAAAAAAATTCTAAAAAAAAAAAAAAAATCCCTACCTAAGGGTGGGGTTGTGGCTCAGTGGTAGAGTACTTGCCTAGCACATGTGAGGCACTGAGTTTGAACCTCGGCACCACATAAAAAATAAATAAATAAAATAAAGGTATTGTGTCCATCTACAACTAAAAACAATTAGAAAGAAATAAATCGATGGAGGGAACTTTGCCTCATCCCCCCTGGCTCTGTCTAGTGAACAGCAGACATAATACCCTTACTCACTGGAGGAGAGCGGGCATCAAGCAAGAGGGAGCTGGGAGGTTGTTTTAGCAAGGAGCATAACCCCAAAGGGTAGAAAGGGGAAGTGGAAAAAAAGGCTGTATTCCTTGAGGCCTGTGGGGAGTGGATGATACACAGGGTACAAGAGAGGTAGTGCACAGTTTTGCGTCTTCACAACTCTAGGGGGCACTGTTCACATTTGTTGCATTGTAGATTTGTATTTATATGACTAGTTTCTTGCAGATGGCAGTAAAGTGTCTCTCCTGGGCTAGGGTAGGGTTGGGTGCAGGAGGACTTCATCATCTACCCATTAGATGTTAGCCCACATCTAACATCACATATTCAGGACCCTTCCTGTTTTTGTCATTGATATTCAAAGACAGCTGAAGATGTGATTCTTTCTTCATGGAACTCAGCCTGGTTGAGAGGACAAGAAGGAAAAAATTTATTACATCCCTGTGTGTATTGTATACATGGGGCTGCAAGCATCCTTGGGATTCATTTCTGGAAACCCCTCAGCAGGTGCTGCTGAATTAATCATTCCCATGGTCTGCTCCATTGTGGCCTCCCCCAGGAAGCCTTCCCTGATCTCTTTGGTCAGACAGCAGTGGCGTATCTTTCCATCCCTTGTTTGGCCTTATGTTATTTGTTGTTTCTAGGTTTGTTTTCCCATATGATCTGGAGCTCACTGTAGTCAGGAATCCCATCTTGCCTTTCTGCCTGTGGCAGGCAGCCCTAGAGCTCAGTGCTGGTTAGAGAGGTGAGCCTGCTCCTCTTCCGTGTGCATTCATCTCTCCTCTAGGATAGGAGCTCTGAGAAGACATCCCATGACTTCTCTCTGCTTCCTTATTTACTTTATTCACTCATTCATTCAATAAAACAAAATAGATTGAGATAGCCAGGTGCAGTGGAACATACCTGTAATCTCAAAGACTCGGGAGGCTGAGACAGGAGGATTGCAAGTTGGAGACTATCCTGGGCAACTTGCAATTCTAGCTAGACTCTCAACAATTTAGAGAGACCTTGTCTCAAAATAAAAAAGTAAAATAAAATAAAAAGGACTGGGGATGTAGCCCAGTGGTAAAGCACCTCTGAGTTCAATCACCAGTACCTAAAAAAAAAAAAAAAAAAAAAAAAATAGAGCCCCAGCCTTGTGCCAGGCACTGTGGAGATAACTGGCTGTAGAGTCAGAAAACTTAGGTAAATGATCCCACTACTCGAAGCCTTGGTTTCCTTATCTGTAGAAGGGAAGTGATGATACCTGCTTCCAGTGGTCACCAAATGAGGACCAGAACGTGCTGGACAAACACCTTCACAGACCTCTTACTGCACTTGGTGGGGTCATTCCTTGTAACTTCCTTGGCAACCAGAAGAGGCAGTGGAGAATTCAGGAGGCCAGCAGTTTCCCAGGCCAGCAGAGTCTTTGAGCCTCTTAGTTCCGTCCCTTCCTTGTTTGCTCTAGGGCTTTGTCAGAAAGCAAATGGAAGGTGGTTTATCTGGCCCTGAGTGAAAAGAAAGGAATTCAGGAATGGAAGATGGGGCCCCAGAAAACAATTCCACTGGGGCCCTTACTCCTGGGCAGGCAACTTTCCTTGCCCCAGGCTATTCCAAGATTTGAATCCAAATCAGTTCCTCCTCCTTCCCAGCTTCTCTCCTTCTTGGCAGTGTTCAGAGTCCCTGGCCCTGGAGCTCGGTTTCAGGAGCAGGAGAGATGAACAGGAGAGTCCCCTGAAATTGGGGCAGAGTGAATTGTAGCTACACACCACCAGCTCAGCTCTACTCTTTGAAAGTAAATCTGGGTCACTTTAGCTGCAGGGATGGAAAATGACCACGTGGGCAGAATTCTGTGCAGGCGGTGGAACAGATAGCCAATCTGTCCTTTCTTTGAGGCTCAGGTCCCTGTGGGATCCCAGCTGGTAAGGGAGGTGGCTGCTGCATTGCAAGGTGCAGTGCTGTCTTTATGCTATCGGCCTCTCATCCTGCTTTTCTAATGACTTCTAGGTGATACAGAGAAAGATTTGGAATGGCACTCTGGCTGTGACTCTGTTCTGGAGGGTAGGAATATAAAGGAAGGACTGGTTACCTTGGGGACTGTGGAAGGTCATCATTTCTCAGTCCCATGAGTTCAGAGATTAGATGCCACCAGAGGAGCTGACATTGCAGCAGGATCTAGGCTGCATTTGTCCTGACTTCAGCAGCCCCCCTGTCCTCCAGGGAAAGGTCTCTGAACAAACCTGAGTGTGAACATTAATAATCATCACCAGCTGCTATACTGAGCCTGGTCAGCATCTCCTTTCCTGGTTGCTGTGGCTAGGACCTGCCATGATTTGGCCCTGTGACAATTGCCACCTGTCAGAAGCTGGCCAATTTCCTGGCTCTTCTGTAGGGACAGAAGCGGGTGTGCCTGGCTGGAATCTCTGCCTGGACTGAGGATGCTGCTATGAGAAGGTCTGGAGCCCCTGTAATTTGAAGAGTTGTTATGGACTGATGTTTTGTGCTGTGCTGGGCCCCATCCCTACCCTAAAAGATACTAAGCTTTTGCCTTTTTATTTTTTTTTTCTTTTCTTTCTTGGTACTTGGAATTGAACCTAGTGGCACTTTACCACTGAGCTATATCCCCAGGCATTTTTATATTTTAAGACAGGGTCTTACTAAATGACTTAGGACTTCAGTAAGTTGCTGAGGCTGGCCTCAAACTTTCAATCATCTTGCCCCAGCCTTAGTCATGTGCCACTGTGCCTGGCTAGGATTTTCCCTTGAGGTCAAGGGGAGAATTCTGTTTCTGTGGGCATGACCTTCCCACCTCTCCCTCATTTAGTTGTTCATTTCCACAACAGCTTACTCTTCCATTCATTCATAAAAGAAATGTCTTCTGGAGTCCATTGGAGTCCTCATTTTATTACTCACTTGCCAGTTCCCTGGAAAGTTATTAATCTCATGAGCCTCACTTTCTCATTATTATAGTGGGGGAGCAAGAGGGCTACCTCAGAGTCTTGCAGAGTGGATTGGACGATATTGCCCAGCCCTGTGACTACTACGCAGTTAGTCCTTCATACATTTAGCTATTCTCATTAATATAATTCATTCACTCATACACTGCTTCTTTGATCTTCAAAGTGCTTGATTTATCCTCTTTCTCATTCATTGATCATGCACTTGCTTATTTAACAAACATCCCTAGGGCTACCTTGTTCTAGGCTCAGACTGGGCTTCAGAGCCCAGCTCCTGTCTATGAAGGCAATTAGATGCAGCTTAAGCCAAAGAGACTTTTGATGAATTTTGAGAGGGAAGGTCCTCCTTCTGCTTCTGCCTCTCCCAGGCCTAGAGTAATGACAGCATTTGATCTGGGTTAGGGGAAAAAAAAAAAAGGATCTTGCTAGGACAACCTGAAGAGAGAAGGCACATCCCTGTTACTTGTTTCTATTCCTGCTCTACTTTCTTTGGCCTCAGTAAGAAGGAAGGAAGGAAAATGAAAAGAGAACAGCTGGTGGCAGTTAGGAATTAAAGGATCCAGAGGGTGGGCTGGGGAATGAACTCTGGACTTAATTCAGGAGCTCCTGAGAGTGGTGCCAGCTGGGCTCTCCTAGTAAATAATAGCTGGGAAGATTACTATGTAGAGTCATGATGTGCGCCAGGCATTTTACAGACATCATTTAATCTTCACAAAACCCTGGAAAGATGTTGCTATTCTCAACAGATGAAAAAAAAGTTGAGGAACTTTTCTGAGGTCATCAGTAGGCAAATAGAGGAGCTGGATTCAGCATTACTCAGTATGCACGGTGCCCCTTAGACCCCCTCATGCACAAGACGCCCTTTGGAGTCTCTCAGGGCAGTGCTTGAGGTTGGCCTAACTCCAAAGCCCCAGCGCTTTGGGGACCATTTCAAACCTAAAGTAGAATAGTATTATGAGCACCCATCACCCATCAATAAGAATCATCAATCATGGGCAATCTTATTTTATTCATGTACACCACTCCTACCTCCCCAGTTATGTAAAAGAAAGTTTGGGTAACCACATACTTTTCCCTGCCTTACTTTTTAAAATTTTTTTAGTTGTTAATGGACCTTTATTTTGTTCATTTATTTATATGTGGTGCTGAGACTCGAACCCCAGTGCCTCACACATCCTAGGCAAGGGCTCTACCACTGAGCCATAACCCCAGCCCTCCCTGCCTTACTTTTTACCTATTATATTGTATCACCTTTCCCTCAGTTGTAAATATGTCAGTGTATCTGCTTCAGAATCCATGTCTGAAGTGGAGCCAGTGCCATTTGACCCACTGCCCAGAGGTTTCATTAGGGATTCTGACTTCAGTGCGGGCCCTAGGAGCCATGAGTCCTTCCTGGTGTTGTTCTACCACCCTCTGGTCCTTCCAGCTGTTTATGCTATACTCCCAAAACACACAGAGTGAGGCTACAGATACTAGTTCTGTCAATGGAAGCTGATTTCTCAGGATGGTGTCTGTCTTTGTTGCTTAAAATACCTCAAGCCCATGGACCTTGGGTTTGAATCAGGACCCTGCTAGCTGATTGAGGAAAGTATTTAAAAAATGAATTTTGAGGGGGCTGGGGATGTGGCTCAAGCGGTAGCGCGCTCGCCTGGCATGCATGTGGCCCGGGTTCGATCCTCAGCACCACATACAAACAAATGTTGTGTCCGCCGAAAAACTAAGAAATAAATATTAAAATTCCTCTCTCAAAAAAAAAAAAAAGAATTTTGAGGATTCAGTCTCAAGAGTCTGAAGTTGAGATGCAATAGGATGGCAGTTTTCATGGAGGGAAGAAATTCTGTTCTTGTGAGAGGAGCCTGTGTCCCAGGCCTGCCCTGATGCTGAAGTGTTGTTCCATGTGATTCTGATCTCACCTGAGAGCAATGGCCACCACACTGTAGAGCCTCTTGGGGCTTTGTGCTCAGTTCCAGGCTGCCTGTCACTGCCCCTTCAGAGGCAACTATCCTGAGATGATGTTGGGAGGAGAGAGATTCCAGTGGAGGAAGCTTCATAGATTAAATTGCCACACTTCTCAATTTAGGGAACCTCCCAATTCCCCTAAGAGTATACCACATCCCTTTTTGGTAGGAACCTCAGGGGCCCTTCACAGGATGAAACACTCTCCTGCCCCAGAGCATAAAGAGAGATTGGGGTGGTTGAGTAGGGCTCACATTATCGTTGTCCTGATTCCTTGGAGAGGGAAACTACAAGTTTTATTCACATAAGGCTGGGAAATGCCAGAGGGGCCAGTACCTTTTCTAACTATTATTGTTAAATTCTGAATGTCATGCTTTGTGCTTAGCATGTTACATGTTGTATTGGATCCAATCAAAGATTTTAGCAGAGTGCTACAGTAGAGGAGATGGACACCCTCAGAGTTCAGTAGCCTGTTCAAGGTCTCTCAGCTAGTAAGGGACTAAATTGGGAAGGACTCTAGCTCCTCCTAGAGTGACCCACAGCCTCTTCCACTAAAAGGCACAGCAGTGTAATAGTAGCTAACATCTACACAGTGTCTTTAACCCATTATCTCCACTGTGCCTTGGGAAGTCCAGGTGGGTGAGGCATTCCACACCCCTTTGGGACAGCTGTGTATTGGGGGTCACCCTTTGCTCATTTTCCCCAGTAAGGACTGGAGATTCTTTGGCATTGGTCCTGATAAATTGGGGGAAACGGCCTAGGGAGAGGCTGAGGTAGAAAGACTTAACCAGTTGCTATGGTTACCCAGATGGCTGGGTAACCATTTTGTGGGTTGCTATGGTAACGAGCTGCCAGTGGCAGGGATCTTGTCTTCCTGGGTGGCTGGCACCAACCAGGCTTCTTAAATAAGAGATGTTGTACTTTCTGAACAGAAGAGGGCAGCATGAGAGCAGACAAAGGCTTCCTACCCCATAGTGGATTTGAGAATTTAAAGCAAAGCTAAGAGTTTCCAGGAGCTGGGCAGAAAGGGAATTTGGACTGGGACTGACGGAAGGCAGTGCCCAAGAGGCTGGTGGAACCAAGCCTGTATGCAGGATGTCTGAGACTAGAACTAGGCAATCCTTTTCAAAGAGCAGTCCAAAGGATAAAGCTGGGCCTGTCCTCACAGTGGGAAATATAAAAGGCAATGGAGACAGCCTACCCTTCAAGAAAGGATGGAGAGAACACACACCACACACCCTACTAGCAAATGTATTTATAAAGCATCAATTAACACACGTAAAATAGTGTAACATGAGCCAGTTTGAAAAAGTAGGGCTCCAGTAAGTCTTTGAGAGGCTGGGGAGGAGCATTAGTGGAAGAAATGATCTGTACTCTTCTTTTTTCTCTCAGCACATGAAGTACCCTTGATCATTGAGAAGACATTGAAATCGATTCTCAGTCATCTTGAATCAGGTCCTGCCTCCAATCCCAACCTCTATATATGTTCAGTGAAGCATCCATTTCTCCAGTAAATATAGATTTTTAGTTTTTTAAAATTTATTTGCTTTTTTTTTCAGTGCTGGGGGAGCAACTTATTGATCATCTACTAGGTGATGATCATCTACTAGGTGAAGTACTGTGTTAGATCCTATGGGGGAGAAATCGATGTCTCTGTCCTCAAAGAACTGATGAACTGGGAGGTTAAGGAGGCTGCCCTGTGGATACCTATAACATATGTGGCTAAAGCTTCAGAAAGAGGGGGAAAGAAAATGCTGTTGGGATTTTGAAAAAACCTCTTCTCTTTGGGTTGATTAAAAATAACTTTCACTTTGTTTAAGATGAACTTTCAAAGTAGGACTGTAATACATTGGAGTTGGAGTGGTGGTAGGAAGAAGGGTCTGAGTTTGATTACAAGGGAAGATGCTGCCCATGGGGGTGTCATGGGGGAGGATGAGCCTGAAATCAAAAGTAGACATCAAAATGTGGAGGACTTTAAATGCTAGGCTTAGATAAGGGATGCTGTGAGAGAGAAAGTTTTTTCTCTCTTGTGGCACTGGGGATTGAACCAGGGTGTTGTGAATGCTAGGCAAGTGCTCTACCACTGAGCTATACTTCCCATTCATACTTCCTAGTCTGTTTTATTTTGAGACAGGGCCTCACCAAGTTGCCCAGGCTGGCCTTGAGCTTGCCATCCTTCTGCCTCAGCCTCCAGAGTTGCTGGGATTACAGGCGAGCACCCCTGTGCCCAACCAATTTGTGTGTGTATGTGTGTGTGTGTGTGTGTGTGTGTGTGTGTGTGTGTGTGTATGTAAACAACCCCCAGGTCCTCACATGCCTATGTTAGGGACTGAACTCAGGACTCCATATGCTACACTCTGCCACTGAGTTCCAGTTCCAGCCCATACCATCTTCTGAAATGCCCAAGCCTAGTCAAAAGCCACAGACAGCTGAATATTTTTGGATCCTGTGGTTCATTCATTTATGTATTTAATAAAAATTTAAAGAATATTCAATGAGTGACCCATATATGTTAGGTTGTTTGCTACATGCTAAGGATTTTGAGGTGAACAAGATAGACAAGAGTCCCAGGCCTCAAGGAGCTGGCACTTAATAAAGGATTAAAGACACTGAACCCATAATTTCAAATGTGCTAAATATTACAAAAGGGGAATGCAAAGGTGCAGGAGGAGCTGTTAACCTGGGGGATCCCGAAGGCTTCTCCACCAGATTTCTGGTAGAGGCATGAGTTAGAAGTCAGCCAGGCTACCAGGCATGATGAAGCACACCTACAATTTCAGCACCTTGGAAGGTTTTTGAAGCAAGAGGATCACAAGTAAGTTTGACACCAGCTTTAGTGAGAGACTGTCTCAAAATAAACAACAATAACAACAAAGGGCTGTGGATGTAGTTTAGAAATAGAGTCCCTGGTTTCAATCCCATGTACTGAAAAAAAAAAAAAAGTCCATCAGGCCAAAAGAACATTGATGAAGGGGTACAGCCAGGGAAAGGAACAGGTGGGAAGGCCCTGAGGTGAGAGAGCACAAATGAGGAGCTGAAAGAAGTTAAGTGGCAGGACTTAAGAGAGAAGTGCATTTGATAGGAAGGGGAGGACTTCAAGGAAAAAAGGACTTTATTTCCTTGTATTACCCTTCTCTCCCAGTAGATGCCCTCCTGAGTACATCCTGCTTCCTCTATTGCACCCTCCTCAGAAATTCAACAGCCAGCTCACTCACCAGAAGCAAAGGAAAATCACAGGCCAAAAGGAGAAAGCCTCAGAGCTTTCCTGATTGTGTGGTCTGGCTATAAATTTAGACTCTTGCTTGAAAAAAACCAAAAACCTCCCTTTTGTAGGCTTCCTCTTCCCATCCCCCGCCCCAGCAGTCACTTTGTTTCTCCAGCCTTGTAAAATTTTCTCTGTATAAAACAGGAACATCAGCCAAACATGTGGACTTCCCCCTTTCCATTCATTAGAAGAATGGGTTACTTCAAACTCTCTTGGGAGTATTTAAATGCAAATTTTGTCAAGAAAGCAACTCTTTTTTTTTTTTTTTTTTGTATTGGGGATTGAACCTAGGGTGCTTTACTACTAAGCTAGATCCCCGTTCTTATATTTATTTATTTATTTTGGGGCAGGGTCTTGCTGTATGATGAGGCTGGCCTTGAATTTTCGATCCTCCTTCTTCAGCATCTCAAGTCACTGGGATTTCCACCATGCCTGGCTAAGAAAGCAACTTGAGTCTAACAGAAGCGCTTCAGCCACACAATCCAAACTAGAACTTTCTACTGTGTTATTTATTTATTTAATGGTAGGGGATTGAACCCAGGGCCTCATGCGTGCTAGGCAGACATTCTACCACTGAGCCCCCATCCCCAGTTCTTTATATTTTGAGATTTGGTCTCCCTAAATTGCTTAGGCTGGCCTCAAATTTGTAATCCTCCTGTTTCAGCCTCCCAAATTGCTGGGATTACAGGTATGAATCACCACACCCAGTTTCTTAATTGGAATTTCATCCCCCTTGCCTCTACCCACAACCCCTCAGGCCTTCAGCACAGCCTGATTCTCAGAGTAGACTCTTCATTCTTGACTCTGTTATTTCCTCATGTTTGGTAGGCATCAGTCACAGTTCTTGTAGCAGCCCCTGGAGGGGATGGAGAAGCTTTTCTATTTGCTGCAGTGAAAATGAGGAGGCAGATGTCTGTAGGGGGTGATGGTGGAGGAGTGTATATGTATATTTGTGCCTGGGCCTTCTTAGTCCTACTGTTATAAAGTAATATAGGAAATGCAGTGACTCAGCACTGATACAGTCAAGATCCCCAGAGTTAGCATTTCTATATCCTCTATTTATGAAAAAGTGCTGTCCCATTAATTACCAACTCCTTCATTGTGAATTTTCCACTAAAAGTCTTTATTTATCTAAAAATAACATACCTCAAACTTATTCCCTTTCTTTTAGTAGACTGAGCTCATTAGCAGCTGACACCAAACTGTGAACTAGCTTGCCTTTTTTTTTTTTTTAAGCACCCAAAATTAAATTGGAAGGAAATGAGCATTTGTCTAAGGTGCAGTCCTGTCCTCCTTCAGGCCCTTCCCTGTATTATCTCCACACCCAGAACTTGATGGAGAAAGATATGATTAATGACTTGTTCATCCAATATCTGATCATGATGTGATGTGGAAACCTATTTGTGAAAAGTATCATTTCTTTTTCTTTTTCTTAATGAGCTGAGCACTGATTGACCAAATATTTGGCATTCCTCCAAAGTTCAAAGATACTATCCCTGCCCTGGAGGTAAGAAGCTCCTCTTTCAAAATCTTGAGAATGGGAACTGAGATGGAAGTCCAAGTCCCAATTTTGGCTGCTCAGTGCTGCATGAATTTTCTCACTTGCTCATGTGCCCTTGTGATGTTAACCAACTTTTTTATTTTTTTTTGTACTGGGGGTTGAACCCAGGGGAGCTTTACCACTGAGCTACATCCCCAGTCCTTTTTATTTTCGTTTTGAGACAGGGTCTTGCTAAATTGCAGAGGGACTTGCAAAGTTGCGGAGGACTTGCAGTCTTCCTGCCTCAGGAGATAGGTGTGTGTGCCCCACCTGGCCCAGCCTAGCTTCTTACTGCAACCACCTCTTCATCTCTGCAAAAAATCAAGTTAACACTGGAAACATTATCACTGAATGGGCCGGGAGTTCCTCATTCATTGCTTGCTCTTGGCCCTAGCACACTCCAGGAATATTGGGATTGAATGATGCACAATTGAGTGGAGGAACGGATGATGTTGGGATCTCCTTCCTCAAAATGGTCCAAAATAAATCCCTACCCATATTTATCAGTTTTCTTTCTTTACCCTTTTCCTTCCTCTGATGGGAGAATAATTGGTTTCCTTCTTTCTGCCCTGACCAGTTATGCCCCCAAATCCTTTCTTTGTCTCAGGTTCCCACATTTCTCCCTTTTGATCTAAGTCTCTGTTCTGAAGACTGTCACAGTTTAGTAATCCGGTTGGGTCTACCCTCCCACCCCCCGGATTTATGTCCTCCTGTCTCCTCTTATTCACCCCATGGTGCAGTCAGAATCCTGCCTCCAATCCTCCTTGAGTTGTCATTTCTCGGGCTCTGTCCCTTGGCCTGGCTTACTTCATGATGTGGGTCTGCCCCCCTCACTTCCAGTTCAGTTTCTTCTGCTTCTGGACAACCCTTTGTTCCTGGGATTCTTTGTGGGCGCAGTGTTCCCTTTGGCACTGCAGGCCTGTCTGGATCTTGCCCTTGTCCTGGTTCCGGCCTTGTCTGGCCCTGGGATCTGAGGCACCTTGGTCTTTTGCTCTCTCCTGTCCCTCTAGGGTTTCTCTAGATCCTCCAGGAGCCGCACAGGCCCAGTTCGACTTCTCCCCAGCCAGGGGGCTCCCTCCTTTGTCCCGGCTCCGGTGTAGGCCAGCGCTGACTGGGGGCCGCCCGCCCACTCTGCCGCGTCGGCCGGGGGGTCTCCGGGCAGCCGCGGCCCTCCCAGCGTTTCATCCTGACGCGCGGGGCCTCCTACCCAGCCTGACTCGCGCCGGGGCCGGCCTCCCGCTCACTTCGGCTCCAGTGCCCGGTCCCGGCCGGGCGGTGGTCGGCAGCCACCGGGGGGACCCGAGTGGGCAGCCCGGGCCCAGCCGGCCACAGCCCGGGGCGTCCTCGCCGCGGAGGCGGCGGGGAGAGGGGCGGGGAACCGGTCCGGCCTGGCGCTCCTGACAGGAGGAGCCGCCGTCGCCGCCGCCGCGCCGGGGCGGGCTGAGGGAGGAGCGGAGCCGAGGGGTGGGGAGGCGGAAACGCGAGCCGGGACCGGCGGAGCGCGAACGGGCCGGGTGCGAGCAGGCTGAGGAGCAGAGCGCGACTGCCGGGCCGGGTGAGGCAGACCGAGAGCCGAGATCCAGGGCGCCGCCGCTGCCCGCGAGCCGCACAAAGGCCGAGGCTGGGGCCGCCGCCGCTGCCGCCGCCTCAGCGCGTGGGCCTGGAACCGGCGCCCCCCGGGGCCGGGGGAGAGCGCGGCGCGGGCGGCCATGGCCGGCTACGTGCCGGGTCAGCAGCCGGCCAACCGCAGCCAGGAGAAAGAGTTCGTGCAGGCGTACGAGGATGTGCTGGAGCGCTACAAAGGTAGGGCCGGGGGCTGGCCTGAGTCCGAGGCCGGGGGCCGGCGCGGCGTGGCCTTCGGAACCCGTGCGCTGGGCGGGCTGCAGGTGGGGCGGCCGGGCGGGGTCGCGGCCACCGCGCCGGGCTTGTCCCTCAGCGGCAGTGTCTCGGGGCCAGTTAATTTACTAAGTCGAGATAAGCCTTGGGAACCCTCTCGTAGGGCAGCCGGGGCTTTCATATCGCCAGTTACAGTATTTGCCCCATTATCTGGCCCCAGCTGGAAGGAGACGAGACAAGGAGCTGGCTCGGGAGACCGACTGCTGTGGCAGCCGCTGGGGAGGAGGAGGAGTCGGGCGCGGGAGAAAACCACCCGTTCTGCTCTCGGTGCAATCATCCCCTCGCACAGGCTCGGATCTCTGCCCGCCCGCCCGGGTCCCTCGCCCGCTTTTGTCTGCGAGTCCCCGAGGAGACGTGCGGAGCACCCCGGGGTCTGGGGGTCGGTGGGCAGCCGTGCCAGTGAGTGTGCAGTTTTTGGTGAAGAGGCCACTTCCACCCCCGCGTCGGGGTCTGGGCCTGATCCAGGCGAGGGTCTATTTCTTCTTTTCCTCAAAAATAAAGATTGGTCTCGGAGCTCGGATTTCATCCCCCTGAGGCTGTCTTGCGAAGCAGTTCTGCAAGTTAATGCCTAACCTGAACCACGGGTGTATGCGCAGAAAGTTTTGACAGGCCAGAGGGGCTGTGGACTGCATTTCCCCAACTGCTGTAGGTACCCTAAGTGGAAGCCAGGGATGCGTGGCCTCGGGAGGCCCCTGCTTTGATCTTTAACATCCAGTTCTGGGATTTTGCTTTGGGAGGCAGTGCTTTCCACAGAGGTGGAGGTTTTCCCAGAAACTACATAGATAGCACTTTCCTCCTATTTTATTTAGCTGGAATCCTTATGACTAGCCTTTCCTTTCTTTTCATCTGAAAGAGAGGAAACTTCAGCCCGTATGACTGAGTCCAGCATACTTGTTTACAACACCTACCCACTGAAGGGAAACTAATGAAGAAGCTGTAAAACCTCTCTCTCTCTCTTTTCCTTTTCTTTCTCTGCCTCCTCCTCCTCCTCCTCCTCCTCCTCCTCCTCCTCCTCCTCCTCCTCCTCCTCCTCCTCCCCGTCCTTCCTCTTCTTCTTCTGGCATTAGAGCTCTGCTTGGGAATGCAGCAGGGGGAAAAAAAACAATTAGATGAAATGCTAAAATGGCCTTGGTAGGGCTTCTACTTGTTCCCTTCTGCATCAGCTCCTGTAAACTGTCCAGCTTCTTCTGCCTGCAGCAAGTTTTCTGTCAACCCCCTGTGGTCTTTCTTTTAAGAAATGTGGATCATTTCAGTGCACAAAGAGGTTAGATTGTGCTGCAGAACTTCATTGAAAAAATGTGGCTCAGTAAATGGTTTCATTAAGTTTCCTTTGCAGGCTTTTGAGCAACACTGCACTCTTCAGAGGGAGGATACACTGGGATTGTCTCAGGCCGTGCTAGCTTTAAACCAGCAGAATTAAACCAAAACTAGGTGAAGTAACCTCAGTATCTCACTGGATTGGATTGCCAATGGCTGGGAACTGAAAGGAAGTTGGACCCCTGGCCAATGAAGCAGGGAAAGAAGGGGGAAATAGGGCTTGTTCCAGGAGAGGTATCTGGGCAGTCCTTTTAGCTGTCTCACTCAGTTTGGCTTTCCTTTGAAGGACTTTGATCAGGTGTATAGGAATTTGATTCTTTCCAGACACAGACCTCTTTCTTGAGAGGAGGAATGAGTAAAAAATGGTTGACTAAAGTAACTTGAGGAGCTGTGTGAGGGGGTTAGTGCAGTCTGCTTTATGGTAGGTGCAGAACAATCTTTTCTCCTACTGTATCATTCTCCCTGGGAAGTCAGAGTGGCTTAGCATCCAGGCCTTTGTTACTTTGCTGTATGGAATTCCTGCTTTTTACAGACTTAGAAATCCTCTTACTCCCTTAATAGGAGGACTGTTTGCCAAAGCAGAGGAGTGTGTTAGAATGATAGAGTGGCCAGGAGAGGTAGTTTGTAAGGATAATGCCAAGAATTAGTTTTGAAGAGAGATGGGGAAATATACTGATTATGATGGGGTTCTAGACTCTCCAAATTATTTGGCTTTCACTCTCTCTTTCTCTCTTTCTGCTGGTACTAATTTGTAGTCACCTCATTCTACAGATTAAAGTAGGATTTTCACATACAGAAGGAGTGCTGAAAGTTTCAGTTGCAGAAAACCCCCTGAAAGGGGCAAAGATAAGAAGGGAAATAATGTATTTGTGGTGTTCTGAAGTAAGCAGAGCTGTGTGTATTGCAGCTGTATTAGGAATAGTTGTCAGGCATGGATTTTCCAGAACTATGCTTGGCAACTGTTTCCTTGTGTATTGGTAGTGAGCATGGTCTTGGTAGGATTAGATGATTCAGCATGGACATAAATGTTCTCCTTCATTTCCTAAATATCCCAAAGTCTCTTTAAAATAACTGGTCAGTATATGGGGGGCTTTAGGTAACAATTCTGCATCCTAATGTTTCAGAATGGGCAGCAATCAAGAGAAATAGGGAACATCCCCCAATAAACAGATATTACATCTCTATTGGCGGTAATACAGTGTTAGGCACTGGAGATGGCAGAATTATGAATGAGATCTGGTTCCTGTTCTTGGTTATTCACATCTAGCAGGGGAACACATATGCAAACAAGTAATTATAATACTGTGATAAGTGCTAGAACAGAAGTTTGTATAAAGCACCATGGAAACAAGAGGAGGGAAGAGTGACTATCCTCTGTGGGGTTCATTGAGAGAAGTTTTTTGTTTTGTTTTTTTTTAATGGTCCTAGGGATTGAACCTAGGGCTCCCTGCTCTAGACCAGCCCTCTAATGATGAGTTACACCCCCCACCCCGATTGGGAGGTTTGACAAAGGAGGTGACAATTGAGAAAGCTTTTAGGGATGAATAGAATTTAGCCAGATGAAAGAGGGAAGCCAGATGAATGAGAGAACAGAGGGCATAAACAGCACATGCAAAGGCATGAGTGAGTGGAGAGTTTAAAGAATGTAAGTAGTTGGATGGGACCAAAGCTAGAGTTTTGGTGGGAACATATGATACTGTAAAGAACCCAGGATCCAGCTTGTAAGGATTCTTTTATGGCTTTACTCCATGGGCAGTGGGGGAGTCGTTGAAGGTTGAGAAAAAACAGCTAGTATGCCAGTTTTATTAATTCATAATAAGGGAATACCTGTCCAGTGATTGGGATACTTATGTTGCTGTCTGGGGTATCCTCTTCCTGTTCCAAAGTGCTCATGAGGCTTAGTTCCCAAACGGTTGCTTGGTAAATATGGGAATAAAAGAGAGGTGAGGGGTTGGGGTTGTAGCTCAGTGGCAGAGTGCTTGCCTAGCTCTTGTGAGGCACTGGGTTCGACCCTCAGCACTACATTAAAAAAAAAAAAAAAAAGAATAAGTAAAATAAAGATTTTGTGTCCATCTACAACTAAAAAAATATTTTAAAAAAGAGAGGTGAATTATTTTAAGAAACTTCATCCAGATGATGATATGGCTAGCCACAAAGTTTTCCTTTCTGTGGATTGAGGTTCTTATGAATACCAGAGGAGAAAAGGAAGAAAGAGAGCAGTGCAAGGATCCAATTTCTCTCCTAGGAGGGAGACACTCTACTGAAGAAGCAAGCCACATAGGGCATAGTTTTAGGTTTTAAAGAAGAGTTTTAAAAGCAAACACAATCTGGGTTCATGGTGGTGGGTTAAGCAAAAGGGGAAATACATACATTGGTTCAGACAGACTTAGATTTTCTGTTTGCACAAAGCCTAAAAGACTAGAATCTTCATGTGCCATGCTGGGCTGGGAATAAACGAGAACATTCACATTTCAACAGTGGTAACATCGACTCTCTGGTACTTACAAACTTCAGAGTTCTTGCTAGGGTTAAATGAAGCTATTTAGGACTGATCTTTGTTATCATATCATATCATATCATATCACAGAAAATAGCTTAAAAACTTACTGCACAGAGTTAGGAGTGAAGGACCTACATATTAATAATGCAGAAGGCAGTTTGATATACTAAGAAGACTTTATTTACATTTTTTCATTCTTGGGCTCCGATCCTAGTTCTGCCACTTCTGTGTGATTTTAGAATGGTTGCTTAACTTCTCTGATCTTTGGGTTTTTCACCTATTGAAAAATGATTAATACTGACTTCTTGGCATTTATGAGACTATCAATGAGCTATTGGCATGTATTAATATTTTAAAAACTTTAACATATATAGTACTTTAGTTTACAAAGCATTTCATATTCATTATCTTATTTGAGCTTTATAATATCCTATGTGAATAGTTTTATAAAGATGGATAAATTTAGGAATAGATATAAAATTATTGTTCACAAATATGTCCCCAGACTTTCACATTGTATCACAGAGGGAAGTTTTTTTTCAATATATATTTATTTTTTAATTGTAGTTGGACACAATACCTTTATTTTATTTATTTTTATGTGGTGCTGAGGATCAAACTCAGGTCCTGGCATGTGCTAGGTAAGCACTCTACCGCTGAGCCATAACCCCAGCCCCCTCACAGAGGGAAGTTTTAAAAATCAGAGCACTGACTTGGGTTAAGTGAAATAATTGTGAAAAATGTTAGAAAATGTAATTTTTTTTGTTATTATTATTATTTTTAGCCTCTGGCCACGGTAAAGTATAGTCAGTCACACATGGGAAATGGCCTATATTTCCAGATAACTGAACTGCAGAGAATTTTTTTCCCCCATTGTGGTGGGGGAAGTCTTGTATATGTTTCTGAAAAAAAGAAAAAAAAAATTTTTTTTCCCAGTACTGAGGATTGAACTCTGGGCCTCCTGCATGTTAGGCATGTGTTTTACTACTAAGCTACATCCCCAGCCCTTCTCTGATATTTTTATACAATAGTAATATAGTGCAAAGTGATAAGATTTTGCTAACATAGTGGTTAGAAAATATAGGCTGAGGATTTGGAATTGTTAACTTAAGTGGTGCTCTGAAGAAGCCTCTTGATTAAATGTAGACTCAGTTTTTAAGTTCTGTTTTAGAAACCAAGTCTAGAGTTGGAGTGGATTGCTTCTAGACAACAATAGAGTAATTGCTACTTCTGGGTATGGACACTATTAATTCAGAAAGTGAGTCAAGTCCATCTGCTGGGAAATCACAAGCTTTGGCCACATCATGCTGTTGAAATAATAAAATGTGTGCATGTACTGACAGTGCTTATGAGAGCTCTTGCCTTGTCTTGGGCTTGCTTGGCAAGTGATGTAATACAAGCCAGGGAAATGCATCAGCTGAAGCCTATTATCCCAATATTTTTCAGTGCCAATTCCAGGTTTTAGAGATCTTTGTAGAAGGAACACTTCAGAGTGCACATGTGGGATCAGAGACATCCAAGATCAAAAATCCTGGCCTTTTCAGTTTCTGATAATTATATATAGAGTTATGTTGTGACCAGGTTGTACAGTGTATAAAATCTCCTGCTTTTGCTCTTGTTTTTTTTTTTTTTTTTTTTCCTTTTTTCCTCTTGGTGTAGGAGATTGAACCCAGGGGGCTCCTGCTTTTCAGACAAGTGCTGTGTTCCCAGCCCTGTCTCTTATGTTTTGAATGGAGTTGAAGCCTCTGTTGTCTTTCTTCCACTGGGGGCACTTACTGATTTTGTGACTTGGGAGAGCCGTTTCAGGTCCGTTGGGTTGGCTTGTAGTATGTAAGAATGTTTATTCTAACTTGTTGTTGTTGTTAACTTCTAATAAAATAATTATTTTAACTTCTAATAAAATATTATTTTCCCTTCCAGAGCTTCTCAGTTTCTAGAATAGATTACAATGAACCTCTGATTCTTGTCTCTAGCTCTCAGGGCTTTCCACAATTTGACCTGCCTTGCACACCCACTATTATCTCATGCCACAGTTTCCACCCAACTCAGCTTTCTGCTCCACTGGGCTGGTCTCAGCGGTCCTTTGCCCAGATCCTCATACCTGCCTCTGTGCTTTTGTTCATGTTCGCTGTTCCTGGAAAGCTCTCTTTCTTTCTGATTATTCAAATCTTTTTTTTTTTTTTTTTTTTTTGTATTAGAGATTGAACCCAGGGGTGCTGAGCTACATCCCCAGCCCATTTTATTATTTTTTAAAATTTTTTTTGTAGTTATAGATGGACAGAATGTCTTTATTTTATTTATTTTTAAGTGGTGCTGAGGATTGAACCCAGTGCCTCATGCATGCTAGGCAAGCACTCTGCCTCTGAGCTACAGCCCCAGTCCCCGTTTGTTTTATTTTTAAGTTGCTGAGACTGGCCTCGAACTTGCCTCAAATTTTCCTACCTCAGCCTTTTGAGTCTCTGGGATTTCAGGCGTGTATCACTATACCCAGCTAGATAGGGACTTTTAATGCTTCTTGTGTATGTGGTTGATTGGCAGGGAATATCTCTTGAGGGTTGATTATATTAGTACTTTCAGGTTTTATTTAAATAGTTTTCTTTCTTTGTGGTACTGGATATTGAATCCAGGGGTACTTTATCCTTGAGCTACATCCCTAGCAACTTTCTTTCTTTTTTTTTTTTTTTTGAGACAGGGACTTACTAAATTGCCTTACCTTGGTGAATTGCTGAGGTGGGCATTGAACTTGTAGTCCTCTTAACTCAGCCTCCCTAGTAGCTGGGAGTATAAGTGTGTACCGCTGTTCCTGGCTATAATTTTCTTTTCATATTACATAAGTAATATGCTTAATATGGAAAACTAACAAAGATAGGAAACTACATATAGAGTTTTAGATAATCTGCTTTCCTTAGTTTTGTGTGTAGGTAGTGAGGTAGGGTAGAAAGGCAGGCTGACCAACAGATACCTGTGGTCTGCCTGGAGAGAATGGAGTGCTCAGGGACAGGCCTCTTTTGCCTATCCTTGGATTTGGTACCCTTACTTGTTCTGGCTCTGTAAAATTGTGTTACTGTGAAATCTGCTCACATTTATTTTTCTTTCTCTGTTCAATATCGCTTTCTTCTGCATTACTCTTTGTCAGTCATCAGGGATGTTCCAATTATCAAGGATAATTTGGATAGTAGCCCAAGATAATTGGTCAGTCATCATCTTTCTTTTGGGCAAGGGCTGTGCTAGCTATATTGCTAGATTTCCTCTTACTGTAGCAGATTTCTATAGTGATTTGGGGTTTACATGATTTTTTTTTCATTTTGTATCAGGGATTGAACCCAGGGACGCTTAACCACTAAGCCATATCCCCAGCCTTTTTTTACATTTTATTTAGAAATGGGATCTCCCTAAGTTGCTGAGACTGGCTTTGAACTCTCAATCCTCCTGCCTCAGTCTCCCCCAGCTGCTGGGATTATAGGCCGAGTGCCACATTGCTGGCTTACGGTCATGTTTTTAGCTTTTACTTCTCATTTAAATTAGTAAATGCTGAGTGCCCCAGGACATTCATTCTACTCATTCCCTGGACAGCCTTCAGGCAATAAATATCTGGCAAGAATTGCATAAGAAATTCCCTAAATCCCCACTGAAAATTTTCAGTTATGTCTTGATTTGCTAATCTTCCAAGGTGTCATGGGTTTGTTTGGAGGATCTTTTTTTTTCATTTAATTAATAAACATCTATTGAATTTCTACTTTGAACTAGGGAGCAAGTGAAGTGTTAAGGAAACAAAAATAATTGTCCTTGCACCTCAGTGATCTTAGAGTTTAATGGGGGCAATGTTGCTAAACTGGCAATTACCATGTATTGCAGGGCATGTTACGTAGAAGCACTGGTGCTGTGATAGTGAAGAGGAATACTCAGGATGGCCAGGGTGAGAAAAGACCAGGGAAGATATCCAGAAGGAGATGAAGCCTGAGCTGTTAACCTAAAGGATTTGAGATTGGCAAAAAATTTGGGTCAAAGGCATTCCGGCAACATGAACAGAGATAAGGGAGTTTGAGGGGAAGGAATATGTGTATTAGGAAAGTTGGTGTGTAGGACATGAGGGAAGGAGAAAGGAGAAAGAAGGGCAGAGCTAATATAGACTGGCTTCACATGTCATACTGTATGGAATTTGAACTTTTTCCTAAATGCTTTTGGGAGCCATCAAAAGCTTTTAAGCAAGGAAGACTGATTAGATTTACATTTTAGGAATACTTCTTCTTTGGCAGCAGTGTAAGGAGAGATTGTGTAATGCCAGATTGGTGGGACCCCAGTAGACCTAGACCTCCAGGAGCCGAATCCAATGCAATCACACAAGAGTCTTTATTGCAAGCCTGGACTCACATCCGTTTCCCATGCAGCGGTCCCAAGGAGTGAGTCCTGGCTTTTAGTACAGTGAGGATTTATAGGTTTTGCGGGGATACTCTGTGCGTCACAACATCACACAGCAAATCATTTCATACTGCGGGAAAATCAAACAACAACTCTTAACATTGATTAGCACATTCACTGGCGGGAACAAGTTGGGTAAGGGTGATTGGTTAGTTTAAGTGGTGTATACATTTGAACTGATTGGTTTAGGCCGCCAGGGGTTGCAACAGTGTATATGCTGGGCTGGGGATGTGGCTCAAGCGGTAGCGCGCTCGCCTGGCATGCGTGCGGCCTGGGTTCGATCCTCAGCACCACATACAAACAATGATGTTGTGTCCGCCGAGAACTAAAAAATAAATATTAAAAAAAAATTCTCTCTCTCTCTCTCTCTCTCTCTCTCTCTCTCTCTCTCTCTCTCCTCTCACTCTCTCTTTAAAAAAATAAAAAAATTTAAAAAAAAGTGTATATGCTAAACTGCAGGGTGGCTCAATCATGTTATCAATCACCAAAACTACTGGGAGGGTCTCCTGGCATTTTACATATTTTCCCTGTCTCATGCTGATTGGTGGTTGCTATGGATCCTCACCTAGTGTAACTGAGTCAGGGACATCTGGCCCCACAGATCTCTCCTGTTAAACAACTTTGCAGGGTGGGTATGTGCCTAGGAGCATTCTGAGGGTTTTTCTAAGGATAAGGTTCACGCCCCTTCCCTCTGGACAGGCCTTGAGATAGAAGTTGGTTTCTCAAAAATGGAGTCACATCAGTTTCTCAATTGGAGTGGGGGCAAGAGTTATGATAGACCAGCTAGGAGGTAGTCATAAGAATTAAGGCAGGAAGTAATTAGATTAAACTCACACTGTGAAAGTAGTAGTGTAGCAAAGTGGGAAAGTCAAGAATGTTAGGGGGAAGGTCCACGTGTTTTAATGACTAACTGAATGTGGCGCTTGATGGTGGGGGGAACCTGGGATGACTTGCAGGTTTCTAGCTTGGATATCTGTGAGTGGGTGAGTGCTGTCATTAACTAAAATGGGGAATGTAGAGGAGGAAGGTTATTTGGGGGGAAAGTGGCAGCAGTAATGCAAAAGATTCTGAGTTCAGCTAAGGTTGCATGGAGGCTGAGGTTTCTGAGGGATGCTGGGCAGAGTCCTGTAGTAGGCAGCTGGTGGCGTAGAATGGGAGCACAGGAGCGCTATGGATGAGGCAGGCATCGGTTTATTGAATCAGAGCCATATGGGTGGAGAAGGAGATTACTTAGGGAGTAGTTGTATAGTGAGAAATTGGATGGGCTGGGGATGTGGCTCAAGCCCATGAAATATCTTAATAACAATTATTTTATTTGCAAATTATGTTGGTAATTAATTATTTTAATATTTATTTTTTAGTTCTTGGCGGACACAACATCTTTGTTTGTATGTGGTGCTGAGGATGGAACCCGGGCCGCACGCATGCCAGGCTAGCGCACTACCGCTTGAGCCACATCCCCAGGCCAATTTCTCTATTTTTTTTAAAAAAAGAAGTAAAGGGCTGGGGATGTGGCTCAAGCGGTAACGTGCTCTCCTGGCATGTGCGGGGTGTTGGGTTCGATCCTCAGCACCGCATAAAAAATAAATAAAGATGTTGTGTCCACTGAAAACTGAAAAATAAATATTAAAAAATTCTCTCTCTCTCTCTTCTCTCTTAAAAAATAAATGTTATCTTAAATTATTAAAAAAAAAGAAGTAAAGAAGAACAAGGTTACACATTCTGTAACTTCACAGTAGTACTATATATCCATGTTTATATGTTGTCATTTTTTTATATTTGTGTTATCAAAATTCATATAACTATAAAACTAAATAGGGCAAATTGTACCATATATAAATTATATCTCAGCAAACATGACTTTAAAAAGAAATCTAGGGGCTGGGGATGTGGCTCAAGCGGTAGCGCGCTTGCCTGGTGTGCGTGCGGCCCGGGTTCGATCCTCAGCACCACATACCAACAAAGATGTTGTGTCCGCCGAGAACTAAAAAATAAAAAAAAAACATTGGAAATTCTCTCTCTCTCTCTCTCTCTCTCTCTCTCTCTCTCTCTCTCTCTCCTCACTCTCTCTTTAAAAAAAAAAAAAGAAAAAAGAAATTGGAGAAAAATACTCTTGGGGAATCCTAAGAGGAGGGTAATTTCAGGAGCAGAGGAAGAGGATCCCCAGAAGGAAACTGTCCACAGAAAGGAAGTGGCCAGAGAAGTAGGAACAGGAGAAAAGTGAGTTACTAGGAGGAGGGTGTGGTTTGGAGTTTGTGTCTCGGGTGTCAATTATACAGAGGTCAAGGCAGACATGGACTATAGATGTCTAACATAAAGGTCACTTTTACTGGAGTATTTTCAGTGGAATTATGAAAGTGAGTGGGAAGTGCAGAAGGGGAGTCTGTGAGGTTTGAAAACTGGACTTTGAAGGAACAGTGAGGAGGAAGGACTTACAGAGAGGCAGATGTGGGGAGAGGGGAGTTTTGTTTGTTGTCACATAGAGAGTTAAGCTTGTTTAAGTGCTGTTTGCAAAGAGCCAGTACAGAAGGAGAGATAACAGCCAAAGAAGGGAGAGAATATTCTATACAGCATAGGATTCAGAGTTAGAAGATATGTCTTTGAGAAAGATCAGCGTGAAAAATGCAGGAATGCCTTTTTGGTTGGTTGGAGTATAGAAACTATAAGGAATTTCCTCTGTTGCTCTTATTCTGTGAAGTAGAGGCTGAGGTTATCTGCTGAGGGGAGGAAGGAGAAAAAGGCTTATATGTGTTGGGTGTCCGAATATGTTCATGTTCTTTCTCTCTAGCTTAAGAAACTTCACAACCAGGGTCAAGTTACTAAGGGATATAGGTGGATCCAGGATCAGAGTTTTCACTTAAATTTAGTGGGAGAATAAGGGGCCTTGTAGTTTGTCTAAAAACTGTAGCATCTGCTTGATTATTGATTATTTGTATTATTCTGTCTTTGGCTTGTATTTGGTAACCCCAGCGAAATGGTATGTTCTTCGGGGCAGAAACCATATATGCAGCTTTAACATTCCTTATAGTTAACAAAGGATTGAACACAGGGCTTCATATATGCCAGGCAAGCATGGAGCTACATCCTCAGCCTTTTTAATTTATTTTGAGAAAGGGTTTCATTAAATTTCCCAGGCTGGGGCTGGGGATGTGGCTCAAGCGGTAGCGCGCTCGCCTGGCATGCGTGCAGCCCGGGTTCGATCCTCAGCACCACATACAAACAAAGATGTTGTGTCCGCCGAAAAACTAAAAAATAAATATTAAAATTCACCCCCCCTCTCAAAAAAAAAAACAAAATTTCCCAGGCTGGCCTTGAACTTGCAAACCTCCTGTCTCAGCCTGCAGAGTAGCTGGGATTACAGGTGTGCCTCACCAGACATTAATTCTTAATGTATTTTTATTTTTACTTTTGTGGATGGGGCTTTTTGTGTGTGTGCTGCTGCTGGGGATGGAGCCCAGGGCCCCGTACTTGTACTCTACCACTGAGCCTTAACTCCAGCCCCTGACAGGAGTATCATGACTCTTGACATAGAGGGGTTCTTCTCATCTGTGGTCTTTAATCCTCATCTCACTATTTGACATGGGAATGCAGAATTCATTGGTTTGAGAGTGAACTTCAAGCACAGCTTCTGCTTACAGGTTAGCTTCACAACTGTCCCAGGTTAGTTGAATTTAGAAACATTTGTGGGCTTTGCTTTCCATGAAAATTACTAGATTAGTATACTCCATTCTATTTGGGCTGAGCTTGTGAAGATCTGGGTTCTTTGCAAGACTAGACAGAGAGGCTATTGTGGAAGACACAGCCTCCTTCTTGTTTAGTTTGGCAGGAAGGCAGTGAATGTGATGGATTTGTTCTTATGACTCAGAGCCTTTTCTGCCTTACCTTAACAGGTTTAATATAATCACTACCTTTCAGATGGTGATAGTGTCCTTCAGAGTTTATCTGACCTTTATATCTAAAAAAGAGTATTAGTTACCCTTTGTCCTCTACTTGCTCTTTTTTTTTTTCCACCTTTAGTCCAGTGTAGAGGCTGTTTCCCAATATATTAGTTCTAGTTCAAAATTGAATCATGTCTTACACTTTTTGGCATATCCCATATGCTTGGGTTGTTAATTGGCATGTTCTCCTTAGTATGGCTTGTTTTCTGCTCCTTATTTTGTAAATTTGGACTGTGTATCAGATAAACTTGACATGACAGGGAGTGGAAGGTATGTCTCAAGTAATTTGGGGAATCTTTGATCTTGTTTCACTCTCTGGTTTGGCTTGTCCTGTGCATTTTCTCTTTCTGTCCTGTAAGAGGTATATGTGTACTTGGATGTTCCTTGCCTCTGGTTTCACATATTGCAGTAGATGATCTACTCTAGGGCTGCCACTTGCATTTATAGATTCCCTCTAGAATCATTGTTATCTCCATCAGCAAAGATGCCTGTGTTAAGAGCCTCTTTGAATGTAGTTTAGTATATGACACTGAATAAGAAGAGTTAAAAAACCTCTGTCTACCTCTAGGGTTTAGAGTATTTAGTAAACATTACAAATGACAAAAGACAACAAGGAATGTATAAATAGTTGAACAAATAATGGATGGTTACTCCTCATTTAACTACCATTTTCACAATATACTTTAAAAAAAGAGACTGAGTCAAGGCTGGAAGGGGACTGACAGAGACAAGATTACCTGTTCCAGCTAGGAGGGCAAGAGCTGCCACCCATGGCTCTTTTGTACCAGGTAATTTCTCTCCAACATTCTTTCTGATCTTGTAGGACCTTTTCACAATGTTATCTTCCCATAAGATAGGGATAAGATCCCACTGGGACCCTCATTCTGCAGTGACCTGTGTCTGAAGAGGTGGACTCTGGTTTCTAGTCAGGAGAGCACCTAGAAGGTACAATTATCTTTTTAACATGAGGACATCCATCCCAGACCTACTGCAAACACCACGTTGCAGAAATCAAGGCTACCTCTGCTGAGCAAGAAGCTGGCCTGGCCTAGCCTAGCCTGCGCCACCTCTACCAGGCAAGGGTATAGAACCTGTTCCAGTCTTTACTGGTTAGTTTCTCAAATAGAAAACAGGGACCAGGCAAATTTAGTTCAGTTGCTTTGAGATCCTCATACCTCTCAGAGGGTAGGTTCATTGTTTGTATTGAGGTTGTTTTTATATAATATTAGTATTTTGCCTTTATTAGGAAGAATCAGGAACTGAAGAAGGAACTGAGAAATATAACAAGCACCACATTTACAAAGTGGTTCAATTCATTTATTAGGAAGAATCAGGAAAAATCAGGGGATGGAATTTCCTTTCACCTTTTCTGTGAGAGAGACAGAGAGGGGTATTGGATTCCCATTTCTCAGGCCTCCTTTCTCTGATGATCCTGTGGGAGTTTCCTAGGAAGGGGTGAGGCAGTGAAGGGAAGGGTCAGGGCTTTGCCAGGAACATGCCCTTGTGAAAGGATAAGAGGGCCAGGTGCAGTGGTGCATGCCTGTAATCCCAGCTGCTTGGGAGGCTGAGACAGGAGGATCAGGAGTTCAAAGGCAGCCTCAGTAAAAGCGAAGTACTAAGCAACTCAGTGAAACACTGTCTCTAAATAAAATATAGATGTGGCTCAGTAGTTGAGTGTCCTGAGTTCAATCCCCAGTTACCACCCCCCCCCAAAAAAAAAAAAAGGATAAGAGGCCCTATCTGGTACAGCTGTAGTGCAGGTGCTGTTAGTGAGAGAAGATAGCTGGGGGGCAGAACTAAGGGAATTAATAAAAGCACTTCTGATTGCCTTTGCTTACTTGTTAAGAGCAGAACTGAAACCTCAGGATTCTTTTTTTCCTCCTCCTTTTCTTGATTACCTTTCACTTCCTGACTTGTAAAGATGTATAATACGCTCAACAAATAGACTTGTGATGATATAGAAAGTTAAATAAATAAAAGTTCCAGAGATTGGAAAGCTAGGTGGTGATTTGATTATGATCTTTAAATATAACAAGTGTTTTTCTTGCAATTTATTGTAAACCAAAACCATTATAGAATTTTCTATATTTTTAGTGCTTAACTTTTTGTGTATATTTGTCTGCATATAATCTAATTGTGATCTCTTTGAGGGTCTGGATTGTGTCAAATGAGATACATATGATAAACTTTATAAATTGAACCACTGTAAATGGTGGTGCTTGTTATATTTCTCAGTATTTCTGGCAACTTCTAGCACATTTCACAATGGGTTTTTCCATGCCAAAATGAACATCATTGCCCCTCTCTCCCTATTCATGTCCCCATCTCAATGAATATCCTCCCCATCTACTCATTTGTTCAAACCAGAAACTTGGACTCCATGTGGATCTTCTTTGTCCTTCAGCTTACCCAGACAGCTAATCTTGATCAAGTCCTATTGATTCCATCTCCTATATTTCTCTCCAGCTCCACTGTTAATACATAAATCTAAGGTCTTATTTTTTTAAGTATTTTTTAGTTGTAGTTGGACACAATACCTTTATTTTATTTATTTATATTTATGTGGTGCTGAGAATCGAACCCAGTGCCTCGTACATGCTAGGCAAGTACTCTACCGCTGAGCCACAACACTAACTCCAATCTAAGGTCTTATTATCTCTTACTTGGATTGCTATGCAATTGCTATTAGCTGGTTTGATTTCACTCTTTCCTATCAGTCTTTCTTCCTTATTCCTATCAGAAGATACTTTCAGGAGTACAAAACTAATCATGTTTGTTCCTTGCTTAAAAAATCCCTCAGTGGGATCATTATATTAAATAAGCCAAACTCAGAAAGTCAAGGGCCATATGTTTTTTTTCATATATGGAAGCTAAAGAGGAAAAAGGAAAAGAAAGCTGAAGGAGATCTCAGGAAAATTAAAGGAGATCAGTAGAGGAAAGGGACCAGGGGAGGGGCAGAGGAGAGGGGGAAGAGGAAATACTGGGGAATGATCTTGGCCAAATTATATTGTTATCGTATGTGTGTATGGATATGTAACAACTCTACCATTATGTCTAATTATAATGCACCAATAAAAATACGGAAAAATTATCCCACAATGGCTCTCATTGCCTATATAATAGAACCCAAGCATGCAACAAAAATACCTGTGGTGGTCTAATTGCAGCCTGATTTTATAACTTTATTTTCCTTGCATCTTTCTCTTTATCAGGATGAAGCTATATTCAGCTTCCTTAGCATGCCAATCTAAGCATGCCACAATGTCTTTGTGGGTTTTTGGCTCATGGTTTTCCCTCTGTCTAGAATTCCTCTTTTACCTGTTAATATCATCTGCTAACAAGTTTCAGTTTACCCAATTAAACACAATCCATACAACATTGCTGTTAAGAAGGTTTTCCTGACCCTCTGTTCCCATGTGGTTAATCTCTTTGCTTCCTGCTGCCTGTAGGTTGTGTATTCTTTTGATGGGCATATCACAGAGTATCGTGATTATCTCCTTTCCACCTTGAATTCTCTGTTCCCTACTGTTACTTAGCATGGGGTCTAGCACATAGATTCAGGAGAAACGTTTGATTCATGAATGCTGTGCACATAGCAGTATGTGTATGTGTTCACTGCCTGAAATCATGTCTGAAAAGAGAATATAGTACAATTCTTTTCCTCAATATGTAGGACCAGAAGTGTTTCAAAGTTTTTCAGATTTGGGAGTATTCATATATATAATGAGATATCTTGGGAATGAGACCGAAGTCTAAACTCCAAATTTATTTATGTTTCATATGTAACTTGTACACATAGCCTGAAGTAATTTTACAAAATATTTTATTTTTTTAAAAAAATTGTTTACTCATTTTTTTTGGTGCTGGGAATTGAACCTAGGCTATGGTGCATTTAGAGCACACGATCTTCCACTGTGCTATACCCCAACACTATACAGTATTTTTAGTGTGCCTGCATTTTGACTATAACCTGTCATAAGGTTAAGTGTAGAATTATCATTTGTGGCCTCATGTGGATATTTCAGAGTTTTAAATTTGGGGGCAATTTGAATTAAGGACCTGTGTTAGATAATAGTAGGAGAAATTCCAGTGAGCCTGAGATAATAACAGGATGGTATATTATTTTTGCTCTAAGAATTTCAAGATGAAGCAGGTGCAGTGACTTGTAATCCCAGCTCCTCAGGAGGGTGAGGCAAAGTCTGAGGCTAGCCTAGGTAACTTGGCAAGACCCTCAGCAATTAAAAAGACCCTGTCTCAAAATAAGAAATAAAGCTGGGCATGGTGGCGCACGTCTGTAATCCCAGCAACTCAGGAGGCTGAGACAGGAGGATCATGAGTTCAAAGCCAGCTTCAGCAATGGTAAAGCACTAAGCAACTCAGTGAGACCCTGTCTCTAAATAATATATGAAATAGAGCTGGGGATGTGGCTCAGTGGTCTAGTACCCCTGAGTTCAATCCCTGGTACAACAGTTACTAGTATGGCAATATGTAAAAACGTGGATGTGTAACCAATGTGATTCTGCAATCTGTATATGGGGTAAAAATGGGAGTTCATAACCCACTTGAACCAAATGTATGAAATATGATATGTCAAGAGCTTTGTAATGTTTTGAACAGCCAATAAAAAAAAAGAAATAAAAATAAAATTCGAAGGGCTGGGGATGTAGCTCAGTGATAGAGCTCCCCTGGTTTCAATTCAATCCCCAGTACTGAAAAAAAAAAAAAAGAATTCCAGGAATAATATACTCTTGTAAATGGCATAGTTCTTCATTTGCCAAAGACTAGAAACTGAACCAGATGTTCTTCTGCAGTTCCTTTAAAATCTCTGTGTCTCTAATCTGAATATATGGCTAGGTTTTTATCTATCAAGATTCAGCAAGAGATGCTTGTATGTGTTGTGTGTACAAAATATATAGTGCATCATTTTCAGAGTTTACGATTGAAGTATTGCTATCATATGGAGAATTGTAATGTATATGATATAGTTTCCTATACCTTCTTTCAGTTTCTATCTAGAATTTTAGAACAATGTAAGCCGCTCACTAGCATTTCTTAAACTCATTTTCCCCTTTGGAATATTATAATTCTACTTCACCTTACTCCTGGAATTCTGTTATTATCTAACATTTTCTGATTCTTCCTTCCTACTAGAATTCAGACTCCTTAAAAGTGAAGATATTTTGTTTTGTGTATTAATTCTTATATCCCTAGCACCTAGGAGAGGGTCTGGTATGTAACAGCTGCTCACTAAGCATGTATACGTGTCTGTCTGACTTAATGTATTTATGTATTCATTCATTCAGTGCTGGCGATTGAATCCAGGGCCTTGTGCATGCTTGGCAGTACTCAACCACTGAACTACATCTCCAGCACCTTTTTTTTTTTTTTTTTTTTTGTTTTTGGTACTAGGGATTGAACACAGCAATGCTTAACCACTGAGGCACATCCCCAGCCCTTTTTATATTTTAGAGACAGGGTCTCACTGAGTTGCTTAGGGCCTTGCTAATCGCTGAGGCTGACTTTGAACTCATGATCCTCCTGCCTCAGCCTTCCCAGAGCTACTAGGATTGCAGGCCTGTGCCTCTGTGTCCAGCTCTCAGCCCTTTTTAAAAATTTTATTGTAAAACAGTTTGACTAAATTGCCTGCACTGGTCTTCAACTTGTGGTCTTTATTTTTTTTTTTAAATTTTATTTATTTTTCTTTTTAGTTGTGGTTGGACACAATACCTTTATTTTATTTTATGTGGTGTCGAGGATCGAACCCAGACCCACACACATGCTAGGCGAGTGCCCTATTGCTGAGCCACAACCCCAGCCCCTAAATTTGTGGTCTTTTTGTCCATCCTCTCAAGTATCTGGTCTACCACGCGGCCTGCGCAGTGAATTATAGATGTTCAATAAGTATTTATTGAATGAATGAACTGAAAATGTTCAATTCAGATCTTTTGTTCCTGATAAGAACAAGAGGCATGAAAAGGCACAGGAACTGTTGCTTAAGGTCATATAACTATTAGTGCTAAATTCACATCTTCTCACTATGTAAGTGATATTTTAAAAAGAAAGAAAACATGCTTAATCACAGTTCCTTTATGTGATTAGTATTAACGTGTTTTATGGACTTGACTATATATCCCTGAAAGCAGGGATGAGTAAAAGGAAAGGAAGGAGGAATCTAATCTATATTGAATCCTTACTAAAGGCCAGGTACTTTACTGCATATAATCATCATAAATGACATTCTTTGACAGTTCAGTAACATTAGTAGATTCATGAGGAAACTGAGGTTTAAGGAACTTAAATAACTTCCTTGAGGATCTCAGAGCTGGTAAGTTTCTGAACAAGGTTTTTTTTTTTTTTAGTTTATTTATTTATTTTTTTAAAGAGGAGAGAGAGAGAGAGAGAGAGAGAGAGAGAGAGAGAGAGAGAGAGAGAGAGAGAGAGAGAGAGAGAATTTTAATATTTATTTTTTAGTTTTCGGTGGACACAACATCTTTCTATGTGGTGCTGAGGATCGAACCCGGGCCGCACGCATGCCAGGCGAGCATGCTACTGCTTGAGCCACATCCCCAGCCCTGAACAAGGTTTTGAATCTTGTGTGATTAACTCCATTTGACAGTAGGCCCTCTTAACCTTAATGCATTGTATAATTTTTGGATTTGTGGTCTGAGTTGCTTTAAATTTTGCAAGTCAGACAACTCTTGAAAATGGTCTGATTCGAACCACTCAAGTAGAGTTGCAGAGGTTGTTTACCTGAAGGTAACCCCATAGAGCATTGGGGCTATGGTAATAGGAGTCTGTAGGGCCCTTGAGACAAAAAATAATCCTGTGCTGTACATACTTTACTCAGTCATGGCACAAATGATCCAAATTTCAGACTTTCCAGAACAGCCAGAGAAGGGCAATCATTTCACACTCAGGTGCTTGCAGCTACTTGGTGTGTGTATGGTAGATCCCTTAAGCACCAAGAGCACGACAAAAACAGTGTCTGAGTTGTAGGGCCGGTAAAGTGGAAAAGGACTGAGCCCAGTTGAAACTAGCTATCTCCAGTAAGTAGCAGATCTAGTAGATCATAATTACCTGTGTTGCTTAGATACCTGATCTGAGAGTGGGGGTGGGAACAGGTCATACCCATCATCTTTGGAGAAATGATGGGTGTCAGTAACCCATCCAGAAGCATTAGCTTGCCATTGAGAGTCACAGTGGTGATGTAGCCTTTGAGTTGGTTCCCCCCAAATCATCCAAGCATAAGATTAAGATTTTTTCCGCCTAGGAAAGTCTCTTTAGATACCAGTCATTCCTTTTGAGCTCCATGTTAGTTTCCTCAGTAGATTTGCAGCCTACTTTAGGAAGGAGGATGGTGAGTGAGCTGAGGGGCCAGCAGAAAAAGAGGAGAGGGAAAGAAGGTGGCAGATAAACAAAGGATAATTAGGAGGTTTCTTTGTCTTTTGGGAGTTCTGGTCCTTTTCATTAGCTGATTGCTGGGATCAGGAATGGAGGTAGAGACCCAGGAGTAGGAGAAGTTGCAATCAGAAGCAAAATAATTTGGTCCTTGGTGGTGGTCCAAGGACCAGCAGCATCTGTTAAAAATGCAGACTCTTAAGCTTCATCTGAGACCTGCTGAATTAGTCTGCATTTTAGCAAGATTCCCAGGTAATGCTGTGGACATTAAAGTTTGAGAAGCATCAAGTTTGTGATTAAGCAGTTAACTACAAAGGGCTTGGGAATCTGACAGATTTGGTATTAAAACCTGGTTTGGCTATTTACTAGGTTTGTGACCTTGGGTACATTTTAAAATCCTTTTGATATTCAGTCTCTCACCTATAGAACAGGGGAACTCTGTATCTCATAGGTGTCTTTCATTTTTTTTTTTAGCTATTTTTGGTGGTATTAGGGATTGAACCCAGGGCCTACACATGCAAGACAAGGGCTGTAACACTGAGCTACATCTCTAACCCACACATAGGGTTACTGAGGAGAGTTAGTAAAATATTGGTGAATTTAGCAAGTGATGGTGTCTTTGATTTAATGGAATTCAGTATTGTCTGTAATAAAACAAAGTCTGAGATGGAATAAATACTCAGTAAATGTTACTACTAATAGATTAAATTAGGCAAACTTGCAGAAATAGCTTTTCTTCCTCTTTTCTCATTTTTTTCTGAATGAATGTATTTTTGAAGTTTTATAAGCTCTCATAAGTGTGTCTATTCTTTGCTGTTTTGCTTAGCAGCAGCAGCAACATCATCATCATCATCATCATCATTATTATTGTTATTTAAGGTGCTGGACATTGAACTCCAGGCCTTGCATATGGTAGATAAGTACTCTACTATGGAACTATACCCCAACCTTTTTATTTTTATTTATATATATAATTTTAATTTGAAACAAGGTCTCACTAAGTTCCTGAGGCTGGCCTCAAACTTGTGATCCTCCTGCCTTAGCCTCCCTGATAGCTGGAATTACAGATGTGTGACACCATGCCCAGTTGAATTAGCATTATTTAATGGTAGCTGCAGTTATAGCAGCAGTCAATACATACAGCACTTATGAATGTGCCAGGCAGTATTTAACTACTATATGCATTTAGTAATTCATTCAGTCTTTAGAGCAACCATGTGAAATAAGTATCATTATCTCCATTTTCAGACAAGGATACAGAGAGGTTAAATGAGTTGTCTATAATCATGCAGCCAATAAATGGCAGAGCCAGGATTTGAACCGAGGCAGTCTGTTTCTCACATCTGTGCTCTTCATTTTCATGTGTTGCTGTTGTTCTCAGATTTATATGGTATAATGGAAATCAGGACCCTGGTTGGATATCATATTCTGTTACTAATTTATTTGTGATCTTGGTCGGGTAACTTTCCTTCTTTGGGCCTGTTTTCTTAATGTAATAATGGAAGGATTAGATGAGACTTATAAGATTTCTTCAGGTATTAATTTAGCACATAGTGATTTCAATCAAATGTTTGGAAGAAAATTCTATCAAGGGAATTGGTTCAAAATTTCTTGTTCAGGCAGGTTGAGATAGTTAAGAACAAGAGGTTTGAATCCTGGCTCAGCCACTTTCTGGCTATAATATCACCTTGGGCAACTTACTTAGCTTTTCTAAACATTGATTTCCTCATTAGTAGTGGGGATAATAGTTCATACCTTGGAGGGAGGTTATGAGATTTGAATAAGATAATGTGCATTAGCATCTATTTACGTGAAACACATAGTGGATATATACTCTGTATATGTGAATTCTGCTTCCTTCCTTCCATTTATCGAATTGTTAGGGAAGCAGAATCAAAAGGATTTGGAATCTTTCTTGGTCTTACTATCTTTCCGTAATGATGTTCTTACTGTTGGGAGATGAGAATTAGTAGGGAAATGTACTTCCTGTTGTCCTTCCAGATAATGAGGCCCTGTTTTTTAAAAACTCACCTTTTACATTTAAATTCCTTTAAAAATACGTAGTTTAGCTGGGCGTGGTGGTGCATGCCTGTAATCCTAGCAGGTTGGGAGGCTTGAGGCAGGAGAATCACAGGTTTGAAGCCAGCCTCAGTAATTTAGTGAGGCTGAAAGCAATCCAGCAAGGTCCTGTCTCAAAAAAAAAAAAAAAAAAAGGGGTTGGGGATGTGGCTTGTCTCAGTGGTTGAGTGCCCTTGGGTTCAATTTCTTGTACAAACAAACAAACAAATCAATCAATCCCCAAAGTTAATAATAGGATAAATGGAAGCCCCCCCCTTTTAAAAATTTCTTTAAAGATGTAAGATTTTAAAAAATTTCTGGACCCATAACAAAGTACCACAAACTGGGTGGCTTAAATAGAAGTTTATTGTTTTACAGTTCTGGAAGCCAGAATTCTGAAATCAAATTGTTGGCAGAGCTGGTTCCTTCTGAGGGCTAAGAGGGAAAATCTGTTCCATGCCTCTTTTCTAGATCCTGGTAGCCGCACGTGTACCGTGGCTTATATATAATGTTTTTTCTGTGTCGTCATATCAGGTATAAGGATCTGTGTCTAAATAGCCCTCCCCCCTTAAAAAAATAAAAATACCAGTCCTGTTGGGTTAGGGCTCACTCTAATGACCTCATCTTAACTTGATTATTTGTTAAGACCCTATTTCTGAATAGTCACAAGCTGGGCCTGGTGGTATATGTGCCTATAGTTCCAGCTACTCTGGAGATTGAAGGCAAAAAGATCACATGAGCCTAGGTGACATAGCAAGACCCTGACTCAAAAACACAAGACAGGGGCTGGGTTTATGGCTTAGTGGAAGAGTTCTTGCCTAGCTCACGTGAGGCACTGGTTTGATCCTCAGCACTACATCAAAATAAATATAAGTAAAATAAAGGTATTATGTCCATCTGCAACTAACCCCCCCCAACACACACACATGATAAAGTCATTCAGTTACTAGACTTCAACATGGTGGGGGGATACAATTTAACTTGTAACAGAAGATTTATCTATTTTGTGCCTGTAATCCCAGCAGCTTGAGAGGCTGAGACAGGAGGATCATGAGTTCAAAGTCAGCCTCAGCAAAAGCGGGGTGCTAAGCAACCCAGTGAGACTGTCTCTAAATAAAATACAAAATAGGGGCTGGGGATGTGGCTCAAGCGGTAGCGCGCTCGCCTGGCATGCGTGCGGCCCGGGTTCGATCCTCAGCACCACATACAAAAAAACAAAGATGTTGTGTCTGCCATAAAACTAAATAATAAATATTAAAAAAAATTTTAAAAAATAAAATAAAATACAAAATAGGGCTTGGGATGTGGCTCAGTGGTTGAATGTCCTTGAGTTCAATCCTTGGTACTCCCTCTGCAAAAAAAGATTTATCTATTTTCTGACCTAGAGAGAGGTTCATATATGAAGTTAACTTTTGCTGGTTTTTAAAAATGTACTAAAATAATTTTGGTAGGGCTACAGATAACATCCAGATCCAGGTTTACCCCTTGTCTTGTTTATTCTGCACTTTGGTTTTGGCTGCATTTAGGAAAAGGCTTATATGGACTTGGTGTTTAGATGGGAGAATACTCCCTTTTCTGGGTAGAATGGATTGATAATAATAGTAGTTCCCATTAGTTGAGTTTTTACTATGTGCCAGGATGGATTCTGTTAAGCAGTTTGTATACTTGCTCCCCTTTAGTTCTTATAACAACCCTAAGAGTAGGCATTATTATTATTATTATTATTATTATTATTATTTCATGGAGGAGGAAAGTGAAACTCAACTTCCCAAGGTCACACCCAATTAAATATAGAGAGGTCATTCAGATCTAGCTTTCTTGGACTTCAGAACTCAAGGCCTTTTATTTTTTTGTAGTATTAGGAATTCAGCCTGGGGGCACTCTGCCACTGAGCTACATTACCAGCACTTTTTATTTTTTTATTTTGAGACAGGGTCTTGTTAAGTTGTTGTGACTGGCATGGAACTTGCGATCCTCCTGCCTTAGCCCCCCGAATTGCCTGAGTCCAGCTAGAACTCCAACCCTTAACCACAACATTATACTTTTCCTTCACTTCCTTGACTGGAAGTGAAGGAAAAGTATAATGGCCTGAGTCTTCCTTTTCTCTAAAAACTCCTGCAGATTCTGAAGGGGTCAAGAAAGTGACATTTACTCCTTAGCTTGTGAGCTCATATTGTGTGTCTGTGGGAAAGGGAGTGTGATTGCTTGGTACTTTTTACCTTAGGGTTTAAGTCTTGCCACAGGCCCCATCAGAAGGGGGGGAGGGGGGAAGGGGGGGAGGGGGGCGGGGGACGGGGGGGGGGGCAGGGGGGCATTGTGAGTTACTTTAAAAAAGAATGTCCTAGAACTTACGAGGAGAAAATGCTGATCTGCTGTTTCTCTCTACTATCATTATAGAATTATACATGTTCATTATAATAAAATTAAGCACAAATTACAAAGAAAAAAGTAAAAGCTATCTTTTCTAGTCCCTTTTTCCATATGTCCCATTGGTTAAGGTCACCACTGTTTAAGTGTTAGTATTCTTCCAACATTTTCCATTTCCAGGCTTACTTAGGAACTGCCCCAAGTGTATCCTTCACTCTTTTCATGTTGATCATGTCTCCTCTCACCGTAGGAATCTCTCCTCCAATTTTATTTATTTATTTATTTTCGAGATTCGGGGTGGGCTTTCACTTTGTTGCCCAGGTTGCCCTTGAACCTCTCTTCCTCCTGTCTCAGCCTTCTGAATTACTGGAATTACAGATGGATGCCACACTACTTGACCTTATTTATTTTTGTTGATGTACATGTGGCTTACTTTGAGTCTCCATTTGAGACTTAGGATGTGTGTCTTCCTGTAAGATCCTCCTGGTAAAATCCTACCTATCTTTGAAACTCAGTTCAAGTCCTCCCTTACCTAGTCATCCTTTGCAAACCATATTAACCTGTTATCATTCATTCTGCTTCTGAGCTCATGCCATTAATCTCTATCTCTCATTTGTTAGTTGACCATGAAATGTTGTGTGTCACCACTTGTATTTTATTTTTTTGTGATTTGACTTCTCATGTATTTTTCCAGTTAGATGAAGCCGCTGGGGCTCATGGATTATGATCTACTCTTCTTTCTTTTCTTTTCTTTTTTTTGGTACCAGGGATTGAACTCAATGGTATTTGACCTCTAAACCACATCTCTAGTTCTATTTTGTATTTTATTTAGAGACAGGGTCTTTCTGAGTTGCTTAACACCTCGCAGTTGCTGAGGCTGGCTTTGATCCTTCTGAGTCAGCCTCCCAAACCACTGTGATTTGCCCCTCAGAGATCTATTCTTCCTATTCCCCATTTTGCCTAGCACAGTGCCCTACATTTAGCAGATATTCACCAAAAGTTGTTGTGATTGGGTTTTGTTAGTACTTCACACCCTTTTAAAAAAGATCAGGTGCTCAGACCTGGAAGCCTGAGGGAACTCTCAGCTGGCTGACATCATCTTGGCTGCCTGTCAGGATGGGTGTGTGGCTGAGAGAAGTGTCCCCAGATGAAATACCTGTGCAGCAGGTTATGTTTCCTCCTCTACTGGATGGGATTCAGATTCCACATTGGGAAGAGAGATAGTAAGTGTAGGAGGAGGTCTGAAAAGGGGATGGATGGGAGGATGCTACGTTGTTAGATGTGGGGATTTGGCTTTATGAAAGCCATAAATAAAAGGATGGTGTAATGCGGAGAGGCACTCTATAGAGCCAGTAAGCTGTTTTGATAAACTGGCTTCACTGGTGTAAACCAGTTATTAATTGCCATTTATTCTTATTATTTTTTTGCAATAAAACTATACCATCCAGCTGCTTACTTTCTCATTAGAGTGAGTCTGGAGAAAAAGGCTTGGGGTTGAATTAGGAAATCTAAGAGAGAAACAGGATAGTCAAAGTAGGGCAAAAATGGGGAATATTCCTTTTCCTCATTTGTCTTATCAACTGTAGACCTTTTTGGGGTGCATAGAACCTCCTTGTGTTCATCCATATGGAGTGTTAATGGAGTGGTATGAAACCTGTTGTTTTTAGTCTTACTTCCTACAGCTTTTGTTCCATTTTCCTCCCCTTCATTACTGACACCTACCATGGACATTAAATTGGTCATCATTTCCATCTCTGAGACCCAGATGTGCGTGGACCACCCTGTCTTTAGCTACCCAGGCCTGAATCTAATTCATTTTTCCACACCCCTCCTTCTCCAAATGGTAGGAAGACAGAGGAAAGGAAATGGGGTGTGATGGTTTTAACTCTTCTATGATATAGAGAGCAGAATGTTTTGATTGTTTGATTTAGGGTCTTGAGGCCTCCTTAAAATATGAGGGTCCATTCTTTGTTTGATAGAAAGCCTTTACTCCAGTCTTCATTCTTTTGCTCTGAGTAATGTGGACCTAGAGGAGATCTTGTGTTATGGGGTTGTTACCTGCCCCTGAAAGGGAAAAGATCACCTTGGTTGTGTTTTTTTCCCCCATTATCAGAACATGAAGCATAATGGTGCTTTCAGAGTATAAATATAGTCAAAGCCCTAAGATATTTCAAATTGATTGGGTTTTGATTTTTAAAAATACCCTTTTAAAAGTGGGCTAAATGCCTTCCTACTTTTTGTGGGATGATTTAGATGCCAGCTAATATGGAGAGAGTAACAAAGCTAAATGACCTTTTGTAGATCTTTAAACATTGTGATGGCCTGGCACGATGGCCAACGCCTATAATTCCAGTGGCTAGGGAGGCGGAGACAGGAGGATTGTGAGTTTAAAGCCACCCTCAGCAATGGCGAGGCGCTAAGCAACTCATTAAGACCCTGTCTCTAAATGAAATACAAAATAGGGCTGGGGATGTGGCTTGGTGGTTGGGTGCCCCTGAGTTCAATCCCCAGTTCCAAAAATCAAAAAACAAAAACTCCAAACAAAACATTGTGTTGTTGCTGAGACTCTTGGCAGGGAGTTTTAGTCCATGAGAACAATGTGGTTTTTTTTTTTTTTTTAATATTAGTTGTAGATGGACACAATACCTTTATTTTTATGTGGTGCCGGGAATCTATTCCAGTGTCTCATGCATCCTAGGTAAGCGCTGTACCACTGAGCCACAACCCTGGCCCCATAATGTGGGTTTTGATGTCTACTCTTTTCTTTCCCTTCAGATAAATCCTCCTACATGTCTCATTCTCTGGACCTGGGAGGGACTGGCAATGGGGAGAGTTAGTACACACATTTCATTGTTCACATCATTTTCTGGGTGTGGTTTTGTAGAACTTCCTGTGAAAGCTGACTCAAGAGTTCTCTTCCATTGTAGAGCTCTTCTTGTTCTTACATGTCATACCAATTTATAGCCTTGAAATTTTGGTCAGCATCATTTGGAGGTGTTAACTTGGGAACGAGGAGGGTAAAAATACTTTCAGAGGTTTCTTGAGAGTAAGGTTTCTTTCACAGGGTAAACCAAGTATTCCTAGATGCTGTGGGATACTAGAACCAAAGATGTCTAAACATATATATTTTTGATGTTACCCATTTCCCTGAATAATAGTTATTTGCTTTTCTTTTTTTTCTTTAATTTTTAATTTTAGTTGTAGATGGACATAATATATTTATTTTTATGTGGTGCTAAGGATCAAACCCAGTGTCTCACACATAATGAGGCAGGTGCTCTACCACTGAGCTACAGCCCCAGCTCCAGTTACTTGCTTTTCTGTCCTCCATAAGACCCTGAGCACCTTGAAAGCTGGGATAGTGTCTCATTCCTTTGTGTCCCTAATGTTTAGCACAATCCCAGCTCAAAGTGTTCATTAAATGTATGTCTAGTGAAATAGTGGAGGGACCCTTTAAATGCATTGACTACGGAAATATGGCATGTGTAGCATACTGAGTTAGGAGACAGTGGAGATAGTTGGGAGAAAGATATAAATAGAGCAGTTTTTGTGGGTAGGGCATAGAGAATTTCTGTGGCCGAAGAAGTTTTTGAGAAACAATTGTTTTGTAGTTCCTTTCTGTGGGACAGCATTTAGAAGTTGTGAGTATTAGTTCCATCTCACTAGCTAATGACCTTGGACAAGGCTTCTAGTCATTGTGACCTTCTTTGTAGCAGGGCTGAAAGATAACCTATTTCTCTCAAATAAAGGGACAGCCCTCAGCAAAAGGGGGTTGGGGAAAGAAAGTATTAAGCCCCTGATAGCCATGCACTATTGAAATATCCAGCTGTTAGAATGAGGATTTCTGTTGGCAAACAAAAAGTCTTGTCTTCTCTAGTCTGTGCTCCATATCCAATCACAACCTCAGATTGGGTGGCTGCAAACTTTAAATTTTGGAGTTACCTGCAACTGTGGACAGATGTCCCCTTTGGGTATTGTGCAAATTGTACTTTGGATCTCTCTCTCTCTCTCTCTCTCTCTCTCTCTCTCTCTCTCTTTTTTTTTTCCCTGTCCATCAATATAATGTAGGAAGTTTGTGGGATATGTTTTTGGTTGGCATGAAGTGCTTTCATTTTCCCCATTAAACTAGTAAATATCCAACACTCCTTAATAAAATGGCTCTCCTCAGAAATACTTACCTACGGTGCAACTGAAGCCCAGAGACAACCAGAGATTTTATGCCCCACTGCAAGAGAAAGGAGCAGAGTTGTTTCCCTGAGCTCTGCTAGGATCCTGATCAGCTGATTTCCTGTCTCTATAGGGATGTGATTCTCCCCTCCCCACTTCCTTCGGAAGAAATGGATATTTTTTCATTTCCTGTTTGATGGCATATTTTCTGAAAACCAGGAGACACTTGGTGACTATAAATCAGAGTATGGGGGTGGGAAGGAAGGAGGCTGCTTTTGTTTTCAGCAGAATGGTTTTCTTTTGAGGAATTCAAAGCATATCCATGATTCAAACTTCCTTGTTTCCCTGGGATAGTCAAAGAAATTTTAGGAAATTGAACCCAGGGGTACTTTACCACTGAGCTACATCCCCAGTCCTTTTCCTTTTCTTGCTATCTTCCTGCCTTACACTTCCAAGTCGCTAGGATTACAGGTGTGTGCCACCCACCTGGAGTCATAGACCTAAGAGGATTGTTTTTGAATCCCATTCTTGGTCAGTGCCTACTTTACCTGTGATTCTTTCTCCCATTTAGGATAGAAAAGCTCGGTCCCTCAGTGATCTACATGATATTGATTCCACTCTTGTTACATTCTCTGGGCAGCTCTTTTTGTACGTAAATCCACAGGGAGAGCAACTGTTAGTATCTGGTGGAAGTGACACCACCCTTGGAATGGAACCCAGCAGGATGCCTCCCTGAACCCTGACAGAGGGACACAGGCTGGGTTTGGAATCTGACTGTCCAGATTTCCTGTGTCTCCTCACCAGCCGGCCTTGCGGCTTCCTCTCTGGGAGGGGAGGGTGAAAGTGCTGTTAACAAGCAGCGCCACCTGTGGACCTGCATAGTTACTTTCCTAAGAGCTGTTCATCCAGTTTGGCCTGTTCCTGTTCTATCTGGATGGAAAGCAAAGGACTAGAAAGAGAGAATGGGGAAGATGTCATTGTGATATTTGTTTCAAGTGGAGCTTTGCTTAGTGTTTAGGGACCTGAGGTCTGATTTTGCAATACACTAACTCTTAGATTTTTTTTTTAAATTCTTATATTTTCTTACATTACTTTTCTTTTTAAATTAACTCTTAAATTTTTACCCCTAGATTATAAAGAAATTCTTAAATTTTTTTACTTATAGGGAATTGCTTGGGAGGTTAAGAGAATTTGGGTTTAGTGGGTACTACAAACAGCTTTTACTAGTTTGATAGGGCTTGGTATGAGTACATAATTGATGTGTTTAAAGTTTCTTAGATAATAGGGAGGTGAGATGATGCTCTCCTGTAATCCCAGCAACTGTGGAGGCTGAAAAATTCAAGGCCAGTCTGGGCAATTTAGGGAGACCCTTCCTCAAATTAAAAAAAAAAAAAAGGCTGAGATTATAGCTTGGTAGTAGAGGACTTGCCTAGCAAGTGTGAGGTCCTGGGTTCAATCCCAAATACCATATACCCACATAAAAGTTCTTGGATACTGTTAGAGGAAGAACAACCCTTTTTGTTTGGTACTGGGGTTTAAACCCAGGGGTATTTACCGAGCTACATCACCATCTCTTATTATTTTTTATTTTGAGACAGGGTCTTGCTTAGTTGCTTAGGGCCTTACTCAGTTGCTATAGCTGTCCTTGGATTTGGGATCCTCCTGCCTCAGCCTCCCAAATTGCTGGGATTACAAGCATGTGCCACCATGCCTGGCTGAGAACAACTTTTTATAAGTGGAATCAGGGAATATGTCCATAACTTTGAACAGTAGATTCTTTCTTTTATCTTTGTTGCTACCATGTGCCTTTCTCCTTGCTCCAGGGGTTTTCTTGTTTGTGACTATTGTGTAGTATCAGATAAATTTCCACTCTAGGGTAGAAATAAGCCAGTGGAAAGGAATCTTGTCTTTGGAATTCTGTTTCTGGTACTTTCTGGCTCTTGTGTCCTTGGATGGCCACTTAACCTCTTAACTGGGTGTGCTTTTCCTAATTTCACATTTGTAAAATATTCGTGATAAAGACCATCTTGCAGAGTTTCATAAAGGTTAAATGAATTTACACACACACACACACACACACACACACACACGTTGCTTGACACATAGTAGGTATGTAGTGTACTTTTTTATTAGTAGGAGTCATTAATAGCAACATATTGTTTTCTTGAGACAGGTTCTTGCTTTGTTGCCCAGGCTGGTCTCCAACTTTAAATCCTCTTGCCTCAGCCTTCTCAGTAGCTCAGACTATAGGCAAGTACTACTACCATGCCTGGTACAGTATGATTTTTTAAAAATATTGTGGCAAAATATATATAGCATAAAATTTCAGGTATTTGTAAGTATTCATCAGATACATTTATATTGTGCAATCATTACCCACATCCATCTTCAGAACTTTTTCATCATCCCAAGTTGAAATTCCATATCTACTAAACAGTCACTTCCCTCCCGCTCAATATCCCCTGGCAACCACCATTCTACTTTCTGTTTCTATGAATTTAGCTCCTTCTAGTTCTTTACTTCATTCATCTGTTGATGGATTTGTGTTGCTAATGATTCTTTTTAATGCTAATGTAGAATTAATTTTTATAAGCTTAGCCATTTGCAGAGCTGGGAGGGAGAGGTTGAAGTGGAACAATGCTATTGTTGGTTTGCTGACTTTATTTCTCAAGGCTTTGGTTGCATGATCTATTTTGATAGAAGTCTGAGAAAAGACTGACTCACTGAACCCCTTACAGAGTCCATACCTGGTAGAACTTTAGGGGAAAAGAATCTTGCTTCCTAGCCTAATTTTTTACAAGGATAGATGGCTTTTGCTTGCTGTAACTTACTAGTCTTACTTCCTATCCTCTTTCCTTAACTCTTATGAAAGAGACTCTTTCTGTGATGACAAAACTAGATTCTTGACTTACTTTGCACTGGTCAGGGGCTGAGAGAGTATTCCTGTATAACTGTGGAGTGATACGCACAATGAACGGCAATGTGGCTGCCAGGGTAGTGTATATAGGAGATAACATAGGTGTGTGTGTATGTGCACACACACACACATATGTATATAATATAGGTGACTGTATACAGACATATGTGTATATATCCATCAATGGTAATTGACACAATATAGAGCTACATGTTCTCCTGGGTTTACTTCAACCCAGCCCATCATTGGAATGTATACACTGGTAACAGGGTTTCCCAGGATTATGGAAGAGTTCTCCAAGGGAAATGAAGTGTAAAGAATCTTAACATTGTGATTATTAAGTTTTTTTTTTTTTTGAGCAAGCAACCGTGAAGAAATTAATTAAGGATTATACAATCATGGTTAAACAACAACTGTTATTTTGGAGTATTTGTTATTTTTAAAAATTTATTTATGTATTTTTCTTCTAATTTGTTATATATGACAGCAGAATGCATTACAATTCTTATTATACATGAAAAAAAAAGAATCTTAACAGAAGAGTTATAACAGCTTAGACAGATTCTTACACTGTCTACTTTTATACAACAGTGACTTTTCTGCCTCTCACCAGGCCCAAATTAGACCTGGAAAGTTTCATGAGCCCAAACATCCTGTGCTTATGCTGGACACAGGGTAGAGAGTAAGAAGGAGAAGCAGTCCCTCAAATGCTTGGATCACTGTGTGGTTTATCGGGGAAAGGGATGGTTTATGCTAATGCATCCCCAGTTCTCTCTATATGCTTGAGAGGACTGCAGTGTCTTAGGGTTTTTTGACCTAGTTGTGTCAATAATGCAGCCATACATCCCCTCAGTATTCCTCATCCAAATCAGCTAACCTCATATTCCTTGCTTCAGTACCTCAGTGTCTTGATATTAGTATATTTAACTGACATTCAGGATGATTTTATGCTGTCAATGTAGTATGAGCAAATTAAATTATTCCATATTAAATTAATAAAGATCACACTTAGTATTCATAAGTTAAGATTGTATAGGCACAGATGCCTAAATCATTATGTTTATACTTTGTGAAGGCCACTATAGGAGGGTAACTAAAAAATGAATTAAAAAAAAAAACTTAGAGGAACAGACTGAATATGAACGACAGTAGGGGGCACTTGTATGACAGTGTTGAGTTTGAAATTTGGACTTTAACTTCTACTTGTTTCTTGGGGAGTTTATGTTTTTTCCTTATGCAACTTCCTTTATGCAAAACTGACAATTATATTTCTTATAAATACATCTGATGTGGTCAACTTTCTTGACTAAAAATAAACTTTCTTCATAGTATATTAAATTAATTTTTTTCCTTTTAGATGCTTTTTCACAAGTAAGAATTGCTAGAATAAAGAAGTACATTATTTCATTCAACTACAGCTATGTCAACATATAAGGCTTTAAAACTGTCTGAATTAGAGGGCTGGAGATATAGCTCTATTGGAAGAGTGCTTGCCTTGTATGCACAAGGCCCTGAGTTCAAGCCCCAGCACGCCCCCTCCCCCCCCAAAAAAAAAAAAAACCTGTCTGAGCTGGGCATAGTGGTACTCATGTGTAATCCCAGTCACTCAGGAGGCTAAGGCAAGAGGATTGCAAGTTTAAAGCCAGCCTTAGCAAATTAGCAAGGCCCTAAACAATTTAGTGAGACCCTCTCAAAAAATAAAAAGGGCTGGAGATGTGGCTCAGTGGTTAAACACCCTTAGGTTCAGTCAGTACCTTCCCACCCCTGCCAAAAAGTAATAATGATAACAATGGACAATTAACATTCACACAACCTTTTACAAAGTGTTTTCACATATATTAGCTCTTTTGAACCTCACAGATAGATTATTATTCCTGTTTTACAGCTGAGGAAACTAAGGCTCAGAAAGGTTGTTTGGCTAAAGTCACCCATAGCTGGGCCTGAACCTAAATCTTGTGACCTCAAACCCCATGTTCTTTCCACTAAATGGTGTTATCTCATGATTCTTATCACTTGCTACTGTGTGTTATATAGTTACTTGTGTAAATGTCATATCTAGTTCACTACTTTACACTGTGCTTAAATGCCTTATTCTTTGTATCCTTCATATCTCATAGCACAGGATATTACATATACCAAGGCATCAATAAACACTTGTTGAGAGGCTGATGATGAGTTGGGAAGACATTGATGAATGCATATGCTCAGCACAGTGCTTGACACATACATGCCTAATATTTGTTATATTTAATTGTAAAACGAGTCAAAGCATCGTTAATAAGAACTTATATAACAGGCTGGGTACAGTAGTGTACTCCTATAATCCCAGTGACCAGCAAGGCTGAGGTAGGATGAGCACAAATTCAAGGCCAGTCTGGACAACTTTGTGAGAGACCCGGTTTCAGAGTAAAAAATAAAAAGGGCTGGGGATTAGCTCAATAGTACAGCATCTCTTGAGTTTAATCCTCAGTAAGGAAAAAAAAATGTTTATATGGCATTTACTAAGTGCCAGACACTATTACAAATGCTTTATATAATATTAAGTACTTGAACCCAGGCTTCACACACACTAGGCCAGTGTTCTACCTTTGAGCTATACCCTTTTTTTTTTTTTTTTTTTGTGGGCAATTGAATTTAGGGATAGTCGGTCACTGAGCTACATCCCCGCCCTATTTTGTATTTTATTTAGAGACAGGGTCTTTACTGGGTTGTTTAGCTCCTTGCTTTTGCTGAGTCTGGCTTTGAACTTGCGATCTTCCTGTCTCAAGCTTGTGAGCCACTGGGATCACAGGTGTGTGACCCCGTGCCGGGCTTGAGCTATACCCTTTTAATGTTATTTTGAGACAGGGTCTCACTAAGTTGCCCAGACTGGCTTGAACTTGGAATTCTCCTGCCTCAGCCTCCCAAGTAGCTGGGATTAAAGGTGTGTGTCACTATGCCCAGCTTGATATTAATTTAATTCTTACAACCTATCTCCATTTTTCACTATATGAAATTCTCTCTCTCTCTCTCTCTCTCTCTCTCTCTCTCTCTCTCTCTCTCTCGGTATAGGGGATTGAACCCATGGGTGCCTTACCATTAAGCCACATCCCCAGGCCTTTTATTTTTATTTTGAGGCAGGGTTTCACTAAGTTGCTGAATCTGGCCTTGAACTTGCAATCCTCCTGCCTGAGCTTCCTGAGTTGCTTAGATCCAAGTGTGTGCCACTGTGCCCAGGTATTTTCCATTTGATGAAACTGAGGAACAGAAAGACATAATGACTTGCTACACAGAGCTGGTAGGCAGCAGAGCTAGGTTTCACACTAACAGGCAGTCTGGCTGTATAATCTACATATACTCTATTATGCTATAATCGGTGTTCAGGATATTTTTGCACTGATAAGTTTTTTCTGCACTCCTCTCTGTCTTGGGTGTGGCTTAAATATGGAAAAGCCAAAGCACCATAGCTTGAGAATACATTCCTTTGGTTCTTAAACTTGATTCTGCATCAGAATCACCTGAAGGACTTGTTGAGATAGCTTGCTGGATCCCACCCCAGTTCTGCTCAGCCTGTACTGAGTCTGGGTTGGGGCTTAAGAATTTATGTTTTTAACAAGTTCCCAGGAGATGCTGATGTTGCTGGTCTAGAGAAAACTGGTGTAGGGAATTGGGGTTAAGAGCATGGACTATGGCTGATAGGATTTCAATCTCAGCTTTGCCATTTATTAACAGAATTTAGGCAAGTTCTTGAAAATTTCTGTGCTTCAGTTTTCATGTAAAATATTTTAATGATAGCACCTACATCAGGATTATTATGGAGATTGAAAGAATAATATGTATAAAAGTGCTTAAAATGATTCTTGAAGCATTCAGTCTTAGCTATAATAATGGTATTAAGAAATGTTGCTTCCTTTATAGATTTTAGAATCTAGTTATTAAACTAAACCTAATAAAAATGATACAAAATCAGATATTATATGATATGATCCTGACTTGAAAGTGTCGTAGATTCGGAAAGGTGAAGTGTGTCTGTGTTGGGCAAGGGGAGCCAGTGGGGGACCAAAAGGAGGAGAGGTGCATGAACTTAAGAAAATGCCAAGTCCTACAGTCAGAGTTCAGAGAGGCTGGGACTGTCAGTGGTTTCACTACAAGAGGACTTGAGGAGGGAAGAGGGAGATGCCTGCAGACTGTCTACATGAGAGATAACTCATTCCTTTCCCCTTTCTATTTCTTAGAGCTGGTATCTGGTCCCAAGGTGAAGTTCCTGGGAGCACTTGCTTCTGTGGGGAACAATGGCTAAGGAAGTGGTTTTCTGCTAACTTCTGAGGCTGAGGCTGGCTGTGCAACCTTTATCACCACAGCTGCCACACATACTTTTGATTCTTGCTGAGAAAGGCAGTTGTTAGGTTTGGAAGTCTTCAGATTCCAGAGCCAGCTGGACAGCTGACTCTCTGGTAGCCATTTCCCATACTGCCAGCCCTCTGTCACCTCATCTCTCTGGGCTCCTTCTTTGTGACTTTGAAAGTGATATCCTGTATTTAGTAAGCTAGCCAGTAGAAGGGTGAAGGTTGATTGGGGGGAATCTTTTCTACCTTAAAATTCTGGGTGGCAAATGAGATGATGCCTAGTGAACAAGATGTATCCTGTCCCCCAAATTTAACCCCTTACTTATGCTCAAATGACAGCTTACAGTGCTAAGAATGTACCTAGCTCATGGGTGAGAGGCAGTGTTTATTTTTGGGTGTCCTGAGGAAGATATTTGGGAGAAGGAGCAGGGAGACATTCAGCAGCTCCATTTATGGTCGAACAATGCTTGGTATTCTACAGAAGGCACCATATGAACTGTGGGGAAGAGTTCTAGCATTCTGATTATTCACCTCTTGCTCCCTTCATTCAGGAATGATTAGGGGCACCTCATTAGCCATCAGAGTGGAACAAGTATTTCCTGGACTCAAACGAATCTCAGACCCTCATCCTGGGTGTTTTCTGTTCTCCCAGGCTGTTGAATCACCACCTAGGAATGGCAGTAGCCAGGTTTCTGCTTGGAGCACCTGGAGCGCTCTTGGCATACTGTATTGTTGACTGGTCTTGGTCTCCTAGACACGACTTGGGCCTCTTCAGGCTGTTGAAGCTATGATAGGCTGGGTCTTAGCTCTCCCTCCCGGCTTGTTCCACAATGCACTGACTGACCTACTTTTCAGGGACAATTAAGTGTTTGTGAGCAAAGGAAGGCGGTGACCCAAGTGAAGGTGAACCAGAGCTGCATTAAACAAACATTTGGAGTTACTTTTTCCATCTGACACAGCAGAGTCCATCTCGGTCCAAATGGAATGGCAGACTGGGCTGGTGTGGGGGCCAAATTCTAGATGCTTATCCAGATGGCCAACCAACTCTTGAATTCCTATTCTTTTTCTTCATGTACTTTAATGTCAAAGTTATCTTTCATTTTAGATGAAGGAGAGGTTTACAAGAAAGTTGGGGCTCGGGCTGGGGATGTGGCTCAAGCGGTAGCACGCTCGCCTGGCATGCGTGCGGCCCGGGTTCGATCCTCAGCACCACATACAAAGATGTTGTATCCACCGATAACTAAAAAATAAATATTAAAAAAAATTAAAAAAAAAAAAGAAAGTTGGGGCTTTTAGAATGAATTGTCAGGAAAGCCACAATCTGTTTTAGTGGAAGTGTTCTGATTAATTTGTATCCTTTCTGAGAAGGTTGGAATCTCTTTTTTTCTTTTTGTACCAGGCTGGAACAATAGACTAGATGGGATCCCAGATCTTTAGAGAAAAGTAAATAGCTTGTTTAGGTTTTCTTGTCTTTATAAGGCAAAGGATAAAGATTTAACCTACTTACTTCTCTTTCTTCCTCCCTTCCTCCCATCCCCCTTTCTCTCCCACTCTTCTTCTCTTCCTGGATTGAACACCAGGGCCTTGTACATGCTGGGTAAGCTCTCTACCACTGAGCCACACTTTAGCCTGCAACCTTTCAATTTGCAGTGAAAGGAAATGAATTTTCTTTCTTACCTTGATCCTGGATGTCCCTTACTTTATCAGGCTCCAATTTCTGCTTCCCTATTCAATATAATTATTATGTTCCAGTTGTTCTTGTTGCTGTACTTTACCACTGCAGGAAGGATCCAAGGCCCTGAGAAGGACTGTGACTCTTGCCCTATAATGACTGGCTCCAAGACCTTGAAGGTCGTAAACTAGCAGTTGAGCAGTTTCTTTTCTTTTCTTTTTTTTGGTACTGGGATTGAACCCAGAGGTGCTTAACCATGAGTCACATCCCCAGCCCTTCTATTTTATATTTTGAGACAGGTCTCACTAAGTTGCTTAGGGCTTTGCAAAATTGCTGAGGCTGGCTTTGAACTTGTGATCCTCCTGCCTCAGCCTCCTGAGCACTGGGATTATAAGGGTGCACCACCATGCCCGATCAATTTCTTAAATTTATTTTCAGAAACCCCATCCGTACTTGTAAGTACTCCAGTAAATCTCTCAGTCAATAAAAAGAAAAGTTATTGATCTTATGCCCAGAGTGCTGATCAAATTTCACAGTTAAGGAAGGAAGAAGTTTAGGAGGGGAACCCTACCCTGGCACTCTCTCATTGGAGTTTCCTTATACTAACCTGTGGGGTGTCAGACCCATTTAAAGAACCAGTTTATGTATTAGAACATGGCCTAGAAGTGAGCATGGCATCATTTTTGATCTTTTAGATAGCTACATATTTTGAGGGAAGTATATTTTAGGTGACCTGAAATTGCTCTATTCTTGAAAATCCCAGAATGTGGTCACAGTCTCTTTTCTTCCACTTATATTTCTTTTTGCCTGTGAAACCTGGTCTCTGCTGTTTTCCAGTCTACTAGCCCATTTCTGCTGGACAACCCTTGCATAAATATTCTCAGATCCCTTTCCTTCTTTCTCACTATCCTCCCCTTTCTCCAGGGATGGACTCATGTTCATTTTCTCCACTGAGCTACTGAGTGCTACTGTATAGCTCTGTGCTGACTGACTCCTTTGCAGATTCAGAAGCGTCAGCCACAACTTGGTTCTCACTACCCTGAAATCTATTTATTCTTTTCTGGTTGACTCCCCTGCCTTTTCTCTGCAGCAGCTTTTCCAGACTTCCACCACACTCCTCAAACACGCTACTCCACCCTACCTTGTAAATTCACAACATGTCATTTAGCTTTTACTTTCCACACCTTTACCACTCAGTTTATCTGCAATCTTCACCAGTTCTCACCTCATTCCCTCCCATTTCAGAGGCTGGTCTCTGAGAAGAGGTACACATATTTTGTATTCTTAGTCTTTTCTCCCTAGCAACTCTGTAAGTTTTCTCTGCAGAAGTTGTACCATGTGGTTGAGTTTTTATATTTCATTGAGGTTTTTTTTTCCTTGCCTTTAGTAGGTTTCGTGTTAGAATGATTTAATGAAAGCTGTGCTTTAATTTTTTTTTGTAGTTGTGGATGGATAGCATGCCTTTATTTGTTTCATTTTTATGCAGTGCTAAGGATCAAACCCAGTGCCTCACATATGTTAGGCAAGTGCTTTTGCCACTGATCTACAGCCCCAGCCCCAAAGGCTGTGCATTAGGAAAATCAATTTGGCAGCATGTATAGCATGGATTGGAGGAGAGGGAGAGAAAGAAGTTTTTTTCAAGGCTCTTTTTGCTATTGAAATTAGAGGTAGTGAGGATAGACAGGAGAGGGTGATTATGAGAGGCATTGGAAAAGCAATAGTCCTTGCTAGTGGGTTGGGAAGAGAATGTTGTCATTCTGCAAGTGGGAAAGTTAAAGGAGGATTGGTTTTGAGAAGAGAAATATGAATTCACTTTCAGTAACTTGATTCTGGCTGCCATGACATGCCCAGGTGGAATGTCAGCAGGCCAATTGGCACTGCAGAGCAGCACTTAGAAGAATCGGGGTTCAGTCATCTCAGCTTGATATTGAAAGCCTCTCTGACTGCTTTCCAGCCCCCTTTCCAGCTACTTCACTCACTCCATCTACCATTCAAAATCTTACGCATTGTTAATAGCCTGCCCCAAAGTCCTCTAGGAAACCTTTTCTGATCATTCCACTGAGGGCTACTTTCTAGTTTCCTAAATGCTAATTAATAGTCATTTTTTTCCTGTACCTTTTTATTGTACCTTAGCATTCTTTTTGTGTGTATTCTTCTACAAGATTGGAAGTTACCAGAATTTTCAGGGAGTTATATTGTAAACTCTTATCTCCCACATTGTCAGCTCTGTATTTTGCATATAAGTGTCTAAAAATATTTGGTGATTTATGGAGTAAATGGAACCTGCTTTAAAGTTGGGTGGTCATCATGCTGTACCTAATACATAATAAAGTATAAATATCATTTTATGTGCTTTCTTCCTATTTATTTTTCTCAAATAATCAGATTATAATGGGAGGGGAAGTGGAAAACTAGAGATGTTAAGTGAGAATCACCTTTTACAGACCTGTTCTTTGTTGCCCTCAATAGGTGTGTGTTTTTTTTTGGAAACAGGGTCTTACTAAGTTGCTAAGGGTCTTGCTAAGTTGTTGAGGCTGGACTGAATCTTTCAATCCTCTTGCCTCAGTCTTCCAAGTCACTGGGATTACAGGCATGTACCACCATGCCTGTTTAACCTCAAGTTTTTTTGTTTTGTTTTTAAATACTGGTGATTGAACCCAGGGGTATTTTACCACTGAGCTATATCCCCAGCCCTTTTTCTTTTCTTGAGACAGGGTCTTGCTAAGTTGCTTAGGGCCTGGTTAAATTTCTGAGGCTGGTCTTGAACTTGCGATCCTTCTGCTTCAGCCTCCTTAATTGCTGGAATTACAGCCACTACACCTGGCTACCCTCAGAAGTCTTTAGAATGGAATATACTTGCCCTTTAGCTTCCAACCTCCTCTGCTCTGCTGACATTGCTGTTGTCAAGATCACTAATCACCTCCTAATTGCCAGATCCAATGGTAATTTTTCAGCTCTGGTCTTACTTGACCTTTCTGGGTACTTGACACTATGAAACTCTCCATCTTCTTTAAAAGTTTTTCCTTCTTTAACCTTTATGACTTCATCCTCTCCCTGTCTTCTTCCTTCCTCATTTACTGGTTTATCTTCCTTTACTGACCTTTAGATAAAGGTGCTTTCTATAATTTTGTCTTTGGCCATCTACATTGTTGTTGATGATCTTGTTTATACTCACTGCCTCAACTGTTGTGGTGACTGGGGGCCAGGTTTCTTTCCTGAGCTCCAGACATTTAACCTGAAACTGGAGGACTTCTCTTGAATCTTGTGGGTGTCTTTTATTCAAAATGTTGCATGTTGAACCTTCCGTTTTCATTCTGGCAAATCTGCTTTTCTCTCTCTCATTCCTTGCTTTATTTAAAGAACTAGCTGGGGTATGGCTTAATGGTAGATCATTTGCCTGGCATGCTCAAGGATCTGGGTTTGATCCCCAGGGCTGCAAAACAAAACAAAACAAAACAAAAAAACCCAAACTTTATTTAAGGCACTACCTTCTACCATCCACACAAGTGAGATATTTGGGAATCATTTGAAAATCTTCCCTGTTTCCATTCACCCTATTCAGCTTCAACTCAAAACAGTGATTAAATGTGGTATAATTCCATTTCAGATATCAAATCCCTCCCTTTCTTCTGATCTCTATACTACTCTCTTAGTTCTGATTCTATTGTTTCTCAATAGATCACTGCAATAGTGTCTTGATTGGTCCCCTTTCTCCTTTTTTGCTCCTTTTCGCTAGTGCCAGAATGCTTTTTCTTAAATTAAAATCTGATATTAAAAATATTCCAAGCTTAAACTTTTACAACTTTTTAAAAATTTAATTAATTTATTTATTTTTATGTGGTGCTGAGGATCAAACCCAGTGCCTCACGCTTGCTAGGCAAGTGCTCTACTACTGAGCTACAACCCTTAAACAATTAATTTTTGATTAGTTCGTATATTCACGTAGTTGAATATTAAAAAGGTACATTAAGATATATAGTGAAAAATCTTATGCCACCCAGCCACACTTTCCCATTCTATGGAGACAATAAGTATAAACATTTTCCAGTGTTTTCTTCCAGAGGTATGTTTATTTATTCATTTAAGAAATGAATTCAAATATTTACTGAGCATCTATTGTGTGCCAGGTTTTGGGGATAATGAACAAAACCCACCCAAATCCTTGCCTTTATGGATAGATTCTTCCCTCCTTAAAAACAAACAAGCAACAACAACAAAACCATAAATGAGAAGATAGCATATACTCTGTTCTGTACTTGTTTTACTTATTATGTCTTGAAGATTAATCCATATTAGCATATAAAGACTTTTTTCCCCTGTTGCTTATCATTCTGTTTTATGGATATACTGTCCTATATTTAGCCGTTTCCCTAATGGTAGGGAATTAAGGTATTACCATTGTTTTCCTGTTATAAAATGCTATAGTGGAAAGCCTTGTACATTTGTCATTTTCCATGTGCATATCTTCAGGGAAAAATTTTAGATGTAGAATTGTTGGGTCAAAGTGTATGCACATTTGTAAATGTGATAAATAATTTGGTCCATTGCTTTAATTTTTAAAAAATTTTGTTATGAATATTTTAAGCATACAGACAAGTACAGATGATACCATTGCAAATAAAAATGTGCTCCCTACTTATTAAACAGATGTTGACACCCTCACTGAGATTCTATTTGTTAGGTACCTTTAGCACTTCCTTACCATTCTGATAGTCTCCCACAGACTTCTCAGAACTCATACTTTGCCATCCTAGAGTCACTGCCATGTCTCCTATCCAGGACATTGTTTTTTTTTTTTTTTTTTTTTTAAGAGAGAGAGAAAGAGAGAGAGAGAATTTTATTTAATTTTTTTTAGTTTTTTCGGCGGACACAACATCTTTGTTTGTATGTGGTGCTGAGGATCGAACCTGGGCCGCACGCATGCCAGGCGAGCGTGCTACCGCTTGAGCCATATCTCCAGCCCCAGGACATTGTTTTTAAATATAACTTCATTGTTAGCAAAGGATATCTTCAAAGGAAAATACCATTGTAGTATTTTTAGTGTCTGAAATCTGACCTCTCAAAAATGTTTATTTTGCCTCTTTCCTGTGCTCAAAAGCAACAAAAGAATGCTACTGGAAGTTGATGGCCTGTGTTTTTGGACACTTGTTTGATTTTTCTGGAAGAGGAGCCCAGGTGAATTAAACCAGCATGCACTTTTCTTCTCCTTGGTCTGTCAGAATAACCAAATGTGTTCACCTAAGCAGATGTCTGTGTTTAGCTGATTGGAGTTACCACTGTGTCCTCTGGGTTCTGTTAGAGTTGATGACAGAAACTGTTCTTGGAGGAGCTGAGAAGCTGTTGACCTGTGTCACACCTGGATACTTGGGACTATCCCAGTATGCTTTTGTTGAAATAAATTTTCTTTCCTCTCATCTCTATACTGGAAGTCTATAACCCTATTCCAGTGATGTGTGATTCTCACTTCTGGTCTTTTCCTTGGGTCTTCAGAATACCCGGCAGTGAGACTTTTAGGTTATTTTGTGATTGGGTAAACTAAGAGGGAAAGCTTAATAAGTCGCAGGAGGCACTGGAATCTGAGGTCATGTAGATACAGGCTCACCAGATTATGTATTTTTGCCTTCATTCTCAATTGTTGTGTTTCTTATCTCATTTGGTCTTTAGTTTTATATAACCAGTGTAGCGAGGAAAGAACTCAGGAGGCATCCATTTCTTCATGGACCATCTGGCCAAAAAGAAAAGGACCAAGGAGAGTGAGCTGATATGGGGGTCTATAGCATAAGACACAGTTTCCCTTTAAACTCATTGTCAGGCCCTGTAGTGTAGGTCTAATCCACACCCGGCCTGGGGTGGGCACATAGTGGGTGGAATTTTTGGTCACATCTGTACTTAGTTCCCTTTAAAGCCTCCTTTGGTCTTGCCATTTCAGTCCTTTGTTTAAGCATTAGACCTGACTTCTGTTCCTCAGCCTTGCAGAGGCAGCTTTGGCCCTGGGACAGCCTTTTCTTCAAATGGCAAACTCATTTTCTCTCCTGCCAACCAGAAGTACAAGGTGTAATTCAACCCTTTTCTCCCTCAGACACTGCTGCCAGGGGGAGGCAATGAAGAAAGTGATCTTTGTAGCTCCCTGAATAGGACCCCGAACCTGGTAGTCATTTTGTTACTGGCTTCTTAAGTCACTGAAGACATTTTTGCCCTCCTCTAAGGCCAACAGCTGCTTTGGGATAATAGTGACAATGGCTATCAGGGTATCAATTCTTCCTTGAAGAAAACTAATGCATTTTTATGAAGGGAATTGCTTTTTGTGTCCCTGAGCCTTATGCCTGAAGAGGAACAGTTAGAAGTCAGCTATGCCCTTAGGTTGATGACCCCATGACCCTCATCTCCTCTGAATCTGAGGACATTTGCATTTTTTCCCCCTCCTGGTGTCTCTCAAGAGACTCTCAGTTCTGTATCTCCAGCACCTAAGTCAATGCCTGTTAACCTGGTAAGCATGTGACAAGCATATGTTCAATAAATGATTGAATGAATTCCTTAATTTAGTTGTTCAGACTAGTTTCACTTACCTGATAAGTGTTTTGTGGGAAGTGGACTTTTGCTTTTAGGAGGATTGCATCAAGGGAATTATGAGGGTACTGGTTTCTAGAGAGGTTTTTTTTTTTTTTTTTGGAACTGGGGGAGCTTCAAGTTATGACTTGATCAGTCTCTCTTCATCAGCCTAGGTCTTTCTTCTCAATTGTCAGTGTACTAGCAAACTTGCTTTCTTATTTCAGGGGTAGTATCTTAAACATGACTCAGGCCTTCTTTTCACCTGATCTCTATTCCTTAGGCTACTTTTTAACAGTCATCCTGTCATTGTAGAGTCAGAAGCCCTCAGACTCATGCCTCATGCAGCTTAGTCTGGATTTGCTGATCTGGCTGCATTCAGTCAAGTTTCACTCAGCTCCTAGGTGCCTGTGCTCTGTAAGGGCTGTTGGAGACAGTGGACCTTTTCTCCCCTTTGTCAGCAGCTGGCCAGAGAGTGCCTATAAACTGCCAGATCTAAAGCCATTTACTTTTGTCTCTCTGTGTCTGAAACTTAGGGCAGAATCTCTCTTCTCTCAAAGTTACCTCTTGATTCACCTTGTGAAGCTTATTGGAAGATAAAAGATAAACAACCACAAAGAGCATATAGAGGGCTGGGGTTGTAGCTCCGTGGTAGAGTGCTTGCCTAGCATGTGTGAGGCACTGGTTCAATCCTCAGCACAATAAATAAATAAATAAATAAATAAATAAATAAATAAATAAATAAATGTCCACTGATAACTAAAAAAAAAAAAAAAAAGCATATAGAAGCATATAGACCATGGTGCTTTAAAATGCTGTTTCTGGGAAAGTTCCTGTGTCTAAGAAAGCAACTGGAGTCCAGACTATCACACTTCCCTCTCCAAGAAGCTCAGTTTGGAACCATCACTTATTTCATAATTCCAAACATCCTTGTTTTCTGTTTAATTTTTATCTGATAAAATGTTATTAAACAATTTTAATGGCGAAATACATAGGAAATGACAAACTACCATGTGTTATCTTTTAAATGCACTTAGTTCAAGTGGCTATTTTAAGTCAGTTGTTCCTGCTGTTAGATTGCTATTAGTCTGCCTTCCTCCTTGAGGTGGGCGGAGTCTCTGATTAAAACTCTCAGAAGGGGGCTGGGGATGTGGCTCAGGTGGTAGCGCGCTCGCCTGGCATGCGTGCGGCCCGGGTTCGATCCTCAGCACCACATACCAACAAAGATGTTGTGTCCGCCGAGAACTAAAAAATAAATATTAAAAATTCTCTCTCTCTCTCTCTCTCTCCTCTCTCTCTCCTCTCTCACTCTCTCTCACTCTCTCTTTAAAAAAATAAAATAAATAAATCTTTAAAAAAAAAAAAACTCTCAGAAGGAACCAGCTCTTCTCTGGCTGATTGATCATTCCTTTTTACATTATTGCTTTCAACATTTATATTCATATTGCACTTATTAATTGATACCAGTTCATGACACAGAAGAAGTCTTTTTACCTGAGTTCATTGACTCCTTTCCATTAGTAAACAGAAGTTTATATGTCCAAGAACTAGAATTTTATAAGAATTTGGGGCTCTTGTTCATATAGCATTAGTAGCAAAGTCAAGTCATAAGCTATCTAGGTATTGACTCTACAACCATAGTTCTTTCCACTGTACTCTATTATTTGTCTCTTCCTAGAGAAATAAGTAGAATAACTCAAGGAAAACAGACACATGATCTGAACTGTTGTTTAATGTTTGCCTGAGTTCTTAACCTTGTTTCATAGATGAGGAATTCAGATTCCATGAGGATCATGTAGCTGTTGGACTAGGTGATTTTAAAGATACTGTGATTCTAACAATAGTACATTGTAGAATCTATATTTATTGCTTACTGTATCCTACTGTCTAACTTAGGTTCTTGAAGCATTAAACTGAATTTTAGCTTGTCTGTCTTGCCTGCTATAGTGTTCTTTGAGAAAACGAGCCATGCATTTATGTACCCCCCCAAACTACTAATACTCAAATCTATACAAAGTGGCTGACTACCTGTTGGCTAACTCGTAGCATTTGATGGCGCAAAACTTGGGTTGATATATTTTTTCCAGATCATTCAAATTCTTTTTTTTCCATATTTTTTTATTGGAACATTATAGTTGTACATAAGGGCTGGTTACTTTTATTATTTAGCAGCAGTTAAAATTACTTAACCTGATTCTTCCCAAAGAGTATATTCTCTTTGTTTTCACGATGCTACTTAGTTTCTCCACCTGCATCCAACCTGTATGATTGGAAGTTTTGCAGAATTTTTTATTTGGCACATTGCAAATTCTACTGTTGGTCACTGATTGGCAGCCTGTGAGTCAGGTTATCTAAAACACTTTAGGTCTTAGTGGGTAGTGGATTGGGATGGGTGTGTCTCTTTTATGAGTAGTTATTCTAGTGGGGTCTGACTCCATTAATTGCTCCTTGGTTTCTAGGATGTCAAGGCTTTTATGGTACAATGGGCAGGAGTACCAAGCTCAGATTTGGGAAACATAGATTATTTCCATGCTGTCTTATTGGCCTCATTTGTGACTTTTGAACAGACTATTTAGCCTCCATCTGTTTTATTATGTATAAATGGAAAGCTGCAATTGTTTTTGTAAAAATATTTTCAAAGATGAATATAATCATACAGATAAGTTGTCTTGAGTTCCTTATAACAAACATGCTATAGAAATTTGAGGGTTTCCCTCTTTTAATTATAGTATGTGTACCTTATCTTAAGAGCCTGTGACTATTGGGTTGATCATCTTTTTGAGACTAATGGAGTAGCAGGAAATTTGCAAAAGTTATTGACACATTAAGGAACTCAAAAATGAATGGGCTAAATGCAGTAGTGTCCTGAGCTGGATGTGTGGTGACATTTGGGCTGTATTTTCACCCTTATTATCTCTGGAGAAGGTCGGCCTCCCAGATTATTATTCTTTTAGCATTTAGGGAGTGGGTGTAACAGTTTTTGCTGCTTTCCTCTCCCTGTGTTGGATAGGGTTGATAGGAGTCTCCTGTGTGGTGTGGCTGTATTCCAGTCTGTAAACATGACTGCTGTAAGGAGAGTACAGAGTTGGTTGTTTGTTTTGTGAAACCTGTCCCTTTGCCTTGTGATATTTGTACAAGAGCTCCTGTTGTGGTGACATTCTTGTGATGAGTGTGGTCCTTAAAAACATAGTTCTCAAATATTAAACGAATATTTAATGTTAATTAAATAAAACGAATATTTAACACTAACTGGTGCCCTGAAAAGCATTTAAGCCTCTCCCTAGAATTTAAGCAAGAGGAGCAGTAATCCCTGTGTAGCCTGGACTACAGTCTAGAGAGAAGGTGGCAGATGAAGTGGCAGATGATAGGCAGGGACTGTTGTTGTCTCCTGGCTCATTTGCACAAAGGAGGGGCTGATGTCTCCTGGGGAGACATTTCCGCCCTCTGCAACAAACGAGGGTGCACAAAAGGGCTGTAATGTAAAGAGGCTTCTCTAGTGACGACATGTGCACGCATGGTCAAAGTCCAGCTCTCCGGGGCTAGTGGAAGAGGGAGTAGAGATCAGTCGGTTTGCACGCTCCCACTTCTCAGCTGTCACTGCACCATGGTGCCTACTTCCAGCCACTGAACCAACAACGCTGGGCCAGGGCATGAATGCTTACAAGTACCAGAAGTTCCTGGAGGGACTCAACAACCTTAGAGGTACTGTAAAGCTTCAGGCTGTCCTTTTAGCAAAAAGCTAATCATGTGGGTCTTTACTTTCCATTAATAACTTATGAACTTACAAGGTCCTCTTACTCTGAGCTAGTCATATTCATTATGTGTTTAAGGCAGTTATGCAGAAGGAACAGAATTCATCAATATAATCCTGGGTGAGTAGGTGAGAATCCCCTCAGGTGTGTCTCTTGCTTGAATGGGCATTTGAGAAATGTCTCCTGTTCTCTTGAGCTCAGCAGGGATCAGGGCACTCCCTGTTTTCTTGGAGGCAGTCCAGCAATGTGGGTGGAGGGCTCTTGCCTTGGGTGCTGTAGACTCACGAAGGTGTAGCTAGGTTTCTTGGGCCAGGTTTTCTAGTTGCCTGTGTCTACAGTGAGTCAGAATCCCATCTGAAGAAACAGGGAGCAGGAAGGGAAGTGGAGGAAGGAATGCAGGTTGATGGACTATAGATGCCTTTGTAAAGTGAAAATTAATGATTTTGAAACTTTTTGTTAAAATAATATAAAAAGCTCTGAAATTTGAATAGTGTTTTCTTTGCATCATTGACAAACTCCTTACCATAAACGAGAAGAATACAATCAGATGTGATGATGTAGGATTCTTTTTGGCTATTAAGGAGGAAAATGAGTAAAATATTTTACTTCCCTTCTCTAATTAATAGATAGATTATTTCCCTGTGCAGAGGAGGATGCTCAAACATCTCTCTTTCAATCAGCAGTCAGGATTCTGGACCCAGAGGGATCATTGCCTGTGGAGAGGGTGGGAGAATGTCATGAGAGGAAAAGGCTTTTGGGGGGATAAGAGGAATGACAGACAGAATGTAGGCAGACAGATAGCTAGGCTTTTTTCCTGCCAGGATATGTGGATATTTTACCTTTTTTGACTAGCTGTTGAAGAACTCCTTTTAGAAAACATGTATGTGAAAAGCTTTGTAGGCTATAAAGGGATATTCAGGTTGAGTGTCCCTACTCTGTAAATCTAGAATCTGAAATGCTCTGAAATCAAACTGTTTTGAGTATCATATTATCCTTCAAGTTTTAAGATTTACAGAGCATTTTTGATTTTGAATTTTGGATTAGGATCCAGTGTTTAACTCATAAAATCTATGCAAATATTCAAAATCCAAAAAAATCCAAAATCTGAAACACATCTGCTGCTAGGCATTTCAGATCAGGCATGTTAAGCCTATACAACTACAAAGTATTGCTATTTGATCTCTAGCTTCTCTTCCCCTTTCTCTCCCCACACCCTGTGTAACCTTCCCAAAACAAACCAACAAACCAACAAATAAACAAACCAACAAACAAAAAACTTCTGACAGCTGGAGTCAATCCCTTCTAAGTTCTGGGCTCTGCAAGCTCATCATGTATCAGTCAGGTCTTTGCAAGAATGAGCCAAATTAACTATTGCTGTCACTTCCCTGTCAAAGGAAGTTTGAAGAGGGCAGAAATAGTCTAGATTCTTCATCCAGTCTCATGGGGGAAGAGAAGGGAAGGAGGAGGCACAGATATCAGTGCTGCTTCTTAGCTGCTCTTCCAGTTTTTGGATCTTGTTAGGGACTATCTGAAGAAAGGTGCTAGAATATTCTATACAAAAGCCCCCCTTTTTACCCTATTTTTGGTGTTGGAGGGATACTTCTATTTTCTGGGGCACAATGCCTGTCCAACAGCAGAAGCCTTTTTCCCTCCTTTGTTTATAAAATTTGTAGCAGGATTATCAAACTTAATTAACCTGCATATTTCTTCAGTAAAAGAGTAGGAATCCCAGGCCTCTCCTGGAATACTGAGGCTCTTGGTGTGACTTTACAATCTCTTATCCTTAGTTTCATTCTTTTCATAGAAAACTCACTAAGATTTTCTGAAGATGGGTCAGTGGTGGAGTGGGTGGAAACTTTAAGATTTATTTGTCCATCCTTTAATTGGAGAATGTAGCTTTTTTGTTGTTTGTTTCAGTTTTGTTATTTTCAAGGGTTTAGTTGAACAGGTAACCTCACTAGGAATGGCCTGGCCTGTGCTAATCAAATATAGCAGGGATCTTGGTACATTGCTGAGACTTTTAGGAGATCACACCATTCATAATTCATTCTGTTTTGAGTTCTTTAGGAACAAAGTGCAGGTATGACTATATAGAAGGAGGAATCCTTTTTCATTTCCTAAATGAGAGAGTTTTTTTGGTCCTGTTTCCTCTAACCCTCCTGACTTTCTCAGTGGTGTTAATGGAACAGGTGGTTCTTGGCTTGATCCTCTTGGGGTATAAAGGTTTGAAATTGTACCTAGAAAATCTTTTGGAAGTGGTCATGTTGAAACCAGTTTGGCAATCATGTGTTTCTAGCCCACTATCAGTTGATTTTTTTCTCCCTCCTCTTTTGCCCTATTTATCCTAGGAATGAATAACATTTCTAGGAATCAATGAGCAGAGGATAAGAAATACCTATCATGGGGAGTGTCCTGTGTGGGGCTAATTCAAAGAGGAGAAAAGACCCCAGCAGCAGCTGCTCCCCACTCTAGACCCTGGGCCTCTCTACCATGTCCTTCTAGTTCTACACCTTTAAGATGAACTCAGAAGCACTCATTGCTGTGGACATTAAATAGGGATGGACATGGACACACACACACACACTTCAGTGTCTGAAGTGAGGTCAAGATTCACCAAGTGGGGCTGGGGAATGTGGCTCAAGCAGTAGCCTGCTCGCCTGGCATGCGCAGGGCACTGGGTTTGATCCTCAGCACCACATAAAAATAAAATAAAGATGTTGTAACCACCGAAAACTAAAAAATAAATATTAAAAAATTCTCTCTCTCTCTTAAAAAAAAAGATTCACCAAGTGTTAATTCTTTTTTTCTTTTTGTAGTTGTAGATGGACAGCATAACTTTATTTATTTATTTTTAAGTGGTGCTGAGGATCGAACCCAGTGTCTCACATGTGCTAGGCAAGCACTCTGCCACTGAGCCCCAGCCCACCAAGTGTTAGTTTTACCTCTTGTTGCTCCTTCCTCTCTCAGAGACTTCTTTGAATCACAGTGAGTCTTTGTACCTGTTTTGCTCCAGGATGAGCTGGACCAGGTTGTGGGTTGGTAGTCCCAGTCATCACCCACATATTTGGCTCCACGCCTTCATCTCACCGTAGGATTGTTAGTATTGTTAAGACTGGACTAGAGCACTAGTTCTTTTTATATATATATTCATATAATCTTTAATTTTCAATTCATTTTTATATGGTGCTGAGGTTGGAACCCAGTGCCTCACACATGTGAAGCAAGTGCTCTGCCACTAAGCCACAACCCAAGCCCCAGAGCACTAGTTTTATTAGAAATAATGGTAAGCATTCAGTGAATGTCAGTTGTGGACTAGGCACTGTCTGTACTTTGCATATGTTAACCCATGACATGACTGATCTAAGAACAGGATTCATCTGTCCTGCTAAGGAAATGACAATGCCTGGGAGTATGTCAACCAAGATATCTAATGTTATGATGGTGCTGACCATGTGAAGTAGGGAAGAATGTCCACATCTGACCAATTATATATATAAAACATACTTAGGTACCGTTCTCTCTCTCGAGAGAGAGTAGCAATATGGTGCTTTGGAATAAATTTTTTCTCTCCACATTACTCCCCTTGAACTGTGTTTGGTTTCTAATCTTTCATTCAGTGGTATTTGCTTCATTCACATATATATGTGTGTGTGTATATATATATACACACACATACATACTGTATATGGTCTTTTATCTTTAAATTAAAAAATATTATTTTTTTTAGTTGTAGTTGGACACAATACTTTTATTTTATTTATTTAAATGTGGTGCTGAGGATTGAACCCAGGGCCTTGCAAGTACTAGATGAGCACTCTACCTCTGAGCCACAACCCCAGCCCTTGTATAATGGACTTTATACATAAAAAACATAACACAGAGAGTTAGGTACAAACCATTGCCTGTGTCAAACCCTCCTGTGGGTTGAGTTTCACCTACTGTCTACTGATTATGATGAATAGCTGCTTCCCTTCTTCATTTCACCTGTAAATTTGTGTTCCAGAAGGGCTGACTGGAGAGGGTAATTGGCTCCCCTCTTCGTTTAGCTACTGACTTTTGCTTTCCTTTACATGGTTTAGCTTGCAGCCATTCTACCATCTAGTGTGTAACTGTTGAAGGGAGCCCCCTGGGGAATACACATTCATATACATTATTTTTAAAGCTCTGGTCCCTATTTCCTGTGAATCTTTGCTACTCTGATGCCAGGATTGGGATGTGGTACTGCTGCTTCTTCAATACTTAACTCGTATTTCTCAAGCCTGCATAATATGTAGCCATTGGGTAATTTCTCTCATAATTATGACAGGTTGAACTATCAGCTGAAGTTCTGCTCTTTGGCAGGGCCCAGACCTGTGATATGATTGATAATTGGGGATTAACTAGGGAGGCAAAGAGGTAGTGAGGTGAAGAGAAAGTTGTTTTCTAGCTTTTGCTAAACAGAATTTATGATAGGGCTCAGAGATAATGACTGATTTTTTTTCCCCCCAAGAGCAGTCTACCCCAGTGTATCAATGTATTTTCAAAAATCCTTTCTTCCTTTGCATATACTGTCCTATTCCCTTCAGCCTAAAATACTGCTAACTCTTTCTCTTTGCAGCAAACTTGTATTTATCCTTCAGTGCTTACTTTCCCTCATAGTTTTTGTGTTTGCCCTCCCAGGTAAAGTTATTCTCTCTTATTCATCCAGGTTGTCAAAGCACTTTAACCATACTTTTTAGAGCATATCACATTTTGTTATGTTATTAGACATTTGATTTTTTTTTCTGTTAGTCTTTACTTTTCTGACAAGTTTCCTATAACTTCCTATAATCTTCAGTTTCTTCATTTATAAGAATGGGGATTCTAATAGAATCTACCCCACAAGATATTGTAAGGATTAAATGAAATGATGGATGTAACATCTGATACAGAATAGGAGCCCAATAGATACTGTACTTAGTTGTTATGCAAGTTTATCCTTGCATTTCCTTCACCAGCGTAGTGTCTGGCACATTGAACCAAACTTATGTAGCTAATGCCCTTCAGGAGTCCATCATAAGAAGTTAAAAAAAAAAAAAAGTCTGACAATGGTGCCTATGCTTGTATACATTTATTTAACCATACTGTGTATGTGTATATGTGTGTGTGTGTGTGTGTGTGTGTGTGTGTGTGTGTGTGTGTTTCTTCAGTGCCAGATTATGACCCTTATAAGAAATTCCACAATCATTTTGTTATAATACCTAATTTTGGGTCAAAAATGATATCATCCAAGACAAAATTAAATCCAGTCTCAGAGAATAAGAATGTACTGTTATTGGTCACATTGGAAAGATGGTTCTGCTCATCTGTAGTCAGTTCCACATGAGGAGTCGCCAATGTATTTTGGATGGTGGCAATATTGTTGAATAAGTGAAAAAGGTGACTACTGAGAAGGAACACAGACCTTTTGATTCTATTAGTTTGGGCATGTTTGTCAAATCAACTTTCTTATTATCTTATAGCTTTACTTTGGACGTTCATATAGTCGGCCAACTAAGAAGCCTGTCCTTGTTGCCACATCTGGGCAAGCAGGACACACCCTCTTATCCCAACATATGCCTCAGAGCGTATACTGGGGTGAGGCTTTTCCCTCCTCTTTAACATGGCTAATAAAGAACCCCGCAATGATAGATATAACTTTGTTGTCTTTATAGAAAGCATGGGGGGAAATTTTAGAAATCACCAAAACCTACAACCTTCAGGTCACTAGGCTTATAGGTTATTGTATTTCTGTCTAGATTTTTTCTATTCATTTTTAAATGTTGTGCTTTTATATATACATTATTATTGTAATGTTGTTATTTACCTTATTCTTTATTAATTTGTGAGCATACTTTGTACTTTTAGCGGTTTTTCCTACAGTATGATTTTTTTGGTAACTGTATGGATTGTCTTAGAATGGCAATATTATTTATTTAACATTCCCCAATTGTGGAGTTATACTTTTATAGCTTTTCATTGCTATAATATGATAATGAAAATTATTATAAATAATTTTTCTGCCGGGCATTGCAGCGCACATCTGTGATCCCAGTGACTTGGAAGGCTAAGGCAGAAATATTGGGAGTTCAAAGCCAGTCTTAGCAACTTAATGAGGCTCTAAGCAACTTATCGAGACCGTGTCTCTAAATAAAATTTTTTAAAAAAAAGGAGTGGGGGGTCTGGGGTTATAGCTCAGCAGTAAAAAGTACTTGCTTTGTACATATGAGGCACTGGGTTTGATCCTCAGCACCACATAAAAATAAATAAAGATTGTGTCCATATTTTAAAAAAATCTTAATTTTTTTAAAGCACCCCTGGGTTCAATCTGCATACCCCCCCTCCAAAAAAATACACACACACACACACACACTTACACATTGAGTCTTAATACATGTATACAAAGCTCTCGATGTTTTAATTTTATTTTACTCTATAAAGGTACTGAGGGCAAGAAGAGGATACCTATAACACTGAATACTCCTTGATAGCTCTCATCTGCTTGCCTGCTAGGGATAGCCATGTCTTCAGGATTAGTGGCCATCTGGCTCAGATGTTTTATTATCCAGTTTATTTTGTGGTGGGACAGATGCCAAGTGTCTCATTTAGTCAATGGCTCCACATGTCATCATCATATCACTGCACTCTGAAGCTTTTCTCCTAGCAGCTCCAGGCATTTAAATGGCTTCCGTCATCCTTCCAATGCTAGTACCTCTTTCTCTTGTGCAGGGGAGAGATCCACTCAGGTTGACTGGGAAACTGCAGTATCAAGAATGACCTAACCCGGGGCTGGGATTGTGGCTCAAGTGGTAGCGGCTTGCCTGGCATGCTCGAGGCACTGGGTTCGATCCTCAGCACCACATAGAAATAAAATAAAGATATTGTATCCACCCAAAACTAAAAAATAAATATTAAAAAAAAAAAGAATGACCTAACCCGGGCTGGGGCTGGGCGGGCTCAGTGGTAAAGCGCTTGCCTAGCATGCGTAAGGCACTGAGTTTGATACTTAGCACCACATAGAAATAAATAAATAAAAATAAAGGTGTTGTGTCCATCTACAAGTATATATATATATAGTGTGTGTGTGTGTGTGTGTGTGTGTATATATGAATGACCCGACTAATGCTGTTTAGAAATCCTACATTGGGACCTAGATTGGTACCAGGTTGAAATTTTCTTTGCTTCCTTGCTATTATTGAACTAACACCTAACTGGTAAGTTAAGCCAGCTTAACTTAATATAATTGATTGAAAAACTACTGTGTCATTTGTATTTTTTTTATATTTCCTATTTTATATTTTATTTAGAGACAAGGTCTCACTGAGTTGCTTAGTGCCTCGCAGTTGCTGAGGGTAGCTTTGAACTCGTGATCCTCCTGCCTCAGCCTCTAGAGCCACTGGGATTATACCTGGCAACACCCTTGCTTTTGATAGGTGTTTGCCTCTGGAAGAAATAGAACTGGTTCTGTGTTTAAATCAATGTATTGCAGCCAATTGCAAGTCAACTTCTGTTATTGGGAGCAGCAGCCTTAGAGTAGAAAAACCAGCTTTGTTTCTGCCTTGAAGTTGAGATCCTGCAAGAGATAATGTGAGATTTTTCTAGCTGATGATTGGTTGTTAAATTTATAGCTATTTGGAGGTTAGCTTGAATCTGAGAGAAGGCATATGTGTGGGACTTTGTGTGCTGGGGGTCAATAAGAAAGTCTCAACAATAGTCAGGACAGTGGAAAATGGCTTCTTGAGTCACAGACGGGATTGCATCCTTCACAGTGAGAACTGTCTGCCCCTCCCATTCTCAGAGCCCTTAAGCAACCTGTCTGTCACAAAGGGGTGATTCTCTCTACTGCAGGGACTCTGAGTCTGCATGCTTCTGGGGTGAGGCCTGTCAACACCTTTTAAGTCACCAAGCACCCAGTGGACCCTGTTCTTTGAATGGTTGGCAGTTTTGTACTATTTAAGTTTATTCTCTTTACTGGTATATTATTTTCTAGACTTACTGGGTGGCACGGGACTAGAGAGGGATATCAGATCAAGTTCACTTTATATTGGTTTCTGTTGCTGTGGGTTTGCAAAGTGTTGGGTACTTTGTGTCTTTTTTGTTACAATTGAAGATGGTTGTTACACTATCCCTTTGTCTCAAAGAGTAAGTCTATAATAGCTAACAAAGTATAAATTATCACTCACACGCAGGCTCTCTCTCTCTCTTTCTCTTTCTGTGTGTGTGTGTGTGTGTGTGTGTGTGTGTGTGTGTGTGTGTATTGTTTGGAAGTAGGTATTAGAATTGAAAAGTTAAGGCTCTTGTCCACAATGTTTTGCTGCAGTTGCTGTTGACTCTCCTATAAAATTCCAGCCTAGTACTTGCTATTATGTATTTGTTACTCATCAGAGCAAATGGGGAGATGGTCCCTCTGTATAAATACCAGTTTTAAATAGCATCTTTTGCTCATTGTGGCAGGAGCCCTTTAGACGTCCTGGATTAATATATCTTAAAATCCTTTGATTTGGAAGATCATTTTTTACAATTTATAGTCAACCAACTGCCTCATTCCCTGATAATATTTCATACTTGATGTATATAGTTTCTTTTGCTAGAAATCACGATCTTCTTCCTTTCTTTCATTGAGAACCTCCTGTATGCCAGACCCTTTACAAGATACCAAGGATATAGAGATAACTAAGTCCCTGTCCTTGAGGGTTTAATAGTCATTTATTTATAATATAAATTATTTTATTATAATATATTGTATATATATTATATATCCCATACCCATAGCAGGTGCTCTCATTGAAATATGAATAAAATACGGTGAGAACAGAGGTAGAGTGATTGATGTCAGCAACCTGGTGGGGCTTGGGAAAGCATTGCAGTGGTATTGGTCTTTAAACTAGATCTTGAAGTTGAGTAGAAGTTTGTTAGTTAAGACAGGAGAAAAGGTATTCTGAGAAGACTAACAGGGTGTGCAAAAAATAGATTTTTCTGTGGTTGGGAATTGAACCTAAGGGCACTTTACCATTGAGCTATATCCCCAGTTCTTTTTATTTTTGCTTTGAGACAGGGTCTCACTAAGTTGCCCAGCTTGACTTTGAACTTGAATTCTGCCTCCTGAATCACTGAAATTACAGTTGTGCTTACCACACCTGGCTCAGGTTTTCTCTTAAGTTGCAAACTCCTAATTCTATTTCCTACCACTTAAAATCAATCTCTCTCTCTATCTTTCTTGTTCTCTCCCCTCCCCCTCTCTCTCTCTCTCTCTCTCTCTCTCTCTCTCTCTCTCTCTCTTCTGGAAAAGAATGAGAAGTGTTACAAATGTAGGAAGCTGGAGAGGATGGGTAAGTTATTTAGGCTGGGAGATAAGGCTGGGATAGCAAGTTAGATGTTACAAAGGACTAAGGTAGAATATAATAATATAGGTTCTAGAGGGCACTGGTTGTTTTTGTTTTGTTTTCTTTCTTTCTTTCTTTCTTTTTCTTTTCTTTTTTTTTTTTTTTTTTGGTACTAGAAATTAAACCCAGAGGTGCTTAACCACTGAGGCACATCTGCAGCCCATTTTTGTATCTTATTTTGAGACAGGGTCTCACTGAATTGCTTAGGGCCCCGCTAAATTGCCCAGGCTAGCTTTGAACTTGTGATTCTCCTTCCTCAGCCTCCAGAGACACTGGGATTATAGGCGTGTGCCACCACACCCAACACTAAATATTTTCAAAGCAAAGGAATAGTATAAAGAATCAGGGGAGTGTTTGTTTGTTTATTTATTTATTTAGTGACAGGAGACACTAAATAAATAAATAAAGCAAAGGAATAGTATAAAGAATCAGGGGAGCATTTATTTATTTATTTATTTAGTGACAGGAATATAACTCTATAGCAGGGTAAAAGATCATTTATAGGAACGTAGGGCCACAGTTAAACCGGTAAATACCTAATTTTAGTTTGTTTAGGATGCAAAGAGGTGAGAGAAGAAGTGAAGAACAGGAATATGAAATATTTCTAAAAGAGAGTTTAGAAACAAACAGGTTTTATGCTGAACAACATAGTGTATATCTAGAGATGTAGTTGAGATCCACTTTACACCCACAACTCAAGTTGAATCTGACCTTCATATTGTGCAATGCTTCCCAGGTAATATGCTCCAGTCTGAGACCTGGGGAATAGCTAGAGAACAGCAGCCCAAGGTTTAAGTTATCTGTTTTTCAGAAATTCTCCTGGCTACTGTAGCTATTCTAGGTCTTCATCTTTATGTATGCCTTTATAGTCAGATTTAGGATGTTGATTTCCTTCTGTGTTGGAGGGTTGGCATTGGGCACTATTTATTATATCTTTGCCTATTTAAAATATTCTCTTCCTTGAGCTTCAGCAAGAGCATTTCTTGTTTTTCTTTACCTATCTGATTTTTGTTTGTTTTGGGGTGCTGGGGATCAAACCCAGGACCTCATGCTTGGTAAGAACTGCTCTATCACTGAGCTATACCCATAGTCCCTCCTTCTTCTGACTCTTTTTTTTTTTTTTTAATATTTTTTATTTTTTAGTTCTCGGCGGACACAACATCTTTGTTTGTATGTGGTGCTGAGGATCGAACCCGGGCCGCACACATGTCAGGCGAGCGCGCTACCGCTTGAGCTACATCCCCAGTCCTCTTCTGACTCTTAATGTGACAAATCCTAAGGGCTAAGGCAGTTTGATGAAGTAGGAAGAACATGTAGAGTTCAAATCTCTCGGTAGAGCCGAGTTCAAATCCAGGTTTTTGCATATATCAGCTGAGCGACTAGGGACAGTTACTTACTCTTTGAGTCTTAGTTTTCTCATCTGTAAAATGAGGTTAATAATATCTTCTATATCAAATTATGAGGATTAAATGAAATGGCATAGTGCTAATGCACAAACACATGATATATAGCTGGTGTTATTTTTTTTTTATTTGTTCTAATTATTTATACTTGACAACAGAATGCATTTTAGTTCATTGTACACAAATGGAGCACAGCTTTTCATTTCTCTGGTAGTATATGATGTAGAGTTGCATCGTATGTGCAGTTATTACATGTACCTGGGGGTAGTGATATCTGTCTCATTCTACTGTCTTTCCTACCCCCATGTCCCCTCCCCTCCCCTCCCTTACCTTTGCCCAATCAAAGTTCCTTTACAACCCCCTCCCCGGAATTAGGGATTAATATCTACTTATCAGGGAGAACATTTGGCCTTTGGTTTTTTGAGTTGGCTTACTTCACTTACTATAGTATTCTCCAACTTCATTCATGGACCTGCAAATGCCATAATTTTATTCTCTTTTAAAGCTGAGTAATATTCCATTGTGTGTATGTGTGTATGTATATATTATATAAAATACTTTCTTACTTTCTTTATCCATTCTTCGATTGAAGGGCCTCTAGGTTGGTTCCACAAGTTTGTGAATTAAGGTGCTATAAAAATTGATGTGGCTACATCACTATAATAACTGATTTTATGTCCTTTGGGTATAGACCAAGGAGTGGGATAGCTGGGTCAAATGGTGATTCCATTCCAAGATTTTTAAGGACTCTCCATACTACTTTCCAGAACAGTAACATTTTGCAGAGCCACCAGCTGGGTATGAGGGTACCTTTTCCCCCATATCCTCACCAATACTTATTGTTGCTTGTATTCTTGATAATTAAAATAGACATATATATCAATGGTACAGAAGAGAAGACAAAGAGACAAACCCACATAAATACAGTTATCTCATTTTTGACAAAGGCACCAAAAACATACATTGGCAAAAAGATAGCCTCTTCAATAAATGGTTCTGGGAAAACTGGAAATCCATATGCAGCAAATTGAAATTAAACCCCTATCTCTCACCTTGCACAAACTCAACTCAAAGTGGATCAAGGACCTAGCAATTAGACCAGAGACCCTGTGCCTAATAGAAGAAAAAGTAGGCCCAAATCTCTATCATGTTGGATTAGGTCCTAACTTCCTTAACAAGACTCTTAAAGATCAAGAAATAAAATCAAGAATTTACAAATGGAATGGATTCAAACTAAAAATCTTCTTAGCAAAGGAAACAATAATGTGAAGAGAAATTAAAACAACAACAATAACGTGAAGAGAGAGCCCACGGAGTGGGAGAACATCTTTACTCTACACTTATCAGATAGAGTACTAATTTCCAGGATATATAAAGAACTCAAAAAACTCAACACCAAAAGAATAAATAACTCAATCAATAAATGGGCTAAGGAAATGAACAGATAATTCACAGAAGATATATAATCAATCAACAAATATATTAAAAAATGTTCAACTTCACTAATAATTAGAGAAATGGTGTTATTATTAATGCTGCTCCTGATCTTCTCTTCTTTCTGAAACTAGTTCTTTTGGTTTCACCGTTCCTTTTTCTTTCTTTTTTTCTGTTAGTGGGGATTGAACCCAGGGGCACTTTATCAGAGCTGCATCTCCAGCCCTTTTTATTTTTATTTTGTGACAAGTTCTTGCTGGCATTGTGCCTCTGTGCTCCGAAGCTGGCATTAAACTTGTGATCCTCTACCTCAGGGTCCCAGTTACCTGGGATTACAGACGTGGGCCACCACACCTGGCTCAGCTTTTCTTTTTAGGTTACAAACTCCCAAGTCTGTCTCCTACCTCTTAAAATCTCTAATTTTTTTAAATGTATTTTTTTTATTGTGGAAAAACAACAAAATTTATTCTACTCAGAATTTTAAGTGTATAGCATAGATTATTTATTAACTGTATGTATACTATTGTACAGCTTATGTCTAAAACTTTTTCAACTTGTATGACTGAAATGCTGTAGTCTTGAGTAGCAACTTTCTATTTCTCTTCCCTCTGTTCCTGACAACCACTATTCTACTTTCTGCTGTTATGAATTTCACTGCTTTAAATACTTCATATAAGTGGAATCATGCACTATTTGTCCTTTTGTGACTGATTTCATTTAGCATGATGTCCTCAAGTTTCATCCATGTTGTTCCATATGACAGAATTCCCTTCTTTTTTTTTTTTTTAAAGTCTCTCTCTCTCTCTCTCTCTCTCTCTCTCTCTCTCTCTTTCTTTCCAATTGACTACAGGACATCTGTACTTGGACATCACCTTGAATTCAGTATTTTCAAAATCAAGCTTACACTTGGCTTCCCTCCCTTAGTTCCCATTTTTGACAGTTGTGTTCACATTCCCCCAGCTTCCAAAACAGGAAACCCTGGAGACATCTTTGACTCTTCTCTCTTCATCAACCCCCATTCTCAATCTGTCATTTAGTTCTTTTGTTTCTTCAGAATGTCTCTTAAATTTGTCCTTTTCCCCCCTTTTCTCTTGCCATGATTCTAGTCTAGTCATTCATCACCTCCTGCCTGAATTATGGCACTGCCTCTGATTTTGTTTCCTGTGTTCTGTTTCTCCCTTAAGTTCACTTTAGCAGCTACTTTCTTGTATTTCCTATTGCTTAAAGTAAAAAATTTTAAATGTGATCTCTTATGGTCTGATCTCCTACTTATCCAGGCTTTCTTACATAGTTTTTTAGAACACACCTTCAGTTCAGACAAATCTGTCTCCTCATTGTGCCTCAGTGCCCCTCATTCATTCTCCCCTGTTGCCTTTTCTTGTGCAGTTCTCTTTACTTGGAATGCTGCTGTTCTTTATACTAATCTGGAGTCTCTCCAGCCCTACAAGCCTCACTTCAGGTCTTTATTCTCATGAAACCTCTCCGATTAGTGAAGTCCAAGTTGATACATCACTTCCACATGCTAGTTTTATCTCTGTGTTGAATCTGTGAGCCTTTTGAGGCGTCTATTTTTAGGCCTTGTAGTTCTGTAACTGTCAGGTGACTAGCTCATGCCTAGCCAAATTTAAGTGCTCATTACTGAACCCTTTTAAAATGTGGTAACCAAGTAAATGATTATTTTGTTTGATAAATGTGTATGAGCACCTACTGTGAGTGCTCTGCTGGGCACTGGGATCCAGCAGTAAACAACAAATATTTGTTGTTTGCACTGGGATTTAGCAGTAAACAAAATATTTATTTGTGGACTGGATTTGAGGAAGCCAGGCAGAACTCAAAGTAAGGACAGGTGACAAAGAGAGGGAGACTTAGGAAAATAAGGCACAAATAAAACAACCATCATAAGCCAGGTGTAGTGGTGCATGCCTGTTATCCTAGCTACTTGGGAGGCTGAGGCAGGGGGATCACAAGTTATAGGCCAGTCTGGGCAGTTTAGCAGGACTGTGCTTAAAATAAAAAAATAAAAGGTCTGGGGGTGTAGCTCAGTGGTAGAGTGCTCCTGGGATCAATCCCCAGTACTGCAAAAACAAAACAAGGATTATAGGGAAAAGGTATTTAATGGATTTATTCAGCAAACAATTTGAGTATCCACTGATACCAGTTTATTCTAGCCATTATGAATATACCAGCAAATAAGACAAAGTAAGTACTGCTTAACCACTGACCTACATCATCAGCCCTTTTTATTTTTTATTTCCAGACAGAGTCTCGCCAAGTTGCTTAGGGTTTCAAAAAGTTGCCCAGGTTGGCCTTTGAACTTGCAAATTCTCCTACCTCAGCTTCTATAGTCACTGGGATTACAGTGTGGATTTACCAAATCTGGATCTTTTTCATGTTCTTTTTTGGTAGAATTTATATTTTATATCTTAGAGGCATTTTTAAAAAATGAAAAGTACAATATTGGAGGTAGCACATCTGTAGAAAGTCAGCAGTGAAGGAGTTAATCTGCTTATAGGGCTCTAGTGTTTGTTGAAACAGATGGTTTCTCTGCCCTAGGGTGTATTTCTAAAGGGGATTAGAGGACTGGTCTGAAGAGGGCGTGAGACCCTATGGCTCACCCCATAGCGCACACACCTGCTGTTCTGGCGCCTGGTGAGCTATGTAACTTGTCTCCCACTTGGTAGGCACTTGTTTGCAGGATTGTGATTGTGGCTGTAGAGTTGGCTGTATGCTTCTGGCATTTTTATTTTTCTTTCTTGACTTTTATTTATTGTCCAGCATCAATGAAGTCCCATCTTAATATAACAGATGTTGAGGCTTGTCTGTTCCCTTATATTCATATTTACTTTGACATAATTGTAATTTTTTTTGTGTGTGTATGTATTTCTTGATTTTTTTTACTGTGGTAAAATATACATAAAATTTCCCATTGTAACCACTATTAAAGCTTGCATTGCATTGACTTTAGTTACATTCACATTATTGTGCCACCATCATGATTATTTAGTTCAAGAACATTTTCGTGACGCTACATGGAAATCTGGTGTTCATTTGGCAGTAACTGCCCAACTCTAACCCCCTTTCAACACTAGTATGCTTTTCTGATTTGCCTGTTCTGAATATTTTATATAAATGGAATCATCTATATAAAATGATGCATCTGACTTCTTTCATTTAGTGTGTGTGTGTGTGTGTGTGTGTGTGTGTATGTTTATAGGTCTTTTTCATGTAACATTATAAAAAAATTTTTAAGGGTTTTCTTAAAGTTGTTATTTTAAGATATCTTGTTGATAATGGCTTTACTTAGTCATTGTCTTTTGTTGAATATTTGGATTTTTTCAGGTTGTTGTAGTAATTAGAAAAATGCTACAACAGACTTGTCCCTTACTATGGTGCTGCTACCTTTCTGAAAAAGGTTGCACACCAGCTGCAGAAGAATCATTGTTCCTGATTTAGGATGACCTGCTATCCATCTTTCTGGGAGAACAATCAAATAACAAATTTTATATAGAAGGGAGCATTATTTGCAACATAAAAGCTTGCCTCCCAGGGAATCCTGGGAAATTTTCCCCCTACTGTTTAGAATTCTTCTCTGACACTCCTTCTACTCTTTTAGATGTAGGAAAGAATTGATTAGAGCATTTGAAGATGAACTGTTTTATTCATTTATTCATTGAACTAATATTTGAGAGCCCATTATATGCCAGGCATTTGAAATTTGCTGGTGCTTGTGCTTCGCTGAGCAGCACCTTTCACTGCATGGACCTTTGGTACTGCTTGGGAACAAGATGAGGACTTGCTTCCAGGTTAATCAGAAAGGATCTAGAGGCCTGAGCCACAAGGGGCCTTATTACCTCATGGTTTAACACCTCAAGGTTTGGTGCCATTATAGATACTAATCACACATTAATTTGGGCTGCTCATTCCACAAGATTTCAAGGCCAGCCTGAGACTCTTCATACATGGATGCCTTTGTTCACCACTCTGTCAGAGTTCTGGGTGCTACATGTGCTGGCCTGTGGCCTCTTAATAGTTTCCTTCATGATTTCCTGGGCAAGTCAGCAAGGGGGAGGGTGCTTGTTAGCTGGGCATAAGGGCTTCAGGGACTTTTTAAAATGTTACTGTGTTCATGCAACAGGTGGGTTAGAGTGTCAGATTGTGATTCTAACATAGCTATATCTGGGATTAGTGCTCCTGAGGCCATTTGTCTTTAGTAGACTGTCTCACCATCCCACTTTCCTTACTGACCCATTTAACAAACTATTCTGAATTTCTCTGTACCCTTCTGGAAAAACATAAACCACTTGGGGTAATTCAGGGCCACACTGTGTTGCCAAATCTTAACTGTTCATTCAGGAAAGTGCTAAAATTTTGAATTATTGATTTAGGTTGAAGAGCAGAAAGGCTAGTGAGAAATGCAAGCTAGAAAGCCAAACTAGGAATTTGGCTGCCATTTTCCACCTACCACTTTTTTTTTTTTTTAAGAGTTAGAATTTAATTTATTCTTTGTCTCTATTTTCAGATGTGTTTTTCCTTGTATGCTTGAAAAACAGTCCCCTTTCAGGGAGGTTCGAGGGGAAAAAGGGAATGGATGGTCAGGAGCAGGATCTGTGTTCTCTCTCTAGACTCTGGAGTTAACTGAAGGCCTAAGGTTACTGCAAGTGTTTGTTTTTCAGTGGGATGGCTTTACTGAGTGGGACACAAAGGCCCAAAGCACAGATCATTCCCACAAGCCTAACATTTTCATATTTCTTTCTCTGCCAAAGAATCTTTGGTTAATGTTCAGAATAACTAGTCTGTCCATGGAAATACCAAGGCCTTTTGTCTGCCAGAAGAAAAGGGCTTTTGATTAAGGCCTTGTCCTTTTTTTCCCCTCCTCTTTTCCTTAAGCTGCTGTGGGAAGACTTCAGTGATTCTGTAGGTGCTAAGTTTTGGGGCAAGGCAAGAGGAGCTCAGTAGAGACTTCACTGTGCTTTGCTACTCACTTGTACAGAGATGAATGACAGCCAAATCTGTCCAATTTCTGGTGATTGCTTCTAATAACCCTCCTTTCTTCAAGTCTTTCATAAAGTCCATCTGAAAAGTAGCTCCTGCTTTTCTTAAAGTTGTTATTTTAAGCTATCTTGTTGATAATGGTTTTACTTAGTCATTGTCTTTTTGTTGAATATTTGGATTCAACAAAATATGACCTTGAATCCTGCAGTATCACTTGGTGTGATTTTGGGCAAGAGACTTAGCCTTTCTCTTTAGGCCAGAGTTTCACAGCTATAAAATGGGGATAATAATAGTACCATTTTCATTGGGTTATAATGAGAATTGAATGAGTTAATATGTGGAAAGTACTTAAAACATTGCTTGGCATGTATAATAAGTGTTTGTATCAGTAAATGTGATTACTACCATCTATGGCAAACCCTGAGCGTAGCTTGCTTTATTTATTTATTTATTTATTTATTTATTTATTTACTTACTTACTTACTTACTTACTTACTCACTCTGCAGTGCTGGGGGTTGAACCCAGGACCTTGCACATGCTAGCAGGTGCTTTCCTACTGAATTGCAACCCTAGCCCCTGAGTGTAACTTTATTTTTCTGAATAGTAATTGCAAATATGGCTTTCTGTGGTTAACAAAGTCAGGCCTTTGTCTTTTTAGAATACAGAAGAGGCAGATGTTCCCATTAGACATGATCTTTTTATTGATCAGAGCCAAAGAGAAAGATTATTCTTTATGTGAACACATCTTAGAGGCTCAGGTTTTTTTGTTGATTATCAGCAACGGAATAGACTTCATTGTGAAAAACTCATTCTTTGGCAAAAGCAGTTCCTATTTGTGGGGTGGGGGTGAGTCATGACTTCAAAAGGTCAGTGATGTTTCTTGTGCACCAGGAGATCCTGAACCAGGCTTCCTATTCCTTCAAATATACAATCGTAAGAGGTAAAAGAGAGGGTATCCTCGGGCTGGAGCTGGGCCTAGTCACTCTACTACCAGGTTTGGGGAGTTATTTAGGAAGCTTGAGCTAGTACCTGGTAATAAGCAGGAGAAATGTGGAATGACCTGCCAAGCCTCTGAGCTGTTATATGCTGCTGTCTCCTTTCCCTGCTGGGACTGGCTTAGGAAGTGACAGAGAAATTTATTTATTTATTTTTATTTTTATTTTTTTTTTTTTTAATTTTTCTCTTCTCTTTTTGTATTGTTTTTAGCTTTTAGAAAGGACTTCCTTGGCTGGCTTTTCACTCCCTGCCCACCTCTCCAGTGAGGTGAAATCTCATTTTAGCTCATTGCAGAAGGAAGTTAGATTGTGAAATCTGCACGTGAAGTGAAAGTCCCAACTAATCAAAGTCATCCTTGTAAAATATCTTAAATGACCCAGAAATCAGGGTATATAAACATAATTTTATATATATGAGAGGAGAATTGAAACATAAAATAGTTGGCCTGTAAATTAGAGTGTATTTTATATGAAAAAAAAAAAGTATTCTCAAACAGTAGAATCTTATTTGATATTCAGGTCCCCACAGTGTGAGAAGCACATAGGAAATAAGACTTGTAGATGTCTCAGATTCAGGTCTTCTCATCTGGCATTCACCCTGGCACTTCACCTAGGTGTCCAACCTCAGTGAATAAAGTTGTATGTAAGCCTCTGCACTGTTAAAATTATTTCTCTCTCTGGTCAGGTTTGTTTAGTTAAATGCAAGTATGTTGTGATTCTACTGTTGCTTTCATTTCTCATGTTTTTCTTACTCCTCTGTTTTCCAAATTTACTTTCTTCTTCTCAACCTATTTTATAGTTTTCAGCAATTCTTCTCTTACCCAGAATACTTAACTTGTTTGTTTGCCTGTTCCATTTTTAAAATATTTTCAGTGTTCAGAATTCTGTAAAGAGGGCTTGGGGGAGGACCTCTAATAGTCCTCTTAAGTTAGATTCTCTAGTAACAAAGCTTCTACTTTCCTCCTCTCAGGTCCTTTACTAACTTGTGGGAAAAACAGCTAAATATCTTTTTATTTTTTAATTTTTATTTTTTATTTTGTCTATGGCTTCAAAGGCATTGGAGGAAAGGCATTCAACTACAAGTTAGGAACTCCTGGTTTCAGCTTATCAGTAACTATCTGTGTGGCTTGGGCAAATGTCCTCTGACTTTTCCAGGTGGGTTTAGTTCTTCATCTGTCTTTTTATGATACTATGAATTTGGGTTAGTTTACTTGCAAACAGTGTTTCTGTAGTCTTCCATATGGATGGCCAACATAACTGCCTCAGTCCCTAGTTGTTGCTATGCAATAAGGTAACATTAGAGAGAGATCTAAGCATTCATAACATTTTTGATTGCTCTTGAGAGAGAGATGGTGGTGATGGTAGGGGAATTTGTGTTCATAGAAGAAAACAGGACTGCGATTCTCATGCCCAGTTTTCAATTGGCATTAGTAATATAAACATCTTTTAGAGAGCCAGCTCCATGAGGTGATTTTGGAAGCATCTCAGTACTGTTCTGTCTGCTGTTTACTTTGCTGTCTGTACCAGCAGCTGTGGTGAATGGGAGCCTTTGCCTTCTAAAAGTGCCCTGAGGCTGTTCTCAGTGACCCTCAAGTTTTAAGAATCCTTTGGGTGGGAATAATAAAATCCTGTAGCTGTTTGACTCCAAAGGAAAGCTGCACTGCCATGGCAATAAAGCTCCCCATTGAATAACTAAAGTGCCAATTTCTAAGAATCTGGGTGGTAATTATTTCAATCAATCAAGTTGAGAAATGAGATCACTGAGAGAGAAGGGGATTCTGCAGAATCTAGACTGTCATGGAAATAGTTATTCCTTATTGGCTTCTATTTACATGCTGCAGGAGAGGAGCATGAGGCCTCTGTTGCTCCTCAGTAAGAAGGGGAGTTCATATAGGCGAGCCAGTGTACCACTTTAGAGTTACATTGTTACTTTTTCTCTTAAAACAAAACAAAACAAACAAACAAACAAAAAAACTAACATACTGAATATAATACTAGTACTTTACAGAGGATGCATATGCATTAACATTTTTTCTGAAATCTGAAATGCAAGAAATATAGATATATATGGTAGTTTTAGTAGGGGTGGGTTGGGGCTGAGGCCAGAGAATTGCAAGTTCAAGGATAGCCTGGGCAATTTAGTAAGACCCTGTCCCAGAATAAGAATTTTAAAAGGGCTGGGAATATAATTTAGTGGTACAGGCTTGCCTAACATGTGAGAGCCTCTGGGTTCAATCTCAAGTAACAAAGAGAAGGGAAGGGAAGGGAAGGAAAAGGAGTTTATTTGCTCTCCGGGAAGTCAGTTTGGAACTTCCCATGTCTTTTTGTCTTGTCATACTCCTTAAGAGAAATAGTAGGACATTTCTCCTGTTTTTTTTTTCCCCCTCTGTCATTCACCCTAGTTGCTGGATTTGGCAACATTCTTTCCCAACAGATTCTTAAGGCATAAGGGCCACTGGAGTTTATTTTTAAATTCATAACTCCTGGTCAAGGGAAAGCAGTTGTCCTTGTTGAATTCCCCTGTGGAGGCTTTCAGCTGCCTAGACACCCCCATGTCTTTACCAGGCACATTCCAGCGGTCTTGAAGTTCTGACCCTCAGGAGTGAAATTCTGTTCTGGTTTCTTTCCTGTAATCCCTTCATGAGCAAGGATGTGGCATGAATTAGATGTCCAGTTGGAAAGCCAAAGGAACAGGTGGCCTATGACCTTAATATAAAACTTCCAACTAAAGGGGTTTTGTAGAGTTATGCTTATGGAAAGTTTCCTTCTACTTTCTTGTTGGCTTTGGCTATCTCTTGAAGATCTCTTTAGTTCCTTTCCAGAGTTTTTTAGGAGCATGCTGGAGATGTTCAGAATAGAAGGAATTAAACCGCAATAAACTGTGGAGAATGATTAAACAGTGATTAAGTGATATTTTAACTTCTGTTTACAGGGCAGAAGTGAAAATCATCAGAGAAAAAGTTTGTTTGCTGTTTTGACTGAAGTCATCTTATCTTTGTTGGCCAGGGCTGCCTGTCCTTATTTAGTTTCATTTTTAGCGACAAGTGAACTCCCACACACACTTCTTTACTGATGTCCATCTTTGTCTTTACTCATTTTCTGTCCACCTCTCTCCCCCACCCTGGTGATGCTGTAATTGGTCTAGGAAAACCAGTTCCACTTAGAACAGAGTTGGGCGGCCTTTCAGAGGTCCTTCTGTGTTATTTCTTGAAAACCTTGGGATGAAGCATAAGTAGGAGATTTGGGATGTTGAAAAGACATGGATGGGATTGGTGGGGAAAGTACCAGATAGGAAGTTGAAGAAGCCTAGGTTTGGATCCACCTCTGCTACTAATTACTGTATGATCTTGGACAAATAACTTAATCTCTGTCTCAGTTTTCTATTTCTGAAAAATGGGGGTGATGATTCCTACCTGTAAGAGTAGGAATTACAGAGGATTAATTATATAGTTATATAGTAGGCATTTAATTATGTTTGAAGTGGGAGTTCTGCAGTGTGATTGAAGAGGTCAGAGTTGATGGTTCATACTGCCTTTGATTAGCTTTTTGCTTACTTTCATAATGTCAATGTAATAGTTTTCATATATTCTAATGTAAAATTATATTTTTATTTGCCATTATTATAGTCTAATAAGTATAGTAACAGATCCAAGGAGCTTGGGGGGCTTTTTAACTCCCCTGATCTCTATCAAAGTTGTCTTAAATAAACAAATTTAAGTAAAAAGTGTTTGCTATATAAATCTCGTCCAACCGGATTGTCACATATGTACCATAATAAATTTCTGTTTCCCTGCTAATATTGATGCAAAGATTTATTTCTCTTGGGAATGATTTGTGGCCAGTAAAGAAGTAAAAAACACCTTTTGTTTTGTTATATTTGAGGCATTTGTGATGGAGAGATGGATCATAGTTTATTCTATCCTTCCTTTACTGAGGTGGAATGAGCCAAGGCCAGTAGGACCTGTCAGATACCAGAGCCTTTGCTTTTCTTCTCAGACATAGCTAGGTCTTAGGGTGCTTAGCTGTTTGGGAAACTTGTTTAAAAGCATTGCTTTCAATATAAAAAACATTTTATGACTTTTCTGTTGCCTAGCATGCTTGAGGCCTTCATTTGATCCCCAGCACTTCACATATGTGCAGCTATAATAATAACTTATTCCTGAATATTTGTTTCACAATAAGGAAGAAAAAAAGTTGAAAATCCCTGTGACTTTCTAATCAATATCTTTTAGCATGTTATTTCTTTTTTTTTTTGGGGGGGGGTGTCCTTAAAATCAAGGATCTCCAGAATGCTAAGTATTTGGTAAGGCATAAGGAAATTTTGAGTGTCAGTAAACAGTGACCCAAATTGCCTTTTATTTTATATGTTCATGCTTTGGAAGACTTAATATTGTTAAGATGGCAGTATTCCCCCAAATGGTCTATTGATTCAATATAGTCTCTATCAGAATGTTAGCTGGATTTCTTTCTTTCTCTCTTTCTCTCTTTCTCTTTCTTTCTCTCTTTCTCTCTTTCTTTGTCTGTCTGTCTCTTTCTTTCTTTCTTTCTTTCTTTCTTTCTTTCTTTCTTTCTTTCTTTCTTTCTTTCTTCACAAAATGACACTGTTTCTGAGATTTGTATGGAAATGCAAGGGACCCAGAATAGCCAAAACAATCTTGAAAAAGAACAGAATTGGAGGACTACTCACGCTTCCCAATTTGAAAACTTAATCCAAAGTTACAGTAATTAAGACAGTGGTAATATCAAAAGGATAGACAAACCTGTCAATGAAAGAGAATTGAGAGTCCCAGAATTCCATTTTTATTCTTAACTGGAATACAATTGAGGTGCCAAGACAATTTGTTGAAAGAGAGTGGTCTTTTCAATAAATTACTACTGGGAAAACTGGATATTTATATGAAAAGAATGAATTTGGACCCTTGCCTCACACACAACGTATTAAAGTTAACTCAAAATGGATCACAGACCTTCATGTAAGAGCTACAATTATGAAACTATTAGGAGAAAACTTAGAAGTAAATCTTTGTGACTTTTGTTATACAGTAATTTCTTAGACATAATACCAAAAGCACAAACAACAAAAAAAAGAAAAATAAATAAATTAAACTTAATAGAAATTAAAACTTTTCATGTAGCAAATGGAAAAAAAAACACCCTACAGAATGGGGAACACATTTGCAAGTCATATATCTTGAGGGACTTATATCTAACATATATAAAGAACTCTTGAATCTCAACCCCAAAAGACAAATAGCCAAATGAAAAAATGGGCAAAGGATTTGAATAGTCATTGCTCCAGACAAAATATACAAATGGACAATATGCACATGAAAAGATGCTGCACATCATTAGTGATTAGGGAAATGCCAAAAACCCCACAAATCACAATGAGATATCATTTCATACCCACTAAAATAGCTATAAAAAAGGGTGGGGAAAATTTAAACCCCCATACACTGCTGGGAAGAATATAAAATTGTGCATCTGCTTTAGAAAACAGTTTGATGGGCCCTCAAAAAGTTAAACATAGAATAGTCACATGACCTCGAAATTCTAAATCTATTCTTGAGAGAATTGAAGACACATTCACAGGAAGCCTTTATACAACTGCTCATAGTAGTATTATCCCTAATAATGCATATAACTCAAATATCCATCAACTGACAAATGGATAGAAAAAATGTGACATATCCATATAAAAGAATATATTTTGCAATAAAAAGGAATGAAATACTGATCAATTATAACATAGATTCACCTTAAGAACATACACAAAAGGCCTCATATTGTTTGATTCCATTTATATGAAATAGGCAAATCCACAGATATAGTAACTTTATTAGTGGTTGCTAGGGGCTTGGAGAGGAGGAAACTGCATGATTGCTAATGGATATAGGGTTTCTTTGCTGGAGTGATGAAATGTTTAAAAAGTTAAACAATGGCGGTATTTGCATAGTTCAGTATATATTAAAATCCACTGAATTCTAGATTTTATTATTTATTTTAATTTTTGTGGTGTTGGGCATGGAACCCAGGACCTCACATATACCAGACAATCACTCTTACCACTAAGCTTAATCCCCAGACCTTGAACTGTAGATGTTAAAAGGGTGATTTGTAGCCAGGCGTGGTGGAACATACCTCTAATCCCAACGGCTAGGCTTGGGAGGTTCAGGAGGCTAAGCCAGCCTCAGCAAAAGTGAGGCGCTAAGCAACTCAGTGAGACCTCTTCTCTAAATAAAATACAAAATAGAGCTAGGGATGTGGCTCAGTCATTGAGTGCCCCTGAGTTCAATCCCTGGTACCAAAAAAAAAAAAAAAAAGTGATTTGTACAGTCTGTTAACAAACTATCAGTGAAGCTTATTAGAATATTTAGATGATTTGTATGTACGAATAGCATTTTGTTCGTTTTTATTTGGCCTCTCATTAATTTTTTCCCTGTGAATCTTAAATTGGAATGTGGCTGTCTTGAACACTTGGCAGGTTTCCCCAAAACCTCAGGTTTGCAGTTATTTCTTGAAGAATAGTGAGTGGATGGGTGCTTTGTAGCAGGAACCAAACCTTTTAAGGTAAACACTGTGGGACTGAGGCCTTTCCACCTCAGAGTGACTGTCTAGGCCCTACCCTAATTCTTACTTCATTCTTTCAACTGTGTGACCCATTGGAGTAGCAGTTTATGTTTTGTTCCCAGCCCCATTCTTAGCTCCACAAAGAACCTCATTTCTTTCACCTCTTCCCCATTTTTCCTCCAGGGAGGTGTGGTGATAGTAACTGGAAGAGCCACTGGGTGGCGCCCTGCCCCCAGAACATTGCCAAAGGGAATGACATGCCTGTAAGAGGCTCAGGCCTGTGTTGGCAAGAAGAGGTGACTCATTTCTCATCAAAGGAATTTCAAAGAAATATAATGACAGGATGATGTCAGTGGAGCAGGTGGAGACAGGAACCTTGATTGAGTTGCTGGAAGAAGTGTTAAATGGTGTGGTTGCCTGGGCGGTCAGAATGATTGACTAGCATAGATCATAGGAAATATCACCTGTTTTTTCATTCCTTTCTCAGAAGCCCTGGTGTGGGCAGTGCTGTTCATGTGCCCTTAGAGCATGTGGTCAAGTCTGTGCATGTTTTGGGTGTATCTGTTTGCCTCACAATATCCTGTGCCAGTCATGTCTTCTTTCACATGCAGTGTGCCTTGTATATTTTCTCTCACTGTGTGCATCAGTTCTGTGGCTAGCAGGGTCTGTGTTTTGGAATTGAACTTCACATGCTCATGGCAGCTGAACATGGATTTTGCATTGTTTCCCCAAAGTACTGTAGTTCCCTACAGTGTTTGGCAAGAGATGGATCTTTGCTCTATCCATTTAGATTTATTTTTCTCTTTTGAGTAGAGGGCTCTCCAATGGTATGTGTAAAACTGATAAGGGTTAGGGGTGTTATAATTGGGAGAAAGGTGAAATAAGCTTCGTATCTTCTTATATTGCAAAGCACTAAAGTTGGTTAAGTATTTGGGCTCCCGCTTATATTAAAATTGTGAAAGTGCCCATTATCATCATATGCTTTAGCACCTATTATAGTCTGTGCATTGTGAATTTAGAGGCTAAATCAGTAGTTTGCACACACACAGAAAATAGGGTATTTATTGTTAGTGCTGAGCCTCAGATTTCAGGCCTCTGAAGGAAGTCTTGGGAGAGATGGCTTAGCAATATCAATTGCTTCTTTTGTGCTTTATTATTCACATAAGGTACATGGAGATAGAGATTTTAGGCTGCAAAAGACCATCAAAAAGCAGAAGATACTCTCTTTAAGATATATCATAAATAAGACCAAAGTTTAAAAATTGGAATTTGAAAGGGAGGGAGGAAAGCTTTACTTATTTCTTGGTGCTGTCCTTCTGACTGATAACGAGTTCTGATTTTAAACAGTACTACTAGGTACACTGTGGGACGAAAGCTGATCTTTGGAGTAGGATTGGAAGGAAGTTAAATCAAGAGAGAGGGAATCAGATAACTTACTTCTTTGAGAAGGGTCCTGGACTTCCTGGGCTTTAGTTAATAATATCTCTTCCCTGCTAGTATCTCTGTGAAATAAGTCATTAGCAAAGACTTTTAACCTGATGTGTCAGATCCAGGGAGAAATACTTCCTAGAATGGGTTTGATTTGGGAGTCCTCTGAAGATAATTGGTGTGATGCTGTTTCAGTGATCACCCCGACTTTGGCAAATCTGAGCAGAAGAAGCAATCTTGACCTGCACATGTCCTTACACCTGCCATATAAGATATATAGGTTCCCTCTCTGTCTTTGGTTATGAGCTACAGGCCTAAGGCAGAGCAATGGTAGGGTAGAAATAGTCTTTTTTTTTTTTTTTTTAAGAGAGAGAGAGAATTTTAAAATATTTTTTTAGTTTTCGGTGGACACAACATCTTTATTTAATTTTTATGTGGTGCTGAGGATCCAACCCAGAGTCCCCCGCATGCCAGGTGAGCACGCTACCGCTTAAGCCACATCCCCAGCCTGGTAGAAATATTCTTAAACTTGTTGTTTTAGTTTTTTCATCACTGTGACCCAAATACCTGACAAGAACAACTAAAAGAGGAAATGATTATTTGGAATTTACAGTTTCAGAAGTCCTAATCCATAGACAGTTGATTCCATTGCTCTGGGCCCAAGGTGAGTCAGCAGTTCTTCTTTAGGATTATTTATTTTTGCTATTGTATTTTTCATTTCTAAGCATTTTTTCCCTTAGTCTCTGAATGTCCTTTGTTATAGTACTTATTCTTGTTTTATGGCAATTTTGCCTATTAAGGCTGAGAATAAAAGTTTCTTTCTCTTTATTTTTTTAAAAGTGTTTTCCTCTACTTCCAACTTTGTCTTTTTTCCAAACTCTTTCTGTTTGCTTTGTATCTGTCTTTCATGTTAGAGGAGTCCTTCAAATGTCTAATGTTTCTTAGTGAACTTAACATTTTAGTGATGGTTGATTGGTAGGACTTGTTGACTGGTATGCTCTCACTGAATAAAAGGTAGAGGAGTTTGGTTCCCCAGAGAGGAATTGGTGAGTCTCTTGTGTGGAGGGCATTGGAGCCTGGCAACTAGAGCTTCACCTTGCCAAGCAGGGTCTGGGGGCCCGGGGCAGGGGCATATTGTTCATTATGCCAAATTTCACTTAATGTTCCTGCTTTCCCTGAGGCACATCTGTTGCTGATCTCAAGTGTGCCAAGACTTTCAACCAGTCTTATTTCAGCCCCACCCTGCAGCATTCCTTCCCCTCCCCCAAGCTTTCAAGGTGCCTGGTGCTTCCAATTCCTGAGCCTTTCTGGTGTTCTGCACTACAGTTTACCTTACTTCTTATTGTTCTCCATCTCCACAAGCATCTTTTTAGCAGAAAAATAAAGCTGAAATTTAATTTTTTTTGACAGCCCCACAAAATTTAAAATTTTGACCATTTGTTAATCCATTCTACAGTTAGCAAACTTTTGTTGACACCTTTTCTTATTCTTATTTTCTATAGGTTAGTGCCATTTTTTAAAAAATTCCTTTACTGTCACTTTACTGAGATTTCAGAAAGGAAAGGAGGGAGAACCTAAGTAGGCAGAAGTTAATCCTCCCAGTTTACCCAGCCTCTGCAAGCCCTTGTTCTCATGTCACTTGTACTTTCTTTCTGTTCTCTTTCTCAAGCCATCTCTCCTTCTGGAATGCTTATTCTTATTACTGCAGACTTTTAAAACCTAGATATTCTTTCAGGCCCAACTTATATGCCTCATCCATAGAAGACTTTTTTTGGTTTCTCCAACTAAAAATGGCCATTCCATTGCCTGAACTTCTAAAATTTCCATTCCTGATAGTTTTGTTCTTACTTTTGTTTTTTGCCATACTGGGAATTGAGCCATGGGAGGTCTACCACTGAGCTATATCCCCAGCACTTTTTCCTTTTTAAAATTTTGAGATAGGATCTCACTAAGTTGCCTAGGCTGGCCTCAAATTTGTGATCCTCCTGTCCTCAGCCTTCCTGGAATATAGGCGTGTGCCATCACGCCCATGCCTGAGTTTTTGTAATCTTAATCACTCTCCATAGTAAAGCATATACTGTTTTATGTTAAAATTATATATATATATATATATATATATATATATATATATATATATACATACATACATATATGAAACACACATACATATATATATATATATATACATTCACATATATAATTTTCTAGATTATAAGTTCTTAAAGGACAGTATATGACTTGCTTTGTAATATTTTTATTATAAACAACAATATAGTACTAGAAAATTAAATATTTCATAGAACAGAATTTTAGAGCAGGAAAAGAATTTAGAAATTTAGAGTGTCAGTCACTCATTATGAGTAAACAGGTTCAGTATAGTTAGATGATCTTAAAGTCATATAATAAGCTAGGAACAGAATTGGAGCTATAATCTTATTCTCTGGTGGCTAAATGAATGGATAAAATCTGTTGTATACTAAATTAGATATTCTGTTAATCCAAGGTTAACCAGAGGGCACTTTTTCTTTCATTCTTGTTGAAAATTTTTGTAATTTCCTTTTCAGCTTTAGTAATTAAATATGCCATAGGTAATTCATTCCCCCCACCCCCTGCCCCTTCTTTCCTTTCCTCTCTTCCCCTTCCTTCCCTTTCCCCTTCCTTTCTAATAAATCAAGAGCTTAAATATTCCGGGCTTGTCAAAAACTGAGCTGGGTAATAGTTTTCTTGCAAGGAATATGAATATCAGAGACCCGAAGATTATAGGTATGAAAAAATGTAGGCAACTGTACTCAAAGGGCCCTCATTCAAGAAAATTTTTAAAATGAGCTACATGATATATTTGAGGTGATAATTTTTTCACCTAACAGTAGAGTGCAGACCTAGATAGATCCTAGTTGATTAAAATTTTGCTGTTGGGGGCTGGGGATGTGGCTCAAGCGGTAGCGCGCTCGCCTAGCATGCGTGCGGCCCGGGTTTGATCCTGATCCTCAGCACCACATACCAACAAAGATGTTGTGTGCGCCAAATACTAAAAAATAAATATTAAAAAAATAAAATAAAAATAAAATTTTGCTGTTGTACAAGTTATTGGAGATTATTGCTTACAGTATCTTTAAAGTAAGTTGTGTCAAAACTTCCTGTAGGGCTAGGGTTGTGGCTCAGTGGTAGCGCACTCATCTGGCATGTGTGAGGCACTGGGTTAGATCCTCAGCACCACATAAAAATAAACAAACAAACAATCAAACAAATAAATAAATAAAATGAAGATAGTGTGTCCATCTACAATTAAAAAAAAAAAAAGATTGTCCTTCATTTCTCTCACTGATCTAGCTGTTGGCAGCTATCTTTAGGATGTTTGAGCTAGCTCCATAGATTAATGTTTCAGGGAGTTGATACTCAGGAACATCTATTAGGAGAAAGTTGAGCTACAAATATTTAGGAGCTGTTGAGTATCAAGTGTGCACTGATCTATAAACCAGTTACTGTCCTTTTCCTCAACTCTACTTTGGGCATTTGAGGGTGGATGGGCAGGTACAGAAGAAGGTGTCACCTTCCTCTGAGATCTGGCTTTATTTACATCATTTGCCTTACATTGTGATGGCAGATGGTCTGGTAATGGGACTGATTTGCTGCCTCCACTGGACAGAGCTATGGTGGAATGAACCCTCACCAACCTGTAGGCTGGACTGGGCTCTACCATATGTCTACTTATGGTTTTATCCAGAGTAGAAGCTGTGGTCTCTAAATTTTTAAAAGGAAGGATTTATTATACTCATTGGCCTTTTCTGCCCTTGCCTGTTTCTGTATTGCCACCTGGCTGTCATTAGAGGGAATTCACTACCATTATGAGTCCCTGCAGGGAGCAGAGAGGAACTATCAGGATGGGCCATGTGTTCTCCTTAAAACTTAAGACTGTTACCCAGATTTCCTTTTATGACTTGTTAAGTCAGAGACAGCTGGGAGAATGCTTTTGGGGAAGCATTACTCACCAGGCACACATAGTGGCTCTGACTGCTGTGGGGGAGTCTGGACTGTTCTGAGAGTGAGTCAGCTCAGAGAATGGAAATATTGCAGGGTACTGGAGGTAAGGGTTGTATGCCAGTGACTGCTCCTTCTCTGTCTGTTCTTTTCTCTCCAAGTACTCATCACAAAGCCATAAATGCAGGGGGTCCAGTCGGGGCAGCTGTTAAATCAGCCAATTTTATGGTGGAACTCTTCCCCTAGAAAGCTATGAGCTGATAGAACACACCATTATTTCCTTCTATCTCAAGATAAGCTTGAACTTGTATAAAAAGGTTCTATGTGTAAATATTTCACTAGAATAAAAGCAAAACAGAATCTCTTTTTCTGGGTTATAAAACTCAAGTGTACTCTGTCTTTGTCCAGTAGGGGTCACTAGGGGCTTAAGCTCTAAATGAAACTGTCACTAATCCTGTGGTAGACCTATGAGATTCTTTGTTATGGTATCATTGTACATGAGTGCTATTTAAAAACAAACAACAACAACAAAAAGCTTAGAGCAGAAACTGTTACTGAGTATCAACTCCCTGAAAAAAATGACAACAGAAACAAAGATGTGAACTTGTATTAAGAACTTTCAAATTACTGAGTAGTTGAAGAACAGATTATTCCAGGTACTAGGTGAAGAATGAAACCAAGGCTGATAGAATTGGTTTTATGAGTAAGATTTGAGGAGCATTTTTTAAAACATGAAAGGAAATGAGGAAATAAAATTATTATTTTTTTTTTAAAGAGAGAGTGAGAGAGGAGAGAGAGAGAGAGAGGAGAGAGAGAGAGAATTTTTAATATTTATTTTTTAGTTCTCGGCGGACACAACATCTTTGTTGGTATGTGGTGCTGAGGATCGAACCCGGGCCGCACGCATGCCAGGCGAGCGCGCTACCACTTGAGCCACATCCCCAGCCCCGAAATAAAATTATTTATTGAGCATCTTGATGACCACTCTTGAGAATCAGGTTTTTAAAATATACATTGTAAATATTAGGAAACTGAAGTCCAGAAATAATAAGTGCCTTCCCCAGTGGTCTCATAATTATGAACTAGGACTTCTACAGGAGTTTCTGTTAGACATGTGTTGTTTGACTTTGGTCATTGGACTCCTGGTTAGGTGTCATGAGAGCAGAAGGTTTTTTTATACAGGAAGCAAAGCCTGGTTGTAGACTCTCCTAAGAAAAACGAAAGTAATTCTTCTGTTGTGGATTAGGGTCCTGACTAGGATCCAGGGGTAAACAGGAAGAAAGAAGGTGACAAATCTGCCCTTGTCTTCAAGGGGCTGGAAAATTGTCTTATCAAGATCTAAAATGGCTATTTCCATGAATACATAGTTTAAGTCTGTCTCTCTCATTTTGGCCTGGGTTCTTCTTCTGACCCTTGAACTTGGCTACTTATTGGCAGGCACATGCCTGCCAGGTTATCTTCTTGAGCTCCTAAGTACTTTGTCAGCTACGCTGCCTTTCTACCTTCTTGTGTTTGAGGTGTCTCAGGAAAAATAAAATTGATCACCTACTTCTTACCTGACCATACTTAAAGATACTTTTTGGAAATGGGTTTGTTTAGAAAAGCATTTTAGAATTCATCTGGATTGGACAGGAGTAATGTGCTAACTGTGTCCCTTATTTACTGGGCATTCTCTAGTGAGAAGTGTTTCTGAGCAAATAAATCAATCCTTGGCTCTATTTAGGAGCAATCCCGATAAACTGGGCTTCTTTCCCTTGTGTCTTATTTGTGTATTTAAGATGTTACCTGGAAAAAAATTTAATAGCTAGATCTTATTCTTTTTGTTGGGGGAAATGGTATTTCAGAGGGTTTACTTAAATGGTAGCATGACTATTAAGGTTGACTAGATAATTGTCCTTTTCCTTTTCAAAGCAATGTTGTTGAAACCTACTTGATTTATTCACTGAGTTGGTGGCTTAGAGCTGTTAAATATTACGTGCTTTACCTTGACTTTCCTCTCACCATTGCCCATTGAAGATGATGCTTTGCTAAGGCAAAATGTTCTTGTGTAGTCATAATAACAATAGTTAACATTAATGAATTAGCATTTAGTGCTTTTGCAATAGTTAATGTTTACTGTGTGCCAAATATTCCACATGTTCTATCACTTAATCCTCACCATAACACTTTAAAGAGGTAATTTTAGTATCTTCATTTTACAGATCAGAAAACTGAGGGTTAAAGAGATTAAGTAATTGCTTCAAAGACAGCTAGAGATGAATCAGAACTTGAATCTAGGTTTGGCTAACAGATTATGTTTAGAGTCTTAGAGAGACAGTTAAGATATATGGGTTTAAGAGCTGAAACTCAATTTTGCTTCTAGAGCATATCCTACTTTATCCACTCAGAGATTGGATGTTGGGCAGAATTCATACCTGGAGAGAGTTCCAGAAGTAGAATTTCTGAATTAATAAACTAGCTTCTAGCTGAACGTGGTGGCACATGCCTATAATCCCAGCAACTCTGGAGGCAGAGGCAAGAGGATCACAAGTTCGAGGTCAGCCTGTGCAATTTAATTTAGGAGGACCATCTCTCAAAATAAAATTAAAAAGGCTCAGGGTGGTAGAGTGCTTAACTTGCATATGTGAGCCTCTGGATTTAATTCCCAGTAACTAACACACACACACACACACACACACACACACACACACACAAATAATAAAATAAACTGGCTTCTTTCCAGCTCCTAAAAAAAGCAAAATTTATACTTGTGTTCTTGGAGGCACTTTTTCCCCTTAAACTCACAGTTGGTTTTTTGAAAGTTTGCTGTTAAAGGTGGTTTGGTTCCTTTGTTCATGTGTGTTATCTACGGGGCCTATCTAGAGGAGTGTTTTGAGTTATTACTGCCACAAGATGAATGGTGTGCCAGGTACCTGCTCTCTGCTTTTATGTTTTTGTGGTCAAAATAGATGCATTCCCAGAAAGAATGTTTATATTTTGGGAATAGTCATGGTTTGTTGGACTCAATTTTGCTTTTTCTAGTGTGTTCCCCTTACCTCATATTTCTTACTATTACTGTGCTCTTTTGATCCTCTTGTTCATTAATTACTTATTCTATAAATATCATTAAGTATGATTTTATAAAGAAGAGCAGACATTCATCTAGCCTCAAAAACAACCTAGTAAGGGATTAAAAATATATACTCAGCTGTAAAGCACAGAATGCTAAACATCACAAGAGAGAAACAGATAAATTATCATAAACACTCAAGGCAAAGAAAAGTTTGTTTCTAGTTGGAATGGAAGACTGGGCCAAGGAAAATTCTGTGGAAGTAATTGGCTTCAAGATGGTGTATAGGAATGAGATATTAACATGTGGAGATGGGGAGGAAAAACATCGCAGGGTAAATGAGGGAAATGCTGCGAAGCCAGAGAGTTTGGGATTTAATTTGCTGACATGGAGAAATTTGAAATTTTAAAATAAATTATATGCATGCTGCATGCAGGAAGGTTAATCTCATGGTGAATGAAGGCAGATTTGGCAAGTAGGAAACTGGGATTAGGTAAATTAGTTTAGATTATTTAGGTGATAAGTAAATTACCAGTTTGCCAAGGTTTTGTAGTCTGAGCAGTATTCAGAGGTCTTTGTGGTCAGATGTACTTTGTTTGCTAAGAGTTGTTATTAAGCGTATGTTGAGCACATTAAATGCATTAAGTCATTTAATCCTTCCTATAACTCTTAAGACACAGTTGCCATTATCATCATCATAAAAATGAGGAAATTAAAATTCCTTTAAGTTGAATAACTTGCCCAAAGGTGCCTAGTGTGACACATATGTAATAGTCTGGATTTGAACCCCAGTCCACCTGGGCTTGTACCATGCTACTATAATGCTAATGGCACCTAGATTTACTTAGGAAGAAACAGGAAGCTTTTACTCACTTAACTGTATTTAGTAACACTTAAGTATATAGAATATTCTTTTTAGACATTCTGGGCCATGGTGTCTTTACTGTCTTAGTACCATACTGCTAAACCTTAAAGAGTCATGGATGTCTCCTAATTAACTTCGGTTAAGCCCACATTCTCTGCCTATTTGCAGTTAGATGCCTCATGTTCTTATGAGGGGAGACAGATGACAAAGAGTTCAGGGCCAGACTTTAATGCCTGGATCCTGCTGTTCCCAGGAACCTGAGATTCCAATTCTATCAGTCATATGCTTTTCCCTCTACCAAATTTATATTCCATGTATATTTGTCATATTTTCTTCTTAAAGTCTTCTCTATTTGCAAGCATTATTTTTTCCCCCTTGGATTTAGATTTTTTTAGTTATGATAGGTCTTAACTTTTTAGTCTGAGTCTGCTAAAGTTATACTGCTTGTGGGTATCAGTTTGAGATTAAGTAAAACTTGATGGCAGTTTAAATAAACATACAGCATACCTTCACAGGTATGCTGCTTTTTTGATCTCAGTCACAAACATTAAAGAGATTTTGCTGTGTTGTCTAATGTTGAGATTTCCTGTGGGTAACAATTGTGGGAGACCATTCTAAATTCATGTGAGTGAAGTAATTTAAAAAAGAGGCAGGTCTAAAATCATAATGAAGTTCTGCATCTTGCTTCTATAAGGCTTTTATGGTGGTTTGGGACTCTGCCTATTTTCTGTTAGCAAGGAATATCCTGTGGGGTGGGGGGAGCAGTGTTGCTAAATGTGACTTTAAGTGGCTCATTCTTTATATATATATAATAAATGATCTCTAAAAAGAAAACTAGTCACTCCCTCCTGCCAGTCTCTAACCACTTCCTGTAAATGACAGCACACAGATCCATCTTAGTTCCACTGAGTGAAATATCTATTCACACACACACAAAAGCCTACAAACGAAATCTTTGTCATATGTAGAAAAGTGATGTGAGTGAAACATCTATTCACACACACAAACCTACAAACAAAATTTTATCTGTCATATGTATAAAAGTGATGTATCCAAGGTGCAGCATGCCACCTTATGAAAATCTTATAAAATTACTTTGGATATCTCTCATCATATTCTCAAATAATAAAGGTCGATTCAGAATGTATCTTAATATTTGAGTGCTTTGAGGCCCCCCCCCCAATTTCCTAGATATTTTTGGATAGCACAAACATGGCATAGGATTTTCTAATGACAGCAATTTCATAATGGTTTCTGGTAGGCAGAATAGGGCAGAGAAATTACTTTCATTTTGGGAAATGAAAATATGGTAAAGGTAGGTTGTGAAAGGGTGATATAGACAGCCTCAGCATGTATTATGTTGAAGTAGAGCTATTTTTTGCTAAGCCCTCTAAAGGAAGTATTCTGAACAAATAAACATCTCAGGTTGTTTAACCTGCAGTTAGTGTACTCATTTTGCCAGAACGTTTTAGCAAAGGGAGGCAGTGTGATAAAAAGGATTTGAAATCAGGCAGATAAAAAAAGTTCAGATTTCAGTTCATTCTTTCTTACTTTTTTTTTTTTTTTAAAGAAGTACTAGTGATTGAACCCCAGGCTAGGCGAATGCTCTACCACTAAGCATTTTTAAACTCAAATTTAAAATTTTGTTTTCAGACAAGGTCTTGCTATTATCCAGGCTGGACTTGAACTTGTCATTCTCCTGCTGCAGCCTTGCAAGTAACTGGGATACAGGTGGACACCACTGTGCCCAGCCTCTTTCTTACTTTGTGACCTTAGCACAGTAACTTGATTTTTTTGTCTCAAGATCTTGACTTATATAATTAAGATAATAATATATACTTCCCCTTATTTATAGGGATTAAGTGCAGATGCAAGTATAAAGGTGCTTTATATTATCTCCTTAATTTTAGTCTCTTCTGCAAGCAAGTCTGTCTTTGGACATCATAGCCCAGGAACTTCTCTGTTCTCCATAATAAGGATAGGGTGTTGCAGTCATCTTTGCATCTACAGTGTCTTATGTAACCCTCTGGATTTTTTAATTAAATGAATGAAGTATTTTCGTACTTTAGAGAGAGGGAGCCTAGTCTTCACTGGACTGTGTCAATTTTTTCTCTCTAGTGCTTATTCCCCTCAGCAAACATTATTATATTTCATTACATTTCACATCCCAGAAGAGATCTCTTTTCACCCCCACACATTCCTCTCGCTGCTCAATTTTATAGCAATATTCTTTGAGTTGTTTTTATTTGTTGTTACTATTCCTCTCATTAGGCTTTTTCTCTACCACTCCATTAAAGCTGCCCTTTTAAAAGTTGTTAGTGCCAATCAACAAATGGGCCAAGGACTTGAACAGAAACTTCTCAGAAGAGGATATACAATCAATCAACAAATACATGAAAAAATGCTCACCATCTCTAGCAATCAGAGAAATGCAAATTAAAACTACTCTAAATTAAAACTACTATATCTCACTCCAATAAGAATGACAGCCATTATGAAGTCAAACAACAATAAGTGCTGGCGAGGGTGGGGGGGAGGTACACTCATACATTACTGATGGGACTGCAAATTGGTGCAGCCAATTTGGAAAGCAGTATGAGTATGGAGATTCCTTGGAAAGCTGGAAATGGAACCACCATTTGATCCAGCTATTCCCCTTCTCGGACTATACCCAAAAGACCTAAGAAGAGCATACTACAGGGACACAGCCACATCAATGTTTATGGCAGCACAATTCACAATAGCTAGAATGTGGAACCAACCTAGATGCCCTTCAACAGATGAATGGATTTTAAAAATGTGGCATTTATACACAATGGAATATTACTCAGCACTAAAAATAATAAAATCATGGCATTTGCAGGCAAATGGATGGCATTAGAGCAGATTATGCTAAGTGAAGTTAGCCAATCCTTAAAAAACAAATGCCGAATGTCTTCTCTGATATAAGGGGGGGTGACTCAAAATGGGATAGGGAAGAAGAGCATGAGAAGAAGACTACCACTAAATAGGAAAGAGAGGTGGGAGGGAAAAAGAGGGAGAAGGGGAGTTGCACGGAAGATGGAAGGAGAACCTCATTATTATACAGAATACATATATGATGTTGTAATGAGAAAAAGAAGAAAAAAGTGTGTCACATTAGATTGGATAGAGAGAAAGGATGGGAGAGGAGGGGAGGAGTAAGGAGGATAGGAAGGGCAGCAGAATAGAATTGACAATATGATTGATGTATGTACATTCCATGTATGTATTATATGTCAAAGTACATTCCGCTGTCATGTATGACTAAAAAAAATAAAGAAAGAATTAAAAATAAAATAAAGGTTGTTAGTGATCTCTACTAATTCAAATGGTCAGCTCTCAGTCCTCATCTGACACATTAACACCTGTGACATGACTAATTCCTGCTTTTTTGAATACTTCCCTCACCTGGCTCCTAGTACAACATCCTCTTTTGGTTTTCCTTTTAATCCTGGTTTTAATCCTGGTTTAAAATATATATATATAATATTAATTTTTTAGTTGTAGTTGGACATAGTACCTTTATTTTATCTGTCTGTTTATTTATTTATTTTTATGTGGCGCTGAGGATCAAACCCAGGGCCTCGTCATAGTCAATCATCAATTTCTTTTCTAACTGGTGGTTCCCACACGTTCCTTTATTGTATGACTATTCCATATAATAAAAATGGTTTAGTTAATAACCAAAGAGTACTGACAACAAAAAAAAAAAAAAAAAAAATAGGGCCTTGCATGTGCTAGGCGAGTGCTCTCTGCCGAGCCACAACCTCAGCTCCCTGGTTTCTCTTTTTAAAGTCTCTTTTGCCGATTTCCCTCTTCCCTATCTAATGTAGGAGGGTTTTTAGGAAGGATTTCCTTGAACTTGATCTCTCTTCATGCTTACTTCCTAAGGATTGTCATACAGTCAGCTGGCTTTCAAACTCTAGAGAGTCTCTCCCTAAACTAGTCTAGATTCATATATTCAATCACATATTCAAAAGGGAAATATAATCAACAGGCAAACCAACTACCTACTAACAAATACCTCCTACTTCTCCATGTTAGGAAATGACAATTCTGTCCTTTCACTTTCTCAGGCAACAACCTTGGAACTTTTCTTTATTTATTCCCCATTTTACTGCGCATCCAACTTATCAGAAAACCCTGACAACTTATATATATATATTTTAGTTGTAGATGGATGCAGACCTTTATTTTATTTATTTTTATGTGGTATTGAGGATTGAACCCAGTACCTCACATGTGTTAGGCAAGTGCTCTGCCATTTTGCCACAACCCCATCACCTTAACCCTGACAACTCTTTATAATTATTTCAGAATTCGACCCAACCTCACCATCTCTATTGCCACACCCTGTTCTCAGCAATCATCATTTCTCAGCCATAATTTTAACCTGAATTATTGTAATGGCATTATAACTGGTTCCCCCCACTCTTATCTGTCATAGTCTGTTCTCAACATAGCAGTGAGAGCAATCCTTTTAAAACCTAAGCTAAATCATGTCACTCTTCCACATAAAGGCCCCTCATGCTTCCCATTTCACTAAGAATAAGAGCCAAAGGTTTAACAAATGGCCTGCATAGCTATGAGCCATGTGCCCCCCTCTGGCCTTATCTCTTGATATTCTTCTTTCAGCACCAGCCATTCCAGCTTTCTTGATGTTCCCGAACACAGCAAATATACTTTTGTCTCAGGGACTTTGTACTTGCTGATTTTTTTTTTTTTTAAATAGCTCATCCTTTCTCCAGGTAAACATATAATTTTTTGCTCATTTTCTTTAGGGTTTTGCTCAAATGTCATCTTATTAGAGAGCTTTCCCTGACCATCTTATATGTAAAATTGTAAACCGTCTCTCACTGGCATTTCCTTCTTCTCTTCATCTCCTATTCTCTATAGCATTGATGTGACAACTTATATATTTACTTGTTTGTGTTTACTTTCTGTCTTCCCCTGCTAGTAAATAAGCCTTGCAAAAGTGGGATCTTTGTTTTGTTCTCTATCATGTCCTGGGTACTTAGAACAGCACAGCACATAGTATGAAGTAAATATTTGATTATGAAATGTAGATTAGCACACAATTATAGATGACCTATGGATGACAGTTTTAAAGTTCCTATTGTATTACTTTCCTCATCAAGTGCCAGTTATTATCTTTCTGGGTAGTAGATTATCAAATCTAAAACCCTTCCCTTTTATTATAAAAAAGGTAAAAACAGGGTGCTGGAGTTGTGGCTCAGCTATAGAGTGTTCGCCTAACACATGTGAGGTACTGGGTCGTCCTCAGCACCACAAAAAAATAAATAAATAAAATAAAGGTATTGTGTCCAACTACAACTAAAAAAAAAAAAGGTAACAGATGAGTAAAACAATTTGCATTTTAATGCTTGTGAGAATTGTGTGTGTGTGTGTATCATAGTGTGATAGATACATCCTAGAAATGTATAAAGGGCTAGTTTTATACAAAAATGAGGTTATAATCTTTGCCTTTCCTGAGCAGAGAGTGCTGGGCATTACAGAGGACATTAGACATAGTCCTGGCTCTTTAGGTCTTCAGTGATATGTTGTATGTCCACAGTGTACTTTGTGAAATATTTCTTTAGAAGGAGACACAGGGAGGACCAGTGGTCCTGTGAGACCTTTGCATATTTAGTTTAAGTGGTCTAAACTCTTTCCCAGCCTTTAAAGGTGTTTCATGTTTGCTAAATTTGCTGAAGAGTATTTTATACGCAGTAAATTTCACCTTTAGGTGTGTGGTTTAGTAGGTTTGGACAAATGTATATAGTCGTGGAGCTGCCACAGTCAACATACAGAACATCTCCGTTATCTCTTTTAGTTTCCTTGGGACCCTTTGTAGTCCATTCTCCTCTATACCCAGTCCCTTTGATATCTCTTCCTGTAATTTTCCCTTTTTAGAATGCTACATAAATGGAATCCTATGGTTTATAGTTTTTTGTTTGGCTTGTTTCATGTAGCATAATGTTTTTCAAGATTCTCCCATGGTGGTGGTCCATTCTATGGATATACTTACTACTCACTTTGTAAGTTCACCAGTTAATGGACATTTAGGTTGTTTCTAGTTTTTTTTGTTGTTGTTGTTGTTTGTTTGTTTTGTTTTTAAATAATGCTGCTATGATCATTCATATACAGGTCCTTCTGTAAACGTGTATTTTCATTTGGGAAAATATCCAGGAGTGAGATTGTTGGCATATATTTGCTTCATTTTTTCAAATTTTGCCAGCCTAGAGAGGTGGTGCCTGCCTGTTTGTAGGGAAGTCCTAGTTTGGCGGAAGGCATTGATTTTTGCTGTTATTGATTTCCAGATGGGTATTAGTGGACATTGAGTGGCTTTCTCAGCCCTTGACAAGTGCTCACAATTCTACTTGTAGAGCAGCCTGGCTGCTTAGGTGTCAGGTCTGTTTCTCAGAGGCCTGTGTGCCTCTCCTCTTACAGGCGTCCCTGGCCGTGGCTGGTAAAGGGCTGTGCTTGGACGTCCTTGTGTGCTTTGCCTCCTCCCCACAAGACATTCTTCTGTGACTTTTTTCTTCTGACTACATCCTGAAGTTTGCCGTTCCAACCAGGCGGGGAATGGAAAGTTAAGAGTGACGTCCTCTGACACCTCCCTTCTTGTAGAAGAGTCTGAAGTTAGTTTAAGCTGAACCCAGGATACCAAAGATAGAGGTTTGAGTCAGCTCACTCTGGGTTAGGCGCTGCTTTTCACTCTCCTGGTTCCTCCTTTCCTCCCCTCCCCCACCAGCCAGTTGTTTCCTGGGCTTTGTCTGAGATACGCTGCAGTTTAGCCCAGTCCACCACCGCCCGCGGTACCCGAGTTGAGATGGAGGAGAAGCCTCCAGGAAGTTCCTGACAACACTAAGCTCGGGCGGCCTCTGCCTCTGCTGATAGTCCAGGACAGCAGTAACCTCAGGAGAAAGGCATCCCGTGGCCGCTGGGCTGGGCTCCGCTACTCTAGGGAGGAGAAAGGACAGGCCTGAAAATGCCTCTCTTAGATTCATCTTATTTGCCACCAACCATCTTTATTTTGACTCACATTCTTGGAATTGCTGGCGTTCTATACTGGAAGAGATGTGCCCGGGGCAGAACAGGTAACTAATTGGTTCTTTTAATCTACTGTGGGAATTAGGGTGGATGAGTTCTTCCCACTTGCTTTCCTTAAAGGGCCAGTACACCCTTCAGCTGGGTGCTGTCAACCTAAGAGTGTGTGTGTATGTACTCAGGAAACTGGGCTGTCCTGCATAACTTGGGAACTGAACTCTTTCCTGTTCTATGAGGCTGTCTGGCTTCAGGGTGCTGGTTAGATGAGGTGGTGTCTATGTTGTAAGTTGGAGGGAAGTGGCTACTGCACTGCCTTGGAGAATCAAGCCCTTCCTTTATTTACTTTCTCAGTCTCAAAGTGGTTTTTTGAATCCTTGTTTTTAATCAAACATATGGTAACTCGTCATCATCCTACAGTTATAGATGTGGAAAAACTTGTGAATAGAAGTTTCTGGACTTGGTGTATTTAGGGTGTTTAGTGTTGGGAAATGAATCCTCCAGGGAATCTCAGACTCTGATAATTTTAAAAAAAAGGCACCAGATCCCTCTTTCTTCTTAAATTTCTTTTAGTTTTATTATGTTCATTGATGACTTCTTTCTTTAAGCTACATTCCCAGTCCTTTTTTTTTTTTTTTTTAATTTGGAAACAGGGTCTCACTAAGTTGATGAGGCTGCCCTTGAACTTGGCATCCTCCTGTATTAGCCTCTTGGGAGGCTGGGATTACTAGCACTAAACCTGGCTAATCTATAGACTTCTAACTGCCCAGTATAGGCACCAGCTCTGAGGTTAGCTGATTCTGAGTTGCTAGAGTTAAGGATTACTAAGGTCTGACTTTTCTAGCATATACTTTGGGTTTCAGTACCTTTGGTACTATCACTCTTATCAGCTCACTACTTCCATGCCAAGGTATTTAGACACTTGTTACTGTGACTCTTATAAGTTAAGATAGAGACTTGATGACTTATTACTTAACTTTTAAAAGTTCCTGAATGTTTGACAGAATTAGATTCAATCATTCCCCAGCGTCCTTTCCAGTAACTTCCAGAAAATCTTTTGACTAAATATTCAGATCCCAGCATATCTATTAGCAGAAACAGAGAGAGACATTTTGAAATGCTTGCTTGTATGGTAATTGTGTTTATAAAGGTCCACCAAAGCGGCTTTCCTGTATTTGAGCTTAGAAAGAAGGTGGAAGATAGGCTTGTGTTATTTGGTCCTCTTATTCATCATATGAGAAAAAAATATCATTTAGGCAGAGGCTGCTGCTTTCCTTTCCCAATTCATTAAGGTAATGACATTTCTAAAGATTTTTCTTTTTCTCTCTTTTATACTGGGGATTGAACCTCGGGGCACTTTACCACTGAGCTATATCTTCAGTTCTTTTTATTTATTTATTTTAAAATTTTGAGACAGGGTCTTACTAAAGCTTCTGAAGCTGGCCTTGAACTTGGGATCCTCCTGCTTCAGTCTCCTGAGTAGCTGGGATTTTGGCAAGTGCCACTGTGTCCAGACAGTACAGGATTTTTTCTATGGAATTTAAAAGCCATTGTCCTGTCATTTAAGTGCTTTCATTTTTACATTTTAAAAATATTAATTTCATAAGCTACATTGAAATGAAAAGAAGAAAACCAAAAGTTTTTGTTCATTTTGTTTCACTCTTCTGTTCTTTCTTACATAGTATAAAGAACAGACATAACGGGCACAGTGGTGCACGCCTATACAATGGCTCAGTAGGCTAAGAGAGGAGGATCATGAGTTCAAAGCTAATCTCAGCAATAGTGAGGTGCTCAGCAACTCAGTGAGACACTGTTACTAAATAAAATACAAAATAGGGCTGGGGATATGGTTCAGTGGTCGAGTGCTCCTGAGTTCAATCACTGGTACCAAATGGAGAAACAAAGAAAAATAAGCAAAAAACAAAAATGATTCTCTTCATTAAATACAACATAAAAGTAAACTGAATGCTGAAGTTGATATGATTGCAATTACTCAATCTCCCAATTTTAATCAGAATTATCTGTTATGTCCTTTGGCTTTAAGCTAAGTAACATAAATTTAAATACATACAGTTGTCTTATACTATTAAATATTGTTTGAAGTTCTGTATGTTGAGTTAAATAGACAGTTTGAAAAAGTGCTATGTAAGAGTTGAAAATCCCTGGACTAGATAGTTTGTAAAGTTTCTTCGATGATGCAGTTCTGAGATCCTTTGTTATAGTAAGTCCTCACTATGTTTGTATAGTTTTTTTAATTTAATATACTCTTAATTTTTAAATTTTGTTTTATTTATTTGTTCCTTTTAGTTAGGCATGACAGTAGAATCTATTTTGATATATTTAGACAAGCATGGAATATATCATATTATAATTAGGGCCCCAGTCCTGTGGATGCACATGATGTTCACTCTTAAAATGGGTAACATATTCTGTTTTGCTCTTAGAGTTGGAAGGGACCTTCTGCATTAATAGATCCAACTTCCTATTTAGTCTTATCCTTGTCAGAAGTCATTCTTCCTTTGCTTGAAGGCCTATGATGGTAGAACACAGCACTCGGGGACTATTTCTTGTGTTGGCTGTTGAGAAATTCTTTTTTTTTTTTTGCCTCTGTAACTTTTACATCTTAGTCCAAATTCTGCCTTGCAAAGATCAAGTCTGCTTTATCTTCAAGGTGTCAGGCTAGCTTATTTTTGAAAATAGCTAGTCTCCCTCTCTCTAGCAGATGTAAAAAGAGATGTAGGTGGGCACAGATAGTTTGTATAAACCATATAATACCCATTAGATGGGCTTGACACTCTTAGTATTTTGAATTTTAAATATTTTTTAGTAAATCCTGCCTACACTTGCATTCACATATATTATCTCATTATTCTTAAAACTTTCTATTGTCTTCATGGTTTTGTTCTAAGACTAAATACAGGGCCGTGTCACTCTCCTGCTTAAAATCCATCTAAGTTTTTCCTTTACATTAAGAAGAAAGTTCAAACTTTTTAACATGACATAAAAAGGTTTATGATCTTCCCCCTGCTTATTTCATGAGTTGCATTTCCTATTTCCCAGAATTCCAGAGTCATTTAAAACTTTGTAGGTCTCTGCCTGAAATGCCCACATCCTGGTTTCAACTGGGCTGCTTGACATGCAGTTCTGAGATCCTTTGTTATAGTAAGTCCTTCAAGGTAGTTTGTCCTTATAGTTTGTCCTTCAAAGTAGGTACTGCCCCTGGAAAGCCTTTGTTCCTTTGTAAGCACTCTGTCCATAAGATTTATTCAAATCCATGTTGCCATCTTGCTTAGCTTCTCTCTCTTCCCACCAGTTAGACTCTGTTAAGCTGTAAGATCTTTAAGAATAGGGACTCTTGGGCTGGGGATGTGGCTCAAGCGGTAGCGCGCTCGCCTGGCATGCGTGTGGCCCGGGTTCGATCCTCAGCACCACATACAAACAAAGATGTTGTGTCCGCCGAAAACTAAAAAATAAATATTAAAAATTCTCCCTGTTTCTCTCTCACCTCTCTCTTTAAAAAAAAAAAAAAAAAGAGAGAATAGGGACCCTTTTGGGCTAGGGATGTGGCTCAAGCCACATGCTTGGCATGCGCGGGCCACTGGGTTCCATCTTCAGCACCACACAAAATAAAGATGTTGTGTCCACCGAAAACTAAAAAAATAAATATTAAAAACATCTCTCTCTCTCTCTCTTAAAAAAAAAAGAATAGGGACTCTTATCTCAGCATCTCAAGTCTCTGAGACAAAAGTGTTGGTAAATATTACTTGAATACATAAATGAAAGAATTAAGGCAGCATTAGCCATATAAGCTGTGGCAGGAACCATGCCCTGTTCATATGTGTATTTAGAGGGTGTGGCTTAGTTTGATATGTAGTTGAAGGTGGATGCTAGGTTTGTTAATTGAATGATAGAGAGTTGCCCTGTGTTTTAGTTAGTCAATCTCTTTCATTGTGGTAATATAATTAGGAAAAGGGATTTATGGTTATTCAAGAAAAACATTTGAATATTTTGTGTTTGTGAAAGGACAGCTTTCTTCCCTCTTTATGGTCTTGTTTTCTTTATCTGTAAAATGAAAGGTTTGGAAAATTTGATATCTTAAGGTTCTTGCCATTGCCAGTTTCCCACTAGGAGGACCAGCTATAATGTCTGGGTCTGGACCATGTTAAGTACAACTTAAATCTGCATAGCAATCTGGTTTTCTTCTTTTCTTTTAAAGCAGGTCCATCTCACTATTGGATCATATTAAACTTAATAATATATTAAGATCAGTTTATAGAATGGCCAGAGCATGTCATGAATTGTTGTCTTCTTCCAGTCACTGTTTTGGTTCCCCTTCCTCAAACTTTACCCAGTAATGATTAGTTTAATTTTTGGAGGCTGTGAACTTACTTAGTATTTGTAGAAGTTGTCCCATGTGTTTGGGATGTGCCCTATATTTCCAGTCAGCCATTAATTAGGAATTTTCCTAACTGCCTGTCTTCTACCCTCTCCCTCTCTCTTCCTCCCTCCCTCCTTCTTTCTTTCCTTCTTTGCTTCCTCCTTCTCTCCTTTCCTTTCTTCCTTTTCTTCCCCTCCCTTTCCATTTCCATCCCTTCTTTCCCCCTTCTCTTGCCCTTCCTCTTCCCCTTCCCTTGCCTTTCCTTTTCCCTTCCCTCTTTCCTTCTCCCTTCCCCCTCTCCTATCCTCCCCTCCCCTCCCCTTCTCCTTCCCCTCTCTTCCACACTAGGGATGGACCCAGGAGTCCTCTAACACTGAGCTATACCCCTAATACTTTTTATTTTGAAATAGGGTTTTGCAAGTTTTTGAGGCTGGCCTTGAATTTGTGATTCTCCTGCCTCAGCCTCCTGGGTAGCTGGGTGTGCCATAGCATTTGGCTGAGTTATTTCTTCATCTTGCAAAGAATATTTCCCCTATTTAAATATACAGCTCCCCTACTTCAGGTTAGTTATTCTGCTTTAGGTCCCTGCCAGAGATAGCAGGGTATAACAAAGGCACAGCTTTGGAGCTGGAAAGATAAGTGTGTAATTTTGGTCAGGTTATTTAACCTTTACATCTCTGTATGTTTTATATCTAAAATAGAATGATAATACCTTTCTTAGAGAATTATTGGGATTAAATGAAATATTTAAAGTTCTTAGTACATTACCTGAGAACTAACAATTAAAGTAGATGCTTAGTTTATTGAGAATAGATGCTTAGATTATTGAGAGCCTTCTGTGATAGGGACTGAAGTCTGAAGACAAAGGATAGTCCTTGCATCTAGGGAATTACAATCTGATAAAGTAAAATGTTACTAAATATGAATCAGGAATGTTTATTCTTTTTTATTCTCTCTTCCCTATATCTTGTGCATTCTTTTTCCTAGCACAGGGTAACTTCTTGGAGGACCCTTTGTCTCCATGTCCAAGGAATGTCTGAGAAGGGGGACAATGCTATGGCACACCCAGCTACTAAGGAGGCTGAGGCAGGAGAATCACAAGTACGATTGTCACAGGTTATTGGGGTGACCAAGAGCTTAGGCAAGGAGGGATAAAGTCAGCTGTGAGGTTCTTTATTAGTAAGCAGTAGCAGGATTATTAGCAGTTTATAGGTGGGAGGAATGCCCAGTTGGGAATGAAGGAAGTTGTCAGGTTATTGAGGAGGTCACAGTGCTTGTTTAAACTGAGTGGCCTGCTAGGCAAACTCACATTTACTTATTTTCACTGTGGTCTTTTCGGCCACTTTCTGGAAACTTGCTTTCCTGGGTGCTGCTGCTCTCTCCCTGTCCTTAGGAACAGGATTGAAAGCAGCATTAGCCTAAAGAAGTTGTTCTATTTAGGGAGCTAGAGCAGAGCCAGTGATTAGGCCCTTATCAGCAGTGGTATGGGGCAAGATTGGAGTGTCTGTCCAGCCTTCCACAGGAGCTCAGTTCTATTCCCTGGTTGGATCAGAATTGTGAAGAAGAAATAGATGGGCTGGGCCATCTGAATGAAAAGCGCTTCATTGTGTTTCTTCAGCATTCCCGTGTCTGGTACAATTAGCCAAGAATCAGAAAACAAGTTGGACATACAAGCAAGCAGCCCTCCACAGATGGATAAAGGAATTTCTGGCACAGTCAAATTAAGTGCACTGACTATAAAGACAACGTAAGAGGATCTGGGAAGAGGAAGGGGGCTTTGGGATGCCATTCCTGGCTGGATGAGCATAAAGAATGGAGCAAGAAGCAAACAGTATTTCTGAAGTTGATGAAATCTGCTGAGTTAATCTACTCTGGAAGCTACCTGAGGCTGGGCTGCTCTGTAAAGTAGGTGGAATCATTGGGGAGAGACTGTGACTCTTCTCATTGGGCAGCTGTAAGTATAGGGAAATTAATCTCCCTTTGGAATCTAGGACTCTCTTGGCAACAGACAGTGTGGGGGCTTGCTCTATTATAGTCTCTTCCATCGTGAGACTCAGTTGGTTAAAATTTCAGATGTACTTTTTGCTTGAGAAGAGGCGAGCCTGAGGAACAGGTTGTTGGGCAATGGATGCACTGTTCCTGACCTGGCAGTAAGCCATTTTTAACTTACAACTGTCCTGCAAATGTCTTGAGATTCACCAGGTTACAAGCTTCTGTTCGGCAAATGGAAGGTAACTCAAAGACTAGCTTGTGTCTGCTAAGGCTTGCTGGCTATGTTGACTGGACTTTTATTTACGAAGCTCCCACCTTGCATGCTCTGTTGGTCTGGAAACACTGGGGTGGTGCCACTTTTGAATAGCATGCTCTTTGCCTGAAGACCTGGACCCAATTTTTGGAAGTGCCCTAGGGAGGAGCTTGCTCTCTGACCTCAAGGGAAGAAGGAGGTCAGTAGGAAGTTGTGGGTGGAGCCACTTCTCTATTCTGCTCTCTCTGTTCATCACACAGCTCTTAGGCTGTCTGTCTCTGTTCACCTCACAGCCTTTTGAGAAGCTGCAGGGGTTGCATAGGACTCTAGCTGGAGGTTCTTTGGGACCCCCTCCTTTTAGGTGGGGCCAGCAGACTCTGGGTGCCATGTGGCCCAGTTACCAAGATGAACACGAGTTCAACGCCCACCTGGTGTGCCGCATGTGTTGTATGGGTTAGTATGTGAAGTTTTTTTTTCCCTCTTCTGGCCTTGAGGATCCTAAATAGCCCTTGTTCTTTTTGATTCATTAGAGAGCCTGGTCTTTGAAGCCCTATGGGTGTTACAACCTTTGGGCTTATTAAAACTGGGGCGGAATAGACTAGATGGTGTGTGGGAGAGTTCCCTGCTTCCTGAGGAACTTCTTAAACTCATAGTGACTGGCAGTTAAAAGCCCTAGCTTTGGGTGTGGGACTTTTTTATAGAGCTTGAATTCATACTCATGCTTCTGCCTGTCAGGAAGCCACTTTTAAGTTATGTTGCACAGTGCTGAAAGTCCAGGGTGTATTTTTAGCAGAAGTTGGTTGGTTGCGGAGTTTACCTCTGAGCAAGCTGGGGAGTGGTGGTGGAAGGGAGGAGTCATGGCCTAGGTTTCCTCTTTGGGGCCTATTGCTAATTCTCTTACACTTTACTTTTGTCAGCCGTGACAGAGAGAATGGACTTGAAGATGGTCTGGGGACAGGGACCCATAGAAGAATTAGAGGCCAGAGGAAGAGTCCTGCTAGCTATAACTTAGCTCTTTCCTGATAGGGGAGAAGAATTCATTTAAATGGTGTTCTGTGACCTTGAGACTTAAGAGCCTGATCTTTTTGATGGCAGGTTTCCTGGTTTTCAAACTGTAGAGCACACTGACTAGTGCTGGATTGAGATATCAATTCATCAATTCTTAGTAAAATGAAAAAGATAACAGAAATGTAGTGTGTTTTTTCATAAAGCTAAACTCACTTAAAAAAATTGCCCTTTATTCTGAAATCATCCTTCCTACTTTGTTTCATTTATTTTTTAATTGTTCTTTCTACTTTTCTATGTTAAAGTAACTTTTACTTTACGAAAGCATTGTTATTAGATGGTGGTTTTAGGCATCCTTATCAAAAGAAAAAGTTGGCAACGTTATGTTATACTTTGTAATATATTTGAGAACATTTACTGATCTGTGAGATCTAAGTGTGGGAACTACTAGCTTGATAATCCAATATCTTTTGATTTTATACACCTCCGTCTCTAAAAGGGAACAAAATTGTGAAAATTAGGCAAATTTTCCCTAACACCAAAATTGCTGATAGTTTGATGGAGAAGGGACCTCAGAAGACATTTAGAGGAAGAGAGGCACCAGAACTTGGGTTCTGATGTCTCCTGACTGCTAGGCCAGTGCTGCCAAATACTGAAGGTTTTTTTTTGAAAAATAAGCTATGTTATACTAATGTTTGGGGCAGAAGGAGAAACAGTTTTAGCCAGTTATTGCCAGGCTGTCTAACTTTTTATCTTACCCATAACATTGAGATTTCCTCCCTGAAACCTGAAAGAATAATCTGCATCTAAAAGCATTTGAAGATAAGCAGAGAGCCCAGGGGCTCTCTTTCTGTAATAACAGAGAAGTACAAGGAAGTCCCCATCTCTGTTGAAAGTTTCAGGGCAAAAACTTTATACTTTCAGGTACCCCACCCCTTTTCATTCCCTAAGGGCACTATAGCCCAAGAGTTAGGAAAGAGGGCTTTGGTAACAACTGTCTACTTGTGGCCTGTTGCTCTACTACTCTGTAGCCACAGAAACTGGGAAAATTGCTTAACCTTTCTGTGCCTCAGTTTCCTCACTTGAAAAGGGGATTAAAATACATCCTACTCATGGAGTCATTACAGGGAGTGTATGATATTAAAGCACTTAGACCAGTGCCTCCCATATAATAAGTTCATCAATGATAGCTGGTAGTTGTATTATGTGAAGTGTAATATATAATTTATTTATTTATTTTTAAATTTTTATTATTGGTTGTTCAAAACATTACATAGTTCTTTTTTTTTGGGGGGGGGGTGTACCAAATTTCTTTATTTGAAGGAATGGTACAAATTAAAGAACATAAGTGGATGTTTTGGTACAACTTATAGAAAAGGTAAAGGTAACCCCAATATGCATGCACTGCCTTGGTGACCAGGGAAGTCACTTGCAGGGCTATGGGAAAGTCAGGCTGAGGTTTAGCTCTCCTTATCACTGTCTCCCAGGGTGTGCTTGTCAAAGAGATACTCTGCCATGCCCGATTCTGGGGCTCCCATCTTGCGCAAGTTGGTTACATGGTCACCCAATTCTTTGATGGATTTCACCTGCTCATTCAGGTAATGAGTCTCAATGAAGTCACACAAGTGGGGGTCATTTTTGTCAGTGGCCAGTTTGTGCAGTTCCAGAAGTGACTGGTTCACACTTTTCTCCAAGTGCAAAGCACATTCCATTGCATTGAGCCCACTCTCCCAGTCATCACCGTCTGGTTTCTTGATATCCTGAAGGAAGATTCGGCCACCTCGTTGGTTCTGCAGCTTCATCAATTTCTCAGCATGTTCCCTCTCCTCATGAGATTGGTGAAGTAAATATCTGGCAAAGTTCTTCAAAGCCACATCATCACGGTCAAAGTAGTAAGACATGGACAGGTAGACATAGGAGGCGTAGAGCTCCAGGTTGATCTGGCGGTTGATGGCCGCCTCCGAGTCCTGGTGGTAGTTCTGGCGCACCTGCTAGGGGGACGTGGTAGCCATGAAGGGCGGCTGAGGAGAGGCGCGGCGCTGGAGCGGTGGCGGAGGCTTGGGCGGTCCGAGGGCGCTGTGAAGAGGTGGCGAAGGGCTGCTGGCTTTGAGCGGCGGCCGGGGTGGGGGTCGATCGCCGTTCAGTCCAAGCACTGTTGAAGCAGGAAACCGCGGCGACTCTCGGCGAAGAACGTCTCTCAAAACATTACATAGCTCTTGACATATCATATTTCACACATTTGATTCAAGTGGGTTATGAACTCCCATTTTTACCCCGTATACAGATTGCAGAATCACATCAGTTACACATCCACTGTTTTACATATTGCCATTCTAGTGTCTGTTGTATTCTGCTGCCTTTCCTATCCTCTACTATCCCCCCTCCCCTCCCCTCCCCCCATCTTCTCTCTCTACCGCATCTACTGTAATTCATTTCTCTCCCTTGTTTTTTTTTTTTTTTTTTTAATTCATTCATTCTTATACAGAATCAGGTGCACAAATATACATACACTTGGTTTTCTGGGGCAAAGACTTCTGTGGATATCATCTCTTTTCTCTTTTTGTTTTTGTGATGCTGGGGATTGAACCCAGGGCCCACACATGCTAGGAAAGCACTCTACCACTGACATACATCCCTAACCTTTTATATATATATATATATATATATATATATATATATATATATATATATATATATATATATATATTTATTTATTTTTTTTTTTTTCTCCCCCTTTAAATTTTAAGGCAGGTTTTCACCAGGTTGCCCTGGCTGGCTCTGGAATTACAATCCTCTTGCGTCAGCCTCCCAAGTAGCTGGGATTACAGTCATGTTTAGCCTATTTCCTTTGAGTTTGCATTGGGAATATTAAGTGATACACAGTCTTCTTGATCCAGATGGGCAAGAAGAACTTAGAAAAGCTGTAGCTGGAAAAGGAACATCTGAGTGGGAATCTATGCACCCTGCTGTGAAAAGCAGTCTTAAATATTACTTGGGATTGCTTCTTAGTCTGACTTTGAAAATATCATCTTAATGTGTTCTTGTAGACTTTTCCTTGCCGTGTAGTAAGCTGTCAATGTATATTTGTTAAACAATTAGATATTCTTTTTTTAAAAAAATATTTTTTAGTTGTAGATGGAATAACATCTTTGTTTTTATTTGTTTATTTTTATGTGGTGCTGGGGATGGAACCCAGGGCCTCACGCATGCAAGGCAAGTGTTCTACCACTGAGCTACAACTCCAGCCCAACAATTAGATAATCTTGAATACCTGCTGAAGTTCTAAGTGTTGGATACTTAAAGAAATTTAAAATATGAACCTTGACTCTAAAGAGCTCAGTTCAGATAGAAAAATGAGACTTAAATATGGTGATATCTGATAATAGGTTATACATGCTCAATATTTTACTCACCTTTCTTGGTACTGAGTACCACAGTCATCCAGAGGTGGCTGGCATGACCAGAAAGGTCTAAAGGAAGAAGTGGGACTTTATCTGGACCTGGAAGAGACTCTATGTTAGATAATCCAAGAAGAGGAGGATATATCCCAGGTGGGAGAAAAGTGAATATTGGCAGAGATGTGAAAGATATGTTTGGAAACAATGTGATCAGAATGCTTGTGGTTAAGTCAGGTAGGGAAAAGTCTAGAGATAAATCTGGAAGAATATTGTAAATTGCCTCAGGTCAGAGGATAGGTTTTTTGTCTTTTTCAGCTACCTAAAACATAGTGAATAAAAACCAGAACTAAATTTCATAGGGTTGTAGAGAGCCGTGAATATGAAAACTAAAGAACTGGACTTGATCTTCTGGTTGGTTGGGAGTCAAAGGATTCTGAATAGAAGGGTGATGTAGAAAGGAAGATTCGTTTTTTACGGGCTGTTTGATCTACTTGCCATTGCTTCAGCTATCAAATTGGTATTTCAATTCTGACCGCTGTTTTGAACCCCATACTTAAGATCCCAACTGTCTGCAAGATCTCGATAGCACATCCTTGTCCTTACCCCATCAAATCAATGCCTCCTATTTTCATTATCTCAAGCTACTTCTCTCCTTCCACTCTCTCTGCCTAGAAACATTAAACTTATCTTGAACTCTCCCTTTCTTTATCCCAACTACACCCAGTCAATAGGGGTCTGCCTGTACCTTTTCATGCAGATCTGTTTACCCTCTTGTCTTTCCTGTTGCCTCTGCCCTAGTTTAGGTTCATAGATTTCTTTCTTGGTCTATCACAGTAGACTTCTAACTGGTTCCAGTTAGTTAGTGGCTTTGGTATAGTCTGGTTTTTCTTCAGTTCAGTGCCAGGTCAGTCTTCCAAAGCACACTGATTTAGAAAATTTAATTGTTGTGCTTGTTTTGGCAGCACATATACTAAAATTGGAATGATACAGAGAAAATTTCATTGTCATCTCTTTGTCTACTTAAGTACATAGTCTTTACTACAGCTCTCTGGGTTCTCTGTGCTTTGACCTCAGCTAGCTGACCTTGCTACCCTACTTTTTCATTACATTACTAACATTCCTATTACATTTATATTTCGTGAAACCCATCCTGTGTACTCCAAATCACTGCTTGTTCTTTTATCTTGTTTGGAATTCCTTAATCCCTTTTGGGCTGCCAAAATCCTATTGTAATTCAAGGTTTAACTCAAACACCATGCATTCCATGAACTCTTCTCTTATATCTCTGTCAGAATTAATCAATCCTGTGTATCAGTATTATTTTGTGCAATGTGTCTGATATCTTACTTTCTTGGTGTTATTAATTATTTACATGTTGGTCTCTGCACTAATTGTAAACTTTATGAGGTCATGGAACAGGCCTATTCCATCACTGTATTTCCCTTTAGATTTCCAAGTGGTAGGTACTTCTGAATTTCTTGAAAAACTTGTGATTTTTCTGTGGCCCACAGGGAAACAAGCAGAAACTCTTCTCTCATTTGTTTTTTGGATAATTCATGATGCACAAGGAACTATGTTCATCATTCATCATTCCTATACTTTGGATCAGAACATAGAACTTTGTACCTCAGTGCAAGCTTTCATTTTGTGCCAAGACTATTCGCAAGTTGTTGTTCTTAGAGTAGGACAGAAACAAGTAAACAGTGATCCCTGGGATAATCACCTAAACAGTCTAGGAGATTGGAAAAGCTCCTGGAAGAAATCATAGTTAAATTGAATGCTAGAGAATGAGTAGTCAAAGAGGGGAGCTGTATTCCATGCAGAGGGAACAGTATGTGCAAAGGCAGGCATGGAAAGCACAGGAAACTCCATTTAGGGAAAAAATTTTTAACAAGGTTGGAAGTTAGTTTTCACCCAAGAGTGGAGAGGAGTGAGTTGCAGGCAGGAATCATAATGACTCTTATATCCCAAGTTGAATGAAGGTATCAGGCTTTGGCATTGGGTAGATTTGAGCTCAAATTTGACTCTTTTTATCTTGTGATCTCTGGCAAGATGCTTACCCTCTCTGGACTTCATCTTTCTAATAAATTAATACCTATCTTATAGGACTATTGATCATTAGAAAGAATATATGTAAGGTGCTTAGTACCTAAGTGCTAACTTAGGTACTTAGTAGATGCTAACTACTAATGTTATTAGGAGAATAAAGATTCACTGGAGATTTTTAAGGTAGAGAGTAACAAAATTAGTTTTTCCAGAAATATTGTTGGCAGTATTGAGAAGGATACATTAGAGCAGGGGAAACATTTAGAAGCAAAAAGAGTTCAATTTTTTCTTCACCCATATTCCCTCTTTCCCCTTCTTCCTTTCTTTTCTTTTTCTTTTGTTTTTAAAGATGGTGGGGATTGAATCCAGGGTCTTACATGTGCTAGGTAAGCACTCTACCCCTGAGCTTTATCCCCTGAGCTTTTGTTTTCTTAAAACAAAAGTTTTGTAATAATACATGCCGTTTTAAGTCTCTCTTTTCCTGATCCTTCTACTCTAAAAGACTCCTGACAGGACTCTTAGGTTTTTGTTTTGTTTTTAATGGTGTTAAGGATTGAACCCAGGGCTTTGCACTCTATATGGAGCTGCACTTTTAGCCCAAGAGGTTGTTTTTAGAGGAGGTGAGTTTGAGTAGCCAGGCGTGGTGCACGCCTGTAATCCTAGCTTCTTGGGAAGCTGAGGCAGGAAGGTCAGAAGTTCACAGCCAACCTCAGCAAAACAAGGTGCTAAGCAACTCAGTGAGACCCTGTCTCTAAATAAAATAAAAAATAGGGCTGGGGATGTGGCTCAGTGGTTAAGTGCCCCTGAGTTCAATCCCTGGTACCCCCTCCCCTGCCAGAAAAAAGAGAGAGAGAAAAAAAAAAGAAAAGTTGAGTTTGAGACAAACCCAACATTTTAGAGGTAATTTTATGAGAGTGGTGTTTGGCCCTGAGCTGAAGGGATGGATTTGAGAATTATCAGCCTGTAGGTTATAGTTGAAACCATGGGAGTAGATTCAACCATTCTGGGAGAAGGTAGAGGACAGGCATTCCTATCTTGGTGGTTTTTTTGTTTTGTTTTGTTTTTAAAGTTCCAGATTTCTTCTTCTTCTCCCATAACACCAAAAGCTTTGCATATAATTTTAGGTGATTCATGAATGTCCCTCTTCAAGCCATCCGAGAAGTCTTGGTTCTTGGGTCCATTATTTAATGAACTAATACAGAATAAGAAGAACAGAGGTCTAAGGATGAGTAAACATTTCAGGAGAGGGCAGAAGAGAGGGAACAACCAAAAAAGCAGGAAAACTAAGGTAGAACAGAGTATCAGATTCAAAAAGGAGAATGTTTAAAAGATGAAGGAATGATCTCTTCAGCCATAGAGAATTAACGTGAGATGGATCACTTTAATTGCCACTAGGTTAGGTGACTGTGGAAAGAGCACTTACAGTGAATTTGTGGGGCTAGAAGCCATAGCCCCATGGGTGAGTAGGAAGCAAGAAGTAGAGTCTGAGCATTGTCATTACACTTGCTCAGGAAGCCTGGGAGAGAGAACTGATGGAGAGGGAGAAATTGAAGATATACAGGTCAGTGGATAATTTTTGGATTAATGTTTCTGAAGAGAAGGGAATGGTGGGTTCCATGTGTTAGGTGGAAGGACAGACTTAGGTTATAGGGAGAGACAAATCTTCAAGTAAAATCAAAATAAAGAAAATTAGAGTAGTTATTTGTGGCCCAGAGTCTGGAGACCTATTGTGGTAGTTTTAATAAAGTTGGAAACAAGTATTAAATCTTCTAATTAAAGGCTTATAATTTGGTAACCATTAAATGATTGATAAGCCATCAGTGCCTCAAGTATTAGATCTAAGAATTTCTCAGTGGAATAGTGGGGCTCTTCGTTATCATTTCATAACCTTTAGTGTTGAAGAGAACAAGAAACATTAAAAGAAATTTCACCCTGTTTTGACTGTTTTCCTCTCACATGAGAGTACTTTCTGTAAGTCCTACCTTCAGTGTTAGGTGGGGGGATCTTAGCTGGGACTGGAATTGTATTAGTCTGACAAACCTAAAATTTATTAAATAGTTTGAAAGTCTGAACTCTTTGGCGCATTCTGAAGACGTGTATAATAGGTAAAGTTGCTTCTTGGTTTTCCTAGTGAAATTCCTTGCTAAAATTTTTAAAACATTTTTTGGGGCAGGGTGTACTGGGATAGAATCCCAGGATGCTTTACCACTGAGCTATATCCACAGCCCTTTTTTATTTTTTATTTTGAGAGAAGGTATATACTAAGTTGCTTAGGGCCTCACGAAGTTGTTGAACTTGCTATCTTCCTGCCTCAGCCTCCTGGGATTACAGGTTTTTGTGCCACCACACCTGGCTTGCTAAAACATTAAAATGTAAAACTTCAGACCCTCTAATATCCTCTGTCATAATGTATAAATCAGAAAAGAGCTATCATGTTATTGATGGGCTTGTCAATGTAGGATCCTAAGAAAGGATCCTGTAGCTTTTCAGGGCAAAAGAGTTCTATAAAATCCTTTTCTTTTTTTTTTTGCCCCTTGCATTTTATTTATTTATTTATTTATTTATTTATTTTATTTATTTATTTATTACTTTTCATTTTGTGCTTTTATTTTTATTTTTTCAGCTTCCTTTTTTTTATTGGTTGTTCACAACATTACAAAGCTCTTGACATATCATATTTCATACATTAGATTGAAGTGGGTTATGAACCCCCAATTTTACCCCAAATACAGATTGCAGAATCACGTCGGTTACACATCCACAATTTTACATAATGCCCTATTAGTAATTGTATTCTGCTACCTTTCCTATCCCCTACTATCCCCCCTCCCCTCCCCTCCCATCTTCTCTCTCTACCCCATCTACTGTAATTCATTTCTCTCCTTGTTTATTTTCCCATTCCCCTCACAACCTCTTATATGTAATTTTGTATAGCAATGAGGGTCTCCCTTCATTTCCATGCAATTTCCCTTTTCTCTCCCTTTCCCTCCCATCTCATGTCTCCGTTTTCTACCACGCGGCCTGCGCAGTGGTTTCATTAATGAGGTTCTAGGCATAAAGTTAGTTAGAAGAGATCGAAATAAAACACACAGACCAGTTACCTTATTTATATTGCTAGGTCTGAGACGGCTCACCTCTCTGGTTCCCACCTCTAGCCGCCCAGCAGGGCAGCGAGGATTACTCAGGGCTAGCAGGAGAGAGACAGCGAACACGCCTGGGAGTAGCCCTTTATTGGGGAACAAGAGATTCAGGGGAGAATTCCATCCAATGAAGGTTGAGGGGGGGCTGCACTCCAAGGTCAGGGTCAGTGATTGGGTCCCCGGGGTCAGTGGTCAGGCACACCCCCACACGGATGGGCTCTCTCATCAGGAAAGGGTGGGGAAAGCTTCGACAGAGCCAAAGCGCCTCAGGCCCTTAACGGGAGTCACCCAATCACGTGTCAGAATGGCTTCCCACACCGTTTAATATTAATCTTTTCTTCCTGCTCTTCCAAAATCCCAACGCATTTCTTGTAGAAATAGATAAAGCAATCATGAAATTCATATGGAAAAATAAAAGACCCAGAATAGTAAAAGCAATTCTAAGCAGGAAGTGTGAATCAGGCGGTATAGCGATACCAGATTTCAAACTATATTACAGAGCAATAGTGACAAAAACAGCATGGTACTGGTACCAACACAGGCGGGTGGACAAATGGTATAGAATAGAGGACACAGAGACTAATCCACAAAGTTACAACTATCTTATATTTGATAAAGGGGCTAAAAGCATGCAATGGAGGAAGGATAGCATCTTCAACAAATGGTGTTGGGAAAACTGGAAATCCATATGCAACAAAATGAAACTGAATCCCTTTCTCTCGCCATGCACAAAAGTTAACCCAAAATGGATCAAGGAGCTTGATATCAAATCAGAGACTCTGCGTCTGATAGAAGAAAAAGTTGGCTCCGATCTACATATTGTGGGGTCGGGCTCCAAATTCCTTAATAGGACACCCATAGCACAAGAGTTAATAACAAGAATCAACAAATGAGACTTACTTAAACTAAAAAGTTTTTTCTCAGCAAGAGAAACAATAAGAGAGGTAAATAGGGAGCCTACATCCTGGGAACAAATTTTTACTCCTCACACTTCAGATAGAGCCCTAATATCCAGAGTATACAAAGAACTCAAAAAATTAGACAATAAGATAACAAATAACCCAATCAACAAATGGGCCAAGGACCTGAACAGACACTTCTCAGAGGAGGATATACAATCAATCAACAAATACATGAAAAAATGCTCTCCATCTCTAGCAGTCATATAAAATCCTTTTCTAAAGAATTTACAGCTTGGGCTGGGGATGTGGCTCAAGCGGTAGCGCGCTCGCCTGGCATGCGGGCGACCGGGGTTCGATCCTCAGCACCACATACCAACAAAGATGTTGTGTCCGCCAAGAACTAAAATAAATAAATAAATAAATAAATTCTCTCTCTCTCTCTCTCTCTCTCTCTCTCTCTCTCTCTCTCTCTCTCTCCCCCCCTTTCCTCTCTCTTAAAAAAAAAAAAAAAAAAAGAATTTACAGCTCAGTTCTAGGAATCCAGCTCATCTTGAGAAGGGCTTGCAATCATGTTGCCTTTAATAAATATATTTAGAAAAAATACTTTGATCCTTTTCCTTCCAAATTGAAAGTTAGTTATTTAGCTTTAGGAAGCATGACTGATGTAAGACCTTGAGGCTCTCTAGAGCATTATCTTCATGGAATGATGGAACGACTTGGTAGATGATCAGAAAAAGATTCAATTTGTCACTCATATCTTCAGGTCTAAAACAAACAAGGCCATGGACTAAAAAGAAATCAATGAATTCTACCTCTTAAAAATACCAACTAGTTTAAAAGAAAATCTGTTAACTGGTTTCTTTTCCATCTGTGAATTGTTTGATCTGTTACAAAAAATACCTATAATTGTTGTAGAACAAACAACACGCCCCATCCCCTCTGTTGGGATGAGCCCAGGTCCTCAGAGTGCTAGGCTAGCACTCTACTACTGAGCTATAACCCCAGCTGCTATAGGAGAAATTCTAAGAAAAAAAGCAAAAAAGAATACTATGTCTTTAGAGAGAGAACTTTGTAAAACTAGAATAAGACAGTTCTTGGTTATGTGGGTAATTAGTATAATGAAGCAGAGTGGGTCAGGTATTGTGAAAATGTTGGGCATAAAACTTGGAGTTAGCTCTGATTTTTCCATCATGGCTGAAAGTTCTAGCACACAACTGATATTTATTGGGGCCTTAGGGGTTTTACATATCAAACTGGATTATTTTAAGTGATTCAGGTCCAATTTTATTTTGTGTGTTTCTTTAGCCAATCTTTTAATCATGTGTTGGCCAACAGGAAGGTTTTTGTTTGTTTATTAAGTTCTTTCTGTGTCAAACTTGAGCTGTTAGAAGTTGTGGGAGACACAAAAAAGTAAAGCATGGCCTCTTTCTTCAAGGAGTTAATGATCTCATTAGTGATATAAGAATAAGCATATTAAAAGCTCAGAAGTCTAATTATGTAAGTGCTGAATGAGTGATTAGCACAGTAAATATCATAAAAAAAATTGAAGGACAAAGAGACTATTGGGAACTGAAGTAGTTGGGAAATGCAGCCAAAGTAATTTTTCTCAAATACAAATCTGACCTCTTATTCTGCTATTTAAAACCTTTCAGTTCTTCCTCTTATGTATAGGATACAGTTTGGGCTCCTTATCTAGACATAAAAGGTCAACATTTGGCTCATGTCATCCTACCTAGTTTTGAGTCTCATCAACTACTTAATATCTCCACTTCAACCATCCTTACTTCTGTGCAGTTTTCTGAACATAGCTCTTTGTCTCCATGAATTTGTATTATATGTAATTTCATGTAGTAACTTTATCCTCTTTATCCTTGCCCTTCTTTTTCTGGTTAACTTTTTTTTTGGAGGGGACCAGGGATTTAACCTAGGGGACATTAACCGTTGAGCCACATCCCTGGCCGTTTGTTTATTTTTTATTTTTTATTGTGAGACAGGGTCTCCCTAAGTTGCTAAGACTCATCTCTAAATTGCAGTCCTCCTGCCTCTACCTCCTGAGATTCCTAGATAGTCATTTTTTATGATTAGTTAGAGTAACTCCTAGGAAACTTTCACTAGCTCTTTTCACTAGTCATTTCTCTTTCCACTCAGGTATGCCAAACCATTTCTCTTAGGTTTGAACACTCTGTGCTTACCTATTATAACACTTATCAAGTGGCATTGAAGCATTTCTTTCCTTTGTTATACTTATCATCACTTTTGAAAGATAGAAATTATGACGTAATATTTCTGTAACCAGAGTCTAAGGGAACTATCTTCAGTCTACCAGTCTTCTAGCTGAGCTATTTTTGTCAACTCTTGGGATCTTTTGTAACAAAGATTTATCCAAAGGATAAATGAATGAATGAAGAAGTTGGATAAGTAGCATTGGGAGGGGTGGGGAGGAAGAGAAATAACATGTCATGCACAGAAAATAAATAGTGTGAGTGTCCAGTATTTAGATGAGACTAGTTGCAAGCTGGTTCTGATTCAGTCTGGAGTTGAAATGGGCCTGAAAAGGATTATGATGAAATCAGATAACTTAATCAGCATCTAAAAAGATAAAAATAGGTTGGCATGATTGGTTAAATCTAATAAGAATCTTGGCTTCAAATACTTGAAAACCTATTAAGTGAAAAATAATTAGACTTAAAGTCCTAACAGTCTCAAATGAGAGCCAGTAGGTAAAATTTATAAGGAAGACGATTATGGCACTTTATAAAACTAATAAATTGGTGTATTGCTTTACAAGGTAGTAGATTCTCCACTATCTCAAGAATTTTATAGATAAATGTAAGATTTGGACAGACCTTTCAACCCAGAATGCAAGATTCTTTGTTGTTGAAGGGATTCATGTTATCAGCAAGGAATTAAACTGGATAACTTGTAATGTCCATCTCATATTTCTGTGGTCCATAGTGGGAAGAGAATTGTTCCTTGCATAACAGTGAAGGATTCAAAGTAAAGATAAAAAACCAAAGACAAAATTGAGGAAGTGCTTACCGATTGGTTACAAACTCAGCAAAATAGGTGGATAAGTGAATTCACCGGGGTTGGAGAGAGTGTGTTGGCGCTGTTTGGAAATGGTGCTATGTGCCTTTTAACTAGGGAATCTGTAAGAAGAGAATGACTGGGCAGTAGGGAGAAAGAACCTCGCTAAAGTTTGTGTGAATAACCAGTAAACCAGATTTATATACTGCTGCAGATTTCTTCTGAAATGTTCTCTGACTTGGGAAAGAAATGAAAGAATCAAGCAATGGCGGTAATTCAAGTTTGAAGGTTGTTATCATGAACGTGAGAGCTCCTGGTGAGAGCAGCTTTGAGTGGCTAGCCATGCTGTCTAGCACAGACTGGATAACCACAGAAGTTTTCAGTGAAGGGTAGAGTAAGGATGGAGTGACTGAAGTTGAGAACGGGGGAATAAGAGATTGATAAAGGCGACTGCTGCTTAATAGTTATGTTTGGAGAAGGAATAAGGCTTAGAGCATGGCAGTGTGGTGGCTGGATGTGAATTACAGATCAAATTCAGTGTAACCATGTATGCTTGGATGCATTGTCAGCCTGTGTGTGATGTTTATATGGAAATAAAAAATGTGAAACAAGTTGTCAAGGAAGGTTAAGGTGGATTTCCTGTATAGAAGGGGATGGGCAAGAGGAAGTGACCAATGACACCAAGGGTGATTTGAACAAGATGGTATAGGGGATGGTGTGAGTTTCAAATAAGTAGAAAAGGAACAGGGCTAATGGCTCAGTGTTCTGAAAGTGGCTCTGGGGAATTGGGGTGGGAGAAAATGAGTCCTTAGCAGGACAGCCTCTGTGGAGCAGTCATTGTCAAATATTGACAGTCATATTTTTATTAAAGAGGTGAAAAAATGAGAAAGGGGGAGTTTGCCTCTGTAAGACTTATGAGAAGAGTCAACATAATCAGAGAAATGATAAATTATGATATAATGGTGTATTAAGAATTGTAATGCAAAAATAAATAAGTATTACCCCCCCCCTCCAAAAAAAAAGAAGAAAGGGAGGGAAGAGATGGGCAAGGAAAAGTTGGCTGCTTGTAGTGGTTGGTGAGGGAAGTGGAATGGAGGAAGTACTGGGGTAGGGGAGAGAGGCAGTTCAGCCTTGCTCAGGCAGATTGATGTATGACAAGGAAGATTTTTTTTTTTTTTGTACTGGGGATCGAGCTCAGGAGCACTTAACCACTGAGCCACTTCACCACTGAGCCGCATCCCCAGCCCTTCTTTGTATTTCATTTACAGACAGGGTCTCACTAAGCTGTTAAGTGCCTTGCTAAGTTGCTGAGGCTGGCTTTGAACTTGTGATCCTTCTGCCTCAGCCTCCTGAGTCGCTGGGATTACAGGCATGCGCCCCCAAACCTGGCTGAAGAGTAAGATTTAACCACTGCAGTGTAATATCCCACCCCACCCCTTCTTTTGGTGGTATTCACAGCTTTGGCCTTCTGGGACTTATTGAGGAAATCAGGGAATCATTCTGTTCCCTGCTCAAGTGGATTTTGAGATAAGTGATTCTGTCTAAAATCAATAACATGGTCAGGACCAAAGAGGAAGGCCAAGCATTCCTAACAAGAAGGCACCATCTCATGGTTCTGTGGGTAAAGTCAACTCTCTTATGTGGTCCTGGAAGAACCAGAGTGTGAGCAAAGCAGGGGTGTGAGAACTTGTTGATTGCATGGTACTAAATCAGTGTCTTTTGTTTGCTTTGCAGATGAGCGGGACCGGGTTCAGAAGAAAACATTCACCAAATGGGTCAATAAGCACTTGATGAAGGTAGGACTCCATGTCTGTATGCTGCCTTAGCACCTCAAACTGTTCTTGAGCTGCATCTATCTTTCTCTCAGATGATTCAGATTGCTCACTGTGTGCTTGGGTCCATGAAGATTCACATGTGACAGACTAACTCCCTCCTGCCCTCCCTCCCTCCATCACCCACCCTCCTTGTCCCCTCCCGCCTTCCCTCCCTCTCTTACTCCCTTCCTCCTCCTTAGTCATAACAGTGTGAGAACAGTAGCATTACATGCTATTAACTCAGAAGACTGTGATGGAGGATACCAGGTGATGATTCCTGGGATTCTAAGAACACTTTGCTCCTAACTTTAAAAATTATTTTATAAACCCTTTTCTTTATTTTTAAAGCTGATTACTATGTAAGGGTGGGACAGAAGGGACTTTGTTTTCTCTCTAAAGTATATAAATCTTAAATGTTCCATTGATGGATTTTTATAAGAATTTTACCACCCTGTAAATCAAGATGTAGAACATTCCCAGAATGACTAGAGTTGAGAAGATTTTATTATTAAAATCAAGGCAGAGGGCTGGGGTTGTGGCTCAGTGGTAAAGAGCTTACCTAGCACATATGAGGCACTGGGTTCAATGCTCAGCACCACATAAAAATAAACAAACAAATAAATAAATAAACAAAGTTATAAAAAAAATCAAGGCAGAGACACTGTGGTGGCAGTAGGATCTGAAAATAAAATTTGTGAGTTCTAATAATTCCCACTGCTGGGAAGGGTCAGAAGTGATCTCTTAATTGCCAAATCTAGTGGCCTAATTTTATCTTCCTCTTATTTGATTTCTCTTTAGCACTGGACACTGTTGTCTATCCCTTGAAACCTTCTCTTATATATTGACTTCTAGGACATTGCTTTTTCCTGAATTTCCTCCTCCCTGTGTGAATGCCTTTTTTCTGCTTCTTTCACTGGCTTTCTTCATCTCTGACTTCCATTTGCTGTTCCCCAGAGTCCTAACTTTGACCATTTTCTTGTTTTGTTCTCTATATTCTTAAGCAGTCTCATCTGTTTTAGTCATAGGGATATTTTGATTGCTGGAATGCAAAGAAGCACAAGTCAAAGTGGATATAGGATGATCTCTTAGAGTCTGATGTCTAGATGCAATGGGACTTTATGAAACCAAAATTTGCCGGCAGCTCCTCTCTGTCTCTTTTTGGGGGTCCCCTGCATTCATTTCTCTCACTGCTCATTTGTGGTGAGCTGTGATAAGATACATCCCTGAAGTGGCATGGTCCTAAAGGCACAAACAGAAAATCTGATTGGTTGGGGGTTTCTTTTCCTCTTTGGGTCAGTGGTCCTCCTGTAGTTCAGTAAACTCTGGCCCAGGAGATGGTTACATACACTTGTTTAGTGGGCCCTGAAAATAAAAGTCTTTAGACTTTAGTTTCAAACTAAAAGACCTGGATAAAGAGGCAACTAGAGAGCCTTTTCCTGTATTCTTGTCCAATCCAAAGACGTGTGTTTCTCACAGTGTACTTGACACATGCATCTGGATGTTACTCAGGCATACCCTATATTTGACACATCCTAAATTGTTAAATATTTTCATTCATGTACCTAGATTCCCAAGTTAGGAATGCAGAATCATATTTGATTTAATACTGTCAATAATCTCTCCCTTTTTGCCAAATCTAATTACCATCAACTTGGAAAGATTGCTTACATTGTCTTTTCTTCTCCATATTCATCACCTCTGCTCTTGTCCAGGGCTTCTTTATCTCTTGTCTTGACTATCATAATAGTTTTCTAACTAAGTGTTCTATAATGATACTAGTAGTAATAATTTATAGAGGGCTTCCTGCAAGTTAGACTTTTTTGTTTTTGGTACCAGGGATTGAACTCAGGGGCACTTAACCACTGAGCCACATCCCCAGCCCTATTTTGTATTTTATTTAGAGACAGGGTCTCACTGAGTTGCTTAATGCCTTGCTGTTGCTGAGGATGGCTTTGAACTCGTGATCCTCCTACCTCAGCCTCCCAAGCTGCTGGGATTACAGGTGTGCACCACCGCGCCCAGCTCAAATCCGATATTTTATACCAAGTCCTTTATGTGAATTATCTCATTTAATACTTCAGTGACCTTCTTCTATAGGTTCTATTAACATCCCCCCTTTTATCTGTGAGGAAAGTGAGGTTGAATACAACTTATTTAAGGCCATGCTGCTAGACAGAGGCACACTGAAATTTACAATTCACACAGCCCAAAGTCTGTAACATGTGTTCTTAACCTGCAATGCCTGGCTCTGCCTACCTTCCCAGGCTCATAGTGCCAAATTCCCCTCATTCCTTAAGCTTTTGCTGAACTATGTGGCATGCTGTTTTATGGCTCTGTATCTTTGTTCGGCTTCTCTCTGCTTGGAATACATTTCCAAAGTCTATTCTAACCGTATAACACTAACTTAACACCTCCTCAAATAGTTTGGTGACCCTACATGTGGGATCTACTACCCTTTTCTTTGTATACTTATGCATGTTCCTTATGTACCTCTGTTATAGCTTTTTTTTTCCCCCTTTAATGGTGCTAGGGATTGAACCCAGGGCCTTATACATGCTAGGCAAGCACTCAACCAATTGAGCTATATCTCCAGCCCCTGTTATAGCTTTTTATATACATTATATCTTTTTGCCAGATTGTAATCGGAAGGCACACATTATATCTTATTTTTATAGTTTCAGGACAAAGAAGGAGGAGAAAGAGGGGAAAAATGTCTGTTCCCCTCTGTAAATTGCTTCAGTGGCTACCAGTTGCCTCTAGTTGATGGTACTTAACTCTGTTACTATGCAGAACTCTTCACAACCTGTTTCCCACCTACCTATTCAGTTTTATTTCCAAGTAGATTCCCCTGTGTAGCCTGTGCTCTAGCCAAAGGGACAATTCAATGCTCCTTAAACCTTATGTACTTTCACACCTCTTTGTTTATTTCTCTCTCCTTAGAATTCACTTACCAGCCTCTCCTGCTGGCCATTGCCCATTTACCCTTTAAGGATAAGCTCCAGTATAACCTTCCAGAGACTCTGACTTCCATCTCTTAGCCTATTTTAATTGCAATTCCATCTCTGTTCCATGGCATTTGAAGAAATGCTTGTGTGTTCGCCTATCCATCTCCTCTTTTAGAGTGCTTATGGAGGGTTGGGGCAGTATTATACTATTTTCTCTGTCAAGTACTAGGCTATGAGAAGTACCCAGTAATTATTTGTTGACTTGAATAAATAACATTTTGGTAGTACAATGGATCTGACTTGATCCTTCAATAATCCCAAAGAAGATAAAAATATTGCCATAATACATATACCTGTATTCCCAGCAGTTTAGTAGGCTGAGGCAGGAGGATCTTGAATTCCAAGCTACCCTCAGCAACTTAGTGAGGCCCTAAGCAACTTAGTGAGACTCTGTCTCAGAATAAAAAGAGCTGGAGATGTGGTGTAGTGGTTAAGCACCCCTGGGTTCAATTCATATATATATATATATATATATATATGAGAGTGTGTGTGTGTGAGAGAGTGAGAGAGAGATATATACATGTGAAAACAGTATAAAATACTTTTATTTATAGTATACACACACACACACACACGATAAAAGTATTTTATACTCTCAGTTTTCACAACTAAGGAGAGTGAGAATTAGCGAAGTGAAGTGACTTTTCCAAGATCATACAACTAGTGAGGTGTGGAGCTAAAGCTCAATCATGAATCTTCCAATCAGAATCAAAATCAATAAGTCATTCTACTAAACATTCCCCCACTTAACTCTCCTTTCATACCTAACAATTGGAAGAACTGAACTGATCCTGCCTTAAGCTTGTTCCCTAAACATTGTAGTTGAATTCAAATGCTCTGACTTCCTGCTGCTCATTTGTAGCTGGTGCTGCCTGTTGGGCCTCTGCCTCAGTGCTGTGTGTTGACAGGAGGCCCTGGGAAAGGAAAAGCTGGAGGAACACATCATAGCTTTGTTAGAAATTGGAGGCCAGCCAGAGCTTTACTTAAACCCTTGGCTATTTTTCATCTCTTCTCAGGCTGGCAGCCTTACAATTCCAATAATATTTTTTCATTTGGGGAATTTTAGAAAGAGGTTCACTGCTAATCAGAATCATTGCTCTAAGTTGGAATTCTTTGAATTAAGGAACTGAGAATTAAAGATCAAGATCTGTTTTTTGCAACTTAGGCATCCCTTGCTTGGCTGTCTAGGTATACCTAAATTAATGTTGTGTTTGGCAGAGAGACCAATGTAAGGTTAAAACCAATTAAGCCCCCCAAGTTCTAGATTTAGTTGATCTGGAATCTCTTGAGTTTCTAAATATCCCTTTGGGAAACACCACATTGTGTTCTGGAATAAGTAAATAACTCTTTAATAATTGACAACAGACTTGATTCATTCTTAAAAAAGATTTGTTAAGGATAGAAGCAACTGAAATATATAACAATCTAATTAAGAATGCAAGCCCACAAACCTAAGAATTCTGTTTATCATGGCAGAATCATTAAAAAGAAAAATCTAGAGTTCTAATGAGCTCTTTTAAAGTTATCTGTACTATATTTCTAGGGCCTGGTAGCTGATAAAGAGTGTCTTTAGAGAATGTTAAAAAAAAAAAGTTCAAATATGTGCTTCTCAGGAGGAGGAGAAATGCTTTCTCTGATTAGTTCCTGTTGACTTAAGGGGTTAGTATTTGTAAAGGAAAGGCCAATATTTAACCTAGCAGATGGAATAATCTTTGCATTTTTATTCATATATATATAATCTAGAAAGCACTAGCCTTCCTGGAATTTCAGTTAGAATTCTAGATACACCACCAGAAGTTTTTAAACTCCAAATACTCACTGCAGTTTCCAACTGTTCTCTGTGTATTGTAGGTTTTAGTTGAACAGATGGTAACACTAATGAGTCCACGCACTGTTTGCTGTGCAGCCTCTGCCATGGCCACACAGGGTAGTTCACCAATCCCCAAACACTGTATGGACTTTTGCAGCTCTTAGCTTCTTCATGTCAGTGGGAAATGTCAGAAGACCTTGGTAACAGAGTTTAATCAAAGCAACTGACAAAGGGTGCTGGTTCGAGGTTGAGAAAAGGAGGGTTGCTTTTGCTTCCTAAGTGTGGCCCTATGGTGGTGATTCCTGGCTGTCTCTCTGCCTGACTCTGATTATTCAGGGCTTGGTTTTACTCTAAATGCACCTAAACCCCCACCAAAAGTTTGCTCCTTCATTTGGATTTGAGCTTTACTCTGGATTCTCTATTCACTACACCCTAGTGCCTGCCTTTTAAGTAAAGCTACTTAAAAGCTACTCTCCTGTATTTTAGAATCATCCTCATCCTCAGGGAATCCTCTATTAATATTGTTGACTGATATTATCAGTAGAGTCTAAAATTTAGGGAATTCTCAAAACAGATGATAGAATTCTTATCTGCTAAGAGCATTACCCTTCACTCCCCTTCTCACTCTGCTCATTCCAGTAGGGATTCCTGGCTTCCACTCTGCTCCTTCCAGTTGAGCCCAGATCTTCTCAGAGTGGAAAGTCTAGGGCAGCTATAGTCTGTTTTTTAGTGTTAGACTTTTTGTCAAAGAGAAATGTGGCTGTTGAATCCATGTGGAATTCCCCTCTTACAGTTGAGAGACTTATCAATTCATGGAAGCATCAAAGCTATCAGGGTAGCATCATTTCCCCCTGTATCTTTTAGTAATTGCAGATGAGGGTAAAAAACATTCTTTCTCTTCGTAACTTTCTTCTCTGACCTATGTGTTGCACTCAACATAGTTTGGGTCAAGGAAATTGAGCTGCTTGTGTTTCCTTCTAATACATAGTCTTAGAGGAAAGGCTTTCTGAATCAAGTTTTCTGTGGATATCAAAGAATGCTATATCACAATCCTTGGTTATTTTCTTTTGTTGAAGGATTTTTTTTTTTTTTTACTGTTTAATGTTGTTGATAATATGTCATTTTGACCCATCAAGCATAGAAGCCTTGTAGAGGGAAAAAGCACAACTGGGAATAAGGAGATAGTTTCTTGGACTCAATTCTTGACACTTCTGCACTAAACGATCTTACACAAGTTACTTAACTTCTTTAGGCAATGATTTTCTCATATGTAAACCAAGTGCATTAGAGCTAAGTAATCTTTAAAGTCTCCTTGGGCTCAGATTCTTATTTCAAGAACTTAAGTGTAATTTATTCCTTTTGTTAAAGCCATCTAGAAACTAAGGGAATTGAGTTTTCCTTGCTTATTGATATATGGGGATTGGGATTGATTGGCCTAGGTTAGGATAGACTTGGTCTCTCAAAATTTGACTGTCCGGGGCTGCAGTTGTAACTCAGTGGTAGATTACTTGCCTCGCATGTGTGAGGTACTGGGTTTGATGCTTGGCACCACATAAAAATAAATAAAATAAAAAGTATTATGTTCATCTATGACTGGAATTTTGTTTTAAATTTTTGATCATCCACTATTTTTTTTTGTACCAGGGATTGAACCCAGGGGTGTTTAAAACTAAATCACATCCCCAGCTCCACCCCTTTTTGGAAACAGGGTCTCACTAAATTGCTTAGGACCTTGCTAAGTTGCTGAGGCTGGCTTTTAACTTGTGATCCTCCTGCCTGAGCTCCCAAGACACTGGGATTATAAGCATCTGCCACCATGCCTGCTGATCATCAACTAATTTTTGAAATAACTTTATTGAGATTTAATTAATGTCATATAAGCCACCCATTGAAAATATGCTATTGAGTAACATTTAGTATAGTAACATAGTTGTACAAACATCACCACAATCATTTTTACAACATTTTGTCACCCCCAAAGAAACCCTGTTCCCCCTAGCCATTACCTCTAGTCTCCCTATAGGCTCTGCTTACTTGTAGGCACACCAATCTACTTTGTGTCCCTATAGATTTGCCTGTTCTGGATATCCCATAAAAATGGAGTCATATAATATGTGATCCTTTGTAACTGACTTCTTCTGAGCTACATTCCCAGCACTTTGAATTTTTTATTTTTGAGACAGGGTCTTGTTAAATTGCCAAGGCCGGCCTTGAACTTGTAATCCTCCTATAACAGTGTTCTAAGTCACTGGCACAGGTGTGTGCCACTGCACCTTTTTTTTTTTTGTTTGTTTGTTTGTTTAAATAACTGACTTCTTTCACTTAGCAAATGTTTTTAAGGTTCATCCATGTTGTAGCATGTATCAGTATTTCATTTCTCTTTGTTGCTGAATATTCTTCTTGGCTGTTAATGCTCCTGTGAACATTGATTTACAAGTTTTTGTCTGGACTCATATTTAGTTCTCTCAAGTAATATACCTAGAATAGAATTACTAGACCATATGGTAGCCTGTGTTTAGCCTTTTGAGGAACCAAAGCAGCTGTACCATTTCACATTCTGCAAGAAGTGTGTGAGGGTTCCAGTTTGTCTACATCCTCACTAACCCTACTGTATGTCTTTTTTATTCTAGCCATCCCAGTAGGTGTTATCTTTGTGGTTTTGATTTATACTTTATTTATGGCTAATGATACTGATCATATTTTTATGTATTTATTAGTCATGTGTAGTTGGAGACATTCACTAATTTTAATAGCAATTCTCTCTCTCTCTCTCTCGCTTCACAGTGCTAGAGATTGAACCAAGGGCTTTGTGCACACTAGGCAAAGTGGTCTACCACTGAGCTACATTCTTAGCCCTTAACAGTGACTTTCTTGGGAAGTACAAACAGGGAAGGTCTTGAATAGTTAAAAGTTTTCACTTCTCTTATTTGTTGACAGAAGAACTTGATTATATTTATATTGATGCTTCTTAAGCACTTTTCGCTTCACTTGGTGTCTGACTCTAAAACTTACGATACCTAGTCTCCTGGATTTTCTTTTAAGAGATTTGTGGAAAACCTTAGAGGCACGTATACATGTGTAGAGGGAGGGACTTTAGACATGTATTAAGTTATTTGGGCCATTCAATAGCTGTATGGTTTTGGGATGTTAATCGAACCGTCTAAAACTCATCTTTGCATTTAAAAAATTGCTGACATAGAAGCATCAGTAAGTATGAGCTGGTTCTGTACCTTTCTCTGGGTAGAACTGGGTCCAGTATGCTTTGGAAACAGAATACTGTTCCCTGTTTTTGTACATTCTCCAGGAATAATGTCTCTCCATATTCCCCTCCCTCATCATCTCTGTACCTTTCTGTTTTTTTTCATAAACATTTGGTTATTACAGTCAAAGATTGAGAGACATAATAAACTAGTATTCACCTAAATTTCTTATGATGTGTTTGAATTTTGCTATTACAGTTGTAAAACAAAACTGAAATTTTTTTTAGAAGGAGTTATTGAGAACTTGATGTGAAATTAACTTTACATTTAAAGGTGCCTCCTTTTTCTTTTTAGTACCTGGTGGTGTTTCACTTTCTAGTGGTAACATGGTGCTACTTGGTTTTTAAGCCCTATGTAAGTTATTTAAATAATTATTCAATGCTCACTCCCAAGTTTTATACCATATTAAGGTCTTACCTATCAAAACCAAATTTGTCTTCCTCTCTGCCCCCCATTTATATAGAGCTTTTTCAAAATAAGCAAAAACAAAAATAAAACAAAAAACCTTAAACACTGCAGGGGAATCCAGGAAAGGTGGCACACACCTATAGTCCCAGCTACTTGGGAGGCTAAAGCAGGAGGATTCGATGAGCCCAGGAGTTTGAAACCAGCCTGGGAAGCATAGTGAGATCCCATCTTCCAAAAACAAGCAGAGGAATCACATATATCACATAGTGTACTGGTTCCCTTGAGTAATGAAAAGAAACAAGATTGTACAATTCATGGCTTCAGGTATATGTGTATGTTGTTTATTGCAATAATACCTAACAAGGATGGTGAAATTTGTTTAAAAAAAATTCCTTATTTGACTTAGTTGTCTCTTCTCTTCTTAACCTTTAATATCAAGCATTTAATATTTTCTCACTTTTTAGAACCTATCACTCATTTATTTATAAAATTATTTCCATTGTACCATTCTCTTATTTTCATAAAAAAGGAAAGTTTTTTAAAAGTTAGAGTTTTACAGTTATATATAGTAGTTGGGTTCATCCCAATGAATTCATACATGCATGGAATTTGATTTCCTTTCATGATACACCCCCCAATCTCCTTCCCCTTTCCCATTCTCCTTCTGCTGTACCAGACTGTCTTGCTCATCTATTAATTTATATTTGATTTTTTTCTTTTGGGTTACACATGATAGTAGAGTCTATTCTTTCTATTTTTGCATTGAGATGAAGTTCCCTGTCATATATTTATATGTGCATTAACATGACAAAAGGAAACTTTCTTACTTATTTGTGGGAACATTAAACAATCACTTCTTAGTCTTCATCCTCTTTTTTTTTTTTAGAGAAAGTGAGAGAGGAGAGAGAGAGAGAGAGAGAGAGAGAGAGAAATTTTTTTAATATTTATTTTTTATTTTTATTTATTTATTTTTTTAAAGAGAGAGTGAGAGAGGAGAGAGAATTTTTAATATTTATTTTTTAGTTCTCAGCGGACACAACATCTTTGTTGGTATGTGGTGCTGTGAGGATCGAACCCGGGCCGCACGCATGCCAGGCGAGCGCGCTACCGCTTGGGCCACTTCCCCAGCCCCAGTCTTCATCCTCTTTGACCTCTGCTTTTGCATTTAGTACTGCCAGTCATCCATGCCTTGATTACATTTTTCCTTCTACCTCCTTCCCTGCTCCTGTTGTCCACCTCCCTCCCTTTGTTGATTGCTTTTCCATCTCCTACCTTCTAATTCTGTGTATTCCCTAGGGCTCATTCCTTAGTGCTATGCTCTTCTTTCTTGACCCTAACCCAGAAAACCCAACATTTCCCAACTGTAGCTAGCCCTCTGTGCATATGACTCTAAACTTATTGACTCAGATTGAATTCTGGGTATTTCTAGCTGCTTCAAGAATATTTCCAGGGCTGGGGCTGTAGCTCAATGGCAGAGCACTTGCCTAGCATGTGTGAGGCACTGGGTTCGATCCTCAGCACCCCATAAAAAAAATAAAATAAAGACATGCTGTTCATTTGCAACTATAAAAAAATAAAAAGAAAAAATAACATTTCCATTTTTAGCTCCTTCACTGTCATTTTGAATTCCACATATTTGAAATTGAACTTCTCAAATCAGCTCTCCTTTCAACCCTCATGACTGCTTATTTCTGTTAGTGATGCACTATACTTGTTCTACACTGAAAGCTTGAAACATTGAACCCAATTGAGGGAGGATATTGAAAACTTTGAGCCAAATATTAAATTTTTAGCAATTTTGTAAGTTGGTTGCTAAACACAGCCATTATTAAAATTAAATCTATAAACTTACATTTAAATTATGTTTAAAATAAAAGTAATAAATGCTCAAAGCTCTTCACTTCATAATTATTTTACTGCACATTGTTTTTTCTGTTTTCTATGCTCTTGAGATTAATTATGTCTATTGTATCTCTGTGATAGAAATAGTATATAAAGGTGTGCTACCATACATTTCTTCTCAATGTCTTACCTTGAAATTGGTTGTGATGGGAGTATTTATACCATGGAAATCAGCAAATGCTGAAAGCTGAGCTAGGTATCTAGTCTAGTTCATTGTCTAGACTTAAGAAAGTGATGGAGAAAGTGTTATATTGCAGGTTAAACTTAACAGTGTTCATGTCTAGAGCTAATACAACATTCTTTCACTATTTGAAAACTATGATTCAATTCATCATGAACTATTTTCTCCAGCTGAATAATCTACCTGTGACCTTCTTCTTCCTTTACACACAACACATACTATGTATTTCCACTTTTCTACCTAGTCTTGTGTATTTTTCCATCTTTTTACCAAAATATTGGCTAATCCTCTAAGTTCCATCTCATCCAGGAAGTTTTCCCAGATTTTCCAGCCTTTGTTTTTTCCAATTCCTATTCTGCTTGAGTGCTACATTGAATATCATAATTGGGAAGTAATTAGTGGGATATAGTGGTGCATGCCTGTAATCCCAGCTACTTAGGAGGCTGAGGCAGGAGGATTGCAATCTTGAAGCCATCCTCTGCAGCCTAGTGAGACCCTGTCTCAAAATTAAAAATAAAACAGGCTAGGAAGGTAGCTCAGAGGAATAGTATTTGCAGTTTCCTGAGTTCAAGCCCTAGTGCCACCAAAACAGAAGAAAGAACTATAGTTTTCCATTGAAATGTAAAATCCCAAATCCCAGCCTGTGCTTGAAAAATTATAGTAACTAGAAATCCATTACTTCTGAAAGTAGCCTTTTCTATTGTCTAGAAAATTACTTATGTTAAAAAGTATATTCATCCCATTTTCACTAGTCCTGTGATTCTGTATTGTGAGCATCACTTGGTGAGTTGTTGCTAGACTTGTAAAGAATCAAGTCTTACTTAGCTTACAGCTTAATGACCAAGATTCTCAGAGCCCAGCTTCTTCAGTTTATTCTGCAAAATGGGGTAATAAATGAATTTCACAAGGCAGTAGTGTGAATTCAATAAGTAAAACTTGATTGTGGCTGATCATAAAGCGTAGTAGTTAATGGCAAAGACTCTAAAATCAGAGAACCTAAACTGAGGCCAGTTTTCCCACTTGGTGACCTTGGGAAAGTTATTTAACTTTTTTGTATCTTGTTTCTTCATGTCTAAAATAGGCATAATAATAATAATAATAATAATAATAATAATAATAATAATAATACCTTACAGATGTGTGGGATAGTTAACACATAAAATATTTATTAAAAATTAAATCTATAAACTTACATTTAAATTATGTTTAAAATAAAACAGCCACACCTTTCTCCAAAGTGAGATCTGTTTTTCTATAGTCTTAGTTATAAAATTGTAATTAAATTTTCCTACAAGGAAAATAATTCCCAAATTCACTATTAGAAGCATTTAGTAAGAGAGGGGTTAAATTTGAGGTACATCCCATGAAACATTGGACCTAGCATTTACTTTCTTTTCCAGCACTTGGAAAGATTTTCCTGACACCAACTGGACTCATCTGTCCTTCATTAGCCATCTGATTACATTTTGACCCATAATAATTCCTGAGATATTTGTGGATAATTAAGACTTCCCATTTCTTTTTTTTTTAATATTTTATTTTTTCATTGTAGATGGACACAATATCTTTATTTTATTTTTATATGGTGCTGAGGATTGAACCTAGGGCCCTGAACATGCTAGGCAAGCGCTCTACAGCTGAGCCACAACCCCAGCTCGACTTCCCATTTCTTTATCCATACTTTGTAGAATACTTTTCAATGTTGCTTAGTGTACGTAATAATTTTGGCTTCAATTTAAAACACACATACACATCTTTGGTAGCATTTCATATGTATTTTACCTCAACTGAGAATTCTGAGTTTTATTTTTGCTTCCAGTTTCAAAATTTTTAATTTGTATTTACCTAGAACCAGAGATTCTGAGGTGGATAATAAAATGATTCCAGATCAAATAACAGTCAGTCTGTTCACTTTCTTTCACAGGTCCGCAAGCACATCAATGATTTGTATGAGGACCTTCGGGATGGCCATAACCTGATTTCTCTGTTGGAGGTACTCTCAGGCATCAAACTGGTGAGCTTCTCCTTTCTTGTTGAGGGCTGGGCAGTGGCCCAGGTGTTTGGAGTTTTTTTTTTTTTTTTTTTTTTTCCAGTTTATCTCACTTTCTCCCTTGGATGATTCATTGAGTCTCACAGATAGGGAGAGGTGCTGAAGTTGATGTCTGAGCATAGCCCTGGAGAGCAGCTCGTTTGGGCTTCTTGGATAATTAAATATGGCTGCCTTCTCCCAAACTGTTTTAAATATAGCTTGTGGGAAACACCTTCCTGTGTGAAGGCAGATCCTGACTGCTGATCATTCTTACACTTGCTTTATTTTTGAGGGCTCAGAATAACTCACTTGTGGGCTCATTGTTTCATATATTTGGGCCTAATGGAAGCAAGTGCTCCCAGGTGGCTCACATTCTTTTTCTAGTGTCATAGACAATGCAGTTTTTATTTGGATAAGCCCAGGGTTGAATATTGGAAACATCTGTTGGTAAAGAGAACCGAAGAGTGCCCAGTTCTAGTAGTCTGTGAATCTCACCCATTCACTGTCTTTGGTGATTTCTTAGTCATTGTTATGTTTAAAGAATAGACTTTGGCACATTAGATTTTACTGCTTCAGTGATATTTAGCTCCTTCTAGGATTGGGGCTTGGCTTCCCTTGGTCTTTTGTTTTGGTTTCCTTTTTTTTTTTTTTTTTTTGCCTGTATTGCATTTTTTAAATTATTGTTTATCAATTTATCTATTTATTGAAGTATTGAGGATTGAATTCAGGACCTCGTTCATGCTAGGCAAGTGCTGTACCATAGGGCTACACCCCACCCCAATTTTATATTTTTAGTGGCCAAAATTGATAGAGGCTTTTATTGGCATAGTTTGCACATGTAATTCTGGTTCTCTTTTGGCCCTCATTTGCAAGTCTAATTAGTAATCAAAATTTCATTTACACTGTGATGGACTTTATTCTTCACTTAAAATTAAATTTTGGACAATAGGCTGGTATATTTGATGAATTTATAGTGGATTTTATTGGGAAGTGGTCCCCTTTGGTAGCATTGCTTACAAAACAGATTAAAAAACTCCAATCTAATTTCTTTTCCTAATCTTTGAAAATTTACAATTATTTGTGGATATTCATTAGATATCATCTTTTCACCAAAACCCATCCAGATATCTCTTTCACTGTAATTCTCATTGTTTCTTTCTCCCTTATTGAGAGAGTAGATGACAATGGAGAATTGAAGATGTGTTTTAACTTAAGGAATGTTTGGTGTACCAGCTCTGATCTTGATTTGGTTTTGTATCTCTTTTGATGGTGGGGGAGGGTATTTTTTTTTTAATTTATTTTTACCTTTTTTTTTTAAATGTTGCGTTTATTTCCATTTCATCTTTGTGTTGTGAATTTCCTGTTCCTTTGTGTGTCTTTGCCTTGGTTGGTGGTCAAAGGAGCCAGCAGGGCTGAAGACCCTCCGTCTGGTGAGCATGCCCTCCTGGCGCCATACAAACAGCGAGGAGCAGGAGGAGGAAGATGATGATGATGTAGTAGGTCCTCCTGGGGGTGCTAGCATCCCAGCTGGCACTGCTGGCACTGCAGGGCCATCAGAGAGTCTGAGGTTCTCTAGGTCTCCAAATAGCTCAGTCACCACTTGCTGCCTTCTCTTTCCACTTGGGAATTTGGATCCCAAAGAAAGTGGCTGAAACTAATTATGCCTCTTGCCACTGTTAGGTGATCCTGGAGTGGGAATTGTTTTGCTTAGCTGAGAATGGTTGGCACAAAAAGAATCCTGGTGTTTGCAGGTGTCAAGTCCCTCTGTGACCTGGAGACCCATAGCTTTCTGATGGCCTGTGTTGTCTGAATACACATTGCAGTCCAAATTGTGAAAAGTTTAGTTGACAGCATGACAGTTAATTAATTGCTCTCAGCTCCAGTCTAGACTAACTGGTACTGTCTTTCCACCTCTCTGGCCTCTAGGTTCTCACCATACACCATTCCATTTGTTTTCAAAACAGCCTGTTGTTTGCAAACTCACTGCATGGACATATTCTGGCCTTGGTCAATAATATCTTAGTTGCTGTAGAGGACAGAGATTTAACTTGCATGTTCTGAGACTACTTGTTTTGAGTGGAAGATACATTAGAAGTCAAGATTAGAATGTGTAGGAGAAGGTTTTTTTTTTCCTCATAGATCCCAAATAATAACCCATAATCTTTCTCTAGAAATAGGGATTAGACAATATCCCAGTTCCCTGTCCTCTTAAAAGTCATATTTTGACTTCATTTATCTCTCTTTCCCATTCCTCAGAATCTTGTTTTGCAATGTCTGTCATGTTTTAAGCTGTCTGCATAATTAGTTTAGCTGAAGTGACTAAGAAAAGGTTCTTGCTAAAAAGGTGTTTCTTAAACCTTTGACTTAATAAGTTATTCTATTGCCCAGAGAGGCCTCTGCATCTCTGTAGGTTATGCTATTTGGGGAATGTTGCTTGGAAGTGTTGGAGGGTGCCTAGAGAGATACTTCAATCTTTATCTTCCCTTTTTGCAAAAGGAAACCTGGGGCAACATTCCCTCTAGGCAGATACTCAGCAAGAGCCATCTTATATTTTTTTCAGCCTTTAATTAATACCAATTTGATATTTACAGATGAACTAGGAATTACCTAGTAATTTTTAATCCTACTTTTAGTAAAATAAAAGCAACATTGGGAAGAGAGCAAAATAAAATGTTCATTGGCAGATAGCCATTCCTGCACTACTCATTGGCAAACAGACTTTATTTATTTACTGTCCATAGGTAATAATTGATCCAGAGGTACCAGGTGGAGAGGACTTCTCTCCCTGGGCTGTATGACATATAAGATTGAGTACAGAAAATAACTTTCTTTGGGTTAATTATGTGGAATAACCCTCACCATCAAGATTTTATTTGTTCTGGTTATTTCATGCTGGAGTGAAGAGTGGTTTCCCTCCAGTGAGACCCATCACTCTGGGAAATTGGTTACATCCTGATTTTTGTCTCCTATTTTGAATTTTTTTTTAAGAGAGAGAGAGAATTTTTTAATATTTATTTTTTAGTTTTCGGTGGACACAACATCTTTATTTTATTTTTATGTAGTGCTGAGGATCGAACCCAGCGCCCCACGCATGCCAGGCAAGTGTGCTATGGCTTGAGCCACATCCCCAGCCCCTATTTTGAATTTTTTAAAAAACGTTTTTTTTGAGGATGTATAATGCCTCATTGCTTATAGTTAAGACATTGACTCACTCCAGTCAAGCTCCTTTGGCCAGGTTTGTAGTAAGGTTGGCTCCATCCACTACTGTGCAGTATGCAGTTAGGCCTTCTGTCTTTTCCCTTCAGGGTTTAACTGTGATTTTGGGAGCCACAGAGCTACAGTCTTTGTTCCCATTAACTTCACATACAGTGTCAAGCTGTGGCATATATGACCATGGAAGAACCTATAGAGAAGCTGCAGCACTGATTCAGCATTAGTGGTCAAATAGGATTGTGTGTTTGTGAGGTGCATAGTGGTGCACAATGCATTTGGAGTGGGGTTGGGGCACATAAAGCCTGGTGAAACACACACAGGTTCTGCTTTTAAGGGTGCTTTAATGTAATCCTCCCACACCTGGCTTCAGCCATGAGGAATTCTTGAGTGATCTTTTATTCCTTGAAATGAAAGAGAAAGGAGTATGTGTAGGTAAATTGGTAAAATTAACATCCCTTTTCTTTATTTGCAGCCCCGGGAGAAGGGCAGGATGCGTTTTCACAGGCTACAAAATGTGCAGATTGCCCTGGACTTCCTAAAGCAGCGACAGGTAAGACCATCTCATGCTTTTCCTATTCTGCTGGGGAAAGTTGACATTGTATCTGAATTAAGAATGTTTGCATGCCACTAGTAAAAATGACAAATCTGACTGAGCCAATTCTGAGTCTTAACTTGCAGATTAGCAATTTTATTGTGGTTGAATAAATTATTCAGAAATCGTTATATAAAACTTGTGACCTTCTTGAGAGGGACAGTGTTCGTGAACAAGAATACTAAAGATGGAACCCTGTGGGCCCACCATAATTGGGCCTCAAAATGAAGATGAAACTCAACCCAGCAAAGAAGATGGGAAAAAATGTGTAGCATCACAAAATACTACATTGTCATGAAAATAGAACAAGGGAACGGCCTGAATGCTACATCAGGCCTGAGATAAAGTCTTGGCTGTTACTCAGTGGTGGCTTAAAAAAATGGTTTTAATAAAGTACAAAATTATAGCATACCTAGGAGGGACAAAGAAGTTTTTTTCCTTTCCTAGAAAAGGAAGACAACATACTTTGAGATATAAGAGGAGAAGCCAGTGAAGAGCATAAGATTGAAAATGAAGGTGAAGAGATGAAGTCATAGAATATTAGCTGTAGGGGTACCTTATAGATCTACTTGTCAGTTTATTCATGTAATAGATAATGAGATTGAGATCTGGACAGCTGAATGACCTGCCCCAAACCATACCATTTAGAGCAGACTTTAATTGGTAGTTCTCCTGACATGTGGGCTAGTGCATCTCCCCTGTCCATGCTGGGTTCTGCATACCTTCCTTCCTCCCATTGTTTCCTAATTGATGGAACCAAGTTCAGAAATTGAGGGATGAGAACCAGAACAGCTGTAAGGCGTGATTAACATTGGAAAGAAAAGAAAAGTGACTCTTGTTCTTAGATGTAGGGAGGACAGAAAAAGGGATGAAAATACAGAGATGGCTTGTGGTGGGGAGAAAGGTGAATGAGGGAGCCAGAGGATTCATCTCCTTAGAGTAAGCTGTATGTAAGAGATTTTTTTGGTAAAGCTGGGGTTGCCAAGCAACAGCAAGGGTCAACATGACATTAAATAGTTTGCATATTTTTGGAGTCAACTCATTTTTGTTAGACTTACCAGCAGTTCTTCTTAATTTGGGAAATTGCCTTTCTGCATGCTTCCACAGTAATTTCTAAAATAACATTTATCACTTTATTGTTATTTCTCTCTCCCAATGAACTTTGTGAGGGCAGGAAACATGATTTTATTGAACATTGTAATTTTAGCATTCATCATAATGAATAGTCCCTAATTGACATTTAATAAAGTATTTGTTGAAAATAATAAATTAAAAGTAGTAGAAATGGAGGTTGCTGAAGCATTTAGGGCACTAGCAGAAGCAGCTTTGAAATGTCTATGTGTGGGGTTAGAGGAGTCCTGAGGGGCCTTAATGGACAAAGTAAGAAGAATTGATTAGTGTGGGGTGCGGTGGCACATGCCTGTAATCCCAGCAGTTTGGGAGGCTGAGGCAGGTGGATCTCGAGTTCAAAGCCAACCTTAGCAAAAGTGCAGCACTGTCTCTAAATAAAATACAAAATAGGGCTGGGGATGTGGCTTAGTGGTCGAGTGCTCCCGAGTTCAATCCCCAGTACACCCCCTCTCCCCACCAAAAAATAAGCTAAATATATACCATATGACCCAGTATTCCTACTCCCCGGAACTTGCCTTACAGAAATGAAACCATATGTTCCCACAAAATCTTGTATGTGAATGTTGGAGCTTTATTCATAATTACCCCAAACTGGAAACAACCCATAGTCCTTCAGTGGATGAATAAGCACATGATAGTATGTCTATACAATGGAATACTTTAGGAGTACAACAGGGTTTAACTACAAAGCAGGGGCAGCACAAGGGACTTTTGGGAGGCATAATAGAACTGTTTTGTGTAGTGGTTACATGAATCTGCATATGTGTTAACTCATAGAATCTTGTACCAAAAAATAAATTAACTATATGTCAATAATGAAAATATGTAAAAATAAAATCAAAAAGTCTCAGCTCTGAGACTGACTTTTCTTTCTTTTTCAGGTGAAACTAGTGAATATTCGCAATGATGACATCACAGATGGCAATCCCAAACTGACTCTGGGCCTGATCTGGACCATTATTTTGCACTTCCAGGTAGAGTTTGTGAAGTTTGGGGTTCCTGTTGCTTGGTTTGGACACAGCCTAGAAAGTTGCACTACCTTCTGAGGCAGAATGGAGGTGTCCTTCTCTGTGGGTAGGAGTTGGAAGGAGAATTAAGATTGGCTTGGAGACAAGCTTTACCCTAGAATTTTCTAATTATTTGCATGATGACGTGGAGGAATTTTTCACCAATTTATGGTTTGGCCTATCCTTGGCAGTCTGATTATTAGAAGTCTATTTGTTCAGCTAAGTGTAAAAAAAAAAAAATTAAGGGATTCAGAGTATGAGGTGGGGAGAGATGTTGGTTTTATACTTTATTTATTTATTTTTTTGTAGTTGTAGATGGACAGAATGCCTTTATTTTTATGTGGTGCTGAGGATCGAACCCAGTGCCTCATGTATGCTAGGCAAGCACTCTGCCACTAAGCTACAGCCCCAGCCCCTTGATACTTTAGAGAAGTGGCACAGAGGTGCCTAATCCTGCTTGGATATAGACTTTTCATTATCTCTAATGATCTTTGAACAAATCTGGTTAAATGTAGCACCTTAGTAGCTAGGTTTGTATATGTGCTTGTAAGCACAGCCTCATAGTACATCCACAAACAGTGGTCATTTGGCCTTCCTGTTGCTCTTCCATCCTAAAATGAGAAATCCTTTTAAAGTCTGAGTTGCTGCTGGAAAAGAAAGCTCAGTTGTTTTTTTGTTTTTTGTTTTTTAAAGAACATCACTATTTTTATAAACAGACTTCTTTTAAGTTACTCTAAGCCTGACTAATCAAAGTAATTTCTCAGAAAGTTCTCCAATACCCCAATTGCTACACACTAAGGTGATGGATTAAAGGGAGCACTCCTTCAGTAGTTGGGAAAAGGCTAGTGAATAATTTAAGGTACTGACTCCCAACAGTGAGGCCAATGTGACCCCCTATTTAGAGAGTTACTGCCACCTTCTGGTTGAAGGCAGAACAGCAGGTGTCTCAATCCCTAAGACGCTAAAGAAAATTCTGAGAACAGTTTTGTTTCTTGGGGTTCTGGTTTGGAGCCAGTGCTATCACTCTTCAGCATGGTTAGGGTTAGGAATGTGTGAATGTATTTTTATGGAATCACAGGGTGTCTTCAGGCAGGCTTTACGTATATGCAGAACCAGGAAGATGAAGTTGGTGAATGTGCCCTGGCAGGATGGGAACACAAATTTTATTGGGCTTTCATGGAGGACTAGAGTTACCCCCTTGGATTTCTTTTCTGTTTGTTTGTTTGCTACTGGGATTAAATCAAAGGGCATTTTGCTGAGCTACATCCACAGTCCGTCCGTCCGTCTGTCTGTCTGTCTATTTATTTATTTGCAGGGACTTGCTAAGTTGCCCAGGCTAGCCTCAAACTTGCAATCCTGCCTCAGCCTCCCAAGTTGCTAGAATTATATGCATGTGCCACCATACCTGGCACTCTCTTGGAATTCTTTTTTTTTTCTTTCTTTTTCAAAAGGACATTTCTTTTTCTTTCTTTTTATTTTAAAGACATTTATTTTTTATTTATTTTTATGTGGTGCTGAGGGTTGAACCTAGTGTCTCACATGTGCCAGGCAAATGCTCTACTACTGAGCTACTGCCCCAGCCCCCTCCCTTGGAATTCTTTGTTGTTGTTGTTCTAATTAGTTACACATGACACTAGGATGCATTTTGACACATTATTCATAATAGAATATAACTTCTCATTCTTCTGGTTGTACATGATATAGAGTTACTCTGGTGGTGTAATCATATATGCACATAGGGTAATAATGTCCATTTCATTCTACTTCTCCCTTACCCCTTCCCCTCCTTTTACTCCTTCTGTCTAATCCAAGGTACATCTATTTCTCCCTACCTCATCTCCCCATTGTGAATTAGCATTCTCATATCAGAGGAAAACATTCGACCTTTAGTTCTTTTTTTTTTAACTTGTTTTAATTAGTTACACAAGACAGTACAATGACCTTGACATATCTGTACCTGAGTACACAGGTTGCAGAATCACATTGGTCATGCATTCACATATGTACACACAGTAATAATAATGTCTGTTTCATTCTACTTCCATCTTTAGTTCTTTGTGATTGGCTTATTTCATTAAGCATAATTTTCTTCAGCTGCATCCATTTATTGGCAAATGCCACAATCTCATTCTTCTTTAAAACTGAATAATATTTCATTGTGTATATATAACACATTTTTTTATCCATTCATCTGTTAAAGGGTACCTAGGTTGGTTCATAGTTTAGCTATTGTGAATTGAGCTACTATAAACATTGATGTGGCTGTCACTGAAGTATGGAATGGAACCACCATTTGACCCAGTTATCCCACTCCCTTGGAATTCTTATCAATAGAGGAGAGTTTTTTAAATTAATTTTTTTTCTTTTGGCCATACTGGGCATGAACCCAGAATGCTCTACCACTGAGCTATGGTGCCAACACTTTAAAAATTTTTTTACTTTGAGATAGGGTCTCACTGAATTGCCAAGGCTGGCCTCAAACTCCATCCTTCTGCCTCAGACTCCTGAGTTGCTGGGTTTCAGGGGTGTGTCACCACACCTGGTGTGAGGAGGTTTTTTTTTTTTTGTTTGTTTGTTTATTGGCCATAAACCTGCCCTCACTGTGAGTAACCAAGTTATTCTCCTACCCATGAGGTGATATCCACTGTATTTCTGTTAACCCTGATGACAACTAAGTGCCCATAGAATGAATGCTGAATCAGTTAATTACAACTTTTCTGTGGCAGAGAGGTGGGAGTAGTGGTGTGTTTTTTTTCCTAAACAGCTCCATCAGTAAATTTTTTTTCTCTCTCTCATTAAAAATTTTGTTATGGGGCTGGTATGGTATATCTCTGTGGTAGAATGCTTGCCCAGCATGCTCCAGTCCCTGGGGTCAATCCCTAGCACCACCAAGGAAAAATAATGGCTATGAAAAAATTCAAACATTCGTAAAACTGGAGGAATTAGTTTTACAAAGAATTACCATGGGGGCTGGAGATGTGGCTCAAGCGGTAGCGCGCTGGCCTGGCATGCGTGCGGCCCGGGTTCGATCCTCAGCACCACATACCAACAAAGATGTTGTGTCCGCCAAAAACTAAAAAAAAAATAAATATTAAAATTCTCTCTCTCTCTCTCTCTCTCTCTCTCTCTCTCTCTCTCTATCCCTCTCTCTCTCACTCTATCTTTAAAAAAAAAAAGAATTACCATGTATCACTGACCTAGCTCAATAATTATTAACTCATAGTAATTAAGTATTATTTCATCTAAATCCTGATCCATTTCTCAAATCTCAGCTGGTTATTTTGAAGAAAATCCCAGACCTCACATAATTTCATCTGTAAATATTTTAGTGTGTATCTGAAAGAAACAGACTCTTTATCTAAGCAATATCATACCCTAAAAATTAATACTTTCATAAAATTATCAAATATTCAGATATTCCTAATTGCCTCTTTAAAAAAATTAGTTTTGGGTTTGGATCAGAATCGGAACACAGTTTATCTGTTGTGTTATATTTTTCTCCTTTTCCCCCTTACAGAGTTAAAGAAATAAGGTCTATGTCTTAGAAGGTTTATTAAGATCTGTGAGATATCTCCTAAAACCGCCCTCCATCCATTCCTGTGTTGTAATTCCCAGAAAATGGTGGTTTACTGTAGCCCCAGTTCCTAGTTTCCAGGTTAAATTTATTTGCAAGGCTGTGGTATGTTGTGCTTTTGTGAGTGCTGTCAGGTTGCTCATTGTTGCATATCAGAATGTATATAATATCTCTTGTCTTTTTTTTGGGGGGGGATGTTAAGATTGGTAACTAGGTTCAGGTGTTATTAATCGGATCCATTCATCGTATGTTCCCTATTAATGATACATCTAATAGTTTTAGTAGCTACTGATCATCATTTCTAGCTCCATTATTTCATTAGAAGTTGAAAAACAGTGATATACAAATTCTGTTAATCCTTTTTCATTATTTAGTAGGAATACTTCTGTAAGGAAGAACTTTACCTCATCAGCTACCCTGAGGGATAATTCCTATGGGAAAGCCAAAACAAATGAATCTATCTTTCCTTCTAGTTAGTGTTTAGAATAATTAGTTGACTCCCTAAGATTCTCCAAAGGTAACCAATGAAAGTTTCTGTATTGATCTTTTTTTTTTTTAAATTAAATTTTATTTTTATTTATTTATTTTTTAGTTTTCAGCGGACACAACATCTTTGTTGGTATGTGGTGCTGAGGATCGAACCCGGGCCGCACGCATGCGAGGCGAGCGCGCTACCACTTGAGCCACATCCCCAGCCCCTGTATTGATCTTTTTTTAAAAAATACTTTTTAGTTGTAGATGGATACAATACCTTTATTTATTTATCTGTATGTGGTGCTGAGGATCGAACCCAAGGCCTCATACAAGCTAGGTGAGCGCTCCCCAATGAGCCACAGCCTTGAACTTTGTTTTTTTAGTGCCTCTACAACTCACGGGGATTTTTAACAGACCCAATATGTTCCAATCAAATATTTATCATTCTTCCTGATACTCAAATAGCTGTGTCTTTGTCCAGTATGAGCTTTTCAAGTTAATTCTGAATCTTTTGGCATGACCTTATAACTCTTTGATTTCCTTTATTTCTTGTGTGATGAGATGTCCCAAACTCTTTTTGTGTATTTCATGTCTCAAGCCTGAAATTCTGAATTTCTCCAAGGAACCATTTCCTTATTTTTTTACCACAATCTGAGTGCTGCCAGGTTCTGCTCATTGTTTCTGGGTTTTTGTGTATGTGTATGTGCAGAGCTAGAGAATACTTGTATATATCTCTTTTTAAAAAATAATGAATTTATAGTGATATTTCGGATTAAAATGTAGGATTCCAGGGATGTATTTAACTTCTTTGATTTATATTATTCTTTTCCCCCCTAAACTGAAATTCTTTATTTTAACAACAGTAATGTAATTATTCCCTTTCCATCCACACACAATCATAAATATTGTATATAATCAACATGAATATCAGTGTTACAATTAACAATATGTACGTAGAGGTTTACAATTCTTTGCAGTTCTTTTGTCCTTAAAATATTTTAAAGTCATTTGAAATAATTTCTCTGTTTTGTTAAACCAACAATTCAGTAAACAAGTAGGTTCAGTTATATTCATTTGCTTTCAGTCTCTAGGGATTGCTTTTTTCCTTTTTGTTTTATTTACACTATGTAGATCATTTACATTGTTCCAAAGGGAAATTTAAAAATGTGAATACAGCCGGGTGTGGTGGAGCATGACTGTAATCCCAGTGGCTCAGGAGGCTGAGGCAGGAGGATCATGAGTTGAAAGCCAGCCTCAGCAAAAGCAAGGTGCTAAGCAACTCAGTGAGACCCTGTCTCTAAATAAAATACAAAATAGGGCTGGGATGTGGCTTAGTGGCAGAGTGCTTCTGAGTTCAATCCCTGATTACCACCCCCAGACATCCCCCCAAAATACAAAATGGATTCAGAGATCTAACTTTCATCTCTGCCCCCTCTACTGTTTTTTTCCTTTCTCTATAGTTTTTTTTTTTTTGTAGTTGTAGATGCACGGCACACCTGTATTTTATTTTTTATATGGTGCTGAGGATTGAACCCAGTGCCTCACACATGTGAGGCAAGCACTCTGCCACTGAGCTACAGCCCCAGCCCATTGGTTGTTTGAAAACACCTTTTAGTTATTATTCTGTTGATGGTTTATTTTAGAAAAATGCATTTTTATACAACTTAATTTTTTCATAGCTACAAGAACTTCACTAAGATATAATTTATAATCCATAAGATTGACCCATTTTAATTGTTTAATTCATTGCTTTTTATGAACTGTGTAACCATCACCGGAATCCAGTTTTGGGATATTTTCATCATCCCAGTAAAATCCCTCTTGTCCATTTACAGTTATTCCCCACTTCCATCACTAGCGTCAGGTAACCACTAATTCATTTTCTACCTTTTTAGATTTCTCTATTCTGCCATTTCATATAAATGGAATCATATGATTTGTGGTCTTTTATATCTGACTTCTTCCACTTAGCATAACATTTTCGAGTTTCATTCATGTTGTAGCATGTATCAGTACTTCATTTCTTTTCATTGCTGAATAGTGTTCTGTTGTATGGATATATATTTTGTTAGTCTCTTCAGGAGTTGATGGACATTTGTGTTTTTTTGGGGGGGTACTATTATAAATAATGTTTATGAATATTTTTATAACAGTCTTTATGTTAATGTATGTTTTCATTTCTCTTGTGCACGTATCTATTAGCTGTTCTCACCTAGCTTACATGCTATATAATGCCAAACAAATCTGGAGTAGAGTTGTCAAATGTTAGGAGATCAGTAAAATAGTCATTATAGCCAGTTTCTGTTGTTAGTGGTGAAGATGTAGAAGAATGATGTGCATGCAGATGTAGTGGTGGTTGTCATCTCAAGGGAATAGGGTGGTCTGGGTCCAAAATAAAAATTTGCTGCTACTCCTGAGACTGGTAGTTTATGGTGTCTAAAATGCTTTAATTATATGCTAAATGGTAGGGTTTCTCTTTTATTTTAAATTTTTACTTATGAAAAGCTCATATACTTTTCTAAGTATGTGATCATGGTATGTATATTCATCTTCACAATTAAACAGATTTGTGGGGGATGTACTAAGGGTTGAACTCAGGTCACTTTACCACTGAGCTATATCCCAAACCTTTTAAAATTTTTATTTTGAAACATCTAAGTTGCCAAAGTTGGCCTCAAACTTGTGAACCTCCTGCCTAAGCTTCTCAAGTCACTGGGGATGACAGATGTGCACTACCACACCTGCCTCTAAAGGATATTATCAATCCTTTGTAGTCAGACATTAGTTTTCCAACTTTCAAAAGTATTTTTTAATATTTATTTTTTAGTTGTAGTTGGACTCAATATCTTTATTTAATTTATTTATTTATATGTGGTACTGAGGATTGAACCCAGGGCCTCACACATGCTAGGCAAGCACTCTACCGCTGAGCCACATCCCCAGCCCCCACAAAAGTATTTTTTGTTTGTTTTTTTGTTTTGTTTTGTTTGTACTGGGGACTGAATCCAGTGGTGCTTAACTACTAAGCCACATCTCTAGTCCTGTTTTTTGTTTGTTTTGGATACAGGTCTTGCTAAATTGCTTAGGACCTCCATAAGTTGCTGAGGCTTGCCTTGAACTTGTGATCTTCCTGCCTTAGTCTCCCCAGTGGCTGTGATTAAAGGTGTGTGCCACTGCACCCTGCTCAAATATTGGTTAAATACAAATGTATATTTAGCATTCTGAACTTTAGGAAAAAAATTCAAAGAGTTCAGATAAAGGGTAGTCTTAACTGGTTGGGCTTGAGGTCTGTATATTTGTGTGCTATGACATTTAGTGGTTGGCATATAGATGGGATGTCATTCGTGTTTGTGGAATAAATGAATGAATTTTTTTGCTCCAACTCTCTCTATGGAAAATTTGAGGGTAATAAATGGTTAACTGGAAAAAGTCAAAGGAAAAGCCATGAAGAGCAGGTATACCCCAAATCTGTTTTCCTAGAAGGCAGCAGGCCATGTGTTTAGAGCCCAGGGTAGATGAGAAAAATTTCCAGGGAAAAGTTCTATGATCAGAGTTAATTTAGGAAAAATATAGAAGCAACCCATAAGAAGGGAAAACAAGCTCCCAAACTTTGGATCTTGGAATATATATCTACTTTCTTTAGAGACCAGTCAAGAAAAAAGAGTGTATCATATATTAAGGTTCCCCTGAGGGCTGGGAATGTCTCTTAACTTTTATCTTGGAAATAATTGGGAAGTAAAGGGAATTACTGTAGATCAGGCATTGAGCTAAGTACTTTATAGACATTATTTCATTAGCCCTCTCTACCATCCCATTAAGTAGGTGGTAGTATCCACATTTTACAGGTAAGGAAACTGAATCACCTACTAAATTGGTTAGACTACTTAGCGTCTAAGTTAACCAAGCTGGGAATTTGAACTTAATTCCATGCTACTGAAGTCTCTGTTCCTGTCCTAGACCAGTTTTTCTCCAGAGCAGGAGGAAATGAGGGCCTATTGTGTCTGGCATATGCAGAAATTTACAAAAGATGAGGCTCACAGAAGTAGATATGCTAGGCTTCTCAGAACCTTTACAGCAGTAGTAGTCATATTAAGCTACCTAGTCTCTAGCCTGAGATGATCAGTGTTAAGAATTTGGTTTGCTTGTTATTTCATTTAAAAAATTCATGTTTAGGCCTTGGAGTTTCCAGGTGTGGGGGCATATGCCTGCAATTCCAGCAACTTGGAAGGCTGAGGCAGGAGGATTGCAAGTTTGAGGCCAGCCTCTGCAACTTAGTGAAGGTGTGTCTCAAAAGTAAATGAAAGGGGTGGGGATGTAACTCAGTGGTAAATTGCTCCTAGGTTCAATCCCTGGTATGAAAAAAAAAAGTTTCCTAGTTCCCATTTTCTTCATTGAAGGTAGCTGCTGAAAGGACTTCATGTTGTAATGTCAGGAGCTTTGTTAATTAAGTGATTTGCTGTCCTGAGTTTTCATGCCCTTTTCCATTTCTTGCTATAGTTTATGATGACCATTAGATGGCGCTGCAGCTTTGCCATCAGCCATCAGGGAAAGGCTTGAAAAGTGCCTTTCTGCTGTAGTCTGCTAGTCCATGGTCAGCCTCAGAAGGTGCTGCTTAGGGAGCTGTTGCTTTAGGCCTTCTCAAACTTTCCTATTGAGGATGACATAGTTTAAGTGTGCCGGAAAGGTGGCTAGGGCTGTGCTGGTACAATCTTTAGGGCTTACACAGAGCCAGGCTGACTGCTTCCTTCTGCTGCTTGGTCTGGATCTTTGTGGTATAGAATAAACAACTGCAGCCAAGTATGGTGGTGGACCTGTAGTCCCATCTACTTTGGAGACTGAGGCAGGAGTAATACTTGCAGCCAGGATTTAAAAAAAAAAAAAAAAGTTCGGCTTGGGGTTGCAGCTCAGTGGTAGAGCACTTGCCTAGCGTGTACACAGCCCTGGGTTCCATTCCCAGCCCTACAGGGGGTGGGGGCAGGAACAAAGAATAGGCAAGAAGCAAACATAACCTCTTCCACTCAATTCAGGGCCCTTTAAGTTGTAGTGTTTTCTAATCTGTCAGATACTATACAGAACAAATCGGGGTGGAGTAATCTAATTGCTATCACAGGGTGATTTTGAGTCCAACTTTTAACATCGAGTGGACTTCCTTCCTTGTTGCAGTTTGAGAAAAAAATCACTTGTGCCTCCTGTCAGTAGTTTCTTTCTCCCAACTGGCAGCTTTCTCCCAAATATTACCTCTTTTTTGCAGAGTCCAGGCGCCAGTTCAAAATGATAGGGGATCTTTTTATTTCATTCAACCAAGTATAGAAGGTGACGTAACATACATGGTGTCGAAATGAAAAGTCTCAGGCAGAAGTTCACGTCTGGCTTTGTAACTTACTTGGTATTTAACCTTGGGCACATCAGTCACCTTTCTTGAACCTCAGTTTCTTTACCTGTAAAACATTAAATGATAATTTTGACCTCACATAGTTACTGTGACAATTAAATGAGATAATCCATGTATGTAGCTTCATATAGTGACTGGCATATAACAGGTATGCAAAAAAATGTTATTAGTGACAACAACTCCATCAATGATTACTGCTGAATGTTTCTGTCATATATTGTTTATTGGAGTTCTCTGTTGTATCTTGAAGCAATATCTTTTCCATCAAGTTTTCGCATATACTCAAAATCAATTTCCAGATGTTATTGGCCTTCAGAATTAACAGATTTTTCCCCTCTATTTTTAGGGAAAAGGAGGGAAGTAAATACTACATGAGACTAGATGTTTAAAACCTGTGTTCCTTTTTTTCACTGTGTGCAGTAGGCTCTAGTTTCTCTTTGGGTTAAAATTTGATTAAAATAATTGTATTCTGACCTGAAGAAATGGAGAATTTGTCTATCTTTTGTGATATTTTCCTTTACTGGATACCTTGGTGCAACTATTAAAATCCATTTCATTTCGTAGTTTGGGAGCCATAATTATAGTTTCCCCAGCCCTGGCTCTCCTTGGCCCTTCCCTCCCCTGGCTGGTTGGTACCAGCCCAGCTGGCTTGCTGTTTCCCTCTTTGATATTGTTCTCCTCCTCCTCCTTCCTCCACGTTACCTCTCTTCCTTTCCCCTCCCTTTTCCATTTACTCTTACATTTCCCCCTCCTCCTCACCCTCCCTAATTTCCCCCCTCCCCTTGTTTCTAGCTCCTTTTTGCTTTCTGTTTGTGTTACTGAGGGCAGTGTTCCAATTACCTCATATTTGGAGAGAGGAAGCTGCAGCCAATCCGGTTTCTGTCTGCTTTTAGGTCAAGTGATTTCTGAACTGCAGTGAGATGCTTTGAATTTGTCTTGTTGCAGCTCTGAGCCTGTAAGATGGCTGTCTGAATCAGCAGCAGCAGCCGCTGGGAGAGAGAGGCGGGGAGGGAGAAAGAATTGGAGGGATTGCCGGCATAGTGCATGTTTTTAAATGTGCATAAATCCGATGAAGCCAAGGTTGGGATTTCTCTGGGATCCCAAGACTGGCTTAGCTACATTTTTGCTGAGATCAGGAGCAGAAAGAAATGGGAAATTCACTAGGGTGTGTTAAGGGGCCGAAAGAGTCAATAGCTGTTCCTGAGAAGGCTCCGGTATCTCCTAAGAAAAGGGTTCGGTTCAAAAGGAAGTGGAGGGGGAAGAAAATCACCACTCCAGAAGCATCTCACGAGGAAGAACCTTTGGAAGGAACTGGAGTCATTAAAGAGACTGAAACCTTAACGAAGTTAACAGCCAGTCTTGGAAAAGAGGACAGAGTGGGAGGGGTAGAGTGTCTCCCCTCAGACATTTTGCTGCGTGAGGACTCAGCCCCCAACTCACAGGTGGGTGATCAGGGGATGATAGTACAGGTGAAGGAGAGATTCCAAGGGGAGATCCAGACTGCTCATCTTTTGTTAGAGAATGAGTCATCAGTTGCTAGAGGGGTCTGGGATTCCCTGGAAGAAGGGATGACTGTCATTGCTCACCTGCTTGATAACCCAGCCGAAAGGAACTGTGAGAAGTCAGTGAGCCAACTGGTGGAATTTCCGAGGACAGCATCCTGCAGCAGCAGGGCTGTGCTTCTTCCTTTGCAAGGAGAGATTGCGGTGGAGAGAGGAGGTGCTCGGCTTGGATTTCGGTGCAGCACTTTGCCTGGGACAGACTACCTTACTGACACAAGAAATCAAGACCAACTTTCAGAGGGCTGGAGTGTGGGTGGAGGAACCAAGAGTATTTTGGGTGTCCCTCAGACAGGTTCCTGGAATGCCAAATGTTCTGTTCCTTCCTCACCACTGGACCAGTCGGGAGGCCCTAGGCACACAGAGCCTGCCCGTTTGGGTCTGGTGCCCCCGCAGGGTCCCAAACTGCCTGCTTCTCAGAGTGATTTATCCATCAGTGGCATAACTATGAGCATTTTGCCTTCGTCTTCTGGCTATGGCAGTGATGGGCTACACTTACATGGGATCCAACCTAAAGATACGGAACCTGAAAAGAGCTCCACATCCTTCTCAGAAGAGGAAGCCACCCTTTCTGTGGAAGCAAGCCACAATCCATCATGGGGTCTGGAGGAGGTAGGTGGGCATGTTGAAGGGGTAATCAAACCCCAGTTTGGATTCCTGGCCCTAAAACCTACTAAGGTGAAATGTGGTAAGCAGTGAGGATCCTGGTGCTTCTCAAACTCACCCCCTTGTGGGGTTCTGTGAGTTGGCGACTTCCAGGGCTTGGCAAGAAGAATCTATTTTCAGTCTGTCCCTTGATGCTTGAAATCAAGTCTTGTTGTCTCTGGGGAATCCCAGCTTCTGTGTAGCAATGAAGCACAATTTCTCTAGCTATCTGGTGAGTGTATCTTTCAAGGTGCAAAGCTAGATAATCCTTGTCCTGCTTTAGGAAGTTATGGAATAACACAGGGAATGACAACTGAATCTCTGAGATGAATGTGGAGGGGGTGAGGGATGTTGAAGGGGTATGAGGCAGCTGTCTTCAGAATGCTTGCTTTTCTTCCTGAAAAGTGATGTTCTTACTAGAGCTGGTGCAATCCCCTCCTGAGGAGAAACATCTAGAGACAGCACTCATTCAGTGTTTGTATGAGAGGAGAGTGCTCATCTTCCTTTGGTTCCTAATTCCAGGATTAGAGGAGGGGGCATGGACTTGTCCAGGGATCATCTGAGAGATAGACAGAGGTAGGTTAGGATAAGTTGAAGATTTAAGACTAGAAAAAGTTTGTTTAGTGATTGAACTTGTTTAGGGCTCTAGCATGTTTTGTTTGTGAAGTTTGTAGGTGAGGGTGGTAGTTGCTGTGAATGTTTCTAAGGGTCAAGACTAAGTGAGAGTTCAAAGATATGAACACTGAGATAAGGACTCAGCAAGACCCTGGTGGCATGTCTGGCATGTGGATGTTGTATGGGTGGTTGAAGTTACAGTTTACCCGTGGCTGAGGAACTTTTATTGGCATGTTGGTCTCTGTAGTAGAGTAAATAAAATTTTTCAGATCTCAAAGCAGCAAGAGGTGGAAGGTGAAGTAGGACACTTTCCTTGGGTAGCCTGTGGGCAGGTGATACTATATAGCTGCCCTGATGTGGCTGTGGTCCACCTGCTTGTCACCAACAGCATGAAGCTAAGGATAGACACACGTTTTAAGCTGATGTGTGCTTAGAATTTCCTCTTTAGGGAGAGATTCTTCCATAGGATAGGCCCATCTCGGTGCCATTTGTTAGAGTTTGGAGATTTCCAGCAGTGTGAAGAAAAGGTGGCCATTGAAATGTTATCTGTTGTATGAATGGGTAAGAGCCTCTGTGGGGCTCTTATCCATTCATATAACTGTGTAAGTACAAACCTGTATTATGGGTAAGAGGGAAGACAAACTATTGGGATGAGGTGTACAGTATTTGGATTTCATATGGTAAGAGGGAATGTCAAATTCACCTTGTTTAGTTGTTTATTTACTTATTTATTGTAGTGCTGGGTATCAGATCCAGGGCCTCATGCATGCTAGGCAAGTGAGCTATACCCCTAGTCCTCCAAAGTCAACTTTTATCTTTGTATGGAACAGATGTTGTGGATAAAATTAACTGCTGAACTGGTTTCTCTCTTAATATCACTGCCACTGAACTTGATATTGTGGAATCATCATAATATTATAGGATGCATGCTCATAATTGAGTGAGATTTTTAGAAAGTTCGGAGTGGAAAATATTAGGCTCTCTTAGATAACAGACTATAGGTAGCAATGTATGGGAAGAAAATTTCTACATCACTCTGTGAGGAGTCTTTACAGATTGGTGGGAAAATCCTTTGAACCATAATCTGTAGTTTGACAGGATCAACAGTTGTGTGACATGGTTCAGTGTGTGAGTCAAGTTGGTACTGGACATTTTCTGGGCAGCCAACCTTGCAGTGCAGACACAGCCAGACTATGGAGATACAGCCAAGGATGGAAAAAACTAAGTAATTGAATCTCAGTGCAGATACCTGCATGTTTCTGAAGCTCTGTGTTTATCATGTGATATAAGGACTATGGAGTGATCATCTTATATGACGTAAGTAACTTTTCAGGATAAGTGTAAAATTCCTTCAGAATGAAAGTCCTTATATCCAGTGGACCCAAACCCTCATAGGAGGAACTGTATCTTCAGGGAACTACTTTTCTTACTAGTAGGCTACTGACAGGCTTTGAAGACAGCAGCATCCAGAGGACAGAGGGCAGCATGTTCTGACACTGCAGGCTCCTGTGCATGTGAGTTGAGACTCATGGCGAGCCTGGAGTCGGAGCTCCCTCTGCAGAGGGTGGGAACATGGGGGCAGACATGAGAGGAACAACTTCTTCTTAAACAGAAGCATGCGTGCAATTAAGCAGTGTTAATTTTGTTGCTTGTTTTGTTTGTAATATGTTGAAGTAGTGACCCTCCTCAGAAAATAATTCATATTGCAGAGTGGTGACTGTCCTTGCCCTAACTTGAGGTACGTTCTCTCTCCTGTTGATTAGTTTAGGGCATGTTGATGGGAGTGGGACCAGACTATACCTAGACATATAAGTTGTTTGGTGGGTTTTGGAGTTATTTATTTTTTATTTTTAGTTTTTAAAATTTTTTTTTGTACCGGAATTGAACTCAGGGGCATTCAATCACTGAGCCACATCTGCAGCCCTATGTTGTATTTTTATTAAGAGACAGGGTCTCACTGAGTTGCTTAGCACCCTGCCTCAGCCTCCCAAGGACATTGGTACAGAGTTAAAATTCTGTACCAAGCTGCTGGGATTACAGGTGTGTGCCACTGCTCCTGGTTTCTTCAGGATATGGAGAAACAGTAGCTGGTTCTAATTCTTGCCAAGTGTGAGTTTTGAATAATAAAAGATTAAGTTGGTCTTCTTTCCTGTTCATCTGGTGCAGTTGATACATCCCTTGTTAGGAAATAGTTAATGCAGAACAAAATGACCGAGGGCAGCTGACAAAAATGGCTTTCAGAATGATAAATAGACTAGGATTTGGAGCAGGGTGGGAAAGACTAATAGCAGTTACACTTTGATGTCACACAAAGGCCTTCTCTGGCCCATTCTTTTTCTCAAGATTCCGTACTCCCAGCTGCCATCAATAAGCATAATACCTGGCTCATTTAAACGAGATTTGTTGACAATCCCTTCCTCTTTCCCATCTTAGCTCCTAGCACCAATCTCCTGCCACACTGTTGGTGGATCCCATTGACTTAAGAATTTTAACTCTGTACCAATGTCCTTGCTACATACCTTAGATAAATAGTCCCATTTCTCCTCTGTAATTATAGGGAAAGTGTTTTACTAATATTGGCTTTGCATTGTGAGATGAAAGCAAACTAACCATGAAGTGCTGTTGGAGGACTGTAGAAATAAAACTTACTTTTAGAGCTTTGTTCAAGAAAGGATTTTGTTTCTTTTTTCAAAGAATTTTACTTAATCAAAAATATTACTAAAGAATCATTATTTTTAGGTGTAATAGTAGTATTGTGGTTATGTTAAAAAATAGAGGGTGCTTATCATTTAGAGTTAGCCACTGAAATGTTCATAGAAGAAATAATATGTGTGGGATTTGCTTCATAAAAATAGGCCATGGTGAAGTGGGTAGAGTGTGGATGAAGCAAGATAGCTGAGTTCATAGTCGTTAAAAATGCGGGATGTGTACATGGGGCTTATTATATGTTCTGTATTACATATGGGGCTTATTTATATATATATATATATATATATATATATATATATATATATATATATATATATATGAACATGGGGCTTATTATATATTCTTTGATTATATATATTTCAGGTGAGAAGTTAAGAAAAACAAATTGTATAAAAACAAATGCAGTAGGGGCTGGGGTTGTGGCTCAGCAGTAGAGCTCTCCCCTAGCATGGGCAAGGCCCTAGGTTCAATCCTTAGCAACACATAAAAATAAATTAATTAAAGATATTGTATCCACTACAACTAAAAAATAAATATTAAAAAAACCAAATGTAATAATAATGTTAGAATTATTATATAATGCATATACTGAAAAAAAAGGTTGATATCCAGAATGCATTAAGTGTTGTATAGATAAAATGGCCAAGAATGTAGAGACAGATTGGCTGGATTTGAATCCCAGTTCTGCCACTGACTTTCAGGGTACCTTGGGCAAGTTACTTCTCTGTGCCACAGTTTCCTCATTTGTAAACTGAGGGTAAGAGTAGTTGATAATTTATAAGATTATTGTGAGAATTATATGAACTAATACAAGCACAATTAATGTTACTCATTAACATTATTATTTAAAGGATTTACAAACAAGAAAAAGATAGATACCCTTGTGGAAAATAGGGGAAAGCCAAGAAATAAGCAGTTCATGAAAAAAGGAAACTCAGAAGCCTCGTACACTTAAGAAGGCTTTCACTACTCATCAGGGATCTGAAAGTCCAAACAACAAGCAGATACTATTTTATACCCATAAGACTGGAGGAAAAATAAAAAGTCTCAAAATACAACAAGGACAAGTTTGCCAATATTTAGTAGAATTGAAAAATTCCCATATCCTGACCTAGGCTTTCCATTGTAGTTTCATTCCATTGTGAGAACTCTAAGACTCTTGAATATGGAAGTGAACATCCCCATGAACTTCCTCTTAATCTCAATATTGGTCATAAACTACTCCCCACAAATACAGTGGCCATTAGTTCTCTGGGCTGGGCATTTGTAATGAGCTCCACTTGCACTGTGCCCTCACTTATCAAATGGAAATTTTCAGGGTCTGATGCCTTCTCTATAGTGGGATGAGGTCAGCTGGAAATGTTAGGACCTGAGAAGCAAGATGTTCAGAACATCTACTGTCATCTTCTGAGACTCACATAGTCCATATCCTCTGTCTAGTATTACAACTCCTCCATAATCTATCTAATCTTTTCTCTTGTCAGTTCCCAACTTGAACCTTTGGGTTTTAACCATCTACTTTTCTTTTTTCAAACTCCCCTCATCATCTAATCTTCGCTTATGTTCCCTTTCTACCTGGAATTCTTTTTCCCTTTCTCTTTGTCTATTCCATAATATCTTTTAATGATGAGTTCATTTATTTTTTATTTCCTGGCAGTACTGGGAATTGAACCCAAGGCCTCACACGTACCGAGTAAGCTCTTTATCATTGGACTATGTGATAATGAGTTTAAATTGTACTTGTTCAAGAAATCTTTTTGATTACTCCAACTTACAGTAATTTTCCATTCTACTGAGATTCTCTATTGGATATTACTATTATTGCTCAATTTGCATTAAATTACATATAACTCTTTCACATGGCCTGTCATATATGAATAAATATAAAGAGAACTTTTTCCTCCAGACACTAGCCTCCCCAAAACAAATTTTCATTGTGTTTGACTTCCTGTAGTCTTTTAGTTGGATTCCCAGTGACGTTATAGTCAGTTCATGAAAAAAAAAATGAATGTATCTGTATCACCATATGCTAGTTCAATCAGTATCAGTTTTTGTGGAGATCAAACAATATAATCTGTTAAAAAAGACCAAAAATCCAATAAAGTTTTAGTTATTGTCCTTGGGAATATCACCTTCAAATTTGATATTAAATATACTGGGTTCAATCCCCAGTACCACCCCAAAACAACAAAACAAAACACAGCTTAAACACAGTTCCTAGAACCTAATGGTTGCTTGAAAAATAATAATCAGAATGAAGAAACAGTGTGATTTATTTTTTCTCTATGCCTGCCATTAGGGTTAAGACATTGTTCAGTAAATACTTATTGAATTATTAGGAAATATTAAGTTTTCAGGAATGCTTAAAAAAAGGAATTAACCAGGACTTGGGAAGTGTGGGATGAAAAGAAATTCAGGTAGATACTCATAGTTTCTGACATGGTCATGAGGCTGCATCCTTCCCAAATGACTTCCTGTGAACTCACTGAAACTAAAGCTGGATTTGTGCATTTGGAAGATTAAAGTAAATGCTTCTGTAGAACCCAAAGCTCAGCACTGTGTACACATATCACATGTAAGTTATTACAAGAAAATATGGACAAAAGCCAAATTTAATTACTGAGTTGGTTGTGATGATAATCTCATTTTCCACATCCAGTTTACAATCTAGGAAAGATTCAAATCTAAACAGGGTATCTTTTCTTTCCTTGAGAGAGCCAGACATTTCCCTGTCTCATTATAGCTGTGCTGAAAATCTGAAGTAAAACTATTCATTGAAGTAGTTTCAGTGCAAAACATTGTAATTGGCAGGTAGGAGAGGTCATCAGAGGCTAGCTGTGGTTATACCAGACATACAATATCAGTTAACTAACTGTAGTTTTGTTTTTGGTAAAGAGACCAAATACCCAGATCTCATTTTGCTCATTCATTTTATCCCTTTTTACTTCACCAAATCTATTTCCTATTCCTAACAAGTTTTTCCTTCTTAATATGTTCATGAAACAGCTAGTGTGGGGTGGCATTTAGAAATGGTGTTAAGGGGGGATTGTAATAGAATTGGAAATAGAGCAGTACTGTTTACACTGGGCTGAAAGGAGGATGGCTTGGGCATGATGAGCATCATTGGGTCCTCAGCATAGCCCCATGCCCCATGTATTTAGAGTTGATTGAATTTTATGCAGTTAATTCATGTTTATCATACTTGTAAGAGATGTGATTAATTAATTTTTAAAATGAATTTTAACTGCCAAGTTATGGAGTATTTATATCAACTACTCAGTACAGTTTGTTGCTTTAGGGTATCTATATGGGAAGCAAATAGTAATTTGAAGATTGTCAGGTAAATATGGAGTCAGAGCAGAGAGATAATAAGTGGCGGACAGATTTGCAGGATAATCTTATTAGCTGGTATCATTGAAGTGTGATGGCATGATTTCTCCTGTAGGAACATACCATACCTGTCAAGGGCATGAGAACCTTCTGCCCTTGAATCTGCTGATTAGGGTACTATTTTACCTTCCCAGTTGAGGCTATGCTTCCTGGTTCCTTTCTTTTATCCTCAATAAAGTTTTAAGGTTTCTGGCCCTATTTTTCCTGTCAGTCCACTCTACCTCACCCCGTACTGAGGATTGAACCCAGGGATGCTTAACCACTGAGTCACATCCCCAGCCCTTTTTTATATCTTATTTAGAGACAAGTTGCTTAGGGCCTCGAAATCCTCCTGCCTCAGCCTCCCAAATTGCTGGGATTACAGGCATGTGCCACCTTACCCAACCACTGTTTTTCCTATTTTTAAAATATAGGTATTCCTTGACTTATGATGAGATTACATCCTGATAAACCTATCATAAATTGAAGACATTTTAAGTTGAAAATGGATTTAATCCATGTAAACTTACCAAACATCATAGCTTAGGATAGCCTTCCTTAAATTTCTCAGAACACATACATTAGCCTACAGTTGGGCAAAATCATCTAACATAATGCAAAGTATTTTTTGTAATAAAATGCTTAATATATTGTGTAATTTGTTGAATAAAATATTTAAAATGAAAAATGGAATAGTTGTGATATGCTTTTTTACATCATTGTAAAATTAAGTAGAACCATTGTAAGTTGGGATCTCATATCTTTTGCTGATATATGGTCTCATTTTTTATGAGTTGAGTTTGTAAATTTAGGATTGAGCACTTTGAGGTGTCTTATTGTTGATTGCCAAATGTTCTGACCACAGGGGTTCTGCTTCTCTGGGTCACTGATAGAGACAGTTAAGGAACAAGATGTTCTGTTGACATGCTCATGCCTTCCCTGCCCAAACACCATGACCTAAAATTAATGGTTATGTGGATTTATTAAAATTAATGGTTATAATGGGAAAGAAACACATGTTCTCCAGGCAATACCTACATTATCTTATTTAATCCACATAAGGACCCTATGAGAAAGTTATCCTGTAGTAAATATGAGGAATAAAGAGTACAGAAGGCTTAAGTGATTTGCCTGAGGTCATGTTTCTCCTAAATGCTTCCTTCCAGGAGCATAGCTGATTGAAAGCCTTGTGCTTTTTCTTGTTAATCAAAAATATTTTTGTAGTTTTTAGTTCAGAAATAAAGTGTGCCCACAATTCAAAGTCTGAAAAAAGAAAGAAAGGAAATAGTCTCACTAAGGGGAGACACTTTTTTTAACATTAGCTTAAACTTGTTTGACTTTACACACTGCTTTGAATTCTCTGTTTGCTGTCAAAAAAGTAACCTCACTCTGGATTCTAGGTGGGTTTTCTCCTCAGATACTTTCACTGGCTTGTATTTACTATTCCATTTATAAAGCAAATGATTGTTAATTAAAACACATTAAGTTCCCCATATGATCAGTACAACATTGGTGAATGGGCAGTAATGACCATGATCAGGAGACTGTTTCTTGCACAGCATCCTTTCTGCTGCTTGAAAACACATCCAGTAGTGAGGAGCTGTCCCTCATAGGGGCTATTGTTTGGTTTTAGATAGTTCTGTGGTTAAGATGTGGTACCAGTCCCTCAGGAAATCTACAGTTTTGGGGAGATAAGATTATACATATGAAATAATAACCAGCAGTGAAAAATTTAACATTTAAAAAATTTAACATTCAGTTAAATTATGACATAGCCCATTAGTGCTGTTGGAGGGAGAAAAAGAAGAATTTAAGGAGGATCATCACCTACACAAAAGAGAGAAGGGAACTCTATTTGTTAGGTATGACCTTGGGTTCAGACTAGATGCTTTCATATATAATGTTTGATTATTACAGTACCCTTGAAAAGGTAGTAGGTATTATTTCCACTTTACAGATGTGATAACTGAGCTTATGTTTAGGTAAGCTAAGATTCAAACTCAAGTTTTTCTAGAATCAGAGGCATGAACGTCTTCCTAGTCTCTCTGAAGTGGGTCTTATGCTATATTTTGGATATTTCTTCAAAAAGCTTTTTTTCTCACTACAAGTATATACATGATATAGAAAAATTTGAAAATATAAAAATCACCTATAATGCTACCACTAAAAGATAGCTATGGTTACTAATTTGTTGTATCCCTAGGATTTATTTTTAAAATATTTTTTAGTTGTCAATGGACCTTTATTTATTTTATAAATCAAAGAATCAAAAAGAGAATCAAACCCAGAGCCTCACACATGCTAGGCAAGTGCTCTACTGAGCCACAACCCCAACCCTCCCTAGGATTTATACTCAAATACATGTATGCATCTGTATCACATTACATGTATGCATACATATGCATATGTGTGACTATATACTTAAATATATTTTCCATATCTTTTATGAAATTAGGATTACTATATATTATTTTATTTGTGTTCTTTTTCTTTTTATGAAATTCAATGACCATTTTCCTATGTTATTAAATTTTTTTAAAGAATACCTTTAAGTGCTACAAAGAATTCTTTCCTATGTTCTATAATTTGTGACCAGTAATCCTTAATTAGAGTTTAAGCTCTTTTTAACGTTTTTTTCTATGTCATGCTTGCTTTTTATGTTTCGGTGAACATTCTTGTCTGAAATTTTTGTACCTATCACTGAGGATTTTCTAACAAGTTGTATGTATTCCTTTAAGACTTTTAATTCAAAGCTGACATCCACAGGAGTTATGTCACTTATACTTTCTCTAGAGGCAGTGGGTGAGAATATCCAATTTTAGACATTTTTTTCCAATCCTGATTAGTGCCATTACAATTAAACCTTTCCTAGTTTAATAGGTAAAAAGTAACCTCTCATGGTTTTAATTTTCATTTCTTTGACTACCAAAGAGGGCGAATATATGTTGGAGTTGTATCTACATGGCTGCCAACCTTGTATGTCCCTCTTCCTCTCTGAGCAGAGAAGATTAAAAGGCTTCATCTTACTTATACTAAGTTATTCCATGTCCTACCTTTTGGCAGATCTCTGACATCTATATTAGTGGGGAATCAGGGGATATGTCAGCCAAGGAAAAACTACTTTTGTGGACTCAGAAGGTGACAGCTGGTTACACAGGAATCAAATGTACCAACTTTTCTTCCTGCTGGAGTGATGGGAAAATGTTCAATGCACTTATTCACCGATATAGGTAAGTATAGTGGAATTTTAGTGCTCCTGGAAGAACTTCGTCTCATCTCATTGTAATTGGTTATAATGCCATTTCTCCCCTTTAACAAGAATTATAGTTCTAATTCATTTAGTCATTTGAAAAAGGAATCTTTATTGAGTTCCTACAATTTTAGCTAGGCACTAGGCACAGATAGCCATGAACAAAAGAGCAAAAGTTTCTTGCTTTCACAGAACTTATCCTCCAGTAGAATAGGCAATAAGGAAGCAGGCGCATGCTGTCCTACATTGGCATGTGCAATGGAAGGGAGAAGTGGCAGGGGACTCTGGTAATTTAGACAAAAGTGGTCAGGACTATCAGGAGTGAGTTATGCAGACCTGTGTGGTCAGAGTGTTCCAGGTGAAGGAAAGAACAAGTGCATAGGGTCTAAAGTAAGGACTTGATTGGAGTGGTTGAGGAACAGCAGTCGGCTTGAAGTGGGGTGAGTGAGGAAGACAGGAATTTTAATGACAGCAATAAAAATTATTGAGCTCTTAGTGGTCATAAATATGCACCAATTTTCACTTTGTACTAGTTTGTGATACCTTTTCCAAGAATTCAGTGAACCTACTGTTGTGTAAGTTTAAAATTACCTGGCATGTAATTGAAATTGGGATTAATACCCTTCTGAACCTCTTGCTTTCTCTCTAACTCACTGAGTTAGAAATTTCCAGCTCTGGGAACTTCTAAGAGGTTTTCTTTGTGTGAACTCATGTGTGATATGTAGATGGTAGCCTTTCATGTGCCTTGATGAACTTTTACAGACCTGATCTGGTAGATATGGAGAGGGTGCAAATCCAAAGTAACCGAGAGAATCTGGAACAGGCTTTTGAAGTGGCAGAAAGACTGGGAGTCACCAGATTGCTGGATGCAGAAGGTGAGAGTTTATTGAACTTGAGTATGTTTGGCATATATTCACTGTTCCTTTGTTCTGAGAAATTTCTTGTCCATTCTCTCAGATGTGGATGTGCCATCTCCAGATGAAAAGTCTGTAATCACTTATGTGTCTTCAATTTATGATGCCTTCCCTAAAGTCCCTGAGGGTGGAGAAGGGATCAGTGCTACGGTAAAAGAACATTCTCCTGAAGTTCCTCTGACTTTAATTTGTTTGGGTGGACTACATTGATTAGGTAGTGTTGTTAAGTTCTCATTGTATATAGAGCACTTTTATACAGAGTCATTTGAATCTACATTGTCCTTGATCCCTGGGAATGAGCCTAGGTTTTGCTAATTTTGCCTCATCTAGCATAGATCATTTTGTGCTAAATGCCAGCCAAGAATGTCCTTTTTGTTCCCAGCTGTAATTCAAGATAAGGCAGTGTTTTCTCAGCTACTGATATCAGTTTGGTTAGTTATATCATGGATCTTTTCTAAATATTTTTAGTAGCTGATCTGTAGCCTTTTTTGATGTCAGGATTTTGAATGCCACCTGAGAGTCCTTGAGGAGCTTCGAAACTGAGACTGTGAGCATTAAACTGAGCAACTTCCTAGGCAATTAGAGGAAAAGGATTTTACATGGTCTGGGGTGGCCTGAGCTACTTTATTCTGTGCTTGTTCTGGATATTGCTAATCAGATATGTGATGTTTCCCTTCTGGCAATAGGAAGTGGATTCCAGGTGGCAAGAATACCAAAGCCGAGTGGACTCCCTCATCCCCTGGATCAAACAGCATACCATACTGATGTCAGATAAATCTTTTCCCCAGAACCCTGTTGAACTAAAGGTAAAGCCATGGCCTTAAATTGTTTAATCAATTCTTTCTAGAGACTGAATCTCAGGACTTGTTACTGCCTACTGTGGGTGAGGTAGTGTGAAAAATTGGACCCTGTTGCTTACTTTCATCCATTCACCAAATATTAATTTTGTAGGCACTTTATAACCAATATATACACTTCAAAGAAACAGAAATTCTGGCCAAGGAGAGAGAAAAAGGAAGAATTGAGGAGTTATATAAATTATTAGAGGTAAGGAAATCACTGACTATGACTTCGTGGTTTGCTCATTAGCACTGTTGTTGCTTCCTGATCCAACAGATTCCCTGTGTGCACTGCCCAACCTGTGTTAGTGACAACACCCTTAGTCTGGTCTTGAAAATAAATTCATGGTAAAGGGATAGCATCAATCATCTGTATTTTTTTGCTGAAAAGTGGCATGTAATTTATTCAGAAATCTTGAGTTTTGTGAACGAGTTATTCTACAACTTAGAGGGAAACTAAATCTTTCTTTGGGATGAAAATAAAAGAGATTTCCATTCATATTTTGGTTTCTGGAGAATTTGAAGTGGTAAAGATGGGCTGGGCATTTAACCTTGCCAGAATGGAGATTATTGAGAAGATAGGAATATTTGTAGGAAGTATAGAAGGAATGGAAGGATTTATGTAGTCTCTATATTTTTTATTTTTTTCCTTCTCATCTTACGGGATGCACTGCTAAATATTTGATCTTTTGCCCATATTAAATAGTAGGAAAATAACTGAGTAAAGAGGCAAGAAGTGAAGTACAAGAACAAATGAAAATAGGCCTGAGGGCATGGCTGTAGTTTTGGACTGAAGAATGTTTTCTTTCAGGTGTGGATTGAATTTGGCAGAATTAAGCTGCCTCAAGGTTATCACCCTAATCATGTGGAAGAAGAGTGGGGAAAACTCATCATTGAGATGCTGGAGCGAGAGAAATCCCTCCGGCCAGCTGTAGAGAGGTGGGTCTGGAGCATGGGGGAGATCTTACATTCCTAACTGGGCTACTTCAAACCTTGCACTGGACTATGGTTTTTATCTTATTTTAGGCTAGAATTGCTGCTACAGATTGCAAACAAAATCCAGAATGGTGCTTTGAACTGTGAAGAAAAACTGACACTAGCTAAAAATACACTGCAGGCTGTAAGTCTCTGTTTTATCCCATCCCTTCTATCATCTGTTTCTACCTTCTCACTCTCTGCTCTAATCATCACAGTTAACATTTGTGGAATCCAGCTGTTACTTCTTTTTTCTTGGAAGTACAGTGGGCCCATTGGCTCCCTCTGTCCTAGTAGGTAACAAAGTTATCCCACCCTTTTTTTTCCCTTTCTGTCCCAGGATGCTGCTCACCTGGAATCAGGACAGCCAGTACAATGTGAGTCAGATGTCATCATGTACATTCAGGAGTGCGAAGGTCTCATCAGGCAGCTGCAGGTGGATCTCCAGATCCTACGGGATGAGAATTACTACCAGTTAGAAGAACTGGCCTTTAGGTGAGGAACAAGGGACTCACACAGAGGGCTTGCTAACTGCTGAGGCTCAATGACAAGAGTGGGTCAAGAGTCAGGCACTGAATCTTATAACTTGGGCCTTCGAGAGGTCATTGTCTCAGTGGGAATACTACACATACATATTTTCAGCAGGAACATTCTCTTGTAGAGGACAGTTTCTCCTTCTTGAAAGTCCCTCCTACTGAGTGCCCATGGGATTCCTGCAATCATTGTGGCATTTTGTATCTCTCCCTGTTTCAGAGTAGGTGTGATAGCACATCTGGTTTAGAAATATTGGTGATCTATTGCACTCATTTTATAGAGAGGAAATAGACTCACAGAGGGGATGAGGATTGCTTAAAGATGCATGGTAATCCATTGTTTATTCTGCTGTACCTTCCAGGAACCGTAGAAATAGATACTGGTTTGTTTTCCTCCAACAACCACTGCAGTTTGGCATTTGCCTTGAAGACGATTTCAAACTAGATGAAAATATTAAAAGGTCACCTCACATTCATATAACACTTTCTCAAAACACTTTTCATGTTATGGTCTCATTTTTATTTTTACCACATTCTTGTCAAATGCATAGTGAAGATTTTATTTTAAGCGTGTTATAGATTTGAGTCTCTCCTTTTTCTCACCTTGTGTTTCAGGGTCATGCGCCTTCAGGATGAGTTGGTCACCCTGCGTCTGGAGTGTACAAACCTGTACAGGAAGGGCCATTTCACTTCACTTGAATTGGTTCCTCCTTCTACTTTAACCACTACCCATCTGAAAGCAGAACCCTTGACCAAGGCTACCCATTCTTCTACCTCCTGGTTCCGAAAGCCCATGACTCGAGCTGAACTTGTGTCTATCTCCTCCTCTGAAGATGAAGGCAATCTCCGATTTGTTTATGAACTACTGTCTTGGGTAGAAGAGATGCAGGTGGGTGTATGTCTAAAAAGCTTGTGCTGCACACAATGTTTACTGGATCCAGCAGCTAGTCTAAAATAAGAGACCAGGTTGCTCTGTGTCCCCAGTACAGATTTTCTTAGTAATTGGTCCTTCCTGTATCTAAGATACCTTCTCATTAAATCTAAAGTTGGGAAAGTCAGTGCAAATTCTCACAATTCCATGCTGAATAGCATAAGCTTTTCTAATTTGAAGCCCTTTGGGAATCTGTTCCCTTCAGCTAACTGTGCCTTTAATGGCACTTTGTGTGTGTGGGGGGGGATTGCTGTGTGTGTAAATCTCAGATACAGTTTCTGAAATTTCCCCTTTGGCAGAGGTGTTTCTTCTTTTCTTGTTGTTTGTCTTAACTCTTAGGTTTAAGCAAAGTTGCTGTGTTCCACTATTCAAGGGGGCACTACATATTTTATTCTAGGATGATGGTTCAAATTTGGTATTTTCCTATACTTTTAACCTTTTTGTTTCATTATTAAATTCTTCCCATCTGCAAATGACAGATTTCCCCATTTGCCAATAAGTAAAAGTACCTCAGAACACACTGTTTTAAAATTATCTTCCAGGGCTGGGGTTGTGGCTCAGTGGTAGAGCGCTCACCTACCACATGCGAGGCCCTGGGTTTGATCATCAGCACCACATAAAAATAAATAAACAAAATAAAGGTATACAAAAAAGTTATCTTCCATTGGCTAAGAGTTGTTGTCAAGAATGAAGCTAAATATTTTCAGATATTTCTTTTATATCTGTTCTGATTGTGAAATGAAAAGATGCCATAAAAGGAATGCCTAAACTGTAAATTTAAACATTTTCAGCCTGTGAAGACCCTTTCTGATTGATGGACTCAGGAATGTATTCTCACATGCAGCTGCAGAAGGCTTTCCCCTCACTAGTTAAAGGGCTTTCTTCTCTAGCTCCTCCCGGGTGATTATGGTTTACTTAGTTTCCTGTAGGAGACCATGGAATGGTGGAGATGGTTTAGATGCTTTGTTTTTTTCTTCTCTCAATCTTCTGCCCCTAGTCTCTTTGTCCAAACATTGATTCTGTTTATTTTCTTTTCCTGCCAACTCAGCTGAATTATAGCATACCTATTTTGTCTTTTTCAGATGAAACTGGAGCGGGCAGAATGGGGCAATGACCTGCCTAGTGTGGAGTTGCAGCTAGAAGCACAGCAGCATATCCATACTAGTGTGGAAGAACTGGGCTCAAGTGTCAAGGAGGCCCGGTTATATGAGGTGCATAGTATTCAGAATCCACATTATGATTGTGAAAGGGATGAGGATGAGCAAGTAGTGGGATGGTATGCATGATGCAGCTGTCTCTAAGGAGACAGGGGCTCTGGAAAAGGGTGATAATGATGAGTAATAGCACTTGGCAAAAAAAAAAAAAATTCTCTTTATAAATGAAGTATCTCTGTTAACATTTGAACTAACCTTGTGAGAAAAGTATTTTTATTAGCTGACCCTTTGTACTAAAAAAAAAAAGTGATACTGGAAGCTAAGGTCAGAATTAATAAGTATCAGAAGCAGTTTTTAAACGCAGGCCTTCTTTCTCTAAATGTTCATAGTCTTTTCCCTTCGCTGCATGCCTACAGTAGAGAGCTGTGTGGAAAAACTGTTCATCAATCTATCTTCTCCCTCATTCATGATTCTTCTCTTTTTTATTTCCACTCTCCCCTTGAAAAAAAGCAATTTTGTAGTTTGGGAATGATTTTACAGAGGTTTTGCTTAGAGACCTCCCCAAATTGCTGGAAACACAGGATTATGAGGTGTTACCTACAAAGCTCTTGCCCATAAGTGCAACTCCAAGCTATAACATGTCACCCAGAGATTCATTGTTGAAGCTTTCATGTTCACAGAGTATTGAGTTCTTATCTCTACACAGACTTATTATTTACTTAGTTGAAATCATCACATAGTTTACTGATTCTTTCTCTAACATCTTTTTCTTTCATTCCTTTCTTATCAGGGAAAGATGTCCCAGAATTTCCATACCAGCTATGTTGAAACTCTTGGAAAACTGGAGACACAATATTGTAAATTAAAGGTGAGTTTTGACTGACTAACTTAGGGTCAGTGTATGGAGAATCTGGTTACAGCCAAACAACTCTCTTCCCTAATTAGAAAGTATGTGGTTTGGACCTGTTTAAGTTTTCTGTTTATTAGGTTATATCATTTACTCTGTGATTGTTTATATGTATTATAACATTTTCTCCATTTTCTGAATGGGTCAGAAACCACTGCTTTAAAAATTTTTAAGTAGGTAGAACCTGTGTCTCATCAAAGCAGTGGCCATATATGCTTGGAGATTAAAAAAAAAAAATTAGAAGTTTGACATTGGTAGAAAAGGGAATCCTCTCCTATCTGGTGTTTTTCATGCCTATTAAGATGTTCCAGAATAGGACAGGCCCAGGATCATTCTTTATCCTGGAAGCTTCTATAAAGGCCTTATGAGTTCTATCTTCTGCCTAAGATTGACAGTGGCTAAGGGAGTCTTATACCAAATTTGTAAAACTTGAATTCATGGAGAATAAACCAGTAATTAAAAAGCAGTCTCTGGTCTGAGGATGTGGCTTAGTGGTAGAGTATTTGCCAGACATAAGCAAAGCCCTGTGATCCTCTGCAAAAACAGGCCGGCTTCTACCGATGTGGAAGCTCTGGGTCTAACCTGATAACCTTTACTTTGTCTAGGAAACTTCTAGCTTCCGGATGAGACACCTTCAGAGCTTGCATAAATTTGTCTCTAGAGCTACAGCTGAGCTGATCTGGTTGAATGAGAAGGAGGAGGAAGAATTAGCATATGACTGGAGTGACAACAATCCCAATATCTCAGCAAAGAAAAATTACTTCTCTGTGAGTCTAACACAGCAGCCCTGTCATGCTTATTTAACAACAGCAGGAGGACACTTGGGGCTAGTCTGCAAAGAGCCTGGTTTTCTGGAGCTGCACTCTGACAGAGGGAAATAGGACCCTGCTCAATGCATCCATGCATGTGAGAAATATATGTGGAGAGAGGAGCAATGGAGCTCCAGATTAATTTATTGAGAACTATTTAAGAAGGCTGAATCTTGGATGAATTGAGCAGCAGTAACACAAGTTGGGTCATTTCCAAAACAATACAGTTTTGTAGTAAAATTATAGGCTTTGGAGTGATGCAGAGCTAAATTCAAATTCTTATTTCTCCACTAACTAGCTCTATGACCTTGGGCAAATCATTTAATCTCTCTGGACTTTTGTAAAATGGGATAAAAGCCACTTCAAAGGGTTATATAAAAGGTTGAGTAAGACTTATTAATAAGCTAATCTAGGCAAAGCACTTTGTAAAGGGCTTAGTATTATTTAATTGGGATATACTCTTGGCTTCCCACAAATTTCTGAATTCTTTTTATTAATTCTTCTAATAACACTTTGGTCTTAATCTCTTACTTTGTAAAATGGGCAAGAAAATTCAACATTGAACATGTGAGACAATGCTTTTTATTTTTTTTCAATGGAAAATGTAGTAAGTAGGGTTATTTTTTTGCTACTATCAGTATTTTCATACACAGGATTTTAAAAGATTTTGAATTATGCAAATAGGAAGCTTTTTTGCTAGCACTCACTTTAATTACTTGAATCCCATTAAGTTAGGATTCTTAAAAAAACGTGAGCTTCTCCTATGTAGAGAAGAACAAGGGAGTCCTCTGAAGTGAAGAGGAAAGAATGGGTGTTGTGGGAGAACTGAAATTAAGCTAAGGTAGACGTGTAAGAAGTGCTCCAGAAGCATCAGGGAGAAAGAAGTGAGCTGGTGTTTAAACTGAGTCCTGTAGTATTAGTAGAATTTAGTGTCAGAAGGGCCTTGTAGGCTAACAAAGCCAGTTGGTCAGTGATATTGCTCTGCTGTGTGTCCTGTTCTAGTGTGGGGCCGACTTGAACACTCCATTGTGTTCTCCTACTTTACTCAGATCTGGCTCAGGTCTCATGTCCTTAAAGGTAATAAATAATAAAATTTATTACCTTTACTGACTGTCCTTTTGCCCCCTTTTGCCCCCACCCACCCACTGATTCTAGTCTTTTGGCCCTTTTCTGAAATCCTTTTGCATGTGCTGTTTATACGTGTCATTTTGGCACCAATCCTGTGTTTTAGATTCAAAGTAGGGCAGAGGACACTTTTCTTTTTTATTCCTACCCTCTCCCTTAGTAGAGCTTATTAAAAAACTGAATTCAATTTTCAGGAGTTAACAATGGAACTGGAGGAGAAACAGGATGTGTTTCGGTCTCTACAAGATACAGCAGAACTGCTGTCACTTGAGAACCATCCAGCTAAGCAGACTGTGGAGGTATGAGACTTGAAAATGTGTGACGGTCAAACATTCAGAAGTTGTTGTTATAAAAAATATTCAAATATTCAAATTGGTGGGTATATTTTGGAGGGAGTATCGGGGATCATTTGTTTTGGATTATTTCCCTTTTCATTCCATGCTGTTTATAGTCCACAAAAGCCTGCAAACAGTTTTGATGGTCTAAGAAGAATAATAAGAGAAACATTATAAGAGACATTGACTCCTGACTGTATGGGGGAAAGTGACTCAGATTATATTTCTTCAGATAACTGTCCAGATATATTCAATTTTATTTGAAGAAGTAAAATTCATTACCTTTACTGACTGTCCTTTTGCCCCCTTTTGCCCCTACCCACCCGTGTCTTTGTCTTAGAAGAGAAGCAGTTGAAGAATCCAGGAGAGATTTATGTGTACCTAGGTTTTGCTGGTCAGTTCATTTAGTTGTGACTTAATTTGGAAGAGTCCTTTTCTTTTCTTCTCTTTTTTTCAAAATATTTTTTAGTTTTAGGTGGACACAGTATCTTTATTTTATCTTTATGTGGTACTGAGAATAGAACCCAGTGCCTCACGCATGCTGGGCAAATGCGCTACCACTTGAGCCACATCCCCAGCCCTGGAAAAGGCCTTTTCTTTGTGATCCCTTTTCACATAATCCTGTTGGATAAAAGGCAAGTCTCTTTCTCATGGGAAGCTTTGAGCAGATGCCAGTCAAGTATCTCCATGCCTCTTCTCTTGACTTCTCTATCATCAGCAGAGTTTTATTTGGAAGGAGCATCACACACACACACATATATATATATCGAGCCTGCCAAACTCATGCCCTTCTGTCTCTGTGCTTGGTCCTTGCAGGCATATAGTGCTGCTGTTCAGTCTCAGTTGCAGTGGATGAGGCAGCTATGCCTGTGTGTTGAGCAGCATGTGAAAGAGAATGCAGCTTACTTTCAGGTATGGTGGACTCGGTATGTGTGTGCATACCTGTGGTAAAGTTGAAGTTAAAAGTACCTCTATATCAAATAGCTTTTACTGTGTAAACTACCTCCAAAAAACTTAGTTTCTTAAAACAGCAATCATTTAGTTAGCTCATTTTGGGCTGGCTCAGCTGAGTGGCTCTCGTCTTGCCTGTCCTATGCATAGCTGTGTACAGCCCCCAGGTGGGCAGGCAACTGGTTGATTCCAATGGCATCACTCATGAATCTGACACATGGCTTGGGTGACAGGGTACAAGGCCGTGTGTCCTTATCATCCAGTAGCCTTCACAAAGTATCTGTTCTTCAAGCAGCAAGAAAAAGCAAATCCTGTGCACAAGTACTTTTTTCTGCTGCTGTTAGATGTATTGATGTGCCATTGTCAAAGCAAGTCACATGAGATGCCCCAGCTTCAAGGGAAGGAGACAGATTTCACTTCTTGATGAGAAAGAGGGGAGTTGTAAAATATTAGGACCATCCCTCCAACCTATAGTCTGTCACAACATAAAAGAATACACTGCTTGTTTTCATGAAAGGGTAGAAGAGGAAATAAGCTGTTATCTCTGTTTTTATTCTAAGTCATCTCTTTGACCATTTTGTAGTCATATCAATGAATTGAAACACTGATTCATTTAACCTATAAGCTTTTCATGGAATAGACCTCACAGCCAAGTGCTGTCACTAGTCAGAAGTCAAGAGGAAAGAGCAGTGATTTCTGATGGTGAAACAGGCTAATTTTCTATAGAGTTTAGTTGGTTTTATGGCTGTCATCACCAACATTTTACTGACATTTTTTTTATGCCTTCCTATTTGTATTTCTGTGGCCTCTGTTATGAACTATCCCTAGTCCAGTAGAGTGTAATCAACTTTGCTAAGCTTGGCCCAGTAGGATTTTTTCCTCAGTTAATATCTCGGTATTCTGGTGTTCTGAGCATAAGCTGCCACTCTCTTATGTTCCCACAGTTCTTCAGTGATGCCCGAGACCTGGAGTCATTCTTGAGGAACCTCCAAGACTCCATCAAACGAAAATATTCCTGTGACCACAACACCAGTTTATCCCGCCTTGAGGACTTACTCCAGGACTCCATGGTGGGTGTTGTCTCAGTGGGGATGGTTACTCTGAGAAACCAAGTAAACTATATCAGCTGTTGCTGTTTATATCCTTGAAAGCTCCAGGGCAGTGAGTCATTCTTGTTATACAGTTTGGCTCACATTCAAAGAGAGTTTAATCAATTTTGTTCTGTCTCTTTTACTTTTGTTTCCTTAAAGAAGTTACTAATGAGATTTCTTTGGGTACTCACTAATGTGAAGGCCTAGTTACCTCCCTTGAGCCACTCAGGGCTCTTCATATTTTGTTTGCATTGTTTCTGTTTTAATGCAATAGATAGAACCAAGGATGAAATACAGAGCATAGGTAGCAGGTTTGAAGGGTATTAGCAGGTATCAAATTTGGTGTGAGTTTTTTTGCTTTTGTTTTTGTTTTTGTACTGGGAATTGAACTTGGGGCACTGTACCACTGAAACAGGGTCCGACTAAGTTACCTAGGCTGACCTTGAACTTGCAGTCCTCTGTCTCAGCCTTCTGAGTAGCTGGGATTACAGGCATGCACTACTGCACCTGGCTCAAATTTGTTTTTACTCTTCTTACATAAACAGGAATTAAAAAAAAAAAAGTTGGAGTGGGGGAAGAAATAGACTTGAATCAAATTTTTCTCCTTGGATAATTTCTTTTGGTAATGATGAGGTGTTAGAAAATTGCTTTTAAATAAGACAAAAGTTAAAATCTCATTTAGATGTATGCAGTATTTGTCCGATTTATTTATGTAGCAATATTAACTTTTAAGAAATAGTTTTAGATTTAGTATTTAATCTAAGTCAATTTTATATTCATTTTTTTCCAATGAATTATTCCTTCAGGAGAACTGGTTATAAAATCAGTAGCAGAACTACTTATATTTACTGAATGCATTACATAGAAGGCAAGACAGGGCTCAAATTACATTTCAAATTAAAATAGTAGAAGTGTATATTCAATAAGGAAATCACTTTTCCTATGTGAGAAGCTAAAGGATTCTCACATTTCAGTAGAAAAATTCTAAATGAGAGAACTAGAATAACCCAAATTAGTTTTTTGTTTTGTTTCTGTGGGTGAGATTTGGGTGTTTGTGAACATTAGTTGAGTTTTGTTTTGTTTTGTTTTGTTTTGCTTGGTGGTGATACTGAGGTTTGATCTCAGGGCCTTGTGCATGCTAGGTAAGCATTTTACCACTAAGCTACCTCCCCAGTCCAAATTTTTAAAAAAATGCTTTCAAATATAGTAGTAAACCTTTACATTCAGTGCTTCACTAGGGCAATAGAATGTTAATTTAATTAATCTGGAATGAAGGAGAAAAGCCTGACTTTTCGGTTGTTTTAAAAAATGTTTCTCAGAGGTACTCCAGTTATGAAGGAGGAATATAATCCCTGGCTATTATGTCCTCCCTTCCACAGAGTACCTTCCTGTCATAGGGTAACTCCTCTGCAATTGTCATATCTTCTCTTCTCGAGGGTCGCTGCTCTGTTCCCTCCTCTCCAGGTCAGGGGCATCGGGTTGGCGGCGTCATCGGGGCATGGAGTCACCTGGGTCTGCTCCTCAGCTTGTCCGTCAGGTTCGGGAGCATCTGTCCTGGCTTCTGGTTCTTTTCAGAACTTTTACCACGCTGAGCACTTGATCTCTGGAGCTTGAGATGTTTGGCTGTGGGTTAGACAGAAATTGACATCTTTATTGCAAGGAAACTGGAATGGGTAGACCAGCTCTCAAGTATGGAAGTATGGCTGTCTCCCTGATGTATTCCATTCCTCTTTCTTAACTAATAAGTTAAAGTTGTATTTCTTCCAATCATGCTCCCGGGGACAGGCACAGGTAGTTTGTTTAAGCATTTCTTTTTCTTTACATGCATATTCTTAATTCTTAAATGACATTTCTTAACATTATTAACTCTTTCATCACATGTATATCCATCCTAAGAAAGCCCTCTTTTGGGGACTTTTATGCCTCACAATGGGCTTGAAACATCCTGCTTAATAGATAAAGGTTATCATTTACTCTCTAATGGAATTGGTCGTAGATTACTACCAATTTTGTTGACAAGAAGTTCATTAGCTTTTAAGATAATTGGATTTGCAGAGATTTGACTTTCAACTTTGCATGATACTTCATTCAAACCAGTCAGATTTACATGAATATAGCATGGCAAGATACTAAAAGGTAAACCCTAAATCATTTATCATAATGCTTTTACCAACAGTATTTATTTGTTGGTTCAAGAACTAAGATCTTTCTCTAGAAAGCTTAATTCAATTTGAAAAAAGGAAATACTTGAAGTAGAGCTTGGGAGATAGAAATATTTTAAATTAAAAATTTAAATTTAAATTAAAAATTTTAAATAGCTCAACTATCTTCTCCTAAGCAAAAAAGGGAAGAACTGGTTTCTACTGATGAGAAAATGAATAATAATAATTATATGGTTCTTATTATTATTGTTTTTAACTTCTGCACTTTCTGAACTGTATTTAGGGGAATCCTTTATTAGCTATTTAGCCTTATTTTGGCAGCAGGAAATTTATTTTTGTTTTTGTTTTGTTTTTTTTTTTTTTTGCATGTGGCTTTGGGGTCATTGAAAAGGGTACAGGGAGAAAGCTACCATTTAGAGTATAGAAGTACTTGATAAAAGACAGAAACATTATTTTCTTTTTTCTTTATCTTTGTCTAAATCTTTATCTAAGATGGCTCCACCAAGGATCCCTACTTAACTGAGAAATGACATTCTCTTAGGGAGTGGAGCAGTGAGTTTTCATTATTGTCTTAGTGACCCTAAGTAGCAACAATAATGTCCTTTTGATTTTCTTCTCATTTTGTAGGATGAAAAGGAGCAGCTTATCCAGTCCAAGAGCTCGGTTGCCAGTCTTGTTGGAAGATCAAAAACCATTGTTCAGCTAAAGCCACGCAGTCCAGACCATGTGCTAAAGAGCACCATTTCTGTGAAGGCCATCTGTGACTATCGGCAGATTGAGGTGAAGGGATGGAAAGTTTACCTCTAGGGCCCAGAGGGAAGGAGAGAAGGGAACTCTTTAGTTAGGATTATGATTATAGGGAGACATCAAGATATTGAAATGTTAAAATTAGAATTTAAATATGCTCAAATCCCCATCACCCCCCCCCCAAAAAAAAAAAATAGACCTCAACTCCACAATCTTAATCTGTTACGACCCTTGGTGATTGGTACCATCATCGATCTGGTTGCCAGAGAATTGACAGAAGTGGGACTTTGTGATACCTGGGAGTTATTCCCACAGATAGTAGGACAACCAAATCAATATTAAGTTGTAAATATCTCCTAAGTACACATCTTTCTGTCCCTGCTGCTACTGAGTTTCTTTCACTTTGGTTGTCATATCAGCATCCTTATTTTGTACATTACCTCTCTAGTCAAGACTGGGCCATGTCCTCTGCACTGTTCCTGCGTAAACCGTATTTATCAGATAATATTGTTACTTTCTACTATACCAGAGTGTGTGGAATACAAAGCATGTTTGTCTGCTTACCATTGTGTTACTTTATCTCAGCAGGCACTCGTAGTTATACAAAAGAAAGAATGAATAAAAGAGTAGGACTGCATTTTTCAGTGTCACAGCATTTCTGTCTCTAAAATAGGGATAATAATGTTGATTACTTTTCTCTCAAGAGATAGACTTGATAATTCCACAATGCTAAAATATTTTCAGGAGTCAGAGTAGAATGATAGGAAAGGAAGAGAAGGAAGTATCTCAAAGCAAGTTGTGATTATTCATGTTCAATTAATTTCTACTTGAATGGTGTTTAGTACAGAGATTACTCTTGAGAGTCTTATAGACTCCTTATAACCATCATACTCTATTACTTGACATATAATAGGCATTTGATAAACATTTGTTTCCTTGATGTATTTGTTGAGTTGTGGATTTATATAATCAGGACCCCTAAGTGAAAGCAGTTTTTAAGCAGATTTTTCTTCTTAAGGATTTCATAGCCTTGGAATCAGATAGCAGGTAATAATGGGCCTTTGGTTTCTTCACTAGCAATAACTTGTGACTTTGTCTCTCAGATCACTATTTGTAAGAATGATGAGTGTGTGCTTGAAGATAATTCTCAGCGGACCAAATGGAAGGTGATCAGCCCCACGGGGAATGAGGCGATGGTGCCCTCAGTCTGCTTCCTCATACCCCCACCCAATAAGGATGCCATTGAGATGGCCAGCAGGTAACTGTGCTCAGCTGCTACTCAATGCCACCACCTCAGCTCTTTGACCTAGCTGAACTGATGTAAGGATGAACTCATGTTTGTGATCTTGAACAGAACAACCAAATTGTAAAGGTTCTTCTAGTAAAGACCTCCTGTTAGGAATATCAAGTCTCACATTGCAGCCACAGTAGATCTTCAATAAATCCTTTTTGCTCAGTTGAAGTATATTCAGTGATATTTCCTTTTAAAAGAATTCTTGGTTATAAACAGCTTAATCTAAGAGAGCTGATTTTCTCAATGACAGCAAATTTATGTTCTATGAAAGTAATATATGTATATAGTTTAGAAAGTTGGATTATACTATATAGCTTATTATAATAAAAACTACTGGGTACCCCTGTAGTTCCAGCTACTTGGGGGCTGAAGTGGGGGGATCACTTGAAGTGAAGAGTTTGATTCTGGTTTGGGCAGCATAGCAAGCAAGACCCCCATCTCTTAAGCAAACAACAACAAAAACTAGTGATAACCCCCGCTTCCAGAATTGCACTTTGCAGAGTCAACTATTTTAAATTCTTTTGGCAGATTTTTCTGTTTTAACTCCAAATTTCTGAATAATGTGATTATTTTTCCCTGCTATTTCCTGATTTTTTTCAACTTTGGAAATTTCTATTAACTTCTTACTCTAGAAAATTAACATTTAGCTTTCTCTATACTCACATGCAAATATACTTCCCCTTTCCTTGTCTTATAGATGTAATTAGGAGCTATAGAGTTCTCTAGGGGGCTTTTGTGAAGCAGTCCTGCCTCACCTCTCTGAACTTATCCCCTGTCTTGAGCCTTGCTTGTACTCAGCTGTGGTCATTCTGCTGAGCTCTGTTTCTCAAACACAGAAAGCATAGTCTTGCCTCAGGACCTTTGCACTTCTTCCTTCCTCCACATGTTTACATGATTCCCTCCCTTATTTCATTTGGTTAATCTTATTGCCCTTGTCACTGCTGTCCCCATTTTCATTTTGTCTTTTATTCATCTTTAATGTTCTTTACTGCCTAGGAGATTATGTATGTGTTATTGCCTCTCTCTTATTAGAAGTTTTTGTTTTATTTACCTCTGTATCTTTAACATCTAGAGAATCATTTTTGGCACAAAGTAGGTACTCAGTAAATGGTTGTTGAATGAAAGAATGAATGACTAGGTAAGTGTGTGTGTGTATATATATATATATATATGTGTGTGTGTGTGTGTGTGTGTGTGTGTGTGTGTGAATAAATTGTTTATGTTTTCTTGAGGAAGGTAATCAACTTTTTTAGTTTGTTTACTTGTCCATTTGCATATTATGGTTTTCTTCAAAGCCTTCCCTTTTATTGCAAAAGGCCTTTAATATGGCCAAACACCACAGGCATTTTCATTTTTCTCTTTTTTTATTTTTTTTTTTAGAGAGAGAGAGAGAGAGAATTTTTTAATATTTATTTTTTAGTTTTCGGCGGACACAACATCTTTGTTTGTATGTGGTGTTGAGGATCGAACCCGGGCCGCACGCATGTCAGGCGAGCGCACTACAGCTTGAGCCACATCCCCAGCCCAATTTAATTTAATTTTTTTAACCTTTATTTTATTCATTTATTTTTTATGTGATACTAAGGATCCATCCCAGTGCTTCGCACTTGATAGGCGAATGCTCTATTGCTGAGCCACAACCCCAGCCCCCATTTTTATCTTTTCTTAGAAACATCTTCCTTTCCCAGTCTGCACATGTTCTATAGGCCTGATTCAGAATTGCCTCTAGCATTTCACTTCACCTTCACTTGAGGATTCACTTCATTCACCTTTCTGTGTTAGATCACTGATTCCTAGATTCCAGGTCTTAATGTACTAGTTCAGTGCCCATTTTAGTGAAGTACATTTTCTAGAAGCTAACTGAAAAAGATTGCATGGGAGGTAAATTTTTTGAGACCTCTCATATCTGAAATTGCCTTTCTTCTCCCTTAATAGTTATTGGTCATATATATAATTGTTTTGGAAATTATTTTCACTCTGAACTTTGAAGACATTGCCTTACTGGTTTTTGTTGTTGTTGTTTATTTGTTTGTTATGCTCCAGGGATTCTGGCTGAGATGTACAGAGCCATTTTCCTTTTTTATAACTCCCACCCTTTTTAAAGGTTTACATAATAGTGAAGTTCATTTTTTGTAGTGAGCGGCAGAATTACTAGTTTTGACAAATGCATATGATAATATACTCTATCATCATTATGATGCAGGATAGTTTGATATCTCTATATTTCAAATGAAATCTTTATTTTCTGGGAAAACTTTAGACTCTTTGTTTCTAATCTGTGAAAAGCTGAATGTGCTGGCCTGTATTTATAATCCCGGCTACTCAAAGGCAAGAAGATCTTGAGTTTAAGCCCAGCCTGGGCAATTTAGTCAAACCCTATCTCAAAATAAAATAAAAACTGAAAAAAGAGAAGAAAACAAAAAGTTTGTTTCTAATCTGTGGGTTAGCCTCTTCACATTCTAATGAACATAATGAACATAAACGAGAAATTTTTCGTTCAGATCTTGGAAGTTTTTCTCTATTTCTTTAATTATTTCATTCTCTGTTGTTTTTATTTTCTCTATTCAAGAATTCCCATTTGGCTGGGCACAGTGGCACATGCCTGTAATCCTAGTGACTCGGGAGGCTGTGACAGGATAGTGGGTTCAAAGCCAGCCTGGGCAACTTAGTGAGGCCCTAAGCAACTCAGTGAGACCCTGTCCTAAATAAAATACAAAAAAAGGGCTAGGGATATGGCTCAGTGGTTAAGCACCTCTGCGTTCAGTCCCTGGTACCAAAACAAAACAAAAATAACTCCCATTTATCAGTATTGGACCTTTTGAGCTGATTTTCTAATGTTCTCCTGTATTCAACTTTTTTTCCTTGTATTTTTATTCTTCTTTGAAGATTTCCTGAATTTGACTGAAATTTCAGCGGGATTTTTGCAGAAGGGGAAGACAGAAAAATGGATTTTGTGTCTCTTATTTCTCACATTTAACTGATGTTAGCTTCTTGTTTTCCATCCTATTATTTGTCTTACATTTTCTTCTCAGGTTAATGAAATTCAAGGTAACTGTGTGTAAGTGTGTCTGTATCTGTTTGCAAGCCTTCTAGAAATTAAGATTGAGTGCCTAAAAAAACAAAAACAAAAACAAAAAAACCTTGGGGCTGGGGCTGGGGCTGGGGCTTAGCAGTAGCACAATTGCTTATCATGTGTAAGGCACTGGGTTTGATTTTTTTCAGCACCACATATAAATAAATAAAATAAAGGTCTATCAACAACTAAAAAAATTTTTTTAAAAAGACCCTCAAGCCCCACATTCTGCAGTTTCCTTTTATATGAACTTCTAAAGTTGCTATTATTTTTAAAATATTTTAGCACTTCTGTAAATATGTAGAACATAGCAAATCAGTTTTTAAGCATTGATGTCATCATTTTTCAACAATTCCAAATGGGTCATTTGGTCTATACTTTTCTCTATTATTGTTCTCCCTGTTTATTTCTTCCCTTTAGCTTCTTGTAATCGTGTTACATTTAGATAACATTTGTGAGACTGCTAAATAATACTGTAAAAAATCCAAATGGAAGATCTCAATATAATTCTAAAGATTCCTGTTCCATACCTGGTAGTGCACACCTATAATCCCAGACTGCTTGGAAGGCTGCAATAGGAAGATTGCAAGTTCAAGGCCAATCTGAAAAGCTTTTAAAAAAGGGTTGGGGCTATAGCTCAGTGGTTGGGAACTTTCCTAACATGTGCAAGGTGCTGGGTTCTTTGCCAGTACTGAGGGAAAAAATAAAAGATTCCTATGTTGTCAGTATTTCTGGCCTTTCTCTGCCCAATTTATAAGTTTAGCTCTTCTAAACCAATCACATTTTTCTTTAGGAGGTCTCTAATGCAGAGCTCAAGTTTTTCAGAAGCTACAATCAGGTTCTGTGTTGTTTCTAGGGTGGAACAATCTTATCAGAAGGTGATGGCCCTTTGGCACCAGCTACATGTGAATACCAAAAGCCTTATCTCCTGGAACTATCTGCGGAAGGACCTTGATCTTATACAGACCTGGAACCTAGAAAAGGTGATTGTGAATGTTGCCTCAGGCCACATCCTATTCCTTTTTCCAAAAGGAGTTTTTTTCATTAATGGAGACTTCTCCTCAGCAGAATGGAGTAAAGTGGAATCAGAGATACTATTTCATGTTAGTGACCCTAGGGTCTTAGGAACTAGAATTAGCAGTTTGAATGGTTGGGGATTTCCTGATGAAATGAAGTGGTAAACTGACAAGACAATTATTATATATGTCCAGTGGGGCACAAGGGGTGCTTCTGGGGTACTAGTAATATTCTGTTTCTTCATCTAAATGCTGGTTACATGGATGAATTCAGTTTGTGTAAATCAAACTGTTTATGATTTGTGCTCTGTTTTGTATACATGTTAGACTTTAATAAAAAGGGAGAAGAGAGAAAGTATTATGTGCCCACTCTGTTGAAAGTTCTTTTGGCTGCTTCTCTTTAGCTTCGGTCCTTAGCACCAGGAGAGTGCCACCAGACTATGAAGAACCTCCAGGCTCACTATGAAGATTTTCTGCAGGACAGTCGTGACTCTGCACTCTTCTCAGTGGCTGATCGCTTACGGTTGGAAGAGGAAGTAGAAGCTTGTAAAACCCATTTTCAGCACCTGATGAAGTCCATGGAGAATGGTGTGTGTGCTAGGAAGAGGGAAGAATGGTGGTATGAGAGCCCTGAAGGATGCTGCTGGTCCCTTTGTATAAATTAGATTGAGAACACCGTATAGAGATGAATTTTCAAAATCAAATTGTGAAAGCTGATATTTTGGTTGTTTTTGCTAACCAACTTCTCACATTTCCTTCTGAATATAACATATTCGGATTCTTAAAGATCAGAATATAATGCATGGACTTTAGGATCAGGCTAAAAGTTCCCTAAATAGGATTTTGCTTTAGGGGAGCATGCTGGTGCATTCCTGCAATCCCAGCTACTTGGGAGGCTGAGGAAGAAGGATTGCAAGTTCAAGCCTTGCCTGGGCAATGTAGCAAGAACCTGTCCCAAAACAGAATTAGGAAAGAGTTGTGAGGGTGTAACTCCGTGGTAGAGCATTTACCTAGCATGTGTGAGGCCCTGGGTTCAATCCCCAGTACTGTCAAAAATGAATAAATAATGGATGTCTGATCTGCCAGAGCCAGTGGTATTCTCAGGTTTCTTGATCTCTCATGGGGGACTCAGTGGTCTTCTATGCTTGTGCATTCACAGAGGACAAAGAGGAGACTGCGGCCAAGATATACATCTCAGAGCTGAAGAATATCCGGCTACGCTTGGAGGAGTGTGAACAGAGGCTGGTCAAACGGATTCAGTCTCCAGCCAGCTCTAGGACTGACAGAGATGCCCGGCAGGACATTGCATTAAGGATTGCAGAGCAAGAGGTAAGCCTGGGGAGAAAGGTCAGTACTGGGGCAAAGTAAATGCTTTCATAATGAATTGGGTGGCAAGAGTATAGATCCTAAGAAATAAGTCCATAGATTCATAACAGTTCTACTCAGGAATTCTTCCCTACAGCCTTTTTCCTATGGAGAAGCAGGGTTTTGGCCTCAACTGTATTGCTGACTTGATTAGTTTCATATAGACTTGAGAAGACAAATAGGCTAGTAAATTGTTCTAAGTATTACATGTGGGCTACATAACATTTTTAAATTGCTTAGTAGAGATGCTGCTCTCTCTTCTATCCCATGTGTGCCTATGTTTCTTTCTATGTCATGGTTACCGTCAATCATAGGAGTCAGTAAATATAAGGAAAGAATTCAGATTCTAGTGTGGTCTCTGATGCACCCTCTCTTGAGTGATTTTGGGAAAGTTAACTTGAATCCTTCCTTTTTATAAAATGAAAATAATGTATGCTTAACAGCTTTTTTGAAAGTTAAGTAGTAAGTGCATATAATGAGCTAGGAAAGTAAAATGCTATAAGAATGTATGATAGAATTCTTGAAATTAGCAAATATTAATTGTTTTAAGTCCTCTGAGCATGCAAAGAAAAGTAAGTCTAAAGAAGAAGAAAAGGATGGAGTTACAATTACTGACTTCAAAGAAAGAGATGTCCTAAGTTATTAACTAGTGCATTTCTCAATTTCCCAGCTAATGTTGCTACAGGAATTTAGAGTATTACTAGAACATTTCTATTTGGAATGGTATGAGACAGCTCTGTGAAAACTATGAATTTGAAGCTTAAAGGGAATGGCAGGAAATGGCTAATAAGGAGTGATTTTTCTTACCTTTCTCAGTTATTCCTAACCTTGAAGAGGAGGATAAGAGAACCATATGATTTTTTTACTGCTGAGAAAGATGTAATGTGTCTATATGAGACATATCATATAAACTTATAATCCTCATGTGGAAGCTTTTTACTTTCCCGTGGAGTCATCCCAAATCTATTTGTTTCTGAAAAATGCTAAGAAATAAAGATCAATATTCAGCTCTATTTCTAATAGACCTGGGTTTTTTTTTAAAAGCTTTTCATTTTGGATTTCAGATAAAAAGAAAAGTTTTATTCTCATATAGCCTTCAACTAAATTCCCCAGCTATTAACATTTTTCTTCATTTTTACCATTTTCTTCTATGCATGTATACATAATAATCTTCTTTTCTTCTTTTTTTATCTTGAAATTAAATTCCAGACATGGTGCTTCTTTATCCTTGATACTTGGGTGTGCATTTCCAAAACACAAGGGCAGTCACTTGTATAACCATGCAAATTAAATTACAATATGGACATTAATATAATACTGTTTTACAAGTTCAGACCTCAATAAAATTTCAGGTAACCCAATAAAACCCATGTTTTCTTCTCCCTCCAAAAAGAATATTTTGCCCAAGATTTTATCCAGAATCACACTTGGATTTAGTTGCTCAGTCTCTTTAGATTTCTTTAGCTTGAAACAGGTTTTCATCACCTTTCCATGACCTGGAAATTTTTGAAGAGTGCAAACCTTTTATTCTGCAGAATAAATGTATAGACTATTTGTCCTTCCATTGTGTTTATCTGAGTCCTCCTTATGATTAGGCTTAGGTTATACATTTTTTTGCAGGAATACCACAGAAGTGATACTATGTTCATGGCGAGTAAGTGTATTATATCATGAGGCCTGTGATGTAAATTCTTCCCATTACCATTGCCGCTACCTTTGATCTCTTGTTAGTATTTTCCCCTTGGTAATTACTAAGTAACTTATGGGGATACTTATGGGGGTATATGGGGTGGATACTTTGAAGTGGTGTGCATATTCTGTTTTTCATCAAACCTTGATCAACTAGTTGTAGCATCAATTGGTGAGTCTTGACTGAATCAGTTCTTAGTATCACAAGAACTTGCCAAAGCTGATTTTCTAATTCTGTCACTCCTTTAAGAACTTTCCATTCTGTTGAAAGGAAAGAACTTTCTCCTCCTTCCCTCCTACCTCCTTTTTTCGTTACTTATTAATGTCAGTCACTACTCATGGATTCTTACTAAGTAGTCTGTAATTTGTTTCTATCACTTTCTTCTTTTTCCTTTTTTCTATACTGGGGATTGAACCTAGGGGGATTTTAATACTGAGCTGTATCCCCAATCCTTCTTATTTTTCATTTGAGACAGGGCCTTGCTAAGTTACTGGAAGCTGGTCTCAAACTTGTGATTCTTCTGCCTCAGCCTCTGAGTTGCTAGGATTTTTCTCCAGCTGGGGAACTTATAAGCATGTACCACCATACCCAGCCTATTTACATTTCTTTTGATGCTCAAATTTTAACAAATTTAGTCAATGGGAACCCCTTAAAGCTGACTCCGATGGCTTTTTATCATGCCCCCTTCATTCTTTGAGCATTTTCTTTTTTCTTTCTTTTTAAAAACAATTTTTTTTAGTTGTCAATGGACCTTTATTTTATTTATTGATATGTGGTATTGAGAATCAAATTCAGTGCCTCACATAGGTTAGGCAAGCACTCTGTTCAGATGTATTACCAATACATATGTGCATTTGAATGTGGAAATATGTTATATATGTTTATGCCCATATATGTAAAAAAGCACATATAAATCAATGTTTATTGATCAGTGCCATACATACATTATATGCACAAATGCACAAATATGGATTTGTATGTATCTCTCTTTATCCAATTCTACACCATTAGCACAAGACCTATTTTAATCTCTTTCCAAATGTGTAACTCCCTTCTTCAAGACTGAAAACCTGCTTCGTATTACCCAAAATGTACTTACTTATTGCTCAGTTCTCTCATTTACATATAATAGTTTCAGGATTGCTAACTCATACTACTGCATAAACAAATCTATTAAACTAGAGTTCAGCATTTATTTATAGTTCTTTTTCCTTCAAGCCTGAAGATATATCTACAGTCCAGATACTATGTTCAGAAATTCCTTGTACATGTTCTTGCCTCTTCTCCCTCTTCAGTGATTTTTATCTGTCTCATTTTAGGAACCTTCTGCCTGCCCCATCCTTCCTTATTTTTTTATAAGAATATAAAAACAACTGTTTCATAGTTTATTCAACCATTCTATTTATGGGCATTTTGGCAAGTTCTAATTTTTGCTATTAAAATAAGGACTTCTTTCTAACTTCTTTGTTCATTTCTGTCTCCATCTTTGTTGTGTGTCCTGTTTCTTACAGCACACCCAAGAGGATTTGCAGCAACTTAGATCTGACTTGGATGCTGTTTCTATGAAATGCAACAGCTTTCTCCATCAGTCTCCATCTGGTTCAAGTGTCCCTACTTTGCGTTCTGAACTGAATTTGCTTGTTGAGAAGATGGACCATGTCCATAGTCTCTCCACTATCTATTTGAATAAGTAAGTGAACTGAGGTTATGGTTTATCAAAAGGGCAATGGTTTCCACTGGGATAAAAAGGAAGAGGGCCTAGAGTGTTTCATGAATAACCCAGAAAGACTGCAGATCTTAAAGAGTGTGAATCTGTGATGAGAAGTCTTGGCTTTAATTCCTAGTAAGACAGAGGAGATTCCCTTGGACTGCATTAAACAAATGCCAGTGATATGGATTAGGAGTTAATTTGTGGTGTTAGGACTGTTCTGTACCTCATTTCTCTTCGGTTAAATACTTCTGAAAGTAACACAGACTTTAAGAGGAGAGGGCTGGGTTTGTAGCTCAGTTGGTAAAGTGCTTGTCTTACATACACAAGGCCCTGGGTTCAATCCCCAACACCACACACACACACACACACACACACACACACACACACACACACAAAGACAGAGGAGGGGGAGAGGGGGAGAAAGACTAAATAATTTTTTTTTTTAAGATAGAGGAGAGGGGCTGGGGATGTGGCTCAAGCGGTAGCGCGCTCGCCTGGCATGCTTTCGGCCCGGGTTCGATCCTCAGCACCACATACCAACAAAGATATTGTGTCTGCCGAGAACTAAAAATAAATATTAAAAATTCTCTCTCTCTCTCTCTCTCTCTCTCTCTCTCTCTCTCTCTCTCTCTCTCTCTCCTCTCTCACTCTCTCTTTAAAAAAAAAGAGGAGAGAGAGAGAGAGAGAATTTTTTAATATTTATTTTTCAGTTTTCGGTGGACACAACATCTTTATTTTTATGTGGTGCTGAGGATCGAACCCAGCACCCTGCTCATGCCAGGAGAGCACGTTACCGCTTGAGCCACTTCCCAAGCCCAAAACTAAACAATTTTTTAAAAACCCTTTTAGCTAAACGAGATATTGTGTGGAAGTTTTTCCCCTAATATTCCATTCCTACCTGTGACTTTGAGGAGTGACAGATCTTAGATACTTTGATGTCAAGTGGGTTTCTGGCCTCAAGTCTTTTCTCCATGAGTCTTCCACATGTGTTCATGTCCCAGTGTCACTGAGAACTTTATTTTGAATTGGCTTAACTTGGCATTTTACCATAGTTCCTTGTTTTTACAAAAAAACCTCTAATAATGGTGAAATTGATTTGTGCAGTTATATTTTGTGAGCCTGTCTATAACCCTTGAGGTATATAATCCAGGTCTTAAAATTCATGGGCTGATAAAGGAAAGTGATTTTTTTCCTACCACAGATTAAAGACAATTGATGTTATAGTGCGTAGCATACAGGATGCTGAACTCTTGGTCAAAGGTTTTGAAATCAAGCTGAGTCAAGAAGAAGCAGTGCCAGCAGATCTCGTAGCTCTGGAGTCCCATCGGTCTACATTACGGGTTAGTTACTCTAGTTTCTTAGGAGGCTGATTTAACATATCCATTGTTTTATGTTAGCAGCAAAATGCAATTTTGGATGGCATGACACTGATTTAAGTTTGTATTTGAACTAGGCAGAATATCACATTTAATATATTTTACAAGGTATTCAGAAAAGAAAGGACTAAAAAATATGTCTAGCTAGAAAGAATATAGGAAAGACTGTGCCTTTCAACTTATTTTTTTCCCTTTTTCTCCCAGTAAGATAAAGATTTAATTGAATACAACCAATGGTTATGATGTAAGTTTGTAAAGCACTTAACTGTTACCTCATTTGATTCTCACAAGCCACTCTGGGAAGGATTTTTATCTCTATATACAGATGAGAAAACCAAGATATAGACTGACTAAATGACTTATCTTGCTTGCATAGCTTTTAAATAGTAAAGACAGGCTTCAAACAAAAGTTCTTTGCATTTTCTTCATATGGTATACTTGTGACTGGCCTCCCTGGGAAAGCTAAGGCCATGACCTGTGTAGGCATTTCTGGCACAACCCTCTTGGGTCTAGTTTCTGAGTGACACATTTACTCTTGAGTCCACTGTAGACAGTGTCCTTGTTTCCTACTTTGTCTGAATCTTTTTTTGTTTTGCATGGGAAATATCTAGCTTGTTTCTGTGCATATATTTTAATAGCACTGGCTTAATGATGTGAAGGACAAGAATTCGGTATTCTCAGTCTTGGATGAGGAAATCACCAAGGCCAAGGGAGTGGCAGAGCAGCTGAGTCGTCTGACACCAGAGCGAAACCTGGATTTGGAGCGCTATCAGGAAAAAGGCTCCCAACTGCAGGAGCGTTGGCACCGTGTCATTGCTCAGTTGGAGACCCGGTGAGTGGCAGCCCACCTTTTTCTTCTATTAGGACAGGGACTAGAGCTTAAACAGAAATAGAGTTATAGCTTACATTCATTTTTACAGGAGGGAATTGGTGGGGAGGGGCATAAATTTAAAAACCTGAGTTCTAAACAAGGTAAGTGACAGAAAATGGGGCCCATCAACCCCAAGGCAGACTTGAGGCTTGCTTTTGGCTTAGCAGTAATGATACTATTAGTAGTGCCTCTTTTATGCTCCATGTTTTATATCTTCTTAAGACATTAAGTAGAACTTTTTAATAGTATAGACTTAAAAGGTCATACACTGATCTTTTCTGAAGGGCAGAACATAGGTTCTGGATCTTGTTTTGTTACCTTTGAATGCAAATATGAGCCATTTTTTATAGTGGATGGAGCTTTGCAGAATTTCTTGCTTCCATCACAGTTGCCAATTGAGTAGTTTTTATTTCTGTTATCAGACTGTTATCAGATAACTAATTAAGTCAGAACACTGTCAGTCTGAGGCTAAGCTGGTGTTTTAGTCAGGTTTTTTTTGCTGCTGTGACTAAAAAATATGACCAGAACAATTTTAAAGGAGGAAAAGTTTATTTGAGGACTCATGGTTTCAGATGTCTCAGTCCATAGAATGCTGGCTCCATTCTTCAGGGCTCTAGGCAAGGCTGAACATCATGGCAGGAGAGTGTGGCGGGGGAAGCCAGCTCACATGGTGATCAGAAAGCAGAGAGAGAGAGGTCTCCATTTGCCAGATACAAATATATAACCCAAAGCCCCCCCCCCCCAATTCCTACCTCCTCCAGCCATACTCTACCACTTCAGTTACCACTTAGTTAATCTCTTTCAGGATTAATTCACTGATTGTGTTAAGGCTCTTGTAACCCGTTTCTTTTCTGAACCTTCTTGTGTTGTCTTGCATAGGAATTTTCAGGGGACACCACATCTAAACCATAACAGCTGGTAGGGGAATATGTGGGGAGAGGAGTTTAGCAATTCCAGCATGTTTGGATTGATTCTCTCTACTCAAATTAGTATCTATCCCAAGGCTGATTAGATTAACAGAAGTGAATAGTGACTACTATTTTCATTTCTCTCCACTTTCTGCCCCAGAAAATTATAATGATTCATAAATCATAGCTGTGGTATTCTTTTTTTTTTTTTAATAGCCATGGTATTGTTGCAGGCACTATGTCCTGAAGTATATAAATACATGTCCAGTTATTAACTTTCTTGCAATCTAGGTAAAAAATTTGACATTGTTTATCATGTGATGCCAGATCACAAGGGCAAGTAGGAAAAAATAGGTTTTCTTTAAGTCACTCACCTTTAAGTCACTGGGTACATGCATAGGTATCATAAAGCCTTGAATCATTTATTCCCATAAAGGAAGTTGCATCCAACTATCAGCCTGAGCAAAGAAGGGAATTGCCTTATGTATTCTATTGTCATTTATATTAAGGTGTTTGATAGAAGTTTCCCTTTTTTTTTTTTTTTAATTTTACTATACTCTCACATTTATTATAAATGTTTCATTGTTATATAAGGCATACATTTTAGACAAAATCTGTTCAATGTTCACTACTAGTATGAGTTTTCAGATGTTCAATGAATTTAAAATTTAAATACATTTTGGAAATATTATTTAACTTTTTAGGGTTTCTGGGCACAATGAATTCTCCAAAAATAAGCAGTGTTTAAGAAACATGTGGCTACAATTTTTTTTCCTTTGTTCCTCCAGCCAATCTGAACTAGAAAGTATCCAGGAAGTTCTAGGAGATTACAGAGCCTGCCATGGAACTCTCATCAAATGGATCGAGGAAACTACTGCCCAGCAGGAAATGATGAAGCCAGGTCAGGCAGAAGATAGCAGAGTACTGTCAGAACAGCTCAGCCAGCAAACGGTGAGTGTGGTCATAGCATGGAAGTTGCAGGGTGAAAAGTTAGCTCATTATAACAGAAGATGATTTCCTAGCAATTAAAGTTTCCCTCAAAGGGAAAGGCATTCTTATACCTCTCTTCTTAGAGAGAGGTTCAAACAGATGGTCTCAAGGTACTGGTTTTAGGCCACCAGAACCTGTTGCATACCTTCAATCCTAAATTTCTATGGCTATATGTTGAAATCATTAGGTGGACAGATTGAATAATTCCATTCTGCTTCTTGATATTACATTTTATTTTACTGGGGGAGGGGTGTTTGAAAATACCCTAGGCGACTTGTGATTGGAAGAAAATTATTTCATTTAAAGAATTTTTTGGGGGGCTGGGGATGTGGCTCAAGCGGTAGCGTGCTCGCCTGGCATGCGTGCGGCCTGGGTTCGATCCTCAGCACCACATACAAACAAAAATGTTGTGTCCGCCGAAAACTAAAAAATAAATATTGAGAATTCTCTCTCTTTCTCTCTCTCTAAAAAAAAAAAATAAAAATAAGAAAAAATAAAGAATTTTTTGGTTGTTTTGTTTTTTGGTGTTTTGTTTTGCAATATGGTTAAAAGGAAAAGGTCTAGAGTTACGTTGCCTGGACTTCACTCCTGGCTCATCAACCTGTTACCTAGGAAAATTAGCCACCTCTCAGTACTCTACTTCTTCTTCTTCTTCTTCTTTTTTTTTTTTTTTTTTAAGAGAGAGAGAGAGAACCTTAATATTTATTTATTTATTTTTAGTTTTCGGCAGATACAACATCTTTGTTTGTATGCGGTGCTGAGGATCGAACCCGGGCCGCACGCATGCCAGGCGAGTGCGCTACCGCTTGAGCCACATCCCCAGCCCCAGTACTCTACTTCTTTATCCATAAAATGGATTTAGTTCATTATTAATTTAACCTACTTTATAAAGTTCTGGTTAAGATTAAATGAAGTGATATATGTAAAATACTAAGAACAGTGGTTCTGAAAGTATGAACTCTAAACCAGCAGCATCAGCATCACCTGGGAATATGTTAGAAATACAGGTTCTAACTCCAGACTTACTGAATTTGAAACTTTGGGGGTGAGACCCAGTAATCTGTGTTTTAACTACCCTATTAATGATTCTGATATAATTCAGGTTTGAAAACTACCACCTTAGAACATAGTAAATGCTCAGCTGATCCAATGATGATAACTATAGTGATAATGTGTTATTTTGCTTCCTAGGATTTGTTTGCAGAAATTGAGAGAAATCAGATAAAACTGGACCAATGTCAAAAATTTTCCCAGCAGTACTCCACTATTGTAAAGGTAATTGTGCCACATCCCAAAAGGAACATAAGTAATCTCCAGGAAAATCTGCATTGTCACTCTGGGTTCTGTTTTCATACAAATTAAGCAGAGCTCTCCTGCTAGAGACTGACACTACCCTTCCCAGAGGGCCACAAGCCTCTTAAACTTATGACAAGAGTTTTTTCTTCAAAATGCTTCTCACTTGTCTAGCTCAAGTAATAGTGTCTCTATTTTTTCTAGTTATTGAGGCAAAAACCCCAAGAGTCACCCGTAATTCTTCTTTTCTTTAAACTTTATGCTCAGTCTGTGAACAGGTTCTTTATTGTTTTTTTTCCTCCAAATTTGTCCTGACTACCTTTCATTTTATCCTGTCTTTCCCTAATTCACATGGAAGTGTATGCTTCCTTAGAACACTGTAGTACTATGAGCCAGCCTCTTGCTTCTGCTCCTGCACTCACAAGCTGTTTTCCCACAAGAAGTTGGACTCACCATTTTAGAACATATTGCATGTCACTGAATCTCAGACACCATAGATTATAAATTATACCCTAATTTTATACATACCAAAATAAAGAGAAACTGCCAATTATATGACATGCCATTTTTTTTGTAAGATATATTCAGATTTTATTTTTTTAGTACTAGGGATTAAACCTGGGGTGCCTAACCACTGAGCCCACATCCCCCAACACCCCCCCCCCTTTTTTCAGGGCTAAGGGCTAAACTCAGGGCCTGTGTGTATAGGCATGCACTCTGCCACTGAGCTAAATCCCCAACCTCCCCAGCTCTTTTTATTTAATTTTCAAATTTTGAAATAGGTTGTCACTAAGTTGTTTAGGACCTCTGCCTCCCAAGTCACTGGGATTACAGGCATGTACCACCACACCTAGCTATATTCAAATTTTAGAGAAACTAAAATGGTGGGGTGTATACCTTAGAATAGATGAATTATGATATATCAAGTCATGTCACTTCTTAAAATTGTCTAATGTCTTCATATTATATTCATAATAAAATTCTAAACTATATATAGTTTGTAAGGCCCTAATCTGGCCCCTCCCTGTTTCTCTGACATCATTATTAAAGAGAAACAAACTTTTAAGATTATTATATATTTACTTGTTTTTTTTTTTTAAAGAGAGAGAGAGAGAGAGAGAGAGAGAGAATTTATTAACATTTATTTTTTAGTTCTCGGCGTACACAACATCTTTGTATGTGGTGCTGAGGATCGAACCCGGGCCGCACGCATGCCAGGCAAGCGCACTACCGCTTGAGCCACATCCCCAGCCCCTATTTACTTGTTTATATGTGACTTCTCACTAGGTTGTAAGTTCTAAGGGAACAAGGTTTTTTCCCCTGACTTACTCTCTACTGTGTGTATTGCACTCAAAGCACTGGTAGGTATGTAGGAGATGTTCAACATTCCTTTAGTTAATAAGAGAAAACTTGTTGTCAAAAAGAGTTGAGTTAAAATCCTCACATCACCATTTTCCAGAGTTGAGACTTTATGTTGCTCTATTTATGAGAACAACAGCTACCTCACTGAGTGATTATAAAGTTTAAATGAGATAATCGGTATATAGGACAAGGTCTCAAAGTACATTCATTAAATGGCAACAATTGCTTTTTATTATTAATACTAGTTCATTACTACTTTTTTTTTTTAATGTGGTGCTGAGGATCGAACCCAAGGCCTTGCATGCGCTAGGCGAGTGCTCTACCGCTGATCCACAACCCCAGCCCCTCATTACTACTATTATATTTTATCGATTCCTTAAGGAACTCATTCCATATTTTTTTTTCCATCTAAGATTTTTCTAAGTAGATAAGAGGAGCAGGACTTTCTGGGCATAGAAACTCCATCAAAGGGGGGAGTTATCTGAGGAAATAGCAAGTATTCTAGTATAGGTAGAAAACATTGTACATGTAGTTCAGTGGTAAAAGTACTCTGGGGTTCAAACCTAATACTAGGGGGAGGAGGGGGGAAGAAGAAAGAAAAAACATGGTACGTGAAGAGCAGTGACCATGGAAGATGAGTAAGGAGGTTGTGATCACCTGTGAAAGGCCTTGTTCAGCTCTTTTGGCTTTCTTTTCTTTTCTTGTTCAAAATGTTGTCTTTGAGTCAGTAGTCTCAGCATCACCTGGGAGATTGTCAAAAATACAGACTCTCAGACCTACTGAATCAGATTCTGCATTTTAATGAGGTCCGTGTATGTTTTGTATGCATGTTGTTGCTTGCAAAGCTTCTGCTCTAGGTCACTGAAAGCTTTTAATAAGAGGAACAGTGTGGTCATCTTGTGTGTTAGAAAAGGTATTCTGGTGGCAGGAGAAAAAATAAATAAGTAAGAGAGTACTGCCCCCATCCATGTGAGAGATGAAGACAGCCTGGACTAGGGCAGTACTCTCAGGGCTGCAGAGGAATCAGAATAGCATGATGAAGCAAGAAAAGCGTGGATTTGGGATTAGAAGACAGTGACTCTAATCAGATCAGCTACTAATGCACTGAGATAATTAGAGAAATTCACTCCCCTCCTTGGGCTTTAAGTCCCTCATGAATGAGGTGAAATGGTTGGTCATCACAAATTACAGACTCAGGATTTGGCAAGCTATGGCCCATGGGCTAAATCTAGCCTCCACACCAGTTTTTATGTAGCCTATGAGAGATGGTTGGGAGAAAAAAAATCAAAAGAATAAAAATATATCATGCAATGTCCATAAGTAGAATTTTATTGTCACATAGCCACATTCTTTCATTTACATAGTCTATGGCTACATTCATATAACAGTAGCAGTTGAGGAGCTGTGTCAGATAGTATGGCCCCAGTGTTTTCTATCTGGCGCTTTATAGGAAAAGTTTGCTAACGTCTGGTCTGAATGATCACCAAAACATCTTTCAGCTATAAAAGGATGTGATTCTATTGCATGATATGTGTGAGCTAAAAAACCCTAAGTAAATGAAATGAAATATATTCTCTCTCAGGACTATGAATTGCAACTGATGACTTACAAGGCCTTTGTGGAATCACAGCAGAAATCTCCTGGCAAACGCCGTCGCATGCTTTCCTCTTCAGATGCCATCACACAAGAGGTAAATGGGTGGGGCAAGGAAATATGCCACTGTCTTCCATTAAGAAAGTATGCATTTGTTTAAGGCCTTGAAGTTTCATTTAGGATTCACCTTCTGTTGAGCATGTGACTCAAAGAAAACTTCACCTTATTTTTAACTATTGAAATTTGCTTTTCTGTGCTTTTCTAGCATGTGCAAGGCCCTGGGTTCAATCCTCAGCACCACATAAAAATAAATAAATAAAATGAAGATATTGTGTCCAATTAAAAAATAAATATTAAGAAAAAAGAAATTTGCTTTTCAGGCAAATAATTTATTTAAATTGTTCTTTTTAACTGCAGTTTATGGACTTGAGGACTCGCTACACAGCATTGGTGACCTTAACAACTCAGCATGTAAAATACATCAGTGATGCACTCCGGCGATTGGAAGAGGAGGAGGTGAGAATAGTTGGGTCCTAAATAATCTTGAAAGTACAATTAAATATCCTATGCCTCAGGCTGAGGATTTACCTCAGTGATAGACATGCCTTATATATGAAAATCTCCAGGTTTGATCTCTGACACTGAAAAAAAAAATTGCTGTGCCTTATCTGTCAATCAAAACTCAAAGCACATGCACAATCAATTTTCATTATTTGCAGTAGTCATATTAACAAATGCTGAACCATTGCTCCTAGGGGAAGTAGAGGGTTAGGTTCATGTTAGCCTCTGTTCATATTTTTGTCAATAGTTCAATATTTAGCTATGTTTTAAAAATCTTTATTTTTAAAAGATTCTTTATTTGATACATATTGTTGATTCACTAACTTTGAATTCATTGCCAGTAGCACTCTTTCTCCATCTGAACAAAGCTTATCCAAAACCTATTTTCTCAATAAGATATATAAGAGCCTTCTTGTGCTTAGGAGCACTAGAAGGTACTTTAGCACTATCTTATAGCCATTTTAAATAGTGAAATCACTAACAACAACAACAAAAAAAAGTGAAAAATTTGGCACTAAAAAAGCTGTAAAAAGTACACTGGTTTACAGTATAGCAGCTGAAGCAAGACAAGGTTTTGCCTTATTCTATCTCAGATGACATCATGTGCAGTGAGCAGCTAAGTTTTTTCTTGGCCATCTGTGTATTATTGGGAATAACCATGAAATCACTGAAAATACTGTAATGATTTTGGAGTTACAATTGAATTTTAGTGAGTAGACAAATAAACAAATGTAAAATTTGTAAATAATGATGACAGATTGTATTGTATCCAGCATCCCCCCCTCTAAATATCTTTATGATGAAAGAGTATGAATAAATAGCTTTAATAAAGTATAACTTGTTAAAGGAATATATTGGGAACATCTATATTTCATACAACAGAATGCTGTGATACTTAAAAATAATGAAATAGATATAAATGATTGACATAGAAAGATATTTATTTTACTCTGTTATGCTATATATAACTATTTCAGTTAAAAACCAACTGTATAGCAAAGATACAATATGGCATAGAAACAAGTTTAGAAATATATGTATCAAACTTCTGAGGAAATGGGAGTATATATATATGTATATATATATATACGTAGCATGTATATGTGTGTATATATATATATATATATATATATATATATATATATATATATATACATACATACATACATACATACAGTAGCACATGCCTATAATTCTAGTGACTTGAGAGACTGAGGCAGGAGGATCATAAGTTGGAGGCCAGCCTCAGCAATTTAATAAGATCCTCAACAACTTAGTGAGACCCTGTCTCAAAACAAAAAATAAAAAGGGCCGGGCATTGTGGTGGATGCCTATAATCCCAGCAGCTTTGGGAGGCTGAGGCAGGAGGATCGTGAATTCAAAGCCAGCTTCAGCAACAGCGAGGCACTAAGCAACTCAGTGAGACCCTATCTCTAAATAAAATGCAAAATAGAGCTGGGGATGTGGCTCAGTGGTTGAGTATTCCTGAGTTCAATCCCTGGCACCAAAATAAGTAAATAAATAAATAAGGCTGAACAATCAATAAAAATAAATAAATAAATAAGGCTGGGAATGTAGCTCAGTGGTAAAGTATCCTTTGATTAAATCCCCAGTACCACCAAAAAAACCCAGAAAGTATGTATGTATGTATATGTGTATGTGTGTGTGTGTGTGTGTGTGTGTGTGTGTATATATATATATAATTAATCTCAGATTTGGTTGAATTTATTATAATAGGTATGTAGTCTTTTATAATTACAAAAATCTAGTTCTTTGCAAAATAATTTTCCAAGTATTCAACTACTTGTAGAAATGGTGTTAAAAACATTGATTGTACTATCTTTCCCTACGTAAATAAGAAAAGCTTCCTTTATTTCCATACCTATCTTATATAATCTCTGTGGGATTTAATTTCTTCACCTATAAATCTTAGAATTATGAAAATGTGCAAGATGCTATATGTAAAAGACAATAGCTTCCCTGTTTTAGGAAATCTGAGATCTGCCAGTCTCAGGAGACATTGACCATGGTATTGATTTCTATTTCCTGTTCTAGAAAGTGGTAGAAGAGGAAAAACAGGAACATGTGGAGAAGGTTAAAGACCTTTTGGGCTGGGTTTCTACCCTAGCAAGGAATACACAAGAAAAAATTACCTCATCCCACACCAAAGAATCAACAGACATTGAAAAAGCAATTTTAGAACAGCAGGTGAGTGGAAGGTCCATCTCTCCTTGCCCAGGTGGAATAATATGCAGTAATGCATAAGAGGAATAACAGGTAATATATGGGCCTTTACAGAAGCAATTGCTACCTGAGGAAGTACTAACTTCCAGGACTTAAGGAAATGTAAGAATTCAATTTATTTCTGGTAATATTACCTGACCTAAGCTGTATCTTTTTCCTAGGATTTTTAAAATTATTTCAAATAATGTTTGACTTTTTAATTCTGTAACTTTGAAGATTTTCTCTATTTTTGCTATCTAGGTCCTGGCAGAAGAGCTGACAACCAAGAAAGAACAAGTTTCTGAGGCCATTAAAACTTCACAGATCTTCTTGGCCAAGCATGGTCATAAGTGAGTGTTAAATGAGAGACTGTGACACATCTGGGGGATCTGCTCTACCTGGCTGATGTAGAGGTCATGGACAGAATTCAGGCTGGAGAATTCATAGCGGCAGGAGCCAGATTGTGAAGAGGCTTCAGAGGAGGAATTTGCCTTTTACCTTGTCACTTGTGGGGAGAGGTGTTAAACGTGTTTCAGTTTGTTTAGTTGCTGAAATAGTTGTGTAAAGAAAAGATTGTTATGGTGCAAGAAGAGAAGATGCAAGGCTAGTTAAGAAGCTGTCCTGGGCTGTGGCTGTGGCTCAGTGGTAGCGCACTTGCCTGGCATGTGTGAGGCACTGGGTTCAATTCTTAGCACCACAAATAAATAAACAAAATAAAGATCTACTAACAACTAAACAAGAATTAAAAAAAAGAAGAAGAAGAAGAAGAAGAAGAAGAAGAAGAAGAAGCTGTCCTGATTATGAGGGCAAGAAATGATAAAGACTGGAGAGGAGACAAAGATTCAAGAGATGTTAAGGATGGTGAATTTACAGTTTTGATGACACATGAAAATTGTCAGTTCTAACTCCTAGGCTTCTGACTTAGGACATAGGGTCCATGACAATGCTGGTAACCAAGATAGGAAAAGAAGTGGGTTGAAGGAGAAGAGGGTTGCTTCAGTTTTAGACACTGTGAGTGTGAAAAACCTACATGTATTAGGATGTGTTAACCACATCAGTCCTTGACTTATGTAGTTGCACCAAAGAAATCCAATGGCCAGCTGCATGTTTAAGTTGAGAATTAATGACAGAGGTCTAGAGTGACAGAGGTTTCAGTCGTCAGTGTAATAGAAACATAGGGTAGGTCATCCTAAAAGGGGTATCAGGGCTTTCAGGGTTTTGCATCCTGTAAAGGAAGCCTTGCGAAGAAAAAAGAAAACCTTGATGAATTATACCTCAGAGCACAAGAGAAAAAGAAGCAATCAGAAATCAAGATTGAGAATTACCTATTAAATTTGACAATTTGGAAATTTTTAGCCATTCGGTTGAAAAATTGGGGAATGATGTCAAATTTAGTATGATGAGAAGCAAATGAGTTGAGGAAGTTGGTGAGTGGTAAATTTAGACTATTCTTTGACAGCTTTGCCATATGAAAGGAAAGAATTAATACAGATAATAAGAATGGAATATACAATCAAGAAAGTTTTGTTTTCTTGGATGATAAGAGATACTTTACTCATAGACTGAGTCTCACAGACTCCTAATAGGAGATTAGTCCCAGAGGATGTGGGAGAGGTTGAAATTCATCAATGGATGAAAATACAATCTTAATCAAGAGAAGATATAGCTTTTCCTCTGAGGTAGGAGGAATGGGAGATTAATAAGGGTGTGCATAAGGTAATTTTGTCAGGGGTGATTCCAGAAAGTGAGAGATGTAATGGCGTGTGTGTGTGTGTGTGTGTGTGTGTGTATTCTTTTTTTTTTTTTAAATAGGAAGAGAGGTTTGATGAAACTAGGGTAGTGCCAAGGCAGAAGGAAGAGGGTTCAGTTAGAAACATTCAAAAATATTGTCAGGAAGTATTGATGACTGCTTGGGGTGGGAAATCAAAAAGATCTCTCTATGTAGTTGTGAGATTTTTTTCCTCTTCATCAGATATATTTAGCTTTAGAGCTATGGGAGCAGAGAGTTGTGGTGATTTAATTGATCTGAGTTTGGGGTCTTATTAGATTAGTAAGTGGACAGTACAAGGATGATAAATAAGAAACTGATTAAGAGGATGGGTCTATGGGGTATGAACTCCAAAAAAGTAGATAGAAGCTGAATATAATAGACAAAACTGATAGATTGATTAAGAGAAAATACAAGAGTCAAGGAAAGCTTGGGAAATCTCTGAGTTGAAGGATAGTTCTAAGATGAATCAATATAGTTCATTCTCAGAAATAATATAGAATGAAAAAACAAGGTGTGGGATTCAACACATTCAAGAAATGATTATCTCTGAAGAGACCAGGAAATGAACAGACTTGGTGACAGCTACACAACATACTTTAATTATATCTGTAATCTTATTTCTTAGAAACAGATCTAAATCAGATATGGTTAAATAGTAAAAATTTAGTAAAGCTACATAGGTGGGTAACAGGTAGATGAGAGTTTGTTATGCAATTTATCAGTTTAAAATATTTCCTAAAATGAGAACAGATATAGAAGTAAAGAAATATAAAATAAGAAGATAGAAATATAAAATAGTTGCTTGCTGAGACTGTCTGGTTCTCATTTTGAAAGGTTAAAAAAGTAGTAAAAATCATATAGTGCATTGTTGAAATGTAAGATTTCAGAAGTGGAATAATTTCATATGATGGCAGGGTTCAATTTTGCCAGTTGTGGGCAGGACTAAGATAGACTGGCGTTTATTTGTGTTGAAGAGGTCACAAGACTCTAAGCATATGATGGCATAGCACTAATATCGCCAAGAATCATGACTTACTTTGAGATAGACAGAAAAGTGTGAATGAGATGGCAAAGTTGTCGATAAATATGGAAGACTGGCCAGATAATACATTCAAGGCAAAGCAGTGAAGGAAAATTTGAAGAATTTTTTTTTTCTTAAAAGGCCTTTAAAATCCTTTGTCTTCCAGACTTTCAGAAAAAGAGAAGGAGCAGATCTCTGAGCAACTGGATGCCCTGAATAAGGCTTACCACAACCTTTGTGATGCTTCATCAAGCCAGCTTCAGCAGCTCCAGAGCCAGTTGGCACAGCAGACAGAACAAAAGGTATTTCTAGTTTTTGTCTCCAAATATTAGGAGGGTCCCTTTTGAATGGTATGAAAGGAGCTTTGCTGATCAAGAGTCACAATCACTAGCTTTCTATGACCAATGTGACATAATCCTTAACCTCACCTTAGCGGCCATTTGTCTTGTGTTTCTTTACTGGGGTTCCACGATGTGTTGGTCAGGTCAGTCAAAAATGCCAGAGGGCACTTTTGGTGGACCATATTTAGACCTGGTTCACCTTTCTTGTTTTCTGCCATTTTGTGGCAGAAAGCAGTCAAGAAGAACATAAATTATATATTGTATCTGATCACAGGGCAATAAGATTACTCCTTTGTGGCATTGTTACTCAAAAGTTCATAGTCAAGAGTTGTAGCTATTGGAAAGAAAAAGTTCTGAACCTTGTCCCTCCATGTAGTGAACAGTGAGAAATGTTCTGTTTCAAAACAAACTGGTAGATTAACTTCACTGACTGAGACGCTGGTTCCCCTCTCCCATGGTCATCCCATTATGTGACATCTTTAGCAGATCCCACTCCATGTTCATTTCCTAGATCATATGAAAGTCGTTATAGTTGCTACTGGTTGTCCTAAATTTTTCCTAGATATTTATGTGTGTGTACACTTACCATATTATATACATGTGTCTCTGGGATATATATGTGTGTTTGCCTGCTTATTTCCTATGTTGTGAAGCAATGGCCAGTTTATGTGGGGAAGGCCAACATTTAAGCTCATGCAATAATTAAATTTGGCTCAGGTGATGCTCAAAATTATTTTCAGACAAAATATGTCTTGACTCGCTGGTCCTTGAATATAAATTTGTGCACTAGAAGCCAGAGTTGTAAAGACCACAGACAGAACAAGCTCTGATTTGATGGTATATTTCCAGGAGAAATGTGCTGGTGTAGCATTCTCTGTGTAAGGTAGCCCACTTCTAATGGCTCGTTGCTTCACCATATAAGGGAGTATGTAAAAAGTTTTAACAATTGCTTGCTGAGAACATCCAGTTCTCATTTGAAAGGTTAAAAAGGGGGAGGAAAAAGAAAAGAAAAGCTGCTGAGCACCACTACATTGAGCATGATGTGTCCCCTGTACTCTGTGTGTGTTTCATGTTAAGTATTGTTCTGATTAACTGACATCCTTGCTTACAAGTTTCACTAACCCTTTGGAGTTTAAGCACAAATACACAAAGGGAAAAGAGGACGACCTGTTTGGGGTTCTTTTTTGCAAAACAAAAACAAAAAAAACCAAAACAGTCGCATGCTGGACGCTAACACCAAGCTTACACTGTGTGTGTGATACAGCTGAGCTGCTCCATAAGGCTCTATCTCTTATCTCCCCGAGGCGTGCCCTGCAACTCTGGTAAGTAGAAGCCATTTATGTTTTCTTTCTTCCTCTCCCTCTGTCTTTTAATGCTCCTTTAGGTCAGAATATCCATGTTTGAAGTAGGAGGGAAATGATTTCTCTGGATTACTTTCCAATTTAGTGCTGCCTGCCTATTCTCCAATTAGGAAGGTGTTGGAAGAAACAATGTATTTTTTTCTCTCTGGCTAGACTCCAGGCCATTCTTCAATACCAGCATTTTTGAGATTTCATGAGTCTCTCAGAAGAAATTAGGAATTCTTAACACTGTTTTTTCCTTTTTCATGTCTGCTTCTGAGTAGTCTTTACATGGGTTTCTAGAAGGAATGTTCCAGTTATTTCAAAGAGTTATATGCCAGTGAGCTTTTTCCTTTAGTCTTTTTATAAAATGAACACATATTAGATTTGCATCATATATATGTTTAATATATACAAACTAAATGTTACAGTCTGGGTCAGGACAACAAGGTAGGGAAGAACAACATAATATTTTTAATAGTGTGGAAAAGTCTGCCAGTTATTCCATTAGCTAAGTACATACAGTGAAATGGAGATGTAAACTAAATCTGCTATTCCCTTGCTTGCTGTCTGTTCTGCATTCTTTTTTATAATCTGGGGGAAATGGCTTCATGATGTTAAGATTTCCTTTACCATTTATTTATTTATTCATCCAATGTATTGTTCCTATACACTGAATGGACAAAGCAAGCTTTTAAGGAGCTTAATTCTCACTGAGATAGAAATGTAATGCATTATTTAGCAACTAGGGATGTGATTGACAATTGCTTCAACAAGATCTCCATTGATAAGTTATAATGAGTTAAAGAAGGAACAGAAAATAACACTGTCCAAAAGAGACAGATAAATCTATCTAAAGAAAAATTGGAATTCTTTAGAAGCTTTCTAGGGCTTGCAGGGTAATTTTGACAATTTGTAAAGTTTGCTTCTTCTTTGACCTTGTTCAGGACCTAACTTCTCCCAGCACCACAAGAAGAAAACAAAGGGGGGGAAGGGTGATTTCTATGTAATATGTGACTACTGTACTTGTCTTTCATGCTCCTTTGGAGCTAATTGAGGAGTCAGTAGAATAGCACAAGATTGAGAATACAGCTTTGGTTCATTTCTGGAACTCACTAATTTTGTGACCTTGGATAAGTAAGTTTTCTGTGCTACATTTTCTTGTATGTAAAGATTAAAATAATCGTTTTCATAGGATCATTGTGAAGATTAAATATCAGTGCTAAATAGATCTAATAATAAGTGGTATTCTGCCTTCATGGTAGTTGTACTACTCATTCTAGACTAGACCAGGAGAAAAATTACTAGTTGTTCCAGAGGCATGGGTCCTTAATCTATTCTTTCCTTGACTTTCTGCTTCCAAGTCCTAGAACTAATTTACTGCAGAGCCATTGCCTTGGGAGAAGCTAGCATTGGCCATCAAGAGTGTGACTATCCCAAATACCATTTACTTGTGTAGTATACACAGGCCCATTTACCAGGAGGTACAGCTGTTTCCTGAATATTGAGCTACTCAGTCTCTCATCTCATCTTGTGGACCAGTCCTGCTGTACCCATCAGCAGAGAAGTATTACTTCCAGAGTCTTCCACAGTGTTGCAATACTGAGAAGTTGTTATATGGGGTTGAATTCTCACTTTTTGGGAACTGGTATGTGTCTGTAACAACCCTAGTTATGATGTAGTCTTAGAAATAGCTGTCCTCTCACTTTCACTGCTTGCCCCTTTGTAGAGCTTGTCACTCAGATATGCTTAATGCTGTCTCTCACCTTCAAGTAATCTGAACTTCTGGTCCTATTCAATATCCTGAAATTTAGGGGAAAAAAATCTTTTTAACATTAACACTGCAGGCTTGCTTCAGGATATTTCCTATGTGTTGGGGTTTATCCCAGGCTAGGTTTTCCTTATGGTCAGAATTTTATGTACTGTAGAATTTAAATGAATCCTTTCGACAGGTGTGCTTCAACATTGGCTCTGATTCAGTTTTCTTTTTAATTTTTTTCTTTTAGGATTGCAGAACAGTTGCTGGGGTGATTGATCTAGGCACAATGGAGATATTTCCCATCTTCAGAGCTATGCAAAAGGGCCTCATTGACCAAGACACAGGCCTTGTGCTCCTGGAATTCCAGGTTATCATGTTTGGCCTCGTTGCCCCTGAGACCAGTGAAAAGCTCTCTCTGGAGGAGGGCTTGGCCAGAAACCTTATTAATCCCCAGATGTATCAGCAGCTCCGGGAGCTAGAGGATGCAATATCCTTAATAAGCAGACTTACTGAGAGCAAAGGCTCTATTTCTGTGATGGAAGCCATTGAAAAGAGAATAATCAGTGAGAGAGTTGGACTGAAAATTTTAGAAGCACACCTGGCCACTGGAGGTTTCAGTGTCTCCCCAAGTGAGAACTGTATTAACCTGGAAGAGGCTTTTCATCAAGGCCTCATTTCTACTTGGCTCCACTCAGTGTTAGAGTCTCACCTGAGATCATCGAAGAACCTGATAGACCCCAATACAGCTGAAAAAATCAGTTTACTAGATCTGATGCAGAGGTGTATTGTCCACCAGGAATCAGGGTTGAAATTACTGCCTGTCAAGCAATTGGCAGGGGGAATGGTGAGCTTGAAATCAGGCCGGAAAGTTAGTGTTTTCCGTGCAGTACAGGAAGGGCTAATAGATAGGCAGGTCACTGTCCGATTGCTAGAAGCTCAGCTCTTTGCTGGTGGCATCGTAGATCCAAGAACAGGACACAGACTTACAGTGGAAGAGGCTGTAAGACATAATTTGATTGACCAAGATATGGCCTGTGCTATTTTCATAAGGCAGCTTCAAACAGGAGGCATCATCAACACTGTCACAGGGCATAGAATGACAATAGATGAAGCACTGACCAATGATGTGGTATCTGCTAAGATTGCCCTTGTGATTCTGGAATCCCTCTGGTCATTCATGGGGTTTTTGTGGCCTGAATCTGGGGAGATCCTCCCAATTACAGATGCCCTAAAACAAGGTATTGTGTCTACTGAACTAGCACATAAAATCCTTAGTAACCGACAGCATATTAAGGCTCTATTTCTGCCAGCAACCACAGAAATTTGGTCCTGGAAGAAAGTAATAGAAAATGGTGTCTTGGACAAAGATCTTGCCAATAACTTAAAATCAATTTGTATACCAGATGTGATGCCCCACATGCAATTAGTAGACTCTTCTGAACAAAACAAATTGAGCATTACTCCCGGAGCAGCACCTCTACCATGCAGCAAGAGCCAATCTGGGGACATAGCAAGCCATGATGAGAAGCTGTTATTTCAACTAATGACTCACAGCTATATTAACATGCAGAATGGACAAAGGCTGCTTCTGTTAGATCAAGAACTGCTGGAGACTCTGTCATCTATAGATGAACATAAAATAAGTCCTTCAGAAGTGTTTGGAGTTGGGGATCAGAAAGTAGACACTCCTGAGGAATTGCAAGAATCAGCTAATGGGAATATTACAGAAACTTTCAGTGATGGACTCACTCTGGGGCCGTGTGAATTCCAGTTTTCATCTCAGAATGAAGAATATCCCAACCAGGAAGATTATACTGAAGCAAAAGGCAGAAAGACCATTGTAGGAGGAAAATGTTCTTCCATAGAGAACTCTGAAAAGGATCTGTTTGTAGAACAAAAAATTATTAATGCAAATATTGATACTTTGAAGGTCACAAAAAAAGTCAATTTAGAGTTACAAAGGCAGTTGTTTGGTACTAAAAATGAAGACCAAACAGAAATATCTACCAGAGAAAATGTTAGCAGAGAACTCCTGATTGTACCTCCTAAGGAAGTGGAAGGTGGGCCCTCGGAGACTGACAGAGACCTTTCTTTTGAAACACCAGAGGAAGAATGGCGGACTCCCAGAAATATTTTCTTTCCGTGTCAGAGAGAACAAGCAAAGGCACTTAAGACTAAATATACTCCAAGTGAAACTGGAAGACCTCTCCTAAAGTCCCAAAGCAAAAATTCACAAGTTCAGTTAGAGAAGTCTCTGGGTTTCAAATCAGAATTGAAGTGGGAAGATGATATGAATATTCATTCTTTGGAAAAAGAGAAAGTGTTAAATAAATCACTTTTGACTAAGGGTGACCATAAACAAAGCCAAGAAGGACGCAGCATTGCAGACAGTAAGATGATGACGTTAGAGAAGACTGATACACAAGATAGTGGCAGGGCAATTTCCCTGTCATGCAGTTCTCCTTCAGAGCTGCTTGAAGAAGCTACCTTAAATATATTATCTGCACAGCTACTAGATGGTGGTATCCTTCATGAAGAAACAGGTCAGAAGCTCTTACTCAATGAAGCAATAGCTCAAGGTATCGTGTCCAGCCACACTGCTGTGAAACTTATGGGAAAACTGAACATGTTTCGGGGCTTCTTTGACTCTCAGACCTGCGAGTCTTTGACAACTGAAGAAGTGATCAATGAAGGTCTGATGGATGAGAAATTATTACATAATGTTCTCATGGCAGACAAAGTTATAAGTGGTGTCTTAGATCCCCGTACCCATACACTGTGCTCTGTAAAGGATGCCGTCACAGCTGGAATTATTGATAAGGAAACAGCCACCAGGATTTTAGAGGGACAGGTAGTGACTGGTGGAATTGTTGACCTGAAACGAGGCAAGAAAGTTTCAGTAACTTTGGCCTCAAATCTTGACTTGGTGGACAGTGCTGACCAGACAGAGCTTATAAATTTGGAGAAGGCTTCTAAAGGCAGAGAAGCTGAAAAACTAGTTAGGGAGAAATTAATTGGTCTACAAATGGAAACAACAGGACTTATGGATCCTAACAACAAAGCTCCTTTAACAGTTGTGCAGTCCATTGACCAAGGTCTTTTGAAGAAAGAGGAGGCCATTTGTTTGTTGACAAAGCAAGTGGTAGATGGAGGTATCATTCACCATACCTCTGGGATGAGACTTTCTGTTGATAATGCCTTTAAACAGGGCTTGATTGATGAAGATCTAACTAAGCAACTCAAAAAAGTTGAAAACTTAAACCTCCATCACTTTTTTCATCCTGAAACAAAGGAAAGTGTTTCCCTCCATGAAGCCATAAAATTAAATCTAACTACCCCAGACTTGAAAAGAGAAATCCAAGAAAGTCAGGCCTTTAGTGAAAACCTTGTGGATCTTATTTCTGGCCAGAGATTGACTGTGGCAGAAGCTAACAAAGGAGGACTGTTAACTAATAAAGCAGTACTATCTTCAGTAATGATGCATGGGGTTGTTGATCCTGAGAATTACAGAATTGTTCCCTACTCAGAATTGATAAAGAAATGTAAGATTGATATTGAATCTGGACAGAGATATCTAGAAGTAATTCCCTTCTCAGACATTAAAGATGGGGTGAGTGACAAAGTGATTCCATTATCAGAAGCAGTTCAGCTTGGGAAAGTAGACTTTGCATCTACACTGAAGGTTTTAGAAGCTCAGGCAAATACTGGTGGAATCATAGACACAGCCACAGGAGAAAGACTGACATTGGCATTAGCTATGGAACAGAAATTGGTGGACAAAAACATGGCCAGAATTATTGCATCTAACCAGATGTTAAATGGAGGAATTGTTGACATATTTAATGATAAGAGAGTGACTTTAAAGGAAGCTGTTGAGAAAAGATTTATCAGTCCTGAACTGGCAACGCTGATCCAAATAGATACTTTCAAGTCCAGTGATCACCAAGCTCATATGGAAAAGCAAAATCAAATTGAAGTATGTGAATTACAGACTGAATATCTAAGAAAGAAAATATTAATTTCTTATAATCAGACTGCTAAAATGAGTTGTGATAAAGGAGAAAGCAAGAGTGCCTTGCAAATTGAAAGTCAGTTTGCACGAGGGAAGGATAAAGTAAGAGATTCTGATGGGAAGCAGATAAAAGAGAGCAAGGAGATTTCATTAGAGCAGTTGGAGGACAAAGACCACGATAAATGGGGAGCTTCTGCAGATGCTAAAGGGTCTGCCAGCGTCTTGAGTCCTAGTAATCTTAAAGGTAAATCCCTAGACCAAGTTTCAGTGCCACATCTCCACTCAGCAGTTTCTGATTTTAGACTCAAAGAGGTGGCTAGAAATAACTTGGGAGAAAATACAAATGTAGAGCATGAAAAAGGAGTGACACACATAGAAACTGTAACTCATTTGAAGCAGCCTAACTCAGGTCTAGACGAGGCAGAAGCAAAAGAAAATCAAAGGGAAATGATTTGGGAAGTACAAGAATCAAATTGTAAAGCATCAGACAGATTGCTGAGTGAACAACCACTGAATATCAGAGTGACAAGTGAGAGAGAGAAGAGGGAGATGATTGTCGAAGAAAGTGTGAGGCCATGCAGACCAGCAGTTCTTTCAGAAGAAAAGTTGGATCAGGAAATGACCAGAAGTGAAAGGGAGAAAGAATCTGATAGAGAGACAGGGTTTTCTGTTACTTGTAAAACTGAAGACTCTTCTTCCCAAGTGACACCAAAAGGAATTTCTGTAAGAAATCAAGATACTTTGACATTCTTCAGCTCTGCACAAGTCAATGAAGAGGAAGTGAAAAATGTAAACGTCTGCTTGACTTTAAAACCAGGAGAAATTTTATATCAAGAACTTACTAGTGGGGCCCAGAGTCATCCATTCTCTTTTATGACCCCAAGACCTGAAGGATTTCATTGCCAGGTATCAGTTATAAAAGCCCAAGTTACAGATACACCCCAAATTTCCAATACAAATAAGACCACCCAGGGAGCCTCCAGTCAGGAGACCAACTATTATCAAGATTCCTGTGTTACTTCAAAGACTACAGAAACCAAAGATCTGATTTTCCCATCTAAAGAATGTAAAGAAACATCATACCAAGAAGTACCTTTTGTTTCAAGAAGAGTTCTTAAATTTGAAGAAATTATTGTTTCCAAAGTAGATCCAGAAGAAGTCAGTTATCTAAAATCATCAGACAGAAAAGATCTTCATCATCAGAATAGCAAAGGTGATCATGAACACTGTGGAACTCTCAAATCTAAAATGGCAACAACTCAAGAAACAAATGGAGAGAAATTTCTGGAAATGACAAACCCTATTTTTACAGATCCAGAAGCAGGGTCCCCTGAAGGCATACTGATTCAGGGAGGTCCCACAGTCTTGGTTACCCTTCTTCCAGAGAAACTACCCAAAGAGGTGTCCCAGAAAGAAAATACAGGGCAACAGGATTCTGTTATTAGTTCTACCACTTTGGAGACCAGTGAAGAAACAACACTGTCCCTACCATCATGTTCTACAGTGAAGGTGGATATGATACCACAGGAAAAACTCAGGGAGGGCCTTGGCAGTAAACCGACTCCCTTCACGGATATGCTCCGGGGAAAGGGGAGTGAAGGTGTAAATCCGGAGCCTCTCAGAGCAACTCAAGTAAGTCTCCCAGAGGCATGTTTGTATCTTTTTTTTTTTTTTTTAAGATATAACTAGTTTGATGTTAAATTCTTAACTGGATACAGAGTTCACAAATGTATAGTTAATGTATGTATACATTTTAGGGCCCTAGTTTGTTCTCTAAAATATAACTTAGTGTATCATCATCTGTAATTTAGTTGTTGGTAAATTAGGCATTGGCTCTGATTGTCTTAAATTTACAGGAATTTTTTGTTTTGTTTATTTTGTGGTGCTGGAGATGGAGCCCAGGGCTTGCTAGGCCAATGCTCTATAACTGAGTTCCATCCCCAGCCCAAGAGCTCTAAGTTAGAAACTACCATTAGAACTAACTTGAAAAATTAGGATGATGGTACATTAAATAGCATATAGCTTTTGGAAATATTGCTAAAATGATGCTTGTCAATGATAATTATGAGCTTTTACTTCTGAGGATATTGATAAAATTACTTTTGTCTGTTGATTTGAAATAACTCAGATGAAATAACATATTTTATTTCATTCTGTCTTACATGTAGTAAAAATTGTTTTTTTCTATTTGTCTAACAAAAAATGCTGCCTGCTTTAAAAGTGGGAGTTAAAGGAGAATGACAGTACTGTTTTCCATTTGGTTCCACAGAATGTGTTTAACCGGCAACTCTGTTTAGAACATGATGAGAAGCTGGTATCCTATTTGTCTCTGCTACGGGACATTGAAATGAGGACCAAACAGATTCAACCTTTAGAGCTTAACCTGGTAGAACTACAGGATCTGCTGTGTCAGGCCAAGGTAGGTTCCCAGAGACTTCCACAAGCCACTGACTTCAAGGTAGTTGTCTCCATCTTCCTGGATTTCAAGGTTTAAAAGAAACTGCTTAGCACTCCATTCCAGGGCAAACAGTCTCAGACCCTTGATAGATAATTGTGGCCTGGGTTTGAACAGATTAAGTAGAATTTATAATGGAGAGACTTAAATAGACTTTGGATAGGCATTTGCTATATACATGATCTTGGGTTGAATGAGATGTTCAAAGGCAGAATGATTGGTCAAGAAATTGTTGCAGTAATTAAAGTAAGCAATGTTTAAATCTCTGTTATTTCCCAAAACTCCACCAAGAGATCAGGAGAATGCATTCTTTTTAAATACATAAACTTACAAGGAAAAAGAGCAAGACAGAAAAAAGCGGCACTAGAATTTCGAAGTGAGAAAGCAGATGGATGAGGCAGTAACTACCTCAGCAAGTGGGAGAAAACCAGGACCTAACTGTGCAATGGAAGAAGCTAGGGTACAACTTAACTCACACAGCAGAACTCCCCATAACACCCCCCCCTCTGTAACACCAGAAAGCAGAGATGAATATGGATATGCAAAGAAAGTTGTAGGCAGTTTAAAGTCTAAGATGCAATTAGACCCTCATTTCCAGGTTATTTCACTAGCCTAGCAAGTGTGCATGCCCTGCCTTAAGAAAAGAGGTTTATTCTCTGAAGAACATAATCAGAGTGTCTCTAGACAAGGCACAAAGCCTCAATTGCAGGCAAGGATTCCATGCTGAGATCAGTAGGATCGACTGAGAGTTTGCATATTGACTCTTGAGCTTCATCTTCCTTCCCCTGATTTCTTTGACAGGCTTATGGGGAAAGACATGATGGTACTGATGAGAATGTTTTCCTAAGTGTCTAACCCAACCCCATGACCCTTAGTGAAGACTATAGTCAGCAGACCCACCTCTGCATGTAGTTTGTTGTCAGCTTTTTAAAGCATTACTCTCAAATGTGAGCATCCAGAAAGCTTCAAATACAAAAGAAGCTGAAACAAGGGAATAAAAAACAGTCTTAGAGGAAATACAGACTATTCAGGAAGAAAAACATTTAAAAACATCATTCCTTAAAATACCAAAAAAGGGGAACAGATTGAAAAAATACAACCAGGTATCTCTAAGAACAGAGATCTAAGAATACTCTCATTAGTACAAGATAATTACATTCTTCACCTATTCTCAAGAATGTTTTATCTTTTGAACTATATCAATTGTATTTATCTTCCTGCTAGGCAAACCAGTATTTATACTTAACTTTTGTTAGAAAATCTGATTTTCCATTTCAGAAATAAAGTCAACTATGTTTATATTTCAGGAATTTTGGGTTTTTTTTTTTTTTTAATACTTGGGGGATTAAATCCTGGGGCTACTCTACCTCTGAGCTATATCCTCAGCCCCTTTTATTATTTGACACAGGATCTTGCTGAGTTACTTAAGGTCTCACTAAATTGCTGAGGCTGGCCTCAAACTTGTAATCCTCCTGCCTCAGCCTCCTGAGTTACTGGGATTACAGGTGTGCAGTGCCATGCCCAACAAGTTTCAGTTTTTTTGCTTTGTTTTCTTGTAATTAGTAATACATGACAGTAGAATGCATTTATGCACTTTGATATATCATACATAGATGGGATATAATTTCTCATTTTTCTGAGTGTACATGTTTGGTCATGAATTCAAATATATACATAAAGTAATAATGTCTGTTTCATTCTACTATTTTTCTTATCCCCATATCTCCTCCTCTCCCATCCCTTCCCTCTACCTAATCTAAGGTAACTCTATTATTCTGTATTGCCCCCACCCCTGCCTTATTGTGAATTAGCATCAGCATATTAGAGAAAACATTTGGCCTTTGGTTTTTGGGGATTGGCTTATTTCGCTTAGCATGATATTCTCCAACTCCATCCATTTACTGGCAAATTCCATAATTTCATTTTTCTTTAAAGCTGAGTGATATTTCATTGAGTATATATACCACATTTTCTTTATCCATTCATCTATTAAAGGATATCTAGGTTGATTCCATAGTTTAGCTATTGTGAATTGAGCTACTATAAATATTGATATGGCTGTATTACTGTAGTATGCTAATTTTAAGTCCTTTGGGCAAGTTTCAGTTTTTTAACAACACCAGGAATCACTGGTCTCAGAAAAGACAAAGAAGAGACTTGAGGGAGAAGTGTCAGCAGTATTAATCAGTGCAGGGAGACTGAGTCTATTGCACATTAAAGAGAGAATTGAACACCTGAAAGTCATTGGTGACCTTGATCAGAATAGATTCAATGGAATGGTAAGATACAAACAAAAAAAAAATAAATGGGAGGTTGAAAGGTGGGAATAATTATTGTAGATCATTCGAGAAGCTTTGAACTGCAAGTAAGGAAAAAGAATAGGACCCAGGCTAGAGCAGATAGACTGACAGGAATATTTTGAATGGATTTTTGGATTGAGGAGAAAGAATCAGTTAAAACTAGGCATGGTAGTACAGGTTTATAATTCCAGTGACTCGGGAGGCTAAAATAGAAGGATCACAAATTTGAGGACAGCCTCAGCAACTTAGTGAGGCACTGTTTCAAAATAAAAAAGGGTTGGGAATATAGTGGTAAAGTGCCCCTGGGTATAATCCCCTGTGACAAAAGTGGTGGGGGGACCAATGGGAAAAAAAGGAAAACATGAAGTTGGAGGAGAAGAGAAGTGATAACTGGTAGAATCAGGCCCCTAAGAACAGAAAGAAAGCTTTAAAAGGAAGAAAGAGTCACTCACTGAAATTGGAGGCTAAGAGTGATCATAGGACTGGAGTGAGAGAGAAGACAGAGAATGTGAAGGTTTACCAGTTCTCTCTAAGTATCCAGAGTGTGGCCTTGGTACAGTGACTAAAGGGGAAGTGAGGCAGTGCCCTGCAAAACTACCAGGCATGTCCACAGCTTATTGCTGGTTTCTCTGTTGAAGATTACAATATTATGGACTAGAAGAGTGGAAAGGTTGGTTTGAGTATTTTTCTGATCTTTGGTTTTGCCCTCTTGCAAATTAGAGTAGAGGAATCACCACTGTGATTGACTGATTTTGTAGTATACTAATTCTGCATACCAGCTTCCTGGGGAAAGATGTAGTGATAAAGGCAGCAATTTGTAGTGGAGGGAGCTGTGCTCTGAGTCAGGAAAAAATCCAAATCCTGGCTCTGCCAATTACCAGCTCCAGCTGGGTGACCTTGGCCCAAGAAAGTTCACATTGTAAAGTGCTGAGGCATCTCTTTTGTAAATCAAGAATAATAATGTCTGTTCTGCCAACCTCATGAATTAGTGATCGTGAGAACCATAAGTGAACATAAAAAAAATTTTTCAAAGCCTTAAATTCTATCTAGACATCAGGCAAGGGAGGAGTGTGTTTGCAGCTAATTCCCAAATGGTAAGATTGCTAGTCTTGATTTTGGTAACTCCATTTTATTCCTTCAGGTATTAGATGAGGAGTTAAAGGATCTGTCTGCCTTGGTGAGTCAGGAATTGGAGTGTGTGAATCAGATTATCATCAGCCAGCCTCAAGAAGTCCCTGCTCAACTGTTGAAGGCACTAGAGAAAGATGCCAAGAATCTTCAAAAGTCTCTCAGCTCTGTGAGTGACACTTGGAGTTCCAGACTGCTCCACCTCCAAAATGCCATGGAAATGAAAAAGGTAGGTCGCCATCGTCCCCTCCTCCTCCTCCTCTTCCTCCTCCTCCTCCTCCTCCTCCTCCTCCTCCTCCTCCTCCTCCTCCTCCTCCTCCTCCTCCTCCTCCTTCTTCTTCTTTCTTTCTCTCTCTCTCTCTCTCTCTCTCCCTCTCTCTCTCTCTCTCTCTCTCTCTCTCTCTCTCTCCTCACAAAGACTAGACAATCCTGGAGAGTTTATAACCTGATTTGCTGTTTATTACTTAGGCTTCAGTGTTAAATCAGCACATGCAACTAGAAGGCAAACTTCGGGGTCTGAGAGCTTGGGTTGGCAATACCAGTCTTATTCTGAACAGCAAAAGATATGACAGTGAGACAGATATTGACAGCCTGAATCACTCTCTCCAAGAGTATGAGGTAAGTTTTCTACCCATTCCCAAAAATGTTTTATTTTTTGTCCTTTGAGTTTTATCAGTTTTATTTCCTGCTAGGCAAACCACATCTTTTTTAGAAATAGAGTTTCAGAAATAGAATCAACTATGTTTAGATTTTAAAGTTACCACATCCCTGTAGCTTCAGTGATTATGATCATTTCTCCTTTCATCTATCTCTGAGAGTCTGTAGGGTGAACTATTACCAGTTTTACCTCTTCTTTATAACTAACATCTAGAATCTGTCCCTTGTTTCTCTTTTGCCCAAGACCTAATCCTGGACACACACACACATATACCAATTTCAGGAGAATATTGATCAGTAACCTAGAGCATGAGTTGGCAGACTTTTTCTATAAAGGGTCAGACAATACATATTTCAGTTTTGCAGCACAGAGTTAGCCAGAGGGACATAGTTTGCTGACCCTCTGGTCTAGGGAGATGTTTTTCTTCTTTTAAGTTACAAATTAATTGATTCCTTTTATCAGTCAGTGTGAGAAAAGACTGTGAGATACATCTAATCAGAGAGATTTCCCCCAATATTGTATTTTGTTGTTGTTGTTAAGATTTTGTAAGATATTGTTCACATGAGTTTTTCAACCCATCTTAAAGAGAGATGTCCTTCTTTTGAAACTCTTTAGAAATTCAGAAGGAACTAGAGATGTCCCCTCCTCCTTTTCTGTCCTTTCCTCTTTCCCCAATCTTAAGAAAAGCAGACATAAAGGTTTGCCCATGATCAACCTTACATATAACCTTTTTTTATCCTTCTTTTATCTTTCAAGAGTTACCCTGCCCCCTAGGTAGTATAATGGTGCATGCCTATAATCCCAGTGACTTGGGAGACTGAGGCAAGAGGATTGCACATTTGAGATCAGCCTCAGCAACCTACTGAGACCCTGTCTCAAAATAAAAAGGACTAGGGATATAGTGGTAGAGCAACCCTGGGTTCAATCCCCAGAACAACAACAACAACAACAAAAAGTTAGTTACCTGCCTTTTCTTTCATACCCTTTATTCAGAGATATCACTGGGGGAGAGAAAAGTGGACAGGCTTTATCTGTTCATTAAGATCTAATAAAGAAGCAGGGAATGAATTCCTATTATATTGAGATGTGAAAACAAATCTCATGCACTGGTACTCTCCCCTAGTTATAGGTTCTTCCAGTTCTCTTAGGAAGAGAATGGTAGTCAAGGTAGTTTCCTAAACCCATATGCCCACAGATGAAGAAAGCATTCTCTTATGATAAGTATCCAAGATGCCCTTCTGCCTGCTCTCTAGGATCAATAACTCTCAAGTTTCAGTGTGATAGAGATAAAAACATCTTAAATGTTTTGATTGCATCCAATATAACAGTGAACAATCACTAAATGTTTGGGGGGAAATTGCATGTTTTTGATTATCTGAAAGCAGATGACTTTACTGTTTGGACAGTTTTTATTACTTTAAGGGAGTGAAAATAAGAAAGTCTGACTATAATCCTTCACGGTTTAAAATATATAAACGGCATTGTTTAAAAATCAAATTTTATGGTTCTGGAGCGGTGGGGTGCTCGCCTACACATGTGAGGCACTGGGTTTGATTCTCAGCATCACATATAAATAAGTAAATAAAATTAAGGTCTATTAACAACTAAAAATATTTTTTTAATCATATTTTAATGAATCACAAGTAAATTTTATGTTCTTTTAGTACTGGCCTATCAGTAACTCTCTGTTGACAAATCCAGATAGATATTTGAACCTAAGAAAGTACAATTAGATGCATCTTAGACTAGAAATTCATGTTATATATTCTAAAACCTTTTTTTTTTTAATCATATGTATTTTGGATTAGTAGTAGTGTGATTCTGTAAGCATAAATAATTGATAGCTTAGTATTTGGAAATTAAGGTCCAATAAAGGAAACATGATTTATGAGGAGTTGGAAAGACAGAAAGTGAGAGAGATTTCCAGTGCTAGTTTGACTGTAGTGCCAATTGTAAAAATAATGGAAATTAACCTTTCTTTGATTCTTTTAAGTCTTTGATTTTCATAAAAAAATAGAAGTTTTATTTATTTGTTTTTCCCTTTTCCTGCTTGCCTTAGGATTTGAAACAGCTCATGGCTGAAAGGAAATCTCAGCTGGATGCTCTTGCTTTTGATATTCAGTTCTTTGTCTCGGAGCATGCACAGGACTTGTCCTCTCAGCAGAATCGACAGATGCTGAGGCTTTTGAATGAACTGCAGAGGTCCTTTCATGATCTTATGGAACAGGCTACAGTGCAGACGAATGCCTTGCAGGGCCATCTTCACCAAATGCAGCAGGAAACCTGGGTTAAGGTCAGACTGAACCAGCAGCTGGGCTCAGCTTGTCTTTTGGGATGTCCTCTGTTTTGGGGTTTTCTGGCCAGCCTCCATGTATCAATGATTGCAGGAGCCTGGAGTTAGCAATTTTGAAATTTCTTGTCATTCAGGCCTATTTGGTTCTGATTGAGGAGGCAGCTGTTCCAGCTGTTTTCTTACCACATTTTTGGTTTTGTGTGTATGAGAGAATTTATGTGTTTATGTGTGATTTCATGTGCAAGTGTTCTCATTTTACTGAGATGCTACTGACACTGTGTCTCATTGTCTCTGACTTTCCAATAAAAATCACATAGCTAGCTCTTTCTCTCCATTACTTTCACCTTCATCATTCTTTTGAGGGCTCTGAAAAATATACAAAGACTCTGAGCTCTTAAGAAGAATGGTTCTGAAAATCAGTTTTATTCTAGGGCTTTCCATATGATTTCACAATAGATTTCTTTTACTATTTTCAAACAGCTGATAAGGACATTTTTATCAGAATATTAATTTTTTAACTTTTTTCAGAGTGTTAATTTTTTTAAGCACTTTTGAATAAGCCCAATGCTTATTTAGTCAATCATGGGAAACAGTGTATTTTAAAAAGAAAAAATCTAACCACACTACTATCTGCCATTCAAATCCTCTTCTTGTAAAGTTAAAACTCATCATAATATCATTAGTAGTAACATTATAACCTTCAAATACCTCAAATAGTGTGTTTATGATTTTTCTTTTTTGATACTGAGGATTAAACCCAGGAACGCTCTACCATTGAGGTACATCCACAGCCCTTTTTAGTTTGTTTGTTTGTTTGTGTGTGTGTTTGTTTTTGAGACAAAGTCTCACTAAGGGCCTCACTAAGGTGCTGAGGCTGGCCTCAAACTTGTGATGATCCTACCTCAGCCTCCTAAGTTACTAGAATTACAGGCATACACCACCACATCCAGCTGTTTATGGTATTGCTACTGCTTGAATAATAAGTTGGGATATAGCAAGGTGATATTAGAATTGTCATTATAATCAGAAATTGTATCTCAGGGGCTCTGTTTTAAAATATTGTGCAAAATGTAATTGAGCTTTTGAGTCAGACTTAAAAGAAATTAGGTTAATCAGTGCCATATATTCCCAACTACTGCTTAGTTGTTTAAACTATATTGAGATTGAAATAAAATCCTAATGAAATGCTTAAGGTTACCTCCTAAACCTGAACATGTGCAATGCCCTCCCGTAGTAATTTATATAGCATCGTGTAGCATGTGGTAATTAATGAAGTAATTGGTCTGATCCACTTTAAGACCAAGCTCAGGTTCAGATAGGCCTATGATAGAACTGCATGTGAACATTCTCCCAGAGCATGAAATTAATTACACATTGTCTATTAACCTTGTTATTGTCAGAAATGCTCTGCTTCTTTCTATATTTGCCCTGAATGCGTGTGTATGTCTCTGTGTTAACTTGTTTGCTTTGCTTTTTTCAGATTCAGTCTGCACCCATCCTAACCCATGAAGATCCCGTTTTACAGCTGAAGAGCTCTTAGGAGTTCTCTTCCAGAGCCCTTCTATTTGTCTTAAAGAGGGGGAGAGAGGGCCAATTTGGGCACCTGTTTGTAAGTGCAGGTGACTAAAATGCCATCAGAAGGCAGAAACTGGTGGAAAGTGGTTTTAGAAGGATGGTCAGGAAAACACATCATGCTCAATTGCTCAATCAGGTGCTTCAGTGTTGTGCAGCTGAGATGCGATCTGGGGAAAGGATCAGGCACAGAAACATACACCTTCTCTCTCCTAGGGCCTGGCTTTTTACCTGTGATAACCAGTGTAGACATCTAAAGGACTGAGCTAGTTGCTATTTTGGGGAAGTTTTTTTCTCAAAATAGTTAAATTAAGCTCCTTATGCTTGACATTCAATCATTCTATTTAATGGGTCTCTACAGTTCTGAGACATTTGATTTATAAAGTCAGCTTTATTATTAAGAAGCTAAATTAGCTTATGAATTATCCAGGTCCTTTATTTTTCTTTCAATTCTAATTCTTGTACTTTTCCATGTTTAGACTTCATATATAGCAAATCCTCTAGTTCCAGAGGAGGAATAGGTCAGAATCACTCATTTATTATCATCACCATTGTCATGTTTGGATTTCAATATTCCCCATTTCCAAAGATAAGAATTAAATTCTGGCAAAGGATCGTCCTATTCCAAATCTGAACTGAAAAGCACCTCTGTCAACTTGACCACTGGCCCAGATCAACACTGCCCAAATGAGGGGAGCTTCCTGAATATGATTTCTGTGCCTTTTCCCATTCTAGTCTTTCATCAACTTTTCCATCCTTAATCTATAACCTTCCTATTTTGCATTTCAGGGAATGGCATTTGTAAAATGGGAGTTATTAATTGTCTCTTGACTCCTTTGCATTTTAATTAGACTCTGCAGAAACAGCAAAGTGCCTGTCATCAGAAACTGGAGGATCTTTGCAGTTGGGTAAAGCAGGCAGAAAGGGCACTGTTGAGCCACCAAGGCAGTGCCTCCTGGCAAGATCTTTCTACTTTGCAGAAGAACCAAAGAGATTTGAAGGTCAGTGTGATTTCTGTTTTTTTTTTTTTTTTTAATTTCTTCAACAAATGTTTAAAAAGGCTTGCTATGTGCCAGGAACAGTACTAGTGTCAGCATCAATGTTGAACAAACATCATGAAGCTCACAGGCTGGTGGGGAAAACAAAACAGTTACACAGATTATCACAAAAATTAACATCTAATTATTAACTGTTGAATGCAAAAAGGTAAAGTTATATATACCAAACAGACCCAGTCTAGTTTAGAGTATAAGAAAAGATTACCTTGATGAAATATCACTTAAACTGAGCAGCAAAAGACATGTAGGGTTAAGTTTATGAGGGGATGAGAGGAAGAAAACCTACTGGCAGAGGCTTATACATCAGTCTTAAAGTGTGAGTGGGGTTGAACACAACATATTCAAAACTGAAAGACAGCTAGTTCAGCTGGGCTGCAAAGAACAAAAGGTGGCTTTCCAGACACAGTCGCACATGCCTGTAATCCCGTGACTCAGGAAGGTAAAGCTGGAGGATCACAAGATCAAGTCTAGTCTCAGCAATTTAGCAAAAGCCTCTTTCAAAATAAAAAATAAAAATGGGGGGGGGATGGGCACAGTGACACATGCCTGTAATTCCAGCAGCTTGAAAAACTGAGGCAGGAGGGTTGGAAGTTCAAAACCAGCCTCAGCATCTTAGCAAGGTCTTACACAACTTAGTGAGATCCTCTCCATAAATAAAAAGATAAAAAGTACTGGGGGGATAGGATTGTGGCTCAGCGATAGAGCCCTTGCCTAGCACGTGTGAGACCCTGGGTTCAATCCTTAACACCACACAATAAATAAAGATATTGTGTCCAACTAAAAAATAAATATTAAAAAAAAAAAGTTTTGGGGATGTGGCTCAGAGATTAAGCCCTGTGTTCAATCCCTGGTACCATTAAAAAAAAAAAAAAAAAAAGACTGGGGTATAGATCATATAGCTTAAAAAAAAAGAATGAAGAAAAGGACACTTAGTGAAAAATTAGGTGGGATCCATAAGGCCAGAGTGATAACCAAGAGAGTACAATAGTCCCCCCATCTTGGGAGATATGTTTAAAGATCCAGTGAATGCCTAAAACTTCAAATTGTAGGTAACCATACATACTATGTTTTTCTTGTATATACATACTTAAGATAAAATAGATGCAGCAATAGATTAATACCAATAATTAACAATAAAATAGAACATGTGTAACAATGCACTGGGATAAAGAGCATTACTACTCTTGTGCTTTGGGGCCATTATGTAAAATGAACCTTCTGGAAATATAAACACTATAACACCAGAACAGGTGATGTGATAACCAAGGTGGCTACTAAGTATATAACAGATGGCTCATGTGTACAACATGGATGCACTGGATGAAGGGATGATTCACATCCCAGGCTGGATAGAGAAGACATTGTAATTTTATCACATTACTCAGAATGGTATATAATTTAAAACTTATGAATGAATTGCTTGTTTCTGGAACTTGCATAGATTTTTTTTTTTTGTGGAGGGGGAGTGGCACACTTGACCACAACTAACTGAAAGCTCAGAAATTGAAACAGTGGAGAAGGAGGCCTCTGTATAAAAAAATCCAACAAGCCTTAGCTGTTAGAATCATGCTAAATAGCATGATTAGCATCATCACTTTGAGGGTAATTCATTGCAAAATGAAGATCTCTGCTATCAGCATATTTATGGGCAATCTCCTTTTTGTCTGCACTAAGTATTTGCTTAGAAAATTAAATTTAAAAAATTTTTTACATTTGTTTAAGGTATAAAGCTTATATAAATTATGGTCAGGGACTATATGTAGATATGTCATCCTAGCCATTCCATCTTAGTACTTTTAGAGGACTTGCAAGTACTAAAGTTGAAGGCTCTGCCATTCCTGTTTTCATGTGTTAAGGATTTACAGGATGATATTCAGAATCATGCCACCTCATTTACCACTGTTGTCAAAGACATCGAAGGGTTCCTGGAAGAGAATCATACCAAACTGAGCCCCCAGGAGTTGACAGCTCTTCGGGAAAAACTTCATCAGGCGAGGGAACAATATGAGGCTCTCCAGGAACGGACACGGGTGGCCCAGAAGGAGCTGGAGCAAGCAGTGACCTCAGCTGTACAGCAGGAGACTGAAAAGGTACACTGACTGCTGTGATGTTTAATGTTTTTCCAAATGAAAATTTTGTGCCTACATAAAAGATGAGAGACCTAGGTATGGTGGCACACACCCATAATCCTGGCTTTTCAGGAGACTGGCAAGATCTAGGTCAGGCTTGGCAATTTAGACCCTGCCTCAAAATAAAATAAAAATGGCTGCAGGGCATAACTCAGTGGTAGATCACCCCTGGTTCAATCCTCAGTACTGTTTTTAAAAAAAAAGATGAGGGGAAACTGCCTTCAGACAACTTAGAGTTATAAAAAGGGGCTGCTTCAGAAGCTGGTCTGTGAGCCAGTCTTTCTTTTTAAAAGAAACATCTAGAAGGACTTCAGGGCAGAAATGGTTAATAAAAACTGTATATTCCCAAAAAAAGAGAGAGAGAAAGAAACAAACAAAAAACTTGCTATCTGTATTCTGGCTAAATGAAAGAATTTAGGGTATCATCAAAGGAGGGAAAAACAAAGAGTATGTTTCTAACAAGAATCTAGACTCGTGAACTAAGATATTAAAGGAGAATAACTATGGAGTTCTAGGCCACAAGCTATTCCCAGGCTGCCTCTGTAGTTATTATGTGAATTGTGGTGGCAGGAAAAATCACGCAGTGGGTAAAGTCTCGAGTGGTCTTCTGTCTCCCACTTAACGCTGGCAAATAGATTGACTCCTTCATTCAGCCTTGTACTCTGACACTAATGAGGGATCAGGAAACATGGAAATTAGAAATAAGTTACCTGAAGATAAATTTTGAAATATATAACTTGGCTAACCTACTTAATTAATTAAAATATTTGAAGAGCCAGTAAATGGAATTTGAGAGGCAAATTTAAAAACTAACTATTCTGTTTGGCTGAGATAAAAATGGGAGAAGTCTGCTTTTCCTTTCAGGAAGAGCAGCCAGATTATTGGATGTGACCCTGCTATTTCTTATTCTACCAAGCCATTGTACGACTTCTGCATACATAGGAAGAATTCTGTGAAACCTTGCTGGGGTGGCAAGACTAAATGATCTCTTAAGGACTTTAAATCTTGGAGTTCCCCCTGACTTTTTTTTTTCTTTAATAATAAGATACAGATGCAATCTAGAGATTGTTTTAAATAATTATTCTCAACAGATTGTAGAAGATAGTAGTAATTCATTTTTTATATACCCAGAATTAGAGTGTCTCTTTTTCTTTTTTTTTTTTTTTAAGAGAGAGGAAAGGGGGGAGAGAGAGAGAGAGAGAGAGAGAGAGAGAGAGAGAGAGAGAGAGAGAGAGAATTTATTTATTTATTTTAGTTCTGGGCGGACACAACATCTTTGTTGGTATGTGATGCTGAGGATCGAACCCGGGCCGCACGCATGCCAGGCGAGCACGCTACCGCTTGAGCCACATCCCCAGCCCTCTCTTTTTTTTTTAGTATAACCCCCATATACCTTTACTTATCTGTGTTTTTATATTTGAGTATCTAAGGCCTTGTCACTGGACTACTTCTATGACTTTTAGAGTAAAGCAGCAAAAGAACTGGCTGAGAATAGGAGTAAGATTGATGCTCTCTTGGATTGGATGACATCTGTGGGACCATCTGGTGGACAGCCACAGACCAGTCTTTCAGGGATGGAGCAACTCTCTAGAGCTGGCCTGGAGAAAGGAGCCTTGGATACCACTGATGGTTACATGGGGGTAAACCAAGCCCCAGAGAAATTGGACAGGCAATGTGAGAAGATGAAGGTGAGGATGTTAGCTTGTCTTCACTATGCCAGAGGAATCTTTTCTGCCTTGGTGAAGGTATCACAATCTCCTTGCCCCTGAATCCAGTGTCTTCTTTGATGTCTCAGTAGCTTTTTTTTTTTTTTCTTTTTCTTTTTTTTTCTCAGTAGCTTTGATACTGTTGGCTGTTCCTCTTGAAATAATTTCTCCCTTGGTTTCCACAGCACTACTCTGCCTAATCATTCTGTTTTTTTCACTCTGTCTAGCTTTTGAAACAGTTATGCTTATAGGTAAATCCCAGGCCTTGTTCTCCTCTTTCAGAATATACTTTGCTTGGCTAGTCTGGTAACAGTTCTGTTACCAGTCTCACTAATGTGTATATTTCTCTCCACCTCTGATGCCAGACTTAAAACAAATAGATAAATCCATCTTAAAATCCAGCTTAAAACAAATAGATAAATCCATCTGCCTCTTTAAGGCAGACTGAGACCACAATCACCTCAACCTAAAAATTAATTGTATTTCCCTTCCTATATTCCCACTTAATTGCCTGAATTAAACGTCATCCTGGATTTACGTCTCTCATTCTCCTGTATCAAGTCCCATGCTTCCTGTCTCTTTCAAAGTTATCCACATGGCTTCATCTCCATTGAGATATTTCTAGTTTAGACGACTATCAACTTTCCCTTGTATTGTTTTAGCAGCTTCTGCTGGTCTCCTTGCCTCTTGGCTTTTACCCTTCACGCCATTCCCTATACTTTCTAAAATGATCTTTCTAAAATGCTATATCCCTGATTAACCCTTTTAATGGTCCCAAGATTAACTACAAATTCTTTAACATGCCTTACTGTTCCTAGTATCTCCTTCCCCAGGATCTGTTCCTATTTTGTGTTTTAAAACAAAGCAAAACCCCACAATTATGCAGTGGAATAGAAAAAAAAAAGATGGTCATATAAGCCTGTAGACATAATACATTATTAAAACAAAATACAAATTACCTCTCCTATCTAGAAATACAGTTTACTTTCTATTTAATGAATTAATTTTCCAAGATATTTCCCAGTAGAATCAATCTTCATGGCATATGAGTTGACATGTTTCACAGTTAAGTATTTGTACTTTTATATTGTCATACATATGACTCATCCAGTTACTTACCCCTTGCATTGTCATAGATGGTTATTAATTGGGCTTTTGTATATTCTTGTAGCCGTAGCTCTAGTGAGAGCATTAAGTTCTAGTCACAGTTCTGACCTTTAGCTGTCTGCATGACTTTAGTAAGGACACGTAACATCTTTAGGTATTCACATATCTCATCTTTAATATGGGTATTATCTACCTACAGTCACCTATTGAGGTATAGGTAGAAATTTCTCTCTACCTCTGGATGTAGGCAAACAAATCATTTGGGTTTCCCTACTGATTATTCTTTATTTTGGGTGGTTATTCACCAGGCCCATCACCAAGAATTGCTATCCCAGCAGCAAAATTTCATTCTGGCTACCCAGTCAGCTCAGGCGTTCCTGGACCATCAGGGCCACAATCTTACAACCGAGGAACAACAGATGCTACAAAAGAAGTTAGGAGATCTTAAGGAACAATATGTAGCTTCCCTTGCACAGTCAGAGGCGGAGCTGAAGCAGGTGCAGACACTCCGGGATGAACTGCAGAAATTTCTTCAGGACCACCGAGAGTTTGAAAGCTGGCTAGAACGTTCTGAGAAAGAGCTGGAAAACATGCACAAGGGAAACAACAGCCCTCAAGCCCTGCCCTCCTTGCTGAAGAGGCAGGGAAGCTTCTCAGAGGATGTCATTTCCCACAAAGGAGACTTAAGATTTGTGACTATCTCAGGACAGAAAGTCTTGGACACGGAAAACAGCTTTGAGGAAGGCAAAGAACCATCAACAACTAGAAACTTAGTGAAAGAGAAGCTAAAGGATGCCACAGAAAGATATACTGTTCTCCACTCAAAGGTAAGGGGAAACCTGGCAGCCTTTGGGGAAACAATCATGGTGGCCCTCACACAACCATGGGTGGTTTCTAGAGCTCAAAGTAAGAACCCCAGAGTATGTAGGCAAGCAATATATAAACCACAGACAGAGGTTTTTCACAAACTATGCAAAAAATGCAGAATGTATAAGCCTGTGAACTAAGCCTGACCTGAGCAGTTTTGGGAATATGTCTCATATCAGTGGTGAAGGTGGAAGCACTCACTTTCTTGTATCCTGATCAGCATCTTTGGCTCCCAAGAGACATAGTGCAGGGAAATTTAAACCAATTGTACAGTCTTAATTTCTGGACAGGGTATTGAGAGAGAAGTCCTAACCTTTTCTATCCAAAGAACTCCCTTTTCCACCTAAAGTTTAGAATCTAGTCAATTCTTAACTGTTTTATGCTTTCTGCCAACATCTCCAATTCCCAAAGGGGAACACTTTTTCAATCTATAAATCCTTGCAACGTAACGTTTATTTCTTTGGTGGCATGCCATTGAACTCATTAAGTCTTCCTGGGTATTTAATAAGGTTGAGGTGAATAATATGAGGCAAACAATGAGGACCCCACTTGCAGATGATTGCTACCCATCTATCCAGAGTAACTGGAACAACTTATATGTGAAGTTATAGTGAATTCTTTGTATCAGAGTTGGCCCAGGGAGCTGTTCTTTAGCCGTATTACAGCTTTCCTTTCCTTTCTTTCTCTGGTACAGTGTACTCGATTGGGCTCTTACCTTAACATGCTGCTAGGCCAATATCAGCAATTCCAGAGCAGTGCTGACAGCCTAAAAGCCTGGCTGCAGACTTGTGAGGCCAGTGTGGAGAAGCTTCTCTCAGATACTGTTGCCTCTGACCCTGGAGTCCTGCAACAGCAGCTTGCAACAACAAAGGTAAGCCTGGACCCACCTGAATGCTATCAAGGCCTTGTGTTGCGTGATTTAAACTGCCCAGATTAAAGGTGATAATTGGGATGTCTTGGACTAGATATCTAGAGTCCTAAACGCTTCATTCTCTTATCTAGGACTGTGGATTAACTGAGAATTATCCTAGAATGCTCCTATAGTTCTAGGTTCCTAGAATCAACTTTGATTACTCACCTAGATGTCTTTTTTCTTTCTTTCATGAACAAGCAGCAGCTACAGGAGGAATTGGCTGAGCACCAAGTACCTGTAGAAAAGCTCCAAAAAGTAGCTCATGATCTCATGGAAATTGAAGGGGAGCCATCCCTGGATCCTAAGCATGTTCAAGAAACTACAGGTATGAAGCAATAGTGCTTCCTTAATTCTAGTAAAAACCTCTGTTTGACAACATGTAGCACATTGTATCATACAAGTATCTGAAGCGCTAGGCTAGGGGCTGAGGATATAGACACAAGTAAGCATAAATTCATCAAATTGCCCATCACCCAGTGAGCTTTATTCTTGCAGTATTGAGAAAAGACCTTTACAATCTGGCTTCACCCTTTTACCCAGGCATCTACCTTCTAGCTACAACCTGTTCCTTTTATTTCCCAAGCAACCTGATCATTTCTGCGTTACATTATCCCTGAAGTTCTCCCTATGTCTTATCTGCTAACGTTTTTTCATGATGATAAACATGCATGATGAAGTCTTGCTTATTTTTCAAGAAGCAGCCAAGGATACATCATGGTGACTATAATTAGTAACAATATATTATTTACTTGAAAATTGCCAAGAGAGTAGATTTTAGTGTTCTCAAGACAAAAAGTGATAAATACATGAGGTAAAGTGTATGGTAAATAATTTGATTTAGCCATTCTGTAATGTGCGTGTATCTTAAAAACATCATTTGTATACCATAAATTTATACATATGTATAGTTTTTACTAAATATGTATATATAGTACACCATAAATATATAGTTCTTAATTGTCTTGAGAGAGAGAGAAAGAGAGGTAACTAAGAGATTACTTCCTTATAAAATCCTAACCACCATGCCCATTCCTTAAAAGAAATAAAAAATGAGAAATAATAATTGTTCCTTCTAGGCTTCTCTAAGACATACTTCTCATACAAGTACAGCATTTATGACTTTGTTTTTACTTGGTTGTAATGTTCCTTCCTCGACCTGTGCTCTGTTTTAGAGTCTTAAGTTTGTAGAGAAAGAGACCTCATGTTCTTTTTAGTCCTCAGCATCTGTCACAATTTCTGGTTCTTAGTGCCAAATAACTAAAGCTTATTGAATTTACCTCCAAAAATAATGCACTTCAGGTATATTCCTTCATTTTTCTTAATGTTGATTATTATCATCATTAATATGTACAATTTAAATACATTATTTTTAGAAGCACAACCCAAAAAGAGTACCCACTCTTTCCTCTGATGGCCTTGATTTTCTAGATTCCCTACTCAGCCACTTCCAAAGCCTATCCTGTAGCCTGGCTGAGCGCTCTGCTTTGCTACAGAAGGCAATTGCCCAGTCTCAAAGTGTCCAGGAAAGCCTGGAGAGCCTGTTGCAGTCCATCAGGGAAGTTGAACAGAACCTAGAAGGGGAGCAGGTGGCATCACTCTCATCAGGAGTCATCCAAGAAGCCCTGGCCAATAATATGGTAAGACCTATGTTCCAAGAGTTACTATAAACAATGTTTGCCATGTTCCATAATTATAATTTTGAAAAAGCAACAGGAGAAAAATGTACATTCATAAATCTTCTAATAAGATTTAGAAGTGGCCACGCATGGTGGTGCATGCCTATAATCCCAGTGGCTCTGGGGGCTGAGACAGGAGGAGGATCGCAAGTTGAAAGCATGTATGAGATCCTGAGTTTGATCCTCAGACCTAAAAAAAAAAAAAAAAAAAAAAAACCAGGTATTTCTTCTCTGTTTCAAAACCACTGTTGAGCCTGATGAAAAGGTGATAACAAAGTCACCTGGAATGGGTAGATAACTATAGGGAATAAGATAGGTAGAAGGTTATTAATCTGTGGATCAGGTATCCTAGAATACGTGAGCCAAAAGCTGATAGGCCCTTTCTTGATGACAGAAATTGAAGCAGGACATTGCTCGACAAAAGAGCAGCTTGGAGGCCACCCGTGAGATGGTGACCCAGTTCATGGAAACAGCAGATAACATCACAGCAGCAGTGCTGCAGGGAAAACTGGTAGAGGCAAGCCAGCATTTTGAGCAGCTCCAGCTTCAGCAGCAAGAAAAGGAGAGTACCCTAAAGAAGCTACTGCCCCAAGCAGAGATGTTTGAACAACTTTCCAACAAGCTGCAGCAGTTCATGGAAAACAAAAGTCGGATGCTGGCCTCTGGGAATCAACCAGATCAAGATATTGCACATTTCTCCCAGCAGATCCAGGTGAGTATATATCTGCCATGTTGGCAGAATAAAGGGGAGAGAAAGGCAAGGAGTGAACTAACATTTACTGAGCACAATGTTGTTGGACAGCACATATTGTTTATCTGCATTATTTTAGAGAATTATTACAGCCATCCTGTAAACTATGTTATTTGTCCAGTTTTAAAAAGCACTGTCTAGGACTGGGGTTGTGGCTCAGAGGAAGAGCACTCACCTAGCATGTGTGAGGCACTGGGTTCAATCCTCAGCACCACATAAAAATTAAAAAATAAAGGTATTATGTCCACCTACAACTTAAAAAAAAGTTTAAAGAAAAAACACTGCCTAGATTTATTTTTCATTCATATTACATGTTCAGCCTAGATCAGCAGGAGTACTCTCAACTTATCCTAACCACTCAAGAATGCAGATTGATAGAGACTCCAACCTGACCTAATAAGTACTGTTTCCCCTATATTCTCACAAACAATGTCTTAGCAAGCTCTCGAAATTCTGCCAGTCTGATAGGTACGACATGGCATCTAAATTTGGTTCTAATTTTTGTTTCTCTTACAAGTGAAGTTGAGTTTATTTTTATACATTTAGATATCATTTATTTGTGAACTGTTCATGTCTTTTCACATTTTTCTAACTAGTATTTTAGTCCTTTTTTTACATTTGAATCTTTTTTAAAAAATTTTTTTTTAGTTGTAGTTGGACACAACATCTTTATTTCACTTGTTTCTTTTTTTATGTGGTGCTGAGGATCAAACCCAGGGTCTCACACGTGCGAGGCAAGCACTCTACCGCTGAGCCACAACCCCAGCCCTCAAAATTTAATTCTAAAGTATGAGTCAACTTTGTCTTTTCCCAAAGATCTGTCTAGTTGTTCCTACTACCATTTATTGAAGAGTCTGACTTTTCCCTAGAATTGAGAAGCCATTTTATCATATACTGAATTTCCATATATATTTGAATCATCTTTTAGATTTTCTTTTCTTCTTCTTTTTTTATTTTTTAAAGTTGTTGATGGATCTTTATTTATTTATTTTTATATAAATTTTTTTATTTATATATGACAGCAGAATGCATTACAATTCTTATTACATATATAGAGCACAATTTTTCATATCTCTGGTTGTATACATAGTATATTCACACCAATTCGTGTCTTCATACATGTACTTTGGATAGTAATAATCATCACAATCTACCATCATTAATTACCCCATGGCCCCTCCCTTCCCCTCCAACCCCTCTGCCCTATCTAGAGTTCGTCTATTTCTCCCATGCTCCCACTCCCTATCCCACTATGAATCAGTAAAGAAAACATTCGGTATTTGGTTTCTTGGGATTGGCTAATTTCACTTAGCATTATCTTCTCTAACTTCATCCATTTACCTGCAAATGCCTTGATTTTATTCTCTTTTATTGCTGAGTAATATTTCATTGTGTATATATGCCACTTTTTTTTTATCCATTCATCTATTGAAGGGCATCTAGGTTGGTTCCACAGTTTAGCTATTGTGAATTGTGCTGCTATAAACGCTGATGTAGCTGAATTTCTGTAGTATGCTTAGGAAAACAGAGACCCTGCGTATTATAGAAGAAAGGTAGGCCCTAATCTCCATCATGTGGGATTAGGCCCCAACTTCCTTAATAAGACTCCTGTGGCACAAGAATTAAAATCAAGAATCAATAAATGGGATGGACTCAAACTAAAAAGCTTCTTCTCAGCAAAAGGAACAATCTGTGAGGTGAATAGAGAGCCTACATCTTGGGAGTGAATCTTTACCCCTCACACATCAGATAGAGCACTAATCACTAGGGTATATAAAGAACTCAAAAAGCTAAACATCAAAAAAACAAATAACCCAATCAATAAATGGGCCAAGGACCTGAAGAGATACTTCTCATAAGATGATGTACAATCAGTCAACAAATACATAAAAAAAATGTTCATCATCACTAGCAATTAGAGAAATGCAAATCAAAACCACTCTAAGATTTCATCTCATACCAGGTGAGACCAAAGGTCTTTTCTTCTTCTTTCTTTAAATTTTATTTATTTATTTATTTATTTATTTATTTATTTATTTATTTAGTAGTTGTAGATGGACAGAATGCCTTTATTTTATTTGTTAATTTTTTTGCGGTGCATGAGGATTGAACCCAGTGCCTCATGTGTTCTAGGCAAGCGCTTTTCCACTGAGCTACAGCCCCAGCCCTAGATTTATTTTCTTTCTTTCTTTCTTTCTTTCTTTCTTTCTTTCTTTCTTTCTTTCTTTCTTTCTTTCTTTCTTTCTCTCTTTCTCTCTTTCTCTCTTTCTCTCTTTCTCTTTCTCTCTTTCTCTCTCTTTCTTTCTTTCTAACTTTCTAACTTTATTTATTTATACACACACACACACACACACACACACACACACACACATATATATATATATATATATAGAGAGAGAGAGAGAGAGAGAGAGAGAGAGAACTGAGGACCGGACCCAGGACCTTGCACGTGCGAGGCGAGCACTCTAATGCTGAGCCATAACCCCAGCCCAAACCCTAGATTTTCTTTTCTGTTTGAATGGTATGTCTGTTCATGTGCCATAGTATACTTCTTTTAAATAGAGGGGCTTTCTTTTATGTTTTAGTATCTGGTAGGGCTAGTTGTCCTCGTTTTTTTTTTTTTTTTTTTTTTTTTTTCCCCAGGACTTTTCTTTTTTTGGTATTGTGGATTGAATCTAGGGGCACTTTACCACTGAGCTACATCCCCTGTCCTTTTTATTTTGACAGGATCTCACTAAGTTACTTAGGGCCTTGGTAAGTTGCTGAGACTTGCTTTAATCTTGAGATCCTCCTGCTGGGCATGGTGGAGCACACCTGTAATTCCAGCGACTCGGGGGCTGAGGGAGGAGGATTTCAAGTTCAAAGCCAGCCTCAGCAATGGTGAGGTGCTAAGCAACTCAGTGAGCCCCTTTCTCTAAATAAAATACAAATAAGGCTGAGGATGTGGCTCAGTGGTCGAGTGCCCCTGAGTTCAATCCCCAGTACCAACAAAAAATCTTGAGATCCTCTTGCCACAGCCTTCCAAGTTGCTGGGATTATAGGCATGCACCACCACATGCAGCCAGGATTTTTCATAGCTAAATTATAAATTTATTTTCCTATGTAAACTTTATAATCAGCTTTATTATTTCTAAAGAAAAAGACTGTTGATATTTTTATTCAAGTTGCAGTAAATATACATTCATATACACATCTTTATGGATGTCCTTTGTGTCTTTCAGGAATGCTTTGTTTAGGTTTTATATGTTTCTTGTTACTTGATGAATAAGATTGAACCTTTTTATATTGTAAGTGAAATTTTCATTCTTGATTTTTATGTGATTTTATACCCTGCGACCTTATTACTTCATTGTTCGAATCATATAATTGATTCTCCTGGATTTTAGAAATATACTTTCATATATAATCTGTAAATACAGTTTAACCTCTCCTTTTTTAGTTCTTATGCCACAAATTGTTTTCCATTAATTGTATTGACTAACATCTAAAAGTAAAGTGTTAAATATTAGTAGAAATAGTGTGCTTGCTCCATGTTATAAAGAGACTGTGAAAGCTTAGAGAAATTTAGTGGTTTAAGATAATAAATGAGTAAGTGGTATAGATTGAATTTCAGATCTTTTTGACTCCTAAAACCTTCATTCTTTTGACTCTGTCATGCTTCCTTCCAAGTCTTCAAACATTTCTTTAAAGGAGACAAGAGTTTTTATAATTCTCAGCCACTCTCCATTGGGTTGGAGAGGTTAATATTTTGATCTACCAGTTGACTTAACAAGCATGACTCTTGCCCTCTCCTTTTCTACAGAGTAAGGTGAATTTTCCCTAGATTTTCAGCTATCTTTCATCTTTTGACCATATTTATTTTCCAGGGTCAAAGAACTTAATACATTTTTCTTGTTTGCTTGATAGGAGCTCACTTTGGAAATGACAGACCAACAGGAGAACCTGGATACTCTTGAACACTTGGTCACTGCACTGGGCTCTTGTGGTTTTGCACTGGACCTGTCCCAACACCAGGGTAGGGTACAGAACCTCAAGAAGGACTTTGCAGAGCTACAGAAAACAGTCCAAGAAAGGTGAGGGGTTTTTTTTGTTTGTTTGTTTGTTTGTTTTTTGGGCTGTGTGGTAAAATGATCTTCTGTTCCCTCCTGCTTTCAGAAAAGATGGCATCCAGAACTCTGCCACTGAGCATTGGCCAGAAAGTGCCTTTTTAAGGCAAAGTTACACACTCCACTTGATGCTTAATAGTTTTTCTATTTCTAATGAATTTCTTTTCTTTTTTTTTTTTTTAAGAGAGAGAGAGAGAGAATTTTTTTTTTTTAATATTTATTTTTCAGGCTGGGGAAGTGGCTCAAGTGGTAGCGCGCTCGCCTGGCATGCGTCCGGCCCGGGTTCGATCCTCAGCACCACATACAAAACAAAGATGTTGTGTCTGCCGATAACTAAAAAATAAATATTAAAAGTTCTCTCTCTCTCTCTCTCTCTCTCTCTCTCTCTGTCTCTCTCTCTCCCCCCCCCTCTTAAAAAAAAATATTTATTTTCCATTTTTTCGGCGGACACAACATCGTTGTTTGTATGTGGTGCTGAGGATCGAACCCGGGCTGCACGCATGCCAGGCGAGCGTGCTACCGCTTGAGCCACATCCCCAGCCCCTAAAGAATTCCTTTTCAATAACGGGATGAGTTCCTACTGTAGATGACAGAAAGCCCACGTCCCTGGACCAAATAGAACAAATTCAGGGCAGTAAATAGGAGTATGGCAGAATTTGAAATAAAGAGAAAAATTATAGTAGACTTCCTAGACATAATTAGGGGCTATATTTGCACTTCCCATGCTTGTTTGAACCACATTAGATTGCTCTTCTGGAGGAGTGTCCAGATGTTTCTTTCAAGGCAAATAAGGAATTATATGATGAAGGTTGACTGATTTTAGCTCACTATTGAAAAACAAAGATTCCTTATTAGAAAACTTATAGGTATCAGAGCATGAACAAGACTTTTTTTTTTTTTTTTTCGTATCAGGGATTGAACTCAGGGGTGCTTAACAGGCAGCCACATCCTCAGCCCTTTCTATGTTTTGTTTTAAGACAAACACTAAGTTGCTTATGGCCTCACTAAATTCCTGAGTCTGGCTTTGAACTTGTGATCCTCCTGCCTCAGCCTCCTCAGCTTCTGGGATTATAGGCATGTGCCACCACTCCCAACCATGAACAAGACTTCTTATCTTGGTTTAGCCATATATATCTTGATCATATATATCTTTAGCCAAATATAATCTTTATTTACTCAGTGACTGCCTTAGTGACTAGAGGAAAGCAGTTGCTCCAACCAATACTAAGCAACAGGTTACGCAGTGAAGGGTTTGAAGACAAAGGCCACGAAAGCTTTGTTTTTCTTCTCCCTTGTTGATGGCCTTCCTTCTCTGTGAGGAACCAAGGTTCTGGGTTTATATCTGACTGGTAGCTGTGGCCATTTTCAAAATCTTCTCCTTGATTTATTTTATTCATAAATATGCTTAACCTAGGGCTAATCACCTAACGTATATGTGCCTCAGATTCAGTGTTTGAGCTGGGCCTTGAAAGAGTCAAATACCTAAAATATATCAGAGCTAGAATTAATATTCAAAGCCTACATTCTTTCCATTGTATCATAGTACCTAAATAGCAGGCTTGCTTTAGTTTTTCTCACTTTTACTTCAGCATAGAGTAAGACTAAAGACTTTATTCCCCAGAAGTGTCCACACAAGGGCAACAGATTATGTAGTTTGGTGCTCTCCTACATTATATGTGGTTGTTCAACCAAACTCCCTATAGAACTGATTATGGGAAGAAAGGACCCTGTTAGGTTACTGATGCCTATGGTCCCAGAATGAACCTAGTTTTAATTCAAGTTGATTTTACAAAGCTCTGTCTGGCAAATAACAAAATGTCTTTTGTTAACAGAGAGAAAGATGCATTATCTTGCCAGGAGCAGCTGGATGAGTTCCGAAAACTGATAAGGACCTTCCAAAAATGGCTCAAAGAAACTGAAGGGAGTATTCCATCTGCAGAGACCTTCATGAGTGCTAAAGAACTGGAAAAGCTGATTGAACACCTGAAGGTAGGTCTCTAAGAATCCCACCAGACAGTAGTTTAGAAGCTTGTATGAATTGATCCCTAGCTGTGAGGGGAGGCCATATGAGAAATCAAAATTTTCCATATGCATCAGAATAGAAATTCCTCCATTCTCTTTGAGTGATTCCTACTTGCCCTGATCCAGCACTGAGCACCATAACATCTCCTACTTAAAGAAACAAAACCAAACAAATCATCTGGGAATGATATAGTTGCAACTCTTTCTTAGTTGCCTCCCATGCTGTGATGAGTTGTAAAAAGACATCATTAAAAAAAAAAAAAAATTGGGCCAGGAGCTGTGTGGCACGCCTATAATCCAAGCGGCTTGGAAGGCTGAGGCAGGAGAATTGTGAATTCAAAGCCCTCTTCAGCAACTTAGTGAAGTGCTAAGCAACTCAGTGAGACCCTGTCTCTAAATAAAATACAAAATAGGCTGGGGATGTGGGTCAGTGGTTGAGTGCCCCTGAGTTCAGTCCCCATTACCAAAAAACAAACGACAGCAACAACAACAACAACAACAAAAAAAAAACCCAAGAAACAAAACTAGGCACAGTGATACATGCCTGTAATCTCAGCAGCTCAGGAAGTTGAAGCAGGAGTATCTCAAGTTCTAGGTCAAACTCAGCAATTTAGTGAGACCCTTTCTCAAAATAAAAAATAGAAAGGACTGGGGATGTAGCTCAGTGGCAGAGTGCCCCTGAGTTTAATTTCTAGTACTTCATTGGTCAAAGTTCAGTCCAATAAAGGAAAATTTAGAAGCAAGTGGGTGAGTGATGCCTTTGAGCGTGAGATCAGTCTTTCTCCTATCCACTAGAGAACAATCTCCCCTCTTTTTGTCTTTCCTTTCTTTTTTCTTTTTCTTTTTTTTTTTTTTTTTTTTTGCCAGTGCTGGGGATAAATCCAGGACATTATATGTACGCCTAGGCCAAGTACTCTACTGCTGAGCTATATCCCTAGCACAAGGATCCCTTTTGTACCATCTTTGATTCAGAATAAACTGGCCTCTACTTGTACCTCTGAAATATCTCTTCTCTTTGTTGTAATAAGCCAAATTTGCCTGTAAATAACTCTCATACATTCATCCATGTTGTCTTAATAAAGCAGACTTTATCTTGAGCAGATGAAAGAAGAGTTTGATTACTGTCACAGAGAGGTACCAGAAGCATTTCCTGTTGGAATTCCCTAGGAAAGAGGTTTCCCAACTTTCTTGGTCCACAGTGCCCTCAGCGTTTTAAGAAACTTTTCATAGTACATCCAGGTCTCCTCCCTAAGAAAACCAAAACAACAACAAAATCCCCAAACAACCTAGTATTTCCACATGCTAAATATTTAGATCCAAACAACTAAATAGTAGTTGTTCGCATGGTATCCAACAGATGTCACTGTATTTCCCTCAAAAACTTCTAATATCCTGCTTATAAATGCATAGTTTTGGATTGTGGCCCTTAGAAAACAAGTGGTTAATGGAAAATTTGACAAGCAGTGACCACAGGTTAGTTTGGAGTTAGGCCACTTGAGCTTGCTAGACGTTGATATTTGTGTAATTCTGCTGCTACTCTGTAGCTTGGAGTTAAAACCAAAATGATTTAATGATCAGGGCTTTTCATTGCAGAGCAAGGGGTTGAAGGCTAGAATGGGTACCCACTTTGAAAGAAGTATACTTGTACCGCTATAGCAAGCCATCACATCTCAGAGACTTAGCATGATCTGGTACTTTTGTCTTAGAGCAGATGCTCTTGTTCCTAATGACTTTCTATGATAGCACAAGCTCTGTCTCAAACCTAAATTTGAAAAATGCAAAGTGATGTCTATGAGTTTGTGTATTTATGTACATCTCAATATCTAATTCCTTGTTTACCCTCTAGTTATCATTTCTTTTTTGTTCTTTAACATACATGTTGCTGGGCTGGGGATGCGGCTCAAGCGGTAGCGCGCTCGCCTGGCATGCGTGTGGCCCGGGTTCGATCCTCAGCACCACATACCAACAAAGATGTTGTGTCCGCCGAGAACTAAAAAATAATAAATATTAAAAAATTCTCTCTCTCTCTCTCTCTCTCAAAAAAAAAATAAATAAAAAATAAAAAAAAAACATACATGTTGCTCACTTTTGTCCACCTGACAAATCTTGTCTTAACTCTAGCTTTTCTCTCTCTTGGCAGTTAGATGTGTCTCTTCTTGTGCTCTAAGAGTTGACTGACCATATCTCTGTACTAACATTTATGACATTATAATGTGATGAATAATCTGAGCTCTTGGATTGGGGAGCTATGTCAATCTTAATTTGTATTTCCAGTGTTTGGCATGGTGCCTGACCATGATGATGTAAAAAGTTGTAAATGCTTAATAAATTGATAAATGAAGCTGGGTACAGTGGCACATGCCCGTAATCCCAGCTACTTGGGAGGCTGAGACAGGAGCATCACAAGTTCAGTGCCAACCTCAGCAACTTAGTGAAACTCTGTCTCAAAATAAAAAAGACTGAGAGGTGTAGCCTAGTGGTAACATGTCCCTAGGTTCAATTTCCAGAATGGGATTTTTTTTTCATTGAATGAAATGAATCAAAAGGTCCTGAAAATTCCAGGATAACTTTCTCCCACATCTTTGCTGCCAAGACCAAGATCTTGAAATGGCTGAATATGAGTATGATTTCTTGATGCTTGTCAAAACTTTAGGAAATATATGTAGAACATGTGTCCCTGTATGAGGAGACCTCTATATGTTACATTGAGCTCTTTCGTTTTTTAAACAGGGTATCCTCATTGATTGGGCAAGTAAGGGAATTCTGGTGGAAGAAATCAATTGCAAAGGCACTTCTTTAGAAAATCTCATCATGGAAATTACAGCACCTGATTCCCAAGCCAAAACAGGTGAGTACAAAATTCTTTAAAACATGGTGAATGAATATCATTCTTTGCTCTTGGCCTTTGGTGATAACTTTTTGTTTAACTAATGTCAAAATCAAGGGTGGATCTGAAAACAAAGAGGGTCCACATAGCAGTCTTCTCTCAACCTGATCTCTTTCCCTCTTTGCTATGTAACATTTTTTCACTCTGCAAAATTTTTTCTCTTGATGGGAAAAGTAATTGGACTAGTTGGGCTACTACCAAATTAATACAGAAAATTTAAAAATAGGATTTTCATTTCAATGATTTCTTTTTCTCTTTTAAACATGTGGATGAGATTGCTATGCATCATCTTTAAGCTCCAGTCAGCCTGGATTATATCCAGGGAGAAGTTTGGTATTTGGGAGTCAGTATTTGTACACTAGAGACAAATACTTGTATTTGAACACCAGAGACAAATACTTGTATTTGCACCTAGATGTATGAATAATCTCTGGCTGTCAAGTCTTTCAAACAGAATTCAGTATGAATTCTGTCACTTGCTGGTTATTAATTGGAATCCATAGGTTTTATGACCAGACTATGATAGTGCACTCCTAAAGTCAATTAAATGCTTAAGAAAAAGTGTACTTTCTTTTATTCTCATGAAAATGGATACTTTTCGTTAGTACTCTAAAGTTTAAAGATTTATTGGAATTCTCCAGAAGTGACAATATTTCAGAGAACTGGTGTCTTCTACTCTAATACATAAACCTCTAAGTTCAGTAGATTGTTAGTGTGTGATTAGATCAGGAGTCTATAAACTTTTGAATAAAGGGCCAGATAGTAAATATTTGCATTTGCAGGCTATCTGCTTTCTGTCACAATTACATACCTCTTGCCATTGTGTCACAAAAGCAGCCATAGACAATATATAAATGAATGGCTGTGGCTGTGTTTCAATAAAATTTTATGTACAGAAACAGACAAAGGGCCAGATTTGGCCAGTGGGCTCTGATTTGATGACTCCTACTTTAGATCAGTCATTTTTCACACTTTTAAAAAGTACTATAGTTGTTTATGTTTTTCCGATACTGGGATTGGAACCCAGGACCTTGCACATGCTAGGCAAGAAGGTCTGCCACAGCTACATCCTCAGCCCAGTCATTTTTGTTTTTTTGTTCTTTGTGGGGTTTATTTTTGTTGCTGTGGCATGAACCCAGAGCCTATGCATGCTAGGTACACACTTAACACAGGATCTTTAAAAAAAAAACACCTCAACAAATTTTGGTGATGTTGGTTTCCCTTATAAGCTGGAGTATTTATCTATTATGAAATCTATCAATGAGAATATTAAGACTACCTTAATGAATATAAAAATTTTTTAAGGAGGATTATTGGATGATGGCTTCATCACCGGATCTATTTCTAAATTTTGTTTAGGTGTTATATCCAAAAAATATGATTCACAGAGATAATCAATTGCAAATGATCACAGATTTTTTTTCCCCCCAATGCTGGGGCTTGAACCTAGGGCCTTTTGTACATGCTAAGCAAGCACTCTACCACTGACCTATACCCGTAGCCCAATGACAAAAAATTTTTTTTTTTCCTTTTTACAGTACTGAGGATCGAACCCAGTGCCTCACACATGCTGGGCAAATGCTGTGCCACTGAGCTATATCCTCAGCCCCTCTTTAAAAAATTTTTTATTGTGAGACAGGGCCTCACTAAGTTGCCTCATCTGGCCTCACACTGTGATCTTCTTGCTTCGGCTTCCTGAATAGTTGGGATTGTAAGTGTATGCCACCACATCTGGTGGCAAATGGTTTTATTTATTTGTTTTATTTATTTATTTTTAAATATTTTCTTAGTTATAGGTGGACATAAGGTCTTTATTTTACTTTATGTAGTGCTGAGGATTGAACCTAGTGCCTCACACATGCTAAACAAGTGCTCTACCGCTGAGCCACAACCCCAGCCTGGCAAATATTTTTAAAAGTTCACTTTACAATCTTAGAATACTGTTTTTGTTTTATTGTTGTTGGATTTTTTTTTTCCCCTTATGGCAGGACTGGGGATGGAACTTAGGACCTTGCACATGTGAGGCAAAAATGCTCTACCACTGCACCACACTGGGGATGGGGCTTTAGAATACTATTTGATCAAACTGAACTGAGAACTTAAAAGTGATGTATTAAGAAATTCTTGTTGCACAGTTAAGCTGCTAAGAATATTTGATGAGGGCTCACATTCTCAAACATAGGAAACACCTAAAACTGACATTGAGGTCAAAAACTGCCAGTAAGCTGACATTTTTCTGACCTGAATGTTAAGAATTCCATTATTACACAATTCTGCCTTCATGAGACTTTGCTCATTTTGACATACCTCAAAACTTTTATTCATTTCACTTAATGCATTACACATCTACTGTAGCTATTTTGCTTTGTACAGTACTAGACAGAAGTGTTCTGTAAAGCCCTTTCCAGTCAAAGATGTTGAAAAAGAAACTTAAATAAGGAGCTGGGGTTGTGTCTCAGTAGTAGAGCACTTGCCTGGCATGTGTGAGGCACTGGGTTCGATTCTCAGCACCACGTATAAATAAATGAACAAAATAAAGGCTCATTTAAAAAAAATAAAGAAATCTCTTTAAAAAAAAAGAAAGAAAGAAACTTAAATAAAACTTCACATAGAGGTGGCAAGATCTGTTTATTTGCCCATAAAAAGCATAAGGGCTGGGGATATGGCCTAGTGGTGGAGCACTTGCCTAGCATGTGTGAGGCACTGGGTTCAATTCTGGGTTCAGCACCGCATATGAATAGATGAATAGAATTAAGGTCCATCGACAATTTAAAAAAATTTTTTTTAAAAAAGCATAAATTGGTTGTAGGGCCGGACACAGTGGTACATGCCTGTAATCCCTGCAGCTCAGGGATCATGAGGCAGAAGGATCATGAATTCAAAACCAGCCACAGGGCTGGGGTTGTAGCTCAGTTGTAGAGCACTTGCCTAGCATGTGTGAGGTACTGGGCTCGATCCCCAGCACCACACAAAAATAAACAAATAAAATAAAGGTATTGTGTCCATCTACAACTAAAAAAAAAAAAATTTTTTTAAACCAGGCTCAGCAACTTAGTGAGGTGCTAAGCAACTCAGTGAGACCCTGTCTCTAAATAAAATACAAAATAGGGCTGAGGATATAACTCAGTGGTTGAGTGCCCCTGAGTTCAATCCCTGGTAACTGCCCCGCCCCCAGAAGAAAAATTGGTTGTAGGTAGTAGATTAAGATGTAGTGTAAATTAGCCAATCCCCCAAAAAACAAATGCCAAACATTTTCTGTGTCTTTTGGGTTTTAAAGTGCTTTCGCCCATGTTATCTCATGATGTCTTTCCAATAACAGCATGGTTGTTGACAGGCTAGGTAATGTTATCTTCTTATCCTAGAGAAGAACCTGAGGTCTGTTTGTAGATCAAGGCTTACATACTGAATTAGTGACAGTCTTGGTTAGGACCTTTTCTCCTAATTACTAGTCCAGTTTGCCTTTTGTCATCACTGTGTTGTAATGGAAAGTAATTTTTCTGTTTGATCCATTTTTTAATTGAAAATACATTAACATTTATAATTACCATCGTAACTATTTTTTAAATTGTATTTTAGCTTTTTGCATAGTGTAATCAGTGCAGTGCACCTAAGAATTTTATTCTGTCCATACACTCCACCCCCTTTTCTTTTTTTGTAGTGTTGGGGATCAGACCCAGGGCCTTGCGCATGCCAGGCAAATGCTTTACCGCTAACTGCATCCCCAGCCCCATTCTGTCCTTTCACTAGAATGCTATATAATGACTGTTGTTAGGTTCTGTGTAATTTCATAACCTGGTTTTCACTTAACTTGGGAAGCTCCTCTGAAATATAGGGGACTAAGATGGGGAGAATGTAGGTGAAATGGTGATAATTAGAAACAGAACCAAAGGCCCAAAGCAGAATTTATGGGAATATTTATGAGCCACGTTTATCAGCACTTTATATTTCCATTTTCTAGTAAAGGAAGGGGAGCCAGAAGAAGTTATGAAAGAAAAATCAGGCAATCTTTCATGAATACCGACATAAAGGGGCTCACATTTATGTCTTTATTACTAAATGGAGTGCTTTTAAAAATCGTTCTAGACCCAGCTATTCCCCTTCTCGGTCTATTCCCTAAAGACCTAAAAAGAGCATGCTACAGGGACACTGCTACATCGATGTTCATAGCAGCACAATTCACAATAGCAAGACTGTGGAACCAACCTAGATGCCCTTCAATAGATGAATAGATAAAAAAAATTTGGCATTTATACACAATGGAGTATTACTCTGCATTAAAAAATGACAAAATCATAGAATTTGGAGGGAAATGGATGGCATTAGAGCAGATTATGCTAAGTGAAGCCAGCCAATCCCTAAAAAACAAATGCCAAATGTCTTCTTTGATATAAGGAGAGTAACTAAGAACAGAGAGGGACGAAGAGCATGAGAAGAAGATTAACATTAAACAGGGATGAGAGGTGGGAGGGAAAGCGAGAGAGAAGGGAAATTGCATGGAAATGGAAGGAGACCCTCAGGGTTATACAAAATTACATACAAGAGGAAGTGAGGGGAAAAGGAAAAATAATACAAGGGGAAGAAATGAATTACAGTAGAGGGGGGTAGAGAGAGAAGAGGGGAGGGGAGGGGGGATAGTAGAGGATAGGAAAGGCAGCAGAATACAACAGACACTAGTATGGCAATATGTAAATCAATGGAAGTGTAACTGATGTGATTCTGCAATCTGTATATGGGGTAAAAATGGGAGTTCATAACCCACTTGAATCAAAGTGTGAAATATGATATGTCAAGATCTATGTAATGTTTTGAACAACCAACAATAAAAAAATAAAAAAATAAAATAAAATGCCACATTCATACACTCATATATTTTTGAAAACAAAAATGTTCTAATATTGTAATTAGTATAGAAATACAACACATTCTGATTTGTTTAAGAAAATTAATATTTTGTTTCCTCACTTTTCTGTCAAAAATGTTTTCAAAATACTTATTTTATGAGATTAAAAACAAGTCAGATGAAAAGAAAAAAATAAATAAATAAAAATCGTTCTATTATTTATTTTTATTATAATAAAAGATATTGATATTAAAGGTGACTCTCTTTGGGTTTGTTGTAGATTCACATTCTAAAATGTGGGAGATACCATTCATTCTAAAGTCTTAATAATTTCACAGTACTTGCCTCACAAAAATTAGAGAAGAGTCCAAAGAATTCAAGTTAGAGGTTTAAGAAGAATTGGAATTTCCTATAGAAAGGATTAAGAATCATTACCACTTAAGAGCTGAAATACCTCAAGTAACACTTTATTGCCTGGCAGCTAAAATGATTTGTCTCTTTCCATGAGTTTGTTGTCTTGTGCTGTGTTAACTTCCTGATGCCCAAGCTTAAAGTGAATGCCAAAGAACAAATGCAGTGCCTTTATGTATTCCTAACACGTTGGTCTTGCCCTGTTTGTCTCCCTGTACTTCTGCTCAGGTTCCATACTGCCCTCTGTAGGAAGCTCTGTAGGCAGTGTAAACGGATACCACACCTGCAAAGGTGAGAATGCCATTTCAACAGTGCCTGCCTCTTTGTTGGGTGTGTTAGGACAGTGTTCATGTTTGCATCTGTGTTTGTTTCAATATATGTGCAACTGCTGCCAGTTGGAGCATGAGGGTGAAAACCTGGGGAGGAGCAGCTGACTCTGGGCTAACTGGGTTGGCAGCCCTATATCTAAAGGGTACTGAGAAAATAAACAGAACTATCAGATAAGGCCAATGAGGAAAGACCTTGTAGAAAACACATGTGAATCTTTGAATTATAAAGAAGCTATTCTAGAGGTAATCTCTAGTGTAGTGTTTAACCTCCCAGCTAGGTAACCTCTCTAGTTTGGAGAAGGGGGAACAAAAGAATGCTCCAAGTCCATTAATTCCTCTGGTATTGTAAGGCTGATTTCTTACTTTTACTCCCCTTAATTCTGTTGTAAATCAGAAAGCAGATTTGCTTTGTGTATTTAGATAAGAATTTTTTGTGATCTAGGAGGAAGATACTCACTAGTTCACTAGGAGGAGTAGGAAAGATGCTTAATCCTAACAAATAATTTAGGAGTGAAAAACCAAGGGGAGAGCCATTCCCAGTCTGATTTCTGTTTCTGTGATACTAGATCTGACGGAGATACAGTGTGACTTGTCAGATGTAAACTTGAAGTATGAGAAACTAGGTGGAGTACTTCGGGAACGCCAGGAAAGCCTTCAAGCTGTCCTCAGCAGAATGGAGGAAGTTCAGAAAGAGGCACGCTCAGTGCTGCAGTGGCTAGAATCAAAAGAGGAGGTCCTGAAAGCCATGGATGCCTCTTTGTCTCCAACCAAGACAGAAACAGTGAAGGCACAAGCTGAATCTAATAAGGTATTCTGCTGCACCTGTTTCTTTCCCTAGCCCAGGGACCTGAGAGTGAGATATGGCCAACCTCCCAGGCTTTGATAAACATTATATTTGACTTCCAAATGTTTAACATGCCCAACCTCTCCCAGAGAATTTTTTTACCTGTGAAATTAAAAGTTGTTATAAATTAGATTCAGAAACAAAATTAAAAGTTGTTATAAATTAGATTCAGAAACAAAACCAGTTTGCAGAAAGAGAATAGACTTCCCCCAAAGTATTAGCACATTGAAAAAGGGATTACTTAAAGATGTTTTATGTGATGCTACAAGAGAGCTAAACCATTCTCTGAAGCACTTTTCCAACTCTTAGAGGGACCTAAAAAACTGATTACAGGGCTGGGGTTGTGGCTCAGCGGTAGAACTCTCCCCTAGCGTACGTGAGGCGCTGGTTTCAATCCTCAACACCATATAAAGTAAAAAATAAAGACACTGTGTCTACCTATAACTAAAAATAAATGAATAAATAAATATTAAACGAGAAACAAAAAAACTGATTACAGTGCATTCTTAAAACTGCAGGTAGTACCAGAAAATAATGCTCCAGTTGAACATCACATATCATTGCTAACTAATGAAATGTGGTCATCATCACATCTTGGCACTTTTAGCTAATACGAAGTGATAATTACTACTTACTGAGTTTCATTGATGTACTTAAATAAACTTAAATCCTGCTATCTAGAATTTTTTTTTTTTAAATACTGGGACTTGAACCGAAAGGTGCTTAACCACTGAGCAACATCCCCAGCCCTTTTTATTTTTTATTTTGAGACAGAGTCTCACCAAATTGCTTAGGACCTTGCTAAATTGCTGAGGCTGGCCTCAAACTTATTATCCTCCTGCCTCAGCCTCCTGAGTCCCTGGGATTATAGGCGTATGCTCCCATTGCCCTCCTCTACTGCCCTGACTTTATTTTAAAGTAAATATTGAAAGATTAAGTACTATTGGGCATGGTGGTCCATACCTTAATTCCAGTGGCTCAGGAGGCTGAGGCAGGAGAAATATGAGTTCAAAGCTAGCAACAGCAAAAGCAAGGTACTAAGCAATTCAGTGAGACCCTGTCTCTAAATAAAATACAAAATAGGACTGGGGATGTGGGTCAGTGGTTTACTGTCTAGTACCAATCCCTAGTAACAAAAACAAAAACAAAAAAAACCCCACAAATCAAGTCTGAATAGAATCAGAGAAGATCTTTCTGCCCAAATAAATAAATAAATAAAATCATCAGAGAAGAGACTATAATTGCCACCCAGTCAATCTTCTATTCTAATCACAACTTTGTTTCCTGTCCAGAATCTGATGGTATGTGTGATATTTCTCTTAGGCCTTCCTAGCTGAATTGGAACAGAATTCTCCAAAGGTCCAAGAAGTGAAGCAAGCTTTAGCTGAATTACTGATGACATATCCCAACTCACAAGAAGCAGAAAATTGGAAGAAAATTGAAGAAGAGCTCAGTATGTTGTCACAGGGTTGTTTCATATTCACTAAATTGCTTGTGACTAAAGCAAACAGAATTTCAGCACATCCTACAAAGTAGGAATTAATTTTAATTAATTTTTGTAAACAAGAGGCCCATGCAGTGTCAGAGAATGAATCTGAATAGGGAAAAGTTTTAGAAATTCTATTCAGAGTTGGAATTGTGGCTTTCTAGGGCAGTCAAATTGGTAGTCTACTCTCATCAAAAACTAAAGAGACCACTGAAGATAGGAAATCTACATATTCAATATCATGAATAATAATATATGTTCATAACATAAATTGTAAATAGTATAAATGAATATTGGCATGAAAATGTTTATTATACAGTAAATTTTAAGCAGGCAATAAAATAATATATGCAGCATATTTTGCATATGTGTATGGTTTTGTGCAATTTTATTACATGTAGTTTCCTGTAACCACTACCCCAATGAAAATACACAATTGTTTGTATTTCTTTAGTTAAAATTTTTAAAGGGTTATTTTTTTTATTGTAAAAAATGTTAAATAATACTCCTGGGGTCATTTCTTGTAATATATTAGGAATTTAATTTAGGGATCGTATCAGTTACTGATGATAGTAAAGATCTATATTATCTCATTTCTTCTCTACAGATTCCCGATGGGAAAGGGCCACTGAGGTGACTGTGACTCGGCAAAAGCAGCTAGAGGAATCTGCAAGCCATCTGGCCTGCTTCCAGGCTGCAGAATCCCAGCTCCGGCCCTGGCTAATGGAAAAGGAACTGATGATGGGAGTCCTGGGCCCCTTGTCTATTGACCCTAATATGTTGAATGCACAAAAGCAGCAGGTCCAGGTAAGCAGTGTAGCTTAACGCTTTAGAGCACGGAAATTTGAGCCATGTGAATTTGGGTTTGAATCCTGCTCCCAGCAAGTAAATTTCATATGACCCTGTACAAGTCACTTAACTTCTCAATGCTTTCCTCAATACTTTTTTTCCTGGTACTGGGGATTGAACCCAAGGTCACTTTAATACTGAACTATATCCCCAACTCTTTTTATTTTTTATTTTGAGACAAAGTATCATTAAGTTCCCCAGTCTGGCCTCAAACTTGCGATCCTCCTGCCTCAGCCTCTAGAGTCATTGGGATTATAAGTATGGGCAACCAGCCTGGTACTTTTCCTCAATTTTAATGAGATGTTTGTGAAGTGTTTATCATAGTAAATAGTCAATAACTATTATTAATATCATTAATAGAGGCAGTAAGAGGTAGATACAAGAATGAAAAAACATTTCCTGGTGAAATTATAGAATATTTTATTTTTAATCCTCAATGGTAGTAATCCATAGTACTTAATATAATATATCTGCTGGTTTTAAAGATTTTTTACTAGCCAAACCTCAAAAAAGTTGATTTATATTATGCCTAACATTATAGAATTTAGGTTGATCAAAATCATGTCACTTCCAATGAAACTCTGCCTAGAATTTTTTCCTAGTCCTACTTCTTCCCCAAACTCTTATATTTCTTCTCCCCTCCCACCAGGTTACCTAAAACTAAGAGTACTTTTTGAAGGAAACTTTTTGGGCTCTGCATTCAAATAATTTTTGAGCCCTGGTTAGTTTACTCAACAAATATTTTTCTAATTCAGTGGTTTTCAAGGTTTTTGTTCTCAAACTCTTTTATACTCTTAAAAGTTATTGAGAATTGCCAGGTGCGGTGGCACATGCCTGTAATCCCAGCAGCTTGGGAGGCTGAAATAGGAGAATTGCGTGTTCAGAGCCAGCCTCAGCAAAAGCAAAGCACTAAGCAACTCAGTGAGACCATGTCCCTAAATAAAATACAAAATAGGGCTGGGGATATGGCTCAGTGGTTGAGTACCCCTGAGTTCAATTCCTGATACCAAAAAAAAAAAAAGAATAGATATTGAGGATCTATAGAGTTTTAGTTTACTGTATTAAAACAGTAATTTTAAAAATATATATTCATTTAAAAATAGCAATGATAAAACCATCACATTAACATACGTAACATGTTCAGTCTGTTGTAATATTAGACATCAGGTAGTCTCTGGGAAATTTTATTGAACATTTATGACAGATAACATCTTAGTATTATTATGAAAATAGGTTTGACCTTGTAGAATTCTTGGTTTTGGGTTTTTTTGTTTTTTTTTTTTGTACCAGGGGATTGAACCCAGGCATGCTTAACCACTGAGCCACTGAGCCACAGCTTCAGCCCTTTTTTATATTTTATCTAGAAATAGGGTCTCACTGAGTTGCTGAGGCTGGATTTGAACTCGAAATCCTTCTGCCTCAGCCTCCCGGGTTTCTGGGATTATAGGTGTGGGTCACCACACCTGGCTTGTGGACTTCTTGAAAGGGCCTAGGCATTGCTGGGGTCCCTGATCCGTATTCTGATTTTTTTATCCATCCTGTCATAGGCTTGCTCTCTGGACTATAACATAAGAAGAGCCTCCTAATGGGCTTTCCCTCCATCCCACCGCTGGTTACCAAATTATCTCCTTAAATCACATATCTGGGGATATTAAAATGCTCAGTGACTCTTGGCTGGCTATTAAACAAAATCCAAATAACTAGGCTTTCGTAGTCTGGTCCCAGCTTGTCTAGTTTGTCATTTCCAGCTCCATCCCCATATGCCCAGTCTTCTACCTACACCAGATAGTTTTCTCAAACATGTCACACCCAGATAGCTCTGTGCCTTTGCTAGGCCTTCCCCTGGAGGACCCTTCACCAGCCTAACTCTCTGTTAGGCTTGGGAAATTTCTGCTTGGGAAATTCCTATTCACTATGTGACCAAGGCTGGTCTCAAATTTAATCCTCCTGTCCTGAGTTGCTGGATTATAGGTGTTCCTGTTTATTCCTTTGTTTTTTAGAAATTATCTAGTTTTGTTTATTTATTTTTATGTAGTGCTGAGGATTGAATCCAGTGCCACACACATGCTAGGCAAGTGCACTACCACTGAGCCACAACCCCAGCCCCTGTTCATTCTTTATTGTCACTTATGGAACATCTCATTCTTCCTTTTGTCATGACTAGTCTTAATCACTCTTACTCTGTGCTTTCACAGCAATTTGTTATATTATGTCAATGTTTTTATCATTTTTTAATTTTACTTCATTTTATTAGTTTATTTTGTGGGGGCAGGTACTGGGGATTGAATTCAGGGGCACGTAACCACTGAGCCACATCTCCAGCCCTATTTTGTATTTTATTTAGAGATAGGGTTTCAGTGAGTTGCTTAGTGCCTCACTGTTGGTAAGACTGGCTTTGAACTCGTTATCTTCCTGCTTCAACCTCCCAAGCTGCTGGGATTAGTTTATTCTTTACATATTTGTTTTTCTTAATCATGTCTTATTTTTGTATTTTGTAAATGCTGAGTGCTTTCCACAAATTATCACACCAGCCATGTTAAATACTTTGCTATCCCCATCTTACTAGTAAGGAAGCTGAGATTCAAAGAATTTCTAAAAACTCACCTAAACTTATACAGCTGGTGAGTTTAGAGAGTCAGGATTTGAACTCAGACACTCTGGCACCAGAGCCTGTAATCCTAATATCTTTTCTGAGAGGGGTAGAGGATAGAAAACAAATTAGAAGACATGTGCCTTGCTTTATAGAACCCTTTATCTAATTTTGCTACGTTGTAATATATAGATCACAGGTACTGTAGGAATTCCAGTAAAGAAACCAAAAAAAGCAGTGGCATTGAAAGTAGAAATGGCAAGCCCAACCAGTAATATAGTAGGTCTGGGACCCACTATTCCAGACTCCAGATTCAGAGGACTGGTATTTGCATGGCAAAGCTGATAAACAGCAATCTGGTTTCCTAGCCCAGGCCGACCTTAGTAAAACAGAGTAGGACAAATAAGGGAAAAAAATAAAATAATGCAATCAATGATCCTTTCAAAATATTTATTTATGAAGCAGTTGTTAAAAGTAATACTGCCTCAGCCTATTACATTAAAACAGTAATTTTTGCCAGGTGTGGTGGCACATGCCTTTAATCCTATCGACTCAAGAAGCTGAGGCAGAAGGACTGCAAATTTGAGTCCAGCCTCAGCAAATTAGTGAGAACTTGTCTCAAAATAAATAAATAGGGAAATTTTTAAAAGGACTAAGAATGTAGCCCAGTGGTAAAGTGCCCCTGGGTTCAATCCCTAGTACACCTTCCCTCAATACAAAACAAAACAGTAATTTTGACTGGCTTAAAAAAATAATAATGATAGCCTGGTCCTTATTTTCTGGCTTATTTTTAAAAGGGGCTATCACAATCCAAAATCAGTTTTTGTTTTGACACTGCTTTTAGATGTTTTCTCTGTCTAAACATCTTGATGTCATTTCTGTTTTAGTTTATGCTGAAAGAATTTGAAACACGAAAGCAACAGCACGAGCAGCTGAATGAGGCAGCTCAGGGCATACTAACAGGCCCTGGAGATGTATCTCCATCTACCAGCCAAGTACAGAAAGAACTCCAAAGCATCAATCAGAAATGGGTCGAGCTGACTGACAAACTCAATTCCCGTTCCAGCCAAATTGACCAAGCTATTGTTAAAAGCACCCAGTACCAAGAACTGCTCCAGGACTTATCAGAAAAAGTGAAGGCAGTTGGACAACGACTGAGTGGCCAGTCAGCCATCAGCACCCAACCTGAGGCTGTAAAGCAACAATTGGAGGAGACCAGTGAGATTCGATCTGACTTGGAACAATTAGACAATGAGATAAAGGAGGCTCAAACACTGTGTGATGAACTCTCTGTGCTCATTGGTGAGCAGTACCTCAAGGATGAACTGAAGAAGCGTTTGGAGACAGTCACCCTGCCACTCCAAGGCTTAGAAGACCTTGCAGGTGAGTTAGGGTGAGGAACATACTCTTGCCATTATTAGTGGCAACAGAAAAAAGGAATGGCTTAGTAGTAGATCCAAGAATCTAGAATGACTTGGAGTAGGTAGCTCTTGGATTCAGAATAGTGTTAACCTGTTCCTTCTTCCAGTGACAGTGAGAACTGCTGTGGTTATTGCACACTGAACTCTGGCATTATCTGGAACTTTACATAGCACAGTCCTAGAGATAAAAACTCTGATTCAAAGTCAGCCAACAGGTAGCCTCTCATGCCCATAGATGTACTAATAGGTGGAGTTACTTGCGCACTTTCACTGATACTCACTTCTTTTCTTTATATTACAGGTACACACATACTTGAGCTCATAACCTATATATGCAAAGTGAAAATGTACTCTGGACTTCTTATGATGACCTTACATAAGACAAATTTTATCATTGATTTATTGCCTCTTTTTCTGGAAATTTTTATGACTTTCAGTTTCCACTAGCTTAGAACTAATCAAGTCACCTTACAAAGTTGATCTTAAATAAGATATAGTGTGTGAAGGAGCCTAGCTGTATGTCTTTTTTATGGTAGATTCCCAATTAACCTTTGTTTCCCTTCCCTTAAGATCAGCAAACATTTTTAATGCCATGTTCAGGCTTGATTGATTTCAATTTTGTTTTCTCATTTCAGCCGATCGCATGAACAGACTCCAGTCAGCTCTTGCCAGCACCCAGCAGTTCCAGCAAATGTTTGATGAGTTGAAGACCTGGTTGGATGACAAACAAAGCCAGCAAGCAAAAAGCTGCCCAATTTCTGCAAAACTGGAGCAGCTACAGTCTCAACTACAAGAGAATGAAGAGTTTCAGAAAAGCCTTAATCAACACAGTGGTTCCTATGAAGTGATTGTGGCCGAGGGGGAATCTCTGCTGCTTTCTGTACCCCCTGGAGAAGAGAAAAGGACTTTACAAAACCAGTTGGTTGAACTCAAAAGCCACTGGGAAGAGCTTAGTAAAAAAACTGCAGACAGACAATCCAGGCTCAAGGACTGTATGCAGAAAGCTCAGAAGTATCAGTGGCATGTGGAAGACCTTGTGCCATGGATAGAAGATTGTAAAGCCAAGATGTCTGAATTGCAGGTCACTCTGGATCCAGTGCAGCTAGAATCCAGTCTCTTGAGAGCAAAGGCTATGCTGAGTGAGGTGGAAAAGCGCCGCTCCCTGCTGGAAATACTGAATAGTGCTGCTGACATTCTGATTAACTTTTCAGAAACCGATGAGGATGGTATCCGGGATGAGAAGGCTGAGATCAACCAGAATATGGATGCCATTACAGAAGAGCTGCAGGCCAAAACTGGGTTGCTTGAAGAAATGACTCAGAGGCTCAAGGAGTTTCAGGAAAGCTTTAAGAATATTGAAAGAAAGGTTGAAGGAGCCAAACACCAACTTGAAATCTTTGATGCCCTGGGCTCTCAAGCCTGTAGCAACAAGAACCTGGAGAAGCTAAGAGCTCAACAGGAAGTGCTGCAGGCACTGGAGCCTCAAGTGGACTATCTGAGGAACTTCACTCAGGGGCTGGTAGAAGATGCCCCAAATGGATCTGATGCATCCCAACTTCTACATCAAGCTGAGGTCACTCAGCAAGAGTTCCTAGAAGTGAAACAGAGAGTGAACAGTGGTTGCATGACAATGGAAAACAAGCTGGAGGGCATTGGCCAGTTTCACTGCCGAGTCAGAGAGATGTTTTCTCAGTTGGCAGACCTGGATGATGAGCTAGATGGCATGGGTGCTATTGGCAGAGACACGGATAGCCTCCAATCCCAAATTGAGGATGTACGGCTATTTCTGAACAAAATCCAGTCCCTCAAGTTTGACATAGAGGCCTCTGAAGCAGAATGCCGACAAATGCTAGAAGAAGAGGGGACTCTGGACTTGTTAGGTCTCAAGAGGGAGCTGGAAGCCCTGAATAAACAGTGTGGCAAACTGACAGAGAGGGGGAAAGCTCGCCAAGAACAGCTGGAGCTAACATTGGGTCGAGTAGAGGACTTCTATAGAAAATTGAAAGTACTTAATGACGCAACCACAGCAGCGGAGGAGGGAGAGGCACTCCAGTGGATAGTGGGGACTGAAGTGGATGTCATCAACCAACAATTAGCAGATTTTAAAGTAAGTCTCACTCTTATTTTTTTTCTTTTTCTATCTAATACGTATATTTCCTTGCTTGTAACTTCAATTCTAGCTGAGACAGTTCTATTGTCTCATTTGCATTACCACCAAAGTACGCTGAAGACATAGAAGTCCAAGAGACTGTTTTGAACATGTTTCTATTGTGGTTTATTTCAATTTTTATAACAAAGTAAGGATATAGAAAGAAATATATAAGTCTTAATTCTTATGCTAAGAATCTCCTCTTAGGAGTTCTTGAGATGCCAAATTAATTGTTTTGGTAACTGCAGTGAAGGTATCTTCTGGTACCTATTTTTCAAATTGAGCTATGAGAAACCATAAGATGGACAAGGGCTCGTTTTCTGAAGTGTTGATTTTACACAGATTTCAGGGGAAATTATTGATGTATTCTGGAATAAGATGTAAAATTCTCATGAATTGAAGTGAATGAGATGTGACACTTCAAAGAAATTTCCCATTTAACAGAAAGCAGCTTAAAAATATAGCTCAGGCTCCTCAAGAGTACACGTTCTTTGCCTGTAGGAGGTTTGAGAAATACTACCTTAATCACAGAAATATTTTAGTTCTTTACCTGAGTCAAAATTTCTAGCCCTGAGATTTAAATTTAAACAACAGGTCAGGCTCAGTAGCACACAAATGTAATCCCACTATTGAGGAGGTTAAAGCAGGGGATCACAGGTTTGGCCAGCCTTGGCAGCTTAGTGAGACCTTGCTAAAAAATAAAAGGGCTGGGGATGTAACTCAGTGTGAAGAGTCCCCCTGGGTTTAATCTCCAGTACCGATAAATCAATAAACAAATAAATAAAGCACAGTGATTAGACAGCTGGTCCCCAAAGTGTCAATCTGCTGGCCAAGGGCCTGCCCGTCTAGACTAATAACTCTTAAGCCCTTTTTTTTTGTACCAGGAATTGAACTCGGGGGCACTCAACCAACTGAGCCACATCCCCAGCCCTGTTTTGTATTTTATTTAGAGACATGGTCTCACTGAGTTGCTTAGCAGCTCACTGTTGCTGAAGCTGGCTTTGAACTCAAAACCTTACTATCTCAGCCTCCTGAGCCACTGGGATTACAGGCAGGCACCACTGCACCGGGCAACTCTTGAGCCTTTTGCCCAAGAGTTTCCTTTGTTATTAATACCTAAAAATGTCTCACTCAGCCACTGTGTCTTTCATGGTACATGGAATAGATTTAGAAAGGATACTCTCAACAGTTTGTGCCAGCAGCTTAACCCCTGAGCCACATCCCCAGCCCTTTTTATTTTGAAACAAGGTCCTGCTAAGTTGCTTAGGGCCTCACTAAGTTGGTGAGGCTGGTTTTGAACTCATGATCCTCCTGGCCCAGCCTCCAAAGTTGCTGGATATACAGCCACTGTGCTTGGCTAGAATTCTTTCCTTTTAGAATATATAAAGAGGGGATGTTGACATCAGGTCTGAGCCACATGTTTCCTGGAAGGGACTTTGTAGACAAAATTGAAGTGCAAAAAGGTGATTGTTTCACAAAGGCCCCACTAGGAGCTTAAGGGACATTCTGTATGAAAGTGGGACACTAGTTGAAGGCCCCCTTATCACATTTGGAGATAGTACAGTTTGAAGCAACAGAAGTCATCCTATTTGATTTCTTGGAGCACCCTGATAAGAAAGAATAAATAGATAAAATTCAAGCCCATAAGGCAATGCTTGTTCCTTTTCAAAACACCCACACCTCTTCTCTGGTAGCAGTGTGGCCTTCCCTCTGTCATCTTGCATGCTTTTCTTTCCTTTTCTGCTGTAAGCTCCTGGAGAGCAGGGACTCTTCTGCAGATATGTGTCTGTTATCCAGTTGACCTGGAACTGGGTTACTGGAATTAATGGTCTAATCAACTAAATAAATTTTTTAGACAACTGAAGCTTATCCCTATAGGTTCAAAAATAGTCTCATTTAACCAGATTCTAATTTATGTAGAAATTATTTTAAATTTTGTTTGACTAATTTTCACAATACTGTATTGTATATAAGTTTTTATTAATGAGTACAAGTTAATGTTAAAAATATTGTGCAGTTCTCCCCTATGAACATATTCTCAAGGCTATTAGGAGGTTTGGGGCTGCTTTGTGTTTCTAAATTGCTGTGCAGTTTGAGAACTATGGTGAAGTGCTTGTTTGGGGCCTCTGCAGTGTTGAACTGGTCATATTGGCTATACGTACAGGTGCATAGTGAGGAGGTAATTTCTGTTTTTTTCTCCCCAGACTTATTCTTAGAAACCAAGAATAAAGTATTTTTTCCCATGATGGCAAGTATTACAGTTGGCTCTGTGCATCTTCAGGTTCAACCAATCACGTATTAAAATATTTCAGATGGGGGGAAATAATAAAAAATAGCAATGCAAAATAATACAGAGTTAAATAATACAAATTTTAAAACAATATTGTATAACAATTTGCATAGCATTTTCTTTGTATTAGGTATTACAGTAATCATCCAGAGATGATTCACAGCTATAGGAAGATGCAATTACTATTCATTTTATATAAGGAACCTGAGCACGCATGGATTTTGGTATCTGGGGGCACAGAGGATCCTGGAACCATAGCCCCAATGATACCAAGTGTATTACTGCTATTGCTTTGCTCTGCCATTACTGGGTCTGCCTGTAGCAGTCTATCCCCTCTTTTCTAATAATTAGTGAGCTAGAAAATGAAGTAAATAAGGCTGTTGAAATTTTATTAACTATGAGGTAGACCTCCTGGTGCTCAGGAGCTCTGTAGCTGCTTAGTTGCTTGTCACAGCCAACTCAGTTCATTGGTTTCTAAGAATAAGCCTCCTACCATGAATACCATGATATGAAGGCTGGGACCAGTCAGCCAGGCATTGGCAGAGTGTGCAGTATAGACTGATGTTGACAACCCTGTTATGACCCATCATTAAGTCAATAGCTAGTTACTATTAAATGATTAGGGGGCTCAGTGGTAGAGCGCTACCTAGCATGTGCAGGGCACTGGGTTCCATCCTCAGCACCACATAAAAATGAATAAATAAAATAAAGGGGTTTAAAAAAATCAGTATCCAAGAGCTGATATGCAAATCAGAAGTTCTGTTTTACCAGTCTACCTTTAGGGAGGTCAAAAGTTTGGTGAAGTTTTTGCCTCCTCCCAGCAAAGGTCTTTGGTCTGGAGGGGAGGGGCATATTCCTGGCTGATCTGCTGAACTCATGGGAAATGAAAACAATGAGAAGGGAAAACTGTGTCAGTTCCACAGCCCCCTAGAGGCTATAAAAAAGGAAGGTCTTGGACCCATTCTGAGGACTGAGTCATTTTCATGTTCCTGGGTTAACGTGCTGTAATCCAGCAGTAGACCAGACTCATGACTCTTCTTTTGGATTCAAGAACCATCCCCCCAAAAAATGACAATAAATATTTAAAAACAACATTAAGTTTTCAGCTCTTCTCCTCCTCCTCCTCCTCAATGGGATCATACTCTCAACACAAGAATCTGCATAAGGGAAGAGGATATGGATATGTGAGACAGAAATACAGGCTCTGCTTTGACCTGGCTAACTCCACTGGGAATGGTCAAAACAGAAGGACTAGTCAGATCTGTGGAGAACTTCCAGGCTTGCTTGGAGCTGTGCAATAGACCTGATAAATCCATGCAGCTGCATTTAAGTCTATGGGAAAAAAATTTTTCCTCCTTAAGTGAACACAGAAAAACTAAAAGTCATTCTTTGGAAAAGGCTTTCCCTTGGTTCCTCTGAATAATTTATAGAATCTGGTCAAGCAATAGAACCTCTCAGATGGGAATGAGAAAGAGTTCTTTCCACTCTAAGAAGGCAAAGACCTCAATCTTCCTGAGTTAGGGCCTTTACTGGGTTCAGCTCTCAGTTGAACGTAGAAAGGAAAAAGCCTTTCCAGAAATCATAAGGAGAGTAAGTAGCATGTATTCAGAAAATTGGAAGAAAAAACTAAATAATCTCTTTAGGAAATTCCATTTCCTAAATGAGTCTCTGATTATTGAGGAAATCAAATTGTATGTGCCTAACAGGAGACTAACAAGAAAGGAGGGACCCTTACATCACTGAAGCTTGAGCAAAAGAATTCCCCCAGTATGACATTAGTGGGAAGGGTAGAAAGAAATCTATTAGTTCTTATAATAGCTAGAGGCTTTCCTCATTCTGAAATTCCCTGGGTAGATTTTACTTGTTAAGAATTGAGATTGGGCAGAGGTTGTAGCTCAGTGATAGAGTGCTTGCCTTGCATGTGTGAGGCACTGGGTTCAATTCTTGGCACCACATAAAAATAAAGATATTGTGTCCATCAACAACTAAAAAATTAAAAAAAAAAAAAAGAATTGAGATTATTCTGAGTCTTAACTCTTTCCTTCCCTTGCACCTCTGCTTCTCCACGGGAACCATGTTGACTTCTTAGTCAGAAAGGATGTAGGTGGTACTTTTAGCATCATATTGTCAAGCAGCATCAAGAAGCCTGGCATGTGGTGGCACTTTCCTGTAATCCCAGCTGCTGGGGATGCTAAGGCAGGAGAATGACAAGTTCCAGGCCAACTTGGGGAATTTAGTGAGATCCTGTTTCAAAATAAAATTTTTTATAAAGGGCCTAGAATGTAGCTCAGTGGTACAGCAACCCTGGGTTCATTTAAAAGAAAGAAGGGCAGGGGAGGTGGAGGAGGGGAGTCACAAGAAAGAAAAGAAAAAAGAGAGAAACATGGATGAATTGGGCTGCTGGGATATAGGTGTGGTAGTAGGCTTCCCTTGGACTGTTCCACTCCTAATTCAGGCCAGCAGAGCTCAAGGTCAGGGACTCAATACACTGCAGCTTTTATCTGGAGGAGCTAGATATCCTAGTCTGAGACCAGAACAAGAAAAGTCCCTAAGCTGGGTATGTTGGCAGATATCTTTAATCCTAGCTACTTGGGAGGCTAAGGCAGTAGGATCTCAAGTCAAGGCTTGCCTCTGTGAAATTTAGTGAATCTTGTCTCAAAAAGGGCTAGAGATGTAGCTCAGAGCATGAGGTGCTGAGTTCAATGTCCAGTACACTGAAAAATAAGATTAATTAAATAAATTATTTTTAAAGTCTTTTAAGTCTCTTGATTTAGCTGGGCATGGTGGCACACACCTGTAATCCCAGCAACTGGGGAGGCTGAGGCATGAGGATTATAAATTCAAAGCCAGCCTCAGCAATTTAGCAAGGCCCTAAGCAACTTAGTGAAACTCTGTTTCAAAAAAAATAAATGAAGGAAGGAAGGAAGAAAGGGCTGGGGTTGTAGCTCAGTGGTAAAGTGCTTGCCTAGCATGTATGAGGCCCTGGGTTCAATTCTCAGCACCACATATAAATAAATAAAATAAAGGTCCATGGATGACTTTAAAAATATATGTGTGTGTGTGTGTGTGTGTGTGTGTGTAGATATATATATATATATATATATATATATATATATATATATATGAAAAGAAAAATAAAAAAATTTAAAAGGTTGGGGAAATTAAAAGGGTTCAGTGGTTAAGCAACCCTGGGTTTAATTCCTGGTACAAAAAAATAAATTTTTTTTTCATTTAATTTTTTTGCCTCAGGGTTAGCAAACTTAAGTGCTCCTGTAAGCACATTTGAAAAACCCTTGGAAGACAGGGCCCAGCATGCAGTAGAAAGACTGCCAATTTACTTGCCCCTTCCTTTCAAATGATTACAAAGGCAGTATCAGCCCATCTATGGTTTTGCCAATTAGTATACCTGCCTTGGAGCAAGTCACTAAAAGATAAAGCAAATGAGGTCAGCATTATCTACCTGCCCCAGGAGAGAAAGAAACTCAAACTTAGTATGGCTTATCACTTGCAGGCTTAGGTATCCCTGGATTTATAGCAGCCAAGATAAGTAGGTACCCTTTGCCCTGTTCCCCTGCCTTGTGCTGACCCTTTGGCCTGTCCCTTCCTTCTTCCCTCCCTTCCTCCCATCTTTCCCTCTTCCTTCCTTCCTTCCTTCCTTCCTTCCTTCCTTCCTTCCTTCCTTCTTCCTTCCTTTCTTTCTTTCTCTTCCTTAAATAAGGCTACTTCAATAGAAACTAAGATCCAAGGAAGTAAAGAAAATAGCCTACAACAGGCTTTCTCAACTTCAGCATTATGAGATTTTGGACTGGGTGTTTTTTTTTTGTTGTTGTTGTTTGTTTGTTTGTTTTAGAGGACTCTTTTGTGCATGGATATTTAATAATATCTCTGACCTGTAACTACTAGAAATAGTAACTTCCCAGTTGTGACAACCAAAAAATGTCTTCAGACATTGTCAAATGTCCCCTGGAAGGCAGAATCGCCCTTCTGAGAACCACTGCCCTGGAAGAAAATTGCCACTTATGTATGGAACATATAGGATTCAGTTAGAATGGGTACTACTTGATTAAATTAAATATTTATATAGCAAGCAGTCTTCCCATAATCTGATTGTGACTCTGTAGTAAGAACTGCCTCTAAGTCAACCTTCCTTTAGCCACTGGATTCTTTATTTTTACTGGTGCTAATCTGTGTCTGGCTCAAAAAGCTCTAGTCACTTTCCCTGGCATGTGAAATTTGTGTACAGTTGTTGATGGAGGTGTTTGGCTGATGATACGTTTCTAAAGAGAAGAGGAACTTCCTTTGTGGAAATATTTCAAGGAGCTCCCTTGTTCTGTGCCTTTAAGGGGAGGCGATAGTATGTCAGTTGTTCTCTGCAGCCAACCCAGTTTGGCCACTGATATTTATAACCCTTATGTGAACCCCCCCTCAAAGAATTCCAATGCTCTGTAATAATCTTCTCCACCCCCATCATACCAACTGCCTGGGGAGAAAGCAAAGGAGCCTTTGAGGCCTTTAAGTTTTTCCTTCATATTGAGCCTTTTCCAGCTCCCTTTTAAAGTATTGCCACTTGGTATTTTAAATGTAAGCATCACAAGGAAAATCCCAAACTTGCAGCCATTACATCATCTTAAAGAAGTCCACGCCTCAGTGAAGGTAGTGAAATCAAATGGAAAGTTGTCAAGAAAGCATGGATAGATTTCACAAAAATCTGTCTGGAAATCAAATCAATATATCCTCAACCAAAGAAAATATGCAGTTTAACTTGAGTTTACCGAAATCCTTCACATACAGTATCAGCACCTAGCATTCACAACTGAGATTCATCATATGATTTTGTACAGGAAGGAAGAAAAGTCTGTTTTCAGAAAAATATTACAGTGTACAAGTCCAATCTCAGCAACATAGCAAGACCCTGTCATAAGGATCTTGGGCACTTTCAAGCTGACTGGATTGTGTATGAGCTATAAGTCATGAGCCTTTGGGAAGTGTTATGAGTTACTCTGAAGGCCCTTGATTGTTACTCTTGGCTACTTTACCAGGAAATAGGTGAATCTCACTGGTAGTTGAGTCAGGACATTGCACCAAAGCATCACTGCCCCAAATGGCTGTGTCTTGTCTCCTAAGACCTGCCCAAGTCTCAGCTGTCCTAGTTTCAAAATGTAGCTATAAAGAGAATGTTTTCCTCCCCACCTTCTTTAAGATTTTGCCACAGTGGTGCACACCTGTAATCCCAGTGATTTGGGAGGCTGAGACAGGAGGATCATAAGTTCAAAACCAGTCTCAGCAGTTTAAGGAGGCCCTAAGCAACTTCACAAGACCTTATCTCAAAATAAAAAATAAAAGGGCTGGGAATGTGGCTCAATGGTTGAGTGACTCTGGGTTCAATCCCTGGTACCAAAAAATAAAAAACAAAACTGCCACAACCAGGTGCTTTTCAAATCTGAGTCTCTGGTATTGGCTGTGTAAGATTAATGGGACACTCTTAATCCCAGGCCCTCACAAACCAGAATTCCTATTCCAAAGGGGGATCTCTCAGAACTTTGGGCTACCCAGAGATGAGAAAATTGCTACATGATGATGTTGCATTGATCCCTTTGTGGGGATTAGAAGGAAGGGATTCCATGTTCCTTTTAATCTGTTTTATTGAGCACTTACTGTGCTAGTCCTTGGATGGTTGCTGGGTTGCAGACAGTCTCTGGTTAACGATGTGAAATATACACAAAGAATCACAGAGGTAGTGGTTATTTAAGTGCTGCAAGAGAGACCTGAGTCTAAATGACCTCTAGTAATCCTGTTGTAAATCAGACATTTTAAATGGGAGATTTGAAAAGGTAAAAGTAACTTCTTCAAGCCATTTAGCAAGTCAATGTTTAAGTTGGGATTGAAAAGTCTATTAGGTACCAAAATTCATGCTATCCCAGTGGTTCTAATCCAGGACAGTTTTCCCCTTGAGGGACATTCTACCACATTTAGTTCAGAGACATTATTTATTGTCACAAATGTAGAAGCTGCTTCTGGCATTTAGTGGGTGCTGCATACTGCACAGTGGGTACTACAACATACAGATAGCCCCTTAACAGTAAAAGACTTATTCAACCCACTTCTAGAAAGATAGGAAATTAGATTTTTGCCTTTTTTCCAGTACAAGAGTTCCAGAATGCTGCCTGGGGAAGCTTCTGTGGTTTTCCTCCCCCTTTCCAAAAATCAATTAAGAAATAGTGTTGCTTCCAAGAGTGACTTATACAGATTTGTTGGCTAAAATCGGATCTTGGTGAACTAATTTGAGTCAGTGGCTAAAGAATTCCCTCCATGCTTGACCAGTCCCCACCCCACTCTGCCACAAGGATCCTGCTGTGGAAATCAGTCAGCTGTGTATCTCAAGCAACTTCCTGTAGGGTGTGTTGTGGAATGGCATCAGCCCCTGCACCAGCTGGGAGTGCTGATCTCAGTGTGATTTTTATCAGACTGTCTCTTTTGAGCTTTGCTGTTTGGAACAAAGGACCCTCTGTTAGGAAAGCAGAGCGCTGGTATGATTGGACAGCCAACATATATGCACATGGTTCCCACAGGGGGAAAAAAAGAGAGAGACAAATTATTCTGTACCTTCTATAACTTGGGTCATCACCAAGGTGAATTTCCTGAGCTTTTGTATGTATTCATCCTTCTTTCTGTGAGTACTTATCCTTCCCCCAAATTAATGCAGGAGCCACCTGATCTGAAGAATTAAGCTCTGATTCCAATTCTATCTACTCTGTAGGAGTTGGTGTTTCCTTGTGTCTCCTGAAGGAATTATCTTAGCCCAGTTTCCTCACCTCTCCATCTTTCCTTCAGAGTTTCATTTCTTCTCTACAACTAGTTGGCATATGTTAAGAGCACACTCTCATTTCAAATATTAGCCCAAACACAGCAAAAACAAAGCGAAAGAAATTTGCTACCTCATATGCATTTGAAGTAAGCCAGACTCTGAAAGATTCTAAATGCTAAATTATACCTTTAGGGGTTTTGTGAGAATTAAATGAAGTTATATAGATAAAAGCATTAGTTATTAGGTGTTCATTAAATGAAAATGTCCTTTTTGAAACAAGCTTATTCAAATATACAAATGAGTTTTGTGAAATTTCTGTTCCCCCCAGTGCCAGGGATTGAACCTAGGGCCTTATACATGCTAGGCAAGAGCTCTGTCATTAAACCATAGCCCCAGCCCTTTTATTTCAAGACATGTTCTGACCATATTGTCCACAGTGGACTCAAACTTGTGATCTTATACCTTAGCCTCCCCAGGAATTGGGATTACAGGTCAGGTGTGTGCTACCACACCTAGCTGTGAAATCTTTTTAATAAGAACCCTCGTCCCCTTTTGTGCCTAGGGACAATCATTCTTCAGAAGATTTGATCAAAAGCACAGCACTAGATTAGATTAGCACTTTTTCTTAGAAAATTGGAAATTATGAAGATAAAGTAAAATTTGTTTATGGCAGCAGTAAAACAAGTGGATGGTCAGACAGCTTTTCTGAGTCATATTTGTAGGAACATGTCGCGTCCCCCTTGCCCGCAAGGAAGACGCAACACCGGGAATCTTCTTCCAGTCGTTTATTCAGGTTCTCGAGATCTCTTACACTCTACTCTCTTCTTCATCTTCCTTCTCTTCATCTTCTTTTCTCTCTCTCTTCCTCCCCGAATGCTCCTACCAGCCTTAATAAAGCATCTCAAGCCCCAATGCGAAGCTGCCACGTGGAGCTTTCTCATAGGGTGTTAGAAAACCACGCACCAACTCTCCCAATTAAGGAGTTGTTTGTCACAAACCACAGTCGAGCCAGCGCCATCTTGTAATGGCGACCGCAGCCCGCAGAAACGGCTCACTACAGTTCCCCCTTTTGTTTTCTAAAAACAATACAGGCGAGAGTAGAGGTCCTATCCCACTGTGCAGAAGTGGCTGCATAGTATGGCTCAGCCCCAAGGAGGGCCCTTCCCCAGATCTGAGACCATATCAGCCGACGCTTTTCTCGTGGGACGGGGCGTGGACGCGTCTAACCCGCATGCAATAGGACATGCTCTCCTTGAGGTCCACTTCAAGGATCACTCAAGTGCAGTGCCTTGCCTCGCATCCTGTATCGTGATGGACGAAGGGGGATAGCTGAGGCTGAACTGTGGCTGTATAGAAATATAACGACAAACAAGTTGGTAACACCCTAAAAGAAAGGCACGGGTAATCTGTGCAAGCCAGACTTGAGGTGAAATGCCATTACTCATACTAAGCCTTCAACCAGGAACCTTATCAGACCCAAACAGGTCAGGACGTTCCCACATGACCGTTATTGGCTGAATATGAAAACAGACACCACAAATCTTTCAAGGCCTTGTGAGCTCCTTCAAGGTCTTGTGAGCTGGCCTCTTTGACATGCACAAAAATCAGGGCTGGATCCAAGCCCTGGGGGCCGGGGGGAATCCGTGCCAGCAGTTCCCCCCCTTTTGTTTGTTGCACGTCAAAGGGAATCAAGTAGCCCCTGTCTTAGGTCGTTCACTGCCCCTACACTGCTTACCCGTCTTTGGGGAGGCCCCATTCCCCTGTCTTAGGTTGCAGTGCAAGCGTGAAAGTTGCCCGTCTCTGGGTACTACAAGATCAGCTTGTTGTTGCCAAGGCGTTCAGTGGTATCTATTCAGCCAGTCATTATTGGGTCTTTAATTGGTTCCGGTTCAACAAGGCATAGAGTAAAAATAAAGAAGAAAAAGGGGGCAAAAGGAGGAAGGCATGAAGCAGGGATCATTGTAGAAAAATCATCTTCGAATTGGTCGGAGACAAACTTCAGCAAGATCATCCTTGGTCTGCAGGCGTTGATAATGGATCTGTATTGGCTTAGAAGTCAGAATGTTAATTTGGTCTTCAATAAATTGTGTCATTCTCTTACCTAGGCAGGGGCCTACAGCAGCTATAAGGAGGAGACCGAAAAGCGGTCCCATTACAGTGGATATCAAAGGAGTTAACCATGGGGTATTTTTAAACCACTGTTCAAACCATCCTTGTTGTGCTTCAAACTCCTTTTGTCTTTTAGCCAATCTTTCCGTGACCTTTTCCATAGTTTCACGGATTACCCCAGTATGATCTACATAAAAACAACACTGTTCCTTTAAGGCTACACATAGTCCTCCTTCCCTTAGGAATAATAAATCTAGTCCCCTCTTATTTTGTAACACAACTTCTGAGAGGGAGGTGAGGGACTTTTCCAAAGCAGTAATTGACTTGGCCATGGCTGTTAAATCTTATAGCTGGGTAGAGAATAACATTTAAGATCTATAGTGGTATTAGAGGATAATTTAGACAGTATTGCTACCCCTTCATAATAGGGCGGCCTGGAGGTCAAGCATAGCCAGCAATCTTGGGTCCTGTTAGGACTAGTGGCATTGAGAGCGAAAAAGGCTCCTTGGATCAAATCAAAAAGACGATCTCCAGTTCCAGGGTGTATGGGCCCAGGGGCACAATCAAAGGTTTGATAGCCCACAGTTATTGTTTGACCGCTGGGGGAAGATATTACTGCTGGGGCTATAGGCTGTTTGGGTCCAGATGGGGCCTTTTGATCTCCGAGCACCTGATTGGGTCCTATTAAACTTCCAGTAGGCTGTTCTGTGGTCAATTTAAGCCGAAAAAGCAGGCCAGGATTGTACTGTCCGGGGGTGTAAATACGCAGCCCCCAGAGATATCCTTAAGTCCAATCTGGCTGCTGTTTTCCATTGGAAGTAAACTGAATAGTAATATCTGATTCTCCCTCTATTGTTTGCCAGAAGTGGGTAACATCAGTTTGCCAGACATCATTGGTGTGTAAGCCTCTAGGATTAACACTTAGACTAGGGGAATGAATGAATGGAGCACACACTGGGCATAAGAAAACAATTTGTAGAGTCTGATCACGTGAGCACCCCGCACAGAAGCGTAAGGATTGTGCATTTAGATGGAATTTAGCATGGAGCTAAGGAGTTGATCCGTTTGTAATTGTTCCATGATAGTAAATTGTCTGCCAATATAAGGGGTTGCCTCAATAACTGAGGCTAAATTAGCAACATAGAGACTATCAGTATACACATCAAGTGGAATGGAATTGTATAGTTTAAGGGCCATAATTAGAGCCTCAACTTCTGATATTTGGGCAGACAGTCTAGGAACAGGGTGTCGAATTACTTGAGATCCATCAAAAACAACAGCAAACCCCCCTCTTGCTCCGTCTGTATAAACAGTCTGAGCTCCCGGGATAGATTCCCCTTTAATAATTTTAGGAGAAATAATAGGACATTTTTTGAGGTCTTCTAGAAGTTTATGTCGGGGAGAGTGATTATCAATTTGACCTTTGAAATTACAAGGGAAGAGACACCAAAGATCATGTTCTTGTTGGAAATTTAAAATCATATCCTGGGTATAAGGTTGAATGAGAATGTCAAAAGTCTTTCCAAACAGTGCATCACCCAAATATTTGGCCTTCCAGATCAGATTCATCACCAGTTCATAAAAGGGAGTTATTACCCGAGAGTTAGAAGCAGGTAAATGGACCCAATAGATGGGACCTATTTGTCAAAACACTGTAGTAGGAGTTAATTTTGATGGCAGGATTATAAATGATAGGGGTATAGAATAGTTTATCTGGGTAACCTGCATATCTTGTAGGGCCTTCTCTATCAGTCTTAATGATTGTAGAGCCTCAGGTGTGGGATTCTCTTGTAGGGCCTTCTCTATCAGTCTTAATGATTGTAGAGCCTCAGGTGTGGGATTCCTGACTGAGCTGGGGGAAGGGTCTCCTTGGAGGAGATCATACAGAGGCTTAAATTCCTGGAAAGAGAGGAGTTGGCACTGTTGTCAAAGTTATAAACATACCTCTTAAGAGAGGGGGAAAGGGAGAAACCTTTAGCAACTTGACGTTTCTCCCAAGAATGATCCTGACAAGGCGTAAATGTTGGGGGGAAACCAAGATTAGGGGTACAGTAAGGAGAGGCCTTAAAATGAGTGGCATTATAAAGACTATTAGAAGAAGGAGGCACTGGGATTAGTACTTCGGAGATAATAGCCAAGGTAGTTATGTTTAAAGTAGAGCTATTTACGGGGGTTCCTGAGCCTGATTGTTCCCCTGAGGCTACTTAGCTCAATACAGCACTGAGAATGCTTCCCTGAGACCTGACTGGACCGCAATGGGTCCTTCCAGTTAATCAAATTCTTGGTCTTAAGGCTAATACAATGAGCGTTCCCAAAGCCAAAACAAGAAACTCCTGTGAGATTAACTTGAGATTGATTAAAAATGCTTTCCACCTGAGTTAGTGTGAAGGCGGCATCCACTCCATAAGTGCGCACAGACTCCGCCAAGGTCTTCAATTTATCATCTTATGAGTTTAACATAGAAACCTGTGGAATCAAATTTTGTCTGAAAAAGATATCTTCCGTTAGCATTTACAGGTAGACATTTTTAAAAATACAGTTTCTGAGTAGCTCCGGTAGAAATCTGAAACGCAGCAGTACAGGTTAGTGGCTGGAAGGCGGGACTAGAAGTCCTGTCTGAGTGACTGTGGAAGAACCAATCGGTAGCCCCCAAGAGTGTGGGAGGTGGGACCAGGAAGTCGCTCTTCCGCCAGGCAGCCCATGGTTACCATGGTGATGCAAGCAACACGGAGTCCGTCGCTCACCCTCAGGGCAAAAGTTCCCCAAGATTTCCTAGCCGACCGCACCTTGCCTGATTTTGTTTGCATTTTTCCCCGCCTGGCCAAGCTCTTACTGCGGCAGCAGCCTGCTCTGTTTCTGGACCATCCCCGCACACTCCGGCTTCCGGGCCGGGGCGGGCTCCTGTTCCCTTTTCCCGGCTGCAGTGGGCGTCCCTGGGCATAGATCCCAGGGTCATAATTAATCTGCTGCTGCGGCACCCATGGCACAGCAACAGAAGGAACACAGAAAACGAAAGACACAAACGACAAAAAAAGAACACAGAAAACAAAAGTGAAAGCACACATAGCAGCTGCAATAAAATATGAGGCCTACGGGGTCCCGCTCTCGGGGACGAAGAGTCCGCTCCGCTCAGGGACGAGGGGTCCGCTCAGGGACGAGGGGTCCGCTCAGGGACGAGGGGTCCGCTCAGGGACGAGGGGTCCGCTCAGGGACGAGGGGTCCGCTCACGGACGAGGGGTCCGCTCAGGGACGAGGGGTCCGCTCACGGACGAGGGGTCCGCTCACGGACGAGGGGTCCGCTCAGGGACGAGGGGTCCGCTCACGGACGAGGGGTCCGCTCAGGGACGAGGGGTCCACTCAGGGACGAGGGGTCCACTCACGGACGAGGGGTCCACTCACGGACGAGGGGTCCACTCAGGGACGAGGGGTGCACCACTCCTGACGACTGAAAGTTCTGATTTTCCCGGGTCTCGGCACCATTTGTCGCGTCCCCCTTGCCCGCAAGGAAGACGCAACACCGGGAATCTTCTTCCAGTCGTTTATTCAGGTTCTCGAGATCTCTTACACTCTACTCTCTTCTTCATCTTCCTTCTCTTCATCTTCTTTTCTCTCTCTCTTCCTCCCCGAATGCTCCTACCAGCCTTAATAAAGCATCTCAAGCCCCAATGCGAAGCTGCCACGTGGAGCTTTCTCATAGGGTGTTAGAAAACCACGCACCAACTCTCCCAATTAAGGAGTTGTTTGTCACAAACCACAGTCGAGCCAGCGCCATCTTGTAATGGCGACCGCAGCCCGCAGAAACGGCTCACTACAGGAACAAGTTTAAGAGTTGTTTCTGGACTGGAGTTGTGGCTCAGTGGTAGAGCGCTTGCCGAGCATGTGTGAGGCCCTAGTTTTAATTCTCAGCACCGCATATAAATAAATAAAATAAAGGTCCATTGACAACTTAAAAAAAATATTAAAAAAAAAAAAGACTTGTTTCTGACCCTAGTGTAGCAATGCATAGTCAGGTTTAGGTCATTACTCCATAACACAACTTTAAATATTTTTATGTACATACAAAAACATACATACACATATACATACATATGTCCATGTTCACTTGTTCATTCGAATTTATTCTTATATGCATCTTATCAGAATCCCACAGCCAGCAAGTTTTTCTGAGACCATTTTGGCCTTGGCTTATGTGCTCTACAAATCAATATTATTTTCATATCATTAACCAAAATTAACCAGAAGACATTACCAGCTCAGTGACTTGCCCAGACAGACTCAGTTACCCATCAGATCAGCTATAATGATCTCAGGGTCCTTGGCCTAATTACATAGACCATGTTATCTTCCTCTGTTGTATTACAATGGCAACTACCACATCAACATCTTTAGGAAATATATCTTTTAATTTTAATTAGTCTTTATTTAAAATATTGAGATGTGAGGGGGAAAATATCAGCATAGTTTCAGAAGGAATCAGTTTAAAAACACAAATATAATTCATTTCCCTGCCAGTTGCATACCAGATTCAGATATTTTACAGAAATATCTTATCTTTATCCTTCAATTATTTACAGTGTGAACAAATACATGTTTTGTTTTTGTTTGGTACCATGGATTGAACTCAGAGGCACTTGACCACTGAGCCAAATCCCAAGTCCTTTTTGTATTATATTTAGAGACAGGGTCTCACTGAGTTGCTTAGCGCCTCACTTTGGCTAAGGCTGGCTTTGAACCCTGGATCCTCCTGTCTCAGCCTCCCGAGCTGCTGGGATTACAGGCATGCACCACCATACCCAGCTCAAATACATGTTTTTAATATTTGATTATATGTATATATGAATCAAGTGACAGGATAAGAATTCAAAGAAATTGGACTCAGGTTTTCTCCTGCTGAATTTCATTGTGTCTATTCAATTGAACCATTTATATCTTTATTATCTATTATATTTTTTTCATTTCCAAAAGATAAGCTCTGTTATGAGTCAAATTCTTTTTTTTAAAAGATAGAGTGAGAGAGAGAGAGAGAGAGAATTTTTTAATATTTATTTTTTAGTTATCGGCCGACACAACATCTTTGTATGTGGTGCTGAGAATCGAACCCGGGCCGCACGCATGCCAGGCGAGCGCGCTACCGCTTGAGCCACATCCCCAGCCCCATGGGTCAAATTCTTTAAATTCAAATCTGTTTGTCTGTAAATAATGATAAGAATTGCTTTAGTAACACAATGAGAAGTTTTTAAAAATCTCTGTATTTTTGATTCTAACTCCTTTTCTAATGCACCCTTGCAGCATTCATTATTCCTTAAATATTCAGCCCAGATTCAGCCTTGTTCCTTGAAAACAGCCAAGCAACTTTGTGATAGTCATGCCACCCTGAAATTAGAAAAACTGTGAGTCCCAGCAGAATGTCCACATCATCATTTTCTCAGGAAAGTGCCCCCTAAACTTCCAGGCCAAGTCTGGCCCTCTTGACTCATGGTCTTGTACTGTTGGCTTTTCTCTAAGAGTACTTATGCAATTAAAGTGAAATGAACCTCTGTCTCCATGGCTAGCATGTAGGCTCCTGAACATGTCTTGCTCATCACTCTTTCCTGTGGTGTCTGGCATATTTGTGACAATAAATATTTGTTGAACAAGCTGAGCATGATGGTCACGCTTTTAATACCAGCTACTTAGGAGGCTGAGGCAGGAGGATCACAAGTTCCAGACTAGCCTCCACCATTTAGCAAGACCCTCAGCAATTTGAGACCTTGTCTCAAAATAAAAAGGACTGGAGATGTCACTCAGGGCTGAAACACTCCTGGGTTCAATCCCTAATATAAAAATTTTTTTTATTGAAAAAAAGAATCAAGTATACAACTTAATTACTTGCTTCAAGTGGACAGAAAGAAGACCCAAGGAGACCAAAGAGAGACTGGTTAGAAAGGTAGATTTGGGATAGCACTAGTTCATGGAAGCCAGAAGAACAATCTCAAGAAGGAGGACCAATACTCACTCCTTATCTTTAATACTCGGTCATCTGACCCAGCACCCATCATTGTGCTGAAACTGTTTTTGTTTTTGTTTTATTTTTGGCAGAGTGAAGGGGGTGTATCAGGGATTGAACCCACAAGTACTCAACCACTGAGCCACATCCCCAGCCCTTCAGCCTCCCCCCCCCCCAACTTTTTTTGTTGTTGTTGTAGGTGGACACAATACCTTTATTTTATTTTTATGGGGTGCTGAAGATTGAACCCAGTGCCTCACATATGCTAGGCAAGTGCTCTACCACTGAGCCCCAGCCCTTTTTATTTTTTTTATTTTTTGCTAAGTTGCTTAGGGCCTTGTTGTTGCTGAGCCTGGCTTTGAATTTGCCATCGAACTGCCTCAGCCTCCATGAGTTGCTGGGATTACAGGAGTATACCACCACACCCACCTGAAACTGTTCTCTTAAAAGTATTCATTGACTTCCTAGTTGCCAAGTCTAGAGGCTGGTCTAAATCACTGATCTCCACTTTCTTAAAATCATCCTGTCCTTTTACTTTCATGACATGGTTCTCTCCCTGTCTCTTCTCTGTGTGCTCCTCTGCTTTCCTTTTTGTTTATCTTCCTTCCTATTAAATATGTGTTTCCTGAAATTCTGCCCATCTCTCCTCACTCCGCACTCAGCCTCTGAGATGGCCAGCCCCACACTGTTACATGAAGGAAGGCTTTCACATCTTTGTCTCTAGCCCACCCTAGAGTCTCTTGTCTAAGGATCCCTTCTGGAGACCTCCACACAAGTCTTTGGATGCTCTACACTTGAATTCAAATAATTTCTTCCCCTTGCTATTGTTTTATAATACTTCTATGCCCATAGTTACCCAAGAGTAATACTATAATATTATCTTTAAAAAAATTTTTTAGTTGTAGATGGACACAATACCTTTCATTTTATGAATTTATTTTTATGTGGTGCTGAGGATCAAACCCAGGGTCTCGCATGTGCTAAATGACAGCTCTATCACTGAGCTATGGCCCAAGCCCTAGTATTATCTTTATTTTTTATTTCTCCTCTAACCTCTACCTTCTAGCTGGTCCAGCTGTAAAGTCCAGACCTGCCTCTACAGTTTCTTTCACAGCTCATTTGCACTAGCTGTTATTTATCCTAGTATGTTTAAGACCCTAAAAGCTTCATTTGTTAAGTTAAAGTTGTGTGTTTTTAAAAATGAGATAAATGGCATTTGAATGAACACCCTGTCCCATAATCTTAGGAAACTTCCCACACATCACCCCTGGTCATGACCTGCTGATCAGTTTCAATTAGCTAAATCTTGATGTAGTAATGGTTTTCGAATAAAACATAATTTCCCCAGCTTGCCATTCAGAGGCCTTGATTAAAGGACCTTTTAGCTACTTACCAGTATGACCTCTCATTTTTCCCTTTCATATGCCCACAACTTATGCCACACTGAATTAGAATTTGCTTCTTTAGGGACTATGCCATACCTGCCTCTAAAACTGTACTTTAGAAACACTGACTTTACCATCTCTGCATATTGAAATCCTAATGGGTAGATGTGGTTCCCTCCATGAAGCCTTCCTTCCTGCCTCTCACCCTTCCTTTAGGCCTTCCTTTAAGCCCCATGTCTTTTTCATCACCACTGTCTTGGCAACCACTAATCTAAAAGAGGAATTGACATACAGTCATTTGGAAAGTCTACAAGAAGGAAAGGGCTTACAGGGGTCATGAGAGTTCCTGCAGAGTGTATGGAAAGTTTTCTCATGGGTTTGGGAATACATGAGAACACAAAAAAACATCAAAACCCCTTTAAAATAAACCCCACATCATGCTGTTTTGCTCTATGGAGCCACTCTTTAGCCATCTTTATAATAATAAAAGTACCAGAGGTATAGTAATAACTGATGTTTAACAGGTACAGACTAATACTGTGGAGTTTCTACTTGCCACTAAATAATGTTTGCAAAGTCTATCTAAGATGAAAGACATTTTATAGTTTTAAAATTGAGTAAGATCCATTTTTTTTTCCTCTATTCAGCAGTAAATCCTCCAAGACAAATCCCCCATCAAGGTGGATGAAAAGGCATTTTAGAATCTAAGGAGGTGTGGATGTTGGGTCTCTAGATTGTCCTGAGGCCAGGCAGTTCAGATCTGGAGCAGACTAAGGCAAAGTGCCAAGTCCAAAACTTGGAAAGGGAGGTGTATAGGGTGTGAGGAGACTCCACCCAATTGCCTTTAAATAGGAAGGAGCTAGAAGCACCAGGATTGTTTTTCCTTCTAGATTCACTAAAGGAAAATCTGACACCAGATTCTGTTCTTAGGAATTTCAAAAGGAGTAGAGAATTCTTTGAGCTCAGTTATCATCTAACTAGAAACTGATTTGAAATTTGGCTGAGTGTTTATGCTTGTGGTTTCAGGGGTGGGGAAAGCATCCAAAGAGATACTCTGGAGCTGTGTTTCCCTTTTAAAAAGTTTACACACAGCATGTGAAATGAACAGATGCTTTTTTTGTTGTAACTACCAGGGCAACAAGAGGCTGAAAGCTGTAAAGGTATTTATTTCAGTCACTGAGATACCTATTGGCAGAGTTCCACATTCCAAAACTAAGGAGAAACTTATAAACAGATAAAAAAACAAGATGGACCTAAAGGAAAGAGACCTTGTGCTTCCTCTCTTGATTTCTTTCTGAACACATACTGATGATTAAAAAAACAACAACAAAACAAGCACTTAGAAAGCATTCTTTGTCTTTGGGAGGAGGAAGCATTGACACACACACACACACACACACACACACACACACACACACACATCCATCTTTCTCTTTTCAACAGCCTGAGTTTAAACTTTGGGGGAGTTTTTCTCTTTTTTTCTTATGCTGTGAATTAAACTTGGGGGTAAGCTACTACATTCTCATCCCTTTTTATTTTTATTTTGAGCAAGATCTAACTAAGTTGCCAAGGTACCCTTAAACTTGCAATTCTCCTGCCTCAGCCTCCCAAGTAGCTGGGATTACAGGCATGTGTCATTGTGCCAAGTTCTCTAATATTTTCTTAGCACCTTAATTAGAGTATGACTACAGCTGATAATTTGAATCTCAACTTCAATAGTTGTTGGAATGCCCCATTTATTTATTTGTATGGAACATTGATGAGAGGGGCAGAATAAAGTAGATCTAAGTATGGGGAGGGATTAATTAAGAAAAGGCTGAATTGATTGGCACCTGACTTGGTAAGGAAACAGGAAAGGAATTTCTGGCCATGAAGTTTGTGATTCGACTCGAGATCATTCTTTATAACAGAATAATCACCCGCCCTTAGTCCAGAGCCAGAATTCCTTAGATTCTTCCAACCAGAGGAGCCCTGGCATGCTAGTCTGTTATGATATCTGAACACTTAAGTGAATATATTTGGCCAGAGATTTGCTAGTAAAATTGATCTTGCTTTCCCTGGGTTTTTCCAGTTGTGGTGAATAATTAAAAGAAAATTAAAACCCAGATTCCCTGATCAGTTAAGAATCAGATCTATAAACTAATCAATACTTAAGGTCACAGTATATTAAAATTAGGAAACTTTTAAAACTCATCCTGAACAAACTATAAAGGATTTGTATGTCTGTTTCCCCAGATCTCTGCCAAGTGATTGCTTGAAGTTTTGCTCAAACACCTCCAAGGTCAGGAAAGTTACCCCTTTCCGGTACACCCTATTCTTTGAATAGCTGTGAGAAGGCTCTCTGTTGGCTTGAAATCTGCCCTTGGATCTTAGTGTGCCAGCTTAAAGAGACATCCAGAACAAATTTCTTTCCTCCCACATACCAGCCCTTCAGATACTTCATGTCTACCCGCCTCCCAGAAGGAACTTTCTCTAGGTCAAGCATTCTTGGTTCTTTCTATTGTATATATTCTTCTTCATAGAACAGGGTTTCTAATGTCTAGTACCAAGAGGACACAGGATTTGGTGCAGCTCCTTTAAAAGTTTTAAAACTAAAGAATACTAAAACAGGAAGGCTGTAGAAACAGTCTAGTCTTGTCTCCCACACCGTCTTTCAGTTTACAGATGGAGAGTCTTTTGTATTTGAGGGGGTAGAATTGATCAGCAGACTCTTTTGAAGTAAGAAAGGGTGAAACATTTGCCAAAGAAAGGTTTACCAAGCTCTGATCATCAACTTCAGCCTATATCTCATTTTTGCCAAGGATTGTTTTGGTTACCCAAGTGAGCCTAAGGTTCAACTCAGGGGTTCACTGACTGATCTCCATACAGTAACTACTGACTTCATTTTCTGTTTGTTTAAAGGATAGAAGTAACTTTTCCATAAATTTCACCAGCTATATTGACCACAGTGTCCAACAGGGATTCAGACATTTTAATAAACTTACTTTCTTTTTCTTTTGTAAAATCAGAGAATGACCATCACAAAAGGAGCAGGGCTTTGCACTTCTTAGACTAGTGGACAGTCTCCTGAGTTGCCCTTTGTAATACTTGAAATACAGACACATGCTTTTCATCTGGCCCCAAGGAGGCTCAGGTTTCTTTGGATGCTAAGCAATAAGGAGCCCAGGTGTTTGGGCATGGAGCACCGCTGCCGGCATCGCCACCACTTTCTGCATCCCATTTTCCACAGTCATCAGGTTTGTGGGCCAAGAATCCTGGTGGGGGAATGAATCAAGACTCCATATACCTGAGAAGGGGGGGGAATGTAGAGTGTGCCCATAGTTTTTCCAATAACTTGGTCTCTGAGCGTGATCGAATTCCTCGGGATACCAGTTATGTGCTGGGTTTCAAGCTGGAGTGGTTTCGGCAAGGGGCGCGCTAAAGGTGACATTGTAAAGACTAAGGATAGCTTTGGCGGCAGAATTGGAGCCCAGGGCGAAGAAGGCGGCGCGACCCTGACGGCAGATGGGGCCCCAAGTAGCCCCCTTGCCAGAACCCGCTGGCTAGGGAGAGGCGGGTGCACGGGTCCTGGGCTCGTTCGCCCTTGGGCTTGCTGGGAGTCTGACCGGAACGCGGCGGGGGCGGTAGGGGGCCGGGTCAGCAGGAGGAGGGCGGGGCTTTCCTTTGTCAGGGGATTTGCGCGGCGCGGCAGATCCTCGCGCTGGTGCGATTTTCCTAGCTCGCCCTCTCAGGTGGGCGGGGCTTATTTGGCCCCGGGGCGCGGTGGGCGTGGGCTTCGGGAGCCCAGCGGACTGTGCCCAGAGTCCCTCGCCCGAACTCCTCCGAAGCCCTTGGCTCCTCGGCCTCCAATCCGGTCCGCCGCCTCCCATCCTCCGCCTAGTCGCTCCTTTTACCCGGCCCCGCCCCCTCCGCGCCCTGCCCCGCCCCCGCCCTCCTCCCCGTGGCTTTCCGTGCCGCGCGCTCCCGGGCTTTCAGGGGGGCTGCCCGGGCGGGGCGGCGCGGCGCGGCGCGGCGGTGACGGCGGCGCGGGAAGGGGGAGGAGAACCACCAGCCAGCCAAGCACTTCCAGCAAGCTGCGAGCGAGCGGGCCGCGCGGTGCAAGGGAGGAGGGCTCGCCCCCACCCGCCCGACCCGAGCGGAGCCTTTTGTTCCCAGCCAGAAGTTTGCATGCCGGGACCGTGACAGCTGCGGGCGGGGAGGACCGCAGGGTTGTAGGGCCGGCGGCGCGGCGGAGAATAGAGGCGGCTGCTTGTCATGCAGTCCACGGCGCGGTGGCTGCGGGCTGAGGACTGGCGGCAGCGGGGGAGGCGGCGCCCACAGCACACGGGACTCAGCTGCCGGAGGAACAAACTAACTTCCTGAGCGCGGGACCTGAGCCCGGCGCGGCCGGGAACCACCTGCCAGCCTGCGGTGAGGTGACCCTGGTCCTCGGGGCGCGCGGCACTGCGCGGGGGAGCGGGCGGTGCTGAGCTAGCCCCTCCGACAGCCCCTTAGCGGCTGCAGCTTGTCCGCCTCCGCCTTCAGAAAGGCCCGGCGCGCGGCTCCACTCGCCTTGTTTTGCGGCCACAGCGCAGGTCTGGCCTGGGAGCCACAACAATGCCATGATGTTTTGGAGACAGGAAGCCCCAAACTGGCCCCGAATGAAGGACTTCCTGTGTTTAAAGTTGCAGGAATATCCTCCGACCGGCCCAGTTCAAATGCAAACACCCCAACTAGGGAGGACGGAATGGCTAATTCAGACCAGCTGGACTCTCCTGGGCTGAAACGGAGGATAAAATGAAAAGTATTCTTAGGAGCTTGGGCCATACTTGAAGACTAGAGAGGCAGTGCCATTGTTATTAAAGAACACAGTCGGTATAAATTTGCTGCTTCCAACTCTTCTTCAGTGAGAAGTGAGTGGAACTATATATTGAATAAGACTTGTAAATATCAAATGATTTTTGTTGACTGAATTCAAAAGAGCAGTGCTCTTTTAAAAGTAAAACCAGAAGCCATACAAGGAATTACTTTGTTGATTAAATTATAACATTTATCTGTCTGCAACTATGAGGCTGCTAGCTTATGAGGAAAAAGCTGTTCGTCTTAGAGCTTCATCCAGAATTGTTTCAAAGTGGGACTCCAGGTCTCTATTGAGGGCAGATGCAATTGGTGGTTTGGAGTATGAGCATGTAAAAGGATTTATAGCTCATGTAAAATGCATTTTGGGGGAACTTGTGAAAAAACTTTTGAAAGATTGATGATTCATCTTGATTGAAAAAGTATGGGTAAGCCACTCAGCAGGCCAGACTGTTTAAGGCGCAACCCCACTTGCCTGGGGAAAGGGGAGGATGAGGACGGCTATATAGAGGATTGCTATGTTCCACAGCGGTCTATATATGATACAATGAGGATAAATGAACAGATTGACCAGGGATCAAAGCTTAATCAGACTTCAAAAAGCACCATGGAGAAGATGGAAGGAAGTACCATATCCAGCAATGGTACATTAGGAGCAGCAGCTAATGTTTTTGAATCGAGAGCACCAGAAAGCAAAAAGCTGGATGAAAGAATAATCTTTGATGCATTAAAGCTAAGCAGTGACGTACAGAAGTCGGCACCTGTGCCACCCAGACGGCGGCCAAATGCAGAGCGCAAAGACAATGTTAACAGAAGATCTTGGAAGTCCTTCATGCCTCCCAACTTCCCAGAATTTGCAGAAAGAATGGAAGCTTCTCTCAGTGAAGTTTCAGAAGCTGGTGCTTCAAATCCTTCTTTGCAAGAGAAGAAAGAATCCAGTTCTGCATTAACAGGAAGTTCTGGTAATTTGGACCACAGGGAACCTCAATCAGAGTCACTAACTTTGGAACATGTGGCCAAATCTACAGGTATTCCAGGAGTGCAAGATATGAAAAACTTAAGTGGAGACTGCCAGGACTTCAGATTCCAGCACCACAGTGAGAGCTCTCCCCAGGAATTCCATCCTGTAGAATCAGAAACTGCAGCAGCAAGTGGTAACACAGATGTAACACAGGAACACAGATTCTCAAGTGCAACCTGGCCCAGGGCCACGAAAAGTTCTGCTACAGGAAGCTTCAGCGAGAAGCAGCACCCCCTTGGGGACACAGCCTGTACTGTGGAAATACCACCTCTCTCACCTTGCCTCAGTGAAGAGCTGTTGGATCCAGAACTGCATATTCTCGTAACCCCCAGTCTTAGAGAGAAAACAGAGTCTGAGCTAAAGTTTGAGGAGGATGAACGATGGATCATGATGGAGGCTGAGGAGGAGTGGGAGGAAGAGAAACTGTCAGAGAGAGAAAAGGCTCTTCTAATGGCAGATGAGAACAGCTTGGCAGATATTTTGGAAGAAAGAGAACAAGCAAATACGGTAGCAGTAGTAGAGGATGGAGCCAGTTGCTTAACTGCCACTTTGGGGACTTTTGTCTCCCTACCTCTTGATCAGATTTGTTACTCTGATAACCCACAGACAGCTAGGGAACATTTGGCTTCTGAGCCCGAGGATGCACCCCTGGTTTGCAGTTGTGTTCCTGCAGGTGAGGATGCTATTGAGAGGAAAAATGGAACTGCTCAAGGGCTAGAGCATCTTGTTTCAGAATTAGAATGTACTGTTGGGCCTGTAGATGCAGAGCAGCTCTCTGATACAGATTCAGAGCAGATGTTTCTTGAACTTGAAAAGGAGTGTTTATGTGAAGAAGGAGTAGTTGAGCCACAGAATCAAGCCTCTTCTGAAGGGCTGGCCCCATCCCAGGATGCAGAAAATTCACTTGTAATTAGTCATTTTCCAGGGGCTGCCTTAGAAAAAGAACAACATTTAGGCTTTTTAAATGTAAGAGTAAAGGATCATGGTACCGGATTGGATTGTGAATATTTTAATGCCCTGGCTTCTTCTCAGGTGCCTAATGCTAGAGAACTTGTTGCCTACCCTGAAATCATGAGGGACAATTCCACAGTTAGCAAGGAGTATGAAAAAGTGCCTTTTAGCCCCAAGACTGGGGAGGAATTTAAGTCTCCAGTTGATCTGGAATCACTGAGAGAGCTGAACCCAGGAGGATTGCTTATCTCTGATCACAGGGCTTCTTATGAACAAAAACTATCAGGCTTTGTTGCTTCTGAGCTAGCCAAAGAAGATGGCAATTTGTTCCAGGTAGACTGCAATCAAACTGAGGAAAATGTTGAGTGTATTGAGAGTGTACCCCTCAGTTTTGCTTCTAACTATGAACTAACAGTTGTAACCTCAGGACCTAAAGTAGAGGTGTTATTGTACGATTCAAATTTATTAACAAATGAAATTCATTTGGAAAGTGAGAAAGGAGCTATTAACCAAGAAAATAACAGTCTGGCATCCTTAGAAAATGCATTCCCTTGTGAATTGTCCATACAAAAAGTTTCTAATGAGGCTAGTGAGGCAAAAGAGCTGGATTATCAAGCCAAGTTTGGGGGGGATGGAGCCCCAGCACATTTTCATACAGATTTCCCAGAGCAGGTCTTCCAGGATCTCCAGAGGAAGTCCCCAGAGTTAGAGATTCTGAGTCTGCACCTGCTTGCTGGAGAACTGAGACATGGTAGTGATGGAGTGGAAACTCTGAATGATGTAAAGCCTAAGCCAAATGTGGCGTCATCACAGGGAGAAATGGAAGTGAGAGATTCAGATCCATTCCTGAATATCTTTGCAGAGGAACAAGTTACCAAAGCTGGTAATACTGAACCAGTTTTAGAGGAATGGATACCCAGCCTACAGAGACCTGCCCCAACTGCTGCAGTTCCTGCTATAGAAGATGCCCTTGATGCTACAGTGCCCACCCCAGAGGGCACTGCTATAGCTGCTGATGTTGTGTCCTTTCCAGAGGCTAACGTCCCGGTTGTGTTAATGGTCACCCTAGAGGAGGATGTCACAACTGCAACAACTGCTGAAGTCTCAGGCCCAGAGGTGGCTGCTGCTCCTGCTCTTAGAGTGCCTGTTCCTGAGGAGTCTGTTCCAATTGCTGCAGTGTCCTCCTCAGAGGGTACTGCTGTAGTATCAGTCAAAGAGAATGACACCCCAGAGGAGCCTGTCTCCCCAGCTCCTGCAGGGCCCACCACCCCAGAGGAGCCTTCTTTTCTGACTCCTGCAGAGCCCACCACCCCAGAGGAGCCTGTCTCCCCAGCCCCTGCAGGGCCCACCACCCCAGAGGAGCCTTCTTCTCTGGCTCCTGCAGGTCCCACCACCCCAGAGGAGCCTTCTTCTCTGGCTCCTACAGGGCCCCCCACCCCAGAGGAGCCTGCCTCCCTGGTTCCTGCAGGGCCCACCACCCCAGAGGAGCATGCCTCTCAGGCTCCTGCAGGGCTCACCACCCCAGAGGAGCCTGATACTCAGGCTGTTAGTGTGTCCACCCCAGAAGGGCTAGCCACCCCAACTGCTGCAGTGCCTGCTCTAGAGGAAGTTTCCCCCGCTAGTGGACCCTTCCTGAGAGGTGCTGTACACGCTGATTCAGTGCCTATTGCAGAAGGCGGTACTCCTGTTCTGGGGGAGGCTTCTGCCACTGGAATGTGGATCAAGGAGGACCTGGATCCTTCAGCATTTGGAATAAAAGAGGTGCCTGGCACATTGCTACATGGGAAAATGCCTCTGACTGCAACTGGTGGATTAAATTCAAATGAGGTAATTGTTGTTCATTTTGTTGCCAGAGAGGGTCTAGAGAATAAAATGAGATTGGTGAGTTCTCAGACTTTGTGATAACAGACTTTGTGATAATGAGAAATGGCAGGTAGTCATTTCTTTTGTTCTTTTTTGCCCCACCCCACCCAGAATTACAATTTCCAGACTTTCTATTGAGTTTTTCCTAGTGAAAAAACTTTATAAATCATACTCTTATTTTTTATTCAGATAAGACTAAGGATAATAGGGATGTAAGTAGTTATTGATTTACATTTTTTTTTAAAAAGACCATTAATAGGAAAGGGTGAATCTGGTTTTGAAATAGATAGCTGGCTTGCTCCTTCCTAAATTTAGAGACTGCCTATTAATCAGTGATGTCAGCAGTTAGGTGGAGGCCCGAGTGTGAGCTTTGAGATGTAGAATAGCTCTTAACCACTCTGGGAAAATTATATTTTCTGACCCTTAAGTTTCCTCATTTAGTAAGGCAGAACCCTTTGAAGTTTATAAGGATAAAATGAGATAGCACATGTAAAGAACCAAGTGTGTAAGATGTCAGTTGCTAACTGTACCCTCCCTTTTCCCTTCAAATAGATAGATGGGTTAGGTAGAATTCGCCAAACAGATTGGGGAAAAGCAATATAAAGATGTGTGAATAACAGGCTTTTTAATGCAAATATGTTTCTTAAAGCCAGAGGTATTATTTTTAAAAAAAAAAAGTAGAAGTATTTTAGTAATTTTGTGAAATTGCCTTTGTGTCGTTAAGCAAGTCACTTTGCTTTCCTGGAACTCTTGTTTCTTGATGTGAAAAACAAGAATTGGGCTAAAGTGATCTCTTGAATCTTTCATAGCTCTTAAGATTTTAAATGTTAGGGCTGGCGATGTGGCTCAAGCGGTAGCGCGCTCGCCTGGCATGCCTGCGGCCTGGGTTCGATCCTCAGCACCACATACCAACGAAGATGTTGTGTCCGCCCAGAACTAAGAAAAAATAAATAAATGTTAAAATTCTCTCTCTCTCTGTCCCCCTCTCTCTCACTGTCTCTTAAAAAAAAAAGAAAAGAAAACATAGGAAGAATTCTTTAAAAAAAAAAAGATTTTAAATGTTAGCAGAATATGTGGGAAAATGTTCTACATCCTTGAACCCTCTAAGTTAAAGGAATTTGAGAACAGCATTCTGCAGTTTACCACTCAGGTATCATTTGGAATAGGTGAGAAGTAAAGGATTTAGAGGTTTAATCTAATAGTCAGGGATAACTGAATGAAGAGGTTGTTGTGATCTTGCTCTGTCCGCAAGACCTGAAACTGCCCTTTTTACATTAGGCATTCACCATTGACTGAGTTAATGAGTATCAATCTCCTGGAGTAACAACGAATGCTTCAATAAAGATGGGTCCTTTCCTCTACCCCATTGCAGAGTCTTTCAGGGCAGCCGTAGTCTGGTAGGACACCAATTAAATGCACAGCTGCCATCAACAAAATAATTTTTGATTGCATCCCATAAGCTACCAATTTTGCCACAGATCTGCTTAACTGAGTTGTGGTTTCACTTTGGGGTTCACCAATTATTTTGTAATGTGATATTCTATCAAATTAGAATGCATCACCTTTCAGATTTTTGGATTTTTTTAAATTTAATTTTCTGAATGTTATTGAAGATTAGGATTGACACTGACTTCCCAGTATCCTTTTCAAAGTCAAGAAAATAGGTCAGTGGCAGAGTAAATTTCTTGCACTGACATTCTCGATAATACAGACTATTTCTATGGGCATAAAGCCTACAGCAAAAATCAATGAAGTACAGGGATTAAATTTGTAAGGAGCCAGTCAAATCTGTATAAAAACTCAGAGAAATTCTTAGTATTATTCTCCAGAATCTATTTCCTTAACTGCAAAAATTAGTAGATGGGACTAGGTAATCTCTTAGGATCCTTCCAGCTGCAGGAGTTAGTCATTTTATGAAATACTGACTGATAAAAATGACAGGAAAAGGACAGGGTTGTGGTTCAGTGGCAGAGCGCTTGCCTAGTGTGCATGAGGCAACACATAAAAAATAAATAAGCTGGGCGCAGTGGTGCATGCCTATAATCCCAGCATCTCAGGAGGCTGAGGCAAGAGGATCATGAGTTCAAAGCCAGCCTCAGCAATTTAGCAAGGTCCTATACAACTAGGTAATACTCTGTCTCTAAATATAAAGTACGAAAGGGCTAGGGCTGGGGCTCAATGGTTAAGTGCCCTGGGTTCAATCCCAGGTACCAAATAAATAGATGTATTGTGTTCACCTGCAACTAAAAAAATTTAAAAAGAAGTTGGGCGCAGTGGCATATACCTTTAATCACAGCACTTGGGAGGCTGAGGCAGGAGGATTTCAAGTTCAAAGCCAGCCGCAGCAAAAGCAAGGTGTTAAGCAACTCAGCGAGATCCTGTCTCTAAATATAATACAAAATAGGGCTAGGGATGTTCAGTGGTTAACTGCCCTTGAGTTCAATCCCCAGTACTCCCCCCACCAAAAAAAAAAAAAATTAAAAAGGAAATGATAGCTTTCCTACAAGATTGTCCATTTTTGAAGAACAGTTATTTCCTGGAATATGTGGAAGCAAGCAGATGTCTACATCTGTGCACAGAAAAAGACAGATCTAAGCCTGAGTCCCAGCCAAGAATGTTAGCCAGTAAGAATAAAGAGTGGCTATTTTAAAAATATTTATTGAAACAGATTTTTAGAGTTAACCAAAGTATAGGATTTTCTAAATTGATGAAATATTTTAAAAAGTTTTATGAGAGATTTATGAATTTTATTTCTTCATTTTTAGAGGGTTGTTAGAGGCAATTGAACCTGTCATTTCTAAGCACACTTAGAACACAATAAGTGATCAAGCCTGTAATGTGATTTAGAGTGATCCTCTTTGTACATGTTATGTATAAATGTACACATTTATACCTGGTTAAAAATATAGAGATGGGGCTGGGATAGTGGCTCAGCGGTAGAGCACTCACCTAGCGTGCACAGGACCCTGGGTTCGATCCTCAGCACCACATAAAAATAAATGAATGGGGGCTGGGGATGTGGCTCAAGCGGTAGCGCGCTCGCCTGGCATGCGTGCGGCCCGGTTCCGGTTCGATCCTCAGCACCACATACCAACAAAGATGTTGTGTCCGCCGAGAACTAAAAAATAAATATTGAAATTCTCTCTCTTAAAAAAAAAAAAAAAAAAAATAGAGACTTTTTAAAAGTCAATAACAACAGTTTGGTAGAGAAGCATAATGCTAAAACTTGTTTGCCATTTCTGTAGTGGGAACTGAGGCCCACTAAGCACAAACTGTGAGTCAGTGGTTCAATGAAAAGGAAAAAAAAAAAAAAACTTTTGTATAAAGTAGAGATTCTTTACAATTAAAATTTGTCAAGGAATCTTTTTAAGTGAAAATTGGGAAGCAACACAATCTCAGTTTGGTGTTTGAATGCTCACCTGATTGTCAGAAACTTGATGGGTTTGTTTGCTTTTCCTAACAACAGTTTCTATAATTAATTCATTCATGGAATAAATATTTATTGAGAACCTACTCTGTGCCAGATACTGGGTTCCCTCTCTGAACAGAATTAGCATGGTATCTGCCCTTGTGGAACCTATACTAGAGTGGGGGAGGCGGTGTCAAGCAAAAAATGACTCATCTAAATATACAGTTACAAACTATGATCACGCTTTTTATTTAAAGATATTAGTAGATTTGAAGGTAATTTGATAGAGTCAAGAAATATTTTGGAAGTAGCCAACAAGACCTGATAATGACTTTTTTGTTGGGTGTGAGGGAGAGGGAATCAAGGATGACTTGTACAACCAAGTGGATGAGGACAATAGTTAATTGTTGATTTAGAGAAAAACAAATTTTTTAGGTAACAGAAAAGTAGGAGATACTGATTCATTTTGGAAGTTAGGTTCAAGATGGCTATGAATCATTTGTATATAAATAATAAGAAAACAGTTGGATATTTAGATTTGAAAGATGAGAGATAATGGAGAATCATAAGCATTTTGCAGGACTAATATTTAAAGCCATGAGAATGGACGGAATTGCCCAGTAAGAATATGGAAAAAAAGAGGTCCTAGAATTGACATTTTCCCCTCATCCCCACCTCCAAGTACTCTTAACTTTAGAGGTCTAGAAGAAAAAGAGGAGAACAAAGGACATTAAAAAAAAAATAATGATCAATCAGGATGAAACTGGAATGATGTGATTATCACCAAAGATAAAAGTATTCTAAGAAGTTCTTTGGGAAATTTTTTATTTTATGTCCCAGTTGCATCTTACAACAATTTATAAGTGTGCAGCTCTGGAAAATGTCTGCCAGTGTTGCTTATTTAATAATATGGCATGGTCCCATTTCACTGAACTGTGAAATACTAAGGAGTAGAAATTTTAATGCATCTAATAGCACAAGTTCTGCAAAACAGTTTTAATTAGGAGTTGAGAGAAGAAAACAAGTGTTTTTAGATTTACTTTATTTAATATTATTTGCTTGGGTTCAAAATAAATACCTTGATAATACTTTTTTTTTTTTAAAGAGAGAGTGAGAGAGGGAGAGAGAGAGAATTTTAATATTTATTTTTCAGTTATCAGCGGACACAACATCTTTGTATGTGGTGCTGAGGATCGAACCCGGGCCGCACGCACGCCAGGCGATTGTGCTACCGCTTGAGCCACATCCCCAGCCCTCGATAATACTTATTTAGAGATACTTTCCTATGTTTTTCAACTTCTGCAAAATGATGGAGACAAATGCCCATTGTCCCTGTCAACTTAATCAATAAAGTGGAGATCAGAAACAAAGGAATATCTAATCCTTTATAGAAAATGTTTGTAAACAAAACCAAATTTTAAAAGAGTTAGTTGTATTTTATGAAGAGATTATTAAGCTTTAAATATATTTTCTGTATCATGTTCACTGTCCAATAGAACTTCTGCCTAGATAGAGATGTTCTCTATTCATGACCATATACAATAAATAGGCACTAGCCACATGTAGCTGTTGACCACATGAAATGTGGCTAGGAATGGAATTTTTATTTAAATTTAACTTGAAATAGCTACTTGTAGCTGCTGGCTCCAATGTTAGATAGCACAGAAGGAATATAAATGCCACCTATAGTATAAGACAGAATTTGATTATTGGGTAAAAAGGGATCTTCCCTTTGTACCTCTGGTGCTCTTCTTTGCCACCATCACCACCATTGCTGTATTGCACCAAAGTTACTTTAAATGTGGGAGACACACACACACACACACACACACCCGCCGGCTTCTGCTTATTTATCTTCAATGATAACATCTTTAATGTTACAAAGAGGAATTATAGCACTTGCATTTCCTGAGAATCATGTTGTTGGAGAAAGTTATTTAGCTAAACTGCCATGGGGTGTTGCCTAATAAAATATGGTTTAATCAAATTATAATACAAAATGAAGTGCACTGATAATTACCTTTGTAACCTTTTCTTTTCAGTGTTCCGCTGGGGCTTTCCCTTTCTACTGACTCACTTATCCAACTATAGACCATTCTTCCTGGAATCAGATTCCTAATCCTAGTGTGATCTGTGGTCGCTCATGTAGTCCAAAATTAATTTTACCCAAACTTATAATTTTCTTTTGTCTTCTGTTTTCTCTCATCCTCTGGTCTTAATTGACCCACCTGTCTCACTAAAACTGAAGGGACTTTTTACGGAAGACCAGAAAGGAAGCCACTGTAATCCCAGCTATTTGGGAAACTGAGGCAGGAGGATTACAAATTCAGGGCCAGACTGGGCAATTTAGAGAGACCCTGTCTCAAAATAAAATTAAAAGGGCTGGGGGTATGGTTCAGTGACCAAATACTTGCCAAGCCTCTGGCAAGGCCCTGAGTTCAGTACTGCAAAAAATAAAAATGAAACTAAATCCAGGCTACTGGAATAAGGCTGGTTTTATCCTTTTGTAAAAGCTGAGAGAAATTTGATTTTAGAGACAAAATATTTTTCCTTTCCTTATGATCAAAAGTACTGTTTTCTTCTGATTCTTTTTGATTCCTTTTAGAAATATCTGAGTTGTAATAGAGCTTTGACTGTAGTAGGGAAAAATATGCACACTACTTATTACACTTGTTAAAATTGTTTTACAAGTCTGTTGTTTCAGGATGAACATGGTACACAGTCTCGTCTTTTAAAAAAGTATTCTCTCTTTTTTTTTTTTGGTTGGGGGGTGGTGCTAGGGATTGAACCCAGGGCCTTGTGCATGTGAGGCAAACGTTGTACCAATTGAGCTATATCCCCAGCCCCTAAGAAAGTGGGAATTCTTTGAAAAGTATTCTTTGTTCCTCAGAATGTGTGTCTGAAATTGTTAAGGATGTCTCCCAATATTAAGGGGCCATTTTCCTTTGTAATCAGAGTACCCTTTCAAGATTATTGACTGTGTGTGGTCTGTGGCCTTGGAACAGAATGAAGTTAACTGCCAACAGGGGGATTAAACCACGAGGTTGGCATTTTTCCGAAGTGTTAGTATGTTTTGACTAATTGAGTTATTCTTACTAGTCAGAGAAGAGCGGTCAGTTGAATCTATTCTCCAAGATATTTTTCATCTTAAATACTTGTTATTTAGTATCATTTTTTCCTTTTAAGATTTATATACATTGCACTTATTATATAATATTTGAGGCTGATGCTTCTCTATTCCCTCTAGCTTTTTCATTAAAAGTTCAGCAAAAATTAAAAAGAAGAAAGCAAACCAGGAGTAATTGGGTTAAAGACCTAAGTAGTACCTTAGCTCTGTAATTATATGTCAATGAGAGCATATATTGAAATATGAAACCACATATTTCTTTGATACTTATGTAGATAGCTAGCTTGCTTGCTTTTTTTCCTAGTTCCTTCTACACTAAATCATAAATTTCTCAAGAATATGCAGTTGCAACCAGGCACAGTGGTGCACGTCTATAATCCCAGCGGCTCATGAGGCTGAGGCAGGAGAATCACAGATTCAAAGCCAGCCTCAGCAATTTAGCGAGGCCCTAAGCAACTCAGTGAGTCTCTAAATTTAAAAAAAATAAAAAGGACTGGGGATATGGCTCAGTGGTTAAGCACTCCTTGGGTTCAATCCCTGGTACCAAAAAAAAAAAAAAAAAAAAAAAATACCCTGTTCCTCTATGGGGTCTAATAGCCTTTAAATATTCTTTGGTTTGCAATTATCCAGATGTTTCAGAAAGAACAAGTGGATCCTCTTCAGTTGAAATTGCAGCAGGTTAATGGACTTGGCCAGGGACTCATTCAGAGTGCAGGAAAAAACTGTGATGTACAGGGTTTAGAACATGACATGGAAGAGATCAATGCTCGATGGAATACACTGAATAAAAAGGTGAGTGGCAAAGGGGTAGGTAACAATTGTTCTGGGACCAGAAGGCATAGAAGAGAAACATCTACATCTAAAGTTTCTCTGGAACCTGATTGCAAGTAAATATTTAACCATTGCAATCTATAGATACTAAAAGGGATCAATAGTAATTTAAAAAACACTCTTTCCTTTCTCATAATGAGCCTCTGTGACTATAACACAGGTTGCACAAAGAATTGCACAACTACAGGAGGCTTTGTTGCATTGTGGGAAGTTTCAAGATGCCTTGGAGCCATTGCTCAGCTGGTTGGCAGACACTGAGGAGCTCATAGCCAATCAGAAACCTCCATCTGCTGAGTATAAAGTGGTGAAAGCACAGATTCAAGAACAGAAGGTGAGTGAGAATGTTGGGACAGTGAACTGAAACAGCCTTAGGGAGTGGCAGACAACACATTTGCTTTTAGTTTAAAGAACAAGTCAATTCTAGTAGAATCTTAACCTACTTTGTGTCATCCTGAAAAGAAGCAGGAATTCATTTTTATCATGTTACTCTAACCTGCTAGTTTGCTATGGCAGATGTTAGACTAAACAAGTTTACTTGTTCATTTTTTTTTTTTATTTCAATGTTTCATTCACAGCTTTATGTTAAGTTTTTGTTTCAGGATCAGCAATATTAATATTCTAAGTAAAATTACACATCATATACAGAGTTTTAATTTCTTTTTCAGTGCATTTTTCCTTTATCCCAAAGGAAATTTTCCTTCCTTTTATTTTTCCAGTTTTACTTGAGGTACAGTTGACAAAATAAAAATACATGTATTTACAACTTATGATGTTTTGATATATGTATATATTGTGAAATAATTCCCTTGATCAAGCTAACACATCCCTCACCTCACATACTCACCATTTTTCAGTGCACTTTTTTCTTGGTCCAGAGGAACTCCCCTGTTAATGACATAAGGGCAGTCATAGATCCATTTAAACGCTGTAAGTGTATAAAAAGTTTGGGTGGTAGTGGTAGAAACTATGCTGTATCTCATGTTTTTGCCTCAAGGGTGGGAAAAACTTGTGTTATCGACATAAGCTTGGGATTTAGGACAGTAGGGTTGTTTTGTATTTTCATCCTACTTGAAACTTGAAACTGAGCAGGTGTTGTTGCTTTTCATTTTCTTTAAACTTATAGTTGCTCCAAAGACTCCTAGATGACAGAAAGGCCACGGTAGACATGCTTCAGGCAGAAGGAGGCAGAATAGCCCAGTCAGCTGAGGTGGCTGATAGAGAGAAAATCACTGGGCAGTTGGGGAGTCTTGAAAGTAGATGGACTGAACTACTCAGCAAGGCAGCCGCCAGGTAAGGCCAAAGGAGTTTTAAAAGAATGGGTCAGGGGTCTGTTTTGTCCTTTGTTTGTCTTACTGTCACTGATGTGCTTTAAGAGGTCCTGGGTGATTCATATAGAGCTTTGGAAGGTGTTTTAGAGATGATCCTCATAACCAGAATCACTCTGAGAAAATGAGCTTCAGCTACTTATGAGTTTCTGAGAACTGGAAGATTCACTGATCTATGTAGTGGTTCTGCTGCACAATAGTTGTGGTTCCAAAGGACAGACACAGACTTCTGCAATCCAGCCAAGTTATTTTCTCTGAGTTTTTGAAACAGATTTTTCTTCCTTCATGTTTATAAATAATGTTTTTGCTATTTGGAATTGAAATTTGTCATGCTGCTTTTCTGTTAGCTTATCTTGATTTTAGATGTCTTTGCCTCTAGGAGCTAGTCTGTGATTCTGATAAGAATATGGCCATTCGAGAAATGTATGGATATTCTTTACTCATTTGCCAAAAGACCGAAAGTGTACTTTCTCCCTCCAAGGAAGTAGTTCTCTTTCCATAACTAACCGTCATGTCTCTTAAGCTTAATAAATCACATGGATGTCTTTACTTTTAGCTTATACGATCCAAAGTCTTAATAAATGCCAGATTATCAGATATCAGTAAGAATAGTAGAGCTTATAGTTTTCTAGGTAGATACTGGCAATCTTCAAAGGACTACCTCATTAGTATATTTCTTCTACCTGCCTATGACTTGGCTTATTTATCATCTGAATTGCAAAGTACAGCTTGCCCATTTTAGTGAGAAAAATAAAATAGAAAGAATTTAACTTATTTCCAGATTTACATTGCTTTTTTTTTTCCTTTATTTCTGTCCATTTCCATTAATGGTTTCCTGGGCCTAAAAACATCAATCCTGCCATGTAAAATGGTGCATGTCTGTAATCCCCGCAGCTCGGGAGGCTGAGGCAGGAGGATCCTGAGTTCAAAGCCACCTCAACAAAAAGAGAGGCACTAAGCAACTCAGTGAGACCATGTCTTTAAATAAAATTCAAAATAAAGCTGGGGATGTGGTTCAATGGTTGAGTGTCCCTGAGTTCAATTCCCGGTACCAACAAAAACAATCCTTTTAGCCTTCTTTTATGCCCCATATGTACCAGGTTGCTGAATTCTGTCCTTTTTACTTCTACAATGTCTTTCCTTTCATCTGTTTGTCTAATTCTCACTCACCTACCTTAGTTCATGATTCATGAGCTGTCATTTTGGGTTGTTAAGGTAGCTTTCTAGCTAATCACTCTTCTACTTATCCTCAGGCCTTTTTCTCTTCTCATCTCCCAGCTGCAGGTATATTTTTTCAAGTACATGTTTGATCATATCTCAGACATTTAAATACTCCCTGTTTCCTATAACATAAAATCTAAACTATTTCACTCAACATTCAAAGCCTTCTATTTGACCCTAACTACCTTAAATTTCACTATTATTCTCACTATTGGTAAAATGTATTTTGTTCTTTAACATCTTCTTTCAGTTTTCTACTCCTGTCATTTCTGTTGTTGTTACATTCTATATGAAATGCTTTTGTCCCTTTCCCCTTCCATGAAACCCTTTGTTTTTTGTTTTTTAGGTCCTGGTGATTAAACTTAGAGGCAGTCTACCGCTGAGCCACATTCCCAGCCCTTTTTAAGTTTTATTTTGAGACGGGTCTTACTAAATTGCTAAAACTGGCTTTGAACTCATAATCCTGCTCCAGCTTCCCAGTCACTGGGATTACAGGCATGAGCCACCATGCCTGGCCCCCAGGCTTTTTTATTTTTTATTTGAGACAGCATCTCCCTAAATTACTGAAACTGACCTCAAACTTGCAATCCTCCTCTATCAGCCTCCTGTGTAGCTGGGATTACAGGTGTTGGCCACCAGGCCCAACAACTCTACCTCTTAGCTGCCATAACTATATTTGTACCTTGCATTGTGGCCATTCATTTTATGTTTTTATTTTCATGGTCCATAAGTTCCTTAATGTCATGATTTTCTTCTTTGGTTCTCTCATTCTACTCTACTTGCCTCCATCCTACTGGCCTAATACAGTTTCTGGGCCAGTATAAAGATAAGTAACAATAATAGTTTCATTTGTTATAGTCATTCTAAAGTCTTTTATCTGAATTCTTTAAGTTTGGATATTTGATGCTTCTAAATTATTTTATCAACTTTCTTAATGCCCCAAGTTTTATTATATTGACTTCTTCAAACTTTAAGATTCCAAGATCAGAGATGAGTCAAAAAGATAGAAATTAGATAATATTCTTAAAATGAAATTCTAGTTTAATAATAATCTTTAAGATATATATTTCAGTTGCATTGATTCAAGATGTATTTTGAAGGTGAGGAAATGGATTTTTATAGGAAAGGGATTTCTGTAATACTTAATTTGTTATTTAAAAAATGGTAGTAGGCTGGGGTTCTGGCTCAGCAGTAGAGCACTAACCTAGCACATGTGATGCCCTGGGTTCGATCCTCAGTGCCACATAAAAATAAGCAAATAAAATAAAGGTACTGTGTCCAACTACAACTAAAAAATAAATTTAAAAAAAAAATGGTAGCATCTGCCAGGCTCGGTGGCACATGCCTGTAATCCCAGTGGCTTGGGAGGCTGAGACAATAGGATTGCGGCGAGTTCAGAGCCATCCTTAGCAATGGCAAGGCACTAAGCAACTCAGACCCTGTCTCTAAATAAAGTACAAAATAGGGCTGGGAATGTGCCTCAGTGGTTGAGAGCCCCTGGGTTAAATCCCTGGTACGGGGTGGGGGGGGGGGGAGCATCCAGAAATGTGTTTTTCTTTATATTCAAATATAATTGAAATGTAATTTCTTTATATTCAAATATAATTTCCAGATAACTAAAATGCTAATTCTTTTTATTTAAATCATTTCTCTCTTTTTTTAAATATTTTTAGTTGTAAATAGGAACAATGCCTTTATGTTGTTTATTTAGTTTTCTTGTGGTGTTGGGGATCAAACCCAGTGCCTCACACATGCTTTGCAAGCACTCTATCACTGAGCTACAACCCCAGCCCCCTAAATCATTTCTTATTAAAAATAAGTTTGTCAGAATGTAATCAGCATATGACTTGGCACAAAGCAGGTGTTGAGTAAAGTTAGCACATCATATAATTCCAGGCCTTTTCAAATGGCTTATTATTCAGTCTGCTCTTAGTAATTTAAAGTTAGGGCCTTTCATTATTAATCTGTGAGCTAATATAGTTCTGTGGTTGTTTTTTGTATCTCTTCCTGGTCAAGCTGCCTCCAACAGACTTTATTCCCCTCTGTAATTTGCTGCTTTTAATCTACAGTGTACTTGAAATCCAAACTTAGTATGATGTTATATTAAATAAGAGTTAAGATTCTAAGTAAACTATGGAGTCTTTTCAGTTCTTTTGCCTATTTCTGTTGACAAATTCAGCCAATCTAGGGTGTTTGTTATTGTTATTTTGCCTTAAGTCTGGATTAAAACTTATATTTTGGGCTTGGAATTGCCTGGTTGTATTTTTGGGAAATGGAGAGGGAGTTCTAGCTCAGAGAACTGTATTACCTTTGTTCTTAAGATACTCTCCTTAGCTCACACATGAAGGTACAGTGACAGAGATAGGAAGATTTTTTTGACCCCTTTAAACTTTATTTTGGCCATATTTAAGTGGAATCACATTACATTCCATTTTAGAAATGGAATGTGCATTGTACATAATAGTGGGTTCATTTTGATGTATTTACATGCATAGAATATAATTCACTGCATTTCAATCCCCAGTCTTTCACTTTCTTTACTTTTTTTAAAGAGAAAGGGAGAGAGAGAGAATTTTTAATATTTATTTTTCAGTCTTTTTCGGCGGACACAACATCTTTGTTGGTATGTGGTGCTGAGGATCGAACCCGGGCCGCACGCATGCCAGGCGAGCGCGCTACCACTTGAGCCACATCCCCAGCCCCCAGTCTTTCACTTTCCCTCCCTCCTTTCCTCCCCCCATTTCTCTTCCTCTGCTCTACTCCTAGTCTTCCTTCTGTTTGCATATTGTTTTTTTAGTTGGTGCTTTATAGATATACATAAAGTATACATTCCATCTCAATATGTGCCAAGGTGGTATAAGGATTTGATTCTAGTTCACATTCTATTGTTTCTACTTACTGGGTGACTAGACAAATCTTCCTTTAAACCTTCAAGGTCAGTTTTCTCTTTTATAAACTAGAATAATTATTCTGCCCACCTTACAAGGTTATAACAGGACCAGTAAAGGAATGCTGTGAAAACCTTTTATAAAGCAAAGTGCTACATAATGTGTATTCTGTTTATTATTGGTATTTAAACTGGTCTGATAACACTGTCCTTTAACTGAATTTAGTACCATTAAGTTATGATGTGACTTTCTGCCTGAGCAGCTTGTTCTATGTGTTTGTGTAGGCAAAACCAGCTGGAAGATATCCTGGTTCTGGCCAAACAATTCCATGAGACAGCTGAGCCTATTTCTGACTTCTTATCTGTCACAGAGAAAAAGCTTGCTAACTCGGAACCTGTTGGCACTCAGACTGCCAAAATTCAGCAGCAGATCATTCGTCACAAGGTAGGAAGGAGTTCTAAACAAAGTCACAAAACTGGAGAAAGAAATCCTAGAAATTAAAAGGAAAAAAAAAAAAAAACCTGCAGCATTCTAGAAGATGTATTTTACGGGGTTTTTATTTTCAGTTTTAATTTAAAATAAGGTCAAGTTTTTAACTTTTATCTTGGAAGTAAATGTAGAAATTGACTAACAAGCTACCATCAGAAAAATAGCTTTTTTTTTTTCCACTTTTTATATTATTTTCATCTCCAGTAGGTGAATTTTTAATTTAATTTATTATTTGTTGTTTTATGTTTGCTTTTCATTTATTTTGTTTCTTCTATTCATTTTTTCCATCTGGATTTCCAGGCTCTGGAGGAAGAAATAGAAAACCATGCAACAGATGTGCACCAGGCAGTCAAAATTGGGCAGTCTCTCTCCTCCCTGACATGTCTTGCAGAGCAGGGTGTGCTATCAGAAAAGCTAGACTCATTGCAGGCCCAGTACAGTGAGATTCAAGACTGGTGCTGTCGGAAAGCAGCCCTGCTTGAACAGGCACTGTCCAACGCTAGACTGTTCGGGGAGGATGAGGTGGAGGTGCTCAACTGGCTGGCTGAGGTTGAGGACAAGCTCAGTTCAGTGTTCGTAAAGGATTACAGACAGGATGTCCTGCAGAAACAGCATGCTGACCACCTGGTATTTGTGTTTTCCATTTATTGGTTATGTTATTGAGTTATTTTTTCATTTTTATTTGTGTTTTTTTTCTTTTTCTTTTCTTCATTCCAAACACTTCAACTTTATTTTTTACATAAGTGCATAGTTTATAGACTTGGTGCTGAGTACTAATCTTTTAGGATGGGTTCATAAAAATACTTAACTGAGTCAACAATTCTAGACGATGGTACAGGGTATAACTAGAACTCATCTCAACTACAGCTCATAACTTGTATCACTAGGTAATATATCATTGCGTTTCCATTTGAACAGATTTATGAAAGAAAATGAACTTTAGAAAACAACATATGCCCAAGATTCAGTCATATCCTTATAACTTTTAGAATATTTCTGGAATTGTATGCTCAAATTTCAGGGATTCTTTGTCATCTTAGTAGATACCTTTTCTAATTTATTTTTTATGAAATCTCTTTGGGGGTAGTAAAAATAGGCAAAGTAGTTTTTAAAATAATATTTTTTTGCTTACTTTGACAACTTCAGATATGGAAAATTCTTACAATTCTGATTTTCTGTATCTTTGTGTGTGTGTGTGTGTTGCTAGATCTCAAAACCAGATCATCGTGCATGCCAAGCAAGAGTCCTGATTTAAGTCAACCTGTTCTTTCTTTTCTTGAATGTTCTTACTCTTTATTTTGGACATAGTAGACTTTTTTTTTTTTTTTTTTTTTTTTTTTTTTTTTTTTTTTTGCTGAATTTTACTTCTATCTTTCTTGGGTTCGGATTTGGTACCAGTAGATTTGTAAAACTGATTCAATCCAAAAATCTCATCTAGCACAAAGATAAACTTGCCTATAAGTATCTAATTTAATGATTTTGAACAATCATTGGGGTAATCAAACATTTCAAAAAGGGAATTAAGTATCTAATATTGAACTAACCTGGTATTCATCTCTATAAATTTAGTCTCTTGAAGATCTCATATTTCTTTCCTTTGTTGTGCCATGGTTTTGAAATTAATAGTGTTTTTACCTTTCAGGCTTTAAATGAAGAAATTGTTAATAGGAAGAAGAATGTAGATCAAGCTATTAAAAATGGTCAGGCTCTACTAAAACAAACCACAGGTACTTTGAAAAGTGTATCTCTTAGCACCTCTCTTGTCTCAAAGACAGTCACTTATCCAGGGAAATAAATACTATGCATTAGCAACTTCTCTTTGTATGTTTGAGAAGTTTAGTATTCACTAACTGTATTACCATGTGCTCCAGAGCCTTATGACCTGTTTTCCTGTTTCTTGCTAAATTTGAAAACTACCAGACTTAGTTGTCTCCCATCTGATTGTAGATAATGATTCCCCCTCCCTCCAATATGTGAAATGCCAGCATTCACTGCAAGGTACTGGGAACATCTAGAAACATCTGCAGCTAAACTTAGATCCTAATCTCAGAAATGTTTTGTTTGTTTTTTTTTTAATATATCAAGTAGCAGGTTTATTTGCTACTTACCTTTAGTGTGGGATGGTAAATGAAATAGCTACCAAGGGAGAGAACATCTTTGAAATTTAAGCTCTAGTTTGAACTTGGGTGCTATAGAGACAGCTTTATTCTCTTAAATATGATTAACTGTGTGCTATTCTCCACAGGTGAAGAGGTGTTACTTATCCAGGAGAAACTAGATGGAATAAAGACCCGTTATGCAGACATCACAGTCACTAGCTCTAAGGCCCTTAGAACTTTAGAGCAAGCCCGGCAGCTGGCCACCAAATTCCAGTCTACGTATGATGAACTGACTGGTTGGCTGAGGGAAGTGGAGGAGGAGCTGGCAGCCAGTGGAGGACAGTCTCCCACAGGGGAACAGATACCCCAGTTTCAGCAAAGACAGAAGGTGAGCCCTCATTTCACACCAAAAAGGGAATAAGGCTTCATCTTTGTCATAATTCTGTTTTTTTACCTTTACTTCAAATCTAAACCAAAAATGTCTATCTGCATCCTCTCTTATTTACTCACCAACAGTGAGATCTGGCATAAAGACATACATAAGAGTCCTTGTGATCTGAAGTTTAATACTACTTCTTAGAAACTTTGCTTCATATGAAACATTTTTTAATTTACCTTCACAATTTGTTCTCTAAAGAGTGCTTCATGGTTCTCTTTGATTCTCCTGCAGGATCTAGTGCATTTTTAGATAAACAGAAATACTGTGTAGGAATTAGTTAAGTTAGATGCTCATGGTTAAAACATTATTTATCATGTCTATTCAGTGGGGAGAAAAAAGAGAGCACTGTTTGTCTTCCCCACAGACAATCTGGCTCAAGTCTTACAGACATTCTAAGTAAGCAACATCTAAACCTAAACTCGGGCTTCAGAATGATAGAAAGATTTGAAACAAGGGAAAAAAACTAACTGAAGGAAGGAGGTCAGTGCCGTGCTGGGGCGTGTGGTAGAGATAACACTTTCTACCCAGCACAGCTGCTAATGTGCTTTATTTAGCAATGTATGGCCTGAAATGTTTTTCCTTCCTTAGGAATTGAAGAAGGAGGTCATGGAGCACAGGTTGGTGTTGGACACAGTGAATGAGGTGAGCCGTGCGCTCTTAGAGCTGGTGCCCTGGAGAGCCAGAGAAGGCCTGGATAAACTTGTGTCTGATGCCAATGAGCAGTACAAACTGATCAGTGACACTATTGGACAAAGAGTAGATGAAATTGATGCTGCTATTCAGAGATCACAACAGGTAATGTTTATAATATCTCTGCATTAATATTTTAGGCAGTGGGAATAGGTGTATAAAAGTATACTGCTATGACCCACATAAGTTCAGGCTCAGGAATGAGATGAGATCAGGGTAAATATTATACAATAAACATATTTCAGTAATTGGAAACAGTTGGTAGAGAGGATGTGAGAGGGGATCACGATTTGACCTAAAACACCTGACCCCTTTAAGAAAAGAAGAACTCACAAAAAAGTCAGTCTCTGTAAGGCCTTTTCTTAAAAGTTGGGCCAGTGGTGATGGAAGTAGATTATATGTAGATCCAAATGGTCCAAATGTATAATAATCTTAGTTTGATATAATCAAGTGTCTTAACATTAAATGGAAGAGGAAAAGAAACCAGGAACTATAATTACTATCAAATATGCAAACCAAAATAGCAGAGCCATCCAAAATAGAACCCTCTCAGTAAACACAGGTGTCATATTTCCCTTGATCTTTTTTCCTTCGTGCTTTCTGGGAAAAGGTTATTTGCTATTTTTTGTAGCTGAATATACACCTACTAATGTGCCATAGCACAAAAAATAAGATAGCATGAGTTTATAGTAACAAGCAAATGTTTTCTGAACCACATATAGGTTCTGACTTTAAGCATATGTCTAATATCTTTAGGGTTAATTCTTATCTTAGCCAGGTGTTTCCATATGCCAACTTACTGGGTTTGGAAGAAATTAATTTTTCTCTTTTAATATAGGTTGAATGTCCCTAGTCCAAAATCCTTCAAAATCTGAAATTTTCTTAAGATTTTTTATATGAGAGTTACTCAACCAGTAAAGTTGTCTGCACAAATATTCCAAAAATTCAAAAAAACTCTGAAATCTCAAACACTTCTGGTCCCAACTATTTCTGATAAGAGATACTTAACCTGTATTAGCATAGGTTAGCAAAGTTGAAGAAGAGGAGATTAAAGATTGGAGGGCCCTCATGATCAACAGTCATGAAGATAATGTTCTTGATATTATATAGACACTTAAAGATTTGGTGTTCTTCATGCACCACAAATAGAGCATTAATCTCCAGGACATATAAAGAATTCAAAAAACTGGGCTGGGGTTGTGGCTCAAGTGGTAGAGTGCTCTCCTAGCACGTGTGAGGCACTGGGTTCCATCCTCAGCACCACATAAAAATAAAATAAAGATATTGTATCCACCTAAAACTTTTAAATAAATAAATAAAAGAATTTTTAAAACTGAACACCAAAAAAACCAAATAGCCCAATTAATAAATGGGCTGAGGAACTGATCAGACACATCACAGAAAAAGGAAATATGGTCAATCAACAAATATATGAAAAAAATGTTTAATTTCTTTAGCAATTAGAGAAATGCAAATCAAAACTCTCTAAATTTTATCTTACCCCAGTCAGAATGGCAGTTATCAAGAATACAAACAATAGGGCTGGGGTTGTGGCTCAAGTGGTAGAGTGCTTGCCTAGCATGTGTAAGGCACTGGGTTCATCCTTAGGACCATATAAAATAAAGATATTGTATCCACCTAAAACTAAAAAATAAATACTTAAAAAGAAAAAAAAATACAAACAAATGTTGGTGAGGATGTGGGAGGAAAGGTACACTCATACACTGCTGGTGAGAATGCAAATTGGTACAACCATTATAGAAAGTGCTATGGAGATTCTTCAGAAAACTTGGAATGGAACTACCACTTGCTTCCCAGCTATCTATCCCATTCCTTGATTTATACCCAAAGGACTTAAAATCAGCATATTAAAGTGATGCAGCCACATCAATATTTATAGCAGTTCAACTTACAATAGCTAAACTATGGAACCAACTGAGGTGCCCTTCAATAGATGAATGGATATAGAAAATATTGGGGGGGTGTGCACATGCACAATAGAATATTACTCAGCCTTAAAGAAGAATGACATTATGGCATTTGCTGGTAAATGGATGAAGTTAGAGAATATCATGCTAAGCAAAATAAGCCAATCCCAAAAAACCAAAGGCCAAATGTTTTCTCTGATATATGGATGATAATTCATAACAGTGGGGGGCAAAGGGGGGTCACTAGGGAAGAATAGAGTTACTTTAGGTAGAGGAAGTGAAGGGAGGGGAGGGGGTATAGGAGTAGGAAGGGTAGGAGAATGAGTCAGACATTATTCCCCTATGTTCATATATAACTATACAACCAGTGAGTTTCTACATTATATGCAACCAAAAGAATGAGAAATTATACTCCATCTATATATGATGTATCAAAGTGCATTTCTGTCATGTATAATTAATTAGAATAATTTTTTTAAAAAATTTTTAAAAAGAAATAGCTTTACGCCAGGTGCAGTGGTGCACGCCTGTAATCCCAGCAGCTCGGAAGGCTGAGACAGGAGGATCTTGAGTTCAAAGCCAGCCTCAGTCCTGAGCAACTTAGTGAGACTCTGTCTCTAAATAAAATACAAAATAGGGCTGGAGATGTGGCTCAGTGGTTGAGTGCCCCTGAGTTTAATCCCCAGTAACAAAAGAAAAAAAAATAGCTTTACTAAGGGAAAAAGAAAAGATATGGCATTCTTTTGGAGTTTTATACTTCTTCAGCTGGGCAAGTACTTCCAATCCAAGTTAACTTTATGGAGTTTTCTATTGCCATTTTAAGTTTATATTTAAATATCAAATATCTAACTGAAACTATTTAGCGTCCAGGTAGGAAAGAAGATTGGCAACCTCCTGAAAATATTCTGATAAGAAAAATATTTCTTTTGAAGGGTGTCAATTTCTGTTGATTCTGGCTGTGGGCCCACTAACTGGATTCTGTAGCTTCCTTTTAAGGAAGTTGAAATATGACTTGTGATTTTAATAAATTATTTTCAGTTTTGGCTTTATTTTCTGAGGTATAAGTTATTACTGAAAATTCAAGCCTTTCTATATTGGATAAATTGTATTTACAAGGAGACCTTGGCTGTATGTAACTTATGCTTTTTTTCTTCAATATATTCATTAGTATGAACAAGCTGCTGATGCAGAATTAGCTTGGGTTGCCGAAACAACACGGAAACTGATGGCCCTGGGTCCAGTTCGCCTGGAGCAGGACCAGACCACGGCCCAGCTACAGGTGCAGAAGGTGAGCATTACACCCGAGTGCCCACTGTGCCTGAGCCCCAGGGTCCCACCAGCCCTGGGTGACTAGGGAAGTTTCTGACTGTCCCAGGTCAAGTCAAGTGGAATGATTTAATAGAATGATGACAGATAGAAATTAATATTATGTATACTTGATTGGGATGAGGTATAGATTCTTTTTGTTTGGTGTTTGGGGGCTGGGGGGGGTAAGAGGATAGGACCATTAATCCAGGAGTATTCTATAGGTAACTATTTCCTTGATGATTTTTAGGAGGGAAGATGTTTTTGTAAATTACTAAAAAGATAAGCATTGAAGATGTTGAATAAGCAAAGTGTTAAACTTTTAAGAACAATTTTTTTGTGTCTTGAATGCAAGGAATTTTTCATAGATTGTATTTTACCTTTCATTAACAGTCTTGGATTCCTTTTACTTCTTGACTTAACTGCAGTTTACTTTTCAAAGGCTTTCTCCATTGACATCATTCGACACAAAGATTCAATGGATGAGCTCTTCAGTCACCGCAGTGAAATCTTTGGCACATGTGGGGAGGAGCAGAAAGCTGTATTACAGGTGAATTAACTTTTCAAGGTATTTTGGTAGGTTTTAAGAACCATATGCAGGGGCCAAGGTAGTGGCTCAGTGGTAGAGTACTGCCTAACATGCATGAGGCACCACATAAAAATAAACAAATAAAATAAAGGTATTGTATCCACCTACAATTAAAAAAAAAAAAAAAGAACCATATGCCAACATTAATTTCTTTTATGTGTCCTAAATGTCAGACCTATTTTTTAAAGAATTGACCAACATTGTATTCGGACCAGTTTTGTATGCTTTTTTTTTTTTTTTTTTTTTTTAAAGAATATGACTAACCTCTGTCTCCTCAGAAATCTTCATAAATTGACTGAGCTATAATCCTAAAGATTTAAAGTATAAATGCCAACTTTTCTAGAAACTCCTTTTTCACGTATTTAGTTCTTAATGGACCTTTATTTGTTCAATGTTGAGAATCGAACCCAGTACCTCACATGTGCTAGGCAAGCACTCTATCACTGAGCTGCAACCCCAGCCCTAGAGACTTATTTTTTTCCAGAGCCTAAATATTCTATTTAAAACAGAATATCTCATAGCCTCTGAGATATTCTGTTTTAAACTGATCTGTTGTAATAATGCTGTACCATTGTTCTGTGTCATTGCTAAAAGGTTATTTTGTTGTTTTTTCTCATGTTTTACAACCTTTTAAACTATGTTCATATATCTTAAATTATAAAAATAATAAATGTTTGATAAGAAATTTTAAAATTCAAATAAATGTAAAGAAGGAAAAATCATAAATTGTTACTTGCTGGTAAATGGATAGAACTAGAGAATATCATACTAAAAGAAACTAAACTCAGAAAATCAAGGGTCATATGTTTTCACTCGTATGTATAAGGTAGAATAAAAGGGGAGGAAAGGGGTGGGTGGGTGTTTGGGGGGGTGTGTGTGTGTGTGTGTGTGTGTGTGTGTGTGTGTATGTGTTGGGGGGAGAACTCATGAAAATAGAAGAAAGACCAGCAAAGTAGAGGAAGGGGACCAGAAGGAAGGAAGGAAGGAAAGTAGAGGTACTGGGGAATGAAATTGACCAAATTATGCTGTGTTGATTGGTTATACTGTGTGTATATAAAAATATCTAACAATGAATCTTGCTGTTGTATGTAGTTGTTAGGTACCAATAAAAAGGGGAAAAAATTGTAGCTGAGTTATAAGAAAAATAATCACTTTCTCATTACATTAGTTAATAATTTAGTATGCATTCCTTTAGACTTTTTAAGGTAAATATACTTGCATTTCTTTTCTCATAAGAGTTCATAATACTTCTTTTTATTTTTTATTTCTGGTTCATAGGAAAAGACAGAGTCTCTAATACAGCAGTATGAAGCTATTAGCCTACTCAATTCAGAGCGTTATGCCCGCCTAGAGCGGGCACAGGTCTTGGTGAACCAGTTTTGGGAAACTTACGAAGAACTCAGCCCTTGGATTGAGGAAACTCGGGCACTAATAACACAGTTACCTCCTCCAGCTATTGATCATGAGCAGCTTAGGCAACAGCAAGAAGAAATGAGGGTAAGGAGCATGCCAAGTTTTATTTTATTGCAGAGTGAAAATGGGTTCTATAATTTATTCAAAAACAACAAAAAAATATTTTTGAGGATGATAGAGTGTTGTTAGACTACATGTGGTTGGATGGCTCTTTCCACTTGGTTAAGCATCAACTAGAGTGAGCTCATAAAGGAATGTCAAAGCATTTGCTGCATATATATATTTAAGATGAAAGGGAAGTTTATAGACATTTCAACTAACAGTATTACCATTAAAGTGCTTTGGGGGGAGGGGGCAGCTAGGTTATAACTCAGTTGGTAGAGTGCTTGCCTCACATGCACAAGGCTTTAGTTTCAATCCCCAGCACCACAAAAAAATAAAAAAGGTGAAAATGCTTTTTTAAAATTGTTTACTTCTGGCTTGTGTTTATTACTATTTCTATATTCCTATAAGTGGAAAATGTAAACTAGAAGCAGCCAGCAATAAAGTCAAGGAGTGATTGAACTATCAGAATTGTTGCTGTTCATAGTTCATCCTGTTTGGTATCTCTGGGTGGGAGACAGATATGTAAATTATAGTACATAGAAGTATTTATGAGTAAAGAAGAGGGTGAGATAAATTGGTATAATGCAAGTGACAGGGAAGATTGAGACATGATGTATCCAGAAAGACTTCCAAGGAAATGAAACATCTGAACTGGCTTTTGAAAATTAAGAGAATTAGGTAGTTTCAGAGCCCAAGATTTAGGTGTTGTTCTATTTCCCCATAAATGTAGAGATGCTAGGACTTGCTGATTTTTTAACATTTCAGTTTTGTTTTTTGTGATGCTGGGGCTCAAACCCAGAGCTTCATACATGCTAAACATGTGCTGTACCACTGAGCCATACCCTCAGCCCCATCCATTATGTTTTTTGGCTTGTGTTATTAGAGCTTTATGGTTATACATAGTAGTTAGGTTCATCCCTATAAACTCATACATGCATGAAAATCAATTCCATTCATTACCTTTTTTTTTTTTTCTTTAAATATGGTGCTGAGGATCAAACCCAGTTCCTCCCATGTGCTAGGCAAGCACTCTATAACTTAGCTACAACCCCAGTCCTATTCATTATGGTTTTAATCTACATTTCTTTCTGTAGCAACTAAGGGAATCCATTGCTGAACACAAACCTCATATTGATAAGCTATTAAAGATTGGCCCACAGCTAAAGGAGTTAAACCCGGAGGAAGGGAAAATGGTGGAAGAAAAATACCAGAAAGCAGAAAACATGTATGCCCAAATAAAAGAGGAGGTGCGCCAACGGGCATTGGCTCTGGATGAGGCTGTTTCCCAGTCTGCTCAGGTATGTGTGTGTCTTACACTCCTAAAACCTTCTACTCTCTGCTAGTCTAAGCAGAAGATCTCAGTGTCAGGTATGCCTCTTTGCACAGGAATGCCAGACCAGCATGTTGATAATACATTATCCATAAGAGTAGAAGACTTTGCCTACTGCCTTTTCTTCCAAGAAACTTTGGCATACTGATACTATTGGAGTGTAAAATACATTTTGACTGATGTATACAATTGTCTGTTGATAGTTTCCCTGAAACTTTTTATGTAATAAAGATCCTTTAGCAGGGATGATTTTAGATATCTTTGAGAGCCAAAAGCAATGACCTGCCTCAACAAAAGTCAGGTTCCTGCTGGACCTGTTACTTTTGATATTTAGAATGACAATATATTACCTTTCTCATTCAGGAAGTCAATTGCATCCTAGTTCAGAGAAAGATGTTGTAGTAGGGAGAAGTAGCCAAAGAGAGGCATTGGAGAGGAATTTAAAGCATGTAACTACATACTTTTCAACTAATATATTACTGTTAGTGATACTTTTGTCATGTCTGGGTATTTTATTCCTATGTTTAGTCAATATTCTTGGTTAATATTTGTACTTACTTAAGTTTTTCCCCCCCACCTCCCGTCCCATCTCTCACTCACATTGTGGAATGTGTTACTTTGTGTTGTTGCTGCCTGCTCCTGTCTTCCCCACATCGTCACATTTCATTGTTGTGTTGACCGCGCCCACCATTACAGATTACAGAGGTAAGGTACCCATCCCCTTGGGGTTAGTGTATTTTTATAAAGCTGAAAATCAAATTAACTATAAAGAAATTTCCCTGAAGTTTAGTGGAAAAAAATTGATTATTGCAGTTTATTATGCCTGTTTTGTTTGGGGTGGAATCTAGATGTTAGGGAGTGATGGGAAGTGATTTTATTAAGGAAATCTGCTTTTCCTGTTAGAAACTTAAAATTGATAAGACGATAATGAATGAATCCAGCGTTAGTTTAGATGGTTTTTTTAGGAGGCCAGCTTATCTGTTTTCTTCACTTTCTGCCTCAGATTATAAAATGAGAATTTTATATTATAGTCATGTTATTCAGAGTACCAGAAATGTGGAAAGGTAATTGTTCTTTTAGAATCAGGTTAGATTTGCCCTTTCTCATGCCAACATTTCCCTCTCTCACTGTTATGTACGGTGAGTTGTCAAATTGTATGCTTTTAAATTCCAAGTCATATACCATATTAAGTTCCTCATCCATTTACACAGCTGGTGGAGGGCATCTAACTTGTTGGTCTGGTGTGTTGCATGCAACTGTCATCTGAGATGTTGACATACTGACTCTCACCAGTTTCATAGTCTTGTTCCTTTCTCATTGTATTAGTTGGAATAGGAGAAGTTTTACGACAACACTAATGATTTGAGTTGGATTTCTGGCATATTACTTAATATCTTTTGACTCAAATAAATATTACCCTTCCCCCCGACCCCAATAGCCCAGTTCTGGTGTACTAGGCCCAAAATGATCTATTGGCCAAACCCAAAACTTTAACAGCCATTGGGCTAAACTGAACACAGATTTATATCTACTCCTTATTCCCAACATTTCCCCAAAAGTATGATAAGTTACTAGTGATGGCTAATATTCCAACTTTATTTAGTTCCATGATAAAATTGAGCCCATGTTGGAGACTCTGGAGAATCTTTCCTCTCGCCTGCGAATGCCACCCCTGATTCCTGCTGAAGTAGACAAGATCAGAGAGTGCATCAGTGACAATAAGAGTGCCACCGTGGAGCTAGAAAAACTTCAGCCATCCTTTGAGGCCCTAAAGCGCCGTGGAGAAGAGCTCATTGGGCGATCTCAGGGAGCAGACAAGGATTTGGCTGCAAAAGGTGCTTGTTGGATCTACTTATTTTTAAAGAAAGTCAACAGAATAAATTTCAAGCTGAAGTTATCTCTAACATCCTACCAGATGTATTGCATTGAATGTAAAGACAGTCCCCAAGTAATGAGTATTCTAAAAAGTCGTTTGGAAGTCATTTAGAATTCAGAACATGTATTCCCCATTGAAATAAGGTTACAATTGGTAGTTAGATTCCCAGGCCAGGAAACAAATCTTCCTTTAACCCCTAATGTGAGTAAACTACAGTATCAATAGTGGGTAGAACATAACTACCTTTTATAACATTTTCCACAGGAAATAAACAAGTTGAACACAGAACACTGGAAGTAGAGTTTCCATCACAGCCCTTTGTAAATTAAGGGGGTTTATCTTAGTAGTACCTTTATATTAGAGATTTCCATATTACTTCTGTGGCCCCTTTATGGGGGAGACCAACCTGGGCAGAAAATATGAAAGTAGAAATAATAATAAAGCTAAAATAGAAAACGGTCCATCATTTATACATCTTAAGAGAATTTTTAAAGATAGTTTCACTGAAAATGTCAGAATTTCTGATGAGATTGATTTTAAATACTCCAAGAACTCCTGTTTTCACATCTCTTCTTTACCCACTCAGAAATCCAGGACAAACTGGACCAAATGGTATTCTTCTGGGAAGACATCAAAGCTCGGGCTGAAGAGCGAGAAATTAAATTCCTTGATGTCCTTGAATTAGCGGAGAAGTTCTGGTATGACATGGCAGCTCTCCTGACCACCATCAAAGACACTCAGGACATTGTCCATGACTTGGAAAGCCCAGGCATTGACCCATCCATCATCAAGCAACAGGTTGAAGCTGCCGAGGTAAGAAGAAAACAAAGCCCCTTTTGTGTGTGTGTCCTCCAGCAAAGCACTCTATCCAAGTAGGTTATGCCAACTGTTAGCCAGGTTAAGTGCCTTGAAATTGTGTGTGTGTGTGTGTGTGTGTGTGTGTGTGTGTGTGTGTTTAAGGCTTTTTTTTTTTCCACCAGGGGAAAAAAACTACTCAATTTCTTTAATGTAAAAAATTAAATAGTAGGAAAGAAGATTTCCTAGTTTGGGACTCATCATCCATAGGTAACAATTAACTTATCTTTTTCTAGTCTTTTTGCAGAGTCTAGTTTTTACTAAAAATGCTTTCCACCTTATTTTATCCAGTTTCCATAAGCCAAGCCTACCCTGATATTTTTCCATATCAAAATTAATTCTTTCCTCGCCCCTGTCAATGTCAGTCCATGAACCACACTTTAGGATCCGGCACAGCACTGACTTTCTTCAAAATTATATAGCCTAGCACTCCTGTTATGCTGGTCTGTTAGTGCTGACTTTGTGATTTATGCTACATTATTTCACCTTATTCATTTACTTCTCTCTAATAGACTTCTAGCTATAGATTGTAATCTCCTTGGAGGCATGAAGGGATGAACCATTTGTAAAATTATTGAAGTTTATTACAACTTTCCCATACTGTCCGAAATTTCTACTGCCATTTTTACCATCATTGCATGCTCATTGTGTCATTGTGTTATGTAGATTTGTTTGTGTGTGTGTGTGTTTATTTTTGGTACTGGGAATTGAACCCAGGGATGCTTTAACATTGAGCCACATCCCCAGCCCTTTTTTGTATTTAGAGAAAGATTCTCACTGAGTTGCTTAGGACCTTGCTAAGTCATTGAGGCTGGCTTTGAACTCGCAATCTTCCTGTCTCAGCCTCCCATGCTCTGGGATTACAGGTGTGCACCACCATGCCTGGCTATAATGTATATTTGATATATATTTTGGAGTCTAAACTGTACTATCCAGATAAACAAAATATTAAGAGGACTGAAAACCTTTGAGATTGACAGTTCTGTTCATTGTGTGCTCTTGATGGAGCATGTACAAAGTTTGAGAAGTTCTGTTCTGCTTTCACCTTTGGCTCATGTTCTATTATATCTTTACATGTAGACTATTAAGGAGGAGACAGATGGTCTGCACGAGGAGCTGGAGTTCATTCGAATCCTTGGAGCAGATTTAATTTTTGCCTGTGGAGAAACTGAGAAGCCTGAAGTGAAGAAGAGCATTGATGAGGTGTGGAAAACAAATGAGGAGTTCAGATGAAACATTAGTGTATTCAGATGGAGAGTGATATTACTTAAAGAATCTGATTGGATGTTTTTCTTCTAGATGAACAATGCTTGGGAAAACTTAAACAAAACATGGAAAGAGAGGCTAGAAAAACTTGAGGATGCCATGCAAGCTGCTGTACAATATCAGGACACTCTTCAGGTAAGAGGCCGGGAAGTGACCACTTAGGAAACACAGGTTCCTTAGTCATTTTCTGAATTCAGCACAAGAGTGAATCACCTTCATGGGGTTCTCACTGAAGACAATGCTGGTTTCATGTTTCTAGCCAGAGATTCCCACTTCTACTGGAAAAAGCACTGGCACAGGCTGTTGTTGCTCCTTTAGCCATTTTTATCATCATTGCATGCTTGTCCTGTTTATAGTCTTTCACCTGCACAGTGAAATTGGCCTATTGTGAAAGTTATTGCTTGCTGGAAGTCCATACCCAGGGTATCATGAAGCACGGTATTAGCAAGAATAATGCTAGTTCTCTCCCAACCCTGTATATTTTTTTTTTCACTTTTGTTTTCTATATTTGTATTTTTATTTTAGGCTATGTATGACTGGCTGGATAACACTGTGATCAAACTCTGCACCATGCCCCCTGTTGGCACTGACCTCAATACTGTTAAAGATCAGTTAAATGAGATGAAGGTTTGTATCTGGAGAGGACTTTGGAGGAAGAGATGCTTCTTTTCAGCTTTTAAAGGCTTGGTTTGATATTAACACCTAGTACATCTCTGATAGGAGTTCAAAGTGGAAGTTTACCAGCAGCAAATTGAGATGGAGAAGCTCAATCACCAGGGTGAATTGATGTTAAAGAAAGCTACTGATGAAACAGACAGAGACATTATATGCGAACCACTGACTGAACTCAAACACCTCTGGGAGAACCTGGGTGAGAAAATTGCCCACAGACAGGTAAGGCGAGTGGTAGAATACATGAATGAAATGTTCTGTGCTCTTTTTTAATTCCCTAACAAATGTTCCTTTTCTGTCTTGTTCCGAGCAGCATAAGCTAGAAGGTGCTCTCTTGGCCCTCGGCCAGTTCCAACATGCCTTAGAGGAACTAATGAGTTGGCTGACTCACACTGAAGAGTTGCTAGATGCTCAGAGACCAATAAGTGGAGACCCAAAAGTCATTGAAGTTGAACTTGCAAAGCACCATGTAAGTATTTTCATTTTTCATCTCTAATTCTGTTAGCTTGAGGTCATATATTGCTCACAGAAGCTTTTTGATGATTTAATGATAGTTATAGAGCTACATTATGCTATTCTATGTTTTTTTAGGTTCTGAAAAATGATGTTTTGGCTCATCAAGCTACAGTAGAAACAGTCAACAAAGCTGGCAATGAGCTCCTTGAATCAAGTGCTGGAGATGATGCCAGCAGCTTAAGGAGCCGCTTGGTAACTATGAACCAATGCTGGGAATCAGTGCTACAGAAAACAGAGGAGAGGGAGCAGCAGCTCCAGTCAACACTACAGCAGGTATGTGCATTATCCAAGGTAGATAGGAATTGCTGTGTAGAGGACACCATCCTGGAGAAGATACCACTTGGTGTCTTGTTGAAACTTGTCCGAGAAGAGTAGCTTTGATTAGGTGGTTCTTTTTTGTGTTTGTGTGTAGCTCCATCTATTTACTATTCAGAATTAGTAGATCTTCATATAGCCCCCGCTTGTTCACAGATTCTGTTTTTTCTCTAGATCTAGTCAGGTCCCTCCCTGGGCAGCAGTGCCTTGGTCAAGTAATCCATTCACCAGATTATATCAGACATCTATACTATGTTACAGTGAGGTTTGAAGGATTCTGCTAGATTCTAACAATAAACAAATAGATTATACCAGTAGTACAACAGAACAACTCTGGCTGTGTACAGTTCCTAATTCCTTCCTCATGATAACATTCCTCATAGGATTATTGAGAAAGTTTACTTGTGAAGCTGAGAATTGACTACTGACATCACTGATTATTCTTTTTTTCAAAAGGCCCAGGGTTTCCACAGTGAAATTGAAGATTTCCTCTTGGAATTGACTAGAATGGAGAGCCAACTTTCTGCATCTAAACCCACTGGAGGACTTCCTGAAACTGCTAGGGAACAGCTTGATACACATATGGTAATAGTAACTTCTTTAAACTGAGAATAAGTATCCCACATTTAATAGCTACTTTCTGAGGTGTATATATCTGGGAATCTACAAAGTAGTGAATTTTTACCAACAATGTAGAATAACCTTGAGCATTAACTGCTTATTTACAGATTTTTTTTTAAGAGAGAGAGAGAATTTTAATATTTATTTTTTAGTTTTCGGCGGACACAATATCTTTGTATGTGGTGCTGAGGATCAAACCCGGGCCGCATGCATGCCAGGCAAGCGCGCTACCGCTTGCGCCACATCCCCAGCCCTTATTTACAGATTTTAATACCCTACTGTGGGCAGCAGTACTATCAGGGAAGAATAAGCTGGAAATATGTCATTGAGCTTGTAGATTTTGAGTTGGACTGCTTGGTTGGTACAAGAATATTGACTAGAAAGTGGGAGCATCAAGAAGACAAATATGAGGGCTGGGGGTATAGCCCAGTGGTAAAGCACTTGCTTGGCATGTGTGAGACCCTGGGTTTGATCCCCAGCACTGAATTGGGGGGGGGGGGGGTTACAAATACATAGCATAGATCTGTTTGTATTAAAGAAAACTGCTCAGTGGAGTTAGGGAAATCAGAAATTCTGATAGTATTTCAAGAAATTGGGCTTAAAACAAAAGACAACATTATTTCTATGCAAATTCTTTATTGAAAAGGGAATAAGTTATTGAGGAATAGTTTTGTTATCTTTGATCCTAAAAAGAAACAAAACTTTTTTCTTCTATTTATGTAGTGACAGAGTTATTTTAGTATAAATGAAGAATGATGGGTTCTATTCCCTACCAATTCGACAGTTGAATGAAATCTACGAGAAGCTTTTTAGTCTAGATGAGAACTTCTTTGACTTTTCCAGGTTATGTTTGTGAATCTGTATGTGGGTGTCTTTGAGGGAACAGGTATTGATATCTTTACTGCCTTTTCTCATAGGAACTCTACTCCCAGCTGAAAGCCAAGGAAGAGACTTACAATCAGCTACTTGACAAAGGCAGGCTCATGCTTCTGAGTCGAGATGACTCTGGGTCTGGCTCAAAGACGGAACAGAGTGTAGCTCTTTTGGAACAGAAGTGGCATGTAGTCAGCAGTAAGATGGAAGAAAGAAAGGTATTCCCACAAAACCCTATGTTTGAGCAGTTTGCTTGGTGACTGCATGTAATTACCATCTTGTTTCTAAAGATTTTTCAAAGACTAATATAACAGAGGTTACAGAACTGATACCCTTAGAATTGGCTTTAAATAATCAAGCTATCTTGTCTATTTGTTTTCTATCTGTATCAATAATTCAAGTTTCTACTGAAACTTGCTTTTACAATTAATCATTCCTTTCCTCCATCTACCAGTTTAAGACATTAATGACTATGGCTGTTTAGTAATAATCCCTCCCATATTAATCTCTGATCTGCATCCCTGCTTAGAAACAAGGTTTTGTTGGGGTTGGGATTAGAACAAGTGTGTAAGAAGTGTGACTAACAATTCTCCATGCAAGAAAATTTACTAAAAATTAGTGACCTCTTCCCACTATTCCTCAGAAATTCACTTATTTTCTGTATAATAGAAAGGTCATCAGGGGTCAAGACATTTGTCCGAAAAGATTGTTTTTTATGAGTACAGAGCTTCATTCTGTTCTTTGCTTGTCAAATCCAGTGTGAAATACGCACACAAACCTAATGGTCATGTTCACTCAATAAATAGTTACTGAACAAGTGTGTACTGGGCTCTGTGCTAGGTTTATAGTGGAAACAGTAAATAAACGGACCCTATCGTTATGAAATTAATGGGCAGAAGGACATAAAACTGATATGAGCATTTTTGAGAGAAGCATTAATTTCATAGAATCCTTATAGTATAGGGTGGGTAATATTGTGATATGAGGTATGGCCAAAAGACTTGAATGCATGGCTGTGTTCCAATCTTTGCACAGACTCTCATCTGTAGTTCCTGCAGACGACAGAACTGAGAATAAATAAACTGAGGCAAATTTTGGCTCCTACTCAGGAAGTTTTCTTATAGTGGAACAAACCACCTCAAAACTTACTTAGTTCCCATTATCACAATTGATAAGCAAAGTCAGGTGTCAAGGATTCTAATCTCTGATTTTATAAGAACATTACATTTCAGAATTAATAAAGTCACTTATTAAATGTTTACTATATTAAGAAATTCATAGATTAACAATGGTTAAGAATTCCTGTTGTCTAGGAACTTACAATAGTATATTAATTTCTAAACTTTTCTATGATAGATTTGAGGTATACTTTATTTTCCACTTGTTTGCTCTGTGTATGTGTGTGTGTGTGTTGCTAAGTATTCTACCACGTTAGCCAAGTATTCTACCATTGAGCTATACTCTCAACCCTGTACATTTTTTAATAACATTAATTTTTAAGTTTTTGGTTTTTTGAGTTTACAAAAGTAACTTGGAAGCATAAAGATGAAAAGCAGCTAGACATTTTTAGTGCACATCTTGGGGTTTCTTTGTGAAACTGCGTGTGTGTGTGTTGCTAGGGATTGAAGCCAGAGCTTTATGCATGCTAGGCAAGCACACTATCCCTGAGCCACATTCTTAACCCTAAAATATTCATTTTTAAAAAATTCTGGACATATTCTTTTTTATTTTAATATATTCATTTTTTAGTAGCCTATTTTTATTTTCCTTTGCCTACCTGGTAGGTGGTCCATAGTCAGAAGCAATCACTAAGATGTTGTAGGTAGAGGTCCCTCAGGATGAGCTTGTGAACTCTAGAATTAAGGTGTACTTACAGACAGTAGCACTTGCCCTTAAGGAGCCACTGCTTTTACCATTCTAATTTAGGTTACATGGGGTTAGTGGTGTGGCTCTGATGGAGGTCATGCCTAGCATGCGAGAGGCCTTGGGTTCAACCCAACAACCGGTATTATTAAACTTTTGCCGAGATTGTCTGTCATTTTTTTGTTACCTTTTCTGCTTGTGGCATAAGATATAAGACGCGGGCATTTCATGTGTTGTGTCTTCTGGAAATGCACATTCAAACAGAACACTATAGCACACATCATGTTGATAGTAATGTACTTTTCAGTTAGTTATTCTTTACATCATAAAGGTATATTAAAAGAAACCAAGATTTTTGCCCAAAGCAGGTTACAGGTCCTATAGCTGTCATCCCAAAGGGGTCTCTTCACTTACTTTATTAAACAGTTTTACTACTTTTTTTTTTTTTTTGTACCAGGGATTGAACTCAGGGGCACTCAACCACTGAGCCACATCCCCAGCCCTATTTTGTATTTTATTTAGAGACAGGGCCTCACTGAGTTGCTCAGTGACTCAGTCTGGCTTTGAACTCGCCATCCTCCTGTCTCAGCCTCCCAAGCTGCTGGGATTACAGGCGTGCACCACCGCAACCAGCTACTTCTCTTCTTCTTCTTTTTTTTTTTTTAAAGAGAGAGAGAGAAAGAGAATGTCAACATTTATTTTTTAGTTATCGGCGGACACAACATCTTTGTGTTTTTTGTATGTGGTGCTGAGGATCGAACCCGGGCCGCACGCATGCCAGGCGAGCGCGCTACCGCTTGAGCCACATCCCCAGCCCTACTTCTCTTCTTAAATGCCCCAGGAATGGGAGAGTGTCTAGGAAAGGAACTTGGCTTGCTAATTTTGCTCGTTCCTTTTCCATGTGTACACTGCTTTTTCAGTTGTTTTAGTTTCAGACACTAACATTAAAATGTCCCCTTCTTTACAGACTTTGTGTGTTTTTAGGTTAATTAAATGAGACTTCCTATTTAGAGGCATACAATTCATACCTTTGTTGTTCAAACTGTAATTCTTGATTTGGCATTTTGTGTGTGTGTGTTTTATTTAAAATTCAGTCAAAGCTGGAAGAGGCCCTCAACCTGGCAACAGAATTCCAGAATTCCCTACAAGAGTTTATCAACTGGCTCACTCTAGCAGAACAGAGTTTAAACATTGCGTCTCCCCCCAGCCTGATTCTAAACACCGTCCTTTCCCAGATTGAAGAGCATAAGGTAACTATGATTCATGATATTGCCATCCTTTGGAAGGAACTAGTTGAAAGGAATACTCCTTTATCTTATTTCAAGTTTAAAAAGCAACATTGTTCCCTCAGGTTTTTGCTAATGAAGTTAATGCTCATCGAGACCAGATCATTGAGCTGGATCAAACTGGAAATCAGTTAAAGTTCCTTAGCCAAAAACAAGATGTTGTTCTCATTAAGAATTTGTTGGTTAGCGTCCAGTCTCGGTGGGAGAAGGTTGTCCAGCGATCTATTGAAAGAGGGCGATCACTAGATGATGCTAGGAAGCGAGCAAAACAAGTAAGTTATCAAAGAAAGACATTAACTTATTGAACAACCTTATGCTGCATATGTTGTATCTCTGGAATTGTTCTTAAAAATAAATTGTACAGTTTTCATATTCATTCCTATTGGAATTTATTTATTATAATTTTAGTTCCATGAAGCTTGGAAAAAACTGATTGACTGGCTAGAAGATGCAGAAAGTCACCTGGACTCTGAACTGGAGATATCAAATGACCCAGACAAAATTAAACTCCAACTTTCTAAGCATAAGGTAAAGAAGTTAATTGTTGCTAGGTCCTGAGCTAGCTTGCTGAAAATAGAAATCAGAGCTAATTAAAAACCAAAGATAGCCAGGCATGTTGGCACATGCCTGTGATCTCAGTGACCCAAAAGGCTGAGGCAGAAGGATCCCAAGTTCAAGGCAACTTAGCAAGACCCCGTCTTGTGGGGGTTGGGGGCAATTGGTTAATGTTAAAAAGTCAAGATGATGAAGCCAGGGTTCCTTCCCCTCCCCTACCCGACCCTTTAACCCCAGTGCTGGGGATCTAATCCAGTACCTTACTGATGATAGATAAGTGCTCTACTACTGAGCTATAGCCCCAGCCCAGGGTCCATTTTATATCTAGACACTGTTTAACCATGACATTTGCTCTTTTAAATAACAGTGAAGTGGTTATGAAAGCAACCAGCCAACATGTAGGCTTTTGGAAATTGCCATGCACTGCTGTATGTGCCATAACAAAAAATGATAAATTTCTTAATGATAAGCTATTGTTAATTTTAGTTTACTTTAGTTTTTTTTCATACTATTTTTGGCTTCTAATCTGAAAATTCACACAAAAAATTTTTTTGTTCCAAATCAAGATATCATCCGTTGTTTTTGTTTGTTTGGGTTCTGGGGATTGAATTGAGGGCCTTGTGCCGTGATCTGATTTTTGCCACACTTTTGCTTTCTGGAAACAGGAGTTTCAGAAAACTCTTGGTGGCAAACAGCCTGTATATGATACAACAATTAGGACTGGCAGAGCACTGAAAGAGAAGACATTGCTTGCAGATGATACTCAAAAACTTGACAACTTGTTGGGAGAAGTCAGAGACAAATGGGATACTGTTTGTGGCAAGTCTGTGGAGCGGTGAGCATTAAATATCCCCTTCAAGGGTCTATACATCGTGTCAGAAGTAATTTAAGAATCTATTAGTAGATTAAAATAGTGACAAACCTAATGCATCAGTATTGAATTCAAAGAGTTATGAAGGAATTTGAATACAATGTATTAAAATACTCATGTTTTAAACTTGAATTTTGTTGTATTAATAAGGGAGAGGCCCATGAAAATTAAGCCAAATATTTGTAAATCACCAATTTATAATACCAATACCTGTCTTATTCAGCATTCTCAGTGTCAAACACTGTGCAAAGCTTCTACATATATTCAACCATAATACCTGATCTTTCCTAATCAGTTATTACTGAATGTGTGCCCAACAGTGCCTACTAATCATTAATCCTCATCAAAATCAGCAAGGTGTATACTATTATTATTATCATTTTACAGATGAGGAAACGATCACAGTGAGGTTTCTTTTATATATATTTTTTTTTTAAATATTTTTTTTTTAGGTGTAGATGGACACAACACAATGCCTTTATTTTTATATGGTGCTGAGGATTGAACCCGGGTCCCGCCCATGCTAGGCGAGCGCTCTACCACTGAGCCACAATCCCAGCCCCCACAGTGAGGTTTCTTCACTCCACCAAGGTCACTCAGCTAAGGGGCTGACCTGGGATTTGAACCTACAATTTGGTTCTCAAAGTTGTACTTTTATCCTCTCCTACCCATTATGCTGTGTTAAATATTATAAGATGTCTGAACTATTTGTACTTTTTTGATGAAATGATGGGTGCAAAGAAGTAAAGCAACAGCCCAGGGTCACACAACTAGTATAGGGCTAGGAGTTGAACTCCTGACTCTAGACCATTACCCAAATGCTCATTCTCTGCTTGGAGTACTATAACGTAATTAACAACAGACCTTGGATTATTAAGGTGTATCCTTGTATCATTGGACTACAAGATTTACAAAGTGTATCCATACCTATCCCTTGCACTCTAAAGAGTAGTTTGATTAAAAGTGTGTGGGCACTTCTCTTAGTCACTTTTTATTCTAACTATTCTCACATGGAATTCACTATATAGAGTTCAAGCAATTTTCCTTTTCAGGAAGTCAGAATTATAAGTCATCCATTAAAAGGATCATAAAAACAGTGGAATTTGTGTGCTTTTTTCAGGCAACACAAGTTGGAGGAAGCCCTGCTGTTTTCAGGCCAGTTCATGGATGCTTTGCAGGCCTTGGTTGACTGGTTATACAAGGTAGAGCCACAGCTGGCTGAGGACCAGCCTGTACATGGGGACCTCGACCTTGTTATGAATCTTATGGATGCCCATAAGGTGAGGGACAAGATTTGGGCCTCAGAGAAGGCAAAATCATAGGGTCTGTGGGTACCTTTGCCCTGTGTTAACCATTTAAGGGAGAAAAAGCCTAACAGCCTGTATCTTTGCTAAGAGGCATCTCCTCCTTTTCTGTGTTTAAACAAACTTTGGCTGGATTCTGCATCATTCATAAAGAATTTACCAGAATTGGTTTGATTCAGAGTTGGCAATATGTAAACTTCACTTTGAAATTCTCCCTCTTTCTGTTTGTCTCTCAGTTGAGTCACAAAATGAATTTAAATTCAGAAGGAAACCCTTAAAATATTCTTTTCACTGATAACCTAATATGGCAATGGGAGAGATTTTTTTAAAACCATTTTTGAATGGTTTAAAACCATTCAAAACCTAACAAGTCTAATATCATGCACACCACTATTTATTATAACCTGTCATTTTGAACTGCATACTGTCCTCCTTTTTAACTACAAAGCATTGAACTCTACCTTGAATTTATATAAAACTTATTCTATGCACTGTAGTTGTATTCCTTTTTATCTCCCATAATTCTGGAAAGTTAATATAATTATTTCCATTATATAGAAGATAAAACTGGGACTCAAGTTAACTACCTTATCCAAAGTCACACAGCTTATAAATTCCTGAACTGACTTTTATAGAACCATGTCTTCTGGTGTTCTTTTCTACACATTTTTCCTCTTCTGTGCATAAAAAAAGATTAGAACCCACCAGATGAATAACTACTTTCTCAGTGTTTTGCTCCTTAGACTCAAAACGTTTCTCAAACTAATTGTCCTATCATCTTTTCTAGGTTTTCCAGAAGGAACTGGGAAAACGAACAGGAACTGTTCAGGTCTTGAAGCGGTCAGGCAGAGAACTGATTGAGAATAGTCGAGACGACACCACTTGGGTAAAAGGACAGCTCCAAGAACTTAGCACTCGCTGGGACACTGTCTGTAAACTGTCTGTTTCCAAGCAAAGCCGACTTGAGCAGGCTTTAAAACAGGTAAGAGACATTTGTTGGGCTAACCACAAGACAGAGAATCTAAACAGATTCTTTTTTTTTTTTTTTTTTTTTTTTTTTTTTTTGGTACCGGGTATTGAACTCAAAGCACTCAACCACTGAGCCCCACATCCCCAGCCCTATTTTGTATTTTATTTAGAGACAAGATCTCACTGAGTTGCTTATTAGCACCTTGCTTTGCTGAGGCTGGCTTTAAACTCGTGATCCTCCTGCCTAAGCCTCCCAAGCCACTGGGATCACAGGTGGGAACCACTGTGCCCAACTCTGAACAGATCCTCTTTAGTTTCCTTTATAGGATCATTCCAGCCAGTCTCAAAATGAACATAAAAAAATTAGTATTCTGAACGTTCTACAAGACTTTAACACTCATTTGTATTAAAGAAATAACAAATTCAGCTGGTTTTCAAGATCTACAAATGAAAGATAACCTTTGTGGAGGCTGATGGGGACAAAAGTGCCTATGTTATCCTAAAGAATTGAGTCCCTGACCTTTCCCTTGGCATGCCCAGTGACCAGGAGCTTGGCTGCAAAAAGCGTTCCAATCTTTTGTGCTTGTTATTTCAGGCAGAGGAGTTTCGGGACACAGTCCACATGCTGTTGGAGTGGCTTTCTGAAGCAGAGCAAACTCTTCGCTTTCGAGGGGCTCTTCCTGATGACACAGAGGCCCTGCAATCACTCATTGACACTCATAAGGTAATCCAGCCCTCAGGTTCAGTGACCTGTGCTGTCCACCCAGTGAGGGCTGCCCCACCACTTAGAAAACAGCATTTGCTTGCATATATCATCCATTATGTGAGAAAGAACAAAACTGGAATAGTTCAGCTCATCGGTTTAGTAGGAAGGACAGAGAAGTAACTGTTCATTTTTACAAGAGTGATTCATGTTGGTTATAAACAAATAAAACACAATAGTATTATATAAAGAAAATGTGAACTGTTCCTCTTTTTCCCTGCATTCTCCTTTTCTTAACTATTATGTTACTAGCTATGGGTCATAGTCTGATCCCCCAGAACTGCTTACCAAGCTATAGAGTAATTCAGTGTCTGGGGCCTCAGTCTGCTCTAATGAGGTGGGAAGTGTTTCCTTTTTTAATTTTCATGTTACCTACCCCAAGATTTTAATCTTGGTTTTTCTCATTGTATTCTCTTATGAATTTTTTTTTTTTTTAATATTGTGTTTTTGAGCTGGGGTTGTGGCTCTGTGGTGGAGCGCTCACCTACATGCGTGAGGCACTGGGTTTGATCCTTAGCACCACATAAAGATAAGGTAAAGATATTGTGCCCACCTATAATTTTTTTAAAAAATTATAGTGTTTTATAGCTCTTTATGTTTTTCTAAAACAAATATGTTCATAAATGTGGAAATGAAAGAAAGTAAGATTTAAAAAGAAACTAATTCAGAATAGGAAAAAGGCTATACCACTGTGTCCTTAGGCTTTATCATCATCTCTAGCAGAGCAAGACACTAGGGTAAAAGGAAATACCTCTCACCTTCCAACATCTTTGAGAACTAGAAAGAAAAGGCAAGACAACAGAATAATAGGCTTGAAGGTCATGAGGTAGGAACAGATTTAATACATACTTGGGTGTGTGATGCAGGGACAAGTGGGTGAAACCTACTAAATGAGAGACTGAATAGGTACCATAAGGGTGAAGAGGAAGGCAGTAGTCAGACCATTCTTAAAGAGTTTTGTATTCTGAATTAATAAAATTGATTGTGGCGGGGGGGGGGGGGGAGGACCAGAGACACCAATTGTGGTGGCACATGCCTGTAATCCCAACAGCTCAGGAGGCTAAGGCAGGAGGATTGCAAAATCAAGGCCAGCCTCAGCAACTTAGCAAGACCCTATCTCAAAACGAAAAATAAAAAGGGCTGGAAATGTGGCTCAGTGGTAGAGCTCCCCTGGGTTCAATTCTTCGTACCATTTAAAAAAAAAAAAAAAGCTAGACATACCTATATACAGGTTTTTAGAGACCTGTTAAAACATCAAGGAAAAAAATTGAAATTTCTTTCACCTCTCAATATTAATTAATCGTGGATACATTTAAGTTATTATTTTTCAATCTTGTTTAGGAATTTATGAAGAAAGTGGAAGAAAAGCGAGTTGATGTTAATGCAGCGGTAGCCATGGGAGAAGTCATCCTGGCTGTCTGCCATCCCGATTGCATTACCACCATCAAACATTGGATCACTATCATCCGAGCTCGCTTTGAGGAGGTGAGTCACTGTGCACCCAAGAAAATGGAATGATAGTGATAACATACTGTGGAGCTTTGTTTTCTTTTTCCCTCAGGTAAGTAATCTTTCACTCAGTGTGAATATCTCAACAAAAATTAACTTTTTAGTAAAGACTTCTTGGCAATGTGCAGCAGTCTGGAAGAATAGTGCTGATGTAATGATGTACTTGTTAGTGCCTTCTGATGGACACAGTGTATGTTGCTCCCTCTTTGCTGAGAAGTCCTGTGTTTAATATCATGTACTAGGTCTGCTTTCAGGAGAACTGCCTGCCTATCCCAGCTCTTAGCCAAGCTTTCTCACTGGGGTAAGAGAGGAATCTTGACTGGCTTGCATGGTATCTCCCCTAAAAAGTCATTTTGCAGATAAGATGAAAAGATGGTTTGAGACAAAGGGATGTGTTTGATAAAAAGAGGCTATGGTTGCCTTCTTTCTCCACAGGTCCTGACATGGGCTAAGCAGCACCAGCAACGTCTGGAAACAGCACTGTCAGAACTGGTAGCTAATGCTGAGCTCCTAGAAGAACTACTGGCATGGATCCAGTGGGCTGAAACCACCCTTATACAGCGAGATCAGGAGCCAGTCCCTCAGAACATCGACCGAGTTAAATCCCTTATTGCTGAGCATCAGGTATCTTACTTTACTGGCGTTTTCTGTGTAGTTTTGGAGCCCATTTCCTTTGCCCTGTGTAGTCATTTTTTAATTGCTGCTTCACATGTTACTGCAAATTTAGCAGCTTAAAACAACAGTCTTACCTCACAGTTTCTGTGGATTGGGACTCCAAGCTTGCGTTAGCTGAGTCATCTTTTGGGGGGTCTCATCTGAAATTGAGGTGTCAGCCAATACTACAGTTCTCATCTGGAGTATGGGATCCTTTTCCAGGCTTATTCACTTCCTTGCAGTTGTAGAACTGAGGTCTCCATCTTCTTGCTGGCTTTCAGCTCCTAGAGGCTGCCTTCAGTGTGTTTTCAAAGCCAGTAGGAGAAACTTTCTTACGTAATGAAATAAAATGATGACTGTTCCATCATTATCACAGGCATTGCCCACACTCACAGGAAGGGAATTACACAGGGCATATATACCAGCAGTAGGATCCTTGGGGGCCAGCTTAGAAGTCTGGCCTTCATTGCAGCCAAGGACTCACTGGCCTATCCCTATTATACCTGGGTTTGGAAAGAGCTTTTGCCAGAAGCCAGAGAGGAGGGGCTAACACGTAAGAAACCAAAAGAAGGAAAGCTCAGTTGAGCTTTGTTCCTAATATATCCTTAGGCAAATAAGGCTTATAACTGTGGTAATTTAGACTGAATGCAAGCATGGTTCTTGCTTAGTTGAACTTTTTCTTAGTCAACATGATCTTTTTAGTTAATGTGAAAAACTACCCTAGCAAGTAGGAACTCCCTATACTTCCTATGAAGTTAACCTTCCTCACTTCCCCTGCTGACTTTAAGGTCATCCTCCTAGATAAGGCCAGTCTCACTCCCCTGGGTCTTTAAGCTCTGCCTTTCTGTTTACTCTTACTCCACAGCCTCTAGACATGACCCCATTGTGCTTCCACCATTGTTACCTGTTTTGTTCTCCAACCAAGCTTCTTCCCTACCTCTTTCCTTGGTTTCCATTCACTCCACTGGCCCCTGTGGTCTGACTTCCACCCCCAATTAAACTACTGACACAGTTCCAGCACGTCCTACTGGCTAAGTCAAGTGGATGCTTTTCAATCCTTGTCTTATTTGATGTGTGGCATATTTGGCTCTTTCTGACCATTCCTTCTCAAGTCATCTGAACTGGTTCCTATTTGGTGTTCCTTGAGTTTTATTATTGGTGCTCTTCTCTCACTGCTTGTTTTTTCTAGTCCAACAGCTTTAGACATCACATATTAAGCCAAGGACTTCTACATCTTTTTTTTCATCTTCAGCATCATTGCCTCCTGAAATACAGACATATGGTAAACTAGAGGCAGCTCTGAAACTCCATTTTTTATTTGTCTTCCTTATTTAACCCCACCCCTCCCAAACCTGCTTCCTCTTTGTTCTTTCACCCAGTCCCATAGCACAGAAGCCAGTGATGGATCTGGAATTCTTTCCATTCCTCTGCTCCCTACATCTAGCCTTTTACTAGGTCTTGTCTATTCTGCTTCCAGAATATTTCTTGGCTGTCTTTCCCATTATAACTAAGGCCCTCACCATGTTTTGCCTCAGTTACTACAATGATTTCCTAACCTGTCTCCCTATTACTAGTCACTCCCTATCCCCATTACTCTTCCTTCTACATTGATTTGATTATGTCACCTGGATCAAAATCTTTCAGATGTCTTCCATTGCTTCTGGAATAAAATTCCATCCCTTAGTCTGACATAAGGCCTTTTTTTTTTTAATATCTTTATTTTTATGTTGTGCTGAGGATCGAACCCAGTGCCTCACGCATCCAAGGCAAGTGCTCTACCACTGAACTACAACCCCAGCCCCCATAAGGCCTTTTTTGATCTTTATCCTGCTTGCCTCTCCAGCCCCACCTCTTGCCAATCCTCTGATTGCTCCTCTGCTCAGCCAGTGAATGGAAGGGCCTAGCCCTGTCTGGCTCCCTCTACTGAACTGCTTCACCCCATTCTTTGACTGATTCTTCATTCCTCAATAACTCTGCTCAGGCCCCAAACTTTAGGCGATTTCCTTGCCACCTCAGTTTGTGAGTTACTCATCCTTGTCTTCCTGAACACTTTTATGGCATTTAATGCTCTGAATTCTTGGCTTTCGTTACTTAGGTGTGAGCTACTCAAAATCAGAGACTATGTCTTCCTCTTTGAGGTCTTTAGCCTCTGATAAAGTACCTTGCTCTGTCAAATTTTTTAAAGAGAATGAGAATTTGCAAAGTCTTCTGTTGTTGAGAGCCAGGGCCGGTCATTCTGGCATTTGCCAGAGGGAATGTTTGAAAGGTGATGCCAGCGAACCATTGAGATGATGATTTGAGTTAAGCTATATATAACTGCTGTGAAGCTGGATTGATTGTATTGCTTATTTGACCTTTACTGTTGGGCAACCGGTCGGCTCTTGCTGCCTTGGGAGCCTCTACTTTGGAGTTCTCACGGGTATTCCCAGAGAGTTCCCATTGGTTGGGGAAGTGCCGGAGGAGGGATTTCCAGTTGATGTGTGGTGTGTCCCGGGAGAAGGCCGCATGGGTGGCGTTGTCAAAAAAGCACGCATGCAGTGCCGGTAAGAGTTGAAACAAAGTAGTTGCTGTTTGAACCTACAAGGCTTTGTGGCGGCTCGGTTATTCATGTCCAGCCAGACTGCGGCATTCTGTCACTTGGGCAGTCTGCCATGGGCTTTGGCCTTTGTTAGTAAGAAGTTGTTAATAAGAAGATGCCTGTTGCCATTTTAGACCAAGAAAACACTCAACTCTTTTTCGTATTTTTTGTATTTAACAGACATTTATGGAGGAAATGACACGCAAACAGCCTGATGTGGACCGGGTTACCAAGACATACAAAAGGAAGAATATAGAGCCTAGCCATGGTCCTTTCATCGAGAAATCCCGCAGTGGTAGCAGTATGTTTCCAGCCCATTATTTGGGATGCTTCCTTTCTGTTAATTGAAGATGAGCATTTTTAAGCATCTATCAAAAGAATTGCTTTTTGATTTTCAAAACTATATTGGGTTTTAAGCAAATCTGTTTTTTTAAACTTGTTTTTCTTACATAGTAGTATACAAGATGATAGAACCTGTTCTTTAGCAGGGGCCTTTCCATTGTTTTAGTCCTGGTGCTGCTGTTCTCATTTGGCTTGTACTAATTTAATTGTAACATAAATCAACTCATAGAATCCATTGCTTTTTTCATTGAGTAGATTGGTCCACTATGGTAAGAAAGAATTGTTTGGAAATATATGGAAAACAGTTAAGTACCTATTCGCTTAGGAGGATCCGTAGTTTTGGAGTTAGTAAGCCTTCATGATGCCAAGTCCCATATTTCTTTTCTCCATTACAGACGGGATAGCATTGTAGAGATCTTACATCTATAGCTGTTTCTGTTTTTGAACTGACAAAACCAGCTCTTCTAATCTTGTGGTTATTTTTCCTTTTAGGGAAATCCTTAAGTCAGCCTACACCTCCTCCCATGCCAATCCTCTCACAATCTGAAGCAAAAAATCCACGAATCAACCAGCTCTCTGCCCGCTGGCAGCAGGTGTGGCTGCTAGCCCTGGAGCGCCAGCGGAAGCTGAATGATGCCTTGGATAGACTAGAGGAGGTAATGCTCCACCAACTGTCCCTTATGTGATTCTGTTATTAAAAGGGTCCTTCTGAGGCCTTCTGTATGACCTGTGTGCCTTTACCTATTTCTTCAAAAGCAGAATCAGACAAGCCAGGCATGGTGGCACACATCCATAATCTCATCAGCCTAGTAAGGCCCTCAACAACTTATTAAGACCCCATCTCAAAAAGGGTTGGGGGATGTAGCTCAGTGGTTAAGTGTCCTTGGGTTCAATCCCCAGTACCATAAAAAATAAAAATTAAAAAAAGAAGTAGAATTAGACCTACACTGAGCCCCAGTACTTCTGAATGAGAAGACCTGTTCATGAGAAAACCACTCACACAGCAGAGGAGATTGTAGCATCCAGTTGTGGAAAGCAGTTAATTAGCCAATCCAGCGTGATTCTTCTTGGCACCTTGCTGTGGTTCAGAACCAGGAACATAACATTGACAAGTTATCTCCAGATGTGTAGCTTAAAGAAATGACCATTATTGAGCCCTTTTATGTAGAGATATATATACTACCCAATTATGAAATAAGAATAATTTTTTAGATTTCTTGTTACTCTGTTGGTTTTCACTAGATCGTGGAAAAGCAAATTGATTTTGAACTATCATTACCAATATAAAAGTAGATAAGTATTGCACTTCCTAGTTTTAAAACAAACCTCTAATATCTTTTATATTTTTTTATTTGTGCATATCAAAGCAGCTATGCCCAGAAGTGAGTGTTCTGTGTTTTTGTTGTTATTTCCCATAGGTCAGTTGAGTTTTAAGCATATTTGGTTCTTGGCGCTTTTTTCTCCCATTCCTTCCAACTTTGGAGTTTGAAAGACCCGGGGGGAAAACTACTGCACTCTAAAGTCAAAATGAATGTGAATCACTGACATAGTCCAAGTAACTGAAAATCACCCTGCCCACCACACAGGCCTCCTGTTTTCAATTAAGGCCAAACATTTAACATAAACATCAGGTGGTCAGTTTGCTCCCTCTGGTGCCATTCCAAAGAAACATGCATGGGGGCAGGTTTGGGTTCTTCCATATAGAACTCAGATTTCCTCATAGAAGTTTCAGAAAATAATGGGAAACAGGGTCCTTTGTGTGGTCATAGTATTTTTCAAAAAAATGTAAATGAGGGATGCTGAGATCTCCCTTTGGGATAGAATCTACTCCCTACTACTAAGAGGATGGTCCTTGGAAAAATCCAAAGGAAAAGCAAGGCTGGGTTCCACCCATTCTTGTTCTTCGTGCTCTGTATTTTCTGTGGTGGTTTTTCAGTTACCATTGCTCCTGCTATACCCATTATACTGCAGCTCATGTAAATAATCATGGCTTTAAGTGAAGGAGTCAGATTGTGCCTTCACAAGAGACAACATGTAGATAGCATTGTTGGTGCCCCTCAGAAGGCCTGCATGGCTTCACTAAATATGTGAGAACTTTGGTATGCTCTGGGAAGCTTTGAGGGCTATAAGTAAAAGGTCTTATTGACACCTCTGATTTCTGTCTAGTTGAAGGAATTTGCCAACTTTGACTTTGATGTTTGGAGGAAAAAGTACATGCGTTGGATGAATCACAAAAAGTCTCGGGTAATGGACTTCTTCCGACGCATTGACAAAGACCAGGATGGGAAGATAACACGTCAGGAGTTTATCGATGGCATTTTAGCATCCAGTGAGTCCATTTGTAATTCCAAATACATTTCACATCTGGATTCCTTGCACTTACTGTTAGAAGTTGTAATGTTCAGTCTCTCTGAAGTGAAAGTGTAATCTTGGGGAAGAAGTAATGTAACTACCTGCTCAAGTCATCTACACACCTGTAATCCCAGTGGCTTGGGAGACTGAGGCAGAAGGATTGCAAGTTCAAAGCCAGTCTCAGCCAAAGTGAGGTGCTAAGCAACTCATTGAGACCCTGTCTCTAAATACAATACAAAATAAGGCTGGGGATGTGGCTTAGTGGTTGAGTGCGTCTGAGTTCAATGCCTGGTACCAAAAAAAAAAGTCTTTTTATTTATTTATTTATTTATTGTTTTTAGTCGTAGATAGACCCCAATATCTTTATTTATTTTTATGTGGTGCTGAGGATTAAACCCAGTGCCTCATGCATGTGAGGCAAGTGCTCTTCACTGAGCTACAACCCCAGCCCTCATCTGTTGTTTTGATGGAGAGAAAAATCTCATTTCACTGGAAATATATGTACATGTATGTGTGTGTGTGTGTGTTTGATACCTTGGGGCAAGACAAAAACATTTGAGGTATAACTAAGAAACTAACTTTTGTGAATTATGAGGTTCTGAATAATATTTTTTAAAACTTTGAAGTTTCTTCATAAATCAAGCATGATGGCACCCACCTGTAAACCCAGAAATTTAGGAGGCTGAGACAGGAGGATCTCAAATTGGAGTACAGCCTTGGAAACATAGAGACACACTGTCTCAAATTTTTAAAAAATAAAAAGGATTGGGGACATAGCTCCATGTTAGATTTCCCCTGGGTCCACTGGCAGTTTCACATACACACAAAAAGGACTGGGGATATAGCTCAGTTGGTAGAGTGCTTGCCTTGCATGCACTAGGCCCTGGGTTCAATCCCTATACCACCAAAAAAAAAAAAAAAAAATATTTTTCACAAATGCAGTTTTTGACCTCTCTATAATAGCTTACAACATGTTAGCAGAAGACATAGTTGAGGCATAAAGCACTGAAGTATCTTGCCAAGATCACAAAGCACTTCTTAAGCTGTATAACTCCAAGTAAGGAAGTCAGGGAAGGCCTGTCTATGCAGATACTATTTGAGGTGAGATCTCAATGATGAGAAGGATCCAACCATATTAAGGTTTGTGGGAGGAGTTAGGGAAGAGATAACAGTAGGCACAGAACACTGAAATGGGAATGAATGTGGCACATTCTAGTAATAGAAAGGTTAACATAGCTGGTGTGTTACAACCTAAGAGGAAAGGGGTGGAGTTGGAAGGATAGGCAGCAGTTAATGTAGGTCCTTGTGGGCCATAGTGAAGAGTTCAAATATCACTCCAAAGGTAGCAGGACAATGGGGAGCCATCAGGTTTTTGGCTGAGAAACAATATAATCTAATTTATGTTTTGATAAATCGCTCTGACCACTATGAATGTTCACACTTCCCTGTGGAAAGCAGTTTATTAAGAATGAAATCAGGGGCTGGGGATGTGGCTCAAGCGGTAGCGCGCTCGCCTGGCATGCGTGCGGCCCCGGTTCGATCCTCCAGCACCACATACAAACAAAGATGTTGTGTCCACCAATAACTAATAAAAAAAAAAAAAAAAAAGAATGAAATCAATAATTTAAGTGTAGAAAAAAACTTCCTCTATTAATTCAAAATTGTCTCTATTCTGAGATAGTGACTCATCTAAAAACCAGTAGTAGTGGAGTGGATAATTCTTATGTGGTAGGTCTGAGTAATTGTAATATTTTATGCCTTTTGTTATATCTGAAATATTACTTTAGTATTTTAATTCTATAGGAAGTGAGGAAGTCTATACACAGAAATTCTAAAGTCTTAACTAGTAGCCTCTAATGCTATATTTTTTAAAAATATTTTTATTGTTGTTGATAGACCTTTATTTTACTTATTTATTTATATGTGATGCTGAGAATCAAACCCAGTGCCTCTCACATGCTAGGCAAGCACTCTACCACTGAGCCACAACCCCAGCCCCTAGAAAGTAAATTTTTGAGTGATTTTTTTTTTTATCTTTATAAAAGTGGGGTGGGTTTAATCTTTATATATTTTTTTCTTTCAAATACTTATATAACTGCCAACCAACCAAGTAAGGCCTCTCAATGTTTCACACTATGATTCCTTTTTTTTTCAGAGTTCCCTACCACCAAGTTAGAAATGACTGCTGTGGCCGACATTTTTGACCGGGATGGGGATGGCTATATTGACTACTATGAATTTGTGGCTGCTCTTCATCCCAACAAGGATGCTTATCGACCAACAACTGATGCAGATAAAATTGAAGATGAGGTATGAGAAATGACTGTCTTTTGAGTGTATTTTTAACCATGAATTTATACTATCTTGGATTTGGTTGGGTACAGTTACCATATCAGTTTTTTAAATTTTTTTTTTATTTATTCTTCAGTTTTAGGTGAACACAATATCTTTATTTTACATTTATGTGGTGCTGAGGATTGAACCCAGTGCCTCTTGCATGTTAGGCAAGCACTCTATCACTGAGCCACAACCCCAGCCATGATCATTTGATTTTGATGCATGCATATTAGCACTTACCTCTAAAGGAATTCTGAAGCAGGATGAAGAACATGTTGTATAGTTACTTGGGAAATTCTTTCTAGCCTTTCTTTCTCAATGTCTCTATTACCTCATGGAGTAATGCAGTTTGGATTAATTTGGATTAGAAGATAAATACCTATGTCAAAAGTCCTGAAATGCCTAAAAAACAATTAATGATGGCTTCTCTGTTTATATGTTAAAAAGGGGGGTCTTTATTTCTCTGACTAGGAATTCTTGTTTTATCCATCATGATTTATTTTTGTTATTGTTCACAACCGATAGGTCACAAGACAAGTGGCACAGTGCAAGTGTGCAAAGAGGTTTCAGGTGGAACAGATCGGAGAGAATAAATACCGGGTAAGGAAGAGAAGAACCAGTCCTCTGTGGTGGTTGTTTCCTCATATGTGGCCCTTATAGGTGAAAGAACCTGACACACAGCAGACTGGGTTGTCCCATCTTCTGGTGCCCATGGCCTTGAGATGTAGTCACGCTTCGGCCTCATCTCTAGAGGTCAAATGTCAGGTATCCTGTTGAGCTTACCAGATTTAGGTTGACAGTAGCTTGTATTTGATAAGATAGTGATCATTTAAGAGTCTTCATCACACTGCTAACCAAAGTCTTTAAGCAGGGATGAAGGTACCTTTGGAAACCATACCTACTGATTGATTATTCACTCCAAAAAGGCAGTTATCTTGAGCCTGAGCATCTCCCAGGCCCTCAGAAGACTGGGGGAACCATGTCAAGGCCCCAAACAGATGCTGTGCCTGTTCTGAGCTGGGCTACAGATGGGGCCTGGGCACTCTGGGGAGGTTAGATGTGGCCATAACAGTGAGTTGTACTTGTATTTTAGCTTCTTTGGGACCAGGGTCAAGGACATAAAAGGAATTCAAAATAGGGCTCCTAAAATATATTCAGCAGTTTGTTGGGATTCCTGCCGTCCTAAGAAAAATATATGTTTGGCAAAGAGGATGTAGATGATTGTGCTTGGCTGAAAAAAAAAAAACCAGGAAAATCTAGGTTTTATTAGTGCCTCAAAAATACCCTCAAACTACACCAAATCTACACCAGGCTGCTATTAGCTGAGGACTTTGGGTGACTCTGCCTTGAATCCTACTCAGGACATTAGTTAGAGCTCCAGGTAATCCTATGTTAGCTTGTTAGGTTTTGTTTTCTTGTTTTTTAATAACCTTGGAGAGAAATGAGTTAATGAGCATCAGAGTGAAAGGTTAGAGCTTCTTAATTTGTAAAATCATGACTCTGTGGCAGGAGCTCAGTGGTAGTATAGTCAGTATATATTCAAAAGACTGGTAACATGATATGATTTCATTCTTTAGTGTTAATTTGACAAAATGTTCTCTTTTTTTCCCTCCATCCTTTATTCTTACTGTCTATAGTTCTTCCTCGGCAATCAGGTACAGTGTGCCTTGCAGTGTTCTCCTCAGTGGATATGGTCTGTGTAGCTGATGCTGCCTGTTCTTTGCTGTGGGGAGAGGACATAATCTGAAGCATGCCTGGGTCACACCTGGTTGTCTTACCAAGTGGAGAAACTGCTAACAGGGCCAGTATTATAAAGCTGTCTCAGTGGCAAAAGGATCAAAGTATACTTATTTTTGTTTTTTAAAGATGAAAAATTCTATTCAAACTTAGATTGGTTAAAGATGACACTATGCTGTACTGAGTTATAAGTAATATGACTTGGGAAATTGAGACTAGGGTATGAGTCCATTTTCCTTGTAAGATGAGCCTACTCTTGTACTTCTATATTGGAAGTCACAACTCAGTTCTTCCTGATTTTTATCAGTCTTTTGACAGCACAAGTTTTACATAATGTACACTAAGTCAAAAAGTTCTAGGGGTGCTTTAGTACTCTCTGTATAAGTACTTCATTAATATTTATCATTACTTACTATTATATTTTATAATTACAAAGTTCCTGAAAATTATAGTGTAGAAATTATAATTGACTATGGCTTAAAGTTTGCCAGTTATGACCAAAAGCTAGTGATATCAAATTAGACTTATATAAAAGATTGGATGCTTTGACTCCGCTTGGTAATTCTAACCTTTCAGATCTTTTTGAGGGCTCATGGGTCCTGTGTCTTTTAAATGTCAAAGAAAGTTGCATGTTAAATCTGTCTCTCTGGTGTGAAATTCGAAACACTAAGAGTTGATTTGAGGCCCTCAGTCAATGCTCAATTCCAGGTACTGCAATAATCACTAACTACAGTAATGTTCTGGGCCAGTGGCAAGAGCGGGATAGAAATAAACTGAAGATGAGAACAGTCAAGTGGCTTTAAATAAATCCTTGCAGTAGAGCACCCAGCATGCCTGCTTCCTGGTGACATTCAGGTACTAGGGCCTCTTTGAAGGGGCACTGATGCCCTCCTCCACTGCTTTATTGACCGAAAGAGGGTCAGATGAGTCATTCTAATGTTACGGATAAAATTATTTTATACACAAGGTGCCTGAGGCTTCAAAGAACACATGTCACTGTCATACAGCTAATATCAGTGCGATCATTAAGAACCCACTTCCCTGTGAGAAAAGGAAACAGTGGTTACTGGCCTCCAAGACTCTGGTTCAGAGTTCTCAGCCTCTCTGACAACCCATTCTGTAGGTTTCTATTTTTAGAGCTGTTGTAACTCTCCTACCACTTGTCACTCTAGCCTCAACTTCCCCAGCTACTCTGGTTCTTCTTGCCTTGGATCAAATTTCCTTTTCCCAGAGCTCAGCAGAAACAAGTGAGAATCTTTCTAATAGAACTTCATTGAGAAATTAAAGAGAAGCCAACCATGAGATAAATGGAGTAGTAAACTCTAGGACATAGTATTCTAAGAATAAACTTCTCCCTGGGTGCCTTCCTGTTCACTCTGGAGGACACACAAGTACATATTACTCTTTTTCCTCACCTATACTGAGAAAAGCTAGTGATATCAAATTAGACAGTAACTTGGGGGTCACTGTGCTTGATCTGGTGGAGCCTAGCTACTTCCCAGAACAAGCTTCCTACACAGCAGGGGCTAGCTGCCCTCCATGATAGGGCATTTCCTCCCTCATAGCTGCAAGGAGTGCTGCTTCTGCCCCACCATGCTGTTGCTGTAGTCACTTGTATAAAATTTTTAACTATGAAAAAATTAGCATAGGACTATTTATATTTAAAGTAAATGGCTGGGAAGGAAGGGACAAGATTTTTTAGTCTGCTTGCCTATATAAATAGTGCACTGGAGTCAGAGCTGCTGAGAAACATGGAGAACTACTACCAGTTATTAATAATGAAGGAGGATGGTTATATGCCCTTCTTAAACATCGTTTCTCACCTTTTCCATTTTTCTGCCTTGTTTCAAAGTTATTCTCCTTTATAACTTTGAAAATGCTGGTTGACAATTCAGTAATCCCTTTTCCACTCCCCTGAGAACATCCTCCTTGAATTAAATAACTTTAGGAATTCAGTTTCTTTAACCAAGTGTTTGATGTTTGTTTTGGAATCTCAGCATGCTTCTCTTTTGATGCCTCTTACTTTATTTTGGGCTATTTATGCAATGGGAAACTCCAAATGGCAAGATAGAGCCAGAAAATAGGAATATTAGAACAAAAGGAAAAAATAAACACTAGAAGATCATGCTTGTTCCAAGGTCCAGAATAATTATTGAATACTAATTAGAATTATGGGCAATTAAATTTTTTATTTCTTCAACTAAATTTTAGAATAAATGCTTTCTGATCATTTTGTAGCTTTTTTTAAAATATTTATTTATTTTTTAGTTCTTGGCAGACGCAACATCTTTGTATGTGGTGCTGAGGATCGAACCCGGGCCGCACGCATGCCAGGCGAGCGCGCTACCGCTTGAGCCACATCCCCAGCCCCCTCATTTTGTAGCTTGAAGAAACCCTTTCTCCTGGAGACATTGCAATTAGAGAATACTTAGGATTTACTTCAGAAAATCAGATGCAAAAAGTCTTGTTTTTCTTCCAAGCTTATAATAATGATGCTTTGCAAGGGTTTCCTTATGGCTTGACTTAGAATTTGCTGTTCTCCATTGAACTTTTAAGCACACTGTATTCAGAAGTTGACATCCACCCCCTATCTTTTAGAAAAACAAATTTGCATAACAGAATGTAGGCACTGATTTGGGCAGAATCTTTAAGAGAATCAAAAGGAGAGAACATTTATCTATCTTCCCCCTCTCCTTTTGGTGCAGGGGTGTGACCAGGAAGAGAGGACTCTATCCCAGTGGAAAGTACTTGAAGACACAGACCTGTAGCTTGATGTTTCTGCTTTCCTATTTGTTAACCCTCTTATGAAAAATGGAGCTTAAATTTCTCCCAAAACTATGACATTGTCATTCCATCTGAATACAGTCTGCTTTAGGGGAAAAAGTATAAATCTACTTTAAGGCATACTCATTAAATTTTCCCTTGATTCTACAGTTTGGGGATTCTCAGCAGTTGCGGCTGGTCCGTATTCTGCGCAGCACAGTGATGGTCCGGGTTGGTGGAGGATGGATGGCCTTGGATGAATTTTTAGTGAAAAATGATCCCTGCCGAGGTAAGGAAGCATCCTAAGTGGATGGTACATGTTAGGATGTTAGGTAGGGCCACACTGCTGCTCTTTTCGTGCTTCTAGAAGTGTTGGTGGGTCTTTGTTTTTTGTTTTGTCACAGTTCTGGTCTTTGTTTATTGTTTTTTCACACTGCCTAGATAATGTCCCACCTACCACAAATTAGAACTCAAGTGCCAGGGAGAAAAGGCTAGAGAGGTCAGTGTTGTCAGGGAGAATGCAGAAATGAGAATTAAGACTTTAATGGTATCATCTGAACATTTCAGTTTGGAGTGTTATTAACACCAGCCTAGCAAGGAGCCTTTTAGTTAGGTTCCTGTGTCTTAGAGCCTAGATCCCTTCTATAATTCCTGTGGCTGCAACTCAGAGAGTATTGGGCTCTTCCCATGAAGGGAAGAATTGGTAAGCCCCCCTGACTAGGAAGGAGGTTAAAGGACACCTACCAACAGCACCAACACTTCTAAGACAGATGGTCACCTAAGACCATAGGGTGTCTTCCTATTAAATGTGAAAGGCTGACCCACTGGCCCAAAGGTGAAAAAAAGCTATCAAATGAGCAGCAAAAGGGAAAATGTCCAAATCCCAGTTGCTGAATCCTGCTTAGCTATATGCTTTCCTTTATCCTGTTAGCAGAGCTGCATGTGGGTGTATAAGATTCTCCCCCAGGTCTCCCAGTTTGTCTTTCTTGACTAGTTTCTGCATTTCCAGCTCTGTCTCTGTTTCTTTGTGTTTATATATTTTTTATTCTAGTTCACCATCCTGGGAGTAAAATAAAGCGCTCTGATTCCAGCTCTTCGATTTCCAGTCAGTCTCCCATAGGTTGGCTTTTACCCTTTGTCCCTCTTTCCCATGCCTTCGTCCGTGAAGAATGGCTTTGCTTCTTAAACTATAACACCTCTTGGCTCTTGATATCTGCTGCTTTCATGAATGCTTGAAATAGCCAAACCATTGCTTTTCCAACTATTCTACATTGACAGGGCATGAAACACTCATTGAGACAGTATCCATGGAGTTGGTTCTGTTTTTACTTACTTAATAAATGCTTCTATACCCTTATGTGCTACACACTTTATTACAAATAACAGATTTATGCCTCTTAACCACCCTATGAGGTATTGATACTGTTATCTCCATTTTACAGAATAGGAAATTAAGGCATAGAAAACTTAAATAACTTGCTCAAAGACAGGCAGCCAATAAATGGCAGAAGCAAGATTCAAATCCAAGTCAGTGTGACTGACCACCATGCTGTGTGTCTCAGAAGCTCACATACCTGCTTGTTATGTGTATTATGTTGATCCAGCCTGCATAATTAAATTATTAAGGTTTATTGACATAGCAGAAATGTTTACAGTACAGTTATATAAATTCTTTGGAAGTGGTTTATAGTCATATTCTGAAGCAGTTAGGACAGAACTAAAACATACAGTTCTCGAATGAATTCAGATATGCCCATAAATTTGTCCTCTTATTTAACTCATTCTTCATTTACTCTAATAAACCAGAATAAAAACGAAACACTAAAAATCTCCATTATAAGTTTGGTTTTTTTGTATGTTTGTTTTTTACACAATATCTTTTATTTTGTTTATTTATATTTCTATGTGGTACTGAGGATTGAACCAAGTGCCTCACACATGCGAGGCAAGTGTTCTACCGCTGAGCCACAACCCCAGCCCCCATTATAAGGTGTTTTTTTTTTTTTAAGTTAATTTTGAAAACACCTTTTCTAATAAAAACTTCTGAAAGAATATAGTCAGTTTGAGAATTTAACTTTAACCCAGTAAAACATTATCATGTTCCAAATTTATTAATAAAGGTTTTTATTTTCCTGTTATGTATGATTGGACTAAACAAAAATACTGCATGTGGCATTGTGGAATCCTCGGTTGCCTGTTTATTTGTTGCCTGCTCTATTGACAATAACATGCTGCTAGCCAAGAAGAATACTGCTTGCTTTATTCTTATCTAAAAATTGGAACCCCAAGGAAATTTGGGAGGGCCATCTAGTAGCTATTTTCTATGAACCATGATAGCCTTTTTCAGCAGCACTTGGAGCAAACAAGGTAAGGCTTTCCCATCTCTCTCCAAGAGTGTCCTCCTAGAATTCATTATCACCTCCATTCTTTAGCTATGGAGTAAAGAATTCTCCAGCACTTTTAAATATCTGAACTCTATTAGTAAGGGACAGGATGAGTTATTTCTAGTCAGATAAAAGATTGTTAGGGGGCTGGGGATGTGACTTAATGGTAAAGTGCTTGCCTGGCATTCATGAGGCCCTGGGTTCAATCCCCAACAACGAAAAAAAGTAGTGTTAGGAAATGAACACCTAAGGGCTGGAGTGGATGGCAGTGGGTTGGAAGAGCATGAATAAGAAAAAGAGAAGTTCCTTGAAACTAGGGTTCTATAGGACTGACATGGCTTCTAGAAACACTGCTTGTGGTAGAGCTTATGTTCATTTCTGGTGTATTTCCTTGGGCCTCTGGACTCTATAGAACATTATACTGAGGATGGTATAAAATTGTACCAAGGTTCTTGGTGCCAGTGTACACCATTATCATTTGTTACTTCCTTTTACATAGCTGTTGAGAATGATGGAAGATCTTCAACTTATTGCTTTAGCCAAATGTAAAATGTAAAGATATTCCACTAGATAGATTTGCCAGTTATACAATTTCCTGGTAATGCCACAGTCAGAAGTTTTAATTTTAGTCGTCTTCCATGGCAGAGGAAATCATAATGCTTTGGATAATAATAAAAGTGACCTGCTGCCTCAAAAATGGGTATTCCTGTACCTAGGCTACTATGTATGTTTTTAAGCATCAGACATAGTCTCCCAAATAAAGATTTAGAAATTTTCATTTATGGAAATTTAAAAGGCACATTTTGGCTTAGAATTGATTTTTAATTTCCATAAAATACACATAAGATTTACTGTCTTAATAGCTCTTAAATGTACAGTTAAGTATATTCACACTATACCACATGTCCATGAATCTGTCTTCATCTTGTAGAACCAAAATCCTACACCTATTAAACAGTAGCTTATAACTGAATATTTACTAACAGGCCTGTTCCAATATCAGTTGCCCTTAGAAAATGATGGTCTCCTTGACAGTTGAAGAGTTAAACCTGGCGTGGTTTCATTGTGCCTCCCCCATGGCAGCCTCTGTCTGACTTGGTCACAAGAGAGTTCAGCCTCGGATTCTGTACTAGGATTCAACAGGTTTTCAAACCACAAAATGCAGTGTTAACTCTGCTGGTGATGACTCTGGATGATCTCCACTCCTATAGACCTTTCTTATGGAGAACTGTTCTCTCTGCTCTTTTTTTTTTTTCTTTTCTTTATTTTTGACAGCAGAATGCATTATCTCTCTGCTCTTTTAAGTTGCTATTTCTTTTTGTATTCTAACTATAGTAGGTCTGGCAAGCCTGAATATAATCTCATGGTTTCAGTAATGAAAACTCATAGATTTGCATTGTGGCTCGAGAGCCAGTCACAGAGTTAGAGAGCGAATTTCACTGGGGCATCTTTGTGCTTCTGTTCTTCATCCCTGAAGAAGGAAGGAGCACTTCTTAACAGAATACCTCATGAAAGTCGTGAGATTCATCTCTTAAAAAGGTTGGGTCTACCCCATTTTCAGAGGAATAGAGGCTATTGGGTTTCACAGATACTTGTTAAACCCCTAAACATGAGGTTGGGATCCAGAGGTAAATTAAAATGACAGTCCCTGCCTCAAGAAGCTCACAGCCCAGTGCAGGAGCACAGGTGAATAAAGAAATGCCCTTCAGTTGATATAGTGAGTAAGTTGGGTGAGCGAGGCAGGGGAGATGGGTCTGCTCACACAGGTAGAGAGGGTGTCAGGACAAGGAGGTGTTGCTTCAGCTGCATCAGAGAGGTGACACTGGACAGAGGGCCCCTGGCCATTCACAGTCCAGGAAGCCACAGGTTCAGGTGTACAGGAGTGTCAACAGTGGGATAGAAAGGGAACCACAATTAATCCCATGTGACTATGGAAAGGTGTGCAAGGCTGATGGCCAGATAAGATTGTGCAAAGTGGCTGGCAGCTGGGACCCGTTGGTGGAGGCCAGGCCACCACATATTTATGGGCACTTGGTCACATAATGCTTGCCTGGTTCCCAGTCCTTGGAAAATAAAAAAAAAAAAAATCATGGTCAGTTGCTTTTGAAAGATGCTGAGGTAAAGCTAAACATACTTCTTTTACTGCAGGACTCTCAGAGCTGGCCAAGTGCTAGCCTCATCAGGGCTCTCCCAAGGGGGACATGAAGAGGACAGTGTTTACCAAACCCCTCTCAGAGGAACCTCTCAGAAACTTCAGTGTAGGGAAATCTACTCTAAGCAATCTACACAAACAGATTTTTATATAGAAATGCATTCTGGGGAATGAGTGAGGGCAGGTTGGTCATGAGCATGGCAACAAGGAAACTGGTTGGAAGCTGTTGCAGTCACCAGGGTGGAGGGGATGCTTCCTGAACCACACCAGTGTCAGGGGGTGGGCATGGAAAGGCTCCAGGGACTCGAGAGGTATTAGAAGGTAGACTCATGATTGAACTGCCATCAGGAGGTCAGTGCCTCCATGCACTCCCTGGTTTCTGGCTATGTCTGCTCGGTCTTTGCCTATAACTTCTGACATCAGGAAGGACTATGCTGAGAATGTACATGGGAATTGGCATGACAAGGGTGGCACTGAGTTCTCAGAGGAACAAGTTTGTTACCAGGTGGAAAGTCCAAGAGGGAGAATGGGACTGTGGACAGACCTGGAATGAACAGGGAGGAAGGACCTTATTTGTGCTACTCAAGCACTCTACACTGAGTTGCATCCCAGCCAGAGGAGAGTGTTTCAGAAAGAAGAGAGCAGGTAATTCCCCACACTCCCAACACATTAAACATTAAAAGCTAAGATGTGATGCTTTTACCTATCAGACTTTCACCTGCACACACATAACTTAATAACAGACAATTGACCAGGCTGAAGTAAATTGTATATACTATGTATTTGGGGTGGTGGGGGGGCATGTACTTTGGTGTAACGTTTTGGAGATTATCAGTCTTGATCATGGTTAACACATCAGTTAACATGTTTTTTATAAATCCACTTGCAGAAATTTATCCTAAGGAAACATCAAGATGTGTGCAAAAGTTTTCTAAGAGGTCTAGACAATTGAGTTAGTCAGATTTTTGTCACATGGCCAAAATATCTGACAAAACCAGTTTAAAGGAGGAAATGCTTATTTGAGCTCACAGTTTCAGAGGTCTCAATCCATAGTCAGCTGGCTCCATTGCTCTGGCCTAAGGTCGTGGAGCTATTCACCTCATGGTAGCCAGGAATCAGGGAAGAGCCTGGAGGACAAGACATAATCCCTATGGACAAGTCCCCATGCCCCACCTGCCTACAGTTACACCCAGTTAGTCCTTTTTACATTATTAACACATCAAATGGATTAATGATCTGATTGGGTTACAGCTCTCATAATCATTTCACTTCCTGCATTAACAGGAGGTTTGGGGGGAACACTTCACATCCAGACCATAACAAAAATACAGGAATATTCCTGATATTTTTATATTAAGATATATTTACATATACACACAGACAGTTATGCAAAAAAAAAAATAGTCACACCAACATGTTTTTTTACTACTTTTTTTTTTTTTTTTTTTTTTTTTTTTTTTAATATTTATTATTTTTTAGTTCTCGGCGGACACAACATCTTTGTTGGTATGTGGTGCTGAGGATCGAACCCGGGCCGCACGCATGCCAGGCGAGCGCGCTACCGCTTGAGCCACATCCCCAGCCCCGTTTTTTTACTACTTTATCAGTAATTTTTTATTTTATTTTTAGTTGTAGATGGACACAGTAGCTTTTTTTTTTTTTTTTTTTTTTTTTTAATGTGCTGAGGATCAAACCCAGTGCTTCAGGCATGCAAGGAAAGCACCCTACCACTGAGCCACAACCACAGCCCTCATACCAACATTTTAATAGTGCTGTCCCCTGGGTTGTGATTGTGAGATTAAGTAACTTATTCTTTTTGTAATTTTCTGAGCACGTCAACCTTTCTACAATTAAAAAAAAAAAAAAAAGCCCCATGACACGGACATTATCAGGGCCCTTTGCACAATTTCTATGGAGTGGTAGGAATGGAGGCCTGTGTGGGATGAGGGGAGGTTGGGAACAGCTAAGTACAATTGCTGCTGCAAAGACTGTGGCTCAGAATGACCTGGGGGCAGGATAAGATGAACAAATAAGTAAGTAGAAGAATAGAGCTTTAGGCCCAGCTCTGCCATAGCTTTGTTTGACCTTGGCCTCTGTGAATCTTCCCATTCCTTTGGAATGGAAGAGATGCTAATAACAGTCAAATACAATATTGCACATGATAACACTTTGTAAATTGTATAGTGTGTGAGGAATTATATTATCACTCTGTTATTACATATATAGTCCTCTCTCCCCTTTTGGCAGGGGGACAGGATCTCTACATGTTGCCCAGGCAGGTCTCAGATCCAGGGTTCAAGTGATCTTCTTGCCTCAGCCTCTCCTAGTAGCTGAGATTATAGGTGTATATCAATGTACCTGGCCCGTAACCCTTTCTAACATGTCACTGTCTGCAACTGGGTTACTATTTCAAAGTTTTTGAAACTCTTGTAACCCCTGTTGTTTTCTAGCAAAGTTTGCTCTGAAGTGAATTATCAAATATTTACTAGACCATACATATGAAATTCACTGCAGCTAGGGGCCACAAACAATTCTTTGGGGGTATTGAGGTCCTCAGCTGAAAAAATTATTTCTATTTCTCAGTGTCACCTAATTACCATCTGTATATCCATCTAGCTGAGCACTTCAAACATGATGTATAGTCTTAAAAAGGTACCCAGGTGCTGAAGGAAATCCTCTTTGAGAATGAATTCCTGCTAATGCGTGTAGACAAAGAAGAGTGCTAAAGTCTGAATAAAATGATGCAGAGAAAAATAGCCAAGGAATAAATCTTGAGAGGCACATTTCATTGGGACTGAGGAAGAAAGAGCTGAATGTGTTAGGGACTGTTAAGTCAGACCATCTAGATGAGCTAAGTCCTTAAGAGACAGCCAGCCTGATCTCCTTTGGTGAGCCTGGGTTTCCCCAGGCTCATAGCAGGAAGGATCCCAGCTGGTTGCAGAACCCGACCTGTAGCTCAATGGTTTTGATAGCCACAAGTTAGTGCGTTTAATCCAATGCTTTGAAATGGTATGTCAACATATCATATGTTGAGAAGAAAAGAACAACAAATAATGGTGGTGGTTCTGTTTTTCCAGAGTTCCTCAGCAGTCTATTATTCAAATATGCCTAGTACTTTCCCACACCCCCCCCCCTTGGACTGAGGATTGAACCCAGGGATACTTTACACTGAGCTACGTCCCCAGTCCTTTTTATTTTTTATTTTGAGACAGGATCTCACTATGTTGCCAAGGCTGGCCTTGAACTTGTGATCCTCCTGCTTCAACCTCCTGAGTCACTGGAATTATGGGTGTGTGCCACAGTGCCCAGATACGTCTAATATATTCTAAAAGTAAACAATCTAGGCTGGATGAGCAGGTAGAGGGTTATTATAGGATCTTTCAGGGAGAAACAAAGGACATACTCCAAGAAATTATTTCTTTTATGTTAATAGTGTCTTTCATATTTAACATTTGTTTTGGGCTTATTTAAGTTCTGGCCTTACAACTCCAGAAAGCCATGAGACAGCACCGTGACCTTCAGTACTGGTTCCAGAGTCTCCCACCTTGATGTTCCGCTCCACTTGCAGCTGCCCCTTCAGCTTTTTACTGCTTTCATTTTTTGACTTAACAGTTTCTCACTGGCAAGTTTTGTGCATGGTCTTGTTCTTTCTCTCTCCCCCCACGTTTACTTCTTAATGATTCTGTCATCTTTTTTTTTTTTTTTTTAACTGTTCTGAGTCCTTAGACCCCTATCTTTTGGATTGTGATTGACAGAATTCAAACAGAAGAGTCTAGACAATGTCAATTTCACTAATGTGTTTTTTTCCCCAATTTCCTTATCACATATCCTGCAAATGCTGAGCAAAAAAAATACACGTCCTATGAGAGAGAAAAGGAGTTTTGATTAACATTGGAGCCCTGTGGTCTGTCGTGCCTGCTTCACCTTGAGCAGTTACAGTATGCTTACCCCAGGGAACAGTGCAAAGCAAGACTGGGACAGCAGAACAGGATGGTACTCTGTACACAGAGACTTGCTTATTATCACAAGCTAGGATATTTTGAGTCCCTGTGTCTGTTGTGGGTCAGAATTATAACAAAGCTGATAAGTCATGGATATAGCTTATATAAAGAATCCACAGATGGTACAAGGCCTGTAAGTTAAGTAACTATTTTCATGGGGTCAAGCTCCTATACAACCATTGAAAATGTATTGTTAAGATTAACTGATATTGTGTATGTGTGTGTGTGTATCCCCTTTTTTAGCACGAGGTAGAACTAACATCGAACTTAGAGAGAAATTCATCCTACCAGAGGGGGCATCCCAGGGAATGACCCCTTTTCGATCACGAGGTCGAAGATCCAAACCATCTTCCCGGGCAGCTTCTCCCACCCGCTCTAGCTCAAGTGCTAGTCAGAGTAACCACAGCTGTACATCCATGCCATCTTCTCCAGCAACCCCCGCCAGTGGGACCAAGGTATGTGCTGACCTCCCTTATGGCCTCCTTCCCCATTCCCATCTTGGGCAGTGTTCCTTGTTCAGGGTAGCCTCTGAAAGACTCCCAGGAAGAGAGGGACATAGAAACATGCAACCAGCTCTACCTAGTATGTCCAGGCCCTGGCACAACACACAAATATGCGGACTTTAAAATGTTTACAGTGGAATAGACAACATTAAATACACATAGACAACATAAATACACATTCAGGCCAGTTACATCAGAAGGATTTCTTTCTTGTCATTGCTAGTTTGAATTTGAGACACCCAGAAATCCTAGTTTTGAAAACTCAAGCACTGTCTATGCAGCTGAGCTAACAAATAATTTTACTCTTTCAATTGGTCATGTATAAAGAATGCTATTGCCTTTCTGCCTGGTCCCTCTTGTCCTGTTGGACTGATGTGCGTTTTATTTTGTTTTCTATTTCTTTAAAATTTAGTGTCTTCTATTTTATTTATTTGTTTGTTTATTTATTTATTTCTGTTCCCAATTTGTCCCCTTTCTGTTCCACTTTCAATTGTTCCCCTCCTTCCCTTTGGATTTTCGTTTCACAGACTCCACTTCAGTTCTCTCGCTGTTATGACAAACCCTGGTTGGTAAACAGTAAGGCTAGCACCCCTGTCAGGGATAGCCATTGTCCTGATCTCCAGCTGCCCAGCCCTGAGGTAGAGTATGGTTTTGCTGAGTGGGGAGATGGTCAAGATGAAGCCCTCGATCATTTCAAGAACCTGCCCAGCTCTTCTTCCTGACGCGAGCCCACCTCTCCTTCATTCTTATGTGCTTCTGGCACAGCTGATTCATCTGGTTAAGTGTTTTCAGGAGTTTCTAACTCGGATTCAACAAAATTGGAGATAATTGAGAGATACCTAAAACTAGATCAAATTTGTAACAGTCTTCAACATGATATTTGTTCAGTGTGGTGAATAATGGTCATTCCTGGTGACTTGTTTATTCGTTTTGTTTATAGTGGGGCCTCTTGGAGTCTCCAAATGTCAGATACACAGACGAGTTATGAACACTTGAAATTCAACTACCGCGCATGTTCACCAATATTCTATCTTTGCTTACAACTGGAGAGTGGTTGGCACCACCCACCCTGACACCTCCCCAGGGTGGTTGGTACTTCCACACTGGCCCAAGGCATGGATATTGTCTATTTCAGGCAAGCGCAGTATCAGTGACCACTGCTCTGGGACTCCGATTTTAACTTTTGAATTCCTTGGCCGAGCATAGTGGGTTTCTGTAGCCTTGATTTGAAAACACTTGCCAGCAATGAAGCATGTTCAAATGCAGCCGTTAAAATGCCTGAAGAGTTTTAGAAGAGCAATGTTTCAGAAACAAAGCATGGACCAGCAGCTTGTCTGATCACAGTACATTTTTGCATTCTGGCTCCTACAGGGAAACTTTGGGTTCTCGTGCCTCAAAGCATGGCATTGTCTTTTGTCAGGAAAAGCTTCAGGCAGACACTGGGGAGACACAAGAAGGCAGCGGCTGTGAATGAACTGCTTTGGGATTCATCCTGCTCCTACCTAAAACTCTAGTTCAGAAATCTTTCTGGTTTAGAACATGATGTGGGGACTTGGTGCCATGAAACCCCAACATTTGACTTGTTGATCCTGCTTCTCTTTCATAATGGCTCCAGTTTCATGAAAATCTCAAAACTTCTAAAATTTTAAACATTTAATTATGAAATGCAAATTCTCATACAGTTCTGGTAGATGGGCTTTTGTCTTAAGGTATAATTTTTTATTTTCATTTCATTTTGAGGTTTCAGGTTTCTTTACTCATTGATGTCCTGTTGCCAGGCCATGTCCTCCCAGCCTGGAGTCTCTAGAGCTGGGGATTCCTGGCAACAGTGCTCGCTGGGGAAGGATGGCTTCTGAAACTGGTGCTCCTCTCCTGTGGGCCAGGAGAGTTCCTGCTTGAGTGTTAATCACTTTCTGTTGCTTTTACCTTTCCTTTATAAATTAAACACAGCAAACACAGTGGGGTGGGTTGCTTTGCTCTCCTATCTGTATAAACATCTTAAAGGTCCTGGAAAACAATTTATGCAACTGATTTCAAAGAAAAAATAGCATGTTGTGGTGTGAATGATTTAAAACAGTGTTTCAAATATTCTTTATCCTCCTAATTAAGTCTGTCTTTAAAACACACACGTTGATATGAAAAACTTAGCTCCTACTGGTCACTGGTAGCAGTAATAATAACACATAATTCCCAGTTTAGAAAATGTTTCTATACTTCATTTATTCATTCAACAAGGTTTTTTGTTTTGTTTTTTGGTAGTAGGAATTTAACCCAGTGCTTTACCACTGAGCCACATCCCCAGCCCTTTTTTATTACTTTGAGATAAGACCTCACTAAGTTGCTGAGGCGGTCTTGAACTTGCCATCCATTTGTCTCAGTCTCCCCAGTCACTGGGATTACAGGTATGCGCCACTGTGCCCAGCTCAACAAAGTTTTATCAAATTCCTCTTTTGTGTCAGTTTTAGGTGCAAATGGATTTTAAAAAAGTCCCTGCCTTTATGAAGTTGAAGCTTAACATGGGAGAAAGCAGCAACAAGCAAGTGTACATGTACGTCAGACAGTGATAGTACTGTGCAAAAACTGCAGAAACAAAAATGCAAGCTGTGTCACTTGAGTGGTGAGGCAAGACCTCTCTGATAGGTCAGCCTCTCAGCAGAGCTCCTGAGGGAAAGGAAGGGTGTGCTACACATTTGCTGGGGTAGGAGATTACGCAACAATGGTCCAGGCAGAGTAAAGAGCAAGAGGACAAGACTAGGGACCTCCCTGGGCTGGGAAGTACTAACCAAGAGAAAGTATGGTAAAATTAAGTAGGAAAGGCAGGATTTACCCTTCATTTCCCAGGGAGAAGCAAAGACACTGGGTCAGTCACAGCCCAGGTGCAAACCCAGGCTTCCTGGATCCACAGTCTTGTTCTGATCACAGTCCTTCTCAGCTATTTGGCCTAAAGTCAAGTAATTTTATCTGTACTTATCAACAGGGATATTAGACTAAAAGAGATCTTGACTGAAGTTACTGCACCTTATGATGGAAATTGGATAATACTTGAATCTATTAATATTTTGAATTTCTCTCCCCAAAATATTGATTCACGGGATTTTTTTGATTTTTTTTCTCTTTGCTCATTTACTATATTTCTGTTTGCTATAACAGTGGTAATTTAGTGCCTGAAGATTTTTTCCACTTCTAGTGGAAATTTTGTCAGCAAAATAAAAGGTATTAGGCATTTTGAAATTTTAATTAGATCTTAAAGTCTTTGGGAATCATCAGAAGCCATGAACATAGGACACTTTCAAAATATATCTTTGTTTTCCCGGACTTTTAATTTGTTTTTCAGTTGATCAGATATAAAGAGGCTACATTGACTTTTTTGAAATGAAATTTTTGTCAATGATTTCACTAAGTAAATATGACCTTTTAAAAATTTTTTTTAAGGTTATTCCATCAGCAGGCAGCAAGTTGAAACGACCAACACCAACTTTTCATTCTAGCCGAACGTCCCTTGCTGGTGATACCAGCAATAGTTCTTCCCCAGCTTCCACAGGTGCCAAAACTAATCGGGCAGGTAAGTATTTAAACAGTGAAGTATGTGTGAGGTAAGGGGTGAGTGCGCATGGCCAGGCTTAGAACTGGGAAGTCTGCTGGCAGTGATCCCTACCCCCTAAGGAGCTAGAGATAAAAACAGCACTTAGTGTATCCAGAAAGAAGGACCTGCAGGTTTTCAAATGACCTTTGCTGCTTTTCCTTCCAACTACAATTAGCTCTAACCTTGCCTTCTGAGAGCTGGTACTTCCACTCCCAAAGCTGGGCCACCTGGGGTTTTTCCTCATTGTTTTGGGGTTTTGTTTGTTTATTGCTTTTTCCGGTGATGGTGGAATTTTGCTTTTGGGGAAGTTTTCGTTTTATTTTTGGTTTTTGTTTTGAGACAGGTTCTCACTAAGTTGCTGAGGCTGGCCTTGAACTTGTAATCCTCCTGCCTCAGCCTCCCAAGTTGCTGGGATTACAGGTGCATGCCACTACACCCAGCTGAGCCACCTGTTGTTGATCAGAAATGATCACAGAAAAGAATATGAAAGAAGAAAGGGCTAGTCCATAGCTGGGCAGTTTGCTAGTAACTTTACCAACACCTTATATTTATTACAGCCACTGGTGAACTGAAAAAGTCAAGAAAAGGTTGCATCTGCTTACTGGCTGATGTTGCTTCTGGGAATTCAGCTTCTTTCCTGGCTCTCTGCTTCCAGTTCTTCACCTCCATCTCTGTCTACCTGCATATTATCTCAGTGCTCACCTGTCTGTGCTGAGGTTGGAGCAGACCCACTGATTCCACTTTGGGGGCATGGCAGCTGACAGCACTGCTGGCAGAAGCTGCTTTCTGTCCCTCAGGAGGCCAGCTTCTCAAGTAGACTCACAAGCCAGAAAGACTCAGGGACTGTGTAGATGAAATAACCAGGGTTTAGTGAGGCTGTGATTTGCCCAAGCCTACACAGCAATCAGGTGGAATTAGGATCAGCACCTTACCCTGTCGTTTGGTCACTGGTTCTTCCACCCCATGTCTTCTTTATTAAGTCTTCTGCTTTATTCTTGAATTCCAGACCCTAAGAAGTCAGCCAGCCGCCCTGGGAGTCGGGCTGGGAGTCGAGCCGGGAGTCGTGCCAGCAGCCGGAGAGGAAGTGATGCCTCTGACTTTGACCTTTTAGAGACGCAGTCTGCTTGTTCAGACACTTCAGAAAGCAGCACTGCAGGAGGCCAGGGCAGCTCCAGAAGAGGGCTCACCAAACCTTCTAAAATCCCGACCATGTCCAAGAAGACCAGCACTGCCTCCCCCAGGACTCCTGGGCCCAAGCGATAACGCTGTACAGGCACCCATGCCGCTGTCCTCTTTGAATCCTGCTCCACACATTGGGTGTATATTTATTCTGAACAGGAGAAGTTATATTGTTAAAAGTGTAAAAGAATAATTGTGTTATGAAGCTGCCTTATTTTTTTTCTTTTTGTAAGTTACTATTTTCATGTGAATATTTATGTAGATAAAATTTGCCTCCTGGTAACCCTGTAATGGATGGGGTCCAGAAATATTTGAGAAAAACAAGTGAAAAGGTCAAGATGCGAATGTGTATTAAAAAAAAAAGCCTCTTAATAGGTGGTGCAGGGGTTGTAAACCTGCTTTATCTTTTAGGATTATTCCTAAATGCATCTTCTTTATAAACTTGACTTGCTATCTCAGCAAGATAAATTATATTAAAAAAATAAGAATCCTGCAGTGTTTAAGGAACTCTTTTTATAAATCACAAGACACCTCAATTAGCAAGAACTGAGGGGGGAGCACCTACTGCATTTCCATTGTTTTAATGTTGTGTGATGTTAACTGAAGAGAGGAATCCTGATCTAGGTGGCGTTTCCACAGGATACAACAAAGGAGTTTATTGCAATACTGTCTTGGAGTACTGTCTCAGTACTGGGTGTTTAAAGGACACATAGCTGCTAGAATTCAGGGGTAAATGTAACTGTTCATAAAACGTCAGAACATTGGGGTTTTAAACTGATTTGTAATTATTCAGCCTTGCCACCAATTACTCCTGTACTCACCAGGACCCAGACCTTTGGTGAGGGAGAATCCTTAGTGGCATTGCGAATTACAGATTTGTTTATCTGGCATTTTTTGCTATTTATTCAAATGGTCGATCAACTTCCCACAAACCGAAGAATGAATTCCACAAGCCTATTCTGAAAATGTGGGCCTCAGACAAACACTTGCTCATTCTCTGACAGAGCTCACCAGCACACTCTTTCACCAGTCCTGTCTGCTTCTGTCTTTTTTTTTTGTGCGTAATAAAATCAACTGACCAAGTGACCACAAAGAGGGGCAGTCTGGGGCTCCTGTTTTTTAGCTGCTGTTCCTCTTACAGCTCCGACCATGTTGCTGTGTGATTATCTCAATTGGTCTTAATTGAGGCAGAAACTGAAGCTCTACCAATGAACTGTTTAAAAACAAGACACATTTTGTATTAAAATTGCTTGCAGTAACAATTGTTTTGTAATTCCTGATTTTATTTTCAATCATTATCTTATATTTAAGTGTTCCCTAGTGTATGATAGTGTTGTAGGTACTTAAAATACGTTATTCAAATCGAGTATCTTAATGGATCTAGAACTTGTTGACAGTTTAATCCTTGTTAATTTTGTTTAACAAGGCAACAAACATACACAGGTTTGTAGAGAATCTGCCCCACTTACATGATTAAACTAATAGCAATGTGTAAAAATTTCGTACATTAGAAATTACAAAATCCTGGGGTTTGAGGCAATGGGCCAGTTTCCCATAATATGCTGAAATCTGTTTAAATGGTAGAATTTCAGAAGTGGAAGCAAAATTGGTCATCGTTTTACCATACAGAAGGCTTGCTTTGCTCCCCAGACTGCATGCCAGTGAAAGAAAACATCTTTTTATTTTGGAAGACAAGGATCTACAGGTTTAAGTAGGAATTGGGCAGAGATACCGTTTCAAATGCGTCCAATTTAACTCCTTTGTTTTCTACATGGAGAAAATGAGTGAAGAGTGATTTCCCTGAAATCACAGAGTGAGTAAATGGCAGAAATGCACTTTAAACCTGATCCTTGACTTCTTTAAGTCTGGCATTTCTCTTTCCTCCAGCCTGTAGTTGGCTTTAAATGAGAAGAATAACCAAAATTAACTAATTCTAATAACATGAAAAAGACATGATAGGAAGGGCCCAAACTCAGACCATCAGTATTGTTGGTCATCAGACCACCTTCCCATTATGATACAAGAATTTGGCAAAATACCAAAATATGTTTACCAAAGCTGTTTTGAGGCCTAATTTCCAGATTAGGGAAGTATACAACTTGATGGGTCCCAAGGAAGTGCTTAGGGTTCTTCAAGCTGCCAGGACTTTGCAGAACTTTTCACCCCCATGGACTTCTGCCTCTAGGCCTCCTGGCAACAGAAGCATGCTAAGTCTTTCCAGTAAAGTTCAGCAGTGGTGGCACCCAAAGAAAGTGTATTTCCACTCAACAAGTACCTGTATGTGAGACCATGTACAAAATAGACCAGAACAAGGGTTGAAATAGAATTATAGTTCTGAAAAATGGTTTAAAAAATGTTGGTGTCTGTTAGGGTCTTCAATGATGTGATAAAAACAGCTAACATTTATTGAGTACTCACTGCAGACCTGTGATTGTGCCAAGCACTGTGTACATTCTCATTTAATACTCATCCCAATCCTAAAATCATAAGTTCCCTTTTATGGAAGAGAAACAGCCGGAGTTAAGTAACGTTCAAGTCACAAAGCCACCAACCAACTGGGGAAAATCCTTCTTTTGACTACTTTCTCCAAGAAACTCCACACCTCAGTCCCCTCCCAGGTCTGCTGGTCTGGGGTTCCACTCATACTAATTGGCCTTCACTTCATGGCTTCCCCTCCTCTGCCCTTCCAGGCTCTTTGTTGGCTGGGAGTGCAGCTTTCATTTTGCCTTTGAAATGACCAATTTGGTCAATGGCCACTTTCGTTAAGTGAGGACAGCTCAGGACAGCGTCTCATTTGCTCATCTCTGGCTCAAGGCCACCCACTCAACAACCACCCTGGTTGTTGATGAATTGTGGGCTGAATCCTTTTGAGAGTCTAAAACCTGCTATTTTTAGGTCTACAGAAAAGTGAAGCCATTGTTGGGAGACATAGCTATCTCCACTCATCATAAATCAAGATAAATGGTTTCTGTCCTAAGAATCAGCCCAACACTGGGCTGCTTGCTGTCTAGCTAGGAGCCAAGCATTGCACAAAACATAACCTGGAAATTACCAGCTGGACTAGAGGCTCCAAATGCTGTGGTGTGGGTTCATGGGGATGCACAGGGTACAGAGAGGACAATGAAGGGGAGGTGGGCAGGAGAGACAGCCCCTGACCCAGCTGACAAGAACAACCCCTTGAATCTGCCCTCCTGTCCCCAGAACCTGTGGATTCAGTCTCCTAAACAATTTTCTCCTCTGCCTCTCCATCCCATCCCATCACCATGAAGGGTTCATTGTCAGTCCCCTCTTTTCCCAACTGCTGTACCTGCCCCCAATTCCAGACCCTGACTTCAGTCTCCCTGTAATCAACATTCTCTGCATTCTGGCTCTGGTCTCAAATTGGTCACTTTCCACATTATCCATAGGTTAAAATTCAGTGTCTTTATGGGGCTTGCAAGGAGTGTGGGAATTTTTTTGTTGGGTAATAGAAAAACTAGACACTAACAAATGATTACATTACAATTTTAGTGGAGACAGGAGGATTGTGAGTTTGAGAACACCCTGGGCAACATAGCAAAACCCTGCCTCAGAGGAAAAAAATTAGTCGATATTTAAAACCTTGAAGTTACCAATCAAAATGTGGTTTGGTTGGACATTATACCTTTATTTGGAGGTTTAAGTTTGAATTCTCATGGGAGACATCATAATTACTAGGTGCCCAAGGTCTTTATGTTGCTCCCTGCAAGGCCCTTTGTGGTCCATTCCTTGGCAGCCCCTCCAGCCTCTGTTCCTGGATCTGCCCTGCTCTCTGGGTTTCAATGAACAGCTAACCTCTAGGTGACCACCTGCCCCAGGCCAGCTCCACTGTTGTATCAGCTGGGGAAAGTCCCTTACCCTCAACTTCCTCATCTGTTAAAAAAAAAAAAGTTGTGCCTCAACTTCCTCATCTGTTAAAAAGAGGGATCCAGGGGCTGGGGTTGTGGCTCAGTGGTAAAGTGCTTGCCTAGCACACGTGAGGCTGGGTTTGATCCTCAGCACCACAAATAAATAAATGAATAGACAGATAAATAAAAGTGTCCATATACAACTAAAAATATTTTTTTTCAAAAAGAGGGTTCCAATTGTGTGCACCCCATAACAATAATATTAACATTACAGAACGGTACAGGACACACACTCTACATGCCTGGCAAGAGGCAGTGCTGTTACCTGCCATTATGATGCTCCCTGAAATCTAAGGGTCTTGACACAGGCCGTTCCCTCTACTGCAGCACTTTCCTCCCACTGACATTTCCGGTCCAACGGAGCCAATTCCTTCCAGCCTTCGGAGCTCAGTTTAGGTGTCAGAGGCAGGCTAGCTAGCATCTGTAGCAAGACTAGGATCAGCAGTAGTGAACGCAGTGCGCACGCGGGGCCCGCTGGGTGGGCGCATGGAGAGAAATAGATTGAGCACGCGTTGGAGGCCTTCACAACAGGGCACACAGAGAACCGCGGGGACTTCCAGAGACGGCAGAGAGCTGTGTTAGTTGGGACCCGAGGCCGGCTGCTGCTGGCAGAGGAACGTGCCCCTCCTTCGGGGTGTAGTTGCGCAGCTCCTCCAGATGGCACCTGAAAGTGCGAGTAATGCCCGTTAACGTCTCCCGAGCACTAAAGTGCGGCTGCGGGTCTCACAGCTGGCTGGACCAGGACTTGGGATCTCCGCCCCGCTGGGCGCTGGAGGACACGCCCTGCGGAGCGCCAGGTGCCTGCTTTTCCGAGACTGTGCCCAGACCCAGGGTTCTTCCGAAACGAGGCCCTGCATTGCTCGCATTCATGTGGGTGGGGAACCCAGGACCATCCCGATGACGCTGACGCCAGGCCTACCTATGAAACTCTCGACAGCCCACCCACCCGCAAACACAGGGCTGCACCTCGAGTTGCTACCACCCGCAACTCCAGCAGCAACCCAGACCCTTCCGGGGCGCAGGTTCTGCGCCTGGCCCCCGCCCCTGTATCCCATTGGTCTATCTCGGGGAGGAGGCGGGGCTGAAGAGCTGCACCGACGGTCCGGCAGCTAGGAGGTAACTGTCAGGTCTCCGGGCTGGGATCGCCACCGAGCTCGCCCGCTGTCCCTGCCCGCTGCGTCCTCAGCTGGCGGGATCGACCGACGGCAACAGACTGATTAGTCCCAGTCTCTGCTGTAGCCTATGCCCTGTGGCTGCGGCGGCCGCTTCCCCACATCCGGAGCCCAGACAGGTGCCGCGCGTAGGGGGTTCTGGGGATTCCCTGTGACCCCGGGAGACTCCCGCTGTGTCTCCGGGACCTCAAAAGCTCAGTCTGCTTCTCGCCGTCGGGGCGATCCCTGGCCCGGCTACGGAGCAGATGCGCGCGGGCTGAGTACCCCGGACCGGCCTGCCATGGCCTGGCGCCCCGCACAGCTCTGGCTCTTGGGCCTGGCGCTGTGCGCGCTGGGAGGCAGCCCTGGTCCGCGCCCCCTGCACAGCTGTCCCCAGCGACGGCTGGGCGATCGAGAACACCGCGACATGCAGCGTGAGATTCTGGCGGTGCTCGGTTTGCCCGGGCCACCCAGGCCCCGTGCACCACCTGCTGCTGCCCGGGTGCCCGCATCTGCCCCGCTTTTCATGCTGGACCTCTACCACTCCATGGCTGGCGACGACGATGAGGATGGTGGGTCCCCGGAGCGACACCTGGGTCGCACCGACCTGGTCATGAGCTTTGTCAACATGGGTGAGTTGCAGGGGGCCCCAGGATGGCGTCAAGGACCCGGGGTGTGGTGGCCTCAGGCTGGCACTCCTGGGAGTGAATTGGGCTCCAGGGGAATTTGCGCATCCTTGGACAAAAGTGCCAAAACCTGCCCTGGGCAGGTAGTCAGGGATCTGTGACAGGACCTGTGGAGGTCAGGGGGAAGACTAGTGGTCAGGAAATGGAAGGTCTAAGAAGTGGCCCAGGTTCCCTGAGCTTTGAGGTGGACAGGCAGGCAGGATGTGAACTTCCAGGGGATACATTCACCCTGTCTCCAACCACACCCAGGCTTAGGAATCCAGTGATGTTGGGACCCACCTGGGTGGCACCAGGAAGACAGTTGGTCCTGAGAAGACTGGTGAGTAAATAGAGGCTGTGATACTGTTAGTGTGATAAGGGCTGTACTGAGGAGAGGGACAAAGTTCAGCGTGAAAGCCTGTGGTCATCATCAAAGTGACCAGAGCTAACTGACAAGCCTGAGTCCTCACATAGCAGATTCTTCCCTGTGCAGCACTGAGCCTGCGGGTGGAGTGTGCTGTCAGGGAGGGGCTGGGGAAGGAGTGGACAGACAGCTCCCTGCACCTGGGCTGTGGCCTGGCAGGGAGTGAGTGTCCAGGCCTGTGAATGACCCAAGGGACAGCTTAGACCCTCTTCTTTCCCCCAGAAAAAAGCTTGGCTCTTCCTATCTGCAGAAACCTCTCCTAAAGATCTCAAAGACGTTTCCCTCTACTACTCTTTTTTATTTATTTATTTATTTATTACTTATTTTTGTAGTTGTAGATGGACAGTGTGCCTTTATTTTATTTGCTTTTTTTTTTTTTTTTTTTTTTTTTTTTTTGTATGTGGTGCTAAGGATTGAACCAGTGCCTCACCCATGCTAGGCAAGCACTCTGCCACTGAGTCTGAGCCACAGCCACAGCCTCCTCCCCTACTACTTTTGAATGTAGAGTCCTGAGTATTTGCTGCTGGTCATATCCTTCATGCACTTTGTCTCCTGTCTGTGGCTAGTGACAAGTAGGGGCCTGGGCTGGGACAGGCAGCAGGCTGGGTCTGGGGACCAGGTGATGGGGTGAGAGCAGGGACAGGACCCTTGCTGTGACTGCCAGCCCCCTCCACACAGAGCATCACTCCTGATTCTCCTGTGAACAGCCATGGTCTCCATCCCTACCACTCAGGTGAGGACAGAGGGACCCAAAGAAGCAAGGGTACCAGTAGGATAGACAGCTTCTATGTGGCCCAGTCGGGACAAGCCTAGATTGTCAGGGCCTTGGATTCCAAATCCCATCTTCTCTGCATGTCTCATTGGGATCTGGGATTAACAAGCAGGTCTTTGTGCAGCCCTGGCTGTGGGCGGCACCCTCAGAAGGGCCTTCTTTATTCTGATGCACTCACTGCACTCTAGAACTCTCTCAGCCAGAGTAGTTTTAACTGGTAATTACCAAGGGTGTATGTGGGGATTAGACACGAACCAGGATTTCTTCCGTGTTAGAGGCCCAGGCCCAACCCCAAAGATTGGGCCCCAGAACCACTGTGGGGTCTAATAGCAGAGTTGCTGTGGTGCTGACCCAATTCCCCCCTGCTACCTCCAGCTCCACCTCTCCTGTCAGCTTCATCAGGCCCAGGAAGTGAGGCCTGTCCCTCCAGGTCCCTGACTGTTGATGGCAGTCTGTGGGACCCAGAGCTGAGGTCTCATAAGGGCCTCCCACCAAAGCGCAGGCCCCTTGGGGAGCAAGTGCCTTGGGAAGCCCCACATGATTTCCAGGACCTGCATTGGGAGTCAGGGCTGTGGTCAGAGCTGGTGACCCTGCCCCACTTGTCTGTCTATTCATTCATTCATTCACTCAACAACAGCCTGTAGACCCTTAGCTCCCCTAGGTCAGGATGAAGAAATGGGACTATTACTGTGTGGAGCAGAGGGATCCTGTCCCTGGTCTCCCTGTGCTCAGGCAAGGCACAGCCCTGAGGTTCTTGTACCACCACCTGGCCTCCCCTTACTTCCTGCATGTCTGCCTCCATTATCTGTACCTTTGCATCTCATCCAGTCTGCAGGGGTGATGTTGGATTAATGAGATGCCTCCCATCCCTGATCCTGGGCTCTGTATCAGAGGAACCTTCTCACAGCTCTGCTCCACTCCTGTGCTCGAGCTTCTCAGACCTATCTGGCCTCTTCTTCCTGAATCCTTCCCCACCCGGTGTCAGTGGAGAGGCAGGTGCCAGATTGAGAAACTGAGGAACAAACAGCACTAACAGGCAGCAGTCTAGGCAGGTTCGATGGTGCCATCTGTGCTTTTGCCCTGACCCTTTCCTGAACCAGACTAACTTATTCCTGTGGTCCCAGCAGCCAGGGACAGGGGTGGTGATGAACTGAAGTTGTTGGATTTGGAAGAACTAGGGCTGAGTGAAAATTAGGGACCTGGGTGAGTCCTGCTCTACTCTTGCCTGTCTTGTGACCTTGAAGGATGATACTTCTCCCCATGGGTTTCGGGTCTCTTCCTTTGGTTCTTTATATATATATATATGTTGTAGTTGGACACAATACTTTCATTTTATTTATTTATTTTTTACGTAGTGCTGAAGATTGAACCCAGTGCCTCACACATGCTAGGCAAACGCTCTACTGCTGAGCCACAACCCCAGCCCCTTCCTTTGATTCTTTACTGGGAAATTCTTTCATTTTCCGATTCATTCATTCATTCATTCACTCAACAAAGAGTTATTACTACCTGTAACATGCCAGGGCTAATTCTAGTTGCTGGGGACATAACAATGCTGACCTTTCAGTGGAGAGACAAATAATAAATGCATGAGCCACAGATAATTTTCAGGTGTGCTAGACTGACCCTCCCCTGCCCTGAGCAATAGCAAAGCAGACAGGACTGGGTCAAGAGATTCTGACTTAGGAGTCACACAGGCAGAATTTGCATGACTCAGACACCTATTCTCAATGTGATCTGGGCTTTCCTGTCCATCCATCCAAACTTCAGTTTCCTCCACTGTAAAATGGAGCTACTCATTTTATGGGGCTGTCAAGGGTTGTGTGAGATGCTACTCAGTGATGGGCTTATGCCCAGAACCTCCACATCTCTTTCAACATTTTGCATCTTACAAATTGCTGTCACAATTGGTTTTTAAAAGAGGAGATTAGAGCCAGGTGTAGCAGCACATGCCTATAATCCCAGTGACTCATAAGGTTGAGATGGGAGGATCTCAAGTTCAAAGCCAGCCTCAGCAACTTAGTGAGACCCTGCCTCAAAAATAAAGTGCCCCTGAGTTATATCCCCCTTACAGAGAGAGAGAGAGAGATTAGGTGATTTTCCCAAGGCCACATGGCCACATAGCAGGTCATCTTCCTGCTTTCACATCCTGGGGCCTGGTCCATCTATAGATGCAGTGAATGCTGCTTAATTAGTCAAAATATGAATGTGGGTTCTAAACTGAGAATCCTGTTTTTAATGTGTCTTTGTTGTTCTGATATTTATAGAAGTAAAGCATACTTACTATATAAACTTTAGACCATACCAAAACATAACGGTCTCCTCTGGGAATCTATTCCTATCAGCCAGTCTCCCAAGTAACTACTTTCTGATTTCTATCACTATAGATTCATTTGGCCTGTTTTATAAACTTCATATAAATGTAATCATATAATGTATAATTTTATGTCTAGCTAGTCTTTCACTAGACATATTTTTTTAAGATTCATCCATGTTCTTGTTTTATCACTGAGTTGTATTCCATTGCACAAATAGACCAGTTTTTCCCTTTTTTTTGGAGGGTGGGGGTACCAGGGATTGAAGTCAGAGGCACCCAACCACTGAGCCACATTCCCAGCCCTAATTTGTATTTTATCTAGAGTCAGGGTCTCACTGAGTTGCTTAGCACATCACTGTTGCTGAGTTTACTTTGAACTCATGATCATCCTGCCTCAGCCTCCCAAGCCACTGGGATTACAAGCATGGGCCACTGTGCCTGGCTTCCAGTTTGTCCTTATTAATTTTCTCTCTCTTTCTCTCTCTCTCTCTCTCTCTCTCTCTCTCTCTCTCTCTCTCTCTCTCTCTTTGTACTGGAGATTGAACCCAGGATTGCTCGACCACTGAGCTACATCCATCCCTTTTTATATTTTATTTTGAGACAGGGTCTCACTAAGTTGCCCAGGCTGGCCTCCAACTTGCAATCTTCTTACCTCAGCCTTGAATCACTGGGATTACATCCCAGTGCCTGGCTAAATTTATTTTTATTAATGGACATCTCAGAAACATTCCAGTTTCTGTTTATTACAAATAAAGCAGCTCTGGACATTGTGTGTGTTTGTGTGTGTGTGTGTGTGTGCGCGCACATGGGGTGGGGGGAGGGATTAATGCTGAAGATGAACCCAGAGTTTTGTGTGCATTACGAAAGTGCTCTACCACTAAGCTACTTCCGCAGCCCTGAACGTTCTTGTACACATCTTTCTATGGATATATTAAACCTGGACTTTGATCCTGAGTGTGCCGCTTGGGAGCTTGGGAGATGTTAGACAGGTTACTTACAGTCTCTTAACCTCAGTTTCCATCCCTTTAAGATACAGGAAGCAAAGCCAAACTCCAAGGCTTGTGTGAACAAAGTTTGTGTGCATTGTGGCCAACTGGATGCCTGACACATGATAGGAACTTAATGAACGGAGGCTGACCTACTCTACCCTACCTCTATGTTCCTGATCATTTTGTACCCTCTGCACAGAATATACTCACCTCCATTTCTAGTTGTCAAAACTCTACCCCCTTTTAAAAGGAAGTAGGCCAGAGTTTCCATAAATCTTGCTGTTCCCAGCCCCAACTCCACCGTGGAGCTACAGGCTCCTAGTGGTGATAGAAATCCCGTCCTTTATTGTGTCCATATCTCTTAGAATCCCAGTCTCTCTCTGCCTGTATGATCCAGGGGGCACATCAAGCCCCTCTTTCTTCTGGTCTTTGGGAAACCCTGAACAAACCTGAAAAATCTAACTCTCCATGGCACCCCCACCCCACCATGTGCCCCAGCTCCTGCGTGGCAGGTGCTCAGGCAGACTGGCAAAGCTGAAGGAAACAGGGGTGCAGCAGGAAGTGGGGAGCACCCAGAGCCAGGGAAGGAGTCTGGGCCAGGATGGGGCACAAGTGGGGCCAGCCCTCCCTGCCTTTGTGGTGCCAACAATGGGTGCAGCATCTCTCTGAGCCCTCCCCTGGGACCCCAAGTTCCACTGGGCCCTGCCTGCAGGATGGTGCCTTCAGTAGGCATTCTAGGGACCTAGTTGACATGTAAAACCTCCCCCATCCCAGTATTGCCACCTGTCAACTCCAGGGCCATTCACTTCACATTGGCTCCAAGTCTGAAAGTTCACATTATGGGACCCTAACCTCTCCTGTGACCTCCACAAAATCTCGGCCCCTTCTGGGCCTCAGTTTCCCCTTCTCTCCAGGGTTGCCCTGCAGGCCTTCCCAGCTCTGACCAAAGAATATGCCTGCCTCCTACCCACTGGTGAGGGTTCCCCAGGGGTGAGTCACAGGGTGGGAGGAACACCCAGCCCACCTCCTCATGGAAGCCTCCTCTCCACAGGCAAGAGGGGATGTGTCACTGTGACCATGTCTTTCTGGAAAATTCCCACAGTCCAGGTCTTTCCTGGGTTTCAACTGGAGGAACCATGCGTCCTTCTTGCTCCCATCTCTTGGGAACTATTTTTGACCTTGGCAGGCTTGATGTGGTGGCCTGTGCGGGTGTTCCCTTTTAATTTGGGGTCTGAAGCCATCTGAGGACTGGATCAGTAATTATGTGTACAGAGTCATTTATGGAAACAGCTCTTGAAGAAAGTCAGTAATGAGACCTGGCTGAAAATACCTCAGAAAGAACCTGGGCCTCCTCTCCCCAGAGCTGAGGTTTCTGGTGGGAGAAACCCCTTCAGGAGGCAAGATCAACAGGTCATCAATCCCACAGCTCTTCCATGGGCCTCAAGGGGCTGTGGAAACCAGGGTCTTTTCTTAGATCTGAAGTGGGGCTCCCGTAGCCTTTGTTACCAGCAGGACTAGCCAGACAGGCCTAGCCTGTCCGCCTTCAGGGCCCTGGGGAGCCTGTGCCGACCCTCAGGGGCCAGGCTGGGAGAATCCCACAGCAACATGGAAACCTCAGTGGCTTCTGATGGAGACATACTGTGACGTGGAAGGCACCCCCAGACCGGCATCTGTGCCCCAGCCCAAGGGGCTGTGAGTGCTGGGAACTGAGCCACTGTCCTGGGGACAAGAAGTCCTAGGGAAAAACAAGCAGGCACCACCCTGCCCCCAGGTCCCTAGAACTCAGAAGGCTCAATGAGCAGACTGCTGGGAGCCTCCTATGTCCATCCCCCATGTTCAGCCCTCGCCCTCCAAGAGCCCACCGTCCTGCCAGGCAGCTGAGCCAGGGGAAAGAGGGCAGACCAATTATGGGGTCTGTGAGGGGTCAGAGCAGGATCCTCAGTGAGACTGAGGGGAAAGTAGCCTTTTTTTTAATATTTATTTTTTAGTTTTCGGCGGACACAACATCTTTGTTGGTATGTGGTGCTGAGGATCGAACCCGGGCCGCACGAATGCCAGGCGAGCGCGCTACCGCTTGAGCCACATCCCCAGCCCGGAAAGTAGCCTTTAGACATGGTGGGAAGGGACAACTCAGGAGAGGGAGACCTCCAAGGGACCTCTGGGAGGAAGGTGCCTGCAGGTAGGGGGTACCAGGGGCCACGACAGACAAGCAGACAGTCAGTGGGGCCAGCTCAGGGGGTCCTAGGCTCCCCCTTGGGCCTCCAAGGCTGGGAAGGATTGGAGGGGAGGCTGATGGGCTGGTGAGAAAATTGTCCTCCTGACAGCCTCACTGAGCTGGAGGAGGAGGGTGTCCTTTGATCTGACTCTTGGTGAGAAACAAGACAGGTCACCTGGGTGAGTCTAATTTTGTCCAAGAAACAAAAATAACCAATGCTTTGTTGGTGTCAGGCTGATGGACACCAGGTTTGGCATCTGGCGGTCCATCCTATGAGTGGTGGGCACAGGGCCCTGGAGTGGACAGGCAGAATGTGGACAGTGCTGTGGCCAGGGAGGCCTTTCCCAGAAGCGTGGGATCCGGAGGTGGTTTGATCAGGCTGTGGGCAGCTGAGGGTTCTGTGATTATTTATTTTCTCAAAGCTACAGTAAGGCAGTTCAGAAAGAACCCCTTTATTTCCCCAGGCAGAGCTTTGTAGAAAGTAGCAGTGTCTGTCCCCAGCTCTGGATCCATGTCCTTCCAGCCTATGTGTCTCTATGGAGCTGGTTGTCAAGAGTCCCAGTGTTTCAGTTCAATAGAGAGATAGGCCAAACTATGGGACCAGCCCAGGTGTCTATCGATGGATGAATGGAAAAAGGAAATGTGGTGTATATACACACTGGAGCTTTATTTAGTTGTAAAGAAAAGTGAAATTATATTATTTGCAGGAATATGGATGGAACTGGAGGCTACTATGGGAAGCAAAATAAACCAAACTCAGAAGGTTAAGGGTTTTATGTTTTCACTCATGTGTGTGAAGCTAGAGGGGGAAAAAAAGAAAGAAAGGTGGTTGGGGGAAGACCAGGGATCTCATGAAAATCAAAAGGAGATCAGTAGAGGAAAGGGACCAGGAGGTAGGAGGCAGAGAGGGAGGGAGGGCAAGTTGGGAAATGCTACTGGCCAAGTTATATTATTACATTGCATGTAAGAATATGGAACAACAAATCCCATCAATGTGCACAATTATGATGCACCAATTAAAAAAAAATTTTAAAGAGTCCCTGTGGTTGCTGGAAACTACAGGTACATTGTGACCCCAGTGGCATCCAGCCCACCTCCCAGGGTCAGAGACTTTCACAGCATCAGCAGCAACTGAACTTTATACTATTATTCCTAGGTTACAAGGCTTCTCTGAATCAGGGTGCTGAGTTCTTTGGGGCTAACGTACTGAACTTCTTACAGATGAACCGTCCTTGCTCGTCACTCCATACTCCTTTTATACACCTCGGCCCCTGACCACTAGATTCCAGCCACCACAGGCTCCTTGACGTTTCTCAAACACACAGGGCCTTTGCCTCTCAGTCCCCGCTTGGATCCTCTTCCTCTACCTCTTCACCTACTGCTTCCTTTTCCTAGTAGAGACTTCAGGGACCAGGTTTTAAAGTCATGAATCAATTACCAGCATTATCCAAAGGCAGTGGTTTCTTGACCAAGGATGATTTTTGCTCCTCTGGGGATATAGGGCAATAGCTGGAATAATTTTTGGTTGTTACAACTAGGGCAGGGAAGGGACTCCTGCTAACATCTAATGGGCAAAGGTCAGGGATATTGCTAAACATCCTACAAATCACAGGAAGTTGCCCATAACAAAGACTGTCTGGCCCAAAATGTCAGCAGAGCAAAAGTCCAAAGAGACCTGTCCAAGGGCGACCAACGTTTGTTACCAGTTTGTTACCAGACGATGAGCTCATGGATATTAACATATATGTTTCAGCCTATTTTTGATAGTACAGTTGTCCCTCCTTTGGCCATTATTAAGCCCCTTAATGTGGGCTTCAGTACTTATTTTTTGCTTTTATTTTTGGGGTACTGGGGATTGTACCCAGGGGCGCTTAACCTCTGAGCCACATCCCCAGCCCTTCTTTATTTCGTATTTTGAGGCAAGGTCTCACTAAATTACTTAGGGCCTCACTAAGTTACTGGGGCTGACTTTGAACTTGCAGTCCTCCTGCCTTGGCCTCATATATATTCTCTAAGAAGAAAAAAAGTCATGAATTCAAACTGATATTTCCAATTCAAATTTAGAATTATAGGCTTTCATTTAAATTCCTAGATCTTATATTTGTAACTATTTTCTTTTATATTGAATAACTTGATCCTAACAACATTGACATAATAATAGTTTAATTTATCCTGTAATTATATATATTATACATAATATGTAGAGAAGCTAAAGAATAACAATGTGGGGGCTGGGGATGTGGCTCAAGCGGTAGCGCGCTTGCCTGGCATGCCTGCGGCCCGGGTTCGATCCTCAGCACCACATACCAACAAAGATGTTGTGTCCGCCGAGAACTAAAAAATAAATATTAAAAAAATTCTCTCTCTCTTTCTCTCTCTCCTCTCTCACTCTCTCTTTAAAAAAAAAGAATAACAATGTGACTATCGAAAACAATTTAAGATTTATTTTTAGTTCATTTTGTTCTTAAGCTACTCTACTAGGAATGGATCAGTCAAATAACTGTACTTATTTATGATACTGGGGACTTAACCCAAGGATGCTTTACCACTGAACTACATTGCCATTTTTTTTTTTTTTTTTTTTTTTTTGAGACTGGGTCTCACTAAGTTGCTTAGGGCCTCGCTAAATTGCTGAGGCTGGCCTCAAACTTGAGATCCTTGTTGTCTCAGCCTTCTGAGCCATTGGGATTACAGTTGTGGGCCACCAAGTCTGGCTCCAAATTACTGTTTTCAAATCACTTAAAATAATTCTTCATTGTGTCACCAAGCTACTACTCAAAACCCAATTAGTTCATTTGCTTCACTTTATATTTTAAATTCTTAGGTTTGCTCTTTATTCTTGTATTTTGAATTAATTTTGTTTTATACTTATAAGAAATCTTTACAAAATCTACAAAAGAGGGAACATTCAGAGCAGACCATCTTCATTTTCTACACTGTCCCTATTCCCTTCCTTCTCCAAAAGGTAATTATTTTTAGTTGGTTTATTAGTTTGTAGCCTCTCTCTCTATTTAAAATATACAATTATAGCCAGGTGGGGTGGTGCAGACCTGTTATCCCAGTGAATCAGGAGGTTAAGGCAGGAGGATCACATGTTGAAGGACAGCCTTAGCAACTTAGCAAGGCCTGGTCTCAAAATAAAAAATAAAAAGGGGGGCTGGGGATGTGGCTCAAGCAGTAATGCGCTCACCTGGCATGCGTGGGACGCTGGGTTCGATCCTCAGCACCACATAAAAAATAAAATAAAGATGTTGTGTCCACTGAAAACTGAAAAATAAATATTAAAAAATTCTCTCTCTCTCTCTCTCTCTCTCTCTCTCTCTCTCTCAAAATAAATAAATAAATAAATAAATAAATAAATAGGGTTATGGATGTGGCTCAGTGGTTAAGCACCCCTGAGTTTAATCTCTGGTAACAACACAAAACAAAGATGTGATCATTAGAGGAAGAATATATGAGAAGTCTCTGTATTATATCTTTCAACTTTTCTTGAAATCTAAATAATCTAAAATTATTTCAAAATAAAGCCAAAAACATAAATAAAATGGTCCCCCACATACTCCCTGGGTTATTTCCAGTCCCACCCTTCCTTTACGTCCTTGGTAGCACTTATTACATGTGCTGCTCTTGTTGGTGTATGTGGTTTTATCTAGCTTCCCTGGGGGGAGGGGTCTGTCTTTTGATTGCAGTGTCTCCATGCCTATATAGGGACTTGCGTACAGTATGCTCAGATTTCAAATGTGTTCAGCAAGTGATTAATATTCCTGGATGTGACCAGGAAAAACAAATGGGAAAATTGAAGCCTTCAGAAACTTGAGAAGGAAACAGAGTTAGGAATCTTCTCCCACATGCCCAAGTGAAATTCTGGGACCCTTGAAATTAGCAATTCTGGCCCCAAATTTTGTAAAGGGGAGGGAATAATTTATTATTCAGAAACCTTGTTCCAAACATCAATGGTCCCTTTCAGGGCCACCTTGGAAAGAGGATTCCTGGCAGGACATATCTCAGATGATTGGAATTCAGAACAGTGACTGGGTAGAGGGCACTCTCCTCACACCTATCAGAATCGGCCAGGGACCCAGGGATGAACTTTCTATTGCCAGCAATTGTACAGACCTTGGTCTTTCCCATGAATTCCCTCTGTGGACCCTCAACTCAGAGCATAGTATTTTTTTTTTTTTTTTTTGATACTAGGGATTGAACTCAGGGGCGCTCAACCACTGAGCCACATCCCCAGCCCCCCGCCCCTTTTCTGTATTTTATTTAGAGACAGGGTCTCACTGAGTTGCTTAGTTGCTGAGGCTGCCTGTGAACTCACGATTCTCCTGCCTCAGCCTCCCGAGCTGCTGGGATTACAGGCATACACCACCATGCCCGGCTCATAACATGCATTTTGTGCTCTGTATTCAGGCACCTGTTGTTTGAGCCAATTCCAACTTAGTTTTTATGCTTTTTTTTTTTCAGTGAACACAGTGGTGGACCACTATGGTGGAAGGAGCCCAGCTAGGAGCCAGGACTCCTGGTTCCCATTCCCACACGTGCATAAAAGTGCAAGTTGTGGGCTAGGCATATGGCTCAATGGTAGATGCTTGCCTAGCATGTGCAAGGCCCTGGATTTGATACCCAGCACCTTGCAGGGGGAAAAAAAAAGTACAAGTTGTATTTGGTGCTCTCTGTCTGAGCCAGAACTGGGAGACATTCCCAGTGGTGTGCAGTTCTGGCATCTTTGGGAGATTCCAGACCTTGGCTATGTGGTGGGGGCTGGGCATGCACTGAGAAGGAAATGTCCCTGGATAATATGTCAGAAGCATCTATTGGAGCATAACCAACTACCAATGACAGTAACAAACCTGGCTCTTTACAGTTTCCATTTGGCCCTATATCAAAGGATCATTTTGCAGATGTAGACACTGAACCCAAAAGGTTAAATGCTGTCACTAATGTCAGGTAGGTGAGGAGACACCTGGAAGCCATCCAGATGTCTTTCAGTTGAACTGACATATTTTCTCACTCCCTACTTTTATTTAGAAAGAGAAAAGTGGATGCCTTCCTTCCCCCACCCCATGGCTTTTGAGTGTCAGACACGTTCTCCTGATGAGCTGCCTGGATGCTATCACTTCAATACATCTATTAAGTTTGGAAATTAGAGGTCACACCCCTCCTGCTTCCTAAAGAATGGCCGCCACTTCTGTCCCATAGTCCTTGCCTTTTCACAGCTCTGTGTGAAAAGTGTCCCCACTTCACAGACAGGGAGACTTGAGATCACACAATGGCCTGGTGGCTGCAGGGTCAGAACCGGAGCCTGGAGCATCAACTACTGGCCAGATCAGCTACGCTTCTCAGTGCTGTCTTAGGGGCTAAAATAGAGACAGCCTTCCCCAGCACTACCAGGGGAAAATCCAGGTTCCTACAAATGCTCTTGTACAAGAGCAGCTCTCTGGATCCAAAGGAGCAGCCACTGGGCAGCTGGGAATCCATACGGTTCAGCAGAGGAAGAGACACTTCCCTTGGCCAGTTCCAGTAATATCTGTTTCAATGCTGCCTCTCAGGAAGCTTTATCAACTTCAGATGAAATTCACTGTTTTCCTAAAAATTTCCCAACTTCTAGTGCTTGCCTGGAAGAACCAGGCTGGGCAGTTTCCTGGGCTGGAATCCCTGCTTGGTTTATTGACTTCACAAACCCATAACAGAAGTTTGGAGGTTGAACAAGAATGTTTTGAGACAGTCTACGCAGGTCACATGGTCATCAAGGGAGGGCAGCTACAGAGCTTGGGAGCCACAGAGTTGGCAGGTTTGTGGATTGTTCCTTCAGTCCCCAGACCCAAGAGGGAGCCCTCAGAATGCACCTGTCAACCCCACAGTGACATAATGATGTACATAATGATGCTTTGAATGAGGTCAGGAGAATAGAGTGCCTGAGGAATCCTCCTTCACGGTCTGTCTCACATCCTGTGACAGCCAACAGCCTGAATCTATTTCATCCTAAAAATCAGGAATTTTTTCATAGCCATGTAACAGAGGTATCTATCTGTGTCATTCCTGAAGCCACTTAAATTGTCAGCAAAGTTGTATGTGTATAACTGTGTCTATAGGCAGGACACATGGGTGTAGTTATTCACCACACAAGAATCACTCAGCAAAGGTCCAGAATCCTGCCCTCAATGCTATCTGCATATGCGGGAGGGACATGGACCTCGCCCTTGTCACACTGCCTCTGAAACAGCCAAGCCCTCAGGTTGGCATGTACTGTGTGCACAGCACCCTAATGCATGGTGGGACATGCATGCTCCATCCCATTTCTCCTCCCTGGGCAGGGGATGAAGCCTCCAACCTGCTCCTGCCCTAACATGCCTATCCCCTGGCTCCACCCAGCACAGCTGTGTGCCCGTCCATTCCTGGACCAGGGAGGACATGTGGGGACCACAAAGACAGGAAGTGCTTCCCACATCCATCTGGCAGCTCAGCCTGGTGCTTTTTAAAACCTGACCTGTGGTCACTGAACCCAGTAACCACGGAAGGTTTTAAAAAGACTCAGAAACATATAATTAAAATCTCAGTGTTGGGTTTTAGGGAAGGCACTGGGCAACTCCCACCCTGCTTTCCGGAAACACAGATTTTTGACATAAGTGACAGGGAGCTAAAGTGAGATTGCCCTAAATATAACATCCTGAGCAGGTCTGTGCAGCTGGGCAAATTATTCCACAGCCATGGCCTTTGCTCAGACAGCTGGGACAGTCCCCACCTCAGGTCTCACCCCCTGCCTGTCTCACCTTCCACCCTTGCCAGCACAGGGTGCCTCTCAGATCACACTGCTGCCCACTGGCCAGAGTCAGAGCCTCACTTCTCAGCCCAGGGCTCCAGCCCGCATAAAGCGGGCCCACCCAGACCCACTGTTGCACCCAGAGAGCGAATCAGTGGGTGGTCCCCAGCCCTCCTCATCCACACACACCACTCCCCTCGGCCTAGAGCCCACCCTGCCACCTCACCATCTACCAATGTGCCTTCCCATTTGTCAAGGCCAGCTCAGATGTCACCACACCATGGGACCCTCTGACTTCCTAGAACTTTCTGGGAGCTTGTCATTCCTACCTTAGTGTTCCTTGTTCCTTCTTTCTCCCTCCTTCCTTCTTCCCCTTGTCCTTGGGTCCTTTGTCTCCCATAGTTTCTGGCAGTGGTTGTCCCTCCCTGCCCTTAGGTCCTTCAACCCTTGGCCTCACTCTACTGTCCTCTGCAGTGCCCCCCTCCTTGAACACTGAGGATAATTTGCACTCAGGCCTCATGGCCTGGCTCAGATGTCAGACCTGAGCTTTCCCCTTCCCCCACCTCCCATCCAGATACAAGGGCAGACTCTGGGAAGTCACTGTCCCACTGTAATGCAGCCGGATATGTCCCTGCCCACCAGGTTTCCCCATGGGACTAATGCCTTTTTCTGCCTTGGGTCCCATGTCCATATTCCCTTTAGCCTGGGAGTTCCCAGAGGAGAGCCTTCTGCCCTTTATCATGGATGCTGGTGCCATCAAGAAGACAAGGTGGCATTGGATGAGTTTTAGGCTTGGCCTGTTGAGCATCTCTGTCCCTGGGCTCTGTGTTCAGGACACTCCCCCAGCAGAGTCAGGAACAAATTCATGGGTAGAGGAGGAGGCTGGCCCCATGGAGGCTGCGCAGGGCCCTTTGAAGAACAGCCATTAGGTCGTGGCAGCTAACACTTGGCTCTGCCTACTCTGGAGCCTGAACCATTCCAAACACATGTGACCACCTGGCTCCCACTTTGTTTTCCAGTGGAACGTGACCGCGCCCTGGGCCACCAGGAGCCCCACTGGAAGGAGTTCCGCTTTGATCTGACCCAGATCCCAGCAGGGGAGGCTGTCACAGCTGCAGAGTTCCGGATTTATAAGCTGCCCAGCACCCACCCCCTCAACACAACGCTCCACATCAGCATGTTCGAGGTGGTCCAGGAGCACTCCAACAGGTGCCTCCCTCGGCCCAGGCACCTCCCATCTCATGGGCTCCTGGTCAAGGCTCTGGCAGTGTGTCCTGCCCCACCTGGGGGGAAGGGGCATTTCCCAGAAAAGAAAGGGGAGCTTCCTGGGAGAAGAGCCTCAGAGATGGGAAAGATGCTGGGCCAGACAGTTCCTGCCCTGCCATCCTGACTGTGGGCCCCTGGACGGGTCACTGAGCCACTGAGTCTTAGTTTCCCCACCTGCACAGTACCATGTTTTGAGTTGATTATCAGTGAAACAAGGCACAGACAGAGCTCAGAGCCAGGGCAGGACAGATATTCCAGTAGTGGTCCTGGGACCCACAGAGGCAGCTGGACCGGCCCTCAGCCATCAGTTAATTGTTCTTTCGTGTCCACAGGGAGTCTGACTTGTTCTTTTTGGATCTTCAGACGCTTCGCGCTGGGGACGAGGGCTGGCTGGTGCTGGATGTCACAGCAGCCAGTGACCGCTGGTTGCTGAACCGTAACAAGGATCTGGGACTCCGTCTCTATGTGGAAACTGAGGATGGTGAGGCTCAGGGTCTGGGCTGGGTGAGCTCCCCTGGGGCTCCAGGAGGCTGTGCCAGCTGAGGCCTCTAGAACTGTCCAAAGTGGCCTCACTGGTTCCTGGGCGCCTGGTCTTTCTCTGCTGTGCCCACTCTGAAGACTCCAGTGGATAGAGAGAGTGAGGTCCTGGACACAAGGATGCCCTCAGCCAGAGCTGCTTTTCCTCCCCCTCTTCTGAGGAACATCTGGGGTGCTGAGAGTCCAAGTGTCCTTCCCCAGGAAGGGGCAGTTCCCCCTGCAAGAGGCCCTCCACACGGGCAGTTCCTGTGCTCCAAGGACAGTAGGGGGAGGTGGCTTCATCCTCAGGCTGAGTGAGGGACTGTGGTTGGAATCCCAGCTGCGTGAGTCAGTGACATCAGCAGGTTACTTACCTTCCCAAGACTCAGTTTCCTCATCCACAAAACGAGGTTCCCTCTCTCCTTCACATACAGGAATTTGGGGAGCATGCCTTTATACCAGGCAGTGGATGGAAAGGCCAAGGGAGCACAAGATTGGTCTGTCTGAAGTCCAGTGAGAGGGCCACATGGAGGAGCAGAGGGCAGGAAGGAAACCTTGGAAGGAGACCGAGGGTGGGCAAGGGTCACTGTGAGCCGGGTAAACAGCTGGGCAAGGCGTTTGGGGTTTCTAGGGGTAGTTTAGCAGCAATGGGTGATAACAGGTTCTGACAAAGGTTTTTTTAAAAGGACGCTCTGAGATTCCCCGCTCAAGGAGGGGGAGCTTAACTCGCCAAAGGTGTGGGTGCACTCACTGCAGGGTGTCAGTGGAAATAAACCAGTGTGAGCGCCTGGCACCAGAGAGCTGTGATGGGCGGCTATCACCTTCAAACACCATCCCAGTCAGGTCACCCTGCAGTGCCTTAGCTCCTGAGTTTCAGGAAACTCTGTAGGGCTTGGGGTTTCGGTGGGGAGCAGGCGGGGAAGTAGGGATAGTGGTGGCGCCCTCACGTGGAGCGCGCCCCAGGCGGCGTCCGGGTTGCGGCGCCCTCCCTGCGGCCAGAGGAACACTCTCCTGGTGCAGCCGACCTGTTCTGACCTCAGAGCCCCACTGACCGTGGCGGGGCTGCGGCTCCATGTCCCTGCCAGTCGCTTGGGCCAGCGCTGTCCCAGAGTTGCGCCCGCCGCTCCGCCACCAGCCCTCAGTCCCGCACCTAGTTCTACACGGATGCGGAGGACAAGGTGAAGGACATCTGCAAAGGGGCGACCGTCATGCTGGGGGCGGGGGTGTTCGGGCCTGATGGCCGCGTTGCTGAGGACCACCGAGAGGGACCTGAAGTGGTGAGCAGCAACGTGGGCGTGGACGACTTCGGCCTGGGCCTCTTCCTAGCCACCAAGCAGGACCGCAGCGTGGTCTGCTCCCCCCTGGGCGAAAACACGCTGTGCGAGCAGAGGTAGCTGGAGGGCGAGCTGGACCTGGGGCTGACACCGCAGGGAACCCTGGTCCAGCGCATCCAGCGGGCAGCACTGGGGTCCCCGCCTTCTGCACGCCCACCGGCTACAGCACGGTGCAGGAAGGCGGCGCGCCCATCAGGTACTACCCCAATGGCAGACTGGCCATCCAGAGCCAGCCAAGACAGGTGAAAGAGTTCCGGGGCCAGCACTACCTCCACGAGTACGCCGTGAGGGCAGACTTCGTCTTGGCGAAGGGGTGGACCTCGCGACTCGTGATCTTCAAGGAAAGCGCCAGGACTTTCAACGTGCCCATGTGCAACGCTGCGGATGTCGCGGTGGTGGAGGTGGAAGTAATCGTGGACTTTTCTCCCAGAAGATCTCTGTCCCCACCATATATGTAGGTCGCGTGATAAAGGGGCCGAAATAAGAGAAAAAAACCCGAGCGTTTAGTCCCACGGAGCAAGGAAGATGGGAAAGCCCCGCTGGAAAACGACAAGGGATGCGCATGATCAAACGCTCCGCTCTTGAATCTGAGGACTGCACGTATGCCAGTCTGGGCATCGGAGTCCCTCTCCTGGCCAGCAACTTCGTCAGCCCTGACATGACAGTTCATCTATCTGCACAGTGACAACGGAATCCTGGGCTTGGGCCCATTTCCATGGAAAGATGAGGTGGATCTAGATGTCATCAACGCAGGCAAGCAGACTGTCACCGTGATCCCAGGGGGCTGTTTCTTTACCAGCGATGACTCCTTTGCCATGAGGCCACTATCAACCAGTTTGTGGGGACTACTCTAGTGCCCATGTGTGACTGTCACCACCCTCCCTGCTCATTGTCACTCCACCTGTCCCTGTGGTGACCTCCCTTGCCTTTTCTTCTGCACCTGTGGCTCTGCCTCCACATAGCTGCTTCCCCACCATAACCCACATGCCCCTCAGGGCTTCTCTCTGGGCCAAGTGCATGCCCAGCACTTGCAGGTCACAGCCCCTGCCTCAACATATCTCATCCACATTCCTGAGAAGGAGCCTCACAGGCCCAGTTCATTTATTTGTGGCAGGTGATGTCATAGGTCAAAGGTTGGTCTCTGAGTTTCCTCGAGTGGCCAGTGGACACCTGGTCTGAGGCCTAGCAGCTGAAGGACTGACCTTGGGTGGGGCAGCCAGTGTCCTTGACCTGTGGTGTGGAATGGAGAACCCAGTGGCTCCAGGTGGAATAAATAAGCCTGTATATACAATGTGCATATAAATGTATCGTGTGTGAGTGTGTGTGTGTGTGTGTGTTTCTATGCACACGTAATGAGTGTGTGTGGATATGTGTGTGTTGGTGCTTAGACCCAGAGGTGAAATGGACTCATGTGAACTGAGCAATAGGTGCTGTTTAGAAAGACGAAAATGAGCAGCTATCGCGTTTCTGTGGCTCAGTGTGAGAAGCTTCATGAGGGTGCAGAGGGAAGAGGTCCCCATCATGCTCTTCATACCAAAAGCCAGACAAGAACCCCAGGATGAGCTAATACCTAAGGAGATTAGGGTGGATCCGCTCAAAGAGGCTTTATCATTTGACAGGTTTGTAGTGGAGACGTGTGTCAACAACTGGGAGAAGGTTTACCTTAGAAAGCTGGAAAATAGACCTCTTTGCTGTGTTGACAACTGTGTGGAGTGTGCCTCATGAAAACAGCCAGGGAAAAGGACAGTGAGTGGTGGGAGTTGGGGAGGGGTTTTCTCTCAAGAGTTTCTCTACTGTGGTTATTACCCCTGCTCACAGTAAGGAAAAAAAAAAAAAAAAAAAAAAGGAAGAAAGAAAAAAAGGAAAAAGAAAAGAGCAGAGGCCACATGCAGGGCGTCCAGCACAGGGTGGTTCTGCTGGCACCTCCAGGGTGAACTGGCTTTTCATGGCGTCCTCAGCTGGTAGCAGTGAGGGGGTGAAATCCCGTCTTTGAGGCTCCACTCGTCCTAGGGCTGAGGCACAGGTCTCGTAACCACCAGCCTGGCCCGGTGAACGTGAACTTGGGCCCTGCAATGAAGTTGACATGGCTGAGCCCTGGCTCTGGGTTTTGTTCTCTGGGACTTGGTCTCTGCCCTCCTGAGCCCAGTGCCTGGCACATGCACAGCAGCGAGCAGTGACTGCCCTGCTCTTGGGCTGCGCTGGGCAGAGTGAACCCTGCTGTGTCCAGGTGGAGGCCGCCCCGAGCAGATGGTGTCACGAATCACACTTCGCATCGCAGAGCGTGCGCGTGCAAGACAGCACACGGCCTCTGGTCCTGCCACCAAGGAGGGTGCTCTGGTTCTGAGTGTCACCAACAGTGGACTCCGGTCATCTGAGTGACCCTGGTGTCTCTTCTGTCAAGTGTGAAACACGGGGACACCATAAAGTCGAGTGAGGCAACGAGTGGGAAAGACTTGCAAGCCTGGCAAATGCTTCGCTGTCCATGTCACTGTCAGCTGGAGGCTGGGGTCTCTGAGGCCCCCCCAACCTGCTCCCCAGGCATGCCCTCCAGGGACCTGGGGTGGACTTAGGACTCCGGTTTCAGGTGAGGAAACTGAGGCTTAGTGGGTCCCCTTGGGTCCTCAGCCTGCAGCTCCTGCTGAGGAGCAGAGTCCCTACTGGGTCCATGGTGGACCCCCTCCCATGAGTGACCCTCTCTCCTCTCTCTCAGGGCACAGTGTGGATCCTGGCCTGGCTGGCCTGCTGGGGCAACGGGCACCACGCTCCAGACAGCCTTTCATGGTCACCTTCTTCAGGGCCAGCCCGAGTCCCATCCGTGCCCCTCGGGCAGTCAGGCCACTGAAGAGGAGGCAGCCGAAGAAGACCAACGAGCTGCCGTACCCCAACAAACTCCCAGGGATCTTTGGTGAGGGCCAGGCGGGGCCCGGGTCTGAGGCCTCCTTCATGGGCAGGACCTTGGCTGGTGTGGACTGAGCCCTGGGCTTGACTGTGGAACGAGTGTGGTGGGGAGGGTGGGCTGGGGCGAGAGGTGCCTGCCCAGGGAAGCAGGAGAAGCGGCAGTGGGAGGGTGCTGCTGGGAAGCTCCTTGGAGGAGGTCCCAGGCTGAAAGACAAGGAGGTGCAGCTGGACACGGGTCACTCTGTAGTGATCGGGAGCCCTTGAAGGCTGATGAGCTGGGTCATGGCACCAGCGGGGATCCAGGGATGAGCTCCGTGAGGCCCAGTGGTTTAGTTTCTTGTGGCTCCTTTATTTGCTAAATGTGCCCACCAGTGTGTCCCCCACCTTGGGAGCACCCCAGGGGACCTGCCCAGAGCAGGAACCCCGGAAAAGACCTGGCACCGTCTGTCCCTGCAGATGACGCTCACGGCTCCCACGGGCGGCAGGTGTGCCGTCGGCACGAGCTCTATGTCAGCTTCCAGGACCTCGGCTGGCTGGTAATTTCGGACTCTGCTTTCTTCACTGGCAGCCCCACCTGCAGACCCCAAGTGTCCCTTCAGGCAGGAGGGGACATCACGTGTGGCTTTGGTTTCCTTTTCACGTAATTCTTTTCTCTGGGTTTGCTAAGTTTCCTAAATGAGAAAGTTTTCACTTTTATAGTGAGAAAATTTTTTTGTTGAGGCTGGGGTGGGCAGAGGAGCATGTACTGCAGCTGGGGGCGGGCAGGCCAGGGAGGACAAAGCAGAGAGAGGGTGGCATGTGACAAGGACAGAGCCTGAGGCCCAATCCTGTGTACTGAGGGTCGCCAGATGGATTCAAGCCTCAGGTGGAGACTGCCAGGGGTCCCAAGAGTGGGGCTGGGTCCTGAGGCTTAGGGACTGTAAGGGGCAGCCCTGGGTGGTCCTGTGGTAGGTGCTGGGCTGAGGGGCTGGTCAGGGGGCATGGGGATGGGCTCACCTTCTCCCATTCCCCCCAGGACTGGGTCATCGCCCCCCGAGGCTACTCGGCCTATTACTGTGAGGGAGAGTGCTCCTTCCCACTGGACTCCTGCATGAACGCCACCAACCATGCCATCCTGCAATCCCTGGTCAGTGCCACGGTCCTGGTCACGGGTGGGGGACAGGGGGCTCGTCAGCCAGGAAGGTGGTGCAAGCAGCTGCTGACAGGAGCTTCACCTGCAGGGACTCCGTCACAGGTCCAGGCTCTCACATGGCCACAGCCTGCAGGGAGACTCACTTGCATCCGAGCACGCGCACGCTAGTCAGCATGCACCCAGACACACTCTGTGCCCTGCGTGTGCACGTGTGGCACCCAGACAGACCTGTGTGTGGCTGCCCAGCCTGGTGCAGGCTCCACTCCTCTGAGTCCTGTGAACCCTGGTGGGTCTAGCTTCCCTGACACAGGTGCACACGTGTGCGTGACCTGGGCGTGGGCACCCCCTGCCTGGTGGGGCCCCTGGCCAGGTGTGTCTCTGTACTTGTGGGCGTGGCTCCCCTGGGGCCCCTCCCAGCTCTTTTCTGGCCATTTGGGTTTTCTCAGGTCTTGGGCTTGCGGTGCCTCAGGGACTGGGCACCTTCAGGTCATGGAAGAAGGTTCTCGCATGAGCGTAGTTTCTGTTGCTTATCGCCAGTGTGATGTGTGTGTTGACTCTGGTGACTGCAACTTTTGCCTAGATGCTGGTCCCAGAATCCCCTGGACTGTTTTCCTAGTAGGAGGTTGTTCAGAGGTGACGCCTTAGAGAGTAATGAACTTGATGGTGCCTCCTTGAGCTTCCTGTTGCATGGGGCAGTGGTTCCGCAGGACTTGTCCCCTGCCCACATGTCCTCAGCCTCTGCCTCTGCAGGCCCACAGTGGCTCAGCAAACGTGAGCACCCTGGGAGGCTGTGGAGAGCACAGATGCAAACCAGCGACAAAGGAGATGTGTTCTCGGGAGACGGGGATCACTGGGCTTTGGGTGGAGGGAGCCTGGACTGGGCCACTCTGCACTGGGGGAGCAGCCCCATCAGGAGCTGGAGGAAGAGGGCCCTGAGATGGAGCTGGGTGGGTTCAGGGCCAGCAGGAAGCAGGGGTTGGAGGGCAGGGAGGGCAGGGAGGGCGAGGGTGGTGGAGTTGGGCTGGCAGGGCCACTGAGGCAGGCTCGGGCTCCCTGTGAGGAGAGCAGGTTTTATTCCAAGTAAATAACAATTCAGGGGTTTAGCAAAGCAGAGCTGGAGTCCTGGGTAGAAGTCTTTCTGTGGTGGCAGTGTCGGGGTGGCCCAGGGGAGTGGGAGGTGGAAGGGGCGGGGAGAGGAGTGAGGGGCTATCTTGTCCTCTGATGGGAGGTGAGGGCAGCTTGGTCATGGGAGGTGGTTCCCAAGTAGCATGAATGGTGGGGGCTGAGCACCCTCCCCACTTAGGAGCAGGGGGAGGGAGGCGGGAGGCAGGTGGGGCTGAGCAACTGGGTGAATGAGGCTCCATTCAGAGTTCCCAGGACCAGGATGGGAGGCTGGACATGGGCAGAGTTGTTGTCAGGGTCGGAGGAAATGAGTGGCCCTGCTGAGGCCCCTTCCACCCACAAGGTCGAATGTGCAGGTGAATCACACATCTGCAGTTGTACACAGAGGTCCAAGGGGACGTTCAGAATAGAGATGCCACATGGGGAGGGTCTGCAAGTGGTGAGAACAGATGAGACCCCTGCAGCAGTGCAGGAGAGATGGCCAGGACAAGGTGGGGCTCCCAGGGCCTGGGGAGGAGAAGGAGCCACAGGGGTCTGTGGGAGGCCGGGATATAGCAGGTGAGCAAGCCTCACTGAGGGCCAAGAGAAGGGGGTCCCCCCAGGCCCACCCATGGGGCCACTGTCCACACAGCAGCCAGCAGGATCTTCCTACAACCAACCTGCCCACATCATTCTCAGCCAAGAGACTTCAAGGGCTTCCCATTCTTCCCAGAGGAAGTCTGAGCCCTTGGCCTTGGACACAGGCCCCTCATCAGCCCCCTGTCCCCCTGTGCAACATCCCCCAGCCACATGTCCTTCCCATTCTCAGCTGGCCACCAGGACTCTGGTAACTTTTGTTACCAGGCCACCCTCACATTTTTGCAGGGGACAGACGAGGTAAGTCACCGAAGATAGCAGGAAACAGTTTTATTTGGCTGCAGCCAGGTTCAGAGGGCACAGCTTTTGCTGTAATCAATCAATCCCCTGAACCCCGAGTTCAGATAGTTTCAGAGTTTTATACCCAGCATGTAAGGGGAGGGGCTCAGGAGTTCACAGTCTGCAGAAGTTCACATAAAAGCAGCTTTTTCTTCCACTGTTCTGGGCAGGTTAACCCTTCAAGGACAACACCTGAGAAGGGGAGAGCTTCTTCTCCACTTTCTTTCCTCCCCCTGCCAGCTGTTACCATGGAGCCCAGTTGGTAACTTCTTCTCTTACTTTTGAAATGTAAACATTTCTGTGAAGCTCCGGCCCAAGGCCAAAAGCCTAGTTAAAAGAATCTGTTTTTCTTAACACACTCTGCATTTGCAGACACACTTCTACAAACTACTATATTGGACAAATGGTTGTGAAAAACTTTACTTACACTCCACAAATGGGGTGTTCAGCACCTGGAGTGCTGATCTCTTCCAGGCCCAAGGTCAAGTAAGACAGAACAACAGATAATAGGAAGTTTAACTACATTCAACTCTTTTGTAGAGAATCTACCCTCTCCCCATCCATTTCCCATGAGGTTATGAGAACAGGGAGAATCCTGGCTCCCCTTGGCTCCTGTACAGACACAGCGTATTGAGAATGAGAAAAGTGTGTTTCTCTGCGTTCTTCAGAGAATATTGTGGTCTCTCGATATATAATTTGTCCTCAAGGATACATAGTCTCTGAGATCCAGCACTTCTTCCATGTAGTGTGTGGCTCAAAAATGAATTGATCCAGGTGCAATGACACACACCTTAATCCCAGTGATGGGAGGTTGAGGCAGGAGGGTGGGTCTCAAGTTTAAGGCCAGCTTGGGCAATTTAGCCAAAATCCTGCTCCAAAATAAAAAGTAAAAAGAGGGCTGGGGATATAGTTCAGTTGGTAGAGTGCTCACCTCGCATGCACAAGGCCTGGGTTAAATCCTCAGCACTATTTAAAAAAAATAATAAAATAAAATAAAAAGAGCTGGGGATGCTCAATTTAGAGTACCCCAGAGTTCAATTCCCTATACAAAATAATAATAATAATAATAATAAAGAATTGAATGGATGACACCTTACACTCCACAAATCAGTCTGTGGGTGCTGATGGATTAAAGGGCATCACCCTTTGTGTTACTCCTGGTGAAGCTCAGGGCTCAGGGAAGGAGCAAGGAGCACCAGCATCCTGTGGTGCTGACTTCCCTCCCATGTCCCAGATCAGGGAAGGTCCTTTGGGGTTCTAGCCACTTAGGGACCCTTGGACTGCACAGAAGGCTGGTATCTCTTGGGTCCTCCCATGTGGCCTGTAGATGGAAAGTTGGGATCAGCAGCCTCCGGGTTCCAGACCAGCTGCATATCCCTCCAGAGGCTTCTGGCCCTTACGCTAGCACAGTGTCTGGTGACAGTCCTCCCTAGCAGATTGGCTCAGAATTAGGGCCAGGAGAAGGGAGCCAGGGCAGCATCACACAGCTTCATCCAGGTCCTGGTCAGCAGCACTGTGAGGCCTTGGAGCAGCCAAACACACAGGAGGGAAGCAGGTTCCTTTGCTCTCTGGCTCCCCTCGAAGGTGGCGGTGCTGTCTCCCAGGACCCTTGTGTGTGAGTCCTGTGAGGGATCCAGGATAAATGGCAGCTCATCCTGGATACCGCTGGCTCCTTCAGCTCTTTGGGGAGGGCAAAGGCTGCTTTAGTGGGGGTGAGGGATCTGGCACCTGGTTCCAGTCCTGCTTCACTCAGGCTCATCACGTAGCCCACCGTGTGGCCTCAGGCCTCAGTTCATCCTTGGCAGAGACCATTCCTTGCCTTGGCTGCTGTTGTTGAGTGGGGAGCACAGCCAGGCTCTAGGTCTCATCCACTGGTTCCATGAATGCTCCACACACTCCAGCTGTGTAGGGACAGACCTGTGCACAGCTAATGACGGACCCCATGGGGATAGAGTAGAAGTGTAAAGTGTGGGGAAGCAGAGGCTGCAGGTGCGCCCCAGCACATGTTGCCCACGTGTGGAGGTAGCAGATATGGCAGGGATGGGCAGGGGACCCAGAGAGCTGAGGAACAGGTGTGCAGGGCCTGGACAGCAGTGCCAGGTGTCCAGCTGTGTGTCCAGGGCGGTGGGCAGGGCAGATGTGCCTGGTGGAAACTGCCTGCCTGCAGGTGGAGAGTGGTCTCGGATGGGGCTGGGGGCTGAGACCTGTAGGACAGGCCAGTGCAGGCAGCAGAGGGTAGCTTGGGTGGGTTCTAGGAGGAGGCTGCTAAGCTCATAATCCCACCCCGTGTCTCCTCCCTGGCCAGATGCATTTGATGAAGCCGGACGCAGTCCCCAAGGCATGCTGTGCACCCACCAAACTGAGCGCCACCTCTGTGCTCTACTATGACAGCAGCAACAATGTCATCCTGCGCAAGCACCGCAACATGGTGGTCAAGGCCTGTGGCTGCCACTGAGGCCCTCCATTTGCACTGCTGCTGCTGTCCCTCCCCATCTGGATCAGGCTCCTCTCCAGATGCAGGGGACCCTCATAAGCACTCAGAGCTCACTGTAGTGGGGGACCCCTCCTTCCACTGCTCCCTCCTGCCAAGCTTCTTGTCTTTTCCAGGCTCTTCCACGCCCTTATCCTGGGGTCTGTGGCACTGAACGCCCAACATCACCATCAAAGGGCCAAAGGCACATAGCAGCCTCAGAGCTGTGCCTCCTTGGTCTGGGGACCTGTGCTGAAGTCCTGACAGAGGACCTGTCCATGGCATTGCCGGCCCAGGCTGTGGCCAACCCTGGATGGTTTAAGGAGCCTACAACTGCCTGAATGGGGCTCTGTACCATTTTCCACAGGGTCCGAGATGGGCAGAAGGGTTCTGCCCCTTCCCAGGTCTACCACTTGGGCATTTGTGGAGCATAATTGGGCATGTACATGTCCTGAGTTCAGTGTATTATTGGGTTCCACTGACTTGGCCCTTGGGCACTGTTAGCTTATTAGAAAAAGAACAAGCTGACTGGGCCTCAAGACTTAAGGTGAGGCGGGTGGGGACATTTTATTGCTTGTGATTTCCCCTTTCCTGGGCCTGCGCTGAGGAAGAGGCCTGACTCCCATTGAAGGAAAGAACCTTGGAGCATTCTGGTTCTCACAGTCATCTCCGCCAGGATGGTCTAATTGGGGCCGGGCACTGAGACGTTGACCTCTCAGCAGAAACAAGGACATGGCTGCAATGGTGTTCCTTTTCCTGTGGCCACCATCTGTGACCACTCTGTATACTTCTCCCTTTGCACCTGGACAGGCCCTCTGCACCCTCAGCACAGAACACAAGTGGCTACTGAGAGCTGCTCAGTTGGAATGAACTCAGCTCCCCACTGAGGAGCAATCCACTCCACCTGGGGCATGGCAAAGGCAGACTGACCAGGCACGGAACAAGGGCGAGGACTGTCAGTGGTTGCTTATGCCTGGGAATTAAGAAGCAGCTGGTCATCACAGTTGGCATCACCCTGGATGCCCAGCAGCCCTGTCCTGTTTCTGGGACCTGTGAGTCAAAGAAAAGGCCCCTGTCCCAGGGGAGTGACAGGTGGTAATTAGGCTGCATTGAGTGGGGAGGTTTGTCTCAGCCTCCACTGTTCCCGGAAACCACTGACTGTTCTTCTTGGAGCAGCCACTGGGAGTTGGAGTGTTTATTTGATTTTGAACTTGCTAAGCCTGTAATTTACCTACCAGAACAGACAGAGTCCAAATGCCTGAACTGTCATTAAAAGCAGATCCTGGGCCCACCCCCATCTGCAGCACACCCAGCAGAAGTGGACCCACCCACATGCCCAGGGAGGCACATCTCTGGAGTCTACACTCTGCACCTCTGAGGACAGACCTCAGGGAGGGCAGCAGCAGTGGAAAGTTTGGGTCCATGCTGTGGGACAGCAGCCCTTTTAGCTGGACCAGAGGACATCCTTGTGTGAGTACAGAGGAAGAGACCCTCCCATATACAACAAAGGGTAGGTCCAGACTGTCTGGAAGGTGGTGAATTCCCCATGAATGTAGGCTTCAAACAAAGGCCTGCAGGGATTAGACAAAGCACCAGCCTGAATGTTCAGCAGACTGACTTGCTTAGTGTCGAAGCAAATCCCCTTTCTCATTCTTGCTTCATTCTTTCATCTATGACATGAGGGCATAGGATTTGTGTTAGTCAGGTTTCTGTTACTGTAACAAAATACTGAAGGCAATCAATTTTTAAAAAGAGGAAAGTTTGAAGTGGGCATGGTGGTTTCCTGTAGTTCCAGCTACTCATAGGAGGCTGAATCAGGAGGATCTCTTGAGCCCACAAGTTCAAGATCAGCCTGGGCAATAGAGACAGGCCTTATCTGAAACAAAACAGAAAAAAAAAACAAAAAAAGAAAAAGAAAAAAGAAAGAAAAAGAAAAAGCCCCCCAAGAATTTGGTTCATGGTTTAGAAGTTTCAGCCTCTGGTTGGCTGACCCCATTATTTCTGGGCCTGTAGTGAGGCAGCCCATCATGCTGTGGAGTGTGGGGTGCAGCAAAATTGTTAGCTTATGGCATCTGGGAAGCTGCAGAGGGAGAGAAAGAGGAAGAGGAAAGGCTTGGGTCCCACTATCTCTCCCAGAGAAAACCTCAATGAACCCGAGACCTCCCATTAAGGCCCACCTCTTAAAGCTCCCCACCTCAATAGAAGCAAGCCAGGGACTAAACTTTTAATACATGTGCCTTTGAGAGACATCCAGGTCAAACTATGGTGCAACACGCATCCCCAAAGCTCTTCCAGTCTGAGAATCTCTCTGCCACCCTCCCCCTCCCTCCCCCAAAACCTAAGGGCCCAGCCATAGGATTCAGGACTTTACCTGACAGCTCTCTCCTCCCAACATCAGGGAAGTGGAGGCTTGGGAACTATTTGACAAACATCAGTGTTTGGTCTCTCCAAAGCCCAGCGCATGACTTGACCTGGTCTGGGGGCCCAGGATGGGGTGACAGGAATGTAAGAACCATGACATGACTCGCTCTTCCTGCAGCAAAGCAGAGTGTAGCTGTCCTGATGGCCAGAATGCTGGTACCTTTAGCCATCCAGGCAGCCACCAGGTGTCATCAAATAGACAAGGTTTTGGAGAAGGAAGAACACAGTAGGCACATAGCCCTTGAGGGGGTGGTCTTATTGTCCAGGCCACTTGGCTCTCCGGTTGCCTCTGGCTGCCCCGGCTACATTCACGGCTGCACGTCACAAGCAAAAGTAAGGTGGCCAACCCGGGGCCCAGGAGCAGAGATCCCCACAGACACCTTCACAAGCGCAGTGAGGCCCTGCTGCCAGCTGAGCATGTGAAGTCCTGTGTTTTTGTGGCTTTCTGTAGGAAAGTGGGTAACGTGCTTTAGAGAAATTCCCCACAATTTTGTAGGAAAGGAGGTTGTGGACAGGAGAAGGCGAGGTTTTAGAGTCAAACAGATCTGGTGTCCAGTCCTGGCTCTGGTTCTTGTGACCCAAGCTCATCACAAGCCCTCTGTGCCTGCTCCTTGCTCTGTCGAGGGGTGCTGGCCTGGCTCTGCCCTTGCAAGGCCTCCGGAGGGTCAGATGTGCCCATAGAGCACTTAGCACAGTATCTCATTTTAAATGAGCTTTCCTGTGGGCCTCCCTGGCCAGTGTTCCCAGGAACACCCTCTCCTTCTGGGATGGGCCCCGGAGGTGCTGCTGGACTTACCTCAAAAATCCACTCTCTCTTTTTCCTTCTGCACTCTCACCTTCCTGGGAGAGCACAGGGACAGGACAGCACTGGGGTCTTTTCTGATGAAGGGCAGGCGTGGCCCACCCGTGCCTTGCTGGTGAGTGTGGTGCCCCCCCCTATCCTCACAGGAAGCCGAGGGGGACTTTCCATCAAAGGTTTCTCTTCTTACTGGGAAGCCTTGAGCAAGCATTTGGCCCCTTTTTAAAAAATATTATTTTTTATTTTTTTTCTCACTTAAGAAAACATGACACGAGTGCCAGGGAAATTTTTGAAAATAACAGAAAACAGATGCCAGTCCCCCATCACCCCGCACACGATGAGCTGCTGTGAGCCCTCCCTGGCCTTCTTGGCACACTGGTTTTTACATGGGATGTATGGATTACTACAGATTAGGTCCACACTCTTGCACTTTGGTGATCTGATTTATTCATTTTATGATGTTTTTTGAAATCTTCTATTATTAAATATTTTTTGAAAGTATCATTTTCAGTAGCAGTCAGTGCCCGGGGTTCACCTTTTCTCCCTCACATAACAAGCGCCTCAGCAGGCGGCAGGCAGCCCGGGCTCAGGCAGCCTGGGCATGAGTCTGGCTGCCAGCCCAGAAGCCCTGGATTGGGAGCTTTTCCCCTCTCTCTGTGTAACACCTGGCACAAGCAGGGGCTGGGTGACCGCAGCAGGGGCAGGCACCTCACCTGAGGTTCAGGAGACCTCAATGCTCCACTCAATGGCTCCACCCAATGGCTCCACTCCTACTGGCCTCTGTCCAGTCTCTTGCTCTCACTGTCCCAGGATTATCAGGGAGGTGCAGTGATAAGGTCTTCCTGTACCTCCTCCCACAGATCCCCCCTATTTCATAGCACTGTGTGAACAATCCTCCCTCCTAGAGACTTGAGCCAGCTGGCCACCTCCCTGCATGTCACCTTGAAACCAGCCATGCCAGCGTACTTTGTACCTGTCATCCTCTTCTGTCACAACCCCCAAGTAGCTGGCACTATCGTGGCCTCACTGCTGCCCATCCTGGCCACCATGACTGACCCTCAGTGGGAGGAACCCCTATTTTTAGGAGAGAGATCCCTTATGGGATCCCAGCTAAGGGAGCTGGCCCAAGCTATCTGGAGTGAAGAACCCCTTGATGGTTCAGGGTGCCCAAGGCGGGGTTGGCGGGGATGGTGGTCATGGAGCTGGGGCAGCAGGCTCTCCCCTCCATCCCAGCTTATCCCAATCTCAACCCCCAAAATAGAGCACAGCCTGAGAGAACCAGCCCACCCAGCGTGTCTCAGCGTTGAGACTGGATCCAGGGAGGTGGCACGAGAGCAGGAGGTTTCTGGTGACTGACAGGGTTCAGTCTCGGCACAGGAACAAAGCCATGAGGTGGCCTAGCTGGCCCAGAGCCAGAGTAGGGAGCAAGGCCAGCCCACACAGGCTGCAGAACAAGGCACCAGAGTGCAAGATGGCGGGGGTGGAGGCAGGGGAAGCAGCTCTGGCTTGTGTCTTGTGTCTCCCAGCACCGAGCACAGGACCTGGCCAAAGTAGGGCCCTGGATGCCGCACAGGAATCCAGTTCTGCCTATTGGTTCAGTGGGAAATGATGGGAGGACGGGTTAGCAAGGCTGGTCACAGTTAGACACTCAACCAGTTGCGTGTGAGTAGGAGCAGAGCCTGGCCAGCCCCACTCACCTGCCTGGTAGCAGGAGGCAGAAAGCAGAGGCGCTGTAGGCAGTTCTACTGCTCTGAGCTGGGCCCAAAAGGGCACCTGTCCAGGGGCTTGGCCTCACAGGGAGGGCAGCAGCAGGCAAGATGCTGTGGCTTGTCCCTGAGCAACCTCTGCAAACACCTGGGGCCCAACTGGAGGCAGCAATACAAGAATCCATTTATTTTACCAAAGAAACCATCCAGCAGCCACAGGTGGGCCCAGGACAGGCCCTGGCAGCACAAGCCTGAGAAGCCAGTGGCCACGCAGCTGTGGATGGTGGGGAGGGTCACACCTGCACCTGCTTGCTCCAAGGACCACAGCCATGCTGGGAACCAGTCCAGAGCCACTCAACCAGGCCGTGAGGGAGCTGCTCCAAGTTGATCTGAGGAATGGCTGGGGTCACAAACACCATCTGCTTCATGCAGGACACCCTCAGTGCTGGCACCCCTGAGGCCAGCAGCTCCTTCCTGGACACACAGGCAAGAGCACAGCAGGGAGGGGACAGCACTGCCTCACATGTACTCCCCACAGTCAGCGATGATCACCTTCTGCTTTGGCTTCCCATCCTTGCTGCCCTGGGCCTTTGTGGACAGAACAGGAAAGAAGGACTAGTCAGGGGGTGAGGGAGGAGACTGAAGAGGGACTTAGGGTGCCACCCCTTGGAACCTGAGCTTACTCCTTCCTGGCCCTCCACAGGTTATACCCCAAGGGCCAGGGGGTTTGGGGGCCCTTCCTGGCCACCTACCTCAATTTGCCGCAAGACATCCAGACCTTCAGTAATCTCCCCGAACACTACGTGCTTGCCATCCAGCCAATCTGTCTTGTCACAGGTCAGAAAGAACTGGGAGCCGTTGGTGTTTGGGCCAGAGTTGGCCATGGAGAGTAGGCCTGGGGGAGTGTTAGGGTTTGGATGTGAGGTGTCCCCCAAAAGCTCACACGTGAGACAATGCAAGAGGTTTGAAGGATAAATTATTGAGTTATAGGCTCAATCTAATCAGTGAATTAATCCCTGGTGGGATTCACTGAGTGGTAACTGGAGGCAGGTGGGGTGTGGCTGGAGGAAGCGGTTCATTGGGGGCGTGGCTTGGGGGTATATATTTGTATCTGGAGAGTGGCGTCTCTCTTTCTGCTTCCTGATCACCACGTGAGCTGCTTCCCTTCACCACACTCTTTCGTCATGATGTCCTGCCTCACCTTGAACCCTGAGGAATGGAGTCAGATGTCCGTGGACGAGATCTCTAAAACCGTAAGCCCCTAAATAAACTTTTCCTCCCCATACAATTGTGCTGGTTGGGTCCTTTAGTCACAGTAGTGAAATAATTGACTAAAACAGGGAGAGAAGGATGTCAACTCCCTGTACCTTGCCCCAGCCCCGAACACTGTGCACACTGTGGACAGCCCTCTGCAGGTGGCCCAGGCTCTGAGAACACAGACCCCACACATGTGGCCCTGTTGTCTTTAATAAAGACTAATTTTTTTTTAAATGAAGCTGATTAAAAGGAATAATCTGAGCTGAGTGCAGTGGCGCACGCCTGTAATCCCACTGGCTCAGGAGGCTGAGGCAGGGGATGTGGCTGGGGATGTGGCTCAGTGGTCAAGTGCCCCTGAGTTCAGTCCCTGGTACTCCCCCCAAAAAGAATAATCTGATGGTACGAAAGGCTATTTTAGAGAGGACAGGCAGTAGATCCTCAGGTCAGGATGATGGGTGTGGCACTTGAAGGAAGTGAAGGACACTGGAGGAATACACTCCTGGAGAGGAAATGTGCGAAGGCCCCGAGGCAGAAGTGAGTCTGGTGTGACTGCCACTTGGAGGCAGAGGTTGAGGAGCAGCACATCCTCTGAGCACAGAGGTACCAGGACTCACTCGGGTCGGGTCAGCCCTTCAGGACTGGATCCTGCGCTCAGTGAAGCCATAGGAAGGTTGTCAACAGAACGATGAGGTGATGAGATTGATGTTTTAAAAGTATCACTCTGGGCCGGATGTGGTGGTGCATGCCTATAATCCAAAGACTCAGGAAGATAAGGCAGGAGGATCAGAAGTTGGAGTCCAGCCTTTACAATGTAGTAAAATCTTGTCACAAAATAAAAAGGGCTGGGAATGAGCTTAGTGGTAGAGTGCATGCCTATCATGTGTGAGACGCCCTGAGTTCCATCCCCAGGACAGAAACAAACAACTCTATTACTCCAACTGCCCTGCAAAGACTTCGCTATGAGGGGGGAAGAGGAGAACAGCTAGGAGGACTCTGGTGGTAGTGATGGAGCAGGGAGGAGCATCTGGGGGAAGAGCAGCTGGGCCAGGAAATGACTTGAAGACAGAAGGTTGGGACATGTGTGTGATGCAGGAAAGGAGTCGAGATGAGCCCTAAGTTTCTGACCAGGCAGCCAAGTGGACAGTGGCATCATTTACTGAAACAGGGACTGTGAGAAGAACAGGAGTTGTTTTGGACCTGTGATGTTGAGAGATTGTGGGATATCCAGTGGAGACCTGGCAGGCAGCTGGACAAGAATCTGTGGGGTGATCAGCCTCAAGAAGCAAATTTGCACAAAATTACAGAGCATTCAGTACAAGCCCAGGCGCTGAATGTGATTGATTGCCCAGCGTAGGGGCTCTCAATGGGGTAATACTGCCCCCTAGGGGCCATTTGGAAACTGCAGGGTATTTTGTGGTGGTGAATCCAGTGAAGAGAAACCAAGATTGAGCTCCAGGTCCATCCAACAATTTAGGAGGTGGAAATAAGAAAGGAGAAAAGAGGTGTCACGCACATGGAATCCCAGTAACTTGGGAGACTGAGGCAGGGGTATCGAAAGTTCAAGACTAGCCTCAGCAATTTAATGAGGCCCTAAGCAACTTTTTGAGACCATCTCAAAATTAAAAAAGAAAAATAAAGGAAAAAGAAAACAAGAAAAGAGGAGCAGTCACAGGAGTGGAAAACCACAAAGGAGGGAGGTGCTCTGCCAGCTGCTGGGAGGAGGGGTGCAAGGAGAGGGGACTGATGGCATCATATGAGCTCAGAGTGGAAAGGGGCTGAGTCTTAACTGCTGGTGAGCTGGAGGCTGTTGGGAAGTGGGCTGAAGGAAGAAACAGCCAGTGGATTTTTGTTTTTTTGTTTTTAATACCAGGGATTGAACCCCGGGGGTGCTAAATCACTAAGCCACATCTCCAGTCCTTTTTATTTTTTTATTTTGAGACAGTCTCACTAAGATGATTAGGGCCTTCTACATGACTGAGGCTGGCTTTGAATCTACAATCCTCCTGCCTCAGCCTCCTGAGCTGCTGGGATGAGCCAGTGGCTCTTTTAGGTTTTGGCAGGCATGGTTGTGCACCCCTATAATCCCAACTACTTGGGAGGCTGGGGCAAGAAGATCACAAGTAAAAGGCCAATCTTAGAAACTGTCTCAAGATGAAAAAACACAAAGGGGGCTCAGGGTCAGAACACTCACTTAGTATGCCTGAGACCCTCAGTTTGATCCACCATCCCACATACACACCAAAAAATAAATAAATAAATAAAAAAGCTTTGCTGAAAAGGGACAAATAAATTGGGGTGGCGGCTGGAGGGAGCTCATGGGACATGAGACTGAGGGACAATTGTTTCATTTTTTCAAAGGCTTGCAATGTGACAGCATGCTGAGGGATGGGAGTGAATAGAGGGGGAAGCAGAGGCGTTGAGGGGGCAGGATCCAAGTGGAAGGGCTAGCCTCAAGAAAAGCTGACAAAGTTCACTGTCCCAGGAAGGCAGGCAGGTCAGGGTGTGAGAAGACATGGGCTGGGGAGTAGATCTCACTGTGGGAAGACAAGTTTGACTCTTCTGCGGGGCACAGGGCTGAGGCAGGAGGATTGCAAGTTTGAGGCTAGCCCGAGCAACTTAGCAAGACTCTGAATCAAAAAACAAAACAGGCTGGAATGTAGCTCAGTGGTAAAGCCCTTGGGTTTAATCCCAGCACATACAAAAAAATAAAGTCCGTCTCTTCCGGTTGTTTTTATAAATAAGAAGCAAGACCATGCGCTGAGAGAAGAGTATATAAAGGGCTGAGGAGCAGAGAAAGATGTGCTTCGGTCTGGGATGGAGTTCTCCAAGCCAACGCTGGGAGCCTGCTGGGCACTTATGGAGGTGCCTTTCCCACCAATGCCCCTCAACTTGCAGGGGCCCAACAAGCTCAGGGGTGTGCTTTTCTCCAGCAGGCAGGGTTCTGTGCTAGGTAGGTAAGTAAGTAGGAGTGAGAGAGAAAGGCAGCTGGGCTCCAACACAAGAGCAGGGAGGTGCAGGGATGTGAGGGACGCCCACGGAAGTGCACGGGGTGGATGGGCAGAGCCCCCCTCCCCATTGAGGCCAGGATGGGTTCCAGCTGTGAAAGCCTCTAAAAGGACACTGACAAATGAGGACCTCTGAGTATGCATGGTGGATTAGATAACAGTGTAGCAGAGTTCATTTTTAGATTTTAGTAACTATGCTGTGACAATATTAAAAATGCCCTTGTTCTCAGGAAACACAAGTATTTAGTAGTGAAGGAACATCAAGACTCTAACTTACTCTCAAATAGCTACAAAAAATACACTAAATATATACAGAAAGAGAATAAGTAGGGAATGTCAACCGCTGGTACGTTGGGTAAAAAGTGCTCAAGGTACATGGGGGATTCTTGTACTATTCCTTTCCTTTCTTCTTTTTTTTTTTTTTTGGCGGGGGTGGTGGGTGGTGGTGGATACCGTTGATTGAACTCAGGGGCACTTTACCACTGAGCCACATTCCAGTCCCTTGCATTTTCTTTTGAGACAGGGCCTCACCAACTTGCTGAGGCTGGCCTTGAACTACAATTCTCCTGCCTTAGCCTTCAGAGTTGTTGAGATTACAAGGCATGCACCACCACGCCTGGCTGACCTTGATAAACATTTTAAAAAGCTAGACTAAGACAAGAAGAATTATGGGTAAAAAGGGTCATGAGGACTATTTGACAAAACAGGACAGACTGGGCGTGATGGTGCATGCCTGTCATCCCAGCGGCTGAGTCAGGAAGATTGCAAATTCAAAGCCAGCCTTAAGCAATTTAGCAAGGACCTGTCTCAAAATAAAAAATAAAAGGGGGGGGGGGTGTCTGGAGATGTGACTCAGAGATGTAGCCTTCCTGGGTTCAATCCCTGATACCAAAAAACAAAACAACAACAACCAAAATAAGATAAACACACACACTGTCCATAATAGAAGAGCTAAAGAAAGAAGAAAACTTCTTAGTTTTTAATTTATACCCATAAAAATAGTAACTTTCCAGCAAGAAGCCTGGCAGACATCTCCTTTACCAAGTGATCAAAGATAACATATTTGAACTGCCATCACGTGCTTCCTTATGGATGTGCTAACAGCGTTGCTTCTGTGCTGCTCCTGCCAAAATACATAAGCTAAACGAAACCTGGAGGAAGTAGCTGCAAACACACTGAGAAACATCTCTAAACACAACTGGCCCGTTCTCTTCAAAGACGTTGAGATCAAAAGAGACAACTAAAACCCAAGAAGTTGTTTTATTTTTTTAATCTTTATTTTATTTATTTTCTTAATGGTGCAAAGGATTGAACCCAAGGCCTCTTAGCCACTGAGCCATATCCCAGCCCTCTTTATTTTTTCAGACTGGGTCTTGCTAAATTGCTGAGACTGCCTTTGAACTTGTGATCCTCCTCCCTCAGCCACCAGAGGTATTCTATTGCTGAGCCACATCCCCAGCCCTTTTTATTTATTTATTTGTTTATTTATTGGGTACTGGGGATTGAACCCAGGGGCACTTTACCAATGAGCACATCCCCAGTCCTTTTTGTTTTTTGAGACAGGATCCCTCTAAATTGCCCAGGTCCTCACTAAATTGCAGAGGCTGGCCTCCAACTTGCAATCCTCCTGCCTCAGCCTCCTAAGTAGCCATATGCATCACCATGTCTGTCATGGCTTCTTCCTAATCTTGATGTTCATGGACACCTGAAGATTTTACTGAACCTTTTTTGCAATGAGCTTTACCTAGGTGCTGAAGAAACTGTTAAGGAGGACTCCCTGACTCCCCAGGTAGCAGTTCAAGTACTCTTCTGCACACACTCCCACAATATAACTCTGGTGAGCAGGCTGGCCACAGGTGCCGATGGGAAGGACTTGGGGCCTGACAGAAACTGCAGAAGGCAGCCACAGCACTCAGCTGATGCATAGCATGGTTCCCACACGCCTCGCTCCAGTTAGCAGGTCCACTCATGTACCTCCAGCGCCCCCTCCACGCCTAGCCTGCACCATTGCAGAGTGACATGTAGATGCAAAGGGAGGGCACCCTGCTTAGAGGACAATAGGGGCTGGGGCCTTGCTTTGTGCTCCAAGACAAAACTGACTGGAGGAGCTGGGCACAGTGGCACACGTGTAATACTAGCTAACTGGGAGGCTGAGGCAGGAATATCATAAATTCAAGGTCAGTCTTGGCAATTTAGCGAGACCCTGTCTCAAAAAATAAAAAGGGTGGGGGTATAGCTCAGTGGTGGTGCACCCCTGGGTTTGATACCCAGGACCAAAACCAAAACAAACAAACAGACAAAGAACCTCCCACCTGACTGAAGGATAAAAACTTTCAGTATAGCTGTGTGTGGTGGCACATGCCTGTAGTCCCAGAAACTCAGGAGGCTGACACAGAAAGATCACAAGTTCAAAACCAGCCTCAGCAAGTTAGCAAGGCCCTAAGCAACTTAGGAGGTCCTGTTTCAAATTTAAAAAAAAAAAAAAAAAAAAAAAAAAAAAAGCTGGGATATAGCACAGTAGTAGAGTGTTCCTGGGTTCGGTCTCTAGTACCCAAGCCAAACAAAGAGTACAACAGTTAAACACTTGTTAAATAAGGAACTCTGATATAATGCAGAGGACAGAGGGCACCATAGGAGCCAAAGCAATGGGAACCCAGAGAGATACTTACTGGAGGGTTTGGAATAGTTTCCAAGAGATGTTAGTGACTGACTGAGCTGAGCTTTGAAAAAAGAGGAGTTAGTCACATAAAATAAGCTGCAGAGAGTCCTGGGGGAGAGGAATGGCTTGTGCACAAACATAGAGGCTTGCAGGTGTCTACCAGCTATTGTTTCCTAGAATATAAAATGGAGCTGAGAGCAGGGCTCTGGACATAGGAAGACTTCTGTCCTTTCTGGTGGAACTGGACTCAATCCTATGGATGAGGGGATTCCCTAGAATGCTTGAAGAGAAGGATACAGTCAGATCTCTGGCTGCTAGGGATAGGAGGAGAGCAGGCCTGAGGCAGGGGGCCAGTTAGAAAGCTACCATCATTATTCACAGGCGAGATGATAGGAACATTTGGCAGGAACAAATGGAAGAGAGATGCAGGAGGATTTAAGAGATAAAACTGCAGAATATGGTACTGCTTTAGGTATGAATTATAATGAAGAGCCCAAGATGACAGGAGATATCTGAGTTGGGTAATTATTTAGAGGATGGCAAAATTAAATAAGACTGAGCACACAGAAGACGACAGTAAAATGTGAGAAAATCCATTGGAATATGCTTTATTAATGGTGCCTATGAGACAGCCAAGCAGAAATTTGTGAAAGGTCAGGGCTAGGGCTAGTGGTACAAAAATCATCAGCACAGAGTGCGTGTTCAGGTGTGGTGGCAGACACCTGTAATTCCAGCGACTGTGGAGGCTGAGGTAGGAAGATGACAAACTTGAGACCAGCCTATTTTAGACCCTGTCTAAAATAAAAGGAACTGGGGATATAGCTCAGATGTAGCCCCTGGGTTCCATCCCTAGTACCACACAAACCCGAAACAAACCACACAGAACACACACACACACACAAAACCTAAGCACATGTATTTCTAACCCAGATGAGAAACTCAAAAGTTCTCCACTCAACTCACCCACATCAGAAGTGCCCTGGGTGGAAAGCACCAGCCCCTCCTCTGGAAGACTGAGTTTTTGTTCTTGCCTCTACCACCAAACTACCTCCACAGACCTTTTAAAAATTTGAGACAGGGTCTCACTAATTGCCCAGGCTGGCCCTGACCTTGTCATCCTCCTGCCTTAGTCTCCTGAGTCACTGAGATTACAGTCATATGCCACCATGCCTGGTGTTTCTCTTTATTATCTTCAAGAGTCTTCCTAGAAAATGTCCTCAACTGGTCATGAACTGATCAATATAAAGATTTGAGGTTTTCATCTGATGGCTTATTAGCCACATTGGACTCTTCACTACTTTCTTCGTCAGTGAAGAGGACACATTAGTGAGGAGGTTCCTCCTAGCAACTCTCCAAATCAAGGAGAGTTGTCACTGAGAAACTTAGGCCCTAAAGGCCTGCCTTTAGCAGAGGCAAATTAGAATAAGTCCCAGGGAAGTATACACCCATCCACAGAAAGACACCTTTTGTAACCTAGCAACTTTAATCAAATACCAAACAGGAAACATTTCTTGCCTCTGCCAACTCAAATTCAACAAAAGAGAACCCCTGATGCTTCACTATAAAAGTAGAAATGAATTGTTAATATGTGGACAACAGGAAATGTGCCACATCCAGATGCCATTTAGAAAGCAAAAGTTTGATTTTTTTAGATTGATCATGGTTTATCCAACAATGATTCCAGGAATATTAAAATCATTTTGTTTGTTTTTACAGAATCAGCTAGAGGTGTATATCAGTGGTAGAGCATTAGCCTAACATGCACAGGCCCTGGGTTTGATCCCTAAGTACTAAAATATATGAACATAGCTAATTTTTGTTTTGTTTTTTAGTAATGAGGATTGAACACAGGGCCTTGCATGCACTCTTCCACTGAGCTACATCCCCCAGCTAAACTGTTTAAACATTGCAGTATCCAATTCTATCACTACAGAATTTAAGCCTTCAGTTGCTTTCCAAGCATTTTGATAACCATTGTTTACAAAGCTTATAGACCTAGTGACTGAGGAGACTGGGGCAAGAGGATTCTATGTTGGAGGTCAGTCTCAGCAACTTAGTGAGACCCTGTCCTAAAATTGAAAAAACAACAAAAAAAGGTACAGAAAAGTAGGTAAAATAGTTTATCATCATTCCAACAATCATTCATTCCAACTAAGCACTGTGTACAGAACATTGACCTTACTACTGAGTTAGGTGACTATTAAAGGAGGAATAGCCTTTGTCCTCAGGAAAAATATTTTACTGGGGTAAACCAAGGGCATTTAGAATTACTACCTTAAAAAACTCAGCTGGGCATGGTGGTGCTCACCTATACTACCAACTACTTGGGAGTCTGAGGCAAGAGAATCACAAGTTTGAGACCAGTCTCAAAATAAAAGGCTAGGGGTGTAGCTCAGTAGCATAGCACCTGCCTAGCAAGTGCAAGGCCCTGGGTTTAATCCCCAGTAATATAAAAATAAAACTCAGGTGTAGGAGGACCCCCACAAAAAAAAAAATCATCTTCCCTTTTTACTTAAAATTTGAAGAACTGAGAGCAGGGATGTAGCTCAGTGGATAAATACTTATATAGTATGCCGGAGGTCCCTTGGAGAGGGGTGGATTTAAAGAACTGAAAGCTTAGAGAAGTATGTGTCGGGGGTGGGGCACTGCTATGTTGCCCAGGCTGATCTTGAACTCCGGGGTTTAAGGGATCCCGCCTCAGCCTCCTGAGTAGAAGGAATTTTACGTGTGCATCACTGGGCTCAGTTTGGGCTTAGAGAGTTTAAATATCCATACAGCAAAGTAATGGCAAAACTGGGACTAAAACTCAGAAATTGACAAAAAATCAAATAGCATGCACCATAATTGTGGTAACAATTGAAGAAAAGCATACCCATGTAAGCAGAGGCCAAGCCTCCACTGTCAAGGCTGAGCTTCCCTGCTACACTGTTATTTAACAGCACAGTTGTCAAAAGGAGTAGTTCTGGTGCCCAGGTAGAGTACAGCTACCCACCAGGTGGTGTAAATCAACACCCAAACCTTTTAAGATTTTTCTAATATCCTCCTGATTCCCCTCCACTCCCACTGTATGGTACTGGAGATTGAAGCAAGGGCCTCACATATGCTAAGCAAGCACTAACCACTGATCTATATCCCCAGCCAGGGTCTGACTAAATTGCCCAGGCTGACCTCCAGCTTGGGATCTTACTGCCTCCGCCTCCCAAGTAACTGGGATCATAGATGTGCACTACTGCTCATTTGGCTCCTCTTACCTTTTCTAGCTTGAGTATTCCTCATCCAAAATCCTTGGGACCAGAAGTCCAATCTTTGGGATTTTGGAATATTTGCATTACCACTTGAGCTTGACTAATCTGAAAATTCACAATGTGAAATGCTCCAAAATCCAAAATAAATGTGAGAGTCATGTTGGCAGATTTTGGAGAATTTTTACTTTGGATTAGGACTGCTAAATCTGTGTATGTTGTTTTATACTGGGGATTGAACAAAGAGGAGTTTTCCACTGAGCTACATCTTTAAGACCTTTTATTTTTTGAGACAGGGCCTCAATTGCTGAGGCTGGCCTCTGGAATAACGGATTACAGGCATGTGCCACCGTGCCCAGCTCTATTTGTTTTATATTTATTTTTAGCTTTCGGTGGACACATCTTTATTTTTTTATGTGGTGCTGAGGATCGAACTCAGCACCCTGTGCATGCCAGGCGAGTGTGTTACTGCTTGAGCCACACACACCTCCAGCCCTTTCTCTGGCTTTTACATTAAATGATTTTGCCCTTACCTTTTCAGATGAAGTGATCATTAGCCAAAATTCCTGGCCTGACCCTGATCACTATTGGTCTTAAATCAGTATCATGAGGCTGTTTCTGTAATTCCCCTACTATTCAGAAACTCTTTTCCCTAAGGAGCCAGGGCTACATTTGTTTATGAACTGAATAGGATCCAGAGCTTGGGATGAGGTCTGAGGTCATAACAGATCATAGCTACTTGAGTTAGAACTGGGGCTCAGTGTAGCACTAGCACCCACCACTTAGTGAGGAAGTAAGGTCCTATATAAGAGACCAGATGGCGGCTGCCTGTGCCAGAGGTGTGCATCTAGTGCACTAGCCAACCAGAAACCAACTGGGAGATATTGCCACACTCAGATATTTCCCTCCAGAGTTCCCTCACGGAGGCAGCCATCTTTTTCCCTGCTCTTCTGCCGGAAACCGGCACTAGGCCTCGCCCTCAACCTGAGCTGGCTTAGCACATTGCACACACAAAAAGATGGCAGTCAGGAAATAGGGACATCTACCTTGGGTATTTTTAATTTGTTACTAGGATCAGTCCTTAAGAAAAAAGCCTGGGGGCTGGGGATGTGGCTCAAGCAGTAGCGCACTCGCCTGGCATGCGTGCAGCCCAGGTTCGATCCTCAGCACCACATACAAAGATGTTGTCTCCGCCGAAAACTAAGAAATAAATATCAAAAAATTCTCTTAAAAAAAAAAGAAAGAAAAAAGCCTGGAAACTTCAAGGAAAGGAAGTAACAGGGAGGGCAAGTAAATAAATAAATTAATGCTCTGACTGGCTGACCTTGGCCAGGTTACTGTTTAAGGATTAAAGGAACCAAATACTAAGTGAGGACTGGCATTTGTTTGCTGTTGCCAGATTTACCTCCTGAGCATTTTCCCACGACTAGTGGAAACATTGGTTGCAGAATCTGGGCAACTAGATCAACTGACCAGGAGATTGACACCAACATGTTGACAGTCCAAGGGAAGAAGGGGGTATTGTAGCCAGATCAGTTCTTCGGGTGTGCCAACCTCACTGAGCCCTGATTTTCCTGAGCCAGACCCAAGATCGTCTGCTCAATGTATAAGATCTTACCATATGCAATGGGACTTTCTGTTCAATTCACATTCAACTGTTCTGCATACCCAGCTAATCCTAAACTGCTGAAGAACAGAATAAGTAGGGTCTTTCTAACATATTCACATCCTGAAATTACATGCAACAAAAACTGGAATTTATTGAATAAAACTGACATGGGCAGCACAGAGGCAGTTTTGTGGAGATTTTTTTTCTTTATTGCGAAACTTAAGACTTGGGTACATCAAATAAAACCAATTTCAGGGGGAGGCAGGTAACGACCAAATCCCATAGTAGAAAAAAAAATTAACACTGTCTGGGCTATAGTAGAACCCAGAAGAATATATTCTTATAATTGAAAAATTCTAGGTGTTTTCGTAATTGACCTTTTGATACAAAATGACCTAATAAATTTGCAACTTGTGGTTCTTGATGTTGAGGTCCATAGGACAAGCTAGGAAGTCTTCAAACCTTGAGCTGATTTCCACCAGGGGTTATTATTTGGCTTTTGAACTCTGAAATGAAAAACACCATCACAAATAATCAAAAGAATTTTAGCAAATCCTTTTTGGCTGATAAAGGTATCCTCAACTTGGCATAGCTGAGGGCCCTTTACAAAACAACCAGTTTCTACCAACACACCAGCTGTTGCCCTTTTCAAATAATTTTTCTTGGCTTTTGTCTACCTGGAGGTGCCTACCAGTAGTCCTAGTTAAGCTGCATTCACCCAATTTCCTACAGAGTCCTCGGGCCGCCTAAGTCAATGAACAAACCCTATGTAACTCTCCAACTACACCATCATCTTGGACACCCAGGTGTTTGTTTCTCTTCCTGTCGCATTTTCAGAGCTAAGCATTAAGTATGTACACATATAACCTCAATGGACTAACTTAGCAAAAATGATACTTACAGCTGGGATCTAATTATGAAAACTCCTTGTATATTGGATCACTATCTCAGGACAATGAGGTAACTGGGGCATAAAGGATTGAAGACTGAACCCAGGGCTTTACACATGATGATGTGTTCTATTACTGAGCAACAACCTCTACCAATAATTATTTTTTTAAATAATATAGGTAGACATCTTTATTTTAATGTGGTGCTGAGGATCGAACCCAGTGCCTCATGCATGCTAGGCAGGCACTCTACCTGAGCCAGAATCCCAGCCCCTAGATTTTTTTTTGGTGTTAGGGATTGAACCCAGGGCCTTGTGCATGCAAGGCAAACACTACCAACTGAGCTATATATCCCCAGCTCCACCAATAATTTTTAATATTTACCTTTTAGTTGTAGTTGGCCACAATATTTACTTATTTTTATGTGGTGCTAAGGATGGAACCCAGGGCGTTGCACGTGCTAGGCGAATGTTCTATTGCTGAGCCACAGTCCCAGCCCCCAATAATTCTTAATCAAGATCTGACCAGGTGTTCTTCATGAGGAAACCATGGGATTCTCAGTGTTGCTATAGACTGGCCTTGAAGTCCTGGGCCCAAGTGAATCTCCTGCCTTATCTCAAGTACCTGGGCCTATGGGTGCACACTACCACACTCAGTTCTCCCAGGTTTTTAATTTACAACCATTATTTTTCTTTCCATAATAACTGATCCTAATAACAGAAAGGCTTAGGTAACAGCCTGCCAAGTTTTCAGGTTATATGGCAGAAAGCAGGGGTAGTGGTGCATGTCTGTAATCCTAGAGACTTGGGAAGATCTGAAGTGTAAGTCCAGCCTGGGCAACTCAGTCATATCCCATCACAAAATAAAAAGGAAAAACAACTGGGAATGTAGCTCAGTGGTAGAGCACCCCTGAATTCTAACACAAACAAAAACTGGCAGGAAGTGAAAAAGCCAAACGTACGGTTTTTCCTCGTCTAAGAGGTAGCAGCAGCAACAGCGCCCACCTTCTGGGCAGCTTCTTTCTTGGCATGATGAGCTTGTAGAACCGCCACGGCTTCATCCACCTATGAGAAATCTCCAGGTTGTCAGTGACTCAGGCAAGCCAGCTGGCCCCTCTCTGGTGCTCAGGCCCACTGGCAGAATATAGATGATCCCTGGGCTTCTGGTGCCAACAGCTTACTCACTATTCATAGCAGCAGACCCAACCACAGGTAAAACATGTCAGGGGGCCACAGACGCCTCTGTTACACATGGGTGTGCAAGTTCTCCCCACTCCCTAATCCTCCTAAGGGCTGAAGTCACAAGGTCTAAAGCAGCTCACCTTGGAGCGGAGAGACTCAGGGGACTCCAGCATGTGTAGCAGCTCAGAGTTATCAATCTCCAGCAGCATTCCTGTGATCTTTCCAGCCAGGTTTGAATGCATTGTTTGGATAAGTGGAAACAAACGTTCACCTGTGGGCAGGAGTTAATGAAATCTCAGTGGATAGATACTGGTGTCAAGGGTTGATCACTCCTCTGCAAGAACATGGGACACTCACCCAGCATCTGCTTCTGTTCCTGGGGTGGTGCTGCAGCAAGCATGGAGGCGGTCAGGGGCTCTTGCCCCTGCACATGGACTGCAGGCTGGGGTGCCTGGGAACCAGGACAGGCAGCAGGTTAGCAAGAAGAAAAGACATCTTCTCTTCTAACTATGTGGAAGAGAAGTGGAGGGGTAGCTATCCTTATTCTCAAGGAACTAATTTCCCTGAGAATCCTTAGGGATTTTTAGGGGTATGCTGAGGAACAGAACATAAACATACAACCATTTTCAATGAAATGGCAAGATATCAGAAGGGAAACTGGGCGGGCACAATGGCAAATGCTTGTAATCCCAGAAGACTTGGGAGGCTGAGGCAGGATTCAAAGTTTGAGGCCAGTCTCAGTAACTTAGTGACAACCTGTCTCAAAATAAAAAGTTAAAAAAAGGGGGGGGGGCTGGGTAGTCCAGTGGTACAACATCCTTGGGTTAGATTCCCAGTACAAAAGAAAAAAAAAAAAAAACAACCCTATAATGCCTACAATGCTAGGCAAGCTTGTGCTGATGTTTTTGATTTACCCAGTTACCCCAAAATAAGGCCTTCTGATAAATCAGCCACAGTGAACATCTGGATAGCTTTTCCCTAAAAGTTCCCTTTAGAGACAATTCTGGTACAGACAGGGCCAAAGGGTGTGAATATGTAACTTTTACACATATCATCTTCATTATACCAGATATTTTTGTTGAATCAACAGCTTTGGGGACTGTCAATATGGAACATTAATGCTAATCACAGCCCTAAAAATAAGGTGGTCTTGTTGGCAAATAAGACATTTTACTTGGAATTAAGCTCTGAGAAATCTTCAAGTTAGAGAATATGGGGAAGGAAGACAGATGATCTTTTGGCTGTCTTCCAAGGAACTTTTAGGCCTGAAGGCTGAGTGTGGCCCCACCACAGATAATTGCTACTGATTAAAAAAAAAAGTCATGCAGGGCACAATGGTGCACACCTATAATCCCAGCAATTCTGGAAGCTGAAGCAGGAGATTGCAAGTTCAAACCAGCCTCAGCAACTTAGTGAGACTCTCTTAAACAGGTATGTGGCTCAATGTTTAAGTGTCCCTGAGTTCAATCCCAGGTACCCAAAACCCAAAACACTTGTGTCTTTGCTTATGTATTAAAGAGCACAGTTATAGAAGTAGCAAATTTCAATTTAGGCAAGCTAAGCTCTCACCCCTGTCCCTCAACCCCTTAATATATCTCTGAAACTGAATTATTTTTCTTTTTGAGATAAGGTCTTGCTCTGTTACCTAGGTTAATCTCACTCCTGGGTTTAAGTGATCTTCCAGCCTCAGCCCTTAGACTATAGGATCATGCCACCATGCCCAGCTGAAGTTGAATTTCTCTTCTATAAGTTGATGTTATTTCCTGCCTTAATATCTCAAAACTTTGCAGAACAGTCAAGGATCAAACAGGCCAGTGGATGAAAAAGTTATATGAAGGCTCAAGGACCTGAACAAGTGCAGGTATGTCACAAAAGGAGAGTAGGACTTCTAGCTACTAAGGAGGCTGAGGTGGGAAGATGACAAATTCAAGATCAGTCTAGGCACTCAGCAAGACCCTGTCTCAAAAAGGGCTGGTGATGAGTGCTTGCCTATTATACCCCAGATTCCATCCCCAGTGCTGCAAAGACATGAAAACCAAAACCCAGGAAAGCACCTGTTTGCCTCCTATGGAGCTTTTCTGGGAAGAATTTCAAGCCCTTTAGTGACACTATTCAAATCACCACACAGAATACACACCCTATCACAGACTGGGCAATGTGATACCCACTGCATGAACCAAAGCCAAGCATCATTTTTGTATGTGTGGCACTGGGGATCGAACCCAGGGCCTTGTGCATGAGAGGAAAGCACTCTACCAACTGAGCTGTATCCCTAGCCAAGCACCATTTGGTGGGCCTCACCTGCAGAGGCTGTATGGCAGGGTGAGGGCTGCGGACACTAGAGGCATACTTGTATGGTGCTACAGCCCGAGGAGCAGCAGCAGCAACTGCAGCACGTGGTGCAAGGTTTGGCACAGCTGTTGGAACACCTGTGGAAAGGACAATTACAATTAAAGCCCATCAGTCTGGTCAAAGACCCGTCAAATCCCATCGTTCCCCCTTCTGTGTGCATCCAATACCACCTCCAGACTGGCAGCTGTCAGTCAGCCCTTGCTGGGCGGCACCAGCCCCACCAAAGTCCATAGCCAAGCGGTCCGGGCACTCAGACCCTACAACAGACCAGCAAATGCACATCAGTGTTGGCAGCAGATGTCCAACTGGCCACGTCCCAGGGAAGGAGAAATTCCAAAGCATGATCACACATGGGGGCCACTACTGCTACTTTCAGGGTTGAGCCAAAGAATAACATACAACTCTGTCCACATTTTGTAATGCAGGACTTACTCTAAAAAAGTTTCATTGTCCCCCCACCCTACTCTACCAAAAAACAGGCTGTCTCTCTGTAGTCATCCAGCTAGCAAACTTCTAAAATTAATCTTCTCATGAGTACCAATCAGTAAAGAATGTTAAATGTAACCAGCACACCTAGAACTCACATCAGTTCTGTTCCTGAATCAAGTACCTACCTAAGCACACAGGTAAGATGACAGGACCAGGACTCAAAAAAACTTGAGCCCAACAAACTGACCAAGTGAAGGAAGAGCTAGCCATCCTGACTCCCTCCTCCCCAGGCCACTCTCCTATAGGCCAGTTTGCTCACCGACTCTCTGAGTGGTAGTAGGAAGGCCACGAGAGGCCGGAGCATTACCAGTTGGAGCCAGATGGCGAAGAGTTGGACGAGGCCCAGACTGACGTATAGCACTTGGCATTCCTTGGAAGCCTGGTGAGAAGATAATAAGCGCTTACCACTGATAAGCAACAATGACCAAAAGCCAGGCTATGCCCTAGAAGGGACAAGTGCAAGAAAGGCAGGTAGACCAGGATAGGCATGATATCCTAGGTGACCAAATCACTGTTTTCCACCACCTACCTTGAGGTCTCCCACCTTGTTGCCAGCGTGGATTAGGCCTCATCTGTGCTAACTGGTTAGGTGTGTAATATGGAGGTCTTCCTTGAGCCTGTAAGGAAAAAGAGCACTAAGCCTTTTTATATCGCAGGCCTGAACCACATTAGAAGAAAACAAAACAAACCTCATCTCATTTTATCTCCCCTTACGACTCAACCTTAGCCTACTATTTGGAATAAAACCTACTCAAAGCCTGAAGGGTCACAGTTAGTGGGAGCAGTTTTACCCTACCTCTGCTACTGGGTATATATGTGTATGACCATGAGTAAGTACTTTCTCATTTTATTTGAAGAGTCTTTGACTTCTGCAGTTCCAATATCCAAAATCCCTTCTCTCCAACTACTGCAAACGGTCATGATCACAGGGCAGACCCACCTGTGGAACTGCTGGCACAAAGTAGCCACCAGCTGCAGGCTGGAACTGATTTAAGATGGCATTGGCAGGGAGTGCTCTCATCCCAGCTACCCGCTGCATATACTGGTTGGTCAGGTGAGCCTTTCTCTCTTCCTTCCTCTGGGCCAAGGCAACATACAGTGGCTTGGAGCCCACAATGCGTCCATTCATTTCAGTGACTGCTTTGGTTGCCTCTTCAGGAGATGAGAAGCAGACGAACCCAAACCCTTTGCTTCTTCCATCCTCCAGCATTACCTATAAATGAAACCAGCTACTAAGAAAAAGGTTTGTGTTGGGGATGAGGAGGGACAGCGTCAACAGGCTTGTTCTTCACAATAGTCAAAAATCCTGGACTGTGCTAAGTTACCATCTAAGCCAGAGTTCAACCCTGGCCCAGGATGTACCTGAAACCAACATCACAACTTAGGTTTTTTTTTTTAACATCCCCAGGTAAGCTAAAATTCCCCAACTACGATGTGGCTAATGGTAAAACTGGGAACCTAAACATGTTTCCTAATTCTATGAGACATCTTGACAATAGTGCTGAACAATTTATTTGTAGAATTCATCCAGTCCAAAACCTTGGTGGACGAAACCTGAACAGGCTCTCTTAGTTAGGAAAATGCTTTCAAATATCACATGTGGGCAATTATAAAACTCCCAGGTTACCAATGACTGCCACCTAATAGTGGCACTCAATGGGAATAACACAAAATTAGCTAGGAGTCAAACAGGGTTTCACTGAGTTGCTGAGGGCCTCGCTGAATTGCTGAGGCTAGCTTTGAACTCATGATCCTCCTGCCTTAGCCTCCCGAGCTGCTGAAATTACAGGCATGAGCCATGGCACCAACTTGTTATTATCAGTATCAGAGTTCACAGCATGGAGAACCTCCCAAAGTGGAAGGCATGAAAGTTAATGCATATATCAATCCAACAACTTTCTATCAATGAGGTGGGCAATAAGGTGTATATTATCAATGCCCTACCGTGATCTTGAAAATGGGGCCCCAGAACTAAAGACAGAATACTTTTGCTTTTTACAGTTGTCAATCTGCCTACTGTAGAGATAAGCCAAGTAAAGACTATTATGCCCTGCACTGATAGGGGACATTCAAGTGGGTGAGACAAACCCAGAGTTGACCTTTATCAGCCTGTCTCACCTGAAGGACTTTGGGATCATAACCTGATGTAGATACTGTCCTGCCTGATAATAGATGCAGCAGATGACACAAACTTTTAGATATCAGTCTCTTGTCACACGCCCAAAGTGCCAAGGACATGCAGCACACATCCCCAGGTGGCCAACATTCTCTTGCTCAGAGACTCAATTTTTTTTTAAATGAAGTTTTAAAATATCAAGCAAATGATACACATTATAAAACATGAAAAACCAAACTTTTCACTCCCTTTCCTTCTAAGTAAAACCACAGGAAAGTTCCCAACTCCAGCTCCAGAATCTTCAAAATACCTTCATCCTCAAGGAGAAAATGTGGCAGAGTTGTAGAGACAGGTCCCAAGACAAATGGAAAACAACCCGTCTGGATATCCTCTGCTCATAGTGTAGCACCATCTGTCCCCAGACCAGCACGAAGCAGCAGGAATGGGAAAGATCGGGTGCTTGAGGGCTAGAGAGAGTCATCACACTCCAGTGCTGGGAGACAGTGTAATATTAACCTAATGAAATGTCATTCTGCAGAGCATTATTCAGTTGGGTAACTGAAGGGGAAGAGGAGCTTGCTAGAATAATGTGATTGCTCTCTGAACTATCAACTCAATTGAGACTCTTCAATGAAACAAATGCCAACAAACCTGTAAGAGAATATTCCGCTCATCCCCTCAACTCTGTGCTAGGGTTTGAATCCAGGATCTCATGCATGTGCTGCAAAGGCTATGCCACTGAGCTACATCCCAGGAGTATTCTGTATTCAGTCCCCAAATCTCACACCAAAATACCTTAGCACTGGTGATTGATCCAAAAGGAGAAAACTCTTTCCTTAATTTCTCATCATCAATGGTGTCATCCAAGTTCTTAATGTAGAGATTCACCCCCTAAAGGAGAAGAATCATGTTAGTTGCACTTCTACATCACAGATTCTAAGACAGTGGTTTACAAATTGTGATATCCCTTGACCCAGCAGCAGCATCTTGGGTTACTTGTTAGAAAAATGAAAATACTTGGGCCTAATCCTAAACCATGCATTAGGCTCCATAGTTAGAACCAAACAATCTGTGTTTTAACAAGTTCTGCAGATGATTCTGGTGCTAGCCCAAAGTTGAGAAATTATTTCCCTAAGACTTAATGGGCCCATCAATGCATTCACTTTTTATCCTTCCCCACAGGGGCTTTGGCTGACCACTCATCTCTCAGTGTTACTCTCTGCCATCATTCCAAAGGGCCATTTTTAAGGAGCCTACAGTTAAGAGCAAATAACTTTTCTGTGCTGGAGATCAAACATAGTGCCTCACATATGGTAGGCAAATGCCCTACCACTGAGCTACATCCAAAAAATAACAAGCTGAGGCTTTTTTTTTTTTTAAGAGAGAATTTTATTTATTTTTTAGTTTTTTCGGCGGACACAACATCTTTGTATGTGGTGCTGAGGATTGAACCCGGGCCGCACGCATGCCAGGTGAGCGCACTACCGTTTGAGCCATATCTCCAGCCCCAAGCTGAGGCTTCTGAAGTAGAGAAGCCCCTAAATAAATTATCTTTTGCCCCTGTTCAACAATTCTTGTCCCATCTGGTAGTTCCATATTCTTGAAGAAGTGTAGACTCCAAGGCCCCAAAGAGTCTGATAAAGCTGGCTTTACAAATATTGCATACTAAACATTTGTAGGCTGGTCCAACACCACCTCACCTGGTATCGACTAATTCTCTCCTGTTTGAGCTGCTCAAATTTCCTTTTTAATTCAGCCTGGCGTTCTACTTTCTTCTGTGCACGGCCTACGAATATGACTTTCCCGCTGATTTCTTTTCCATTCATCTCTTCCACAGCCTAGAAAGAAAATGCCCATCCTTAAAACCAAATTGCAGAGGAAAAATGCCTTGCTGGGGAATGGTTTCTGTTTTTTCCAAGTGGTACTAGGGGTTGAACCCATGAACATTTTCCTGAGCTATATCCCCAGCCCTTTTTTGAGATAGGGTTTCACTAAATTGCTGAGGTTAGTTTTGAATTTGTGATTCTCCTGCCATAACCTCCCAAGTAGTTGGAATTATAAGCTTGTACAATTGCTTGTGGCTATTTTGGAGATAATTAAGTCCACGTACTGAGAGAAAACCTTTCTTACAGGACTAAAATTAATTCCATCCCATTTTGAAGCCAGCTAAAGGAATCTAAATACCTCATTTGTTAAAAGAGGTTAATATCTAAGTGGTGGGTTATTGGTCCAGATAATATTAAGTGGGCGATGACAATACAGTAGTACAAATACAAGCATGGTGGCATGATCACAGGTTGATATTCTGGTTGTCACTAAAAATTTCTCAGGTTCTTTTGTGGGCATTTATTGAAGTGATATATACGGAGAGCCTATCAAATTGCTTTGCTCCTAAGTAGCTGCTGTGCTGTAATCAGCTCAACTCTCTGGGTTTTAGTTCCCTCATCTAGGAATGGGAATAAAACACCTGCCTTATTTGTTCAAATGATATGCAAATGCTTTGTAACTAGGTAAACAATGTATAGGTAGAAACCCGAGATATCCTAGAGTACAATAGCTGCATTCAATTCACTGCTACTCAGGATTCCTGCTCTTTAATGAGCTAAGCAACACCCTGTCCACACTCTGGATTCACCTCCTACAAATTCTTCCCAACCATTGTGGTACTCTCACCTTATTGGCATCTTCATGTTTTTCATAACTCACAAAGCCAAAGCCTTTGGATTTTCCACTGGGATCTCTCATCACCTTCACACTTAGGGTCTTACCTGTTCCCAAAAAACAGAACTATTAGTGAAACCCTCTACTACAGCTTAAGGAGACAAAGCATCTCTCTAGGAACTTGAACCAAACCTTTGACTAAACCTAGATGGATCTAAGACAGAAAGAGACACCATGCCTAATTCTTTCTGACCTAGTAGCTAAGATGATTGTAGGGACAGAAGGAGAAAGGATAAAGCAAAGGCCTGGATCTATCTCTATCCACTTTATCACAGATAAGTGTTTTATTTCTGGGTCTGAGTGCTTTGTCTCTTAAGTAAACTTAAAATGATTCTAGGGCTGGTAGACTACCTAAAGGAACAAGTGGGGGCAAGGACCCCAACTTACCAAATTGGCTGAACAGCTCTTTTAGACTCTCATCATCTATTTCTTCCCCAAAGTTTTTGATATAAACATTGGTGAATTCCTTAGCTTTGGCTCCAAGTTCTGCTTCCCGTTCTTTTCGAGACTTGAATCTGCCCACAAACCTACAAAGAAACCATGAAAAATAGTGATCACCCAGAAGAAAAAAATATGGCTTCCTGGGGCCCAAAGGAATGCAGGTTAAAGGCTGACAGGAGAGGTTAAAACACATGAGGTCCCCATCCACCACCAAGAGAAGCTCAGAGATGTCCCAAGTCCCCAGCAGAAAGAGAAAGAGGCAGGACTACCCTGCGAGGACCAGCCCCAGGGCTCCTGGCTCAGACCAGGGCTACTCCTACCACATCATACTGCCTTCGTGAAGAAACCTGACGACCAGGTTTTAAAAACGTCATTTCTGTGCATCTATGTAAATGCATAGAAAAGGTCTGGAAGGACATAAACCAAACTGTTAACAGTGGTTAGTCTTAGGAGCGAGATTGTTGGAATGAAGAGCTAACTTTGGTGGGATTTTTTTTGGCAGTACTGGAGACTGAACCCAGGGGAACTCTACAACTGAGCTATATCCACAGCCCTTTTTTTCTTTTTAAAAATGAGAGTGACTTGCTAAGTTACCCAGGTTGGCCCAGAACCTGCAATCCTCCTGCCTCAGCCTTAAATTGCTGGGATTACAGGTATGTGTCACCACATCCAGCCAATCTTTCCTTTTTACTGCATTCATTTTGGTGTACTAAAAAAAAAAAAAACCCTCTGTACATTGAACATTTTTCTGTTTCTTTCTAGTGATACCTGTACAACCCCCACTAAGCACAGAGACATTATAAACAACCAATCTTCTGGTCTATTCAACACCACAAAGGACAGAGATGACTTTCGCTTATAAGAGCCAAGGTGTATAGTCCCTTCTCTTCCCAGCATGGCTCTGAATCCCCTCTCCACATTCCACAGTAATAACCACACCAGAGCAACAAGATGTGTTATGAAGTGTCCACAAAGGAATGGGGTTTTTCTTTGTAACCAATTTAAGTATCACTGTGGAGCCAGCCTTATATTAGTCAGTCATAGGTTAAGAGAATGGAAAACTAGAAGGACAATTTGGCATCAACAACCAGAGACCCATGAACAGAACTGAGTCAAAGGACAGCCAAGGTCGCAAAGCTAATATACAGCTCCTGGCCAGCCCAGGGCCCTCTCCACTCTGCTGCTGGCCAAGGCCCCTGCTCAGAGTGGGCTTAGAGCTGCCTTCCAGCCAGCCCCAGTTGCCGATGCTCACAAAACCCACAGACGGATGCCTTTAAGGGAGAGGCGGCAGGCAGGCCATGGCTTGGGCAGGGAGCCCACCTTGGCGAGTCAAAAGAGCTGCCATGGCTCAGGCAGGGAGACTCACCAGCCCTGGAGTGGAGAGGTAGGAGCAGGCCACACTTGGGCCGAGAGAACCAGTAGCCGCCTTGTGTGTGCCAGTTAATACCGAGGTGGGGCCACGGCTGGCTCATGCGATGGTTGTTGCTCCAGACTGGGACACTCACACTTTGCGGTCATTGAGGAGCATGCCATTCATCTTCTCGATGGCCTTGTCGGCAGCCTCTTGGGTCTCGAAGTGGACAAAGGCATAACCCTTAGAGCCGTTCTCATCACACACTACCTGTGTCAAAAGAAAAGGCAGACCACTTTAGCACCACTCATCAGCTCCAGAGATGCTTGCATGGTCCAAGGCAGCCAACTCTATCAGCTATGCTCTAACATTTAGCCCAGGACCAGGAACCTTGCATGTACACTACTTACAAATGGTTACTGCCAGTAGGCTGCTTCTGTTTCCAAATAATGATCTCTTGTTCACTTTTATTAGAAGAATTTTAGTTTTGTGTAGTGTCAAGCATATAAACCATCATTATGTATGTTTCACAAAGCACTCCACATAAACAGAAGGCAGGCACAGTAGTGCACACCTGTACTCCCAGATTTGGGAGGCCAAGGGAAGATGACTGCAAATTTGAAACCAGCCTAGGTAATTTAGTGAACCCCTGTCTCAAAATAAAAATAAAGGCTGGAGACAGCCAGGCACAGTGGTATACATCTCCAAACCTAGTGACTCAAGAGGTGAGCCTGGGAAGCTCAATGAGCCCCTGTATCAAAGAGAAATAAAAAGGGCTGGGGATGCCAGGTGCAGTGGTGCATGCCTGTAATCTCAGTGGCTTGGGAGGCTGAGACAGGAGGATCACGGGTTCAAAGCCAGCTTCAGCAATGGTGAGGCGCTAAGCAACTTAGTGAGACCCCGTCTCTGGTCATCACGTTTCCCTTATTCAAAACAAAAACATTTTGAGCTTCTAAAGCTAGAAAACAGAAAAGAATTTTCAGGATAAGGAAAGAATAAATGAACCAGAAAGCACCCACTGGTTATACTGGATTGTGCCAACATTAAACATACAGAACTTTAAAAATTCCATTTCCAGCACTTCGAAAACTACCATATACTCCCTTGACCCCAATTCCAAGCTAGCTTCCCATTTAGTATTTTAAGAGTCAATTATTCCACTGAAATCATTTTATCCATGCTTACCTTGCAGGACAGAATGTTCCCAAAGGCAGAGAAAGTATCATAAAGTGCCTTGTTATCTATAGATTTGTCCAGATTCTTTATGAAGACGTTTCCCACACCAGATTTTCTCAAAGAGGGATCCCTCTGAGACCACATGATCCGGATTGGCTTTCCCTTAATCACATCAAAGTTCATGGTGTCCAAGGCCCGCTCAGCTAGAATAGAGAAATGCATTTTAATCAAGGATGTAAAACATCAACTCCGGTGACTGCCATAAGATTACAAGAACAGATTACACCAATGTTTTTCTAGGTAATCACTGACAAAAGTCAACCCTACTGAAACAGCCTTCAAAGCCACCAAGATCAGATACAACCTCACTTTTGACTAAGCTTTATCATTTATAGAGACTTTGCAGCCTATGTCCACAGTGACTCAGGTAGGATGATTGTAATTATCATGATTGAACCCAGGGTCTGGTGCACAGTAGGCAAGTGTTCTGCAGGATGGCTAAGTTGTGCAGTTAACTATATATAGTATTTAAGAAATTAAAAAAAAAGAAATTATCATTTTCAGATACCATCCCTGAATTCAGTCCAGCTTCTTTAGTGTACTTGAAATTAAACCCAGGGCTTTCCGCATGGTAGGCAAGCATTCTAACACTGAGCTACATTCCTGGTCCTTTTTAAAATAGCTGGGATTACAGGTGTGCGCCACTGTGTCTGGTATCAGCCCAGTTTCTTAAGAGTTTCAATTTCAGGAGGGCCTATACTCGATGGGGTCTAGGCCTTTGGAAGCATTAATCTAAGTTCTATGGATTCTAGGAATTCAACTGCCCTGGTGACCGGATTCTCCACGCATTACATTGGGCACTTCCTTAGCTTCCAAATCAAGATCATGTAAAGGACCAAAGGCTATATATATGTGCGTGTTTATGTTACAGGTAACCCATCACCTGAATGCCAGAACACTTCCTTCCCTTCATTGGTGGCAACTTGTCCTTGTTATCTCAGTGACTGCACTAAATAAATGACATCACCCAGAACCCCTTCCACAAAGGAATTAAAGGAGTGCAGGAAATTATTCCTTGCCTCAAAGTATTTCATTTAAAAAGGGGACAAAACTCCAACTCTGCCACTCTACAGGTTCATCTATCCAATCAACAAAAAGGAATCTTTTCATTCATTTCCAACAATTTTCCACCTTCCTCAGAAGGTGCGCACATTTGTATGGGGGATGACTGGGGAAGGGGAGACAACAGTACAGATCCAAGCCAGAAAAGTCCAGGTACAGACAAGTTTGCTTGGTGGTGGCCACCTGATAAATTCAGCATGGGACCTCAAACTACTTTGTTAATTAGCAGTAAAGGAACTCATTCCAACACAGGTCCTGGTCTATTTCCAGACAGTACTGCATAGGGCAAGTCTGGCTAAGTCTGACAAAATTGGCTACACTTATTTATAGCATGGAGAAGTCCTACAGAGGTATGTGTTGGCAGACACACTGACCAATGGCTTCTGCTATCTCCAAGTGACAGGACTTTTATTAAGAGCCAAGGAGGCATGCAACAGCTATCTTACCCAATACCCCACCTCAGAAGTCACATTCAGCTACCTCCTTTGTGTTCCAAAGACAAACACAGCTCAGAGTACACTGGATTGACAGTAAGCAGCAATATTTTGTCAACTAGTCCAATTCTCTGTTCTCAGCTATAAGCTGGGCAAGTAACATTCTCTGCATCACGGACAGTGAACAAAGTAGGGACAAAAATAACAGGGACTTGAAGATCCTTTGACACAAAATGGCTTGTTTCTCCCAGTAATGGTCTCTGCAGTTGTTCCCTTTTAATCTGGAGTCACGTGCAGCCTCTGATTAAATTTCTTCTGGGCTCACTTGTACCACGCCTGCAGCATACCTCTCCACTGCTCAGACAATCTGGGTGGCAGAACTCTGCACTGGGAGTCCCAACCTGAACTCCAACTTTTTTGCAGTTCCTTTTCCTTCACTGGAGTCTTAATTTTCTTCAGATGGGATGAAGTAAAAAGATTCTGACAAGAGTAAGGAGCTGGCCCAGCACAAGTAGTGCTGGTGGCACCAACTTAAGCTCCTTGAGGCTAATGTACAAGATTGTTTCCTTTGCTTCCTACTTGCCCCAAGCCATCCCTTATCAGCACAAAATCAAGTTAAAGGTGGGAGGGGCTAGCAGTGTTGCAATCTGAAACTTCTGCAGGGCACTGTTTTTTAATAGGCCTGTGTTTGAGGGGCACGTGCCCATGACCACTGGCCAGGCCAGGGAGGTTCTGCTACCGCTCAACCTAACTTGGACAGAACCAGACATACGGGAATAACAAAAATCACTTCATTCAGATACGGATTTACAGCTTCCTAGCATTCCCGACCACCACCTTTACCACCATTAGTCAAGGTCATCTAGTTGGCAAGTGGTGGAATCAAGACAAACTCTGGCTGTGGAAACAAGCCAAGCTATGTGCTCAATACCTGCATCCTGCTTCCCACTATGGCTTCTGTGGCAACATGCTGTCCTGATGCCCCCTCCCTGGCAAGAGGGCCCTCCTTAGAAGATGACCCTTAATGTCCCGAGAGCCTACGAATGTGTAGGCACGACTTCTACTCACCGTCAGCTGGCTGCTGGAAGTTGACGTAGGCATAACCCAGCGAGCGGCGGGTGATCATATCGCGGCAGACCCGGATGGACAGCACAGGCCCGGCAGGACTGAACTTTTCGTACAGCATGGCCTCGGTGACGTCCGAGTGCAGGTCGCCCACGTACAGGGAGGCCATGGGGTAGCTGCTGGCGGCAGCGTTCATCTCCCCGCCCCCCACCACCCCGAGCCCCGCCAGGAGGACTTCTTACGGGGCCCACCGCAGGACAAAAGGGGCTTCTCTCGGAGCCGTGGCCCACGCCGCGGCTCACAGGTGGCACAGAGCGAGGCTGGGAAGAAGCTGCAGCAGGGAGGCTCAGAGGCAGGACGAGAGAGTTCGGGCAGCTCACACGGGACCGCAAAACCTCAGACAAAGGCTCTCAAAAACAATATGGCCCTCTCCGGGAGTTTGTAGTTTCCAGCTGTCCTGGCTCGAAGCTCCAAATTCCAAAAATTAAGGGGAATAAAAGCGGGGAATCCCCTTCCTTGGGGGTCAAAAATTCTTCAAGAGGCAGCCAGATGCTACCCACGGCGGCCTTGGGGACACGCGTTTCTCGATAAATATAGGCCCCGGGCTCCCGGAGGTTTAAGATTACAACAGCCAGGGAAGAGGGAAACTAAATCTTTGCGGGTGCCGACTCGGCCAGCCCCGGGCGGGAGGCGGCGGCGAAGGGCAGCACGGACACGTGGTGCGCCGGCCGGCGGCGGGGGCGAGGGCGCGGGGCTGCCACGCGGCGCGGACGCACGGACGGACGGACGGACGGACGGACGGAGGCGCGCGGACGCGGCAGGCCCTGCGCGCGAGCGGGCGGGCGGGCTGCTCACCACCGGACCGACGGACGGACACCGACGGACGCCGAGCGCGGCGGCGGCGGGCGCGGGCAGGCCGGAAGCGTGCGAAAGTGACTTCCCCGCGGGCTCTCCGAAGAGGACTCGCTTTTTCTTTTCCTTTTCTTTTTTTTTTTTTTTTAAGGTTTTGAAGCGTTTTCAGGTTTTTTTTTATCTTTTTCTCTTTTTTGCTTCAGGCTACTGAGCCCGAAAGCGGCGCAGACGGCGGCGACCCGGGGCGGAGAGAGGCGGCTGGGGCAGCCACCGCTCCATTTATACCCGCCCGCCCCGGGCGCTGCTGGTCGAAGGGCGCCTCGCGACCTGGGCGCAGTCGTGCCCGCCCACTCGGCCCGGGGGCCCGAGGCGGGGCGGCCACGCGAGAGCGACCCGGCGGGGCCGCGCAGCGCCACAGCGACCCCTGGCGCGAGGAGGACCGCCCTGCTGGCGTCTTCGGAAGACCCCAGGGCCTCTTTCCCGAATGAAGAGATTAAAATGCCCCTCCCGCCGTCATCCGGGAATAGGACCCAAAGGTGACCTACCCCACCCAAACGCTTGTTTAAAACATCCATGGAATGCATAATTGTAACATAAAGGGACATGAAATAAATTTCAATGAAATAAGAGGGCTCAATATGTAAATTTTCGGGCCCAAGTACACAAGCAGATATACTGAAGTATTCAGAATACCATGACCTTGAGGTAGCATGGTAGAGGGCGCTAGAAATGCTGTAATTTTTTTTATAGGATGAGTTTTTTTGATAAAATAAGCAAATTTTGGTAAGGCTTGGATAAAACAAAGCAGAATTATCCCTCCTGTTTACACGCCAGTGGCATTCATGGAGATCGTTTGTACTTAAGGACTCAAAAAATACTTTTGTTTCTCTGTAAAAGATTAATGCATAGGCTTGGGTAATTATAAAGTGATTTTTTGGTCTAGTGAAGGTCTAGCAGGTCATTTGAAAGTCATGTTACCTTATGGGACTATGTTACATGGGACGGTCTCCAGATTCCGCCCCCCACCCACCCTTTTTAATTTTTTTTATTACAGATGAACGCAATGCATTTATTTATTTTTATTTATTTTTACTTGGTGCTTAGGATCGAACCCAGTGCCTCACACGCGCTAGTGCTCTACCACTGGGCCACAACCACTGCCCCCAGATCCCTTTCTTTATAAATGCCAGGAACCGCCTTCCCATCTTCCTGACAACCAAAACCAGATATTATCAAAAGGCACACAGATATTCCTCTTGAAAATCACTTAAGTAAATGAATGAAGAAATATACATATTATATACTCATTCATTCAGTGTAATAAATGGCTTATTTATTACAGGCTACTGAGCCCGGAAAGGCGCAGGCCGCTTTCTATGCCAATGTGAGGGGTGCCATAGTGAACAAGACAGAGGAAGTCCCTCATGGAGTTTACAATATTTTCTTCCTTTCTTTCTCCCATCCCCAATACTGGGGAATGAACCCATTGTGGCACTTTACCACTGAGCTCACTAAACTGCTGAGGCTGACATCAATTTGTGACCTTTTTTAAGTTTTGTTTTGTTTTAGTACCAGGGATTGAACTCAGGGGTGCTCTGAAGGGAAATGAGAAAGGAGCCATCGGTAAACCAGAAATGAAAGACGGAGACCACAAGAGTTTATTTGTCAGAGCTGACAAATAAACGTCATTTCTCTATAAGAGAGAGAGGCAAAATAGGCTCAGGTTCTGGGATTTTTATAGGGGATGCTCAAGAATCAGAGCTGAGCGGGTCCTAATGCAGGCAGTTAGGGGTTGGGGTGGTATGAGGATGAGCCTTTCCCAGAAAGGGCTTGGGTAGGGAAAGCGAAACTTTTTCCTTAAAATGGTGGTTGTCATTTAAGATGGCTATCCAGATGCTAAGCAAGGACCCTATATGCTCAGTCACTGAGCCACATCCCCAGCCTGTTTTTTATTTTTTCATTTTATTCATTTATTGGTACCAGGAATTGAACTCAGGGGCACTTGACCACTGAGCCACATCCTCGGCCCTATTTTATATTTTATTTAGAGACAGGGTCTCACTGAGTTGCTTACTGCCTAGCTGTTGCTGAGACTGGCTTTGAACTTGTGCTCCTCCTGCCTGGGATTACAGGCATGTGCCAATCCCCCTCACGGAATCCCAGTAGGAAGTATATTAAACCAAGAAACTATGCTCATGCTGGTGACTCATGCTTTTAATCCCAGTAGTAGGGGAGGTCAAGGCAGGAGGATCACAAATCCCTGGCCAGCCTACCTCTAAGCAATTTAGCAATTTGAGGCTGGCTTTGAACTCATGATTCTACTGTCTCAGCCTCCCAAGCCTCTGGGATTACAGGTATGTACCATGGCACCTGGCTCCATCAACATCTCAAAATAAAAAATAAAAAAGTCTGGAGATGTAGCTCAGTGAAAAAGGATCCCTGTGTTAAATTCTCCCCTCCCCCCAAATAAAAAAATTGATGGAGTGCTCCTTCTATATTTAGATCTCCTCCCATTTGAAGACCATCCATTGGCCTTAAGTGGTCTGCTAGCACTTTTAATCATTATCTCACCATCCTGTCATCCTGTCTTGGAGGCTTTTACTACTAACTGAAATTATGTTCCTATAAAATTGAACATTGCCTGGCCTGGTGGAGCACACCTGTAATCCCAGTGACTGAGGGAGGCTGAGGCAGGAGGATTGAAAGCTCAAAGTCATCCTCAGCAATTTAGGGAAGATCTAAGCAACTTAGTGAGACCCTGTCTCAAAATAAAATATAAAAAAGACTAGGGAAGTGGCTCAGTGGTTAAGTGCCTTGGGTTCAATCCTTGAAAAAAAAAAGTTGAGCATCCTTAACCCCAAAATCTGAAGTCCAAAATATTCCCAAATTGGAAACTTTTTAAGTACCTATATGACCCACAAGTGGTCCACCCAACCTCATGTGACAGGTCAGAGTCAGAAGGCAGGCATACAATTATCTTAATTATCTTCAGGGGTTGGGGTTGTGGCTCAGTGGTAGAGCCCTTGCCTAGCATGTGTGCGGTACTGGGTTCAATTCTCAGCACCACATATAAATAAATGAATAAAATAAAGTTCCATTAACATCTTTTTTTTTTTTGCTAAATTCACTAATTAGTACTGAAGATTCTTTGGGATTTTAAAAATATATAATGACCATAGTACTTGAGAATAAACAGTTTTATTTTTTTTCCTTTGCACTCAAAAAAAACAAAAAAAAATCTTTTTTTTTTTTTTATATCAGGGGTTGAATTCAGGAGCACTCAACCACTGAGCCACATTCCCAGCCCTATTTTGTATTTTATTTAGAGACAGGGTCTCACTGAGTTGCTTAGTACCTCACTTTTGCTGAGGCTGGCTTTGAACTCATGATTCTACTGTCTCAGTCTCCCAAGCCTCTGGGATTACAGGTATGTACCATGGCACCTGGCTCCATCAACATCTTAAAATCTTTTTTTAAAAAATTATCTTCAGCTGGGAAAGGTGGCATATACCTGTAGTCTCAGCTACCTATTGAGGCTGAGGAAGGAGGATCCCAAGTTTGAGGTCAGCCTGGGCAACTTAGGGAGACCCTGCCTCAAAATAAAAACAAAGGATTGGGGAATATAGCTCAGTGATAGAGCCACTTGCCTAGCATATGTGAGGCCCTGGGTGTGATGCAATGCAATGCAAATAAAAGACTTGGGTTCTATCCCTAAAATAGCTCATTAGATATACACAAATATTCCAAAATCTGAAAAAAAAAACCCGAATCCAAAACACTTTTTTTAATATTTATTTTTTTAGTTTTCGGTGGACACAACATCTTTGTTTGTATGTGGTGCTGAGGATCGAACCCGGGCTGCATGCATGCCAGGTGAGCGCGCTACCGCTTGAGCCACACCCCCTGCCCTCCAAAACAATTTTAATTTTTTCCCCTTCTTCTTCTTCTTCTTCTTCTTCTTCTTCCTCTTCCTCTTCCTCTTCCTCTTCCTCTTCCTCTTCTTCTTCTTCTTTTGCATATAGTACTAGGGATCAAAACCAGGACCTCACACATGCTAGGCAAGCACTCTGCCAGTGGCTACACTCTCAGTTCTGCTCCTAAGCACTTTGGATAAATAAGGGATATTCAACCTGTATCTGCTTCCCTGTTTAGTGTCTGTCTTTTCCCTGGCACATAAACTTTGTGAGAACAAGAAACTAGAACAGTGTTTAACATGGTTCCTACTAAATGTTCAATAAATATTTGTTAAATAAACACTAGGCAGATGAGTAAAGCCTATGCCGTCTCTGTTCCCATGAAACTTACTGGATAGTGGGGGAGTTTACTACCACTTTGACCTTGACCAAGCTAGTTCACATCTCTGACACTTAGATTTTTATCCATAAGTATCCTAGTAAACCCTATTAACACTTATTAAGGATATTGTGAGAATAAGCTATTTTACACACACACACACACACCACTCGCATAGATGCTCTTACTGTCAAGATATATTTGTAGTAAGGGAAGGGGAGTTCTGGAAGTGAAAGCAGTGGGAACAGCGTATATGAAGGCCCTGTGACAGGCTATTGCTGAGCCTGCAGAACAGACTGGAACTGTGGGAATCAAAAGAATGCTTGCTCTTAGATGACATCAAACACTTTGGACTTTATTCTGAGATAAAGTCCAGAATCATTTGCCCAGAGGCCAAAGCTGCAGAATTTCAAGAGGGAAGTGCCTCTTCAAATTACACTAATTTGTTTTTTAAATTACATTAAAAAAAAAAAAAAAAAAAAAACAGATGTGGTGGCACTCAGCCACTCGGGGGCTGAGGCAGGAGGACTGCAAATTCAAAGCCAGCCTTAGCAATTTAGCAAGACCCTGAGCAACTCATCGAGACCCTGTCTCAAAATAAAATATAAAAAAGGCTGGGGGGGGGGGGCTGGGGATGTGGCTCAAGCGGTAGCGCACTCGCCTGGCATGCGTGCGGCCCGGGTTCGATCCTCAGCACCACATACCAACAAAGATGTTGTGTCCGCCGAGAACTAAAAAAAAAAATATTAAAAATTCTCTCTCTCTCTCTCTCTCTCTCTCACTCTCTCTCCTCTCTCACTCTCTCTTAAAAAAAAAAAAAAAAGGCTGGGGATGTGGCTCAGGAGTTAAGCATAGCTGGGTTTAATCCCCAGGACCAATAAACAAACAAACAAAAACTTTAAAAATACATGTCTGATTGCAGAATGACAAAGGACTTGAGAATTGGTGCCAAGATAGTCCTGCGAAGGTATGATCATTAATGTAGTAGCCATGGAGGTGGAGGAAATGTCTTGATTAAAGAAATATTTAACCAGTATGGTGGCACATGCCTGTAATACCAGCAGAAGAATTGTAAGTTGGAGCCCAGCCCAAGCAAATTAGGGAGATCCTGTCTCAAAATAAAAAGGGGTAGGGCATATAGTTCAGTGGTAGAGTGCTTGCCTTGTATGCAGAAGCCATGGGTTCAATCCCAAGCATCACAAAAAAAGAAAAAAAAAAGAGTTGGAGATGTGGCTCAGCGTAGAGTGCCTACCCCCTGGGTTGTTCAATCCCTATTACTGGGGAAAAAAAAAAAAAAAGGGAAAGAAAAAGGGTCAACCAGCTCCTCACCGGGGAAAGACGTTCTTCCCGTCCTTTCCTCTCCACTTTGAGAACTGGGAATCTGTTTGACCTGTTGCTGGCCTTTACAGTTTTGTCAGAAAATGCTAAGAATAAAATATTATTTAGTGAGTAGCTGCTATGTAATCACCCTCATTTTCAGATGGTGTAAATGTGTAGCATGACCAAGGACCAGGTATTAAAAGTTGGGACTGAGCTAGAAAACCCATCACCTGTGGAGGTCGAGGGCACGAATGAGGAGATTCCTGGGTCTTCTTGCTGGAAGGGACCCAGGCTGATACTGGCTACATAGATGGATCAGACATCATCCTTTCCCTGGAATTGGTCACAATCTAGTGGGAACAATGCCTAGATCAATTATTATATCCCAATGTGTATTGAGTTGGGTGCCACAGATAGAGGCCTCAGGCAAAAAAGGAGAGATTATCTGTACCAAACGTGAAATGCTTTCCTTAGAGAAGGTGGTAACAGAGCTGTACCTTTAAAAGAGGTAGTGTTTTGAGACTGGGGGTGAAGCTCAGTGGTTGAGTGTGTGCCGAGCATGTGCAAGGCCCTGGGTTCAATCCCTAGCAATAAGAAACAAGCTTTTTTTGGGGTACCAGCGGGTTGAACCCAGGGGTACTTAACCACTAAGCCACATCCCCAGCCCATTTTATATTTTATTTTGAGACAGGGTCTCACTAAGTTGCTGAGGCTGGCTTTGAAACTGGTGATCCTCCTACCTTAGCCTCTCAAGCCATTGGAATTACAAGTGTAAATCACTGTGCCTGGCTCAAAATAAGTTTTAAGCAAGTCAAAAACAAAACAAGATAATGTTTGGATGGTAGAAATGAGATGGAGGGAGGGAGAGCATTCTACAAGTAGAAGTCCAGTTGTGAGCCCAGTGTGGTGGCAAGAGCCTATAATCCCAGCAACTCGGAAGGCTGAGGCAGAAGGATTATAAATTCAAGCCAGCCGGAACAATTTAGCAATTTATCCCAAAGTATAAACCAATTCCAAGTATACAAAAAAAAGGTTTGGTTGTAGATAAGCCATTTATTTATTTATTTTTAAAGGAATAATGGGACTCACTCTTTTTTAAAAAAATTTTTTAGTTGCCAATGGACATTTATTTTATTTATTTATATGTGATGCTGAGAATTGAACCCAGGGCCTCACACATGCTAGGCAAGTGCTCTACCACTGAGCCACAACTCCAGCCCTCATTCTTTTTTTTTTAAAGTTAGTTTTACATATATATTTTAGTTATTGATGGACCTTTATTTTATTCATTTATTTATATGTGGTGCTAAGAGTCAAACCCAGTGCTTCACACATGCTGGACAAGTGCTCTACCACTGAGCCACCACCCCAGCCCTGAACAAAACTTTTATTAGCTTGGGTAAGTTATTTTACACTCCTTGACCTCATTTTCTTTCTCAGTAAAATGGAAATGGTTTAAGATAACATATGTAAACCTTTACACAGAACCAAGCACACAATAAACATTTGATAGTGCAATGTGATGTGTTCAAGTTTGCTGTGAGCAGCTACATAAGGCCAGAACTTGGGCTTGTGTGTGTGCTTGTGTGTGTGTGTGTGTGTGTGTGTGTGCGCGCTTTTTTGTGTGTTTATGTGTGTGTGTTATGGAGAAAGAAACTACAGAGTAGCAATGAGATGTTGTAGGACTCCTGGGACGGCATCCTGGAGCATGGCATTTCCAGAAGCAATTGATCTAATGCTATTATTTGGAATTAATAACACGAATAGCCAACACTACACAGTGCTTTCTAATGCCAGGTGCTATTCTAAGCCTTGGAGACTCGCTAGTCAGGATCATGAAGCCGGAAAGAGTAGGTAGAGAGTTAAGTATTTTCTTGCTCCCACTCTCATGCTGCCTACAATGATACTAATAATAACAATTACTGACATTTATTGAGGCATCCGCACATCATTTCATTGAATCCTCACGACAGTCATGAAGCATAGTACTATCATCACCACTTTGCAGAGGAGGGAGCAGAGGCTCCAGAGTTTGAGTGACTCACTGTTGGCCTGACCATCGGTAACTGGTAGAAAACTGTGGCAGCCATGGAAAACTGCTAGCCCTAACTCCTTCAGGAGAACCTGCCATAGGGAGTATAACTGATTGACAGCTATTGTCCCTGTTCTTGCAGGGGCCACGCTTTCCCCAAGCTGCTCCAGCTGATGATAACAGTAGGGGTACAATGGTTATTTCTGCTTATCATGGGATTCTTCTAATAGGTATCCTTTGCTTGAGAACTCCCCCATCTACTTGGCTAAGATCTTCTCAAAATTTACTGCATTTTGAAGCTCTTCCCACCCAACCCTTCCTTCCTGTTCTCTTTGTACAGCTTTCAGATCTGCCTCACGGTCTGCAGGCTCTCCCTGTCTACTTCTAATGCCTCCCCCTTACCCTTATCAGAAATTTCCCCAAATAAGTCTCTTGCACATCTAATCCCATTTTTGTGTTTATTTCTTGGAGGGCCCACACTAACACACCAACCATGTGTTGTGCTACAAACTTGATGATTCTGGCTCTTGTGAATGGCTCTTGAGGTTGACAAAGCAGTTTCGCCCACTAAGTCATTTCATGTCCACAGGAGGCATGTTGAACAACCCAGTCTGAGCATCTGGGAACAGAAGGCTGTCATGAAAGTCTAATTGATATAAGCAAGGAGAGGGTCATGCAGGAGGGAAGGAGATGTGTGTGCTTCCAGGGTAGCTCTGCAGGCTAGTGGCTTGACTTCCTGATCATTGCCTGACTCTGATGCAGAAATAGGCCCAGAGAAAAGAAGGATGTTCCAGCAGTCTCCACTTATAGCTGGGCAGTGCCTGTGATCCCAGCAACCATGAGGCTGAAGCAGGAGGATCACAAGTTCAAGGCCAGCCTCAGCAGCTTAGCAAGGCCCTGTCTAAAATGAAAAATTAAAAGGGCTTGGGATTTTACTCATGGTAGAGTGCCCCTGGGTTCAATCCCCAATACAAAGAAAAGAAAAGAAAAGAAAAGAAAAACAACCCCACAGGCCTCAATCCTGGACCCAATGAATCAGAAACTCTGGGGGTGGAGCTCAGCAACATGTTTTAAGAATCCCTCCAGGTGATTCCACTGCAGGCTCAGGTTTAGAGCTGGCACTGCCTGTGTTCCTTGGGTGGTCTTCTCTACCCATGCATCTCCTGGCTCAGATGATCAGCCATGCCAATCACTCCCACATCTGCACCCACAGTCCATCCTGCTCTCTCAAGCTCCAACCCATACCCTGTATGGACCACAGTCCACCTCAACTCAAGAAGTTGAACTGATGGGGCAGGAGTTATGGTTCAGTGGTAAGAGCACTTGCCTGGCATGTGTGAGGCCCTAAGTTTGATCCTCAGCACCACATTCGAATAAACACATAAAATAAAAGATCCATTGACAACTAAAAAAAATATTTAAAAAAGAAGTTGAACTGAGGATTTCTTCCTGTGCTTCCTCCTGTGTCCCTGGACCAGTTCATCTAACACCACAGGTGTTTCCTCTGGGTCCTGAGAATAACACTCAAGCTCCTTGCCTGTGTTTCTTGGTTCTGGTCATCCCCAGGTTCTTCTCAGAGCACTCCTCTCTGGTTTACCATAGAGCTACACTGGTCCTTTCCCCCTCAGGGCCTTTGCATTAGCTCCATCCACACCGTAGGACTCTCCTTCCCTGGGAGAGCCTTCCCCTCCTGCAGGTCTAGCTCCCCAGGCCACCTTTCCCCAGTAGATGCCCCTGTGATTCTCTGTCATGATGCTCTGCTGGTTACCTTCCCAGACACATGAAAATCTGTCTCATATTCATTTATTATGGAGTATAAGCTTTATAAGGACAGGGACCCGGTAAGTCTCATTCCTGCTTTATCCCCGGTTCCTAGCATGGGGTTTACCCTCAACAGCCCTCTCCATTTACCCAGTTGCTCAAACCAGCAGGACCAGGGCATTCACCTGTTCCTCTCGCCCATCTAGCCCATCGCCAGCTGATAGCTCCTGATCCTACCTTACAGTGTCACCAGGCCTACTCCAACCCTCCCTACTACCCAAGTGTCCTCTAGCCAGGTGTCCTCCCCCACTCCCTTCCATTATCAGCAAGAGAGGCCAAGTTATCTTTCGAAAATGTAAATCCACTCCTGCCTCTCCCCTGCCTTATCCCTCAGTGACTGTTGTGTCCAGAATAGACATTTTTAGGGGAGGTGGGTACTGGAGAGTGAACCTAGGTACGCTTAACCACTGAGCCACATCCACAGCCATTTTTATTTTTAATTTTGAGACAGGGTCTTGCTAAGTTGTTTAAGGCCTCACTGAATTGCTGATGCTGGCCTTGTACTTGCAATCCTCCTGCCTCAGCCTCCTGAGCCACTGTGATTACAGGCATGTACCACTGTGCTCCACTCAGAATAGACTTTAAGTGTCTATGTAACAAAGACTTCTTAGACCGTTTTGACTCTGCTTTCCTCTTCCTCCTTATCCACAGCCCCTCTCACCACAGTTCTCCAGCAGTACTCCAGCTTTTTGAACCCTGTAGCTTCTGGCCACCTATGTGCCAATCATGCCCACAGCAGCATGCCTGTTCTGGCTCAGGGTGGGCATCCTGGAGCATGTTCCCTCCCCACTCTCTTCATGTGGCTGACAAGCTGGAGTAAGGGGCAGTTTTGTAGAAGTCTTAAAAATGGAGATTTGGTTTCTCAGGAGAGTAGAGGGGTAATGGTTGAGAAGCAGTGAGGAGGGTCATTCCTAGTGGGGGCTGGGAAAGCGAATGGACAGAGGTCCTCAGGGAAACTGTGAGGAGGTCAGGCTTCCTGAAGGTAGGTTTTGGGAGTGAGGCAGCCTGTGGAGGGTCGGCCATGAGGGTGAATGAAGAGTGTTGCCCAGTGGTTGAGGGTGGGCACTTTGGGCCACCTGTGCCGAGGAGCCATTGTATCTAGGTGACAGGAATCATGTACCCCAATGAGTTCCTAAAACGTGTGCAGAGTAGTCAGTCCATGGAGCTGTCATTGCTGGCTTGGAGACCACGGGGCCTGACTGGATGTGACCCAAAAGTCCTGTGGGAGCTGGGTACAGCAGACACACTGTCCTGAATCCCAGCGGCCCCAGGGCTGATACTGAGATGGGAGGATCACAGAAGACAATGCACTTATCAGGAAAGGCCTTGAGTCAGCACAGGGAGATAAAAGAAAGGAAAGTTTGGTCTTGGTGGAGGGTGGGACTTGTGTGGGCGCTGGTGGGAAAAGCCAGCTCCCCCTCTCCTCCCAGCCACCAGAATCAGGTCCCCGTGCCTCCTCCCCGCATGACTGCAACAACCTTATCCTTCTCCTTGTAGTAACCCTGCCACCCACTCTGCACACGGCAGTTGGAGTCAGTTATCAAAAATGTAGATAAGACCATGTCACCAGCCTCGCCCAGCTAAATAGCTGTTAGCGGTGTCCCGAGGCACTTAAGATAGGACCTGACAACAGTTCTTTCCCACCTGAGGTAGGGAGGGAATAATTTCAGGTGGAGCATGGAGGAACTTCTAAAAATTTCAGCTGTGGATTAGTAAAACAGAAGTGGCATGTCAATCTTGTGATCTCATGAATATTCTTGCTTAGGAGAAGGGCCCAAAGGGAGTGTTTTAAAGAAAAATACTAAGGAAATAATAGTTCAAGTGGAGCCCCATGTAACGGGTCCTCAAATGAAGCTCAGGACATTAAGCCCCTCTTGGATCTCATCTGGGCTCTCTGCCCCTCCCTCTCTGTCTCCATATCCAGGCCATGCAAGTCCTTGAAGATGTCACATGTTCCTGGGTCAGGAAAGTTTGGGAATGTTCTTCTTCAACTTCATACCCCCTCCACTTCCCCCAACTTTTGCTGAGATGAGTGGTCTCAGATGTCTGCTCCAGTGTCCATCTCTCAGAGGGATCTCATGGTCAGGGGCCACTGGTGTTTTCTCTCCTAGGCCCCTCTGCCGATCCTTCTTAGCACTTCCTGCAGTGTGCATGTATCTGTTTTGTGTGTCTGTGATTGCATCTGTGTCCCCCGATGGAATGTGAGCTCCTCGAGGCTTGACTGAGTCTCACTCACTGTTTGTATGCCCAGTGCCTAGCATGGTGCCAGGAACATGCTAAGCACTCATTTGAATGAGTGAATCCAGTGAGTGACTTGACTCGTGGTTCCTGCATCTGTCCCTACGTATGATACCTTATGGCTGCCTCTCAGAGTTGCTCCTTGATGGGGCTGGGGATGTGGCTCAAGCGGTAGCGCGCTTGTCTGGCATGTGTGCGGCCCGGGTTCGATCCTCAGCACCACATACAAACAACGATGTTGTGTCCACGTCTGTGTTGTCATTTTGCATGGGACCTGGTGAATTATGTAGCTGGTCCTGAGCAGAGGGGTAGAGGAATGGATAGTTCCTGGCAGCCAGAACATACTGTGAAGGAAGAAAACATGGGGTTACAGACTTTCCTGGCCTGGGCCTGCTCCGGGCTCTCCTACCAACAATCATGGAGATAAGATCTGGGCCCTGTTGTTGGGAGCCCGAGGAAAGCCTTACAGCCAGGGTCAGGGGCCTCTCCTCCCTGGCCTTGGGCTTGGCCTCTTCTTCCTGCTTATCCTGGACACCACAGGCCCTGATGCCAGCCAGATCTTTGCTACAGGCAGGTTTAGGTTCAGAATATGCATCGTTTTATTTAAAATTTAAAATACAGAAAAGCTCAAACATGCGTGTGCTCATTACCCAGAACAGAATGACCAGCTGTTAACAGTTTTGTTCTAGATATATTTTTATGTAAAATAAATAGAACATCACAGATAACTCTGAAGTCAGTCTCCTTTGTTCCTCTGCCCAGCCCAATTCCTCTCCCTCCCTTTTATTCCCAGAAATTGTTATTATTAATCTGATGTGTATCCTTCTGGTCTGTTTCTATGACCAAAGCAGAATGTACGTTCATAGCAGCATTTTTCATAGGAGCAAAAAAGTGGAACCCAATGTCTATCAACTGATGAATGAATAAACGAAATGAGGTATGTTCATATAACAGAATATTATTAAGCCATAAAAAGAAAGAAAGTGCCAGTCCATGCTAACATAAAGCAGCCTTGAAAACATTGTAAGTGAAATAAGCCATACACAAGAAGTTACCTATTGTTTGACTCCATTTACAGAAATTTGGCAAATCCATAGAGACAGAAAGCAGATTAGTGGTTGCCAAGGGCAGGTAGGGAAGAGGAGAATGCAAATGGCTGTTTAATGAGTATAGGGCTTCTTTTGGGGGTGATAAGAATGTTCTGGAATTAGATCGTGGGGGTTGTAAAATTTTAAATACTCAAAACCACTGAATTGGATACTCTAAAATGGTTAAAGTGTTGAGTTTTTTTTTGTGAATTTCTAATCATGGTTAAAAAAGCACAGAACAGTAAGTCTACTGTCAACCATTTTGAATACGTAGTTCAGTAGTGTTAAGTATATTTAGATTATTATGTGTCAGAGATCTTGAATATTTTCATTTTGCAAAAACGAAAACTCTTATACCCACAAAACCCTATTCTCCCCACCCTCACCCTTGGCAACTACCTTTCTACTTTCTGTTTCCACGATTTTGGCTACTTTATTTAACTCATATGATAAAATCATACAATATCTGTCCTTCTACAACTCGCTCATTTCACCTAGCCGCACATCCTTTTTTTTTTTTTAAACAGAGAAGATTTATTTATTTTTTTAAGAGAGAGAGAGAATCTTTAATATTTATTTTTTAGTTTTCGGCGGACACAACATCTTTGTTTGTATGTGGTGCTGAGGATGGAACCGGGGCCGCACGCATGCCAGGCGAGCGCGCTACCGCTTGAGCCACATCCCCAGCCCATAGCCGCACATCCTTGAGATTCATCTGTGTTTTAGCATGTGACTGGATTTCTTTCCCTTTTCTTGCCATGTTCTGTTTATTATATATATAATCTCAAGCCAGATGCAGTGGCACACTGCTGCAATCCCAGGGACTTGGCAAGGCTGAGAAGGCAGGATTGCAAGTTTGAGGCCAGCATCAGCAACTAAACGAGACCCTAAGCAACTCAGTGAGACCCTGTCTCAAAATAAAGAACTAAAAAAGAATAGCAAAGTGGTAAAATGCCCCTGGGTTAAATCCCCAATACCCCACCAAAATTATATGTATGTATCTGGAGCAAAACCCCAGGGCCTCATACAAGCTAGGCAAGCACTTTACCATTGAGCTACACCCTCAGCCCTTTTTAAGATTGCATGATATTCCTTCATGTGTATGTATCCCATTTACTTTCCCTTCCTTCCTTTCTTTCTTTTATACTAGGGATTGAACCCAGTGGCACTTTACCACTGAGCACAGTTTGAGGCCAGCCTGGGCAACTTAGCAAGACCCTGACTGGAAAAAAAAAAGGGGGGGGGGCTGGGTTTGTGGCTCAGTGGTAAAGCACTTGCATGTGTGAGGCACTAGGTTCAATTCTCAGCACCACATATAAATAAATGAACAAATAGAGGTCCATCAACATCTAAAAATAAAAATTTAAATAAACAAATAATTTAAAAAAGGTCTTAGAAAGACTCTTAGCAACTTAGGGAGACCCTATATCAAAATAAAAATAAAGAAGATTGAGGATGTAGCTCAGTGGTAAAGCACCCTGGGATTCAATTCTTCAGGATAAAAATAAATGAATAAATAAAAGGATTGGGGATGTAGTTCAGTGGTAGAGCATCCCTGGGTTCAATCTCTCTAATGGATTCACTTAATGCTTTGACTATATCCATTGTTGCTTTGAAACTTACATATTTTTTCCTTTATTCCAAACTTCTTCTCCCTGACTTTCTCCTCCCTGATCATCTTTTTTTGGGAGGGTACCAGGGTTTGAACTCAGGGGCACTCAACCATTGAGCCATATCCCCAGCCCTATTTTGTATTTTATTTAGAGACAGGATCTCACTGAGTTGCTTAGTGACTCAAGTTTGCTGAGGCTGGCTTTGAACTCCTGATTCTCCTGTGTCAGCCTCCTGAGCCACTGGGATTACAGGCGTGGTCCACAGTGCCCGGACTCTGATCTTCTTTTCCTTAACCTTTTCCTCCCTGATCTTTTCCCAGATCTCCTTCCTGATCTCTCCTCCCTAATCTCATTTTCTCTGAATTACACCTCTAAGAAAGAAAGAAAGAAAGAAAGAAAGAAAGAAAGAAAGAAAGAAAGAAAGAAAGAAAGAAAGAAAGCACAATTCTGTTTTCCACAGTGGCTGCACCAATTCACATTTCCATTGGTGTGGGGTACAAGTACAGGGGTTCCTCAACTTATAATAGTTATCTCCTGAGGCAGCCATCGTAAATTGAAAACATTGTAATAAAAATGTATTTAGGGCTGGAGTTGTAGCTCAGTGATAGAGCACTTGCCTAGCACCACATGTAAATAAAAAATAAAGGTCTATTGACAACTAAAAAATTTTTTAAAAATGTATTTAAAGGAAAAAATGTGTTTTATACACCTAATCTACTTAGGCTATAGTTTAGCAACATGGGATTGTGGAGAATTGGTTGTTTCCCCAGGTGATCATGCAGTTGACTGGGAGTTGGGGTTCACTGTTACCTCCTGCCATTGTGAGAGATATCCTCTTGCTTATCACTAGTCTGGGAAAAGACCCAAATTCAAAATCCAGCTGGGTGTGGTGGCACACGCCTATAATCTCAGCAATTTGGGAAGCTGATGTAGGAGGACTGCTGATTTGAAACCAGCCTGAGCAACTTTGTGAGACCCTGTCTCAAGAAATAAAAAAGAGCCAGGCGCGGTGGCCTAAGCCTGTAATCCCAGTGGCTGAGGAGACTGAGGCAGGAGGATCATGAGTTCAAAGCCAGCCTCGGCAATAGCAAGGCGCTAAGCAAGTCAGTGAGACCCTGTCTCTAAAGAAAAATATAAAATAGGGCTAGGGATATGGTTCAGTGGTCGAGTGCCCCTGAGTTCAATCCCCAGTACAGGGGTGTGAAAGGAAAGTAAAGAACGAGAGACTGGTAAGTGAGAAATGAAAGAGAGGCCAGGCAGAGTTACACACGAGAGTTTACTTGTGAGAGCTGACAAATAAAGGCCATCTCTCTGTAGCAGAGAGAGGGGCAAAACAGGCTTGGGTTCTGGGACTTTGATGGGGGAGGATCAGGAATCAGAGCTGAGTGTGTGATTAGGGGTTGGGGTGGTGTCAGGGCGTGGTGAGCCTTTCTCAGAAAGGCCCTTGGGCAGGAAAGTGAAACTTTTTCCTTAAAATGGCGGCTGTGACTTAAGATGGCCGCTCAGATGCTAAGCAAGGACCTCATAGGGAGAAAGATGTATAGTTTGCCCTGAATGTGAATCACTTTAATACCTTTTTAAATTTTTTAAAATTTTATTTTGGTACTAGGGATTGAACCCAGGGCCCTCAACCACACATACATCCCAGCCCTTTTTATTTTTTGAGACAGGGTCTCGCTAAGTTGCTGGCTTTGAATATATGATCCTCCTATCTCAGCCCCCCAACCTTCTGGAATTACAAGCCACTGTAACTGGCTTATATCATCATAAAGTTAAAAACAATCTTATAAGTTAGGGACTATTATAATCATTATAAATTCAGGACTATCTTTAGTTGGAATCCAAAGCAAAAGTGTTCCAATTTCTCTGTATCTTCACTCATACCTGTTATTTCCTGATGTCTTGATAGCATCCATCCTAACCAGTGTGAGGTGATTGTTATATGAATTTTATTTCAATAACTTAAGAATCCAACTTAAAAAAATACATACCTATAAATATATTATTGCAATTTGTTTCCTCATTCACTTACATTATATTGCTATATATAAATTAAGTTCACTTATTTTAGTGATTCATTTGTCTTATCAGAGGAACATCATGATTTTTTTTTTTTTCCTACTGGTGGACATTACATGTGATCCAATTTTTCTCTGCTATCAATGCTGCCATGAAGAGCCTTGACATCTAGGGCAACTTTGGGAAGAATTTATCTGGGGTTATATCATTCATTGCTGGGTTGGATATGACCCAGTTGGAAATTACCCTCCAAGGGATTTTATCAATTTTACTTCTGTCAGCAACTTATGAGTTTCTTTTAATTTTTCTTTCTTTTTTCTTTTTTAGTACTAGGCCTCTTTTTTTTTTTTTTTTTCGAGACAGGGCTTTGCTAAGTTGCTGGCCTCAAATTTGTGATCCTCCTGCCTCAGCCTCCAGAATCACTAGGACTTCAGGCATGACCAGCTCAGCAACTTACACCAGCAGCTGGAGTTCCAGAGGAGAAGCCCGCCCACCACACCTGCAGCCTGAGATCCGGAGGAGAGGCCTGCACCATGCCTGGAGATAAATGGTGAGCCACCCTGTGCTGGGGTTCCTTATTCACCAAAGCATGGCTCCACAGCCCAACATCAAGGTACATATAGGCTTGAGGCTGCCTCCGTCGTGAATCTGGAATATTGCTGCTTCTATTGAGGGACAATAATAAGAACCTATTAAGAAGGCACCAAGGTCCCTATGGGCCTGGCTGCACCAGAGGTTTCTCTACTCGGGGAGCTAACAGTTATCCTGTTGCTGAGGTAACAGGGAGTCTTGCATGGGGTTGCCTAACTCTTGTTTCTCCTATTAACAGCCAGCTTCTTATGATTACCCTCTCACTTGTCATATAATCTAATACCTCCATATTCTCACATCCTACCTCGTAAACATCTCAGCCAATCCCCCAGTCCCCCCTTCTACCATTAGAAACTGTAAACCATTACGCAAACCTATTGACTATAAGGTAGAAGATAACCGAACTCATCACTTCTAATTATAGTGACAAAACTTTAAATGTAAAAAATAGAAGCTGACTGATATATGCCTGCACGTTGGGTACATTGAGTGCTGTAATATTGATCCCTCCCTTAAAAGTGAGGTATTGGTAACCTACAGGGACACTATAAGACAGTAGGGCAGAGGCTGTAATAACTGGGACCTACACTGCAAGAGAGGAAGACTCATAGACATCATGAAAAAACAAGGGAGGAAAGTGCCCCCAACAAACCAAGATACCACAACAATAGAATCCACAGATAGCACAGTAGGTGAAATGTCAGAGAAGGAGTTCAGAATATGCATAACTGAAATGAGCAGATACAGGCAAAAATCGATCACTCCAACAAAGAGATAAGAGAGCAAATACAGGTGACCATTGATCACACCAACAAAGAGATAAGAGAGAAATATAGGATGCAAGAGATTACTTCAAGAAAGAGATAGGGATACTGGAAAAAAAAAAGCAGAAATCCTTGAAATGAAAGAAATAATAAGCCAATTAAAAAAGTCAATAGATAACATCACCAATAGACTAGATCACTTGGAAGACAGAACCTCAGACAATGAAGACAAAATATACAATATTGAAAATAAAGTTGACCTCACAGTGAAGATAGTAAGAAACCATGAACAGAATATCCAAGAATTATGGGATATCATCAAAAGACCAAATTTAAGATTTATTGGGAGAGTGGAGGGTTCAGAGATTCAAACCAAAGGAAAGCACAATCTCTTCAATGAAATAATAGCAGAAAATTTCCCAAGCATGAAGAATGAACTGGAAAATAAAATACAGGAGGCCTATAGGACACCAAATGTACAAAATTACAACAGATCTACATCAAGACACATTATAGTGAAAATGCCTAGCATACAGAATAAGGATAGAATTTTAAAGGCAGCAAGAGAGAAAAAATCAGATTACCTATAAGGGAAGACCAATTCAGATCTCAGCAGATTTTTCAACCCAGACTCTCAAAGCAAGGAGATCCTGGAACAACATATACCAAGCTCTAAAAGATAATGGATGCCAACCAAAAATCTTTTATCCATCAAAATTAAGCTTCAGATTTGATGATGAAATAAAAACCTTCCATGATAAAAAAAAGCTAAAAGAATTTACAGCAAGAAAACCTGAACTACAGAACATTGTTGGCAAAATATTCCATGAGGAAGAAATGAAAAATAACAATGAAAATCTGCAAAGGGAAGAACTACAATAAAGGAAAAGCCAACCAAAGGAGAAACCAAGTCACGCTAAATACCAAAAATAAACAAAAATGACCAGCAGTACAATTCACGTCTCTTTCAACCTTTTTGGATAAATTTTTACACATAAAAATTTTAACTACAATATCATCTAATTTTTCAGGGTTTTGTTTATTTTGTATTTTTTTTTTGTTTTCCATTTCTCTTCACAAAGTTACACAAATATTTTCTTTAAAAGTTTTAGCCTTTTACATGTTATATTTTAATATATAATTAATCTGGTATGTGTATATACATTGACTGTGATATGAGATGAGGTATATTTTACTCTTATAATTAAAAATCCATCATTTAAGATTCAAGAATGAAGAAGATCAATCAGAGTAAAAATTGTTTAAGGTATTTATAAAAGTAAGGGCAAGGTTGAGGGAAACTAACAAATTTTGTGAAGCACCTTTCCTACCATAGACTTGAAGAGGTAGGAGATAAGAGAGAGCCATTATGAAAAACTTAATGAAGGAGACCTAACTGAAGTTATTCCCACCAAAAGCATGTAAAAACAAACTCACAGTTTAATAGAGTCTTATAGGGAGGAATAAAACACCTCGCTCTACTCTTGTATATTCTAAGTTCATCTCTGGTGTCCCTTTCTCATAGAACTCAACAAGAAACCATGTAATAAGGGGGACTTATCATGCAGCCTACAGCATGTCTCACCAAAAGGTGAAAGATGGAGAAGGGAGCCAATATGGCAGCCACTGGTTACATGAGAGACTGCTGAGTATTTGAAATGTGTCTAGTCTGAATTGAGGTGTGCTATGTGTTAAACAGACATTAGATTCCAAAGAATTACTAGGACAAAGAAAATGAACATGAATATCTTTTTTTTTTTTTAAAGAGAGAGTGAGAGAGGGGAGAGAGAGAGAGAATTTTTAATATTTATTTTTTAGTTTTCGGGGACACAACATCTTTGTTTGTATGTGGTGCTGAGGATCGAACCCGGGCCGCACGCATGGCAGGCGAGCGCGCTACCGCTTGAGCCACATCCCCAGGCCAATTTCTCTATTTTTTTAAAAAAAAGAAGTAAAGGGCTGGGGATGTGGCTCAAGCGGTAACGTCTACCACGCGGCCTGCGCAGTGGTTTCATTAATGAGGTTCTGGCATTAAGTTAGTTAGAAGAGATCAAAATAAAACACACAGACAGTACCTTATTTTACATTGCTAGGTCTGAGACGGCTCGCCTCCCTGATTCCCGCCTCTAGCCGCCCAGCAGGGCAGCAGGAGAGAGAGAGAGCGAACACGCCGGGGAGTAGCCTTTTATTTGGGGGGACAAGAGATTCAGGGGAGAATTCCATCCAATGAAGGTTGAGGGGGGGCTGTACTCCAAGGTCAGGGTCAGTGATTGGGTCTCCAGGGTCAGTGGTCAGGCACACCCCCACACGGATGGGCTCTCTCATCAGGAAAGGATCGGGATAACTCCGACACAGCCAGAGTGCCTCAGGCCCTTAACGGGAGTCACCCAATCACGTGTCAGAATGGCTCCCCACATATTCCCCCTTTCTATTCTTAACAATGAGGCGGCGGTTCACTCTCTGGAGTCCCCGGATTCTTGATTGGAGGACTCGCCATCCTATAGTTACAATACAAAAGAGAATTAACAGCAAAGAGAATAATCCAATAAGGTACCAAGCGGAGTGTTTAAGAATATTTCCAGGGTTGAATCCATTTAATTCCTTCAATATTTGGTTAGCCAAAGAAGAAGGATCTGAAAAATCAGCTCTATTATTTTGAATGTCTTGGATATGGTGATGAAGTTCCAGAATATCCAAGCTATTATTACTATTTTGCCAAATACCTAATAAATGGTTTTTAACTTTCTCCCAATCCCAGAGAGAAGCATTGTACTTGGCAGCTGTAACACATACATACTTATAATTAGCATGGCATTTAAGCCTTTCCTTAAATTTTAAGGCTGAAAGTTCATTACCAATGTTTATAACAGTCGCCTCTAAGGCGTTTAATTTAGTCTCAATCCTTTCATCAATATTTACTTGATTACGCAGAGCCTTGGAAGTATTTTGAGCTAAATTATTAAGAAATTTTGCATGCTGAATATTCTGAGACAATGTCAGAGATGCAGAGACAGTTGAGGCAATAAATGAGACTAGTGCTAAGACACCAACAAGTATGACTCCAATAGCACGTTTAGGTCTTGTTAGCTGGGCATGAATCTGCTGTAAGACTTGTAAACCAGCATCAGCATACCCTGGCTCTGAAATATTAGCAGGTAATAAAACAAAAGAGGGCTGATGAAGTATCAGCACTCCTTTTCCTCCATTATACCTAGAAATACAATTGGTTAGGTTGCACTTATTACAAGTAACAAAATATCTATCATCTATCCATTTAACTTTTACATTTCCAATGATTAAAACATAAGGAGATTGGACACAGGCTCTTAGGCCATAGCAAGATCCCTCTTTACAGTTCTTGCCAACAAATTTTGGTAAAGGTTTATCTGTAAAATGTAAATATTCTGAGGCAGCAATTAAACGCCAAATATCTTTTTGAATACCTCCTTCACTATAAGTCAAAATATTACTAACAAATCCTGCAGGTGTCATAGCAGAATTTCTTCGTAATTGTCTCTTATCAATTTTTGGAGACCAGTCTAAAATATACCCACTAGCTTTAGACACTTTATGTTGTACAGGAAAGGTATTTACACAATCTATCCATTTAGGAAGGGTGCCAATTTCAATTGTAGAACTATTTGGACAGTGGGGTACCTGTGGAGGTTTTGCAGAAATGACTGGCTTGTTATGGGAAAGTCCCATCTTAATTACTGATCTAGTATTAGGTTTTAAGTCCCCATAAATAGAATTATTTGTCAGTCTAGGTTTACCAATCGCTGTCTTTTCTTCAAATGATACTTTCAGACAGCCAGCATGTTTATCATGTGACCAACATAAAGGTAATTGGGCACTGTAGCCAGAATAATTAAATCTAGTCACATGATTGGGAGTAATATGAGTATCTGTAAATCCTCCCATCATGAATGAGTCATTAGTAAATACTGGAATAGATTCTCCAGTCCACACAGCTGGGTGTACCAGGGGTGGATCTGGGAAATATGTCCAATAAGTGTCTACTTGATTCCCTTTTACCTGACAGCCCAGTAGGGCAATTACTGTCGCTACCATCAAGACTGGGGTCCTGTTCTTTCCTAGGCGTCGAAGTATTTGGGAGGCCTGGGTTGTCAGCTTCTTCACATCTTTCCACGAAATCAGCTTCTCGGCTGGTTCAATCTGGTTTTTCTTCATCCTTTTCCGATATCTCCTCCTTCTGGGTTGTAGCTCCTCCGGGTCGATCCTCAGTCGCTTGAGTCTGGGTTCTATCTCCTCCATGTCTGATAGCACGTTCAGGCACCCAAATAGGACGAAAAGCACCTTCTGGAAAAATACAAGCATGCCCTCGGCCCCATGATATTACCGGATCCGGCCCCTTCCATTGACCAGTCTGTAAATCTTTCCACAGAACTCTGCCTAAAGGGCCTGTCACCGAGGGAGACATTTGTCTCTCAGCAGCAGTGTGACCTTCTGTGTCACAGTTTAAAAAATTTAAAACAAACAAGGCATGATTAAGGCTATTTTGGGGAGTCACTATCTTATTCTCCCTTTTCAATTTTTGTAATTGAAGCTTAATAGATAAATGAGCTCGTTTTACAATGGCTTGACCTTGGGGGTTATAAGGAATTTCTGTTTTATGATTAATTTGAAACTCTTGGCAAAATTGTTGAAAAGAAGAGCTTACATAAGCTGGAGCATTATCTGTTTTAATCTGCATAGGGCACCCTAAAACGGAAAAAGCTGCTAAGCAATGAGAAATTACATGTTGAGTATTTTCCTTAGTACGTGCTGTTGCAAAAATAAATCTAGAATAAGTGTCCACTATGACATGCACATAACATTGTTTACCAAATTGAGGAATATGAGTTACATCCATTTGCCATATCTGATTTGGTTTTAATCCATGGGGATTTACCCCTGATGGCAGAGATGGAGTGTGAATAACACACTTAGGGCATTGGCTTACAATCTGACGAGCTTGTTCTCTGGTAATACTAAATTTTTTACGTAAGCTAGAAGCATTTTGATGATGTAAGGAATCGGAAGCTAGTGTACAGTCATATGAAGACATCTGTTGACAAAAAGCTACTAATTTATTAATTTTATCATTACCTGTAATTAGAGGTCCAGAAAGGTCAGTATGTGCACGGATGTGTCTAATGAAACATGGGTATTTTTGCATTAGCATTGTCTTTTGTAAATTATGAAATAATTTAAATAATTCCTGTGATGAAGTAAAGCCAATAACTGAGGTTTCAATATTTTTGGTAACTCCGACTGCATATAAGCTGTCAGAATAGATATTAATAGGCTCATTTGAAAAATAATCTAAGGCACAAATCAGAGCTTGGAGCTCTGCCCTTTGGGCAGAAGTATAAGAAGTTTGTATTACCTCTGTGTGAACACGGCTGAAGAAACCTGCCTTACCAGAGTTGGAACCATCCGTGAACACCGATAAAGCTTCCTCTATTGGATGAGAACGTACAATCTTTGGAAAAATAAGTGATGTTAATGATGCAAATTGTACAATCTTATCACGAGGATAATGGCTATCTATCTGGCCAGGAAAATCTGCAAAAGCTATCTGCCATGAGCTAGAAGTTTGAAAAAGCCAATTAGTCTGTTGAACAGAAAATGGAATAATTATGATATCAGGCTCAGATCCAATTAATTGTAAAATCCTAGTTCTACCCTTAATAACTAATTGAGCTATAGAATCATGAAAAGGAATTAATGTTTTTTGAGGGGAGTGAGATAAGTAAATCCATTCAATAACTCCTAATCTTTGCCATATGGCTCCTGTTGGGGTATGCTCAGTTGGAAATATTAATAAATACATTATTTCTTTAGGATCTATTCTAGTAAGCTGTGCATTTTTAATTGCAATTTCCACTTTCCTTAAGGCTGCCTTAGCTTCTAAAGTTAGTTGACGTGGAGAGGTTGGAGAAGGATTTCCTTGTAATATCTGAAATAAAGGACTTAACTCAGAAGTAGTTAACTTTAAAGATGGTCTTAGCCAGTTAATATCTCCTAATAGTTTTTGAAAATCATTCAGGGTACGTAACTCCTTAACTCTTATCTGAAGATTTTGAGGACGGATTGTACTCCCTTGAATTATCTGACCTAGATATTGAAAAGGAGATACCTTTTGAATTTTTTGAGGAGCTATACATAAACCCATTGTTGTAAATGAAGTCTCTAACTGAGTAAAAATTTCTGAAAGTACTTCTGGATTAGCATGAGCCAGTAATATATCATCCATAAAATGAATAATATAGGCATCAAGGAAGCTATTTCTAATGGGATCTATTGCCTGGTCAACATATTTTTGGCACAGTGTAGGGCTATTACGCATTCCCTGAGGAAGCACCTTCCAGCAGTATCTTTTAATAGGTTCCTTAAAATTAACTGTTGGGACAGTGAAAGCAAATTTTTCACAATCTTTAGGATGTAACCTTATAGAGAAAAAACAGTCTTTTAAATCTATTACCATCAAGCTGTAATCTAAAGGAATGGCTGTGGGGGAGGGAAGTCCTGGCTGTAATGATCCCATAGGCTGAATTGCCTGGTTTATTGCCCTTAAATCCTGTAGTAATCTCCAATTTCCTGACTTTTTCTTAATAACAAAAATAGGTGTATTCCAAGGGCTAAGTGTTGGTTCAATATGACCAGCCTGAAGTTGTTCCTCAACTAATCTATGAATTATTTTAAGCTTTTCCCCGGAGATGGGCCACTGAGAAATCCAAATAGGCTCTTCTGTGAGCCACGTGATTTTTTCAGCTGTCTTAAGGATCGGGGAAGTACTCAGGGCCCCTAGTAAAAATTTTGGCCTGGAGTATTTCGTGGAGACTGGCTTGTAAACAGATATTCTTCCTGAAGGGTCTCCCTATCATCTCTAGGAGAATACCTCTGATTAACTTCTTCAATTGATCTTATAGAATTTGAAGTAACTAGTAACAGTCCCATTTTGGCTAATATATCTCTTCCCCATAGATTAGCTGGTAAAGACTCTAACACATAAGGTTTAAATATTCCACTGTTCCCATCAGAATCTTCCCAACGGAGATAGTTGGCACTTTGAGCAGGCTGTGAAATCTGTCCTATTCCTTCTAGGTTAGCTGATGCTGTATGTAAGGGCCATGTCCTGGGCCAAAACCGGCTGGACAATACTGAGCTATCAGCTCCTGTGTCTATGATGCCTAGGAAATTTTTATTATTAATTTTAAGTTTTAATAAAGGGCGTTCTTGTCGCACTAACTGGGACCAATATATTTTGTCTGGCGGTTTAGAAACTGAATCTACCGGCAGGTGCCTTTCTGAGACACAAGGCAATAATATTAATTGAGCAAAAATATCCTTTGGGGTGAGTCTTAGGGCATAATTGGATCTTACAGTAACATATAATTGCCCCTTAAATTCTGAGTCTATCACACCAGTTATTACTTCAATGGCTCCCTTCAAATTATCACGCCCCAAAATTAAACCTACAGTATTCTCAGGAAGCGGCCCGAAAATCCCAGTAGGGATTTGTGTTAGTCCCGTTTCAGGATCTAATTCAACTGTCTCTGAAGGTCCTAAGAAAACTGTCTGTGATCCTTGTCTCTGTCCCCGTAAAAATCGCGGACTGTCCTGGTCGGCGCTGCCAGTGACGTCACACTGTGCGACCGTTCCTGGAATTTCCGGGCTCTCGCTAGGAGGAGATGCCGGCGGCAGTGAGAAAGCGGGCTGATCCGCGCCATTTGAATTCTCCGCATGGGGCTGCGAGTCTGAGTTCACATTTCTAACCTTGGTCCTTAGTGTCTTTGTTTTCAAACGAAAGGAAATTAACTTAGCCTCAGGCTGATTTTCCATTTGAATAGACTTAATAGCTCCTTGAATGTCTTTTAAAAGGTCTTCAGGCGGTTGCGAATTCTGGCCCCTATTTTTAAAAAGACAAACTTTTTTCCTTCTTAATTTCTCCCAAGTAAGTAAATTTGGAGACTCTTGGTCACAAAACCAAGGACAATATTCACCTACAATCTTTAAGAATTGCAATAACTGAGTTTTCTTTATCTGTTTTCCTTTCTGATTAATTATACTGTCTAAAATAGTTAGATACATTTCCTTATCCGAAGAAGTAGAATTTCCCATTTTAAGTAAATTATCGTCTTTTTCCTTCAATATCTCCCGGTACTTTTGTGACCCAAATGTCACCTCTTCCTTATTTTTCTCTTTATTCCTTATCTTCCTTTCTCTTTATCTCTTTATTTCTTTATTCCTTATTTTCTCTTTATATTCTTTCCCTTAATCTTTTTAGCGCGCGCTCCCACTCAATCTAACTAATTCAGAATGCCCCACGTTGGGCGCCAATTCTACCACGCGGCCTGCGCAGTGGTTTCATTAATGAGGTTCTGGCATTAAGTTAGTTAGAAGAGATCAAAATAAAACACACAGACAGTACCTTATTTTACATTGCTAGGTCTGAGACGGCTCGCCTCCCTGATTCCCGCCTCTAGCCGCCCAGCAGGGCAGCGAGGATTACTCTGGGCTAGCAGGAGAGAGAGAGAGCGAACACGCCGGGGAGTAGCCTTTTATTTGGGGGGACAAGAGATTCAGGGGAGAATTCCATCCAATGAAGGTTGAGGGGGGGCTGTACTCCAAGGTCAGGGTCAGTGATTGGGTCTCCAGGGTCAGTGGTCAGGCACACCCCCACACGGATGGGCTCTCTCATCAGGAAAGGGTCGGGATAACTCCGACACAGCCAGAGTGCCTCAGGCCCTTAACGGGAGTCACCCAATCACGTGTCAGAATGGCTCCCCACAGTAACGTGCTCGCCTGGCATGTGCGGGGTGTTGGGTTTGATCCTCAGCACCGCATAAAAAATAAATAAAGATGTTGTGTCCACTGAAAACTGAAAAATAAATATTAAAAAATTCTCTCTCTCTTCTCTCTTAAAAAATAAATGTTCTCTTAAATTATTAAAAAAAAAAGAAGTAAAGAAGAATAAGGTTACACATTCTGTAACTTCACAGTAGTACTATATATCCATGTTTATATGTTGTCATTTTTTATATTTGTGTTATCAAAATTCATATAACTATAAAACTAAATAGGGCAAATTGTACCATATATAAATTATATCTCAGCAAACATGACTTTAAAAAGAAATCTAGGGGCTGGGGATGTGGCTCAAGCGGTAGCGCGCTCGCCTGGTGTGCGTGCGGCCTTGGTTCGAACCTCAGCACCACATACCAACAAAGATGTTGTGTCCGCCGAGAACTAAAAAATAAATATTAAAAATTTTCTCTCTCTCTCTCTCTCTCTCTCTCTCTCTCCTCTCTCACTCTCTCTTAAAAAAAAAAAAGAAATCTAGTTCATGAAGTGTTTTAACAGAATTGAGCACATACTAACCACCTGATAAATAATGGCTATTATTATGATTCATTAAACAACCAGCATCAAGGGGTTTCATAGTGGGGTAGGGTCGGGGAGCATGGGAGGAATAGATGAATTCTAGATAGGGCAAAGGGGTGGGAGGGGAGGGGAAGGGAGGGGAGGGGGCAGGGGTAGAAATGATGGTGGAATGTGATGGTCACCATTATCCAAAGTACATGTATGAAGACATGAATGGTGTGAATAAACTTTGAACACAACCAGAGATGAAAAATTGTGCTCTATATATGTAATACGAATTGTAATACATTCTGTTGTCATATATAACAAATCAGAATAAAAAAAAACAACTTCCTACAAGTTTTTACTACCAACACTTATTACAGAATTTTTGATTTTCACATATATGATGGTTGTACCATTCTAATTTACATTTGTACCTTTTTTATTTCTAGTTCTTCTTTTAAAATTTTCTCTCCCCCTTTCCCTCCATCTCTTCTCTTTCCTTCTTTCTTTCCCTTTTGGTATTTCTTGTCTTCTTAGACCTTTACACTTCCTTATAGATTTGGAATCAAACTCAGGAAGTTGAAGCAGGAGGATCACAAGTTTGAGACAAGCCTCAGCAATTTAGTGAGTAAGCAACTTGGTAAGACCCTGTCTCAAAATAAAATAAAAAGGGCTTGGAATGTGGCTTAGTGGTTAAGTGTCCCTGGATTTAATCCCTGGGACCAAAAAAAAAAAAAAATCCTGTTAGGTTTTAAAAATTGGAATAGTTTTAAACTGCATGGTGGTACACACCTGTAATCTCAGCAAGCTGGAGGTTGAGGCAGGAGGATTGCAAATTCAAAGCCAGCCACAGCAACTTAGCAAGGCCCTAAGCATTTTAGCAAGACCCTGTCTCAAAAAAAAATAATAATAATAAATAAAAAATAAGGCTGGGTTTGTGGCTCAGCGGTAGAGTGCTCGCCTAGCATGTGCAAGGCCCTGGGTTGGATCCTCAGCACCACATAAAAAAACAGATAAATAAAATAAAAGGTATTGTGTCCAACTACAACTAAAAAATAAATATTTAAAATAAAAATAAAAAGGGCTGGGGATGTGGCTCAGTGGTACAATGCATCTCATTTGATCCTTAATACCCCTCCCCCAAATTGGAATAGTTTTGAAATTATAATTTGTCTATAGATTAAGTGGCACATTGGTATGAACAAATTATATATCTCTTTCTTCTCTCTCCCTCCCTGCCCCCTTTCAGTACTGGGGATTGAACCCAGGAGCACTCTACCACGGAGCTACTTCTCCAGCCCTTACTCTAGCCTCCTGCATCCACCTCCCAAACCACTGGGATTATGGGTATGAGCCACTCCCTGGCACAAATTATGTATTTCCATTTATTTAGGTCTTCATTTATTATTTTCCAGAGCAGTTGTAGTTCACAGCAAAATTGAGTGCAAAGTATAGAGTTCCCATATCCCCCAACATGCAGCCTTCCCACTGTCAACATCTCCACTTCCCCACCACAATGGTACACTTGTTACAATATTACCATCCAGAGTCCATAGTTTACATTGGGGTTCACTATATGTATATGTGTGTGTGTGTGTGTGTGTGTGTGTGTGTGTATGATTGATTGAAATTGAACCCAGGAGTGTTTAACCATTGAGCCACATCCCCAGCACTTTTTCTTTTTTATTTTAAGACAGGGTCTCACTAAGTCACTTACAGCCTCACTAAATCACTGAGGCTGGCCTTGACCTGCCTACTCTCCCGAGTTGCTGGATTACAGGTATGAGATTACTATTATTATTATTATTATTATTATTATTATTATTTTATCACTCTTGGTGTTGTATAATTTCCCTAAAAATTCTCTATGCTCTACTTATTCATCCTCTCTCTCCCCTAACCCATGGCAACCATTATTCTTTCCCTATCTCCACAGTCTTGCCATTTCTAGAATGTGTAGCTGGGGTCATGAAGCATATAGCCTTTCAGATTGGCTTCTGCTATGGTTTAGATATGGTCTGAGTGTGTCCTTCATGGGTTCATGTGGTGGAAGTTTGGTCCACAATACAGTGACATTGAGAGATGTTATTGAAACTCTGAGAGGTCGGGCCAGTGGAGGGTATTTAGGTCACTGTGGGTGCTGACATAGTGCTCTTTTATTTTCAGGTAGTTCTTGCAAGAGGAGCTGCTATAAAAGAGCAAGACTTGGTCTCTCTGGCTTCCTGTCTTGTCATGTGACCTTTCCCCCTCACCTGTGGTTTCCCATAATGCCATCCACTATGAGGGTCTCACGGGAGACTGAACAAATGGGGCCACCTGATCTTGAACTTTCAGATCTTGGCTCATATCCATAATCCTAAATAAACTTCTTTTATTTGCATATTTATCTAGCCTCAGGCATTTTGTTATAACAATGAAAAATTAATATAGTGTCTTTTACTTAATAATATGCTTTTGTTTCCTTGTCTCTTTTTTGTTTGTTTGCTTTGCATTATGAGGGATTGAACCCAGGGTCTTGTACCTGCTCAGCAAATACTCTACAACTGAACTATATCACTGGCCTTTTAAAATTTCATTTGATCTCATTTTATCTTGAGAGGCTGGCCTCAAACTTATACTCTTCCTGCCTCAAGTCATTGAATTTTTTTTCTTTTTCTGGGTTAGTTATATGTAGTCCCACACTCTGATGATGGTGGGTAGCAGCAGTAGCTTCCAGTTGGCCACACAATCATGAGGGTAGCTGGGTGTGGTGATGCATACCTGTAACCTAGCTCCTTGGAAGGTTGAAGGAGGAGGATCTCAAGTTCAAGACTAACTTGAGTAATTTAACAAGACCTGTTTCAAAATAAAATAAAAACAGTACTGGGGTATAGCTCTGAGGTAGAGTGCTCACCCACATGCATGAGTCCCTGAGTGCAGTCCCCAGAACTGCAAAACAAAAACAGAAACAAAACAAAAAACATGAGGGTGTGCAACCAATACTCTATAGTGTATTGTGTTGCTAAACTACAATGTGAGGTACATTAATTGTATTCAATGCATTTTCAACTTGGTATATTTCCAATTGAACATAGATTTATTAGGACATAATCTCCACTGTAGATATAAGAGAATGTGTATTTACCTAGTCATGTTTTTGTTATTTTTGTGTGTGTATATATATATATATATATATATATATATATATATATATATATATATTTTTTTTTTTTTTTTTTGGCTATAGGATCTCTTTCACTGTAGCCCAGGCTAACCCCTGAATTGGTGGTTCTCTTGCCCAGGCTCCTGAGGGACTGGGATTACAGGTGTATGGCACCACGCCCAACTGTTGTGTTGCTTCAATTGACCACTAGAGGGCAGTGATAGATAAAGAACTGGTACAACATATTAAGGGCTAGGAAGAGCTAATAACCTAAGATAGATAAAAGGTAGATTTTCCACCCTCCCTGCCCACAAGAGACCCTACATTTAGAGAAACTAAGAAACTTGTCCAAATCATATATTCCAGAAGATTCCAGAAGATAGGAAGTCTGGAATTTTAACTTAGGTCTGCCTGACTCCAAATTTCACGGATACTAGTCTGGGTACAATTTCTTCCCTCCCTCCCTTCTTTCCTTCCTTCCTTCCTGATTGAGCCCTGGGCTACTTTCCCAGTCCTTTGAGAATTTTTTTTTTTAATTTTGAGACAGATTCTCTCTAAATTGCCCCGTCTGGCTTCAAACTTGCAGCCTTCCTGCTCCACCATTAGGTGCTCTGTGCCTCGTTGCCTTACCTGTATATGGGAATATTAGAACTGACCTCATCAAATTATTCTAAAAATGAAATGAGGACTGGGGATAATAACTCAGTAGTAGAACACTTGTCTAGCACACTTGAGACCCTGGGTTCAATCCCCAGCACCACCACAAACAAACAAAAAAGATGATACATACATACATACACACACACACACACACACACACACAAGGTTTAGGACAGTATCTGACTCTAAGTAAGTACTTAACAAATTCAAGCTATCATTAACTCAATCAATATTTATTACTCATTAATAATAAGTTTTTTTTCAGTACTGGCACTGAACCCACTAGTACTCTACTACTGAGCAAAATCCTCAGCTTTATATATATATATATTTTTTTTATTTTGAGATGGGTGTATTGCTAAGTTGTCCAGGCTGGTCTGGAACTTGACATCTTTCTGCTTCAGTGTCCTGAGTCTCTAGGATTAGACTATTGTGTGCCACCATGCCCAGAAGTAACTTATTATTTTCTACTACTGTGTATTATTACCGTGTTCTAATACCACTGTTTTGGGTACTGAGAACAGCAATCAAACACCCAGAAATCCCTGCCCTTGGAGTAATCTAGGAAGGGAGATTCACAATACCCACAATTAGAAAAATTTAGTATTTTTCTTTGCCAATGGCCAAAAATAGAGCATGGAAGGGGACTGCCAGTCCTGGAGCTGGCAGAGGCTGGCTTTAAAAATGGGCTGTCAGAGAGAGCTGCACCGCAGTGACATCAAAATCCAAAGGAGAGAGGGAAGCCAACTGTGCAGATGTCAGCAATCACAGGGATGTTTGGGAGCAGAGTCTTTGGGGCAGAGAAAAGTTCAAGGCCCTGAGACAGGACAATGCCCACCTTCACAGAAGGGACTGAAGGATGACCGAAGCCTATGAAATTGGTCTGGGGTGAGGTGTGGGAGTGGGAAGGCAGTAATGCAGGGCTTCACAGCTATAGGAGGGCTTTGGCCTCCATGCAAGCTATGAGGTCATTGGAGGGTTCCAAGCTCATCTGACATGTGTTCCTTGTGTTGTAAGAAGCATGGGCTGCGGGGCAGGGATGGTGCTCGGGAGCCCATGAGGAGGCTACTTCAGAGATTCCCAGGGGGATGGAGACATGGTGAGGCTGGACGGGTAATAGCAGTGCCAGTGGTGACAGTGGGTGAGGAATGCACAGATTCTGGAGAGCAAGAGCGAGAGGGAGCAAGAAAGAGAGAATTAGTTTTTGTTTTTTGCTTTTGGGTTTTGGTATCAGGGACACTTAACCTACTGAGCCACATCCCCAGCCCTTTTTATTTTATTTTTTATAAAAGTAGCGTCTGGCTAAGTTGCTGAGGCTGGCTTCACACTTGCAATCTTCCTGCCTCAGCCTCCCGTCACTGGAATTTCAGTCATGAGACACTCGCCACTCCACCCCGCCAGTTCTGGGTATATTGTGAAGATAGAACTGGTGGGATTTGAGCTGTGAGAAAGCAGAGGTGTCAGAAGCAACCCCAGGGCTTTCACCTTGAGCAACTGGAAAGACTGAGTTGCTGTTTCCTGAGACCAGGAGTAGAGTGTCAGGGTGGGGGAGTAGGAATCTGGGAGTCAGATTTTGGACAGTTGGATTTGGATGCCTCTGAGACACTGGCTGTTGGATATCCAAGTTTGGACTCCAGGAACCTGGGCTGGGGATGTCAATTTGGCAGCTTCCAGCCTGGCCTTGCCTCTAACCATTCGACGAGGCTGACCAAACTTTTGCCTACAACTCAGGCGTGTGCTCCTTTTTCAGCACCTCAAGTGCTGAGTAGGGAACCTGCTTCACCTCTTTCCTGGCCACTCTGCGCCTCTCCAGGTGGGATCTCCCAACTGGAGCACTGCCCTCAGTGCCTGAGGCAGCATGGGTGTCACTCACACCTCTTCCCCACTGTTCAGCGTGCAGAGCCTGGCACTCCAGCCCCCAGTTACTCACAGACTACAGGAACAAGCCTGGGAATCCCCAGACCTGGTTATCTATTGAGTCAGTTCTGAGTGAGGGCCAGATAGGCCTCATTGTCTCACCAGAGCTGGTGACAATCCAGAAAAGGCAAATGGGCTTTATCTCCAGTGCCAATCTTGATTAGTTGAGTTTGGTTCTGGCAGGGGCTGTCGTAACAAGGGGGTGGCTGTGGAATTGATTGGTAATGTCTGCCACAGGAACAAGGGCAGGGAGTGGCAGCTCATGGGCCAAATATTCATTATTCCTAATGAATCTGCAAATACTTGAGGGCCTTGGCTTCAAAGGGCCCCTTGGGGCACTGTGCAGTGTGGGTTAGTCAGCCAGCTTCCTGACATTCACAGATTTAATAGGAAGAGCCCCCAAAGCCAGCACCTGCCGGTTGTATTTCCTCTTCCATCTGGGTAATGAGGGCCCCCCAGCAGCCCTGTGGGCAGAGACTCAACTGCACGAACAGAATCTGCGGCCCTGGTGAAGGCCTGATTGGCCATGTCCCACAGCTGTCTTTCTTCGCAAGCAGGCAACCTTCATCCTCAATGAACTGGGAGGGCTCAGATCCTCTTGTTTCTTTTCTTTTTTTTTTCTCCTTCTTTCCTCCCTCTCTCAATCTCTGAAAATCTTAATCTCTCTCTCTCTCTCTCTCTCTCTCTCTCTCTCTCTCTCTCTCACTCCTTTAAGCAGGAACATAATTTTTAATCTTTGGATAAGAGAAATTAACCTCTGTAACCTAGGATAGAGCTTTCTTTCTGGAGGGTGCCTAATATAGATATACAACCTGGCCTCAGGAAGATTTAAAAGTAAGTATAGCATGCTAAGAATTAAAACCTTAGTTATATTTAATTTTTTTTCAATACTGGGAATTGAACTCTTTTAGTTTTTATTTTGAGACAGGGTCTTGCTAAGTTGCCCAGGCTGGCCTTAAATTTGTGATCCTCCTGCCTCAGCTTTCCACGTAGCTGAAATTATAGGTGTTAGTGATACTGTACCTAGCTGGCTACATTTAATTTCTTGCTCCCCGCCCCCCACTTTTTAATTTTTTTTTGATAAGAGATTGAACCCACTGGTGCTTTACCTCTGTACTACATTCCCGGGACTTTTCATATTTTTCTTATATTGAGATAGGATCTCACTAAATTGTTGAGGGGCTCACTAAGTTGCTGAGGCTGGATTTGAACGGACGATCTTCCTGCCCTCAGCCTCCTGAGCCTCTGGGATTACAGACGTTTACCACTGCAGCTGGCAAAAATTCTGTCCTCAAGTATTATCGAAATTCTCCATATTCAACATGAAGAATAAAGCAGGATCATTTTCTGAGGAGGATGTAGGGAAGGGGATGGGGCTCTGGGGAAAGAAGACAGTGGCCAGGCAGTCATCATGGAGCCAGCCAAGCCAGCCTGGTGGAGAAGCAGAGCAGGTTCCTCATTTGAGGTTCTGGTTATCAATCAAGTCAGGTCCATTGATGGGCTGTTTTCTAGAAGGTGGAGATCAGGGTTTGGGATCAGTTGTCCACTGTTGTGTAACAATTGACATAACCAACATGCTTTCACAAGTGCATATTCGTTATCGCCCAGTTCCTGTGGGCAAGGAGTGTGGCACTGCTTAGCCTGGTCCTCAGGCTCAGAATCTCTCAAGGCTGCAACCAAGTGTTGGCCAGAATCACTGGAAGCTCCACAGTGGGCGGGGGGAGACACTTTCAGATTTATTCAGCTTGTTGATAGAATTCATTTCCTTGAGCCATATGACAGGGCCATGGCTTTGAAGCCTAGATTTTTGCTGGCTGTTAGCTGCAGGCTGCCCCCAGGGCCTGAGTGGCCACCCATGGTCCTTTGCCATGTGGGCTTCTCCAACACCACCACTGATCAAGCCAGCAAGGAGAGAAGGAGAGCCTCTCCCTCTCACCTAAGAGGGTTTTTTGCTTTTGTTTTTGTTTTGGTACCTGGGATTAAACCCAGGGGAGCTTAACCCTGAGCCACATCCCTAGCCCTTTCTATTTTTTATTTTGAAACAGAGTCTTGCTGAGTTGCTTAAGGTCTTGCTAAGTGGCTGAGGCTGGCCTTGAACATGCAATCCTATCTCAGCCTCCTGAGCTGCTAAGATTACAGGCGTGCACCACTGCACCTGGCTAAGGGGGCCTTAAATAAGGCCTCACCTTTGCCATGCGTGTAGCTGCATCACAGGATGACATATGACATCCCGCACACTTGCCAGATTTTGTTGGTTAGAAGCAAGTTGTGGGTCCTGTCCACATTTGAAGGTAAGGAGTTAGACAAGGGCATGCACATGAGGAACTGGAGGTCATATGGGTCATGCTCAAATCTGTCCTGTACCTGGTGGCTTCAGTGGAAGGAGATGGGATAAGGAGTGAGGCTGCAAGGGGTGATGACAGAGCTGAGGCCATGTGCCCTTAGCAAGGTGAGGAGGGAAGTGAAGCCAGGAAGAGACCAGATGCTGCTGAGCAGTGGTGGTCAGTGGAAGGACAGCTGAGCAGAGGGAGCTTAGGGAGGGCATGTGGTGGCTGGCTGGGGAATGGGGCAGCTGAAATCAGAATTTCTATTAGGAGCAGGTTTATACCAGGGCAGTGAGTGGATCTTGCTGAGTTGCCCATGCTGGCCTGGAACTTGGGATCCTCCTGCCTCAGCCTCCTGAGTCACTAGATTACAGGAGTGCACTACCATGCCTGGCGTATGTTCAATTCTTCATAAATGTTATTGAGTGAAGGCAGATGAGTGGCTTCTATATCCTGGAGGGTTGGTGAGATGATACTGAGGGGTCTGAGGCTAAAGTCTCAAGGTATAAGCTAAGAGCTGTAGGCAGGCCTGGGAATCCTCCCTCCATTGTCTCGAAGGGGTGAACACAAGCCATAGCATTTAGTAGGCTGTAGAACTTGGCAGTTAAGAGCTCTACCACTTAATAGCTGTGTTACCTTGGACAAGTTACTTAATCTTTCTGAGCTCTGTTTCCTCATCCATAAAATGGAGATAATGATGGAAGTGAACCCCAAATCACAGAGTTATGCAGATAGATTTTGCATGCAAAGTACTTGGTCCAGTGCCTGTGTGTGGCAAGTGCTCAGTGATTGTTGGATAACGTTACATTACCTCTCTGTGACTATGGATATGCAATCAGACTTTCCTCTGTAGTCCAAACAAGCTTTGCCATTTTACTATTTTTCCAATCTAGGACAGATTGCTCTGTTTGAAATGTGATTCCAGTTTCCTCATCTGCATAATGGAGACAATAATTTCTGCCCTGGCTCCCTTATCCATTTGTTGAAAGGCATAAGTGAGGTAACACACGGGAAAGCACTTTGAAATGGTACTTTGCTATACAATAGAAAGCATGAGTACTTTTTGTTCTTGACTGATTCCTTTTAGGGCTGCTGGAGTTGAAGGCAATAGGTGGTTTACTATTTTTTTTTCTCTCCCTCTTTCTTCCTTTATTTCTTTCCTTTTTTCCTATTTCTTTCTTCTCTTTTCCCCCTGCAGTACTAGGGATTAAACCCAGGGGCACTCTATCTCAGAGTTACATCCCCAGCCCTTTTAAATTGCATTTGTGGGCAGGGTCTCCCTAAGATGCCCAGGCTGACCTTGAACTTGCAATCCTCCTGTCTTGGCCTCCTGGATAGCTGGGATTATAAGTGCACATGATAGCATTTGGCTTGAGTTTGAGGGACCAGGTGGGACAGCACTACCTCCCACTCTCCTGATTTAAAATAAAATTTAAAAAAGGATGAAGATGTAACTTAGTGGTAGAGAACTTGCCTAGGATCTGTGAGACCCTGGGTTCAATCCATAGTACTGCAAAAGAAAAATTAAATTAAATAAAAGAAGAAAAAAAGAAATTGGTCTCTAAATCTCTCTCTCTCTCTCTCTCTCTCTCTCTCTCTCTCTCTCTCTCTCTCACACACACACACACACACACACACACACACACACACACACTCTGAACAATCAGAAACTTCTGAAGTCCCTGATTCCCTCCATTCCTCTCACCCTTCCAGGTAAGGGAAATGAAAGAGATTGTCTGTCAATATCATTTCACACTTATTTCAGAGAACAGTCAACATGCAGTTCCCAGTCTCCTTTAGACTAAGTTCTTATCTGTGGAATATAAATGGAGGTATATGTACTTACTTCTGGATCTAGGCTTTGAGATTTTGATCATGTCTCTACCAAATTCTTATCCCCTTCCTGCTGGCTTGAACCCTGGGAGGCCTGACTTCAACCATGCAGGTACAAGAATGTCCTAGGGATGGTAGGAAATCAAGGTGGAAGGAATCTAGATCTTAGGATATCTGCACAGAGCAGAGCTTTCTTAACTGGAATGGTCACCAGGAAGTCACATGAGAGACAAAGGAACTATCTTCCTTTCATACAGAGTTATTACTAGGCCTCTTTGTTTTGTTTGGATTTTTCTAGTACTGGGAATTGAACCCAGGGTTGCTTACCACTTAGTTAATCCCCAGCCCCTTTTATATTTTGAGATAGGGTCTGGATAAGTTGCTAAGGCTGGCCTTGAACTTGTGATCTTTCTGCCTTGGCCTCCTGAGTTGTGGGGATTATAGGCAAGCACCTCTGTGCCAGTCTCCTCTGGACCTTTTTGTTACAGCAGCCAAGCCTAACCCTTACTAAACACAGGGGAGAAGAGTGTGGCAGACATGAAAGCTTCCCAAGTTAGCACAATGGTCTTCTCCACTAGACCTTGATGACCTGCCACAGAGAATCACTGGACTGTCATCCAAGGGGCAACCTCAGAAGGAATCAGCGCACTATATTGGTTAAGACCAAATTGGACAGGCCCAAGTTTGAATTTTGGCTAAAATGCTTATTAGTTTTGTGCACTTTGGATACTTTTAATAACAGATTGAGTCTGTTTCCTCTTGTGTAAAAGGATAATAGTATTTAAAAGGCTATGTAAATATTCTATGAGGGGACGTAGATCAAGGACTCAAAAATGTTTACTGTCGTTAATGTGATCAACTTACATTTGGTCCTGATTTTTCCTCTTGGAAAAGGAAGTTAATATTCTGAGTTTTCCACAAAGCCATAAATATTTAATATTCCCTAAATAAATTGAAAGATACTAAAGACTTCAACACACATATATTGGTCAGTCTTGTGTCACGAAAATTAAATATCTGACACAGGTTACTCATGAGAAAGAGGTTTTATTAGGCTCACAGTTTTGGATGCTCAAGGTCCAAGATCAGGAAGCATGGGGAGGCAGGGACAGAGGCACACTGAGTTGGCCTCTGGTAAGGGCGTGGATGATGGCGAACCATGGCAGGAGCTTGTGTAGAGCAGGTGGTCACACCTCTCACTGCTGAGAGAGAGAGACTGTTGTCCCACAATCCCCTCTGAAGGCACATCTCCTTCAGAGGCCTTGGGACTTCCCACTAAGCCCCACCTCTTAAGGGTGCACCTCCCAACAGCAGCCCCCTGCTGACCAAGCCTTTAATCACAACCTTTGTGGAGACCAGCCATATTCGAACCCTAACAATACATAACATTTCTTAAGTATCTACTATGAGCCAGGGACTAGAAAGACAGAGATGCCCTGGTGGAAATCTGTTTTTGCTTTGATCCTCAGAAAGCCTTTTTGGGGATCATAAGCCGGAATCCAGTTCACCTATCGAATGGAAATCCACCTTGACTAGAAAAGAAATTCTGACTTTTATTTTGGTACAGTGGATTGAACCCAGAGCCTTGTGTACACTAGGCAAGCGCTTCACCATTGAGCTACATTCCAACTCGGTTTTTTTAAAAAATATTTATTTATTTTTTTAGTTGTAGATGGACACAATACCTTTATTTTATTTATCTATTCATTTTTATGTGGTGCTGAAGATCGAACCTAGGGCGTCAAACGTGCTAGGAGGGCACTCTACCGCTGAGCCACTACGCCAGCCCCTATGTTCCAACTCTTAAAAAAACAAAATTTATTTTGAGACAGGGTCTCACTAAGTTCTTCAGGATGGATTTGAACTGTGGTCCTCCTGCCTCAGCCTCTGTGGGATTACAGATGTGTCCTACCACACCGAGCTCAAATTTCTTAAAATCCAACCTTGACAGACACCTGGAAAAACATTCTGTGCCTCCTGTTGCTCCCTGACTCAGCAGAGCACTTGAGGATGTTTACAATTTGGACACAACATCCTTTCATTAAAAATATTAATGACATAGATTGATTGTTGCACGACCCAGGCACTACACCGAGGACTTACCATGTGTTGTCTCATTCCATTCACACCTAACCACAGGCACCATGCCGCAGCTCAGTTTTCTCACCCGTAAAATGGGGATATTTTATTTTCCCCACATTTTTATTGGTGCATTATATTTGTACACACTGTTGTGATTTGTTGTTACATATCCATACATACACATGATATACAACATAACAACTTAAGTTGGCTAATAACACTCCCCAGCACTTCCCTGCTCAAAATGGGGACAATCTAAAAAAATGCACAGGAACAGTCTAATATAAAGTTACTATTTACATGACTGCATGACCAATGTAATTCTGCAACCTGTACACTCAGAAAAATGAGAAATTATACCCCATCTGATTCAAATGTATGATATGTCAAGATCATTGTAATGTCATGTATAACTAATTAAAACAAATTTTAAAAAATTAAAGTTACCATTCAACTAACAGTAGCCATTAGTCCATCATCCCTGTTTTACAGATGGGAAAGTTGAAGTTCAAGGAGATTAAGGAATTTGCCCAAGGCTACAACTCATTAATAAGGGTCTAATAAGGAAGTCAGGCTTCAGTGCCCAAGCTTGCCCCTGAGGATCTGCATTCAACCTCGAGCCGCTCTAAGCTCCCCTGTATGAGCCTCTCTGACTTTCCACCTAAGGGGTCACTCTGCTGATGGGAAGCTTCCCTTCCTGCTCCTCTGGGAAGGCTTCCTTGTGCCCCTTCCCCGTGACCTCTCTAGGCAGAGGCACATACCGCCACTCTGTGGCTCTCAGCCTACTCCACTCCCACTTCACCAACTCACACCTGAGAATACACTATTCCCCACACCCGAGAGCAATAGTGTCCCTGTCCCCTTTGGCTCCTCCAGGCCTGGTTGGCATGGAGCAGACCTGTGTCCCTGTCCCCTTTGGCTCCTCCAGGCCTGGTTGGCATGGAGCAGACCTGTGTCCCTGTCACCTTTGGCTCCGCCAGGCCTGGTTGGCATGGAGCAGACCTCCATGAATGTTTGTTGGATTTGTTGGGAGCCAACTCCAGTTAGGAGTCAAGCCAAGAGTGGAGAACAATACCTGCTGGAAGGGACAGCCTGCCTGACAGTGTGTACTCCAGAGTGGACATGCTCATGCCCGCCTCTGGCCAGGGCCTCCTGACCATTTTGCCATAACTTCCAGTCCCTTGGCTCTGGCTCTTCCTTTGTCTCCTGCCTGTCCCCAAAGTTAGCCAGTGATGGGGGTTACCCCTAGGGCAGCCTGTACCATCCACAGCATGAGAACAGGCTTCACACCTCCTTAATTCATTTATTCAACAAAGATTCACTGGGCACCACCAATAAGGCAGGCATAGGGCTGGGTCTTGGGTACAGAGTGGAGAGCAGACCACGCAGTCCCTGGTGTCATGAAGCTTACATTCCAGTGGAGGCAACAGTTAACTAACAAGGTATGTGATTATACAATGGCAATCTCCACATAAAGGTAAACAATAGTTAATTAACTATTCAAGTCCAGTAGTCAGGGAAGGCCTCTCTGAGGAGGTGATATTGAACACAAGGGTCTGAAGAACTTGCAAAGGGTAGGGAAGAGCATTCTGCGAAAAAGAGAACAGCATATGCAAAGTCCTGGAAATGGGAGTGAGATTGCTATGTTGAGGAAATGAAGGCAGGTTGGGCCAGAATCCAGGAGCAAGTTTGGGACTAAAGAAAAATGAGCCAGGCATAGCCAGTCTCAGCAACTCAGCAAGACCCTGCCTCAAAAAAAAAAAAAAATACAGGCTAGGGATATAGCTCAGTGGTAGAGTACCCTGGGTTCAATTACCAGTACCCCCACCCCCCAAGAAAAATAATATAACAGGGTAACAGAAGAGGAGTTTGGACCAGGGGTAATACAATGTGATCTGCGTATTCAGATTCTCTCTGGTTGCTGTTGAGAACTGTCAGACAAGGTAAGAGGGAAGGGAGGAGACCTTGTGGATTGGGACAGTGATCTGGGGGAGAAGTGATGTGGCCATGCCAGGGTGGTGGCAACAGGTCCAGACAGAAGTGGACAGACTCCAGAGACATTTAAGAATCTATTGGAGTTTTCTAGAAGAACTCAAAAACTCTATTGGCTGTCTACAACACCTCCACAGTGGGGCGGGGTGAGGGGGGAGTAGGGGCACCTGGAAAGCTTGGGAATAGGAAAACAAAAAGATCCCACTCCCCAGCCATGGGAACACGCAACCACTTTCCCACAATTTCTTGGGGGGAATGAACTTAAGGCCAACCAAGATGCTCAAAGTGCCGGGCCATTTCCACTTAATTTCCGGGGTGGTGATGCACTGTTTGGAGCTGGGTACCTGCAACATGGAAATGTGTTTCCCACAGCCCAGGTAGCAGTGAATGCTGGGTTGGATGCTAAAAGATGGCCCTAGCATCCTGGGAGCAGAAGGAGAGCAAGGAGCGGGGGATGGAGAAGTAGAGGAGTGTTGAGGGAGGAGCTGGGGAGTTCTTCCCATCCTGAGTGTGCCCCTTGTGAGAAATCTAAGTCTGGTCTTTGCCTCTGTCACCTTCTCTGTTCCCCTCTCCCCACTTTTGGGAGCCTGTGGATCTGTCCTGCCTTCCCTCCATCCATCTTCCTCTAGCACATCCTCTGCCAGTGGCCCTCTCTCTGCAATGTCACCTCTCCTGGCTGAAGCACTTCTCAGTGATTGCCACAGGACGGCGACCTCATCAAACTAGCTCTGCTTAGCAGTAAAAGAAGAACTTACCTCTTTCTCCCTCCTTGAGGAATTTCTCTTTTCAAAAGAGCTTTCTGGTCACTCAAATTGATCTCTGCCCCACTGCTCTGAAAGGGCCCTTTGCCCCATGGTTTCTGAAAACTCTATTGATGGAGCCTGCTCAATGCAGCCTCTGGGGAAGGTGGTTCCATCAAAGGCTGGGAGTGAGAGAATCTTACCCTGGGGTGCAGGGGACATCAAAATATTTAATAACCAGTATGACATGCGCACCAGTGAATTGCCAGCTCCAGGACCCCACAGTCTTGGGTCTGTCAGGCATTCACCAGATCATGGTGGTCCTGGGGAAATGCCAGGTGGTGGGGGGCACTGGGAGGCACTCGTGGGAAGCAGGTGTTTACTAACAAGTTCAGAAGTGTTTCTGCACTTTATCAACTGATATGGCAATCCTGAAAGCAGGTTCAGTCTGCTGTTCCTCTGGGAAGGGTCGCTGGGCCATTTATTCCTTCTGTTAGAGGAAAATGGCCCAGGGCAGAGCTGGGGAATGGGAGCTGCCTCTAAGCAGAGCCAGCTGTGTGGAATCTGGGTGAACAGGCTCTCAGGCCCTCGACCCCCTGCGTGACCTTGAAGGGCCCAGATGCCTCTGAATGTTCTTCCTTCTGCCCCTCCTCACGGTTATTTTTGTTCAGTCTGACAGCCCTTGGCTGTGGCGGCAGTCTGGGCTCTCTGAGCCGGATGCAAACCAGGCGGCTCAGACGTCTGGTGCTGAATCCCAAGAGGATGCCTCTCTGGGTGCCATCACGTGGTCCCTCCACACTGTGTCCCCATGGGGAAAGACCACACACCCAGGAGCTGGGTTCTCTGTTCCTCAATCCTGACACCTGCCTGGCAGTGAGGACACCCTGTCACAGAGCTTTGCCACTGCTCAGAAGCCCCCTGGCCTGGCTTTTTGAGCCAGATGTGAGTAGGGAACTCTTAGTCTCAAGGAGGGTGGGTGTCTGCAGCTGGAGGGAAGTAGAGCAGGGCCTGCTGGGCTTCCGTCATCCAGGCTTGGTTGTAATAGAGAATGGGTTTGTCCTGTGGTTCACTGTGATGGGGTAGACAGGGGCAGACAGGGTGCCCAAGAGACCTCTTAGTGGCCTCTGCTCAGTTACCATCTCCAGGAAATGAGACAGACAGTATGTTCCAGTTCCTTGGCCTAGAATGGTTACAGCCAGTCATTGTTCTGACCTCTCCATAGAGGCAGCGAGCCTTGGACCATGGCAAGCTTCACGGTTCAAGCTTCCACCCCAGACCCATGGTTCATGAATACTGGGCAGGAGAGGGGGCTGGGCACAGCTCTTAGGGGCTCATGAGGCACTATGACTCATCTGTGCAGGTGAGAAACGGGACGGAGCCTCTGAGATCAGAAGGGGTCCGTGGGAGCCGAGTGGACAGGCTGGGCTGAGCGGTGAGGAGGAGAGAGCTTCTGATGGGTGAGGAAGGTGCTTTCACATAGAAGCCCATCCGGGAAGCAAAGCAGAAGAGGCTGCATCATTTTTAGAGCTTCTGAAATAAGAACCTTTCTTATGATCCTGGGAACCTGGGGGTGGGGGAGTAAGCTCAGAAAGCTCCGATTTCAGTGATTTCAGAGACCCAGGAGTGGTAGAGCACAGCACCTGCAGGCCTCCCAGCTGGCCCTGTGGGAGATGGACTGGAGACTGGCACAGCCACATAAGCTGCGGAGCCCACAGCACTAGGGGGTCTTGGGGAGGAGGACTGCAGGAGGGGAACAGTGTGGCTGCTCCTGGCAGCCCTGCTGCTGGAGGCCATGGGAAGAGGGGCAGCTGGCCTCTCTGGGGGGCGGGCCCTCTGGGTGGAAGATGCCCCTCGACTGGGCAATAAATTCCTCCGTGCCGGCAGGATGGTACCAGTGGCCCTGCGAATGGGTGTGGTTCGGAGGGCTGGGATGGGGTAAGCAGGAGAGGAGGTGCTGGGGAGGACAGGGCCAGGCACACTTCCCAGGATGGCGAGCTGGTTGCTCAGGGCTGGCAGCCCTGGACAACTATGGAAGAAAGACCAGGGCCAAGCAGGGAAAGCCAGGGGGCCAGCAGGCGAGGGCGAAGGCTCCATCTCAGCTGCATAGCTGTTGAGGTGGGAGAGAAGGCGAATCCGGACAGGATCTGCTCGGCTGCTGGGCCCCTCCAGGACCCCCAGGTACCTGATGACCTCAGTGAGGCACTCCCGAAAACCAATGCTCCTGAAGTCAACTGCCAGGGCTCGGGCATCAAAGAATCCTGAAAAGTGAGGCACCATGAGGGCATGCTGGGGTGGGGGGACAGGGAACCCAGGGTCAGACGGTGTTCTGAACATGCCCCTTCCATTCACTCCCTGGGTGACTTTGGGCATGTCCTCTCACCTCTCTGAGCCCCCATCTCCCCGTTGGTAAAGTGGGAACAAAAACCTCTACTTGGAGTCGGGAGCAGTGGTGCACGCCTGCAATCCCAGAGGCTCAGGAGGCTGAGGCAGGAGGATCTCGAGTTCAAAGCCAGCCTCAGCAAAAAACGAGCTGCTAAGCAACTCAGTGAGAGACCCTGTCTCTAAATAAAATACAAAACACTACTTAGCTGGGGATGTGACTCAGTGGTTGAGTGCCCCTGAGTTCAATCCCTGGTATTCTCTCCCCGCCACACTCACACACACAAAAAACCAAAAAACAAAAAAACCTTTACTTGGGATGGTGAGTTGTGAGGATCAAAAGAATTCAGTAAACTATGCAACATTACTAAATAGATTGCTTTCACCACAATTCATAAGTAATGCAAAAAAGAAACTCTGTGACCAAGTTTACTTAGTTAAGAAGACTGTGCCTGTACAGGTATACAATAACCTGTCTGCTAATGGGGGTAGATTCAGGGAGGGGAGGAGGTGACAGCAGCCATCAGAGCTTGGCGGCCCCTTGGAGGAGGCAACAGAGTGTAGCAGTGAAGCATGAAGTCTTTGGAAGCCAGGCTAGCTGGGTTCAGATCCAGACTCCGCTACTTAGCTGGCTGCCTGACTGGGCAAGTCTCATCTCTCCTGGCCTCAATCTCCTTAGCTCTAAGTGGGCAGACAATTGTTCTTGAAAGTGAAGTGAAATGGTTCACAGAAAATGCTCCATAAACAAAAAGTTTGCTATCACTTATATTTCATGCTGCATTTGTTTGTCCCCCAGCTCAAAAGGTGGTCCAGCACTCAAGATCTGATCCTGACTCAGTAGCTGCAGCAGGCCAGGGGCCCTCTCTTTGGCCTGATGTCAATGAGGGTCAACCAGGTGGACTGTCCCTGCAGGCATTCAAACCCTCACTGTCTCTTCACACCTGCCACTCTCTCCATCACTTATGGGCAAAGACAGAACAGCTCTGGCCGGCACTGTCCTCATGACTGGCAGCAAATATCTGGGCCCTAGTTCATGGTTTAGGCTCCTCCAGAGGGACGGCTTGGCAGGAAGACTGTGTTTGGTGTGAGGCCAACTTTCAGATAAGACCTGGCTCTGCTGGATATTTAGCTATGTAACTCACAAATTCCTTTACCTGAGTGTTTTGTTTTGTATCTGCAGCACTGGAGATTGAACCCAGGGTCTTCTTGCACATGCTAGAGAAGTGCTTTACCAGTGAGCTACAACCCTACCCCTTTTAAAAATTTTTAGTGAGACAGGATCTTACTAAATTGCCCAGGCTGGTCTGGAACTTATGATCCACCTGCCTCAACTCCCGAGTAGCTGGGATTACAGGTGTATGTCACCACACCTGGCTTCACCTTGATGTGTTTGTTGCTCTTTTAAAATTAATATCCGCTGAATTCTTACTAAGTACTTCATTGTATTATTTAATATAATCCTCATAAGCTCTATTGTTATCTTCATTTTGGAGATGAGGAAACTGAGGAAGAGAGAGGTGAAATCATTTTATGAGGTCATAAAGCTAGTAAGTAGAAGAGCCAGGATTCAAATCCAAAGCCTGTGTTCTCTCTAAACCACAATTCCCTGTCTTCCCATTATTCCTGAGCCAAAAAGTAATGAGGACAATCCCACTCTCCTGGTTTTTGTGAAAAGCAAAAGCATTTTGAAAGCCATTGAATGCTGCCCACATATTAGTCACAACTTTTTTTAAAAAAAAAACAAAACAGGATAACAGGAGTTGTAATTTGAAACATCTCCCCTACTGAAAACTTAGTAACAGAAATCTCCACTGTTAGCAATACATTCCTTTAACAGAAGTTCTCAAAAGCAAGGATCACCTGCATTAGGTTTACTGGGCAGGCTTGTTAAACTTGCAAATCCCTAAACTCCACTCCAGATCTACTGCCCCAGAATCTCAGTAAGGTGGCCCAGGAATCCCAGGTGTGGGAAGCTCCAGGTTGGGCTACTTAAAATGCAACTGTTGGTTGGTGCAGTGGCACATGCTTATAATCCCAACAACTTGGGAGACTGGGGCAGGAGATTCACAAGTGTGAGGCCAGCCTCAGCAACTTGGAGAGACCCTGTCTCAAAGTAAAATAAAAAGGAATGGGGATGTGGCTCAATGGCAGAGAACCCCTGGGTTCAATCCCCTGTACTACACACACACACACACACACACACACACACACACACACTCACACACACAACGAATAAATAAATACAAATAAAAGAAGAAGCAGCAGCAGCCACTGTCCCTGTCCTCTTCCAGGGTAGCAGGTTACCTTTGGGACTTAAGTCTTTGTGGCCAATGTTTTTCAAGTTTCCCAAATGTAAAAACACCAGAGAAACTTCGGAACATATTTCTTTTTGTCTGCAAGCCTTTTTAAAGCCACAATTCCATGATTTTATTGTGGTGGACTAGTTTAGAATAACCAAATGAGTGACATTTATGTTCTACTACAATCCTGACACCTGCTGTGATCAGGGAGTATCCCCACAACACTGCCCAGGACCTAACAGCAGGCCAGAAGTCTAGACCTACGGGAAGAGACACCAATGAATCCCCTGTGGCTAAGAATTTCAGGCAGGTCCCTCTCAGGGTTTACGAGGGTCACAGAGTGTGAGACCCCAGTAAGAATTAACTCCCTGAGGCTACTCCTTAGTGAGGCCCTGGGGGTAAGTTTGTTCCACTTACCACAGGGGAATAGTTTTTTACACAGAACACAGATCCTCCAAGGTCTAAGACTGAAAAGAGCTGAGTTGAGGAAAGGGTTGGGAAAAACAGACACCGGAAGTGGGGAGGAAGATGTTAAGAGACAAATTTGGTGAATATTCAACTAGGTTTGCTTTAGCCCCTCTGGAGACTGTGAGCTCCAGGGGGGCAGAGATCCTGTCTACTTGGCTCATTGCATATCCCCATGGCCCAGCCTGAAAATATTTGTCGTGCAAATGATTCCCAAAAGAGAAGAGCATTGGTACCTGTCCCACCAGTGGCATGGAGCATTTTCAAGTGATCCACGGTCATCTGCAAGACCTCAGCTTTCTCCAGCTTGGAAGAACCCTGTAGGTACAGAAGGCAGGGAGATGCGGCTCCAGCTGACTTCTGTCGCTCTCCTCCTCTGCCCATTATCATGTCTTGATTTTCTCAACTCTTCCTGGTTTCCCCACCGCTCGAATTTAGGATCCTGCTTTGGCCAAGATCTCCAAATCTCACAGATGCTCTTCATTTCTCACCTCAGTCTTCCTGTCTGCAGCACCACTCAGCTTCCTTTCTGAAACCTCTTCTCCCTGGACTGCAGCAACACCACTTCTGCTTTCTCCTTTCACTTTGCCTCTTGCTCTGCCTGTCCCTTAAATGGGTGCTTCCACCAGTGGGCACTGGCCTACTTCTCTTCCAGCTCTGCCTGCTCTCCTCCAGGATCTCATCCACCTCTGTGGATTCATCCCTCACCAGAATGCCACTCAGACATCCCCACCTGCCTCCCAGAGCAGCGCTCCTGGGAATACAAGATCAGCCTCAGCGTGCTCAAGCCTTAGCTCATCATCTTAGCCCCAGAGCACTTGCTCTTCCCCTGTTCTTTCTTGGGAAATGTCTTCTAAGCTCACAGACCACCTGGCCTCTCAGAGAAACCTCAGGGTCAGACACTCTACACGACATCTGAGGGCAGACACCAGGTCTAGTTCATGGCTGGTCCTGTAAAGGTTTCAGTGAACATATGTGGAATGACTAAAGGAAGGCAGATGACCTGCGACAGGTGCCTTTGAGCCTAGGGAAAGAATCTTTGAAGCTGTTGCTTCAACTGCCTGACTCCTCACTGTAGTCCCCCCACCAAAACATGTTCATGATACGGCATTCACCCCTGAGCAGCCTGCTCCACTTTCAAACAGCTCTGGAAATGTCAGGAGACAGTCACATAGTCCTGTGCTCCAACTCTACTCTGCTGCTTGCTATCTGGGTGATCTAGTCCAAGTTTCTTCTTTCTCTGCTTCAATTTCCTTACTTGTGCAATGGGCAGAACAATTGTTACCCTTCAGGATCATTTTTAGGATTCCATTCAAATGGACGTAAAGCCACAATACCTGAGGCACCTCACCAAGTATGAATTTTCATTCCCTTTGTCCCCTAGCCGGTGACAGATATTCAGACATGATCACAGCACCTCAGGCAGCTGCTACACTTCAATAAGAGATACCATGGGAAACAAACCTTATCTGCCATCCACCCAGTATTTCCAGTGGCACAATCGACAATGTCACATACCTGTTTCTCAAAGGCAGTGGGGACTAAGCGCCGCAATTCAGAAAGGCTGCTGTTTATTCGATCTCGACGTCGTTTCTCTATGATCTGAAAAGCAATGACAAGATGTAGGCACTTGTCATGGTTTCCAATGTACCTTGATGAATGCTGATTTATATCTTTTCTCACAATATTGTTGTGAGCAAGTTAATGTTTTACCTTTTTTTTTTTTTTTTTTTTTTTTTTTTTTTTTGCAGTGCTGGGAATTGAACCCAGGGGCTGTCACATGCAAAGCAAGTGCTCAACCACTGATCTACAACCCCAGTCATTTAAAGGATTTTTATTTTGAGACAGGGTCTTGCTACATTGACCAGGCTGACCTTGAACTTGAGCTCCTATTACCTCAGCCTACTGAGTAGCTGGGATTTCAGGCATGTGCTGAGGCATCTGGCAGAAGTAAAACTATTCTTGCTTTATGGAGAAGGAAACCAAGGCTCATAGAGGAACTATAATTTGCTTAAGGTCACAGAGCAATACAGTGCAGCTCAGATCTCTTATGTTGGTCTGTAGGAGTGATATGCAAAATGTTCAGTCACTGGTACTGCAGGACACCAACAAAATAGGAACACCAGCCACAACACTGAAGCCGGCCCTGGGGGCCCCTGTTGGGCCAGGGTTACCCCTTCAGTTGCTGGGTCAGAGGCAGTCTGAAGAGCCCTAGGTATTGTTCTCTCCAACTGTAAAGGGCTCATTCACACTATCTCCTCCCTCACAATCCTGGTAGCAGGCCAGGCGTGGTGGTGCCCATCTGTAATCCCAGTGGCTCAGGAGGCTCAGCAGAACCCTGAGCAAGACCCTGTCTCAAAATAAAATATAAAAAGGGCTGGGGATGTGGCTCAGAGGTTAAGTGGCCCTTGGTTCAATTCCCAGTACCAAAAAAAAAAAAAAAAAAAAATCCTAGTTGCAGAGTACTCATAGTAGGGCAGAAATTGTGACGTCTTCCCACCCTCATATATATATATATATATATATATATATATATATATATATATATATATATTCCCCCCCCCCAGAGAAACTCAAAAAGCTGAAGGTAGAAGTGAGAGGCACAGCTGGTCTCTGCCAGACGACAGGTCTCTGGATCCAGCATGCAAAGCACAGCTGCATCCTGGGATGGAGGACTGAATACGATGGACAGCAGCAAGAGGCGAGCCTCCAGATTCCCAGTAAGCAGGAAACTGCTTTCCCTCCTCAGCACTGAAAAGAATGGAAAGCTTCAGGGTCCAAAAAGGGACCGAGATAGGGTAGAGGAACAAAAATAAGAACAGCTGATTGTGTGTTGGGTATTGCTCTGCATTGCTCCAGAGAGCACTGCATTAATACACTTCACCTTCAAGCCAGTTCTTTGGGGGCAGGTATTGCCCTTATTTGGGTTATACCAATGAAAAAATGAGGCACAGAGAAATTAAGTGACTTGCCCCAAATGTCCCGAATAGTTACTGGCAGCGTTAGGATTCAAACCCAGGCAGTTATCTTGAGGTGATGTTTCCGAACAGGTTTATGGACCAACAGATTCTGGATAAACCTTGACTGGGCCACTCCACGGCTGAGAAAGGCACTCACCCCTCTGCGTTTCTTCCTGGCTTGCATCTGCGAAGGGCTGGGAGAGGACAGCGGTCTGGCCATCTGGCTGAGGAGGAAGAGAAAGGCTGGTTTCTTAGAGCTCGGGGACCATCTTCCTGGCCTGGGCTGACTTGGGAGGCAGGGCCATTTTCAGGCACAGCCCCCACCCACGCGGCCACCGGCTCCCAGACCGGGAAGAGCCGCAGGGCAGGAGTGGGAGGGGGCGCCGGCTCTCCCTTTTGCCCTCAGGGCCCATTTCTCCGCGGGCCAAGTCCTCCCAAGTACTCTGAGCTTCCTGCCTCCGAGCCTCGCGGCGGCCGCTCAGACTTATCTGGACCCCGACCTGGTCGCCCCTTGTCCCTCTTCTCTTGCGGCCGTCGGGGAACCGCGAACTGTGGCGTGGCTGCTGGGTCCTGCAACCCGATCCCGGGGGCGGGCCGGCGGAGGGCACGGGCCGGCAGTGGCCGGGCTGGGGCCGGGGCCGGGCGGGTTGGGTTTCAGAGGGAGCCGCTGGGAAGGAGCGTGGAAAGAGCAGATGCCGCCGCTTCCCACGGGCCGGCGCGCCGGCCGCCCGCCCTCTGCCTGGCCCGCAGCTGCTGTCGCCTCCCACGCGGCGCGGCCGGGGGTTGGGGGGGAAAGGGGGAGGCGGCATCTGGGTCACAGGCCCCTCTTGCATGCTCCCGGACACTGTTCTGGGCCTCCCAGAAGGCTCTGTCCCCCTTAACCTCGGCCTTCCTCCCACCTGGGACCTTCTTTTGCCGCCCTGGCTGGATGATGGATGTTTGTTCCCACCCCGGGATTTCCCACTATAGAGAAGAGGCTCAGACCCAGGGGGTTTCCTGCCCAGACTTTTACCAAAATAATCTCCAACCCAGCAGCTGTCTTCTCAACAGGTTTCTCTCCAGAGGCTCTCTGAGAATGGAGAGGTTCTCTGGGAGGCACTGAGGTCTCTATTCTTGGGAGGCCCTATTAGGGCCCAAGGTCTGGGCTGGATTCCTGAGCTGGCCTCAGCCCTCCAGGTGCTCAGCTCCACAAACAACTTTAGACAATCCCCTGCCGTTTTGTGATGCCAAAGGTCACACAACTTAACAGGAACCCACGAGCTTGACTTCACCTTACACCTGCTCCTTGACCCCCTGGGTTTCCCATCTCCCAGAAAGCATACAGCCTTTTTTTTTTTTAACTCTTTATTTTATTTTATTTTTTTTTTATTGGTTGTTCACAACATTAAGCATACAGCCTTGAGGTCTGCAGGCAGACACCTGGTATTGTCTTTGATTCTTCCCCCATCCTCACCCCTATCTCACCAAGACCTGCCCATTCTATGTCTAAAATACATCTCATGTCTGTCCTCTTTATCTGGATGGCTCCTCTCAGGACCACACCCCTATCATTTCTCACTGGAGGACTCTAAGAGCCTCCTGTTGAGTCACTCTTTAACCCACACTTCTGGCAGAGTGATCATTTAAATGCAAATTTGATCTTGTCACTCTTCAGGTGGCCCAGCTGACCCTCCTCACCTCTTAGACCCAACTAACTCTTGCTCTGTGTACATGCTCCAGTCTGCGAATGTACTAACTCCTTTCTGCAGTTGTTCCCCTAGTCTAGAAATCTCCAGTCCACCCAGTCTCCCCACCCTAAGCTGCAACCCCTTTGCCTAGTAACTTCAACCATCTTTTATATTTCAAACATCACCTCTCTTGAGAGCCTTTTCTGACATCTACTCTCCTGCTAGATGTCCCTGCTCTATACTCTCCCAGCTTCCTGAATTCACAGCATTTATACCACTTTGTTGTTTTATATCTATATGGTTATTTGATTAATGTTTCTCTCTCCAGCAAAAACATAAGCTCCACAAGGCAACAGACCATGTCAGTTTCATTCACTATTGTAGCCTGAGTTCTTGGCAAGTGGTTGGAACTCTGCAGAGCTCATGGTAGAGCTTCTTTTCATCTTTGCATCACTGAAGAACAGAGATATGCATAAAAATCTATGTTTTAGACTTTTGTGGAATGCTAGCATATGTGGCTCACCAGAAGAGTTCCACCTATGTGACTATACTCTTGGGATTTGAGATTCGATCATTTTCATCAACACCTCAAAGACAGAAGACTGTAAGAGGAACTAGATAGCATTGGTCAGATCCTATTGCTATGCCCTGGCTTTGTTCGGCCACATCTGGAAAAGTATATCTCCCACCCAAACATCTGGCCAAGCAGAACTGGTAAGAGGCCTGGGGAGGCTCCTGGGAGGCAGGGCCCAGTGAGCTAGGTCCAGGGCTCAGATGGCTAGATCCTGAGATCTGTAGGTCTGTAGGGCAACTTGTTTTCAAAGCTTCTCTGGTTCACTGGGGACAAGCCCCAAGAGCCAAGGTACACTAAGAAACACAGCCTTTGTTCCCCTTTGCTGGATAAAGCATCTCTGGGGGTATTGGGTTAGTCTTATGCACGTCACTGCCTCTCAGCCTGATCCCTCCTCAGGGACCATCTGTCAGAGGCTGACGCACCCATTCCAGGGCAAGGCAGGTCCGCTGTCCCTTTTTCCAGTCTTCTGGTCAGTTTTACTCTGCAGCATGACCTGCCCTTTCCCTATATCTCAAAAGCAAACCTTGCTATATAGTTTTACTGATGCTACTACATGTATTTCTCTCCTTTGATCCTTAGGAAAGTGCCATTTCACAGATGAGGATGCTGGACCTCAGGGAGCTAAAACAGCTTGCCCAGCCCACACAGCTGCTAAGGAGCAAAGCCAGCATGGGAATCCATGTCTTCTGGCTCCCAATTCAGCATTGTTTTTCTCCTAAGCCCTACTTCCTGTCTGTCTGAATAGTCCTCCAGTCCCCTTATCCTTCAAACTCCCAGCCAATGCTCATTCCAGCCTGTGATCTTGCCCTGACAGTGGGAGGAGGGGTGGCAGCCTCTCCCCTGAGAGTCTGAAAATAAAAAAAGATTTTCATGAACCCAGAGAGGATATGATGACCATCAAGATCTGCTCCATGGCCCTCTAGGAGGCCCCAGCCAGAATTCCACTGCAGTGTCTCTGGAGGCAGGGTCAGCTTTCCAGGTGGTCCAATTGCCAGTCCTGACCACTCTTAGCACTGATTCCCAGCAGAATCCTTGCAGGTAACCCCACTCATTTTGCATCAACCAAAGGAGAATCTCAACGTTCCCAAAAGTGAATTTTGGAAAGTACTGAGCCCATTTGTAAAATGAAAAAACTTAGAGATGGGAAAGGATCTTTCCCAAGTTACATAGCAAATGAGAGGAAAATCCAGAACTAGAGCCAGCTCTACTGCTTTTAATCCAGTGTTGTTGCTAATATACCCCAAATATTCATCATCCCATCATAACCAGTACTTTTTTTTTTTTAAAGAGAGAGTGAGAGAGGAGGGAGGGAGGGAGGGAGGGAGGGAGAGAGAGAGAGAGAGAGAGAATTTTTAATATTTATTTTTTAGTTCTCGGCGGACACAACATCTTTGTATGTGGTGCTGAGGATCGAACCCGGGCCGCATGCATGCCAGGTGAGCGCGCTACCGCTTGAGCCACATCCCCAGCCCCATAACCAGTACTTTTTGTTCTAGATAGCACTTCTATGTTTGTCTGTCTCATTTGTTGCATAAAAGCCCTCTGAGTTCATTATTATTTGGGCCGTTTCACTTTTAGAAGAAGTGATCATTTCATAAGTGGGGTGACAGACACAGACTCAGTAATTTCAGTCTTTGGACTTCCAGTCTTTCCATTAGAGCATGCTGCTTCATGAGCATGCGCCCACCCCATTGTGACCCCTTAGAGAGCAGCATTTACTGGAAGTTACCTTGTGCCTAAGCAAGAAGCTGTGTGCTTTACATACAAACAACCTCATCAAAGCTTCAACCTGTGAAGCAGTATTGGCACCCTGTTTTGTGAGAGAGAAAACTGAGGTTCAGAAAGGGTAGAGTCACTTGCACAAGTAAATGGTAAGGAGAGTCAAACTCAGGCTTATCTAACTTCAAAGGCCACCAGTCCTTAAATCACGTGGGAACAACCCACAGAGCCTGACATGTGACGGGTGCTTATTACATGTTTGCAGAAGGGTAGGGGAGAGGCTGTATACACTTTAGACCTAGAATATGTCCAGGAGCCAGGTTCAGCCAGAAGTTTGGTGGGTGATTCCCAAGGATGGGGCAGATACCCCAGCAACAATGGAACACACCCTATTCTTCCCTCTCATATCTCAGAGTGTGGGGGATTTGTGCCCTGCCACTGACCCTGGCAGGCTGGCTGCCCCAGCCCTGTGGCCCTTGTCACTGTTTATCTGGCTTTCTTTGTACATAAAGCTCTTCTTCCCTGAGAGTTCCCTGAGGGCAGAGCCTGAGCAGGATACATCTGGGCCCCGATGCCCAGCCCAGGGTCTGGGCCACAGCAGGCATCGTTCAACAGTCCCTGAATTGAAGCATTTATGTCTGCTGGGGGGAGGGCCTTCTGGGGAGTGCTACAATGAGGCATCTATAAGTCAGTTTCTGCCAGATGTCCAGCTGCTTCCCTCCTCGGAGGGGTCTGCTCTTCTAAGAACAGGCTCTAAAATTGGGGTTTGGCTGAAATGACAAAATGCTGTGGAGGAAAAAAAAACTGTACTGACCCTTTATGCCTTAGCTCCAATACACCACCTTCAAGAAGCCCTCACTGCCATCTTTGGTTGTGAGTGACCCCTCCCCATATAGGAATCCCTCTCTCTTTTCATTCTGTTTACAGTCTTTGTGTGACGTGGCAGTCACTGCCCAGGCTGCACACTCATGGAGAACAGAAGCCAGCTCTGATAAACCTAGATCTCTGTTATCACTTTTGTGCCTCTGACCCATGAAGACCCAATGACACTGAATCTGAGACCCCTCCACCACCACCACCTGGTGTTGGGCCCTTCTCCTGCTGGCAGGACAGGCTCAGAGAATTGTTTCTCTAAACAGCAATTTCTGCTAAGCAATTTGAAAAGGCTAATATGTTAAGCTAGGTGTGGTGGTATACTCCTGTAATCCCAGCAACTCAGGAGGATTCAGGAGGAGGATCACAAGTTTGATGGCCAGCTTCAGCCACCTAGTGAGACCTTCCTTCAAAATAAAAAATAAAAAGGGCTGGGAATGTAGCTCAGTGGTAGAGCACCTGCTTAGCATGTACCAGCCCTTGGTTCAATCCCCAGCACTGGTGGTGGGGGGGGGGGAAGGCTAATATTTTACATAGGAAATTGTATGATACAAAATCTAAACCAAACGCAAGATGTAAGAGGGATATCTAAAGTCCTATTGCCTATTATAAGCTATAAATAATTAGTAGTTGGTGGCGTTTCACTAGGATGTGTGTGTGTTAAGAGGGTACTAGGTCTCCAATCCAGGGTCCTTCACATGCTTGGCAAGCACTATACCACTGAGCTATACCCCCAGCCAGGATCTGTGATTGAGGCAGGCTCTCCTGGCTTCAGAAAACTAGAGAGCTTTGAACTTATGAAATGCCTTTAGAAATACCCCTAGAACGAACTGACTTTTCTTCTGTTCTAGAGAGTCAGGTTTGGATGAGCTAAGAGACCTGAGGTTGTTTTCCCTTTCCCACTCCCCTCCTCCTTTATTTTACTGAGAGGAAACAGGCTCAGACAGGGAAACCGATGGCTCAAGGATACATGGTGGTAGAGCACTTGCTTAGCATGTGTAGGGCCCTGAGTTCAATTCCCAGCACTAGAGTGGGGGGCTGTTGGGAGTGAGGGATAGGGGTGGAGGGGGAGAAAGAAAGGAAGACTACATGGTGAGTTGGTGGCAGATGTGGGACTGGGATCCAGGCTGGCAGATTCCCAGTCAGTCCTGCAGTTCTTTCAGGGTGTGTGTCTGACACTAAGCATTTGGTGACCCAGGGACATTAGGCCCTCTACTAAGCATTAGGCCCTCTACTAAGCCCGTGACATACATTTTCTCATTTGATTTTCCTAATACTCTTATGAAGTTGGTTTTATTATTATTATATATATGCATATGTATATATGTGTATTATATATATGTGTGTGTGTATTATATATATATATATATGTGTGTATTTTATATATATATATTTTTTCCCATTTTACAGATGAGGAAACTGAAGCTTAGATAATTCACAGAGCTGGGAGTTGCAGAACTATGTAAGTACAGTTTATTCTATAGGTTTGAAGCAAATCGGAATATTCATCAAGAGAACAATGATTTTGGCAACAGAATGGTTTGGTAGAAAGAGCTCTGAAATTGGAGTCTAGGTCTTTGCAAGTTGGCTATTACTTTCTTCAAAATCCAATCCCTAATTCCAAAGTCCGATTTGCTCAAAGGAGGAGATATTTTCTTCCCCTTGAAACTTTTTGTGAACTACACGAAACTGCACCCAATCTAGGGTAAGATTGGGGAAGTGTGATCATTCTGCACGTAAGCACATTCTGGACAGGGAGCGTGGTATCGATAGTCTGTGGGGGTTTCTTAAGGTCTTCAGGAAAACTCTGAACTGGTGACCTACCATGGGGCCTTTCAACAGAAAGACCACTACCAGCTGGCCATCGAGCCCCTGAGCTGGATTCTACCTCCATCCCAGCATCCTGAACCCATAAGTGGCTGAGAGCACCCAGGAGTACCAGGCTTTGGTGCAATCAATGGCACACGCCCCCTCACCTGACTCACGCCTGCGGGCTGTCGCGCACACCTGCATCTCGGGCCAAGGGGTAACCAAGGACAGAGGCCATGCTCAGCAAGCCCGGCGGGGCGCTCTTGCTCGTCCTTAGGTCCCCCATCCTGATCCTTACCTCAGATTGCCTTCGCGGCCCACGTTGATGGGTCCGTCGGACTCGCAGTCGGAGCCGCTCGGCTCCCTGGGCCGCTTCATGGCGAGCGCAGGCTGCCAGGGGCTCCGGCCCACGCTTCGGCTCCGAATCCGCCGTCGGGCCCCGCCCCGGCCCCGCCCCGGGGCGCCAACGCCGCCCTTTCCCAGGGCCCTTTCCTGCACCACAGCCCCCGGCGCCTCGGCGCCCCCTCGCCCCCGCGGTGACGCGCCACCGAGCCGTGGGAAGGCCCCGGGCGGTCACCACCCCCACCGACCGCTGGGAGGTCCAGCTCCGCTCCGCCCCGCCGCGGCCGCCGCGCTCTGGGTGGCCTTGGGCAGGTGCCCTGGGAGGCCCTGCGGGGACGCTGAGGGTCCTCGGCTGTCCCTGGGTCGCCCAGGGCACTGCCAGCCCTTGGAGGCGCGGCTGTGAGAAGCCCTAGCTTCTGCGAGGGCTGATCCTGCACCTTTCTACCTCCCACCCGCGCCAGGGGCAGACACGTTTGGTCTGGTGAGGTTGGGGCGGGGTGGTGACTGTGACCTGATCTTCCATGAGAATTCCCCAGCATCTCCTTCCATAGGATATCAAAGTAAGGGGAGTGTGTGTGTGTGTGTGTGTGTGTGTGTGTGAGAGAGAGAGAGAGAGAGAGAGAGAGAGAGAGAGAGAGAGAGAGAGAGAGAAAGGGGTGGGGGAGAGAACACACCATGGGTCGCACAGACCTGTGACAGGTTGGGGTCAGCCCCAAAAGGGATTGCTCAAGTGCCTATGCCCGCTGAGAAGGTTGAGCTGTGCACAGGAGGGCCACACTTGCTTTGGTGGGGCGTGTCCCTGGGAATCAACTCTGAGTTCACCAAAGGCAGAGCTGTCCTGGGAGGCCAAGAATGCCCAGAGAGGGCTCATTTCATAAGCCCCAGAATTCAGGAAGGGGAGGGAAAAGGGGAGCCCTATGCCTCTCTTCTTACACCCACCCCCCAACAGCAGACTAACTGTTCTCTGGATGGGAGTTCCAGCTAACCTGCCTGTAGAGGGACTCAGGGAAGATTCTCAGATTTACCCGCCAATCTCATAGGTCAGTACCAGAGAAACCCCCAAGAGGCAGAAGGGAGCTAAACAGAGCACCCTAGAGGGTGGACCTCTTGGGAATGGAGGAAGAGATTCCGTGAAGATTAGTGTGGTGGGCGGGATACTAGAAAAGTCTTTTTCCTTTGCCCTGCCCACCATGACAGGCATAGAAGAAAGCCTCCTTTCCATGTGGAAGAGTGGGGTTGATCATATGAGAATAACTGTACTTTACCCCATAACAAGACCTGCTTGGGGACACTTGATTACCTGTGTGTGTGGGGGGGAAACATGCCTGTGTTTCCTGCCACACAGGTCCACAAACAGTAGGCCACAGGCCAAATCCATACAGGCAGACCTGCACACTCATAAACACTGGGAGGAACAGCCACCCTTGGAGACTCTTGTTCTAAATGTCCTGGACACTCACATAACTCATGTGGGGACATGCCAATGAAGTGGAAACCTCAGCCAGCACAGAAATTATACACTCCATGCACCATGCATCCCCCAGAAAGGCAGAAATCAAGGGAGCCTCCCAGACATTTGCCCTCTGTATTTAGTTGAGAGGAAAAAAAAATGGTAGAGGAGCAGATTCGCAGGGGAAGGGGAAGGTCAAGCGTTCTTCACACGAACTATCCCAGGTTATCAAAATATAGTGCACAGTTAAACAGGGGTTCTGGAGTCCAGAGAAGGAGTTTAAGCCAAATACTTAAATTTGGAAGTCATTAGATAATAGATGGTATTAAAGCTAGGAGCAGGTGAAATCTCTAGGAAGTGTGGATGGAGACAGAGGAGTCTAAATGATAACATTTGGTGAGCATTTATTATAATACCAGAAAAGGTTCTAAGTGTTTTGTAAGTAGTTACACTTTTAATCCTTGACAACCTACAAAATAGTACTATTATTATTGTCCCCTCTTTACAGATGAGAAACAGAGGCAGAGAAGGGTGGAGTAATCGGGTCTAAGGTCAACAGGAACAGGTAGTAAGTGAAAGGGCTGAAATTCAACAAAGCAGTTTGGTTCCAGAGACAAATTCCCAGGCTTTATTAAATAACCATGGGGGCACTCTATCACTGGGAAACATTCCTAGTCCTTTATATTTTATTTTGAGATAGGGTTTTATTAAGTTACCCAGGCTGGCCTTAAACTTGCAATCCTCCTGCCTCAAGCCTCCCAGTAACTTGGATTACAGGCATGTGCCACCATATTTGGCTCTTATAGAGCTCTTAGACATTAGGCTATCTGATCTAGTACCAAGGCAGGGCCACTGGGCTGGGATGGTAGCTCAGTGGTAGAGCACTTGCCTCGAATGCTTGAGGCACTAGGTTTGATCATCAGTATCATATAAAAATAAACAAAGTAAAGATATTGTGTCCATGTACAGCTAAAAAAAAATTAAAAAAATAAAGAAGTATGGCCACTGAAAGCTTCGTCTCTGACTGTCCAGCTTCATCCCCAAGCACCTCTGCCCAGCTCCTGCAGCTGCTAGAGCCTTCCAGCGATTCTGCCCCTGCTTGTTCTGCCCTCAGGGCTTTGCATTGCCTCAGGGCGTGCCTTCTGCCCCAACTGCTCTTCCCCACGTCTTCTCAGTTTACCTCTCTTCATTGAGGTCTTTGCTCAAATGTCACATCCTCAGAGAGGACTAGTCTGCCCACCCTATCTAACTAAAATAGCCACTGATCCTGTCAGCCCTGCCTCCCACAGCACTTTATCTTCCTTTACAGCATCTAGTGACATGCACGTGGCTGTGTTTATTGCTGTTCATGTCCCCCACAAGAAGGTGAATTAATTGAAGATAGATATTTGTGTCTTGTGTCCGGCATCTAGAACTGTATAGGGTAGGCAGTATGTGTGCAGTGAATACTTGCTGGTGGAACACCAGTTTGAGATTGGAAGAAAGTCAGGCCAGAGGGAAATGTGAAGTCCAGGGGTTGTTTTGCTTTTGCTTTGTTTTAAGATGGGAGGGAGTAGAAACATGGATCCAGGGGCAGAAAACGGTCATTCGGAGGGGCCTTTTCATAAAGGATTCCACTTTGACTGTGAAGTTCTTGGGGGGGTCCAATCATTTTTTGTTATTTAGTATCATGTCCCGTAGTGCTCAGCAAAGTGCCTAGCACATAAGAAACCTTCCAAACTATCTGTAAAATAAATTAATAATAATAATAAAAATTTTATTGCATTTAACATGTGCTAAACTCTGTACTGAGTACTTTGACACATATTAACTCATTTAAACCTCATAACAGCCCTATAAGATAAATTTCTATTATTATTCCATTTTATTGAGACTCGGAGAGGTTAAGTATCTTACCCAAGATCACACAGCTAGTAAGTAGCAGAAATGGAATCCTAATTCAAAAGGCTGACATCTGAATTCATGAGGGTAACCACTGCATCATGCATTAGAGTTGGGTGGGCGAAACAGGAGATTGTTACACTAGACAAGGAAGAAGGGCTGGATTCGATGGGGAAGAAGAAGGAACAGATTTGAGTGATGTTGGGCTCCCGTCTAGATGATGTAATCAGGGGAAGTGACAGGAATCACTGCAGAAGATAGGAAGATCAGGATGTCCATGCTGTTGTGGGACTCAGGGGACACCCAAGAGAAGAGTCCAGAGAGCGGTATGAGCGGGAATAGAGACTTGGCAACTGGTTGTTGAAGTCATTGGGTATGTGAGATATCTGCCCCAAGAGCTAGAGGAGAGAAGAAGGAGGAGAACTAGGATAAGATCTCGGGAAACAATAGCCAAGGAGGAGGGGAATCTGGCAAAGATGGGACACCAAGGTCCAAGGCAAGAAAAGCTTGACATGAGATCCAGAGGTCAGAGAGGACTTGCATGAGTGAATGGAGAAGCAGAGTCCAGGAAGGGCCAGACCCTGTGGACCAAAAGTGTTTGAGGACGCAGAGGAGGGCTTGGAAAAGCAGCCAGTCGGTGACAGAGGGAGAACCAGGCAACTTGGGGGCCAGCAGGAGGAATTTGCTGGCTGGAGAAGAACTCCGGAGAAGGCAGAGGGGTGGTGACTGAAAACTGAAGCCATGGGAATATGTGAGATGTCTGTCCCACGAAGCTAGTGCCGAGCAAGAAGGGAGGAGAACCTAGGACAGGTTGGGGAGGAGGGGGACCAGGTATGAGCACTGCCGAGCTCCTATCTGGGGCTCCTAGGAGTGTCAGGAAGTCTCAATCCAAAGAGAGGGAGGCAGAGAGGGGACCTCTATATTTCCCATTTCTTATCACCATTCCCTGGAGCTTGTGTAAGCAGGTTTCCAGGGACAGGTTTCAGCTCCAATGATACTTTATTCCTGACCCCACACTAGGTGAGCCCCCATCTTCTTTTAGGACATTCGGATTACTAAACTGAGATGGCCCCGGCTCCAAATGGGAGCTTGCATGTGGGCCATGTGCTGGATCAGGATTCCAGAGACCTCCATTGGGCCAGTCACTGGGCCTCTGACTGCTGGTGGAGGGGCTGGGGGGAGGGCCTGGAGGAGAGGGTGATTGGCTGAGATGCTCTTGGCGACAGATGGTAATTATTAATTGTGCAATAACTTTTGTCTGTCTCCGGGATTGGTCTGTAATCCCCATAAAAGCAGGGACCATGTCCAGTTTGGTCACTGTCTCTCCCTGGTGTGTGACAGTGTGGGGGGCACAGTAGGTGTTTGGTAAGTATTGGCTGAGAGTCTTGTGAAGGGTGGAGGGGATGAGGGCATCTTCTTTGTGGAGAGGGCAGTGTCTGGCCCTCCTGGGAGAACAGTAGAGTCACAGTGGGGACTGTCTTGGTCCAGGCAAGGCCTGGAGCACCTTGGTGCCACTCAGCCTTCTCTCTGCAGGGCCTTGCTCCTCCCTTTGTGTCTGGAGGGACAGAAACATACCCAGGGCCACACAGTGAGGCCTTGGTTTTCTCGTTAGTAAAATAGGATGATAACAAAGTTATTCGCTCCATAAATTTCTATGGGGATGAAATGAGGTGTTTAATTAATTAATTAATTAATTAATTTGGTACTGGGGATGAAACCCAGGGGCACTATACCACTGAGCACATCCCCAGCCCTTTTAATTTTTTTGAGACAGGCTCTTGCTAAATTGCTTAGGACCTCACTAAATTGCTGAGGCTGGCCTTGGATTTGGGATCATCCTGCCTCAGCCTCCTGAATTGCTGGGATTACAGGTGTGGTGCCACCACAGCCAGCTGAAATGAGGTGTTTAGAGTGAGTGCCGAATGTTAAACTCATTCTCCCCAGTTGAGCCATCTACTCCTTGGCTTTACCGCCTATAAGTCTTATTCTCATCTGTAATAAGAGAATAAGATTGGCCTCATCCAGGCATGGTGGTGCAGGCCTGTAATCCCACCAACTATGGAAACTGAGGCAAGAGGATCACAATAAACCATTCCCCGATTTTTATCTCTAATGCAGACCTTTTTTCTGAGGTTCAGGCATGCACTCCACTGCTCAGTCTCTTCACACTCCTGCATGCTCAGCCCTGGCGAGGGCCTCCCCAGGCTCTCTGTGCCAAGGCCCAGACCTTGGGCAACCCCATCACTACTACCATGTCCCACGTTCCAGCCCAAGAACACTCTGAGCCTCCTTCCCTTACTCCCTGACTCCTGCTCATCTCAGGCCCTTCCTGTCCTCCCCCACTCCCCTGGGACCTATCAGCACTCATTCCCCACCTCCACAGCTGCTGCCACAGCTGGTCAGTGACGGAATGCACAGCTGCTAGAAGCCACATGTGTGGAATAGGGAGTACATAGCTACCTCTGGGGCTGGTGGGGTCAGGGGTGGGACCATCTGTGTCTGTTTGTCAGTCTGCAACACATACACATGAACACACACACACACACACACACACACACACACACGCAGGCATACTCCTGATCCCTTTCACTCTGTGATGTGCTGGATGGTATTGGCTTGGTTCCTCTTCCCTAGCCCTGGGCTGCAGAGGTTATGAGGGTCAAGCTTTCCCTATGGGGGTCCCTGAGAGTGACTGGCAGGGCAGGCCTAGACGCTTGATACTTACACCCTCCCTGCTGCTGGACAGGCATCACAAGTCCTACAGAGGCTGCCCAGGGCTAAAGTGACCTACTAGGCATTCAGAGCCCCCAACTTTCCCAGGCCCTGGGGGATGGCCTACCACGGAGGAAGCCAGAGGCTCTGGACACATTCCAGAGCCCCCTTGGCAGCACCCAGGGGTTCCAGAGGAGCCTCAGCCCTGGGGCAGCGCCAGCAGCATCTGTCCTGGTTCCCACACTCTGGACCGTCTGGAATCTCACAGATTTCTCTTCCATGTGTGCATGATGTCAGCAGGACAAGGACACTGGGGGAGAAAAGGAGGGCTGAGCTACCCAAAGTCAGACAGCTTTGGGGGTGGGGGCAGGCACTCCACACACAAAGAGAGAGTGGCTCAGTCTCTGGCTCCCAGATCTGCCTGGGCCCTGACACTGCCCAGCCCATTGCCCTCAGAGCTGGGCCTCCATTTCCTCATCTGTAACAGGAGAGTGAGAGTGGCCTGGCCCAGGCATGGTGGTGCCCACCTGTAATCCCAGCAACTCTGGAGGCTGAAGCAGGAGGATTGCACGTTCAAGGCCAGCTGGGGCAATTTAGCAAGACCCTGTCTTAAAATAAAAAAGGGCTGGACATGTAACTCAGTGGTAGAGTGTCCCTGGGTTCAATCCCAAGTACCAAAAAAAAAAAAAAAAAAAAAACCGCCTCTAACTCCAAGAGAAAGTTGGAGGACCCCGAACCTTTTATACCTGGGTAGAACTTACTCTCCAACCATTCTCCTGACCTCTACCCAGTCTTGCCACTTCTCATATTTTCTGGAATATATATCACAAGTTCATCACAGGTTCATTCTACCAAGTCCCCTGCTGTTGTCAGGGAAACCATGCTTCTATTTTACCACTTGAAGACTATTAAGACCTTCAGTAAGAGGTGACCCCAGGAGGAGGATGAGCGTGGGTCCTGTGGTCCAGGAAGGCTGTGTCAGTTCAGCTCTTCTAGGAGATGGAGGCCGAGGCCAGTCAGAGGTGTGAGAGGTGTGCTTGGAAGAATAAAAGGAAGGGAGCAGGAGGAAGCAGAAGGAGCCCATGACCCCATGCAGCTCTGACTCCTGTGGAGGAGAAGGGAGATGAAGGGGGCTCAGACAGGAAGAGTCTCTGGCTGCCATGGAGCTCTGAGGACGTCTTGATCCAGCTGTCTTCTAGAGAAGCCCCAGGTAGGGCCCAAGTAGCCTGGAGTCAGTGTCCCCACTGTGCCGGGTCACAGCTAGGAGCAACCCAGCTGTGAATCAGCGACATTTCTTGCAGCAGGTTCTCTTGAAGGGAGATACCAGTGTTGTGCTCTCTGGGTGGAGGGTGTGTGCTTTGCAAGTTCACCCAGCAAGCAAGCAACCAGATCACACCCCTGGGCTATGGCTGCACCGTGCTCACACTGTGGTGAGCGTTAGATCCCTTGGGGCTTCCAGGGCTTCTAAGAGCGACTTTGCCAGAGGAATGAAAGACTGAGGATTCGGATTGCTGCATTCTAAATGTTGGTGCCCCTTCCCCCATTACAGTGGTGAAGACTAATCACCAGTATGATGATATTAGGATGTGGGATCTTTGGGAGCAGATAAGGTCACGTGATAGATCAGTGTCCTTATAAAAGAAACTCTGGACAGCTCCCTTGCCTCTTCCACAACTTGAGGACTCAGCAAAAAGATGGCCATCTTTGAGTCAAAAAGAAGGCCCTCACCAGACACTGAATCTGTTAGAGCCTTGACCTTGGATCTTCCAGCTTTCAGAACTGTGAGAGGTGAACTTCTGTTGTTTATAAGACACGCAGCTTATGGTGTTTTGTTATAGCAGCCCAAATGGACTAATACACAGATGAGGTCATGTGAGAATATGGCATTTCAGACAGAATAGCACTGAACTGGGATCATCAGCCTGGGGTTAAACTTCTTTTCTGCATCTAACATTGTGTGTCCTCAGACAAGGGGCTTTCTTTCTCTAAGATTTGGTTTCTTCTTCTGTAAAATGTGGACAAGAAAATTTCACTCAGGTCTCCCACCAAGGCAAAAAATAATAGGGTAACAGCAACCAGTCTTTTCATCCATAAAGATGGATCTACTTCTTAGAGAGGTGCCCACCAAAGACTGTTCCTAAAACTTTTGCCCAGCGTAACTCCAATGGCAGAAAATAATTTATTCTATTCCTGAGGTTTGAGGAGATATAACTCAAACTAACTTCATTAGAGTTCCAAATTTCTTCTGTGGTGTTTATCTTAAAAATGTAAAAGAGAGTCAGGAGAGTATAGCACTTAAGAAACACTCTGCAATCAGATGACTTGAATTGTCTGTCACTTATTAAGTTGGACCTTGAATGAGTGACTTTACCTCTGTGAGCCTCAGATTCCTCATCTGTAAGTGGAAATCAGTTCAGAGAGCTGGGTTTTTTTATTCAGGGCTAGTAGCAGAGGGTATCTGGTCACCACCCATCCTTTGTTCTGCCCTTTCCCTCACCTAGGACATGATTCACTGGCTGCACACCAGCTCTGGTAGTGCTGACCTATGGGCATTGTAAAGATGCCCAGTGAGATCAAGACATCTCAGAACACAGTTTCCTTGAGGTCTCCAAGCTTGTGATTCTGGGGCTCCTGGAGGAGGGCTTCTCCTGGATGGGAGGTGGGAGGAAGGAAGTGGGTGAGGAATATCATTTTTCCCCAGCTCTGGTGATTGGGTGGGTGGAGGTGAGAAATTGGAGGGACTTCCTGTTGGGAGTATTGTGGAGGTGCATTTGAGACTAGTTAAGCCAGGAGTCAGAGGAGGCTAAAATAACCCTGGAGGACCCTGGTTACACCAGGTTGATGGAGGTAAGACATCTGGTAGCCAGCCTCCAAGATGGCCCTGATGGTCTCCATTTCCTGGTATTTGCACCTTTGTGTGGTCCCTTCCCACACTGTAACAGGGTTGATCTGTGTGACCAACAGAATGTGGTTGAAATGGTAATGTGTCACTTCTGAGGCTAGGTCATGAATGACCATGTGGCTTTTTTCTTGTTCCCTCTTGGATTTCTCACTTCAGGGGAAGCTAACAACAATGTCATGAGAACACGCAGGCAACCCTGTGGGAAGGGACTAAAGCCACCTGCCACAGCCATATGAGTGTGCCATCTTGGAAGCGGATCCCTCAGCCCCCATCAAGCCTTCAGATGGCTGGCTGCAGCTTGACTACAGCATCATGAGACACTCTGAGCAAGAATCACTCAGTCTTCAGGATCTGGCTCCACAGAGACTCTGAAATGCAGGAAGATGCTGAGATACAGGGAAAAAGATCATGTGACAATAAGTTTGGAATTGGGGTTACCCCTTTCTCCTCCATCTTAATCCTTTCTCATCTTCTCTTCTCCCTCCTACGCCATATCCACCCTCTGTAGTTCCAGATGGGAACACTGAGTCCACGTCAGGAGCCCTACTAGGGAAAGCTTACTTTCTGAGAGGCTCAGGACTGCCATCCATTGCAGATTCTCCCCTCAGGGTGGTCTTCATGAGAGGGTAGAATCTACAGAGAGACCCTCATACCAAGGGATGAAATTGGTCCCAGGCCTGCTCACTACCTATACCCCCATTAACATTTCTCAAGGGCCATACACCAGTTTGTGAATACAGTTTTGGGAGAAAAAAAATGAGACAATATAAATTTATTCAAAACCTTTTCTGTTTATTTGAATGGCTTTTAAGAAGCAGAAGCCCTCGTTGTAAATGAAGGCATCGACAAGCATGAGGAAGGAGAGGGGTCCAGGGGGACAAGCATGTAGCCCTTGATCATGTGACCTGGTGAATGATGCAAAAAGCCAGACCTAGCTGGAACCATGGGGCGTGCTAAGAGCAGGTGAGGGAGGAAAGCTGGGCAGGGTGTGCAAGGCCTAACCCCAGGTGAGGGGACTCATGGAGATGAAGAGGCACATGCTCTGACCTCTAAAGGAGGCACTTGGGAGGTTTATCATAAACAGCAACTCAGGGGGAGCAGGCGAGGGAGAAGCAGGGCAGCAAATGGTGTGCAGCAAAGGGCTTCTGCCAGGTAGACACAGCCACACTGTGTGTGATGGCTTCACTCTTAATCTTGTTTTAATCTGGGGATACTGGGATGCTTTTAAGTAGAAACCAGAGATTAAGGATATGGGACTATTAAGTTTAAAACACACAGGGACTGAACTCTTGTCGTCCTCAAACTATGAGCCTGAGTTTAATGACCTCCTACTCTCAGTTACTTGGTTCTAAAAAATCCCAATTCCCTGGGCCCAGGTAGCAGTGTAAACTGGAGATTCAAGGGCCAGATTTAGCCTACAAGATATGCTTTTTTTGGCCTGCCTGGTGTTTTCTGAATTTGAAATAGTTGCCAACATCTCAAAGTCCAGACTTCTAGGTTCTTGGGAAAAACTGGGTGGAATATCCAGCAATATCAGCCTGCATTCCCACATGGCAGCCATCTGCCAGGCCCTGGTCAGTGTTTTCCATCTCCCTAATGGCTCCGCTAATCCCCTTTACTCATTTCTATTTGCTGCTCAGCCCCTGTAGGCATCAGGGTTTGTGACCTGTGCCCGTGCAACTGGTCTGTGGTGATCTCAGTGATTTTCTATGTGGTGGCAGCTACATGTACAGCCTTGAGCCTTTACCCTAATTCAGTGGCAGACTTCCCATGAAGGAGTAGCCACCCACAAGCCAGGAGGACAGAGGTCAGTGACCTCCATCTGCGGTTTTGATTCACCTTATGGGGCCTTTTACTTGGCGAAGATGAGTAACTAAAAGTTCCCAGCCATATTTCACTTTCATACTCCTCTGGGACTTGGCTCATCAGAGAGATACTTCCCAATCAAGGTCAAGAGTAAGTCACTTTTGGCTAGAAGTTCAGACTAGAACATCCAAGCAGAGGAAGGAATGCTAGCCTAGGTTGGGCTGGGCCAGGGTTCAGGGAGGAAAGCAACTATCCTAGACACAGCCATGACATGGCCAGGGTATCTGTGCACACTCGGCAGGTTTTGCAGCTTTGGGCCTCACCCATGTCACGTGTGAATGGGCTCCTCTAGAGCTTTGCAGTACACAATCTGCCCAACTGTACATGTTGGCTGTGGGCACTATTAGGAGGAGGGAAGAAACAAGTGGAGTTAGGCAGGTAGAGTCAAAAGCATCGTCCTAGCCCAGATTCTATCACTTCCTTGCTAAGTCTACAGAGCGTAGGTAGGGGTGGGAGACAGGTTAAAAGCCAAGGCTTTGGCCAGAGGCTAGAAGTTGCAGAAGAAAGCTAAGGGGACTGACCTCAGTGGCCCCCACACTACACACATGCAATGTCCATGAGATGATGGGAACTGCCAGAACCAGTTCCAAGAAGCAGGGCTGGCCCCCACAAACTGAGGATCCTCAATTAATGGAGATAACAGTTTGTACACTCCTAGTGAGGAGTGCAAACATGCACACACACACACAGCATCATCAGAAGAGCTACCTGAGCCACTACACATACCCACGTAAATATACACACATGCACAGTTTTTATCTGGTTGCACACACTGTGTGCATCCACACAATCACAGTGGTTATCGGCAAGAACAATCAGCTCGTCACTCAGGTATGCTTAGAAAACATTTTCAGAGCACCTGAAGTCCTTTATGGCTGGCAAGGGCTACTTGGTAGGGAAAGTCCAGCATAGTATTAAGTAGAATGAAAGAAGATAAAAGTAAACTAGATTCAAAATCACTACAGCTGGCAGCTGAGTGCGGGCATGCAGTGCCACCTACCGGCAAGAGGGAGTTTTGCACTTTGCTTAGAGACCCAGGACAAAACCCAGGACACTGCTTCTCAGGCCCCCTTCCAGATAAGCTGCCAACCATGGGATGCCATTATCCTCCTCCTCACTGTGTTTCACTGGAATCAGGTGAGAGCCTGGTGTCCTCAGAGTTGCAGCACAGTATCAAAGCGTGGACATCCAGGACTCCTGGAAAGCAATAGCCACACTGATAGGACAAACTAGGTTTCATCTTTCACCTCCAACCCACTGGTAGAGACTGCCTGGAATGCTGGGTTGAGAAGGATTCTGAGGCCAAGTCTGGGCTTAGAAGAGAGAACTCTCATGATGGAATGGTGACAATAACCGTGGCTTAGAGGGACAACTTCCACACTGCTATTTCTATGGTGGATCTTGGAAACTTCCGGTCCACAGCTTGTTGGTGAAGGGAAGTTTGTTGCTCACACCCTCACAGCACAAGAAAACTGTCATTCCAACTTTTACTGGACTTTGATCTTTCATGTGATAAATAACTTCTGAGCCAGCCAAAGCCCTCTTGGAACCCTCTTCATGAAGAATTTGTCCTTGTTTTCAGAGCATGTACATGGATGACTCATTGATATGAGGCACTCAAGTCAACAGTGGGCACTTCACTTTATCCAAAGTTTACATTTATCCCCCATCCCTCTACCAGCACTCATCACTGCCCAAAAGACTGCATGAGGACCATAAAGAGGTGAAAACACAAAGCCATTCTGAGCAGATGCTGGACAGCCAGCACAGATCATCCCTAGTCAAGGGTCCTGCTCCCTGCCCCTCCCACATCAGCTTGGGTCACTTGAGAATAATAAAAACTTGGAATCTTAAATCCTCAAATGGATTTGCAGTGCAGGCAAGGATCAGAGGGGCACAGAGCCCATCCCCCTTGGCAGTGGAGCCAACCTCTGTCCTCATGTGCTTCAGGGCATGAGACCTAGTTCATCCCACTGAGGTGTGGCTGTGTATGTTGTCTTAGCCCAGGGGTCAGCAAACTTTTTTCTGTAAAGGGACAGAAAAAAATATTTTTTTTGCTTCATAGTCTCTTTTGTAACCATTCAACTCTGCTGCTGGAGTACAAAAGCAGTCAGAGACATGTGTAAACTAGAGCACATGCTGCATTAAAAATAGCAAGAGGTTTTTGCCAGGCAGGTGTGGTGGCACACACCTGTAATTCCAGTAACTCAGGAGCCTCAGGTGGGAAGACTGCAAGGTCAATGTCAAGCTAGGCTATTTAGCCAGGACCTAAGCAACGTAGTGAGTCCCTGTCTCAAAATAAAACATAAAAAAGGATATGGTAAAGCATCCCTAGGTTCAATCCCAAGTACCAAAACAAACAAAAACCCAAAATTCAATAACACATGCACATAACAAAAAAATCTAGAAATTTGACAAAAATAGGGGGTGGGTCATATTTGGTACAAGAGCCCCTCATTTATCAAATTCTTCATTCGCTCAAACCAGAGGTCTTCAAACAAGGTTCCACCAAATTTGGGATCGTTTGAAAGTGCCCCAGGGATCTGCAAATCTTTGGCTCTGATTTAAATTGATTTTCAGCTATTTATGAATCTATAACCACAATCAACCCAGTCAGATGCATTCCAGCAGTTCCACATGCAGGAAATCAACATGTTCACTGGCTGTCCAGAGAGCTTCTCTGGTAAAGATCTCAGAGTGGGACTTCTCTTGCTATCACTACGTGTAGAATGGTATGGAAAATAGCGGGGAGCCTGGTCCCAGCAATATACAGACACATCTGGGAGTCCCAGTGCTGCCACTCACTATCTGGGTGGCTTTGGGCAAGTTACTTTAGTTCCCTAAACCAGCAAGGCCAGGACACCGTGAAACAGAATGGACACTGGCCATGGTGCTAGCACAGCCTCTGCAAGACTGAACCGTGGGAAGATGAAGCATTCACACTGTAGGACCCAGAATAATTGAGGTCACCAAGGGATACTCAGGGGATTCAGGGCAGGGCTATTTACCACCCGGTATGGAGGTATTTCAATATTTTGACCATCAGTTTGGCTGTATGGGTGTACACCAGCTGAATATCATTATAATATTGAATTCATCTTGGATTTGAACTTCTTGCTGGTTTCTTTTCTTTTGTTCCTGACATATTCTGTTACATTCCCACTACTTTGGTTTGCCTCTCAGGTAGGGGAGGGGGCTATTTGTAATGATCTTAGCAGTCTTGGTGATTAATAACAGGGCTTCTGCTTTCCTGCTAAGTGGCAGTTCCATTGGGTCACTTCCATTGTTGGCAAACACTCCTGGGTCCAGTGATCTGCAGAACTTGGGGAAGTGGTGGTTTCAACTAAAGGGTCCAGCATTCCAGAAGCTGTGGTACCTCTGCCCTGGTGCTGCAGTCCTAAGTCAGGCCTGGGGCTTTGATGCTCATCTGGCTTTTTAATTTCCTGGTGATTCAATAAACAATGCTCCCCACCTCTGGGTCCCTCTTCAGTACTGAGATCATCAGAAGGCTTGTCTGGTTGTGATGAAACCTGCCCCCAGGACTTCTAGCTTTTTATTCCAGCTTCTGAAAGCTCTTTTCTAGGCTTGAGGTGCTCATTTGTGGTTTCAGTAATAGAGTTTGGACCTTCAGTGTCTCTTCATTGTCCAAGGCTCTCTATAGCTATTAATGGTGCCCCAGTGAAATCCACAGCTTTTATTGCACCTTATCTTTCTGCTTCTAGCATCATATTTTCCTGCTTCCTAAGAGAGCCGAAGGGTCTGTGGTGTTCATTGCTGGGCCCTCGGGATGGACTTCATGGGTTTTAGAATCTCTGAAGTTTATCTCAATTTGGTGACATCTGCTGCCCTCACCATGCATAAGTCCTTCTTAGTGAAGCAGCCTGATGCCATTCTATAAGCCTAGACTGTGTCCAGCTTGGTAGGCTTCTTATGGCCACTGGCTCTGTGAGTCCTGGAGGCTCCTCCAAGAGCATGACTGTGACCCCAGTGGCAGGCAGGCCAGAGGATTTTTGTCACCTCCTGCCAAAATGGAGGTGACCTGAGGCCGAGTTCCCTCTCTCTTCCTTTTCATTTCCCTGTGACTGTTCTTAGGTTGCACAGCATCCATGGCCAGGCCAAGAGCACTGATTGTAAAGGAAGCTCCATACCAGACCTTCTGCCCCAAGGCTGCCTCTGCTGGCCTAAAGAGTCCTGGTTATGTGATGGAAATGGCTGCATACAAAAACACCTTCATTACATGCCCATCTGGGTGCCGTGATGCCAGTGGCCCTAAGGCAGCCACTCAGTCCAGCCTTGCCCTTCTTCCCTGCAAACAGCCTCTCTGGGCCTCCGACACTCAGAGCACAAGCACAGCCAGCACTTCTTTTCTGGCCCAAACTGATACTCATTTCTGGAAGCACCTCGGTCTTCTTTTTCCTCCTTCCTGGACTATCTTTCTGCAACTGCTACCTGGTGCCACACTGTCTGGGACATGTGCTCACTCAGACCCTGGGCTGAGTGCTCAGAAAGACAAAGGTTGGGTGGGCTTCCCAGGTTGCCCTTCACCCCCACACCTATAGGCTCTTGCCCCCTCTAATGATGCCTTTGGTTTTCTTTGCGAAGTGCCCACTCAAAGCTAGGATCCTTGGGGAGATGGGCAATCAGTGCATGCACAGATGTCTGCTCACCCCTTCTTGGTCTTCCATGGGCATCAGCCATTCATGCTTCTTTCCTTTCTCCCAGAGAGCCAAGGCTGCTCAGCAAAGGAGGAGACTGATTCATCAGGGCTCTCTGGAGGTGGTGAAGGAGGTGCTGCAGGAACTTCTGGAAGAGTGGAGGTTGCCTCATTCCAGAATCCCTTACACAACATCCCAGTGACAGAGAGCTCGTTACTTCCAAAGCAGCTCTGACTGCCTTCGGCTCACTATCCACAGTGGGAGAATTTTGCCTGGTGCACATCCAGCTCCTTCCTAAGTCATCACTGCCTTGGTACTTTTGGGTCTCAGATCAGACCTCCTGACACTTCCTACTTCACCCAAGCTGTGCCTTACCCTCTGGGTCAGCATGGACAACTGCTCACTTCAGACACTGCGGTTTCTCTTCCTGTGTTTGGGGCCACAGATATTCCACCTCTTTCCCCTTTGGCAGAGCTGCTTAACAGCACAACAGGACCAAGGGCCAATAAGAGGGGGTTGACAGGCACAACAACTGAATCTTGGCTAAAGTCTGAAGGAGAGAAAACCCTGCAGCAGCAGCTACCAAAGCTCCTCCCCAGGAAGAGCCTGCAGTGCCCCCTGCTGGCTGAAGGAGAACTTGCGTGCAGGTTCAATTTCCTCCCAACTCCTTTCTGCAAAAACTTCCACCTTGGCAGCTGACCTCTGATGGTCCAGGTTAGAGAGTTCTAGGAAGCAGATGGGTCACGTTGTCCATTGATTTCCAAACATGGAAAGATATATACAGGGCTGCTATGGAACATTGTGTCCTTTAACAAAGGCCTCTGGGCTGAGGGGTACTTGGGGGCTGAAATCCAGCCTATACCTTGTTAACAAAGCTGTGTAGCCCAGCTTCAGCCTGGGTCTGGCCACAGGAAGAGGTATCATTTTATAATTGGCCTAGAGAAAGTGTCCCTTTGTGTGATTTGTACACTCTAGGCTGCATCCCAGCAGCCCTGGCACAAAATGCTTCCTTCAAAAGGCAATTTCATTAAAAAAAAAAAAAAAAAAAAAACTTCTCTGGCTAAAGGAGAATTTAGAAACCACCTAAAAGATGTGGGAACTGAGGACCATGAAGGGGAAGGAGTTAAAGTCAGGCAGTTAATGCCAGGGCAGAGCTCAGATGCCAAGTCCTCCTTCTCCACAGCAGTTCTTGGCACTGCACTGGGCTGGTTTTTATCCCAAGGCCCTTTTGAAGCATCCTGGCTTTGCTGACCCTCCCCTGCTCAGTCCCATCAACTTCTCCCTGAAACCAAGCTACTCTGCATGATCCTACTGTCCTAGCTAGGATCACGGCACAGTGTTTGCCCAAAAGGGGGCATGGTCAGTCAGTTCGTTGACCCAGTCTGTGTGATTTCCTACAAGTACCTCACCCAAAGGGATGAGGGCAGACGTGCGGAAGGACAGAATGGCGAGGAACTAGAAGGGGCTACCAGACAAGGTGTGGAACTAAGACAGGGAGCCTGAAGTGAAGTGGCTCAGCTATTGTGCAGATGGGGCCTGCTTTGCAGGTGCAGCCCGCCGGGGTGTCTGTGCCACGCCGTAAGGCACATGGGCAGCCACGGTGCCCATCTCCTGAGCCCCAGCCACATGGAACATCTGATCATCAAAGAAGATATGTGGGCGAATCTTCTCCAGGAGGGGGCCCTTGGGTGCTCCAGCTAGGAACAAGGCCTCATCCGTCTCCAGGCCCCAGCTGCGCAGGGTCTTGAGAGCTCGGGCCCCAGAACTGGCTGCGCTGCGTGCTGTCACCAAGTAGGTGCGAATTGGGCATTCTAGCCGCAGGCCCTTGGAGTAGAACTTCTTCTGTAGCCTACCCAGTGCCTCCAGGAAGCCCTTTAAGGGGCCCTGTGAAAAAGTAAGGGAACACTGTGAGCTCAGCCTCCCCAACAAGTGCTCCCCTCCTCTCCCTGAGGCACTAGTATCCTCCTTGTTGGTATGAGAAAACTTTTCAGGATCCCTAGATCTCTCGGGTAGTTTAGCTGTACTTGCTGGGGTTCCTGTATGCATCAGTGGGGCTGTAGGTACCCACAGTCTGAAGTCTGTCTTACTGAGATTGGGGCTGTGCCAGAATAACTGTACCAGGGCAATTATTAGTATGCATATCTATCCATGCCCCCATCAGCAGGTGTCTGTCTGGCAGCTCTGTAAGCATGGCCTTCTGGGCCCACCAGAAGGGAAGATATTAAAATTAGTAACTATGGCATGGACACCCTCCAGATGTCAACATCTGGGACACAGGGGCCAATGTGTATCTGGTGAATATGAACCTGCCCCTGGGCACACAGGTAGCTCAGGATGTCAGACTCAAGCTTTCTGAGGGCAGGGAAAGGATTTATTTCTCTACAGTGCCCAGAGCAATGAAAAGTCCCAACTCTTCAATTCTATACAGTGTGATGAGACATGAGTTAATGAGGATATATGAATTAAGAACTGGAAGATGATGAAGACTGCTTATTTCTAAAGTAGCTGGGAATAAGTTGGGCTTCTAGGCTTAGAGACTTCTGCCTTGCTGGATGACTCAGAGCAAGCAGTAGTCCTTGGACCTCTATTGACCACTTAGTGGGAAAATTGTCTTGCTCTGAGAAACTGATTTTTGGGAAAAAATTCAAACTGGAGCTCCCAGGAAGACTGGAGAACCCCACAGCTCCAACCCCAAGAAATTTTCAACAAGTATTAAGACATGTTCCATTCTCAGAGGGCCATTGAGCAATCTGAGTGTGACTGAAGTCCCTGATCCCACTAACTGAGGCATAGCAGGAAGTGGCCCAAGCATATAGTCTGTCCCAGTGCCCCACCCCATGCCCCAGCCAGATGTCCCTGCTCCAGTGGGCCTGCCCCTGTGGGGTGCCAATCCAGTTCTTCCTGTCCTCCAGGAAGGGGAACGGGAGTTTCTTCAGGAACAGCTTACTCAGAGGTGATACCAGAGAGGAGTTGAGGGATCCAGAGACAGGATGGTGGATTCAGAGGGAGGAAGTAAGGCTTTTGGAGAGCAGTGGGAGTTTCAGATAAGATGTGAGGCCTTAGAAAATGAGAACTTCAGAGAAGGGGTGGAGACCTCAGAAAGGGGATTAGGCTCCAGAAAGGAAGGAGGACTTCAGGAAGGGACAGAGACCTCAGAAAAGGGATTGGAGCTGCAAGGAAGGGGAAGAGGTTCAGAGATGGGGCTCAGAGAGACCATGGAGACTTCAGTGAGGATGATGGGGACTGAGTGAAGGGGTTGGGAGCTCACTGAGGGGGCTGGGGCCCAGCGAGAGGGACGAGGGATTTAGGTTAGGTGAGGGGACCTGGCTAGAGTCTGGGCTGAACCCAGGTTTGGTTCTGACCAAGGGCAGGTTCTAGGGAGCCACCTTGTTCTTCTCAGGGGTTCTGGGACGATGTAGAGCACCTGGGCCAAAGGTTTGTTCTCATGGGCCTTCTCATGCTCGAAGAATCTGTCCAGCCCATGCGCTTTGACAATGCGCTCTGACTCGTCTGAGAAGAGCACAGCATCCCCATCGAAAGCCACGCGCAGTTGACTCTGAGACACAACGACATCCCTGCTGGGGCTGAAGATGGTGGCAGCTGCAATCCCTGGGCAGAGAGAGGCAAGCATTGTCTGTCTTCAGGGCAGGCAATAGGGGCCCCCTGGGTGGTGCAAGAGAAGGCTGTCTCAGGCTATGCCAGAGAGGGTTATCTCCGACTACACTCACCCCACCTGCTCTCCCCCACCAGGACAGAGGGCAAGGTTAATGAGAGCTAGTGTTAAAAATATCTAAAAACCAGTAGTTAGTTCATGGACATTGGCCATAGGAGTAGACAGAGCTGTAGCTTCAACACTGGGTGCTAAGGGCCCTCACCTATGTGGAGAAGTCTGGGACAGTCCTGGAGGCAGGAGGAGGCTTCAGAGGGCTCAGGGCAAGAGTTCTTTACCAAATAGTATGAAGGAATTTTAATACCAAGAAAAATCATGCTAGGGATCAGCCAAAGAGCTGGTCCTGGGAAGAAGGACCTGCTCTCCTGCCCAGGGCTCCTCACAGACCCCTGATATGGATCTACAGAGGGTCTGGAAAGGAGCCCTTTACTCTGGCTAGCCCTGGTCACTCCCTTGCTGTTCACTGTGATAAGTCACTCACCTTTTTCTGGGCCAAGATAAAATTAGGTCCTTATGGCTCTGTCTGGGGCTGAGATTCCAGGCTGCATTAGGGATGGGATGGGTGTGGGCACCATGTCTACAACCACAATGGTTCCCAGGTATGCCCTACTCAGGGCAGGTTGGCCATTCAGGGTTACATGAAACAATACAGGTGGCCCTAGGGGGTGGTAGCAGAAGCTGCCTTTGACTGTGTGCAGCCTCCATAACTGGGTCTTCTCTGTGGGAACCCAGGCTAAAGGCTAGAGCTGCCCTGGACCCAGAGCACAGGTGCTAAGAGGCTGGAAACCTGGCAGCTTGTCTTCATCTTTCTGAAGGCCACTTCTGTCCTGCTCTTTGGGAATCCAGGATCATAGAGGCAGGGCTCAGCAGAGTTTTAGGAGGAGTGAACAGTACAGGCCTCACAGCAACCTCACAAGCCTGAGGATGCCAACAGCAGGGCAGCCCCTGGGCATCAGGCTAGGCACCTTTTCAGCTCTGCTAATGCCAAAGCCAAGGTGATCCAGAACCATTTGACCCTGAGCAGGGCCTCCCTCCAGACCACTTTCCTGCTCCCTAGCCTGAGGTCAGGTTACAGGCACACAGAAGCATGCCTACATGTCAGCACTCAGGCCTCAACCAGGGAGTGTGACATCTGCCCAGGAAAATGGCTCCTGGGTCCTGATTAAAGAAGCCTTGTGGAGCTCCCAACAGCCCAGGAGCGGGAGGCGTCAGGAGAGTGGCCAGGCTTACAGGCAGGAGAAAGCAAGAAAGAGGAAGAGAAAAGTGGCTATGAATCCTGCCACTGTAGTGTTCAGCCTGGGGAGTCTTCTTAGGCAGCCGGGCAGTCCTTCTTCCTCTGTGTCTTGAGTGAGTTGGATACACACCCAACGGGGAGGACTGAGTCTATCCTGGCCACCATAGTCTCCCCTTGAAAAGGGCTCATAGAGGGAACTCCCCTTTGTTGGAACTTGCCCCTGGATTTCCTGGCTTCACTTTAGCTCTGGCCAGCCCAGCTGCTGGAGATGCTGGCCATTTCCTGAGCCCATCACTCTGGCTGGACCGGATATGGATCCCCCATCCCACTGGCTCAAAAAAGGGCAGGAACTGCCCATGATCATACAGGAATCAGAACTCTCACTGACCTGGAGGAATCTTAGAAGGAAGTAGCTTTCTGGGCTGTAAGGAGGGTTTCCATGGAAACAGAAGGTTGGGTAATGCTGATGAATAAATCCATCTTTAACACAGTAGAGCAGGAGGTGGGAAAGTAGAATAGGTGGGGCCTTGTTTTCAGACTTTATAAACAGATCACAGGAGTTTAGGCACAGGCCCCTCTCTAGTTACCATAGCAACTCCCAGCACCTGTATAGTTTTAGGACCCAGGCCTCCCACCTCTTAGACCACTTTGCTAGACTTCCTGTATTTTCCCTCCTCATTCTGACTTACCCTCATCAATGGCTTCTCGAACTTTTTCTGCATCAGCTGACAAGTAGAGGTTGGTGTGATAGGCCTTGAGGTAGCAGATGGGGCTGTTCCCTCCTGTCATGCAGAACCTCTCAATGAACAGATCTGGTGAGGAGGCAGAGAGCACCCAGGTGAGGCCAAGGTCAATCCTCCAGGTTTTAGAATGGATTCTCTGTGCTTAAGGAGTGCCATCTTGGATTCGTGTGGTGGTGGGCAGCAGAGTGATTCTCTGTGACTTTAGGCCAGCATTTCCCTTCTGAGCCCCTTCACCCTTCATCAATGACATGGAGATGAAACTGCCCAGCTCACAGAAATTCCCTCTTGTCAAGGAATCAGGATGCTATAGACTGCGGGACCTATAGACCCCTGACCCAGCTGTCAAACAGTTAGTCCCCATGGCTGCCAAGGGTGTAAAATATTTGCTGGTCAACGGCTGCTATTGTTTTAAGGGATCTATCACTACTTCAGCCCCTCACCCAGAACCCCTGTCCTCCTCACAGGTCACAGTCCACAGTCCAAAGTCCACAGAAAGGTGAAATGCCCAGCACCACAGAGGTCTTTCAGGGCCAGCTCTAGCACTATCTACTTGGCGCGTGTGGACTGCTCAGCACCTATCACACAGGCGATTAAATATTTTTAGTATCACTCCTGCTCCCATAAATTTGAAATTAATATTTAAAACATGCCAACTGGTGGCTGGGGGCATAGCTCAGTGGTAGAGCTCATGCTTTTACGCACAAAGCCCTGGATTCAATCCCTAGCACCCCAAATAAAGAATTATTAAAGTAAATTAAATAAAGCCAACTGGATTAGCTTGTTTCCTTAAAACAAGGTCTTAGAAATCTGTCTCTCTCTCTCTCTCTCCCCAAACTGGATTTCTCTGCTTTTCCTTGTTTTATATTCAGAAAGCAGAGAAATCCAGTTTGGGGGCCGCCAGGGAGAGAGAGAGAGAGAGAGAGAGAGAGAGAGAGAGAGAGAGAGAGAGAGAGAGAGAGATAATTTGCTAGAGAAGCATAAGTAAGGGCTTTCCAGAACTTGGCTTCTGGCCTCTGTGGGCCAATTTTACTTCCTGCCCCAAGGTTCTGAGACACTCTGGAACCTAATAAATTATTTTCTTCATCTGAAGCCAGCTCTGGAGGGTCTAGTATCATTTTTGAGGGGTGGGTACGTGGAATTGAACTCAAGGGCACTTAGTCTCTGAGCCACATCCCCAGCCCTTTTTCATATTTTATTTAGAGACAGGTCTTGCTGAGTTGCTTAGGGCCTCACAAAGTTGCCGAGGCTGGCTTTGAACTCACGATCCTCCTGCCTCAGCCACCTGTGCCACTGGGATGACAGGTGTGTGCCACCATACTCGATAAGTATTTTTAATCAAAAGTGTGGACTAAGACACAGAGCACTTTTACTCTAGCAACTGCTCGTGATTCTCCCAACAGCTTTGTGTGGCCTTTTAGCCTCATTGCAGGTAAAGAGGCATGGGGGCAGAAAGTGCTGCTGTCACACAGGGAGTGGGGCCTGTGCACTGTGTGTGGAGCTAACTTGTGTCGGCTTGGGAGAGCCTATGGTCAAACGAATTCTGTGAGACATTTGGTTGAATTTTGTTCAACCATGGGTGGCTTGAAATCAGCCACTGCAGGAATATTGACACCTGAAAACTGGCAACACATCAAATCAGGGTTTTTTGTTTTTGTAAACAGCCAGTTCACCAGCATACCATTGAACTTAGGGGTCCAGTGGGTACCAACTGATGCTGCATTGGTGTGGCCCATCTCAGGGGGTGTGGTAGGGCCTCCTGCTTACCGTAGTGGTTGATACTGTTGATGAGGCGGACTCCCACTTGAGCGTGGTTGTTGGTCATGAGCACGATGTCAAAGACATCCTCACTGTTGGGGTACAGCTCCCGAAGCCGCTTATTCACAGCCTCCAGAGCCTGGAAGGAGAGGGCACCCTGTTGCTCAGATTCTTAGATGGATACCTGGAGCTGGTGGCCAGGGATCCAATGAGAGGAGGGGAGGAGAAAACAGGGGAAGGGAGGGGAGGGGAGGTCAGAGGCAGACCTGGGATGAGAACAATGCATAGGGACAATCTCCTAATGGCGTTCTCCACCGCTGTGCAGGGTGTTTGCTCTTCAGGAGCACCTCACAAAAGAGGTGAGTGAGGGCCACTCACTCACCAAACTGGTTACCTGGCACAGGGCTACATCAGTCCAGAGGAGGGGTGGCCTCTTCTTCCCACAAAGGCTCTGTTCCCTAGCCAAGCCTGTGCCCTGGTGGGGCTGCATCTGTACAGAGGGGGCTCCTTTTCCCTGCTCAGACAATCATGGGAGTGTTTTTTTCTAATCCCCACGAAGGCACTCTGTGGGCAGCTGCAGGACCTGCCCCTCACCTTCACGAAGGGGAAGGCTGGCCCCGGACTGAAGGGCTCATTCTCGTGCTCCAGCTGGTAGCGCACGTACTCCTCCACGCCCTGCTCCGTGTAGATCCGCTGCTCCTCATCCATGCGGAACAAGGCTCGGGAGGACACAGCAATGGTGACAGCATTCTGAGGCCTGGGCTGTAGAGGTGCAGGAATAAGGGCTGTCACTCAGACTTGCTCCGGGGCAGGTGTTCCTATGCAAGCCCCTCAGCTACTGAAGACGTGGAAAAGACCCAGACCCAGGCTTTTCCCTAAAGAGACTCAGTCTAAGAAGAGGAAGACAGGTTAGGACCCTGTTTACAGAGAACCCAGAGGCAGAGGACGGCTTGCCATCTAGAGTGCAATCTGAAGGAGGGACATGCCCTCAGGGAATTCACAATTTGGTTGGGACATCTGAATACAACAGAAAAATGAATATGATGTATGTGGCCCAAGTATGACTGATGCTTGAGATCCAGGTGGTTTCCATTAGGAAATGAGAGCTACATGCCCTAAGGAAGAAATTGATGGCCAGGAACATAGCAGTTACATAAGAAAATTTATCTCCAGCCCAGATCTGTCTCCTGAGCTCCAGATTCAAATATCCAACTGCCCCAGCTTCAACTCATCATGCCTGAGGCTGAATTCCCACCACTTCCTCCACCCCCAACTTTATCCCTCTTCTTTTCCCTCACCTCCGGGCTCAGCACCACCATCCACTCCAGAGCTCCACCAGAAGGGTAGACAGCACTGCTTCCAGGTTTCCATTTTAGCGACTAAATGGCTCAGGGATCACTCCAGGTAAACTGGGCTAACTGGGCTGCACAAAATAACCACACAAGAGACACAAATACCTTTTTCTTTGGCTCACTGTGACGGCTCCTCTGACCTTAAAGGTCCATAGGAAGAGAGAGCGCGAGAGCACCCACTGACCCCTTTTATTGAGGAGAAGCTATTCAAATGAGGCAAGGGGTCAGGTTTCAGGGGGCTGAGTCTATCTTCATGATGTCCACTGTCAGCAGGTTGACTGACACCTGGGTAGGCCACACCCAAGGGCACAGTAAGAGAAGGGGACATACACACAAGGCACTTCGATGGAACATTCTATCCTAAACAGGGCAAGGGGTAAGATTACAAAGGAACAGGTGAGCATAGCTCCACCCATGGGGCTGTAGGAAGACACAGCCTGGGCAGGAAGACACAGGTCACTCGAACCCTAGAAGAGTAGGGCAGTCTAGCAGCATGGGTGCCTGATGCCACATCGCCCAGCAGGGGAGTTAACTCAGTCATGTGCAAGGTTGGTCTCCCACAAACCACTGTCCACAGAAGCAGAACCCTAAAGTGAAGCCGACGCGGCTTCACTCCTTCTTCTTCCCCGACTCCATTCTCCATTAGTCAATCACCCCAAGCAGTCAATATGACCAAGGTCCAGCCACTTCTTTCTGTCTTCTCTACCAGACACCAGGCCATCAACACCTCTTACCCTCTACAGTTTCTCACCCATGCTGCTGTCGGGGGATTTTCCTAAAGTGCAGATGGGAGCACAGCCCACCTCTTCAGTGGTGACCACTCTTTTCAGAGTGGAATTGGCAGCCTTCGGTATGGAGTTGGAAGTCCTTCACAATAGACCCCTTTCTCTTTCTCCACTCTCAGCCTCTGCTTTCCCAGTCTTGTTCAATGTGACCTTTCTCACATCTGACACACCTTCTCCTCTTCCTCTGAGCCTTTGCACATGCTGTTCCCTTTGCGAATATGCTCTTTCTCATACTCTCTGTCCAGCTAACTTCTACTCAACCTACAGGTCCCAAAATAGACTGTCACCTCTAGGAGGACTACCCTCACCACAGTCTCCATTTGATACCTCTCCTGTGGGTTTTCTTCTTAGTACAATTAACATTAAATTATAATCGCTTATTTAACGTTTTTCTAGGTGAATTCTAGGAAGGAAGCAGGAACATGAGTATCTCATCTGTTATTGTTATTATTGGTACCAGTAGTAGTACTGGGGATTAAACCCAGGGGCACTTTACCAGCAAGCGAAGCCCCCAGAAGTTTTTTTATTTTTTAATTTTGAGACAGGGTCCTGGACTGGGGATTTAGCTTAGTTGGTAGAGTGCTTGCCTTGCATGCACAAGGCCCTGGGTTCAATCCCCAGCACAAAAAAAAAAAAAAAAAAAGAGAGAGAGAGAGTCTTGTTAAGTTATTGAGGCTGGCCTTGAACTTGTGATACTCCTGCCTCAGCCTCCTAAGTCGCTGGGATTACAGATGTGTGCCACCATGTCTGGTTTCATTATTATATCTCTGTGCCTGGCACCGAGAGGTGCTCAGCAAACCTTTAATACCTCTTGAATTCTAACATATTTCAAAAATATTTCACACATATACATTTTATATATGTTTTTAATTTTTTAAAAAATTATTTTTTCTTTTTAGATATACATGACAGTAGAGTTTATTTTGACATATACACATGGACTATAACTTGTTCTAGTTAGGATCCCATTCTTGTGGTTGTACATGATGTGGAGATTCACTGGTAGTATATTCACATATGAACATAGAAAAGTTATGTCACATTCATTGGATTGAACCCAGGGGTGCTCTGCCACTTATTGCCGTCACCCAATCTTCAAGGTATTGGTAGTAAGAGGTGAGGCCTTTGGAAAGTGATCCAGTCATGGTGGGTTTAGTTATTCTTATAAAAGACACACCAGAGAGCTTGCCTACAATACTCCCCTTTTAAAAGTTTTTTAAATTTTGAGACAAGGGTCTCACTAAGGTGCTGAGGCTGGCCACAAACTTGCAATCCCCCTACCTCAGCCTCAGAGTCACTGGGATTACAGGTGTGCATCACTGGGCCCAGCATCAATATACTTTTAACATATTTCAATAAGAAAGTGTGTGCAATAAAAAACTTCACATGGAGCCAGGCACAGGGGCACATGCCTATAATCCCAGTGGCTGGGAGGCTGAGGCAGAAGGATCTTGAGTTCAAAACCAGCCTCAGCAAAATTGAGGCATTAAGCAACTCAGTGAGACCCTGTCTCTAAATAAAATACAAAAAAAAAAAAAAAGGGCTTGAGATGTGGCTCAGTGGCTGAGTGACCTTGAGTTCAATCCCCAGTACGAAACAAAAACGAAAAACTTAACATGAAACAGAAATTCCAATGCAGTGCCCTCATCTGTTCAGATTGCTTCAAATATAGCAGGTGCCCAGAAAATATTTTGTTAGTTGGTGTAAAACTAGCGGACATTGACCAGTTTTTATGCCGGGCACCTGAGCTTGGGTAGAGACATGGCTCCTGTTCTCAGAGCTCACGATGTGGTAGGGAAGGTGATGGTAGTAAGAGGTGAGGACTTGGGAGGTGATCAGATCATGATGGGATTAGTAGTCCTACAAGAGACACCAGAGAGCTTGCCTTGCCTGTTCCACCATGTGAGGACACAGCTAGAAGTTTCTAACTTTGAATCAGAAAGTGGACCCTCATCAGATACCGGTCTGCTGGTATCTTGATCTTGGACTTCAGCTTCCATAAATAAATAAATTTATGTTGTTTACAGTAAAAATCACCGAGTTTATGGCACTGTTTGTTATAACAGCCCAAATGGTCTAAGACACTCAATTCTGGTGGAAAGGGGAGAGGAGTTTGACACCACAGACAGCAGCTGGACTCTTTTTAGTCCCTGGCAAGGATCAGAATGTGGGTGCCCAAGGGATTCATGGACACCCAGAGAGTCCTTCCACAGCTCTGTGACCTAGGAAGTCCTAGATCATGATTCCTACTTTATAGATAAGGAGACAGGGGCTCAGATTGAAGTCAAGACTTGTGAGTGGACCTCAAATTCTGGCCTGTTCCTGGTAGCCCTGTGGGCTAGGGACCCCACCCCACTGGTTCTTTCTGGGGTCAAACCTGGGCTCCAATCAGTTGATAACGCTGAATGATCACCATGTGACAGGCACTATGCTGGGGACATAGCTGAAAACAATACAGGAGATCCCTGCCACCGTAGATCTTACTTATGATTTTCTTCAAGGCAGGGATTCATGCCATTCATTAGAAGAACACTGTCCAGTGGAATTTCCTGTGATAATGCAAATGTTCCATAATCTGTGCTGTCCATGTGGCTATGGAGCAATTTGAAGTGTAGCTAGTGAGACCAAAGACCTGGGTTTTTAATTTCATTTAATTTTAATGAACTTATATATCTACATATAGTTGGTAGCTAGTGCAGCTTTAGAACCTATAAACAGGAATGGAAAGCCAAAGAATTCCCCAAGGTCATGTGACTGACTGACCTCAGTTGGCAAAGCATTAGCTTTTAACCCCAACCAAGATGGTGTATGTGGCAAGTAGGGTCAGTGTAAGGACCAGTGGAACAGGTCCTCCTCCTAGGCTCAACCCAAATGTCTTTCCCAGTTGCTGAACACTGTATGTCTGTGTTTCCTTGGGCTGGGCACCCCCTAGCCCCATCAACACTGGTGATCCTTCAAGGAAGAAGCTAAAGTCAAAAGCCCTAAAGGAAAGGGGTGATAGGGTGATGGCCATGGATGGTAAGGGTAGGGTCAGAGGTGGGGACATTCACTCTTCATGAATCTAGGAATTCTATATGCTTTTGAGACAGGGCTTCTCCTACTCTATCCTCTGGGCTTACTACCCCAGGGACAGACCCATGCTCCCTTGAAGGACAGAGAGCCAGCTGCTCCCCGGTCCCTTCAGGCAGGTTCCCAAGCCTGTCATTCCAGCCCAGGCAGCCAGCCAAGGTCTCAGTCCCCACTTTCTGTCCCACAGTCTCTGCCAGACTGCCAAGTCCTGAGTCTCCTCTGGCCGAGCTACCCAGACCCCATCTCTTCCCACTCCTGACCATTGCAAGAAAAATCATCCTGGCTGCCTTGGCCCCAGGAGTCTCAACTACCCTCTTTTCCAGATAGGGAAGTAGGCTAGTGAGGGGCAGTTTTGCTCTACACCACACAGCAAAGTCAAGGCAGAGCCAAGATGAGATCCCAATTTTCGACTTCTATCCTGGCCTCTGTCCACACAGCAGTTCCCTTGATATGGCCCTCCTCAATGGCTCCCAGAAGTCCTCAACCTCTGTTACTTTAGGGACTTCCCTGGATATACCTTCCCTAGCCTCCCTTTCCAGATTGGGAGAAATGGTGAGAGGTACCGCCCTCCCAGAGTGTGGAATCTCAGAGCAGGGAACTTTTTCCCTCTCAAAATGGAATTCCCAAGGCAAGGACTCTACTCCCCACCCCCAGAATACTCTCAACACAACACAATTAAAGTGGGGTCAAAGGGCCTCCAGGGCATGTGCTGCTGTAGGAAATGCAGCTACAGCTGGAATAGATGAATGGCAGTCAAGACTCCAAGCTGAGGGGAAGAACAGGTGCTTAGAGATTCTCCTGAGCCTGGCCAGATCTCTAACACCTGGTCACGTGTTGTCAGGTGCACCAAAATCAGAAAGCAGCCCACTGGGAAATGGGTCAAAACAATTCAGTGGTTCAGCCTGGAACCTCTAGCTCTAGGAAGCCAGAGTCCTGCCAGCTCCCTGCCTTCTGCTGGGGCTGAGGCATTGCTCTGACTTAGGGGGTGGGGAAGGAAGATTAATAGAGGGCAGCCCAGCTACCACTCCCACTCCAGCCTGCCTGAGAAGCTTCCATAAAAATCAACATGATTCTGCCTAGTGCACCCAAGATAGGAACATAGCCAAAATGCTATTATTTCTGGAAGGACTTAGAGAGAGAAGGGTGGCTGGGAGAAAGGGACAGAAGAGCTCTGGATTGAGGAAGTCCTTTGACCCCATAAGGTGAGGGCCTCCTATGTGCCTTCACTCAGTTAAATATTTCCCTCAGTCTCCTGGGAATAAGAATAAGTCCGGGCCAGGCCCTGATGGGGCCCAGGAGGCCTAAAGCCCCCAAAATAGCCTGTGGGAAGAGGGGCTACTACAGGAAAGAATAGGAGCTGGGAAGCCTCCAGGTTCCTTGCCTCCCAGAGATCCATGAGGGAGGCTGGAGGGGTCATGACTGACCTCTGGGCCTGAGCTCCCTAGTTCTTGGTGCCTAGGGAAGAATAGGATTTGGAACACTCCAATCTCCAACATCCATCTCCTCTCCAGCCCCCAGGCCACAACATCAATCTAACTTTGCCTTCTGTCTATTATGCCTTTGCCAGATCTGCCCTTTCCAATCCATCCAGCAAACAGCCCTAGAGTGATCATCTAGAATGAAACTGGGATCAGGAAAAAAAAGGGGGGGGGACCAATTTAATCCCCTGCTGAAAAATCCTATAATAGGTCCATTATGGTCTCCATGTTTTGTTTTGTTTTTAAATGTAGGTTGTCCTTTTATTCAGATGAACTCTTAGGCAGAACCTCAATATGAAAATCATATTGCCATAAATAATAGGTATGAGCTTATTTTACAAATTCAAACATATAATATATATTTATGAATGTATTTATTATAAAGTCAACCAACAAAAACAACACAGTTGTTTTGATGAGAACAAACATAAAACCAGGGGTGGGGACGCCAGGGCAGACTTAAGCTTTAGAATCCAGCCAATTTATTTCTGTTTTTGTTTTGGGGCAGGGTTGAGAAAGCCCTGATTCATACAGATAAGTGGTTGCAAGTGGGAATGGTTTTAATTTTGTTAAATAATGGGGCTGACAATCTCAAGATGCTTTTCTATTAAATAGAACTGAGGAAAAGCTTTATTCTGAGGTTTGCTAAAAATGTAATAATAATAAACCTGTAGCACAAGTTAATATGTCTCTGGTCCCCATAGTGCTGAAATCTCCAATGAACACATTTGAGTGAGTTGGGCTTTATCACATATTTTTAATAGTTTAAAACATAGTTTAAAGAAGAAAGAAAATTGTATTCAATTGTCTGCAGGCCCCCTGAAACATGGGTCTCCACAGAACCTAGTTTGAAAACCTTATCTCACTAAGGCCCTGTCCACAAGCCCCAAGTTCCTCCACCCAACAGCATCTCTGTTACTCTTCTCTGAATAACCCCACATTTTCCTACTGAGTCCTGATTCTGAAACACAGTCCTTGATTTCAAAGACATCTCCATCTTTTCCCTTTCTGCCTGGGAAACTCCATCTACTCAGGTTTTAAGATCAGCTGAAATACCAACTCCACAAAGCCTTTCCTGGTGGGCAGTCACTCCCTCCTCTATGCTCCCACTGCACCATGTGGGATCTTTTTTTGAGCACCCACCATCTCCAGAGCCTCCAACAGTGCACCGTGAACTCCTTTGACTGGGGCACAGTTTAATCAATATCTCAAAGCCATGGATGACCAAGGCCTAGAGATGTCCAAAGAATGACTGTTGGGGTGAGCTTCCTAGAAAAGGCTCTTTGAAAGGAAGCTTAAAGGTCTTTGGTGAATACATCCAGGCCAGCCTTTATCCTCAGTCCCTTCCCCAAGCATCTGGGAAGATGGACTGAGCAAGGCTAAAGGCAGACCAGGGCTTTATGATTTATCCCACAGGGGAAGAGGAGCTCTTTCCTCTGTGTGAAGTCTCAAAGGTTGGACTCAACTTTGGGATGTTAATGTCCATTTCAAAGGGGGAGCAGAGCTTGCTACTGGGGTGCAGAACCCAGCGTTGGGACCCTAGAATGAGGGGCACAAAGGCCTGAGCATACAGAGATCCCAGTGCCTGGAGCAAGAAGCTCCTTTTAGGACGCAGGGAGGGCAGCATCCCAAGAGCAGGGCCCCAAGAGATGGCCCGAACACAGAGGTCTGGGTCCCGAGCCCGGTGCCCAGATAAGTGGAGAGGGGAGCACACAGAGAGGAGCCGGGTTTCCAGTTTCGAGTTACCGGAGCCTGGGACGCTGCTTCAGGAGGGGTTGACCAGCTTTGCCAACAAGTGCACCCCGGATAGTGGGGAAGGAGGTAATCTGGGGTCGCAGCCCAATCTGAGCAGTGATAACACTTGGGGGGAGGGGGATCCTGGCGTGGAAACTGAGCCCCGGGGGCGGGGGAAGAGAAGAAAGAAAGAAACAACAACAACACACAACCATCAGAACAGAGCTCCCAAAATAAACCCGAGCCTGAGCCAACTGCTGGGCGCATTCTGGAGCAGAGGAGCTGCGTTCCCTCCCAGAGGGGCACTACGGGTCCCTTCCCAGGGGCCTTGCAAACCCGCCTCTGGGTGACCCTTTCCCCGCCCGATCTCCCCATCCATGCCCCAGTTTTACCGATTTAGGTTTCTTCTTGGGCGCGAGGTTGTCATAGAAAGTCTTGGCCTCCTCCCAGCGCGGGGCCGCGGCGGTCTCTGCCCCGGGTCCAGGTTCCCGGGCCTCCCGGGACTCCCCGGGTTCCATGCTCCAGCTCTAACCCTGCCGGGCCGGAGCAGGCGGCTGCGGAGACGCGGAGCTCGCGGGGCTGGGCTGCGGGAGGGAAGGCGCGGCGGGGCGTGAGAAGAGGGCGGGCAGCAGCGGCCAGGGTGTCCGCGTGAGCCGCCGCCCCGCCCGCCCGCCGCGGGTGGGGGACCCGGGAGGTTAGGCTCGCCCTCTCTGTCGCCGGCGTGCTGCTGCTGCTATAGGTGCGGGGTACAGCTGAACTCTCCTTTCCCGACCGACCCGCGCCTGAAGCAAATGGAGGGATGCGGTTCCAGATTTGCAAGCTTGTAGGCTGCTGCGGATTCGGGATTGTCAGGATGATGTTCAAGGGCATGGAGAGAGGGGAAATCTGACAACTTTTCTCACCTAGAGTGATCACTAAAAGAGAAAATGGAAAGTGACTCTCCACCCTCCTTTCCAAAGCTAACCGTCCCTCTGAACCCCTCGGATGCCAGAATGCTGGAACCCTAGGGCCCTGAGCAGTCCCCTTACTTCAGACCCTAGGCATCCTGCGGACTGAGGAGGAGGTGGATGGACAACTCTAACTACCAACAGGGACCTGCTCCTCAGCGGGGGGCAAGTGGGAGATCCAGCCAGCAGCCCTTCTATACCATGGCGGAGGCGGTCGGGACACTGTGCGATGCTGCCTCTTCTGCGCTCTGGCCTAGAGGGAAACCCAGATCGAAGAAACTGGGACTCTGAGCCCAGATTCTCGCTGGCTCCTTGTTGGCCAGCAGAGGGCGCGCGTTCCCAGGTCCCACCTGCCGAATTGGGAGTGGTTATTTACATGCTATGGAGGGGCTGGAGGCGGGAGCTTAGAAGTAGGGCCTAGGAAACAAACGTTAGGCTGCCGGGTTTTTGTTTTGGAATTCCACGGTATTGTCCCTTTGGTGCAGAGCCCTGAACTATGAATATCATCCATTCCAAGGAACAGGCCAGGAAGTCTAAGAGTGAATACAGAAAGGAGGGATCTTCCTGGCCTCCACTATGTGAGGAGGAACCAACCAAACCTTGTTTGGGAAAAAGAGGGAAATCATAGTAACCAAAAAAAGTTATAGGAGTGAGGGGATGTGTGTTTGTCCTTCCCAAGACTTAGCAGATAATTTCTAGTTATGACCCCAGACCTCTCCCACCCTGCCTGCCCTTTGCTAATTTGATGATAACACTCCTCCTATTCGATCCAAAGGTGGCATTGTCTGAGGTGGCCTTGTGACTTGCTTTGACTAACAGAATGCAGTAGAAATTACTGTTGTATGGTTTCCAAGCGGAAGTCTTAAGAGGCCATGCAGATTCCATTTTTTGCCCTCTTGGGAACCAGCTACCATGTAAAGAAGTGTGGACCAGGGCTGGGGATGTGGCTCAAGCGGTAGCGCGCTCGCCTGGCATGTGTGCGCCCGGGTTCGATCCTCAGCACCACATACAAACAAAGATGTTGTGCCCGCCGAGAACTAAAAAATAAATATTAAAAAAAAAAAAAAAAAGAAGTGTGGACCATTCTACTGCAAAGAGGCCACGGAGTATAAGAAGCCAGTATAGAGGTTGGGGATGTATTTCAGTGTAGACCATGTGCTTAGCATGTGTGAGGTCCTGGGTTCAAACCCTAGCACCCCAAACAAACAAAGAACAGCAAGAAGAAGCAGCAGACAGTGAAGAACTGGATTTCCCAGGTGACAGCACATCAGTGAGGCCATCTTGGCTGTTTCAGCCCCAGCCTTGCCCCAGCAGAATTCACCTACGTGACTCCAGTCAACATGAAGAAGAAAAACCAACCAGGTGGACCCAGCCAACTCATGAAATTGTGAAAAATAATAAAGTGTTGGTTCAAGCACTAAGCTTTGGGGTAGCTTGTAACACAGTAATAAATAATTGAGGCGGGGGGTGCCAGGGATTGAACTCTGGGGCACTCAACCACTGAGCCACATCCCCAGCCCAATTTTGTATTTTTATTTAGAGACAGGGTCTCACTGAGTTGCTTAGTGCCTCGTCATTGCCGAAGCTGGTTTTGAACCTGCAATCCTCCTGCCTCAGCCTCCCAAGTCACTGGGATTACAGGTATGAGCCACCATGCCTGGCATACACAGTACTAAATAATTGAAAGTCTAATTGGGTGTCATGGTGCTCACCTGTAATCCCAGCAACTCAGGAGGCTGAGGCAGGAGGATCACAAGTTCAAGAACAGCCTCAGCAATTTAGCAAGAACTTGTCTCAAAATAAAAATAAAATAAAAAGGGCTGGGGATGTGGCTCAGTTGTTATGTGCCCCTGGATTTAATCCCTGGTACAAAACAAAAAGAAAAAAAATAAAATCTGGGAAGACATCCAATATCTTCATGGAGAAAGATGAAGTCACTTAGAAAGAATGTATAGAGTGGTTGTGGTTATTTGGATGAAGATGAGCACTTGCCACAAAAGTAAATCATCCTCATGCTGCCCAATAATTTTGACCTATATGATTGACTTGAAAAGATGACCTGAGCCAGTCAATTACTCTTTCTGGGGAATTTGGAATTGAAAAACAGGAGCTCAGGAATGATTGAGGATGCTGTGAAATATAATTGGTTCCCAAGAGACTCAGATGAGCCTCAGCAGGTTGTAACTATATGTAAAGTTAGAGGGATGGGGGTAGAAAGTCTCTATGAGCAGAGTGAACCAACCAGCAGATAAAGTTGGGAAAACATATGCAGAGGGCAGCAGAAATGCTTAGAGTTAGCCGCCTCTGGTCCTGACAATTTCCCAAGTCCCAGATGAGGAGGACCGGCTAAGTGCCCATTCCCAAATTTCCAAGGGATTCTCCACATTGCTTCAACAAAAGAAGAAAGTTGGTGGCCACTGGTGTTGTTTGACCAAGCCACCTTTCCCAGCTTCCTCTAATAATGAGACTTGCCACCAGACAAGGAGTAACATGTGCCAAAGACTTGACCATTGTTTGCCTGCACGCAGTGACTGATCCAGGGATGACCATGTGACCCCTTTTGGGCCTTCATATATGGATGTTGGGAGATTTGGCTCTTTTTTCCCTCTGGGGTTATTAATTTGGGATATGAACTGGACACTCATCTTTTCCTGTGGCAGGTGAAAAAAAAACATTAAAAAAAAAGTCCATCTGGAAGGATAGTGAAGTCACAGAGATTGAGAAAAGCAGAAGCAGGAAATAAGAAAGGGTGTAATACAGAGTTTCTGGATCCAGCAGGGCCAGAACTTCCCAATTACATGAGTCAACAAGTCTCTTTTTGCATAAACTTGTTTATGTTGGATTTTGTTCTCCTCTTTACTCATGCTGACCTGAGTAAGGCTCTGTTCCTTGCCATCAAGGATCCTGCCCCAATTCATGGTTCAGTCCCTTTAAGAATTTTCCTAGACCTTTGGAAGGGTTATAGAAGTTGGTCCTCAACTGTTCTTGCCACCTTTCTGGGGATCTGGCCATCCTATATGGCTTGCCTCTCACTCCCTGATAGCTGGCTGAGTACAGGGATTCCCTGGCTCTGTATCTCTGGACTTCAATCAGTACTTTACCTCTGGGGAGGGAATAAGTTGTGAACAGACCCCTTTGAGCATCCCTGACCCTGAACTGCTCCCCTGGGCACCCCTGCCCAGCTTGCCTGGTCTTGTTGGCTAGAACTGAGGAAGACTCCTGGGCAGTTGCCACCTCTTCCATGAAACCATCTCCCCCCTTTGCTCTTACCTATCCTCACACCACCCTCGGGCAAGACTCTTCCTCCTCTGAAGCTCAGAGCTCAGGGTTTGCTACCTCTCTTTCACATTCTGAATTGGGTTTATTCCCATGGCTAAGAAAGCACAATAAGCAGTGGCCTTGATGTCAGGAGGTCCAAGTTGAAGTCCCAGATTCTTTGTTTTGTTTTTTAAAATGAAGACTTGAATGTGCTTGGCTAAGCTCACAGAGAACCACATGGAAAGGTTTGTTGATTATGATGGACTGTGTACACGAGGGGCCATTGTTGGGAGGTAGGAGGGCTTCACAGGAGGACATCCTTAAGGCTGAGGAATGGGTGGCCCAGGGAGAGGCAATGATGTGTACATGCACAGAGGCCTAAGAGACTTCCCTCCTATCCCCCTTAGGAGAATGGGGGAGGACAGTTCAGGTGGCTTAAGTGCAGGGAGAAGGAGAGGGAAATGAGACAAAGAACAAGTCTTCTGAGATCAGCTGGTGGCAAACCACGCAGGACCTTGAAGGACATTAATGTGGGTATCCTACTGAGGGGAGACTGTGAGGAGCTGACATGGCCAGATGTGTGTTTTAAGATTATTCTGGTTTCTCAGTGGCAGCTAGATGATGCAGAGGGCAAGACAGAAAGTAGCAAGGCAAGACTGGTGGGTAAGAAACTATGAGGGATTTGGGGAGAAGGTAACTCAGGACATTTACACCCCAATGCTGGCAGGAGATAGCACTTCCCATCCCCCCAGCATGGTTTCAGCTGGAAATAACAGTCCCTAGTTCTCAGACTTCTGAGTCACCTCTTCAGGTTCATGGATACCCCGAGGCCAGGTCACCCTCCTTCCTCTGTCCTAATTGCTTCCTGCCAAGGGAGCTCCCCCTCCAAGTGTCCTTGAGGAAACCCTTGTAAAAGCAATTGAGCATAGAAGAAGAAAACAGGTACCTCCAGCTGCCACTGCCTCTGATTCCCTTCAGAGACTAGTGCCTCTCTGACTGTTGGGGTGTGCTGAGAGGGGAGCTTGACTGCCAACCCCCACCCTACTCCCACCATACCTGGGATAGCTTAGGGAGGGTCTCAGGACTGTGATTAATGGAGAAGCTTTGCACTACACAGGGACCCTTGACCAGCAGGGCAGGTGGGGGTTCAGCTTAGCTTCATTTGCTGAGCTGCATGCCTTGTCACGACAGGGCCGTATTTGTGAATAGGGGTATTTTTTCTAATCAGCCCATCACTGCCTGGCTGCATACTCATGGGGCTGCTTCCTCTCTGAGAAGGTCCCTTTTCTTAATATGGACCAATTGTCACCCTGGCTCTGAGCCCTTCTTTCTTCCCACTATCCACTCATTTCTGCTCTTTTTTTTTTTTAATATTTATTTTTTAGTTCTCGGCGGACACATCTTTGTTGGTATGTGGTGCTGAGGATCGAACCCGGGCCGCACACATGCCAGGCGAGCGCGCTACCGCTTGAGCCACATCCCCAGCCCCTCATTTCTGCTCTTATGATGCCTTCTACTGGACAGAGAGAGAAACCAAATCCTGGTATGGTCTACCTTTGACTTCCTTCTGGGGGAGCTGTTCTGCTCAAAGGTCCCATACATCAGTGTCCAGTCGGATCTCAGAAGACACCTGACTTATGGGATCCCCCAAAAGCTGAGCTGAACCAGATTCTTTGGATTGAACAGACACACAAGGGAGATATCAGTAATATCAGGTAAGTCCTGACACTGAGTTGGATATCAGGTAAGTCCTGACACTGAGTTGGATACCCGTTTGTGAAGAGAATTCAAGGAAGTCTGAAGAGAAGCCTCTGAAAAGAGCAAGATGCAAATATTGCCCAGGGGGCAAGAGCCCCAGAGCCCAGAGCTGAGGAGGGAGAGGCCCAGTTGCCAGTTTCCGTTCTCTTGAGGCTCAACCATTCTTGATTTTCCATCTTTAGGGTTGCTTGTCATCTTCTCTCCTCTTTCTTTGAAACAGCTCAAGTGGGTTCCTGTGCCATGTGATCAGAGTCCCTGCCAGAACGACTTTGATCCCAGTCACATTCCTGATGGCCCCACCATGAGCTTCCCTCGGCCCCTCTCTCCCTTCCCCTTCACCCCATCCCTAGCCCAGGGTAGGGAAGAGCAGGAGTTCTCTGCACAGTCACGCCTTTTATTCATTATCAGTAGGAAAAAGACACACCACACAGCACAGGGTCGACCAGTGGGGACAGTCACTGAGGGTGCAGCCAGAAGCAACACTCTATAGACAAGGGCTACACTGGGAGCTCATGGTGAGCTGGGGTCTCCTCTCTGCCACACAGCCCCTCTATTCCCCAGTCCTCCTCACTGCCGCTGCTTAGCAGACCGTGAGCCTGGCCAGTGTCCACCAAGCAGAGAGGACCATACACCCAGTGAGGCCATACCCTGCCTACATCCTGGCAAAGGCAAAAAGGAAACCCTGAAAATATCAGAAAGAAAATTCCATATGTTTTGAAGACTTTTAAATTTAGGATTTGAATTATGTCATTTTTCAAGAGCAATGAATGAAATATGCAAGAAATGTATTCTTGCCTCAACGGTGATCTCTAAAGTCAACACAAAGCCTCACCCAGGGTGTATCTTTAGGAAATATTTGTTGCTTTAATAATTTTTTGTGTAAAAATATTTACAGTGTCAGCTTACTACCCTGCCTAGGAATACCAGCTTCTCCCTTTCTCTTTCCTTTCTCCTTCCACCCTACCCTAATCTTTTCTCTCTCTCTCTGCAGCAGGATGAATTTTCACCTCTAGGGACTCTGCCAAGGTCAAGAAAAGATTCAGTGCCTTTGCTTTTAAACTTACTTTTTCTTAACTTTTGATTTAAAAGTAAGTTAAATAATCCTGACTATGCTCTAAGGACTGGGATGGTCATCTAAAGTAGCCCATGTTGATGATCTTAAAGATAAGAAATAAGGTGCTTATTGATTAGCCTAAAAGGATGAATGAACAAGGACAGAAAATGTGAGAAGAAAGATTCTGCAACCTTGTAATTCACAAAGTTGCTATAAGACATCAAATTGCAAAGGATAGTTTGGCTATATAATAATGTTTTAACTGTCTGAATAATTTTTAAATTTTATTTTAGTGGTCAATGGACCTTTATTTTTATTTATTTGTATGCAGTGCTGAGAATCAAACCCAGTGCCTCACACATGCTAGGCAAGTGTTCTACCACTGAGCCACAACCTCAGCCCTGTCTGTATATTTTTGTGTCTGTGAAAGTCAGATATAAATCTCTGCTAACTTTGTGCTTAGTGGCAAGTCCCTCTAAAGCTGAGGCAGCAATAGGATACCTGCTTCTGTTCTTAAGGCGGGGCCAGTGCTCTACCACATGGGCTCCTGGGTACATAGTCCTTGAGATACCTAGAAGAGAGTGGGAGCAAGGTCTGGCCTGCCCATGGCTCCTCCCATCAGCAACATGGAGGTGCCAGTTTCTGGTCTGGCATTATGTTCACTCTGTTGGGCTATCTGAAAACCCTTGGCCTGACCAGCAAATATCATCCATGGGTATGCATCCATAAAACAGGAATGATCAAATCTGCTCTCATGGGTAGGACTTGCCCACCAGCTTGGTGTGGGGGGGAACAGTTCTCTCAGGGAAGAAGACAATGTAAGATGCTTCCAGGGTTCTAGGTCAGAGGCATCCCAGGATAGCATTGGTCCATTAGCAGAACTGCCCAGTAACAGAAAACAAGATTCTTGAAAATATAGGGACTTCAAACTTCTGTTTCTTTTTGGAAGACCACACCCTTAGAAACTTCTTAGCAGGAAGCTTATAAAGGATAAAAGCCAACTTGGCTTGCTCCAGAGTCAACCTCCACACCAATCAGATACAGGAATAAGCAGGGAAGAGAAGAGTCTCTTTGCTCTTAGAGAGCCGTGGGTTCAAGTTTTGACACTGTGTAACCTCCTGACTGTGCTCTTGCACAAGAGACTCCCTTTAACTAAACCTCAGCTTCTAAGTCTAAAGAAAGGGAATGAAAAATTCATTCTTCATAATCTCCATAGATTATGAAGATAAAATGAGACGGGTTTGTTGAAAAGCCTTTAAAAGCCATGGAATTCCGTGTGATTTTGAGTTAGGTTTGATCCAACATTTGGGTGAGAAAGAATTTCACTTAGCAAAAAGCCTTCCACCAGAGATTCAGGTCCCAGCTGAGCCAGGCTGTTAAGCCTTCTGTATCTGGCTTGCTGACTGACAGCACAAGGTACACATATTCAGCTCCTGAGTGAAAACAATGGAACATTCCTGAAGGCATTGCAGGATAAGTACCTCCTAGTTACTGCCTAACAATGTGAATTCCCTAGCCTCATCTTTCGGCTTGGTGGTCGGCAGGATAGAAAGAGAGTGGCAACCCAGTGGTCCTGTTACTTCAAAGGGCCACATAAAGAAAGATCCAACAGAGCTTGGGATTACTGAAACTCTTGCATCCATCCCCAAGAGTTTCCACTTGTAGAGAGGAAGGACAGGTGAGTGCTCAGAAGTGAGAGGCGAACTGCATCTCTTTCCTGTAGAGGCAAACTCTGCCATCACATGCGCTGGCACTGCAATCATTCCTTACTCCCACTCTAGGCTGGCAGCACCTGAATACTAGACTGTTTTCACCAGCAGTTCAAGAGGAAGTCAACTGTCACTGCACATCAAAGATAATTTCTGATCACAAGTACAGGAGAAAGTAAAATGAACAACCTGATGAAGAAGCAAGAAGAATTTTTCTTGCTGTCAAAGCATGCAGCTGTATATCTCACGGATTCAAAATCAGAAAGCAAAGCTTGTGCGCTTGGGAAGGGGTAAATTTACCTGGCAGATCTAGGATTGAGAGTTAGAAAAAAAACCTTTCAAATGGAGCATGCCCAGCACACCTTTAGGCATTTGGTCCACAAATGCAGCCTGGGAGCCTAAACAGTGGCCAGGTGGTCACTTCTCCTTCTGCATAGAAGGCAGTGAAAGAACAAGGCCATCTCTGAAACTAAACCAAATTCAGAAACAAGCCTCCATGATGTGGGATGCACACTTGTCTCACTCTTGGCACACCTATTGTTTCTCTCTCTGAAGCCAGAACCCAACCAGAGTCAGTGGGCAACAAAGAGTTACTTGTTCACTTGTTCAATCAAAAAAAAAGTTCATTTAAAAAGAAGCAGTGGAAGCAGCAAAAACTGCTGATGGTGACAGCTCAGGACTCAGCCTGACAAAGAAAAGGGTTGTCTGTTAAGTCTGGTGGTATTTTCCCCTTTTATCTCAACTTTTTTTCCCCCTGAAAATTAGCATTATCTATAATCATTTAATCATTTTATAAGAAACCAAGTAATATAGAGTATCTTTAATATCCTAACCTAATAAAATGACTTTAGCTCTTTTAAAGGGTACTAAAAAAATAAGTATTACATAAATTTCCATTTTCCTTAAAACTTCCACTCACATGGCTCCTAAACATCTAAGTGCTTTTCATTTCAGCCTTCTGCAGCTTTGGATGGAGCTAGTTAGAAGATGCAACAGCTCCTCTCAAGCTAGTCGGCAATCCTGTACCTCTTCTCAGCTATGTCTGACACTCCTGTTTGAGACCCTGACCACTGAAGGATGCCCCATTGCCAGCTAGGAGCTCTCAGAGGGTACAGACTGTGTCTTGTAAACTACCATATTCTTAGCACCTAAAGGTGCATGGCACTGAACAAATGTTCAATAAACATCAGGGGGAGAAAGGACTGGAGCCAGAGGGGTCAGGTAGAGTTGAGGGGGCAGGGTAGAGACTACCTTTAAGGAATCTGGGTCCTTCGGAAAGGACAGATCCAATCTGACCCTTTGACTGGGGCCTGTGGGACCCACATTTTATAAAGCATAAGCCCAGAAACAATAAGATTTCAAAGAGTACCCCAGCACCCCTCCTTAACCACGCCTCTTAGGGCAAAGCCAACTCCCCTGTGCCCAACTGATGTTGGTTCTGGGCCAAGGCTAGGGGTGAGGCTAGATAACAATACACTTGAGGACCTGTTTCTTTTGGGGGGTAAGGTGATCCTTCAAGGAACCTGACTGGGGAAGAAGGGCTTGGGCAGAGGAGTGAGTGGGCCAGAAAGTGAGGCTGGAGTATCCCTTTCCCTGGGGAAGGGCCAGCCAGAGAGGTCATCAGGTTGGGAGATGGCATGCCCCTCTTGGCCAGGGGTCCTGCCCCTCACCAGCCTCTACTTCTGCATGTCACACTGCAGCAGCAACACAATGGATGGGTCGCTTTTGGCTGCCTCCTTGAACTCCTCCAGTGTAATATGGTCGTCCTTATCCTGGTCCATCTTCTTGAAAATCTTGTCCACGCGCTGCTGGGGTGTGAGCCCATCCTGGTTCATGCGCATCATGATCACGGTGCCCACCATCTTATAGATAGCCTGGTGGAGCAAAGAGGGAGGTGTGAACACCCACAGATGGAGGGAGGGCCAAGAGTAAATAAAAGGCATCTGCAGAAAGGGAGGGAGAATACCGGGAGGGAGCCAGGATACTGGGAGGTGATATATAGTCATTAAGACACCTCAAATTGGGGCTGGGGTTGTGGCTCAAGTGGTAGCGTGCTCGCCTAGCACACGTGAGGCACTGAGTTCAATCCTCAGCACCACATAAAAATAAAGGTATTGTGTCCACCTAAAACTAAAATAAATAAATAAATAAATAATTTTTAAAAAGACACCTCAAGGGCTGGGGATGTGGCTCAAGCTGTAACACGCTCGCCTGGCATGTGCGGGGCACTGGGTTCAATCCTCAGCACCACATAAAAATAAAATAAAGATGTCATGTCCACCGAAAAACTAAAAAAAAAATATTAAAAAAATTTTCTCTCTCTTAAAAAAAAAAGACACCTCGAATCAAGCATGTCTCAAACCCAACTCTTCACTCCTCCCCCTGTTCTTCCTCAGCATTCCCTGTCTCCATAAGTGGCAACTTCACTCCGACAGCTGTTAGACCAAAAACTTTGATGCCATTCTTGATTCCCCTCCTTCTCACACCCCATGGACACACACTTCAGCAAACCTTGTGGGCCTCTAATTTTGCAGTAGATCCCATATCCATCCATCCATCCATCCATCCATTTCCTTCCACTTTCCCAGCTCCTTGATGATTGCAGCCTACACCAGCTTTTGACTACTGTGAAAGGCTCCTACGTGGTCTCCCTGCTTCTGCTGTCCCCTGCTGCTCATGGTCTATCCTCCACACCCACCTGACAGGATGAGTTACTCCTGGCTCCCTATCAGACCACTTTCCTATCACTCTCCACTCCACTCCTCTCCAAGGATTCAGCCTCCTGCTCCTCCTTGAGCCTTGCAAACACCATCTCACCTACATTTATTTTCCTTCTGCTTCCTTGCCTTATTCAAGTTGCTGCTCACTTTTCACCTGATGTAAAATCACTTTTCCTCTATTGTTCTCTCCCCTTACTTTGATTATTCCCTTCACAGCACTTGCTGCCGGACCAACACAAGTTTATTGATATATTTCTCTAAGTTCTCTAGAGGACTTAGTTCTCTAGAAGGAATCTCCCATGAACAGTGCCCTGCTGCTGGTGATACTCAATATTTATTTGTTTAAAGAATAAATGAGTTAAGAATTTAGGCTCTGAGGAGCCATTATGGCACACACCAGTAATCCCAGAGACTCAGAAGGCTGAGGCAGGAGGATCTCAAGCTCAAAGCCAGCCTCAGTAATTTAGAGCGACCCTAAGAAATTTAGCAAGACCCTGTCTCAAAAACTAAAAAGGTCTGGGGATGTGGCTCAGGCGTTAAGCATCCCTGGATTCAATCCTTGGTACAATCAATCAATCAACAGAATTAATTAGGCTCTGGAGCCAGATACTCTGGATTTGAATCAGGAACTGCTACTTGCTGCTTCGTTTTCCTCCTCTGTAAAACGGAGATTCTGACAGCATCTACCCCATAAAGACCCGATCCTGAGAAGCAGGTATGAGCGAGCTGGGAACCCAGCAGCGAGGCCTAAGGGAGGATGGCAGGAGAAGCCTAGGGACACAGAGTCAGGGACGCCCACCGGGCCCGCCGGGCCTCGCCCTTCCTAGCGCACCTCGATGATCTCCAGCATCTCCAGGCGCGTGATGCGCCCGTCGCCGTCCAGGTCGTACATCTCAAAGGCCCAGTTGAGCTTTTGCTCAAAGCTACCGCGGGAGGTGACCGACAGGGCGCAGATGAACTCCCGGAAGTCAATGGTGCCATCACCGTTCTTGTCGAAGGTGCGGAAGGCGTGCTGAGCAAATTTGGAGGCGTCGCCGTAGGGGAAGAACTGTGGAGCGAGTGGGAGGGGTTGGGGCGCAGCGACAGCCTTGCCACCATGTCCCCCCCTCCCTGCCGCCTCCCCCCTCCTGGGGCGCCCTCCCTATCCTCCTCCAGCCGCACTGGGTACCCGGACACCTCGCCCCGCCCCGCCCCACCTTGATGTAGAGCTGCTGGAACTCCTCCAGGTTGAGGATGCCGCTGGGGCAGTCCTTCAGGAAGCCCTTGTACCACTGCTTCAGCTCCTGCTCGCTGAACTCCGTGTTCTGAACCAGGTCCTCCAGCACCTCCGGGGCCAGCTTGCTGTTGGTCTTCCCCATGGCGGGGCCTGGGGACAGAGGGCTCCCTCAACTTAGTCCAGAGCAAGAGTCTCGCCTCGAGAGTGGTCCCCAAGTCCCCTTCAACACCTTTCTGCACCCCATTCCATCCCATAAAGATCTGACCTTTCCATGGCCAGGATCTATCTCTCCTTTCACAACAGGTCCCCTCCTCTGGCTACCCAGCTCAGCAAGCCCCACCTGGGCACAGCAGGCAGTTCTTCACCCACCCCTCCTACAGGAAGCCACCCTCCCTTCCTCCCCACCCCCTTGTGATCCCCCTCTCCCCTACATGGAAGGGTTTTTTCCCTTTGGGACACTTCCCCATAACAGGACCTCCTTTCTCCCCATCACATCCTGCATCCCAGAGTAGGCCTTCCTCATAGGGGGTCCATAGCCTTCCCGTTCACAGCTGGCCGTCCTGCAGCAAGCCACAATTTTCATCCTCTCCTCTTCCACTTTCTACAGCTCCCCACACCTGTAGCATAAAGTCCCAACTCCTCTCCCTCCTATGCAGAGCTTTCTGCACTCAGGCCCCTCCCTCCTTGGCAGGCTGCTGTCCTACCAGGGACCTGAGGCAGGTTCCTAGTGTGACCCCCTGGCTCTGTCTCACAAGTTTTTTCTCAAGGCCTTCCTGGGCCACCCTAGCAGGAAGCTTCTCTTCCTCTTTCCTGTGTACAAATAGAAAATCTTAGCCTGGAGCATTGATGACCCTGATTACATCAATTTTCATTAACCCATTCATTCCCATAGCACTTTTTGAGACTGACTATGTGTGCTAGGCCTTGTGCTAGGGAGGGAGATAAACACAATACAAGCCTTCAATAACTCATAATTGGGTCAATTGGGTAGAAGACTGGGGCTTTCAACCCATGTCAAGGAATTTGACTTTACCTATAGGAAACAGAACCTGGGGCTTTAAAACCAAGGACTTTGAAACTAACAACACTTAAAAGATGTTTCAATATGCCAAGTGCTGAGGATCTAGAAAGAAGGGATGCATTTTGGAATTTTTCTTTGGCTACAGTATGCAAAATAACTTAGGATGGGGGTAGGTAGAGCAGGGAGGGGCCTGCCACACAGTTTAGGTGACATAATTATGCTAGGGCAGGTGCTGTGGAGACATGTGGATGAATCAGGAGATGTTAGAAGGGGACATTGGCAGGGCTTGGTGACTGGTTGGATGGAGGAGTAAGAAGGGCACAGAAGTTAAGGCAAATGCTCACATTTGGAACTGAATAGATGGAGGTGTTTTGTTGAGAAGCAGGCTTGGGGAGGATTGAATCAGTCCCACACTGGGATGGGAGCCCCTCTAGTGACCTGCATAAGGGAAAGCATCTGAAGAGGGTAGCCAGGCCCTGAAGTGTGGGTGGGCACTCCTATCTGACTCCCATGGAAGAAATGTCCCTCAGAACCTGGGTTTCCCAGGACACAATCTGGGAGGTTGGGTCTTGGGATGTAGCTCCATGGTAGAGCACTTGTGTAGCATGTGCAAGGCACTGGGTTCAATCTTCAGCACTGCATAAAAAATAAATCAACAAATAAAATTATGGAACTGTGTCCATCTACAACTAAGAAAATATTAAAAAAAAAAAAACCCTAGGAGGTGATTTTGACCTGCCTAGAGTCTCTCTGGAGGGAAGCCAGGCTGTCAGCCACCTGATCTGAGTTTGGTATGTTCCCCCCCAACCTCCTTTGCTGTGTAACCTTAAGCTAGTTACAGGATATCTCTGGGCCCCAGGTCCCCCCCTCCCCCCGCTGGGCCATGAGGAAGATCAGGGAGCAATAAAAGTGGCAATATCCTTCCCCACCTACCACCCCCAGAGAATGAGGAGTCCTATGCAGTAAAAAGCTGGGGTGGGGGAGGGGGGTGAGGCACATCATCTTCAGGAACCTGGGTCTATGAGGTCCTAAAGAGCTGCATTGGGGCCAGAGACAAGGGTGCTTCTGGGACACTCATGGGCAAAAGGAGTCAGAGTTCATACTTAGCTGCCCCCTCTCCAAGTCCAAAGATTCTGTAGTCTCAGGGTATCAGCAAGGAAGCTGGAGAACCCAGAGGCAGAGATGTCTGATGGGGGAGGCACAGCTTCTCCCCATTGTCTCCTGTGGCATGTGTCTGAGTGTCTGCGTGAGGGGCTGAGTAGGTACGTGGGAGGATGTCATTGTATCAGGCTGCAAATCTGTCAGAGCACACATGTCTCTGTGTGTGTCCTGGTGCCTGTGTGGCTCTCATCTGCTGCCCTCTTTCTCCTCCCTGCCTTGCACTACATTTCCCACAGTTCTGTCTCCTATTTGCCTCTACTGGGTCCCAGACCCAATGAGGACCAGGATTCTTCCTTTATTTCAGCTCTTCTCCTTTGCTCTTTGGTCAGAAGATGAAAGCTGGCAATCAATCATCCTTTAAGCTCATCCCCTTATTTTAGTGAAAACTGAAATCAAGCGAGAGGGAAAAACTGGCTCAGGGTTACCCAGCAGGTCAGCGCCCAAGCTGAATCCTTGCCACCTGCCTGGACCATCCTCCATACATCATGGCTAATCGTGCTCAGCTCAGACTTTCTCCACCCTTACCTAGCTTCTGGAAAAATCCACTCTGATCTTCCTTTTGCCTCAGTGATACCATCTTGCCTGAACTCCAGGCCATAGTCTGATACCCAGGAAATATCCACACTAGTGTTGATTCCCCCAGCATTTCTGATTCAATCTGTCTACAGCCAAACTCACTCTGGACTTGGGACTATTTGTCCTCTCAATTGAATCTGTTCTCTCTCCTCATCCCTGGGGTTGGCAGAGGTAAACTATTTCAGTTTTTCCCTCTTTCTTTTCAAACCCAGATCAAATTTGCCATCAAGTCCTCTTCCTTCCTTCCTTTCTCCCTCCCCACCCATTTCTGTGTTGGGAGTTGAACCCAGGGACTCATGTGAACCATGTAAGGACTGAGGTTCATCTACAACCTTCTTTAATTTTTATTTTGAGAAAGGCTCTTGCTAAATTGCCCAGGTTGGCCTCAAACTTGCAATCCTACTGACTCAGCCTCACAAGTAATTGGGATTGCAGCATGCACCACTGCACCTGGCTCTGTGGTTTATTCTTATTATTAGTAAGTAGTACTGGGGATTGAACCTAAGTGTGATTAACCACTGAGCCACATCCCCAGGCTTTTTACTTTTATTTTGAGACAGGATCTTGCTAAGTTGCTTAGGGTTTCGCTAAGTTCCAGAGGCTGGCTTTGTACTTGCAATTCTCTTGCCTCAGGCTGGTTTCTTTCTTTGAAACACTCCCGAAACATTCACTATCCATGTCCAGGGGCAGAAATCCAGATGGTGTTCCACATGCCAAGCCAGGCCCATGCCCAAGGGGTTCACCTGCCTCACAGGAAGTGCCTTCCCTCTGACTCTTCTGTTCTGAGGAAGTACACCCAGCCCCCGGAGTTACAATAAGGGCAGAGGCAGCCATGTTCGTTGGCCCTTTGAAACTCCAGAATCTTCTAAAATCTGGTTTCAGGAGGCTCACCTATCTCACCTTACCTCCCATTGCTCCCCTCACTGCCACATACTCTTAAGCCAGACTTCTCACAGATAGAATAGACCTCACCTATTTGTTTGGCTAATTTCCTTTCCTCCACCATCCTTTTTCTCTTCTGGGCTGACACAAAGCTACAATCAGCCTTCAGGGCCCAATTCCTGATGATTATCCTTTTCCAGCCTGGACAGTGGGTAGGCAGCAGCACAGGCTCAGCACTCTGGGTACCAAAAGACTGTGCGCCCTATGACTCTGTAGCAGAGACCTCACCTGGTGCTCAAGAATTCCAGGGGAGGCCTTTCCTGAGCTAGGAAAAGTTCCCCAGGACTTTTGCTCAATGGTAAGGAGCTTATCCCTACACAGTAGGACCCAGGCCACTTTTGAGAAGCTTGGTTACTGAGAAAAGTGCTCTTCCCATTGTTCCTGAATCTGCCTTCTTGTACCTCTCCCCCGCGGTTCTCTGTCCGATATGCATATATGTAGCACCCTGCAGAGGCTTGGAGGCAGTGCCCAGGACTCAGCCATGTTCAATGAACATCTCTTAGTAGATTATGTGAGAAGAAAAGAGCCCCTTTCTTCCTTGTAACTATGTCACACTGTCTTTTTTTGGGGGGGAGGGGTGCTGGGGATCGAATCCAGGGCCTTGTGCATGCACGGCAAGCACTCTACCAACTGAGCTATATTCCCTGCCCCAATACATTGTCTTGTTTACCTGTGCTTTTTCTATGGTACCCACTTTAGAGACAATGAACCCAGAGCCAGGGAAAGGAAGGGTTCATCCAAGGTCAACTAGAGCCCATCAGCAGCAAAGCAAAGGCCAGAACCTAGCTTGGGGCATATTCTGTTGGAGCCATGGCCTCTGGAGAGCTGTGCTCCAGCTGAGAAGCTGGCACTGCCCCCAAACACAAAACTGTTGCTCCTCTGTGCTTAGAGGTTTCTTCTAGAGGGCTCAGGGTTATGGGCTTCGAGTAGAGAGGTGGCAGTGAGGGTGGGAGGGACTGAAGGAGGCAATAATCCCACACTCTCGCCCAGCTTCAGAGAAGCTGGTGCTGAGGCGGTTGCTATGGTGACAACAGCTCCCTGGTCAGGAGATTTTCTCTTTGCTCTCCTCCCTTTGCTCTTCTTCAAGCAGCAGCAATAACAGCTGCAGCCAGGTATTCTCCCTCTCCTTCTTCATGAGAGGCAGGGTGTGAAAAATAAAGGGTGAGCTCTATTGGTCACCTCCTATTTGGAGCTGTCCAAATCAGGGTGGACTAGTAATCGAGGAGAGACTCCCTAAGAGAAGGGGCCTGGAGGAGGTGGCCTGTATCTAGGCCTGGGTAAGAAGTAATGTCCCTTCAGTGAGGACTGAAGTTGTTCAGGCCTCCTCTGTGAAATATCCTTATGGTTCAGAGCCCTATTTTCCCATAATCAGCCATAGAACCAGAGTGTGTCAGTGCTGGAAGACTATTCAAGATCATCTATCCTGTGCCTGCCACCTTACCATTCTACCAAAGATCAGAGAGGAAAGTGACTTGACCAGGGTCAAATAAACCACTGAGGCAAAGGCAAGATTTGCACCTAGCTCTTCTGCCTTCCAGGTTCAAGCCACCTTAGGGAAAGGAATGACACAGTCCACATGGAATTTTGGCATGGTCCCTGAAGAATAGCAGGAAGACAAGAGAGGGAGCAACAAGGCTTAGGAAGGCTAGAGAGATACAGATTAGATATTTGAGAGGCGGAATGAGAGGACTTGGTTCTTTGGTTGTGAGGGGTGAGAGGAGAAGGAAGTATGGAAGCTGAAGCCTTGGCAGCCAGTGACAGGGTAAGGATAGTCTACTGTAGGGTGGCATCCCTGGTTCATCCTCCATCCAGAAAAAAGAGACCAAATATGGGGACTTCTGCCTAGTACTGGGGACCACTGGAGGTGGGCTGCTGAGAGAATGTCTGGTGCTTCTTCTCTCCTTCAGGTATGCTGGGAGCTGTCAGCTTGAGGGATGGGAAGTGGTGACAATGTAAGCAGGGAGTGGGCGCCCTGTGGAGGTGGGCTGTCTTTGGGGACAGAGCCCATGGTGTGAAGGGCGATGAGTTGCCGGAGGAGCTGGTGGGGACTCTCTGGAGGTGGGAGGTTGCCATGGGGCTAGGCAGACTAGCCATCTCCAAAGGCAACAGGAGGGTGACTGGTGCCTCTAGCACCAACACCACCACACCCCCCACGACCCCAGGTAGGTGTATGTGTGAGCCTGTGAGCCCTGGGAGCCAGAGCAATGGATGTTCTTACCTGAGCTGGGGGTAACGAGGCGGCTTCCTTCCTTGCACCAGGGGACCGGGTCTGAGGTGGAGGTCCCCTGTCCCCGGTCCTCCAGATGCTACTACTTATGGAGGACCCAGGATCGGGAGAAGAATTAGGGGACAGAAGAACAGGTTGCAGAGGAAGAGTGGAGGGGGAGGGGTCTAGGGCCTCCGCCCAGCGGGGTTGCTCAGAGGGCCCGGCCCCACCCGCGTTACCTGAGGCCGCTCGCCGGGTCTCCGGATCGCTCTGAGCCTCGGCGGGCCGCGGAGGCTAGGCTGGCTCGCGGGCGGGCAGCTGGGCTTCCCAAGGTCCACGCCGGAGCCGCCTCCCAGCTCTTGTATCACTCTGTGCCCCTGGAAGGCGACACGATTTGCATAAGCCCCGCCCCACCCCGGGCAACTTGGACGTCGATTGGCTCTGCGGGGCCGAGTGGCAGGCGGGGTTTCAGGTGGGGATGGGGTGGCTAGTGAGGCCCAGCCACAGAAGCGCGCCCCGCCCGCCAGCGCTGACCTTCTCGGAGTCTCCAGGATGCGGGAGGACTGTACCCCTATCTTTACCCCCTTCCCTGAGGCTCAGACCCCGGGTCACAGTCTGGGGTGAAAACTACTGACAATTGAAGTGGATTCACAAAAACAACCGCACCGTTGCTATGGAAACGAGAGAACCACAGCCGAATCTCTAAGCCCTCTCTTCCTGGGCCCCAGCGGGGGTGGGGGTGGAAGAGGGGATGACTCACAAGATGAGACCCCCCCTCCTCCATATCCCACCCGAAACTGGAGAGAGAAAACGAGCAGTGCCGACTGACAGGTGGGGGAGAGAAGAGATGGGATGGTCAGCAGCTCCTGCCTTTGCACCACCCGCCCCCCATAACCCACTCTCCTCACTCCGTGAAACAGAGAGGAGGGTAGGTGTACGCAGAGAGCGCAGTATGGATGTGAATATTCAACCTCTACCTGTCCCCAAGCTAGATTACCCCGGCAGCTCTTAATTCCATCCCTTCTCAGACAAGCTCTATCCTTATTTCTGGAAAACCCCCAAAGGTCTCTCGTATTGTCTCGTAGAAGGACCCCTCTTCCTACCTTAAGGACCCCTGCATTCCCCACCCTCCGGTGTTCCCTGCCCTAGATGGAGCCTGTCCCCAGCCGCCGCCAGTCTCCGGCTTCGGATGTTGACACAAACCCGAGGCGGTTTACACTGAGCGGGTCTGGAAGGTTTCAGGGCCCCGGGAACACCTCCTCCCCGCGTTTGGGGGTCTCCCCAAAACCTGGCCACGCCATTCAGGCAGCACCGGCGTGTGAGGGCTCACAACTTAAGGAGGTAGAAAGGAACCCTTTTATGCCAAAGTGGGGGTAAAAGGCGAGCAGAAATGCCTGGGCTGGGCCACGTGCGAGGGAGGGCCTTGTAGGGATCTATTAAAAGTGGGGCGGGACGCCTGGAGATTGGTCGAATGGGATCGCAGATGCTAAGAAGCAGGTCTTCTGTCCAAGCAGCAAATGTAGAATTGGGAGGGCGATGGGGGATGGGGACAGGCCTGCCACCAGTGGAGATGAGGTTTCTGGGGCTGATCCAGAAACCTCCAGGATAGGCAGGCTGGAGAGGAACCAATAGGCCCCCGTTCCTGCCTTGATTTTGTTGTCCCATTCTCCTGGCTTCATGATGTGTCTCTACGGGTCTCTGGGGCCCTAGCTGGGGTTTAGGGGCTCCTCGCTGGAGCCTAGCAGGGAGCTAGGGACCTGCCCCTCCAGATAGGAGGCACTTCTCTGGCACCTTTTGTTGGTGACTATAAGGGACAGGTGTTAGAACTCCCTCTTTTGCTTTCCAGGCAACTCCTCTGCTCTGGGCCCTGGGGACCCAGAGGTGGGCAGAAACTGTCCTGCTTTCAGTTAACCATAGTACATGTAAGGCACAAGGAGGTGGGGATAGGCAGCATTTGCTGGAAATAGTATCTGAAACCCTAAAATGGAGTCCCATTTTTACAGATGATTCTATATGTGACCATGAGCAGGACCTTTCTCACTCTGGGTCTCCTAGTCTGCAAAATGTGGGAGCTAGTACAGATCCAGTGGAACAGGGGAAGAATTTCAAGTCGGAAATTCTTTTGGGGGTCTTCCAGAAATAAGGATAGAGCTTGAAAATTTCTTTAAATTAAAGAAATTTTAAACGAAAAGAAAGTATCACATTGAACAGAGTTAGATGGGACTGAATCTCTATGAGGCAGGTGCTAATGTTACCACTAGGCAACATATTGAGAGCTTACTTTGTGCCAGGTGCTATTCTAGAACTTTACAGTAGTCCCCTTTACCGGTGTTTTTGCTTTCTGTGGTTTTAGTAACCTGCAGTCAATCATAGTCTGAAAATATTAAATAGAAAGTTTCAGAAATAAAAAATTTATAAGTTTTAAAGTGTACTCTGTTCTGAGTAACATGATGAAATCTCATGCCATCCCTCTCCATCTCTCCATCCTGCCTTGGACATGAATTATCCTTTTGTCCAATGTATCCATGCTATATATACAATCTGCCTGTTAGTTATAGTTAGTGGGTTATCATAGTGCTTGGTTTCAAGTTATCCTTATTTTACTTAATAATAGCTGCAACCAGAGTAGTGATGCTGGCATTTTGGGTATGCCAAAGAGAATCCATAAAAGATGTCCTGTAAGTAAAAAGGTGAAAATTCTTGACTTAATAAAATTGTATGCTGATTGTTAAGAGCTGTAACAAGAATGATTCTTCTATCCATGAAATTGTGAAGAAAGGAAAAGAAATGAGTGTTAATTTTGCTTTTGTACCTCAAACTACAAAAGTTATGGCTTAGTTAAAATGAAACAGGCATTAAATTATAGGTTTCTATACATCTGCAGTTCAGACATCTTCTTAGAGTCTTGAAATATATTCATCATTGATAAAGAGGAACTACTATATATATATATATATATATATATATATATATATATGCATATTACTTAATTTACTCCCAATAATAACTCTATCAGGCAGGCCCTATTATTACCCCACTTAACAAATAAGGAAATGGAAGCCAAGAATAGTTAGGTAATTGCCCCAAGTTCACATAGCAAGGAAGTCTACAGAGCTGGGATTTGAACCCATGCAGTCTGTGGGCTAGAGCCCACAGTCCTAGCCGTACACAATACTGCTTCCTTAAGGTCCTTCAATTCTTTGGATTGGAATATTCATATGTGATTCCCCAAGGCATTAGAAAACTCCTGAAAATAGCTTCTCATTCTCAGGCAAGTAAGACATAGGATTCCAATAACATAAAAGAGCTGGTATTAGTGAGGATAGGTCCTCCTAAATGGCAAGAGAGCCAATATGTGGTTCTCCTGATCATCCCCACTTTTTGTATTTTGGAGGTACAGGGAATTGAACCAAGGAGCACTTTACCACGTAGTCATATCCCCAACCCTTATTATTTTTTATTTTGAGACAGGGTCTTACAAAGTTCCTTAGAGACTTGATAGTTTGCTGAGACTGGCCTTGAACTCATGATCCTCCTGCCTCAGCTTCTTGAGTCACTGGGATTACAGGCATGCATCACTGCACCTGGCCTGTCTCCATCTACTGGGCAGGACCACCCATGCAGCCTCACCCCTGAATCATCTTGAGGCCCAGAGACTATTCATGAGCCCATCTGTACCTGCTTACAATGCTCAACTCTGAGACCCTGGTTCCCTTAGGTTTGATGTTTAAAGCAATAATAGCTGACATTGACTGAGTTATTTCACTGTGCACCAAACTCTCTGCCATGTCCTTTATCTGAATCTTCTCATTGTATCCTAAAGATGACCATTCTTGGGGTTAGTATTCAAAATATCTAACAAGCCATTCCATCTTTAGCATTACCAATCAGAATGCATGCTGGTCTTAGTGGTAGATCAAGGTCTTAGTAGCTCTCTGTTCTGTGAAGAATTAACAAGAATTATTGGATCAAATAAGGCAAACAGGGGAGATGTCAGGGTCCTCTGAAGCCAAAGGATATGATTGTCTATTTACCAATCAATGTGGAAGTATTTTGATGTTTTCACAACCAGTTTAGCTGTGCTGGTGCATAAGAACAGAATTTCAGCCCCTTTATTTCATGACAGTGGATGGAGGTTCAGAGGGGTTAGATAACTTGCTTATTTTAACACGGTTCATTAGCAGCAGAACTGGGATTCCATCCTAGGTCTGACTCCAAGGCCCATACTCCTAATCACGGACCATTCTGTGTGCCTGGGAAGGAATAGTGACAGACTATGTTGTGTAGCTGGAGGTTAAACCAGAGAGTTGTGGCTTACATTCTGAGACGATGTCATGGCCTTGCTGTTCTCAGGGGTGGAGTCTTGGTGAACACCAGTTCTATGTAGAATGAGGAAGGCAGAGCAAACTGCCAAGAAAGAGAGCATGGTTGTGCAGGAGACCCCAAAAGAGGACATGGAGGGAATTGAGGCCTGGTAGAGTTCCTGTGAGGGTAGAGAGTGGTCACTTCAATTCACTCACCAAACTGCTAGCATTCCTCTCATCCCCAGTCTAGTACAGCGCATTTATGATGGATAATGTTTCTCTGATTCCCTGGGTTTTCTCCACCAAGGCTAGTGTAGCCTGGTGACAGCTGGAATTCCCCTGGGTCCTAGATAGTTCACAATCTCCTCTGTGGTTGGGAGAGAGTGAGATCACCATAGTTGATGTCCTTCCCTTTTTCCTATTGGCTAAACAGGACTTTTATTTTTTTTAATTTCTAAAACAGAAATCAATCACTGTGTGTGCATGCGTGGGTGGGGGGCGCATTTGTCTGTCTCCCCACCCCTTTGCTTGTTAATACATGATGACTAAAATGGTTGTACAAGAGTAAAGTTTTCTGTAATCCCTGAGTGATAACTTCAGGGAACCGTGTGCTTCTACCTACCTTGTATGTATTCCCTCTTCTCCTGGAGAAGCCTGTGTGTGGTGGCGTAAGTGCATAAACTCAAGCCAGCCTGCCTTCGTTTGTATCTCAGCCCTGCCACTTACCAGCCACTTACCACCAGCATACCTCAAGTTCAATCCCCAGTACCCCCCAAAAAAGTTTATTTTTCTATATCTGTTTCCTCATCTATAAAATAGGGATAATAAAGACAGTACTTAATTTACAGGGCTATCCTAAGAACAGATTTTTTCCTTTAGGAAATTACCTAGTCTTGGTTGTATACTGTCTTGGTGGGAATTGTCAATCCAGGTGTCTTGACTTTCCTTAGCCAAGGATTGGACATAGGGTTCAACCAAATTTTTCTCCCTCCCTCTCTTCTCCAAGCTAATCTGAATCTTGGATACAGTGACTCAAGGGTAGGAGATGGTTAATACCTGTTTATTCTCTGACATGCCCTGATGACTCCTTCCATTTGTTTCTGCTATCTGAAGTCCCCTTGGGTTTGGCTTGTCCTTTTCAATATCTGTATTTTCTGCTTTTTCCTTTGGTTTTGTAAGCTACCCCTCAAATTTTATTTCTTTTTTATTTCCTCCATGGATTATCTAGCTGTGATTTCTGTGTGCTTGCAAAGGAAATATATATATATATATATATATATATATATATATATATATATATATATAATTGACATATTTATCACCTGTTGCTCTTGGGTGACAAGTGACAGAGAATCCAGCCCACAATGGGTTAGGCAGAAAGTGAATGTAATGGGTCAAGCAAGGGGAAAATCCAGGAATAGATTGGACGTGAGAGCAGGCTGGATTCAGGGGCTTAACCAGAGTGATTAATATTTAATTTCCGGGACTTGGTTTTGCTCTCCTGAATGTTGTCTTCTTTCTTGAGATCCACATAAAGGCAAGATATCTTCCAGCATCTCTAGGCGAGCACACTCTCACTTGGAGTCCTATAGATGAGTACTTCTCTTTCCCAGGGCAGCCTCTCAAAGTTGTGAGCTGGTTCTCATTGGCCTTATTTGAGACCCATGGTAACCTCAAAATCAATCCCTGAAGACAGGGACATACATTGCTCTGATTGGCTGGGGTTGAGTCACCTGCCTGTCCCTAAAGCTGGCAAAAACAACAGAGGTGACTAAAGTTTATAAAAACACATACATGCTGTACTATCAGAGTGCAGACTGCAAATAGATGGCACTCAAAGAGATAACTGAAGATAAGTTAAGGAGGAAACTATTTGCACAGGTTTGGGTAGGGTTATTTGCCAAACTCCCTGGAGCTAGGACAGTGGAGAGCCATTACTATTCCCAGGCCTCAGGGGACAGGGGAAGGAGCAAAGCTGCTCCTGTCCAAATAGATTTCCAATGGGAGCTGTGGCCTTTGGTAAAGAAGCACAGCCACTATCCCATAGGTGACCTAGTAGAGATTGGGGGGATATAGAAAAATTACCTTGACCACCCTCCTTCTCTTCCACACACTTTCCTATTTGTGTCTCCCACATCCAAGGGGAAGAAAGAGGGTCACAAGCCTAGTGGATGCAATTCACCTGAAGACTCTTGGGAGCAGAGCAGAGTGAATTAGAGAGTGAGGACAAGCAGAAAGTATAATCTCCAAGCACATAAGCTCTCAAGTCAGACGAACTTGGACGGGTGACTTAACCTCTCTGCAATTCAGTTTCCTAGTCTGTAAAGGGGAATATTAACAGAAATACTTGCTGTGTGAGGATAAAGGTTTAGCAGAGTGTCTGACATGAGTAAGCAATACATTCCCATAAATATATATGCACTGGGATAAAGTCTAAGCTGCTATAACAAATAGGCCCAAATGTACAATGATTTAAATGCAATCGAAGTTTATTTCTTGTTTATATACAGTTTGCATACTTGTTTACAGTTTAGGGTCATTGTAAGTTGATGGGTGGTTTTCCTTGTGGGGACTTAAGGACCTAGGCCCTTTCTCCCTTGTGGTTCTGCCATCCCCTCGGGTCTCCAGTGACTTAAAAGGGAAGGAGAGTAGAGAAGGCATGCCTGTTTCTAAATATTAGCTCTGGGCTGGGTGCAGTGGCCCATGCTTATAATTCCAGCGACTACGGAGGCTGAGAGAAGAGGATTGCAAGAGTGAGGCCAGCTTGGGGAGCTTAGCGCGATCCTGCCTCAAAATAAAAACTAGAAAGGGCTGGGGATGTAGCTCATTGGTAAAGTGTCCTTAAGTCCCACCCCAGTACTGCAAATAAATAAATAAACAATTATAAAAGCTTTGCTCTGGAAGGGGCACACAGCATTTGCTCTCACATTCCAAGAAAACCAAACACCATTCTAGAATTTCAGAGAAGGATGTAAAACAACAGACAGTATTCAAAAGTATTTGAAGGATTAAAGGAGCAAAAGGCAGAGATTACAAACTGTAGGAAGCCACTACCACCCTGAGGCTGGAAGGTGATATGCTATTCAGAGCCCAAGTGCGTAGGATCAGGGTTGGAGCTCCTGATTCCACGGACTCTGTAGGGTTGCTGCCCTACAGGAAACCAGGAGCTCACACTCTTGCAGATGCTGTGGTCTGGAAGTCTGAAGTCACCCCCTTCTGTTATTATCACTGCTAGAGCTAGAATTAGTGAGTTTCATGCTGCTGAGGCTACTGGAGTGCAGGCCACCACCAACACCCCCCCACACACCACCAAAAAATGCTGGATGAGAGTTTTTATCTACCCTGCTGTTTTGCTGCTATGGCAGTTGCTGCTCCTACCATATCTAGAGAAAGGGAAAAAGCTTTTACCTTCCAAACTTCTACCAGTGAAACTCATTGGCACAACATTCTAGGGAGTCAGTTGATAAAGAAATCTGAGAAATGAAGTGTACAAGCTTCCAGCCCCTTGCTGTACAGAGGGGAACATAGGATGAATAGCAGTGGGGGCAAACAGTGACTGGTACTATAACTTCAGTGTATTAAAGATTGTCATTTCAGCCACCTTTCTGAAGTGTTTGCCCAACTTCAAAACTAGTTTGACAATCTCCCTATCCCCAATGCTAGATTTCTATAAAGGAAGGGGAGGTACTCACCCCAGTTGTAGAGGGAGATAGGCTATTCTCTCACTTCATTCCTCGTAGGTTTTTATTGATTGATTGATTGGTACTAAAATGCTCAACCACTGAGCCACATCCCCAGCCCTCTTTATACATATTTTATTTTTATTTATTTATTTAGTAGTGCTGGGGATTGAACCCAGGGAATTGTACATGCAAAAAAATTATTCTACCAACCGAGCCATATCCCCATCTCTCTATATATATTTTTTATTTTGAGACAGGGTCTTGTTAAGTTGCTTAGGACCTCACTAAGTTGCTGAGGCTGGGTTTGAACTCGCGATCCTCCTGCCTCAGCCTCCTGAGCCTGCCTTATGGGTATATTTAAATGGTTTCTCTTCCTAAAACTCTGGGAAGGGGGACACCAAACAATTAGCTCAAAAAGTTTTGGAGTATCACCAAGAAGAGGAATGTGACTTATTTTCCAGTTTTATCTCAGCTGACAGATACAAGGTTTGTTGATCTGCCTCAGTGTTGCAATAGCAGGGGTGAGATGAGGTGGGAAGATGTATTGGAGATAGAAGATGTGGTGGCAATGTCAACTAGAGAGAGGATGAAGGATGTGTCCTTGAATGGTCAATCCCTACATCCCTACAGTTATAAAGGATGGAACCTGTAGCCCAAGCACTGACAGATGAAACTTTTTGCAATGATGGAAATATTCTATATCTACACTGTCATGTCTAATACTAGTCATGTGTGGCTATTGAAATGAGGCTAATGCAAATGAAAAACGGAATTTTAAATTTTTATTTAATTTAAACTTAAGTAACTACACGTAGATTATGGTTACTAGATTGGACAGTGCAGCTATAGATCTTAAAGCTAGGGGGAAAGAGGAGAGCTGAAGGATTACTGGAACCTTTGCTAAGGAACACGATGTGCTGCCAGTTGGGGATGTGTAGAAAAAAGATGTAGTTATATTCCAAGGGACCATTGATACCTAAGAGAATAGTTTGGGTTTGAGCATCTAACCAGCAGGCCTGCAGAGACTCCAAGTATTTAGTGTTCTATCCGGTATTCTATTCCTGACTCTAAGTATACAACGAAATTGTATTCATGATGGTGAGACTGAAAATTCTCCTGGGCACAACAGAATAGCCATCCTGATTATTAAAATATCAAAACCCTTCCATACTACCTGGTAAACACCCACCTCCCCTAGTGCCTCCCTACACCCTAGCCACTCTGCTCCCACCCCCAGGATTCCCTGGACTCTTGAGCTAACCTAGTCGGGTCTCTATTGCCCCTCCTTCTGGCCTGGCATGGCCAGGGGCTTTCAGGATCCTGCTCAGGAGACTGGCCATTGACTTCTGATAGGTTGGTGCTGGCATCATCCTGGTTGTTACATATTTGGAACATCACCCTGGTCTTGGGCATTGAAAGCACAGTCTCTGATGTGAGGTTACTCATGTAGGAGAACACTGCGATGACCCTAGTGAGCTGCTGGCCCCAACTCATTGTGGGCAGTTACAAGAGAAAAACCTTTTTCTTCTCTCTTTCCTCCTAAAATTGACACCAGGAAAACAATCACAAGGAGTGGGACAAGTGTGTAAGAGCTGCCTCCTGCTCCCAGCCACTGGAACCTCAAGTCCCGCCCTTTATGGAATGGGTCCTAGGAAAGATTAAAAGTGAGATTGAAAACTAATTTGGATGGAATTTCACTGGCTGAAAGTGATTGAAATTATGGGTTGGGATGTGTTGGGCAGGAGGGAGACCGGAAAGAGCACCTTTGTTCCTGGTACTAACTTCCATATTGACCTCCTTCTTTTGTCTGCCATGGCTAGTCCCTGGCATAGACCCCTTCCTCATCTCTCATCACTGAGCCTTATCGTCCTATCCTTTGGACACTACACACACACACACACACACACACACACACACTCACACACACACACACACACACACACACACACACATCCCTACATGCCTGACATTCCTCAAAACCTTCTTAAAACTTCCAGAGGCCTCTGGAAATCTAAAATGGGCAGATCAAGTATCTAGGGGCCAGCCTAGCTCAAGCTTGAATAATTAGATATTGTATTCTGCGAGTCTGGAACTTTGAATGTAGAGGCACAGAAATCTTGTCATCAGAGCAGAATTGTATGGCTGGTGGTGCTCTAGGAAAAAAATAATCCTGCGATGTCTTGCTATGGGGGCTCAGGTTCTCATCTTCTCTTTTGTGATGATTTCTTGGTTTTTCAATCTTTTCTTGGAGTCCCTGAGGTTTCCCATAACCCTTCTAACATGTCATCCTGCCTCTCCTCACCTCCCCACCCCTGCTTCCATCTCACAGCCTCCGCCCTTTTTTCCCTTAAGTTAGCCAGAGCTGGTTTCTATGGATCGCAGCCAGAGGCATCTCAACTAATAAAGGCCATTCAAGGTCAGAGATAGAAGATGCAGTGAGAAGCAGCTGCCAGCAGAGGGGGCTGTGGACTCACTTTGAAGGGACCTCTGAGTGGCCCCAAAGGCCTTTGAAAGAAAGGTGGGTGGGAGAGCCAGACAGTGGCCAAAAAGTCCTTTCTTGCAGCATTTTATCCCATCAAGAGCAAGGAGGCTGTACAAAAAGATTGTGAAATGGAAAGTCTGGGCCTTTGATCCAATCACAGCTACATCATTCTCTTCACTTACTGGTGACCTTGGGCAAGTCACCTAATCTTTCAGTTTTGCCACAGATAGAGCACCAGGATAGCACAGAGATGTACTTCAGGCCATGGGGACTCTTTCAGATACCTTGAGATTTGTGGTTCTAAAGCTGGGTAGGTGGGACAGCTGGATTTCTTCCTGGGAGAATTTGTGGTACTTCTGAGAACAGAAAATCCTAGAGCCCAGAACATGAGGATAGCCTAGGTAATCGAATTCATTCCTGATGTTTAGGATGATGAGAATGGGGCTGGGCCATGGCGGGGGCTGTGAGGCATCTTGGTGAGGGTATCCACCACTGAACATCTATGGCCTCCAGGGATAACCAGTTTGCTAGGAGGACACAGTGATGGTCTGATTGACTCACAGGTTCTCCCTGGATAGCCCTTAGGTGCACAAGGGTTAGAGGTTGTGGGACATTAAAGTGTTTTTACCCAACCAGGATAACTTTTTTTTTTTTGCTTGTTTGTTTTTGGTATCAGGGATTGAACCTGGGGTGCTTAACCACTGAGCCCCATTCCCAGCCCCATCCCCCCCCTTTTTTAAATTTTGAGACAGTGTCTCGCTAGATTGCTTAGGGCTTTGCTAAACTGCAGAGGCTGGCTTTAAACTTGAAATTCTCCTACCTCAGCCTCCCAAGATGCTGGGATTTCAGGTGTGTGCCACTGCACCCAGCAGAACTGGTCTTTGCACCTGGTTCTCTAGGTACCATGGCCTTATATATAGTAGGGATTGACATAAGGCCCCCATCTGTCCATTTCACCAGTTCACTGCTCTGGAACCACAACTGGATCTCTCTGGGTCCCCTCCATGGGTGATGTTCCTGCTGATGTGGAGACTGAAGTCTCCTCAGATTGTCCCAGGGGCAGCCTCAGTGGAATCAGTGTGTCCTATCATGGCCCTCAGGGAAGAGACCACATTATAATCGTCCCAGACCATGGCCACCACAGCCCAGAGTTCATGTAGCTGATGAGCGTTGGGTAGAATAGCTTCCTCCAAAGGTCCAGGTAATGTTCAGTAAGTAGATGCTCTCTGGTTTCTGCAGCATCTTCATGCCAACCAGCTTGAAGCCCAGCCTCTCAAAACCCTGGATCATAGCTCCAACGAGCTTCCACTGCACCCCATCGGGTTTCACTGAAATCAGAATCTGCTCTTGGGTCCAGGAGAGCCCTTTTGAGCCTGTGAGCATGAGCAGGCACAAGTTATTTCTTCACTTTAAAACTCATTCAAGAGTAATTCATTTCTCCCCCTTGTATTATTTTTCCCATTCCCCTCACTTCCTCTTGTATGTAATTTTGTATAACCCTGAGGGGAGGGGAAGGGAGAGGGGATAGTAGAGGATAGGAAAGGCAGCAGAATACAACAGACACTAGTATGGCAATGTGTAAATCAATGGAAGTGTAACTGATGTGATTCTGCAATCTGTATACGGGGTAAAAATGGGAGTTCATAACCCACTTGAATCAAAGTGTGAAATATGATATGTCAAGAACTATGTAATGTTTTGAACAACCAACAATAAAAAAAAACTCATTCAAGAGGCTGGGGTTCAATCCTCAGCACCACATAAAAATAAAATAAAGGTATTGTGTCCAACTACAACTAAAAAACAAAACAAAACAAAAAAACTCATTCATTTAGCTGGGGATGGGGCAAGCCTGTAATTCCACTGACCTGGGAGGCTGAGGTGGGTGGACTGCAAGTTTGAGGCCAGCTTCAGCAACTTAGTAAGGCCCTAAGCAACTTAGCCAGAACCTGTCTCAAAATAAAAAGGGCTGGGGATGTGGCACAATGGTTAAGCACCTCTGGGTTCAATCCCTGGTACCAAAAAAAAAAAAAAAAAAAAAAAAAAAAAAGGTTATTACAGCACCTTCCCATAGGGTTTTGTAAGGATTTTAAAGCATTATCCACGTAATGCAGCTAAAATCTGGCATATAGTCAACATTCAACAAATGTTAGTTGCCACGCTTGTCATTACTGTAAGACACTTGTATTTTTTTCAAGATGAAGAACTGTTGTGCAGGGGCACCCGGATGGAGCTGCATTTTAGATCTCAGCCTCCTTCCTTCCCACTAGACCAGAGCTGAGCTTTGCTGACTTCCACACTTCCACTGCTCTTCCCAGCCCAGGCAGACCCCTGATGGGCCAGCTTCATGGTTACCCAACCTGTGCAGCCACACAGGGCCCCACTCTTGATTCAATGCTCAGCTGTTGCCATTTTGAAATTCTTAGTAACTTTTAAATAATGGCCCCATATTTACATTTGCATTGGGCCCCTGCAGTTAGGGGATTTTTCTTATTCTCTGACAATTTGTGATTGCTTTCTAGTTGACCAGTTCCTCAAACAGTTTTCTATAGAGTTTTTCCCTCTTTATTGCTCTATTGAGTATTTATGTGTTAATATTTTATCTTCAAAATGCTTGGGTTTTTATATTATTTTATTAACTTTTTATCTTTCAAATTGTTTAGCTTTTGGTTCTGTGTGTTTATTATGTTTCTTCTTTAATGTTATGGCTTCTTTAAAAAAATTCTGGTTTAATGATCTTACATTTTGTTCTTACAACCTTCTTAGCCCTTTAAATTGCATTTCTCATAAAGTTTAATTGCATTACCTTTATAATATCTACTTCCATCTGACAGATACTGCCTTGAGAGGGCTGTTTCTCAGCCTTTGTCTAATGTATTTCACCCACTGATCAAAATACAGCAGCCTAATAATACCACTACTAAGTCAGAAAATGCTTTTAACATTTGGTGGAGACCCTTTCAGGTTATATAATATCTGTCTATTAATCTGCCTATCTATATAAAACTACATATGTGTCTCTCTATTAACCTGTTTTTCTGATATAGTTAATTCATCTTTCTAAAACAATGTACATTTTTTTTCTACAAAAATCACTTCTTAGTGTCTATGTCTTCCATTTCATAAACATGTCATAGTTTATTCTACCAGTCTGCACTTTGGGGATTTTGAAGTATTGCTTACAGTTGTTCATTATTATAAATCATGGTATACAGAATATTCTTATGGCTAAGCATTAGTTCACATCTGTGATTTACTCTTAGGATAAATTCAGGAAGGGGAAATTGCTGGATCAAAGAGTGTAAATTGTTTAAGAATTTTTCATCAAATTTTTGACCATGAAATATATCCTCATGCTATAAATTCAAAACATACAAAAGGGATACACAGAGAGGTCTCTCTCTGCCTTCCCACCCCTCCCCACAATTCTCCAGTCATTCATTTCCCCTCCCCAGTATAACTAATATTACCAGTCATTAGGAACATCTTTAAAGTTATTGACATAGGTTGGGCACGGTGGTGCACACCTGTAATCCCAGCAGCTCAGGAGGTTGAGGCAGGAGTTCAAAGCCAGCCTCAGGAATTTAGCACAGTTCTGTCTCAAAATAAAATATAAAACTTTATGGGGATGTGGCTCAGTGGTTAACGCCTCTGCATTCAATACTGGATACCAAAAAAAAAAAAAAAAAAGTATTTCATATTCATTGTAATACATCCAAATATCAAAGGAGAATATAGAATAAAAAGTAAAAGTCCTTTCCCTACCACTCAACCTCAATCCTGCTGCTTCCCCAAGGGTGTCCTTCATTAAACTTTGAATCTTTACTTCCTTCCAGGCCATTTTTTCACTTGCAAACACACACACACACACACACACACACACACACACACATCACACACTTGCTCCTAATTCATTTGATCATTCCCCTATTAATGGATATTTTCTTGATTTGAAGATGGTTTGAGTATGCCACCAAGGATTCGGGTGTTAAAATTTGATCCCCTTTTGTGAGCTATTAGGAAGGTGAAAACTTAATCTGACTGTTCTATTTAGAGGTGGGTTTTTGAGAGATTGTTAGAATTACATAGGTCATCAGGTTGGAGCCCCATGATTGAATCCTGGTGGCTTTATAAGAAGAGGGAAAGGGACCAGAAGACACACATGGACATGCACATCTCTGTCTCTCACCATGTGATACCCTGCACAGCCTTGGGACTCTGTCAGCAAGACGATCATCAGGTGTGGGCCCTTTAGACCAGAACCATGGGCCAAAATAAGCTTATTTTCTTTATAAGTCAGCCAGCATTAAATTTGGTTATAGTAACATAAACCAGACTAATATAGATGTTTATAATTATGCTCTACTTTTCACTTATAGAAACTTTGCTATAGTAAACCTATACATAAACCAAGTCTCTTCTGTAAGGTGACTAATAATGCTCTACCAATTAACACTCCATCACAGTGTATTGAATTGGTTATTTCCCATACCTTTACCCAAATTGGGCATCATCTGTCTTTGACATTTGACAATTTAATTAAAGATTATATCTTGCTATTGATTTAACTAATGTCTCCTGATTATTACTGAAGTTGAGTATCTTTTTTTCTTTAAATATATATATTTTTTAGTTGTAGGTGGACACAATACCTTTATTTTATTTATTTATATATTTATTTTTTTGTACCAGGAATTGAACTCAGGGGCACTCAACCACTGAGTCACATCCCCAGCCCTATTTTGCACTTTATTTAGATACAGGGTTTCACTGAGTTAGTTGCTTAGGGCCTTGCCGTTGCTGATGCTGGCTTTGAACTCAGGATCCTCTGTCTCAGCCTCCCTAGCCACTGGGATTACAGGCATGCACCACCACCATGCCCAGCGCCTTTATTTGATTTTTATGTGGTGCTGATGATCGAACCCAGTGCCTCACACAAACCAGGCGAGCACTCTACCACTGAGCCCCAGCCCCAGCCCTGAAGTTGAGTATCTTTCATATGATTTTCTATTTACTTATGACATCTATTTACTTATGACTTGTCTTTTTTATACTCTTGGGCCAGTTTTTATTCAGTTATCTTTTTCTTATTAATTTGTAGTATCTCCTTATGTGCTATAAATCAAACCTCTTGCCTATCATATAAATAGTAAATATTTTTCTCAGTCGGAGCCTTTTAGCTTTGTTTAAGATATTTTTTGGCCCACATAAATTTCTCATTTTACAGAGTAAAATCTCATCCATTTCTACAATTCCTTCTGGTCTTTTTATAGTTATGTTCAAGTCTTTGCTCAATCTGGAATTTATTCTGACATGTTGTGAGGTAAGTACTCAACTTTATTTTTATCCTTCTTTTACTTTTTAAATCCATTTCTAAGTGGGTTGAAATCATTTTTGTATCATCTAGGTGAAAATAGCAAGATGAAAATTCCTTAGGAAAGGATTATTGGGAATCTTATGGAGGCCTACTGGTAATCTCTCTGTGACATTCAAATTTCTCTTTGACAATGTTCCACATTCAAATTATTTTTGGCCATACACTAAACTGTGGGTGTCAGCTGGTTGATACCTATGAAGACATTTTCTAAAAGTTCTGATCTGGTTTCAGGGAAAATGGAGGCCAAAGGAAGAGAAATCAAGGAAGGTAATAGATGGGTTTGGGGGAACTTCTGGGGGTTTAAATTGTCAACACTGGGTAGGAAAGAGAGGGCCCAGAATAAAATAAATCTGAAAAGAATGAAGACATCGTTTTTGACTGCATAGTGGAAATGTTTTCCCTATTTAAAAAGAACAAACAAATGTGAATTTTGAAAGGAGAATTTACAGATGGAATACCTCTAATTAAATCACCCAATTCTTCCCACCTCCTACCTCTACAGTGGCAGGAACCCTGCTGAGCAGGGCCATCAACAGGTAGGCACTCAGGAAGTTTGTGGCCATTGATAAAATATTGAAATACTAACATGCTACTTGGCAAATGGAAAATAGTAACTGCAATAAATAATCAAATTAATTATCAGTAGAAGTTATAAGTCCATTAGGGTACCGTCAGGACCACTGATGAATGAGCTTCCCAAAATAGCAACTCTTGAGAAACAGCTACACTCTCTCTTCGCCCACAAATCGGCAGACAGCACGACAGCATTGCTCATTCTTTATGAGGAACTCTGGGCTTCAGCGGAATCGTCAGTTTATCTTTATCCTAAATTACTCATTTGTTAGTGCTTCCAAAGAATGTAGCCTTTACTTAGGTTTTATTGTTTGCGCATTGTAATACTTGCAGCAGGTGTGCAGGGTTTGGTTTTCTTGAATGATCCAGCACGTCCAAAAACATTTAAAAGATGGACACCCAGGATGAAGATGCATCTCTTGTTGCAACTGCCACTACCTCTGGTTAACTGAAATGGCCTCAGTTTTCGTTTGCCTTCCTCCACGCTTGTTCCTATACAGAAACCAGAATGATCTTTCAAAAGCAAAAACTATTCTTTCAGGCCACCTTCCTACCTCCCCTCTGGCCCCATTTTATAGATCTCGTCCCATCATTCACTTTCCTCTGCTACAGGAGTACTCAAGAGAAACGGAACCAATGGGGTGTGTATTTACACACAGAGAGAAAGCTCTATTCTAGGGAATTGGCTCATGTGATTTGGAGGCAGGCAAGTCTGAAATTTACAGGGCAGGCTGGCAGGCTGGAAAAAGCTGATTTTGCAGTCTTGAGTGGGAAGTATGGAAACTTGAGTAGAATTTCTATGTTGCAGGCTGGAGACAGATTTACCTTCGTTGCCTGGGGGACTTGTCTATGCTCTCAGGACCTTCAACTGATGGAATGAGACCTACCCACATTACGGAGGGTAATCTGCTTTACTCAATATCTACTGATTTAAATGTTGATTAAATCCAAAAAAGTACCTTTATAGTAACAGCTAGTGTTTGAATGAACAACCAAGCACCATATTCTAGCCATGTTGACCCATAAAATTAATGTCACACAGCCTCTTTGCCACCTTTGGTGGGACTAACTGCTATCTCAGGGCCTTTATGCTTACTTTTTCTCTCTGCCCAAAGATCCTGCTCCACATATTCTTGTGGTTCCAAGGTAGCTAGCTGCCCAGCTGGCTCCCTCACCTCCTTTCAATTTTACTGGATGCAGCCCTCTCTGATAGCCCTGTTGCAAGCCTCCTCCAGCTCAGCACTCCCAGCCCCTTCTGCTGGCCTTCTGTGTAGTGGTCTCAAGTGTGGTGAGCCTCAAAGGTGCATTTTCTACTCTGTTACATTCTAGACACAAACAATTTTGTCCTGGACTATAAGCTCCTTAATAGTTTGGACCTTATTTAACTTGCATACTTGGCCACTGATTAAACTGTTATCCTCTGCTCCAAACCCTCCCTTCTATAATCTGCTTTGTGAGACTAGGGCCAGGGCTCTGAAAACTACATTTCTGCTCTACTAGCTAGCTCCCTGTTGGGCTCTGTCCATAGGGGACACTACAGGGTGTTCTAAGGGAACCCAGGGAATTGTTTTCATCACATATGGTAAGACATGAAGAAATTATATCACGAGGGAAGAAGCATCTCACAGCCCCCTAGAGCAGGAGTCATGCTGCCTCGTGGCATGGGAGGGGGCACACGGAAAAGCACCAGGGTCAATTAGAAGGCAGAGGGAGCAAGAGGCATGTGTGGGCCAGAGTGTTTTTACTGTAGTTTTCACTGGAAGGAACAGGAAAGGCAGGGTAAGCAGCCATGGGATCAGGTAGTTGGGGACAATTTCAGCAGACCTGGGGGATAGGAGTTGTCCATTACATGGTCCTGGTGATTAAGTCAGATGGATAGGGGCCCAGCTCCAGAGCCTGATAGAGTTGGCGGTTGGGGTTCTAGACTCCAGTTTGCTTGGTTTGCAAATGAAAGGCCAGCTCTAGGGGGAGCTGTTTGCTATCTTTAGGAATTTGCTAATCCTGGAAGGGACAGGCCCTCTACTGTCTGTAAGGGCCCAAGATGTCAAAGCATCAAATAAAATAAAATTAAGACATGATTAATGCACAGGGAGAAAACATGAAAGGATGGAGGTGGGAGAAGAGACTCACTTCCTCTGTTGGTTCCCTGTGAACTTCCTGTGGGCTCTCTGATGGTTTACATTTTATGAGCATCACTCTCAAAGGGCTCTATTCCACTCCCTAGTAACAGCAGTGTCTTCCTGTAGCAGAGACTAAGACTAGTTTACAATTTCCCACCACATGCAGAGCCAACCCCACTGTGATCTTCTCAGAGACACCAGCATCAGCCCTCCAGTATCCCATCCCCAAGAGTCTGAGTCTCAGACCCGTGGGACCCTCTTCCAGATTCAGAGATAACAATTTCATCCAAGCAGTGACCCAATCTCCAAGGTCTGAGTTTTAGCTCAGCAGAGTTTCCTTCTAAACTTACAAATTTTAATAATTCAAACTCTCTTATTCCCTCAGCCTAGGGGTGGCAGCTCCTTCCTAAAATTCCCACCCATATGTCATGCTGGTGTTTTTTACTGCCCTTTTAGCTACCATGTTAACAACTTCATACATAGCTAGCAATTACTTATATTCAACTCTCTTTCTTTAAATTATTAGTGAGGTTCTTTCTCCTGATAGGGCCATGGCTGACTGAGAAATCAGCACCACGAGTAGTTCCAGGAAACAGATCTTCAAATATAGGACTTTCTTTTCTTTCTTTTTTCCTTTTCTTTATTGTTTTGCTTTTCTTGAATTTGAATTCAGTGTTGAGTTCCTTGCCCATGTAAAATGGGGTACTAGCAATCCATGGCATATATCGACATCACAATTAATAAAATCATTACTTATGGTTAATTGAGATGAAGTGTCTATTGCAAGTTCCTTGGGGGACAAAGTAGCTATTCCACTGGTCACATGGACCAGGATGTGAGATGGATTGTTTTGAATGCACTAGACTGCTTATAGAAAGAAAATGATAAGTTCAGCGGAATAGTTGGCCAAATTGGAGGAGTAATTAATATAACTTAGAAATGGATGCTATGAATATCCCCCAAAGATGGATACAATGATTACTGAAACAGCATCCTCTTAGTTAGGGAGAGGATTAGGCATTGTTTATCCTCTCATTAAGGAGAATGGTATCTTGTTAGGCAGAAAGATTGTTTTCATTGTCTTATGCAAGTTTAAATACGTGAACAAAGGTGAGAAGCCAAAGTGATGGACTGTTCCTGTTATTACGCTGTTGTCTGTTAGCTCCAATCCACTGTCCTATACTCTGCTGGGTTGGGAACTCTGTGAACTACATATCTTCTTTGCCAAAGTAAGCTCCCTACAAGGTTTTGTCAATGGATGGTAGCAGAGGAAGATTTAACACTGGAGGAGGATTCCCTTGTGAGCATCACCCAGCAACCTGGAAAGCTCCTTCCCATGGAGGTTGCTGAATCCAGTGTGCAGTCTTCCCAGCACCTGCAGGCCAGCCTCAGGGTGCTTCCTCCAGGAACTCCAGCAGCCGCTGTGTAGCACGGCTTCTCAGAGGTCTGCATTTTGACTCTGCAGGGCCCCTGAGCTAAGCTTGAGTTTTAATAATTTAAGTACCTTCCCTTTGTTCTCCTAGCCCAAGGAGTGGCAGTTGCTTCCTGTAATTTCTGTCTGTAAGATACTTTAATGTCCTTTTCTTGCCTGCATTTTATCACCTACCCAGGCTCAGAGCCTTGCAGTGGGTAAATCCTTCTGCATATGCTCAAGGCTGAGCAGAAATTTCCTTTATCCTCTCATTTATATGGATGTAGAACCTAGGTCACAGAGCAGTTAAGTAATCTTCCCATGGTCTTACAGCTGGTAAGCGATAGAGCTAGACTTTAGTGGGTCTGGTAGATTAATTTTTTTTCTTTCCTCTTCCTATTTTTTTTTTGTTGTTGTTGTTTACTTTGTGCATATATGTGTTACTGAGAAGTTGAATACAGGGGAACTCTATCATTGAGCTATGTCCCCAGCCCTTTTTTTTTGAGACAAGGTCTCCCTAAGTTACTGGGACTGACCTCAAACTTGAGATCCTCCTGCCTCGGTCTCTGGAGTCTTTGGAATTACAAACATATGCCACAATGCTGGGACAATAATTTATTTTTCATATGAATTGATTTCTTGATGCCATCCCAGTCTTCAGGTACCCATATGAACCAAGCCTTCCTGGTCAAGCACATTGACTTCAGAATTGGTGCATTTATCCACTTTGGTACACTGCTTCTATGGGTGGTGGGTGGTAAAGATAGATATTGTTAAGAGCATGGACTTTGGTGGCAAATAGATTAGGTTAAAATCACAGATCTGGGGCTGGGGTTTTATAGCTCAGTGGTAGAGTGCTTGCCTGGCATGTATGAGGCACTGTGTTCAATTCTCAGCACCACATTTAAATAAATAAAATAAAGGTCCATCAATAACAACAAATTTTTAAAAATCAGATCTACCATTTGCTACTTAAAATTTACATGAACTAAGCAAGTTTTTTCACTTTTCTAAGTGTTATGGTTTGGATGTGAGGGGTCCCCCAAAAGCTCACAAGTGAAAATACAAGAAGGTTCAGAGAAGAAATGATTGGGTTGTGAGAGTCTTAACCCAATCAGTGAATTAATCCCCTAATAGGGATTAACTGAGTGGTAACTGAAGTGGTGGGGTGTGGCTGGAGGAGGTGGGAATTAGGGCATGGCTTTGGGATATATATATTTGTATCTGGCAAGTGGAGAACTCTCTCTCTCTGCTTCTTGATCACCATGAATGTGAGCTGCTTCCCTTTGCCACACACTCCATCATGATGTTCAGCCTCATATTGAGCCCTGAGAAATGGAGCTGGCCTCCTGTGCTCTAAGAGCTCTGAAACTGTGAGCCCTCAAATGAACTTTTCCTCCTTTACAGTTGTTCTGGTCAGATCCTTTAATCACAGCAGAAAAAAAAAATTTACTAAAACACTAAAAATCCATTTCCTCATCTTTAAATGTGAAAAAATAATACACATCTACAAAAGGATTCAGTTGAAGTCATTCTAGATATTTTAAAAAACAAAACAAAACACAAGACTATACCAGCTGGGCATGATGGCACCTGCCTGTAATCCCAGTGGCTTGGGAGGCTGGGGCAGGAGATCACAAATTAAAAACCAGCCTCAACTAAAACTTAGTAAGACCCTGTCTCAAAATAAAAAATAAATTAAGGGGCAGTGCAGCTGGGAATGTGTATGAACGATTAAGTGCCCCTGGGTTCGATTCCCAGTACAAAAAAAAAAAAAAAAAAAACTATACCAGCTAGTACAGCGGTACACACTTATAATTCTAGCCATTCAGGGGCTGAAGCAAGAGGATCATGAGTTTGAGGACAGCCAGGGTGACTATCTCAAAATAAAAATGTTTGAAGGGCTGGAGTTGTGGCTCAGTGGCAGGATGCTTCCCTAGCATGCTGGAGGCTCAATACTCTGTATGGCAAAAATAAAAATTAAAAAAAAAATGCCCATTTATGATCCATGATTGCCCCCTAGAGGTAAAATTTAAATACTGATTCCATAACTAGGCTAAATAGAACCCCTGAAAGCCTTTTTCATTGCATGCTATCCAGTCTAAAAGCCCCGCATTTGTGCAAGTCAAATGGCCTGTTAACAGCTGGGATAAATGTCTCCAATCTTTTTGAAATGTAACATCATGCTTCCTCTAGGTAATCAGGAAGGGGCAGCATACTGGGTACTGCAGGCACAGGGGCACCAGAGAATCAATTCAATTTCCATGAGAAAAAGTAATGTATACACACTCACACACACCACAAACAAATAAAACTTAAAGCCCACACAGTTTCACAAATAGGTTTCCTACACCTCATAAAGAAACAAGTTATAACCATTTTATGCAAACTACCTCAAATAACCAAGTAAACAGATAAAAAAAACCAAGGGCTCAACTTACTTAATTAGGCTAAAACATGTCCAAATAGCTTTATTTTAAACTTTGGGGATTGGGGAGTTTAGAAAGATACATAGCATGCATGTTATACTACATTACACCTCAGTACAGTCTGGATCATTTCCCCATAATCAAATATTTATGGCAAAACATATTAAGGGGGATAAAATAAAAACTGAACAGCATCACATTAGTTCAGACTAGGGTTTGCTGCCAAATGAATTTGCTGAAACTCTACTTCCACCTGCCCACCCACCCACCCCCAAAACACCTGCTGCTAGTTCAGAATTTCTTGAGTTTTGGAATTGCAGATCAGCATTATAGACCAATATAACTGAGCTGAACCAATCTAAGACAGCAGTTGAAGAAATTATAGCCCAAACTCAATTCTGAATATATGGCCAAGAATTCTAAAATAAAATGCTGGTAAATAGAATCTGACAGTGTATAAAAAATTAATACAACCTGCCCATTGGGATGGAAATGGAGCACCACAGTGTGGTTATACTAAAGTTGACAACAAGACTCCTGAGACACAAATCGATTGCAACCTAGAATTCTAGGCAAGATATGGAAGATTCTGCAGCTGCATCTTCATCTCACTGGAAGGTCTAGCAGCTACTCAAGTCTAAATACATAAATCTGGCTGTCACTCACTCACCAGGCACGTACAGCTGCCATGGGAGAGCCAAGGAATGCAGTGGTCACCTTGACTCAGAAGCCTCTGTTTCCACCAATATTTTCTGTGTAAACACACAGCCTGCACGCCCACTGACAACACCTCCAAATCTACTCTACAAAGGCTGTATACACAGTAGCCCTCATTTATCTTAACTCTCAGTTTCCAAGGAAACAGTATTGTGGAAGATCGAGGTCAGTGTCAGGAAAGCTTGCCATTAGCCCTACCCTGATATTAATTTTCCTTTATTTGCAAAAGGATCATTTAACATTAGAAAATTTGCACTGTGGTTGCCAGTTAAGGAAGAAAATCATACAGTCTCTTCAAAGATGTAGAAAACGCATCCAACAAGACTAAATATGGATTCATAATAAAAACTCTTAGCAAATTAGTGATGGAAGGGAACTTTTTCAATCTGTTAAAGGGTATCTACACCAGACCTAAACTTTATGCTTCAGATGAAATTTCAGAAAAAAGATAAGATTATTCTGTATCAGCACTACAACCTACTATTATCCTGAAGCTCCTAGCCAGTGTAATAAGAGGAATAAATAAAAAGTATAAGGATTTGAAGGAGAGAATACCATCTCTAATTGCAGGTATTACTGTCAATTTAGAAAATTCAAGAAAATTTGGAGTAAAACTATATGAACTTATAAGAGAATTTGAAAAAGATGCTAGATCCAAGATCAACATATAAAAAAATCAATATATTGGTATATACAGAAATAAGAAACTAGAAGGTATGATAGGCAAAAAAGATAACATTTGCAGTGTCAATAAAGCTTCTAGGAATAAGTTTTGTAAAATTGTGCTAGACCATTGTAGAGGATGATATGAAATATTTCTAAAGATATAAAGAGTATGAAAGGGGGGGCTGGGATTGTGGCTCAGTGACTGAGTGCTTGCCTCATACATGTGAGGCCCTGGGTTCGATCCTCAGCACCACATAAAAAAAAGAAAAAAAAAAGAGTATAAAAGAATAAGTAGATCACAGGTAAAGTTTAAATTTAAGTGACTGCCATACTCTTCAAAGTGTTTATACCATTTTACATTCCCATCAGCAAGCTATGAGGCCTGTGGTT